>NC_135233.1:229970380-231419130 GCF_051348905.1 Ranitomeya variabilis
GACTTTTTTGGGCTAAAGAACACAAGGAATGGACATTAGACCAGTGGAAATCTGTGCTTTGGTCTGATGAGTCCAAATTTGAGATCTTTGGTTCCAACCACCAAGTCTTTGTGCGACACAGAAAAGGTGAACGGATGGACTCTACATGCCTGGTTCCCACCGTGAAGCATGGAGGAGGTATGATGGTGTGGGGGTGCTTTGCTGGTGACACTGTTGGGGATTTATTCAAAATTGAAGGCATACTGAACCAGCATGGCTACCACAGCATCTAGCAGCGGCATGCTATTCCATCCGGTTTGCGTTTAGTTGGACCATCATTTATTTTTCAACGGGGACAATGACCCCAAACACACCTCCATACTGTGTAACGGCTTTTTCACCAAGAAGGAGGGTGATGGGGTGCTACGCCAGATGACCTGGCCTCCACAGTCACCAGACCTGAAACCCAATCGAGATGGTTTGGGGTAAGCTGGACCGCAGAGTGAAGGAAAAAGGGCCAACAAGTGCTAAGCATCTCTGGGAACTGCTTCAAGATGTTGGAAGATCATTCCCGGTGACTACCTCTTGAAGCTCATCAAGAGAACGCCAAGAGTGTGCAAATCAGTCATCAAAGCAAAAGGTGGCTACTTTGAAGAACCTAGAATATAAGACATATTTTCAGTTGTTTCACACTTTTTTGTTAAGTATATAATTCCGCATGTGTTAATTCATAGTTTTGATGCATTCAGTGTAAATGTACAAATTTTCATAGTCATGAAAATGCAGAAAAATCTTTAAATGAGAAGGTGTATCCAAACTTTTGGCCTTGACTGGATGGATATAGAGAGAGCTAGAGAGAGAGCTAGAGAGAGAGCTAGAGAGAGAGCTAGAGAGAGAGCTAGAGAGAGAGCTAGAGAGAGAGCTAGAGAGAGAGCTAGAGAGAGAGCTAGAGAGAGAGCTAGAGAGAGAGCTAGAGAGAGCTAGAGAGAGCTAGAGAGAGAGCGAGAGAGAGAGCGAGCGAGAGAGCGAGCGAGAGAGAGAGCGAGAGAGAGAGCAGAGAGCGAGAGAGAGAGATAGAGAGAGAGAGATAGAGAGAGAGAGATAGAGAGAGATAGAGAGAGATAGAGAGAGATAGAGAGAGAGAGAGAGAGAGAAGAGATAGAGAGAGATAGAGAGAGATAGAGAGAGAGATAGAGAGAGAGAGAGAGAGAGATAGAGAGAGATATATGTACACATTTTATAGCGCCATTTATTCCATGGCGCTTTACATGTGAAAAGGGATATGCATAACAAGAACAAATACAATAATCTTGAACAAAACAAGTCTCTGACTGGTACAGGAGAGAGGACACACACACACACACACACACACACTTCCAGGTTATCTTGATAACATCCCACATTTGCTCCAAATGCTTTGGTTGTACATCCTTGCAATAAACTTCTATTGCTAAACAGTGCCTTACACAAGTGCTGACTAAGCATCCATTCTCTCCAAGTGTCTGGGACTGACAAGAGATGGCAAATGCTAAACTTGGCCACCTGTATCAGTCCCATAAGACCTTGACTTAAGCAGCAGGGTAGTAATAATGTAGCCAGAATCTGATCCATGCTGCCTGTGGTTCAGATGGCATGAATCAGCTGTCAGGTTCCCTTTAACATATGCTTTGTGACATGGTGGAAATGAAGGACTTCTGACTGTTCCCAGTTCACGGACTCTAATTCATTAGATTTAGGAGACAGCAGTACATCTCCTACACCACTCATTCAATGGGCTTAATGTCACCTGGGAAAGAGATACAGAAAAATAAAGTTCATCCAAAGTTTACAATTGATTAGTGGTGTTCCAAGAGCAGGACCTCCTAAAATCAAATTAGGTGCAGGTCCTAGCGTTCAGACCCCCAACAGATCAATACATTATCATCTATAATGCGGATAGATGATAAAAAGAGGGTGGGTCTGGAAAAAAAAAAAAGCTAAGCTATTTTAGTCCACTTGGATGTCTACTCTATAGAGCACCATGCTCTAGTCCACTTGGGATGTCTACTCTATTGTGCACCATGCTCTGTAAACTTTCCAGACGGTTGGACATGAAAATCTCAGGAGATCAGCAGTTTCGGAGATTCTTATACCCCCCCCCCCCCCTCTGGCACCAACAATCAGATCAATTGTCACTCTTTTTTTCTGCTGTAGGTTCTGAACAACAACATGAGCTGCCGACCACATCTGCCTGTGTTTATGCAGCAAGGCACCGGCAGGTGATTGCGGATTAGACGTTTGCATTACTGAGGAGGTATAAACACGTAGCTAATGGCCAGGCCACAATGGTTTCCCTAAACCATGGCATTCTAGCCTTCGTGCTCTCATTAAAGGGTTAATGGCAGTCTTCTGACTGACTGATTATGTCAGCATATACTTTCAGGCATTTGTTTAATCATCTCAGGATTCATTGAAAACTTTCATGCCTCGCATGGCTGGTCCTGGTTATATAACCTTGGGTACACTGCTGTATTATACTGTAGACCTCTGCTGTCAACCAGAAGCTTTGCTGATGTCGAGCTGGCACATGTTGGTGCCAACATCCTGTACAAACTTTTTTTTTTTTTTTTTTTAAATAAATAGAAGGGTAACTTTGGCTTCAGCAGCTTGCGAGCTGCCAATGATGTAACGAGAAAGGCAGCAACAGACTTTAGACAATGCTAAAAAAGTTAGCTGGAGGTCAGTGTCCGGCACAAGGATCAGACTGCGGTGATTTCAACACTTTTCCCATATCTTCAAGGCATATACCTGAATTTAATGCCACAGCATTTCAAAGATAAATATGCCTAGCAGCAATCGTGTAGCCGGGGCTCTGATTTGTGTTACATTTTTGAGGGACATCTAGTTCTAGGCAATGTCACTGTTGCCAAATTTAAGACACATCATGACACTTGTTTCATGGTATCTAATGCTTTAGAAAAAATATTGTACCCTTCTCCTGCCTGATTATTTTTGAAAATAAGATCCCTTTGATGTTGTCAGATATTTATGGAACATGGCTTTTGTTGTAAAATGCTACAAGAAAAATTACTGGAAAATATGGGGTCAATCAGAATCCCTGTTAATGATGCCAGCCGTGTATGGACTACTATTTACCATGAATGTAAAATGTGATTAGTGAATTCTGAACACAACCATATCCCCAGTTATGAGGGTGTTCACACTCATGCTACCACATTAAGTATTATTCTTATTTCGCCCCTCAAGAATGATTTGTTTTCTTTTTTTAATGAATTTGTACAAATTATTACATTAAAAGGTGGAAAACATTCTAAAAGCATTCTTCTTGGTATGATTTTTTTTTACATGACAAAAGACTGACATTTTAACAGATGTGTGAACTTTACATACCCACTGTATATTGCCTCCTTACGACTTCAGTGTTCTGCAAATGGTATGCTATTTCTTACGGACTGCTACTTCTAGCATGATTGACAGCTCAATGCATAAAAAAAAAAAGTTCATAAAACCAGTTCATGGAGGAAAAAAAAAAAACGTGTTACAATTGAGATAGGGTATGTGTCCACGATCAGGATGGCCGGCGGTATCGTCGGAGTGGCAAAGCCACTCGGCGCTAAGCCCCGCCCCCTTCTGGGACGCGATGATCCCGGATGTGTTCACTGTACACATCCGGGATCATCGCACTCCTCGCATAGGGCCCTGTGTTATTCCTTGCGGCGACGCAGCGTCGCCGCAAGGAACACGGACATGCTGCGATCTGAAAAGACGAGCAGCATGTCCGGAGTCGCAGGGCCGCCGTGTGCATGTTTCCACGCATAGTGGACCCGGGATTTCAAAAAATCCCCTCCACTATGCTGGAACATCTGGACGCTGCGTGTTTGACGCTGCAGCTCTGCGCAGCGTCAAACACGCAGCGTTTACTGACCGTGGACACGTACCCATATACTAACAAACGCACATACGTTGTGAATCCAATCCACTCCAATGAAACAGAGCCTACCAAAGCCCGGACAGCTCAGGAGCAGCACTTCTTACAATGTGGCTATTGTTTCACAAAGCAATAAGAAAATGACAATACATTGCTTGCAGGTGTTCACACAGTACATTCTGTAACAAGACTGTATCTAAATCCAGCAAAGACCTCCATACACATTTGTGAGCCCATGTCTCTGGATAGAAATACCCAATATATTTTAATGATTAGGAAAAATGAATCTAAAAGTAATGATATTCCTCACCTCTAACATCTTTCCCCCTTTTTCACAAAATCTGACTTGCATTACAGCCTAGGATGAAGATGACAGAATGGAAGGACTGCTGCCAAATCTGCTTTTCTCTTTTTTTCTGCTGTCAGCAAAGCAAATTTCCAGCACAAAATAATTTCCGAGAGTCTGGTTACTAGGGATGCACAAACCTAGCAACCAGCCTGGCTCAGATTACTCCAGCCTTCAGTGTAATGCCAAATTGTTGAGAGTAGAGGAAGAGTCCAAAACAGGACTTTCCATCTCTATCTACCCTATTTATGATGGATGTTTAGAGTCATCATGGCGTCTGGAAAAAGATAAAGAAAGAGAACGACTCCAGAGATGTTGTCATCTTTAAGGTACCTGGCTGTAAATGTTATTTGTGATACTAACTAATGGTTGTGTTTTTATGTTAGAAGCATTAACCCCTTCCCGACCTGTGACACAGTGTATGCGTCATGAAAGTCGGTGCCAATCCGACCTGTGACGCATATGCTGTGTCACAGAATGATCGCGTCCCTGCAGATCGTGTGAAAGGGTTAACTCCAATTTCACCCAACCTGCAGGGACAGGGGGAGTGGTACTTCAGCCCAGGGGGGGTGGCTTCACCCCCCCGTGGCTACGATCGCTCTGATTGGCTGTTGCGCTTTCAACAGCCAATCAGAGCAATTTGTAATATTTCACCTAAAAAACTGGTGAAATATTGCAATCCAGCCATGGCCGATGCTGCAATATCATCGGCCATGGCTGGAAATACTGGTCTGTCCCGCCCCCGATCTACTCCCCAGTCCTCCGTTCGGTGGTCCGGTCCCCTCCGTCCTCCTGTCCGCTCCCCCGTTCTCCTGTCTGCTCCCCCCGTTCTGCGATCCACCCCCCCGTCCTCCGATCCACCCCCCGTGCCACGATCTCCCCCCCTTCATACTTACCGAGCTTCCCGGTGTCCATCCGTCTTCTCCCTGGGCGCCGCCATCTTCCAAAATGGCGGGCGCATGCGCAGTGCGCCCGCCGAATCTGCCGGCCGGCAGATTCGTTCCATGTACATTTTGAGCACTGTGATAAAACCTATCACAGTGATCAAAATAAAAAAATAGTAAATGAAACCCCCCTTTGTCACCCCCATAGGTAGGGACAACAATAAAATAAAGAAAATATTTTTATTTTATTTTTCCCCCCAGTAAAGTTAGAACTAGGGTTAGGGTTAGGGTTAAAACTAGGGTTAGGGTTAGGGTTAAAACTAGGGTTAGGGTTAGGGTTAAAACTAGGGTTAGGGTTAGGGTTAAAACTAGGGTTAGGGTTAGGGTTAAAACTAGGGTTAGGGTTAGGGTTAAAACTAGGGTTAGGGTTAGGGTTAAAACTAGGGTTAGGGTTAGGGTTAAAACTAGGGTTAGGGTTAGGGTTAAAACTAGGGTTAGGGTTAAAACTAGGGTTAGGGTTAAAACTAGGGTTAGGGTTAGGGTTAAAACTAGGGTTAGGGTTAGGGTTAAAACTAGGGTTAGGGTTAGGGTTAAAACTAGGGTTAGGGTTAGGGTTAAAACTAGGGTTAGGGTTAGGGTTAAAACTAGGGTTAGGGTTAGGGTTAAAACTAGGGTTAGGGTTAGGGTTAAAACTAGGGTTAGGGTTAGGGTTAAAACTAGGGTTAGGGTTAGGGTTAAAACTAGGGTTAGGGTTAGGGTTAAAACTAGGGTTAGGGTTAGGGTTAAAACTAGGGTTAGGGTTAGGGTTAAAACTAGGGTTAGGGTTAGGGTTAAAACTAGGGTTAGGGTTAGGGTTAAAACTAGGGTTAGGGTTAAAACTAGGGTTAGGGTTAAAACTAGGGTTAGGGTTAGGGTTAAAACTAGGGTTAGGGTTAGGGTTAAAACTAGGGTTAGGGTTAGGGTTAAAACTAGGGTTAGGGTTAGGGTTAAAACTAGGGTTAGGGTTAGGGTTAAAACTAGGGTTAGGGTTAGGGTTAAAACTAGGGTTAGGGTTAGGGTTAAAACTAGGGTTAGGGTTAGGGTTAAAACTAGGGTTAGGGTTAGGGTTAAAACTAGGGTTAGGGTTAGGGTTAAAACTAGGGTTAGGGTTAGGGTTAAAACTAGGGTTAGGGTTAAAACTAGGGTTAGGGTTAAAACTAGGGTTAGGGTTAAAGTTAGGGTTAGGGTTAAAGTTAGGGTTAGAACTAGGGTTAGGGTTAGAACTAGGGTTAGGGTTAGAACTAGGGTTAGGGTTAGAACTAGGGTTAGGGTTAGAACTAGGGTTAGGGTTAGAACTAGGGTTAGGGTTAGAACTAGGGTTAGGGTTAGAACTAGGGTTAGGGTTAGAACTAGGGTTAGGGTTAGAACTAGGGTTAGGGTTAGAACTAGGGTTAGGGTTAGAACTAGGGTTAGGGTTAGAACTAGGGTTAGGGTTAGAACTAGGGTTAGGGTTAGAACTAGGGTTAGGGTTAGAACTAGGGTTAGGGTTAGAACTAGGGTTAGGGTTAGAACTAGGGTTAGGGTTAGAACTAGGGTTAGGGTTAGAACTAGGGTTAGGGTTAGAACTAGGGTTAGGGTTAGAACTAGGGTTAGGGTTAGAACTAGGGTTAGGGTTAGAACTAGGGTTAGGGTTAGAACTAGGGTTAGGGTTAGAACTAGGGTTAGGGTTAGAACTAGGGTTAGGGTTAGAACTAGGGTTAGGGTTAGAACTAGGGTTAGGGTTAGAACTAGGGTTAGGGTTAGAACTAGGGTTAGGGTTAGAACTAGGGTTAGGGTTAGAACTAGGGTTAGGGTTAGAACTAGGGTTAGGGTTAGAACTAGGGTTAGGGTTAGAACTAGGGTTAGGGTTAGAACTAGGGTTAGGGTTAGAACTAGGGTTAGAACTAGGGTTAGAACTAGGGTTAGAACTAGGGTTAGAACTAGGGTTAGGGTTAGAACTAGGGTTAGGGTTAGAACTAGGGTTAGGGTTAGAACTAGGGTTAGGGTTAGAACTAGGGTTAGGGTTAGAACTAGGGTTAGGGTTAGAACTAGGGTTAGGGTTAGAACTAGGGTTAGGGTTAGAACTAGGGTTAGGGTTAGAACTAGGGTTAGGGTTAGAACTAGGGTTAGGAGTAGGGTTAGGGTTAGAACTAGGGTTAGGGTATGTGCACACGTATTCTGGTCCTCTGCGGATTTTTCCGCAGCAGATTTGTTAAATCCGCAGTGCAAAACCGCTGCGGATTTATCGCGGATTCACCGTGGTTTTTCTGCGGATTTCACTGCGGTTTTACAACTGCGGTTTTCTATTGGAGCAGGTGTAAAACCGCTGCGGAATCCGCAGAAAGAAGTGACATGCTCCAGAATGTAAACCGCTGCGTTTCCGTGCATTTTCTCACGCAGCATGGGCACAGCGTTTTTTGTTTCCCATAGGTTTACATTGAACTATAAACTCACGGGAAACTGCTGCGCACCCGCAGCTGCGGAAATACTGCAGATCCGCAGCGTTTTCCGCAGCGTGTGCACTTAGCCTTAGAATTAGGCTATGTGCACACGGTGCGGATTTGGCTGCGTATCCGCAGTGGATTGGCCGCTGTGGATTCGTAGCAGTGTTCCATCAGGTTTACAGTTCCATGTAAACCTATGGAAAACCAAATCCGCTGTGCCCATGGTGCGGAAAATACAGCGCGGGAACGCTGCGTTGTATTTTCCGCAGCATGTAAATTCTTTGTGCGGATTACGCAGCGTTTTACACCTGTTCCTCAATAGGAATCCGCAGGTGAAATCCGCACAAAATACACTGGAAATCCGCAGTAAATCCGCAGGTAAAACGCATTGCCTTTTACCTGCGGATTTTTCAAAAATGGTGCGGAAAAATCTCACACGAATCCGCAACGTGGGCACATAGCCTTAGGGTTAGGGTTGAAATTAGGGCTAGGGTTGGAAATAGGGTTAAGATTAGGCTTGTGGTTAGGGTTATGGTTATGGGTGTGTTAGGGTTGTGGTTAGGGTTAGGATTAGGGGTGTGTTGGCGTTAGGGTTGTGGTTAGGGGTGTGTTGGGGTTAGGGTTGTGGTTAGGGTTAGGATTAGGGATTAGGGTTAGGGGTGTGTTGGGGTTAGGGTTGTGGTTAGGGGTGTGTTGGGGTTAGGGTTGTGGTTAGGGTTATGGCTAGAGTTGGGATTAGGGTTAGGGGTGTGTTGGGGTTAGTGTTGGAGTTAGAATTGAGGGGTTTCCACTGTTTAGGCACATCAGGGGTCTCCAAACGCAACATGGCGCCACCATTGATTCCAGCCAATCTTGCGCTCAAAAAGTCAAATGGTGCTCCCTCCTTTCCAAGCCCCGACGTGCGCCCAAACAGTGGTTTACCCCCACATATGGGGTACCAGCATACTCGGGACAAACTGGGCAACAATTATTGGGGTCCAATTTCTCCTGTTACCCTTGTGAAAATAAAAAATTGCTTGCTAAAACATCATATTTGAGGTAAGAAAAATTATTTAATATTTTCACGGCTCTGCGTTGTAAACTTCTGTGAAGCACTTGGGGGTTCAAAGTGCTCACCACATATCTAGATAAGTTCCTTTGGGGGTCTAGTTTCCAAAATAGGGTCACTTGTGGGGGGTTTCTACTGTTTAGGTACATCAGGGGCTCTGCAAACATAACATGATGCCCGCAGACCATTCCATCAAAGTCTGCATTCCAAAACGTCACTACTTCCCTTCCGAGCCCCGACGTGTGCCAAAACAGTGGTTTCCCCCCACATATGGGGTATCAGCGTACTCAGGACAAACTGGACAACAACTTTTGGGGTCCAATTTCTACTTTTAACCTTGTGAAAATGAAAAATTGCTTGCCAAAACATCATTTTTGAGGAAAGAAAAATGATTTTTTATTTTCACGGCTCTGCGTTGTAAGCTTCTGTGAAGCACTTGGGGGTTCAAAGTGCTCACCACATATCTAGATAGTTTCCAAAATAGGGTCACTTGTGGGGGGTTTCTACTGTTTAGGCACCTCAGAAGCTCTGAAAATGCAACGTGACGCCTGCAGACCATTCCATCAAAGTCTGCATTTCAAAACGTCACTACTTCCCTTCCGAGCCCCGATGTGTGCCAAAACAGTGGTTTACCCCCACATATGGGGTACCAGCATACTCGGGACAAACTGGGCAACAACCATTGGGGTCCAATTTCTTCTTTTACCCTTGTGAAAATAAAAAATTGCGGGCTAAAAAACAATTTGAGGAAAGAAAAAAGATTTTTTATTTTCACGGCTCTGCGTTATAAACTTATGTGAAGCACTTGGGGGTTTAAAGTGGTCACCGCACATCAAGATTAGTTCCATGGGAGATCTAGTTTCCAAAATGGGGTCACATGTGGGGGAGCTCCAATGTTTAGGCACACAGGGGCTCTCCAAACGCGACATGGTGTCCGCTAAAGATTGGAGCTAATTTTTCATTCAAAAAGTCAAATGGCGCTCCTTCCCTTCCGAGCCCTGCCGTGTGCCCAAACAGTGGTTTACCCCCACATGTGAGGTATCAGTGTACTCAGGAGAAATTGCCCAACCCATTTTAGGATCCATTTCATCCTGTTGCCCATGTGGAAATGAACAAATTAAGGCTAAAAGAAATTTTTTGTGGAAAAAAAAGTACTTTTTCATTTTTACGGATCAATTTGTGAAGCACTTGGAGGTTCAAAGTGCTCACTATGCATCTAGATAAGTTCCTTGGGGGGTCTAGTTTCCAAAATTGGGTCACTTGTGGGGGAGCTCAAATATTTAGGCACACAGGAGCTCTCCAAACGCGACATGGTGTCCGCTAAAGATTGGAGCCAATTTTTCATTGAAAAAGTCAAATGGCGCTCTTTCCCTTCCGAGCCCTGTCATGTGCCCAAACAGTGATTCCCCCCACATATGGGGTATCGGCGTACTCAGGACAAATTGTACAATAACTTTTGGGGTCCAGTTTCTCTTTTTACCCTTGGGAAAATAAAAAAATTGTTGCTAAAAGATCATTTTTGTAACTAAAAAGTTAAATGTTAATTTTTTCCTTCCATGTTGCTTCTGCTGCTGTGAAGCACCTGAAGGGTTAATAAACTTCTTGAATGTGGTTTTGAGTACCGGGTCATTCCATGTCAAGTGAACCAATGATTTTTACCACTATATTTTTAATTCTTTTGAGATTTTGTTATTTGGTAATAGTGTGTCAGAGAATGCAAAATGCTTAGAAAAAAAAAATTCTAGAATTTTTTTTTTTATTTTTTATTGATTTTCAAAGTTCGGAAAAAGTGCGAATTTCGGTGTTGCCTGCCTTTACATTTCTCCCCATAACTCAGGCTAGAAAAGAGATAGAGAAACAAAATAAACACCATTCTACTCAGAACAGTACAGGCTTTCACCAGATATGTCACAAGGGTATCTTTGATAATAATTTACGTATGCGAACGCAGGCGCAAAACTTTAAAACGCATTTCCGAAAAAAACGTTTAATTTAAAAATTTCAAAAACTGCACATGTCCCTGCTATGCTCCTATTCACATCTGTACCAAAATACAAGATGGGATCATTATGGGATCATATTTTAAAAAATAAAACTATTACATTGTCAGTTCAAAAATCTTGATTTCAGATCTGTTCAGCCTGTGGTCTAGCAGTGTGGGGTCTATATTTACCAAATAATCCATGATTGCTAGATATTACTGTATTATTTTATTATGTTACCACATAGAAGCAGGAGAGGACAGAGGAGAAAGCTTTGTTAGGGCTGAGAATGACCAGGGGTAGACAGTGACTGCAGAGCAGATGACAGGCCGGCAGCTCGGGCCTCAACAGACCGTATTCACACAAATCTTATCACCCAGGCAACTCCTCAAATGGAGGGAGAAAAATATTCTTAACATCCAGTTCATGTATTGTACAAACCAGGACTACGAAGAGGAGGAGAATTTGTTATATTGGTTACAGGAAGCAGAACCCATCACAGGGGACTCAGCAATACCGGACTGTCATCCCATGTAGTGGAAATAAAGACAGTGACGTCCATGACGTGGTAGAAGGCGGCACAAGATCGGCAATGGATGACAACTGGCTATGTGACCTGTGAATATGATCGGCGCTGGCGGCTACTGGACTCTCCAAAGATTGTGAAAATGAAGACGTAGAAGTGACTTTTCTGCACCTTCCGGTCCAGCGCCGTCCTTTGTGTATCCAAGAAAATCAGACATTGTAAAAGTGAACAAAAATCAGATATAACTCAGGTGGAGCCGAACACCATGACAGCCGCACATGCTTTGACACAAAAGGAAACAGCCATTGCTAGGGAGCGCTTATGGGCAAGATGACATTTCATCCACTAGAAGGGACACATGATAGAAGGCCAGTGTAAAAACCTACTATTAATTGTTTGATTAGTTCATATTTTATAGTACGAGGATTTAACTACTGGACTATTCTTCTTAAACACTTCAGAAATGACATGTTTAGTGATATAGTAGAAAAAAAATTGTTCCATGTATAAATAGGTGGTAGAAATATTGGTTCTTTGAATCTTGTTTTTAACATATAATTAGGACGAGACTGTATTTAGAAAATCACACTTGAGGATGTGATCACCTTTTATCTTTTGGCTTGTTCAATGAATTCAGGTTGAAAATGCTGAGCAAGTTGTTATGATGATTAAGATGTATTTATTCTGGCACTTTGGTATTTGTTTTTTGTGTTTCTTTATTGTTACATATAAATGTTGAATGCAGTAAGTTGTAATTTGAAAAGAAAAAAGGAAGAAACTCACACAAACATAAAATCAGATGATTCAAGGCTTAATAAAAAAATACAAATGTGATAGATCCCAAGTTGTGTCCTTGTTTATATTTGTACAGGGATTCAAGTAACACACATGCATGTTTTCACAATTTTAAAACATACGTTTTTTTCAGAATTGCGCATCAAAATTTTTAATTTGATTTCTCCAAAACAAAATATAAAGAAACATAGTCTTGTGACATATCAAATGAAAGCCAGTACCGTTCTGAGAAAAATGATGCCTCTCCCACCTCTATATCTTAATTCTAGCCCGATATGATAAAAAATGTAAAGCCATACCAGGCCAAAATCCATGCTTTTTCAAAACTTTAAAAATCTGTAAAAAATTAACTGATGAAGAAAAAAAATTTAAACTTTTAATTTGTAATTAACTAAAGTTGTACTTCATAAAAACAAAAAATAAAAAAGATCTAAAGACGTAAGGTAAAAAAAATATTCATATTTGGATCACTTGATATGGAATGACCCTACCTTGAGGGGTGCAGTTTTTAGAATGGTGTCACTTTTGGGTATTTTCAGCCATATAGACCCCTCAAACTGACTTCAAATGTGAGGTGGTCCCTAAAAAAAATGGTTTTGTAAATTTTGTTGTAAAAATGAGAAATCGCTGGTCAAATTTTAACCCTTATAACTTCCTAGCAAAAAAAAAATTTGTTTCCAAAATTGTGCTGATGTAAAGTAGACATATGGGTAATGTTATTTATTAACTATTTTGTGTCACACAACTCTCTCGTTTAACAGAATAAAAATTCAAAATTTGAAAATTGCGAAATTTTCCAAATTTTCGCCAAATTTCCATTTTTTTCACAAATAAACGCAAAAATTATCGACCTAAATTTACCACTATCATGAAGCCCAATATGTCACGAAAAAACAATCTCAAAACCGCTAGGATCCGTTGAAGCGTTCCTGAGTTATTACCTCATAAAGGGACACTGGTCAGAATTGCAAAAAACGGCCAGGTCATTAAGGTCAAAATAGGCTGGGTCATGAAGGGGTTAAAGTTGTCCAATGTTTTGATGATTCTGCAGTCATTCTATGTGGCTGCAGACTTCTGAATTCTCTCGTGCTGGTGATTTACATACAGGTGGTGACATGCTAACTAGACATGTGTGGCCTCAATGAAAATGAATTGAGCAAGCCAGACAAGTCTAGTTGGAATGTGGCCAGAAGTATACAAATTGCATACTTGTGCTGTCATGACTGTCCACTCTGGCCACAGGCAAGGGAGAATCCTAAAGGTGTGGAGTGCATGCTCTGTGAAAATTCAAAAGCCTGCAATGACAGAGTGACTGCAGACTTTCATCTCAAACGTGGACAAGCCCTTTAATTATAAAATGAAGCCCTGTAGCATGCCAATCCTAACAGCATGTATTAGGGTATGGCTCCACGGTCCGGAGGGGCGGCGGTATCGCCGCAGCGGCGAAGCCGCTCGGCGCTAAGCCCCGCCCCCTTTCTGGGACGCGATGGTGCCGGATGTGTACAGTACACATCCGGGATCATCGCACCCCTCGCCATAGGGCCCTGTGATATGCCTTGCGGGGACGCTGCGTCCCCGCAAGGTGTACGGACATGCTGTGATCTGAAAAGACGCGCAGCATGTCCGGAGTCGCAGGGCCGCCGCGTGCGGGTTTCCACGCAGAGTGGAGACGGGATTTCATAAAATCCCCTCCACTATGCTGGAACATCTGGACGCTGCTTTTTTGACGCTGCAGCTCTGCGCAGCGTCAAAAAAGCAGCGTTTCCTGACCGTGGAAACATACCCTTATAGTCACTGTCAGGATTCAGCTCTGCTTGCTGGTTCTAGCAGTAATTCACATGGCCACTTTACTCGTATGCGATTTTCATACTTACGGTCATGTGACAACAAGATTCTTTTCCTGCTTCTCTCAGTTTTTCACTGAACATAGAGAGAATTAGGGAGAGCAGCTCGTCGGCACAATGACTAAGGCCGGAGTCACACTTACCGTATATTAAAAAAAAAAAAAAAAAAAAAAAAGAAAATCGCACAAATGTTCCCAAACAGTGTTCCGTATGTCATCTGTGTGCAATGCGAGGATGTGATTTCCTCCCATCTAGTAACAGTGTGACATCCGCATGGCACCCGTATGCAACGCGATTTTAACATGAGCTTTTACATACAGCAGTTCTCTCTATGTAAAAGCTCATGTTAAAATCGCATTGCATACGGATGCCATACGGATGTAACACTGATGGTCCATGTGGTGTGCAAGTTTTTCTCGCACCTATTGACTTGCAGTGGCGAGTCTCGGCCGAGATACGCTGACAATCGCAGCATGCTGCGATTTCACTCGGATCCTGAATACGGCCGAGAAAACAACTGATGATAGGAGCTGCCCCATAGATTAACATTGGTCCGAGTGCTATGCGATTTTTTAATCGCATAGCACTCGTCCGTATTACTCTCCAGTGTGACTCCGGCCTAAGTATGTAAATCACATGTGCTTGGGGTGGGAGGCTCCAAACTGAATTCTTGCCCCGGGAGCCAGAAAACTGAGATATACCTCTGCAGACTGCTACAGTATAGATTAGTAGAGATGAGATAATTTGATCGGGTCAGGGCTTATTCGGCAAGTTATAAAGCTTACTGAATAAGCTGCAGAGGGAGCCCGGATACATGGAGCGCTCCGGCTGATCAGCTGTTTGGCTCCGCAACTGCATGTGTCACGGCTTTGTGACAGTCACGACATGCATGGAGAGCCCAACAAACAGGTCGCGACACAAGCAGCTGCAGAGCCAAACAGCTGATCAGCCGAAGCGATCCAGGAAGCCGGGTTCCCTCTGCAGGTTATTTAGTAAGCGCTATAGCTTGCCAAATAAGCCCTGACCCGATCAAATTTGCTCATCTCTAATCATTTGCTCCTATGCTCATACATAGGAGTGGGGGACAAAAAAAAATCAAACAGATTATAGAAATGATAAAAGTTTGCACAATATATATAGAAAAGGACGGATCCTTGGATAAGAAGAGCACACAGTGGGGAGAATGAGCTCTTATAAGCATATTCATATTTACAAGCTGAGGGGATATCACCAAGTAAAAGCAACCATACGTCTCACTTATAGCAACTCTGTCTTATTTTAGTCCACCAGTTGCTACTAAGGTCAGCACTTGGAAATTCCGCTTTCACAATCCACCAAACTGCAGCTGCCACAACCATTTATGTGCAATAATGGGGCATTTTACTTACAGGAAATGTCTTTCCAAATCTTCTATAGGAGAAGTCTCATATAGGAGGTCACTTCTCTCTTCCAAGAAGAAACTACAGTCTTCAAATTTAGGCCCTTGTCTGCTTCACATCATCCACACAGCTTAACGTCACTCATCTTTTTGATTACTCTTTATCAGCAGTGCTGAACATACGTCAATGTGTTACCACTGAACAGATATTAGTTGCCCAGCTAGATGGGAATAAAAGGAAGGATGGATGTACCTGGCGGTACTCAGACAGTCCATGGTGCACTTGCGCCTAAGCTTTCAAGGATTATTCCCATTATTAAAAGTTATCACATTTACCAAGGAAATTAGATGACTTGAGGATTGGTGGGAATCCAACTGCTGGGACATCAGCTGATACTAAGAATGGTGCTCTAGAATGGAGCGGGGGTTGCGCATAGGATACAGTAGTTGAGAACGTTAAATGATCAGAATAACTCTTAAGTTTATGTTCTCAATGATGCAAAAATTTGCAGCTGGGAAGGTTAAATGTGAGCTCATACTTTACCCACTGGAATTGTTTTTGTGACTGTAGCGCTCCTGACATGTTTCCTTAAACCTCATTCACATGTTCGATTTTCTCATACAAGTCCCATCTGTGGTGTTCACAGATATCACTCCCACCTATTATATTCTATGGGGCTGTGCACATGTCCGATGTTTTCCTCGGACAGTGATCAGCAGAAAATATAGGAGATATAAGACTTTGATGTGAGCATCGGATCGATATCGGCAATGCAAGTCTTCTGGGCCATGAAGAAAGAAAAAAAACAACCTTTGGACGACACTGATGATATCACAGTGCAGACCAATTTTTACAGTCAGAAAGGAGAAGCTGAAGAATTTATTTTTCCACAAACTATAAAAACTGATGATCCTGATCTCTGAACACTAGTTTTTCTAGTAAGTGGGGAAAAAAAAAATTCTCCCACTTTCTTTCTGGAAGTCTGATCAAAATAATCAGTCAGAGGGAATGCGGCCTTAGGCCGGCATCACACTTAACGTATGGGGAAAAAAACGGTCCGAGTCTCCTTGCCAAGAGTCGAACAAGTGTTTTCCGTATGGTCATCTGTGTGTAATGCGATTTTCTCGCACCTATGCATCCGTATGACATGCGTATGGCTTTACATTTCTCACTGCTTTTACCCATTGAATTTAATAGCTCAATGGGCTGAAATTAGGAAAATATATGCGTATTTCTCACAAGTCACATGGATGGTCCATGTGGTGTCTGATTTTCTCGCACCCATAGACTTGCATTGGCGAGACTCGGACAATATACGCGTAAGGGCTGTCCCACACGTCCAGATAATTCCGGTACCGGAATAAATCGGTACCGGAGTTATCCGTGTCCGTGTGCCTGGGAACTCACGGAGGCCATACGTGCGGCACACGTGTGCCGCCCGTATGGCGAGTGGGTACCACACGGAGCGTGTGGTACCCACTCTGCATGGTGCTGAAGCTGCGATTCATATCTTCCCTGCAGCAACGTTTGCTGTAGAGAAAATATGAAGAATAGTGTTTAAAATAAAGATCTATGTGTCCGCCGCCCCCCCACCCCCTGTGCGCCCCCCCGCTGGTCAGAAAATACTTACCCGCTCCCTCGCTGCTTCCTGGTCTGGCCGCGGCTTCTCCTGCATGCGGTCATGTGGGCCCGATCATTTACAGTCATGAATATGTGGCTCCACCTCCCATAGGGGCGGAGCCGACTATTCATGATTGTAAATGATCGGCCCCACGTGACCGCATACAGTAGGAGGCGCGGCCAGACCAGGAAGGAGTGAGGGAGCGGGTAAGTATTTTCTGACCAGCGGGGGGGCGCACAGGGGGCGGGGGGGCGGCGGACACATGGATCTTTATTTTTAACACTATTCTTCATATTTTCTCTATAGCAAACGCTGCTACAGGGAAGATATGAATACCGGCTTCAGCACCATGTGGGGGGACAGCGCTTACTGTAGCGCTGTCTCCTGCACGCACACGGACCCCAGACGGAGAATGTCCGTGTGAGGTCCGTGTTTTACGCGGACCCATTGACTCTATTGGGTCCGTGTAAAACGTGCGCTCCCACGAACACTGACATGTCTCCGTGTTTGGCACACGGAGACACGGTCCGCAAAAAATCAATGACATCTGCACAGATGCATTGATTTTTATGGGTCTATGTGTGTCAGTGTCTCCGGTACGTGAGGAAACTGTCACCTCACGTACCGGAATCACTGACGTGTGAAACCGGCCTAAAATCGCAGCAAGCTGCGATTTTCCAAGCACGTCGAATACGCCTTAGAAAAAAATACGGTGATGTGAGCTGCCCCATAGATTAACATTGGTCCGAGTGTTATGAAATGTTTTCTTGCATAGCACTCGTCCGTATTCTACGGTAGTGTGACCCCAGCTTTAAACTGAGGAGCTGGAGAAATGAAGTAGAAAAACAAGGCTCAGTCCACTATTAGGATAAACTGAAATTTTATATAAAGAAAATAAAAATATCAGCTTTAAAAGAGAGGCACTCACACTTTGATACTCTTAGACATTAAATTGTAACAGCCCAATCCAGTGATCAGCCGCTATAGTTCCAGGAAAAAGTCCCCGTGGCTGTGGGCAGTCCTGACGAATTGCTCTCCGCAAACAAAACCACTTGACGGATGACTATGTTTTAAGTCAATTGTTAATGTCCCCCCCAAAGATGGACAGACCGCCGATAAATCAACCTTTGACTAATCCTTAACAAAGTGGTCAAAACAGACATGCACTTGACTTGAAATGACTTGGGTTGCCAGATACCTGCCAGATTTCCTTATTAATGGCATTTGATTATGTAAGCGTAAGCCGTATAACATCCGGTAATTAAAATAACTCCACCTCAATGTAACACCAAGACGTCTGTTATAATTTAATAAAATATAATAACTTTCCTGAGGGCAACACAAGTGCTGCCAAAAGTGAATAATGCAGCATATTGTGTAATTTCTAGTCAACGCTGCTCTGAAGCAATTCGTCCAGAAATTATTTTTTGCACATAAAAAAAAAAGTAATAAGAAAAAAAAAAGTTTAAGTTTTGTGAACTCATTTATTACATTATATATTCTTGTGGGAGTTTTTCTTAATAATCCAGTTCTACAGGTTAGTATATATAATAAATTTGCAGATATTGAACAGAAGTCGATTTCCATCTGCTCTAATAAAATTACTTCTTCATAAAAGGATAAGATTACACTTATTTTACATTAATGACATATCCTCTCAATAGGTCATCAATATCAGATTGGTGGGGTCCCCACGGATCAGCTGTTGTCACCTCCTATGGTGGACGACTATAGTATACAGAACCATTATGCCACAGCTGCGTACACTGTGTATATCCAGGTGATTACAGCGGATCCCACTGATGCCAGTTGTCGAGACACCCATCAATCTGATACGGATTATCTTTTCTTTGGATACTGATTGGCTGCAGTGGTCGTGTGACAATATAAAAGTAGTGGGACTATTTGACTGGTTTAACTTGCCACAAGTTAGACGTATTTAGCCACATTGTTTCTGATCTGTCCATCAGATGTAATCCAACGTACGCAGGATTCTAGGGATTTTTTTCTGCTAATTTTAAAATGATCAGTGGGAAGAAAAAAATATATATATTATAATTTTCTCTACAAGATTTGTATCCGTTTTTAATTGCTATTGTGGTAGATTTGAAAAAAAAGGAAAAAAAAAAAAAACACAAAAAAGGTGTTAAACGTTAAAAGAATTAAATGTCATAATAGCATTTTATGAGGTGAAAAAACACTTCAAAAATGGCTGAAGAATCGTCAAGTCACTTCTTTTAATCTTAATATATACTTACCTTGTAATGTCTTCACATCCTGTTCCGTCCAGATGTGTCCCGATCCCAGAATTCCAAGTGGGGGAAGTTCACCGACCTCCATATTGAGACACCCAAGTGATGGGTGTCTCAATATGGAAACTGCACCACACACACACTGTATACGCCATACGCCGTACGCACCACACACACACACACACACACACACACACACACACACACACACACACACACACAAGACAGAAAGACAGCTCAAACGGGACAGCACATGAGGGGAGAACACAGCACAGGAAGGAGAGAGACAGCAAACAAGGGGGATAGCACATGGGGTAGACAGGTCAAAGAGAGCACAGACTGGAGAAGTCAGCACATGGGGAAAGAGAGAGGGGATAGGTGGGTGAGCACATGGGGGGAGAGATTCTCAATGCTGCACAGCCTGCCCCCATCGTGACATTACCGCCCCCTCCTGATGCGATAGCATCAGGCCTCCATCTAGTATCTAATAAACACTCAAAAAGATTTATGAACATCAAGCTGGTTTTACATAGACATGAATGGTAGACTTTCAAGCATTTTGTAAGCAATTTTTTCAGGCATTTTTGGAGTAGTTCCACTCTAAAATACTCCATGTGAACATAGCCTTACCGAATAATTGTAGTTTTTTTTTTTTTTTGGGGGGGGGGGGGTTCCCTATAAATAGCACACGTGAAAGCAACTTTGTAATTTATCTCACTGGAGATATCCGCTTCCTTCTCCCCTAATCTTTTATTTATAAAAATTCTCAATTCACAGATAAAAATCAGTCTTTAGTGTACACAGATTTTCACATTACTAATATAAAAGTAGGCAGTTGGTGTTCGTAACATTGTATTCAGAAGTGTAAACAGAATGCGAGTGTCGACCTCTAGCGCCCCACCTCTCTATAAGGCTGGGTTCACACTACGTTATGGGCGTCTGTTAGACGGACTACGTTACACCCCGGCATAAATGCGGTGTAACGTAGTCCTTAACGGCCGCCATTAACTCCTATGTCGGACGCATCGCTAGCGCACGCCCACAATGGGCGTGTGCTAGGGATGTGCCGTCATTGAGTGACGGACCCTGAGACGCCAACTGCAGCGTTTCCGGGTCCGTCACCGCTAGCGCAGATAGAGCTAGCAGATGCTCTCTCTGCGCTAGCGTGCTGTCATACCGGCACTTACGTTTACAGCAGCCCGTTACCGTATGTGTTGAACGGGCTGCTGTAAACGTAATGTGAACCCAACCTAACATTTTAAAAGCACCAACTTTCAAATCCTCTCTCAGCAATGAGAAAATCTGCTCTCTCGAAATACATCATTTACACCTGTATTTAAGGCAAAAGTGTAATCCAGGAGAAAGAAGCGGATGGCTCTGGTTTGACAGAATGTGAAGTTGCTAATTTTCATGTGTATTATTGGTTTATTAAATAAAAATTAAGACAATGGCCACATTAGTTTAGGCGTATTAGCCAGAACAACAAGTGACCTCCTACAAAGACTTGTGACCATGTGATCAATCTCAATCTACACTTCTCAGATATTGCCCAGAACCAGCAGTAATTCTATCAAAAGTCACAATACAGTACTCTACACCCCCCCCCCAAATAGTCATTTTAAGCAAAAAATCCCCAACATATATTCAGAGAAAAAAAAAAAGAGGCATAAGCTATAAATTCAAATTCATTAAAAAACATTTTTTAATAGATCAATTTAAAATACAACATGTATACAACAGGGAAATGCTCATAGTTCATACGGCTGGGATCCAAAAAATCCAAACCAAGTGGAGTCACAGTATTACCTTACCAGGAAAGGTAGTCATGTAAGTTTACAATCTTCATTTGCACTATACACTATGTACCACATAATTATGCAAATGAAATTTTTCTCGGATTTTTCTAAATGGTTGGTGCAAATGACAGTCAGTCTAATAAAAGTCATCATTCGTTAGAGTATACATCGAATTTTATTGAAGAAACCTCCCAATGATAACAGTATAATCTCCAAAATGAATAAAAACGTAAAATGCACTGTTCCAAATTATTAGGCACAGTAGTATTTCTAAACATTTGATATGTTTTAAAGAACTGAAAATGCTCATTTGTGGAATTTGCAGCATTAGGAGGTCACATTCACTGAACAAAAAAGCTATTCAACTCCAAAACACCCTAAGAGGCCAACTTACATGTTAACATAGGAACCCTTCTTTGATATCACCTTCACAATTCTTGCATCCATTGAACTTGTGAGTTTTTGGAGAGTTTCTGCTTGTATTTCTTTGCAGGAAGTCAGAATAGCCTCCCAGAGCTGCAGTTTTGATGTGAATTGCCTCCCACCCTAATAAATCTTTTGGTTGATGATACTCCAAAGGTTCTCTATAGGGTTGGGGCCAGGGGAAGATGGTGGCTAAACCATGAGTTTCTCCTTTTATGCCCATAGCAGCCAATGACTCAGAGGTATTCTTTGCAGCATGAGATGGTGTATTGTCATGCATGAAGATGATTTTGCTCCTGAAGGCACATTTCTGCTTTTTATACCATGGAAGAAAGTTATCAGTCTGAAACTCTATATACTTTGCAGTGGTCATTCTCACACCTTCAGGAACCTTAAAGGGCCCTACCAGCTGTTTCCCCATGATTCCGGCCCAAAACATGACTCCTCCAACTTTTTGCTGACGTCACAGCCTTGTTTGGACATTGTGGCCATCCCCCAACCATCCACTACTCCATCCATCTGGACCATCCAGGGTTGCTCGACACTCATCAGTAAGCAAGATTGTTTGAAAATTAGTTTTCATGTATGTCTGGGCCCACTGTAACCGTTTCTGCTTGTGAACACTGTTTAGGGGTGGCCGAATAGTAGGCTTATGCACCACAGCAAGCCTTTGAAGGATCCTACACCTTGAGGTTCCAGGGACTCCAGAGGATCCAGCAGCTTCAAATAACTGTTTGCTTCTTTGTAATGGTATTTTGGCAGCTGCTCTCATAATCTAATGAAATTGTCTGGCAGAAATATTCCTCATTATGCCTTTATCTGCATGAACTCTGTCTGTTGTCTGTTTCAGTCACAAATCTCTTCACAGTATGATGATCACTCTTAAGTTTTCGTGAAATATCTAATGTTTTCATCCCTCGACCAAGGCCTTGCACTATTTAATGCTTTTCAGCAGCAGAGAGATCCTTTTTATTTCCCATATTGCTTGAAACCTGTGGCCTGCTTAATAATGTGGAACATCATTTTTAAGTAGTTTTCCTTTAATTAGAATCACCTGGAAAACTAATTATCACATGTGTTTAAGATTGATTTCAGTGATCCATTGAGCCCTGAGACAATACCATCGACGAGTTTATTTGAAAAACAAAACAATTAAATCTTTATGACACTTAAAACCAATTTGTATAATAATTTGGAACACAGTGTAGATATCAGCGTACAGATATGCACAATGCACTTTATAATGTAGAGCAGACTATTTAGTTCTAATGATGCTTAGCACCTTAGGAATTTTGTTCCATGGTAATTGAATACGTGCAATACATTTTTTACTAGTCAGAGTGATATTTCACTGAACATCATATTGCTGATTGCTTGCTGCTGTTAGATAGGACTATTATTAATACTGTGACTCCACTTGGTTTGGATTTTGTTCCCAGCCGTATGTACTATGAGCAATTCCCTGTTGTATACATGTTGTATTTTAAATTGATCTATTAAAAATATGTAGCTTATGCCTCTTTTTTTCCAGAACCAGCAGTGCAGCATTTATTGGGTTTGGGTACTTTTCAGAACACTTTATTCTCTTTTTTTGAGTCAGTGAAAGTTTCAGGATGGCAACAGTTTCCAAGCTTGTCATGGATACTCCTGTGCTACAATATTCTGCCCAAATGAGATGCTGTCCTGCAAAAACTCAAGTAGCATCATAAACTACTACAACAGACGATCCAAGACAGCCCCCATCAAGGCAAACACTTGGGTTAAACAAATATGTACCGAGCTATCAAGTAGGTGTTTAAAAATTCAGTTTCCATACAGTGAGGATCTGTAAGTTTGTGAGAAATTGTTAATAGGTGCCTCAGCAACACCGTGGAGAGCAAATGAAAGACACATTCACAGTCTATAACATTCCAGGAAGCTTGAGAGCAAACACAGGATTTCGCAGCGCCAGTCCAGCAATCAGAGGGGATATTTAGCAAAAATGTACTAACCTGCAGCTCACACCACGCGACTTCTACCCACGTCTCAGTATCCAGTCCTTTAAAGACAGTCTTAAAAGCCCCACGGCCCAACTCAATGTCAAACTTCAAAAATCGGCCACTGGGGGACGTTCCTACGGCTTTCATTTCTGCCTCCTCCTCCATTTCCTTCTCAGTTTTCTCCCTCGGGGAGTCCTTACCAGCAACGGATACCATTTTAGGTTCATTTTTGTCATCCTGGCCTACACCAGTGCCGTGTGCCATATGGCTGTCCAGTTGCTGCTTGCCCTCGTGCTCGGTAGCCTTCTCCTCTTTGAGGGGTTGCTCCAGTATCCTGTCATCTTCAGTGATGTCTACGCTCTTTCTGAAGAATCGCTTTCTTTCGCTGGTCCCTGAAGCAGACAGAGGTTTGTCGCTCTCCTCCGTGCTGACGTGTCGGACCAGAGAAGAGCCCTGTGGGACCAGGTTCTTTTCTGCAGAAAACCCAGCTGGTTTGTCAGATTCATCCGTGCTTGCCGGTTCTCCAGAGTCGGTCGCCATTTTCCTCAGATTTGCAGTTCAAGTTTTCACAGAATATACAGTAAATAATCCTTCCAGAATTAAGACCTGTAAGAGGAAAAGATTAAAAACAATTAAAACCTGGCGGTAAATATATTCTTAAAACACATCATACTTAATGGATATTGTATCTGTATTTCAAGACACAGCAATTGAATATTTGCTAATTTAGCACATGGGTCAAGTAAAATGCTCAAAGCACTCTCCCTCTCCAGAACAGTAGCATCTCCCATGTTGGACACGTGTAATACTACATTTCCCCTGTAGGGGTGCTGCAGAAGAAATGAGCAGTCAACTTCAACAGGCAATACTATTTGCCAGGGAAGGTGATGGTTTCAGGAGCACTCACATATTAGTGAGACCACAATTTAAATGAGGATGTGATAACCACTGTCTCCTGGCAAACGGCCCATATTGGCAAGGTAAGGCACAAACGGCAATGAATGGCCTTCACAGTAGTAAAAGTATGGCTTAAGACACCAGAATGGGAGAGGGGGCTCTATTCCCAAAGCAAGGGACACCCCCTCCATTGAGGTCCATATAGCAGAACAAAGCATTTGGATTCTGCTTTAATAAGATGACCCCTTTAAATCCCAGACACAGTCTGCTATGTACGGTGATCTATAGAGGCTGTAGAACTTAAATCATCCAAAAATGTTTAATGAAACCCAGTTAAAACAAAAAAAGGTATGGTAGATTTTTGCTCATAAATGCACGGATACATTTACGTAAAATGTAAGTTTTCCCTGAGCATGATCCACAGAAACCAGAACCACATCAACAGCAAATTGGCTCGTACACGCATAAAGCATAGGGCTAAAGCGAATTAGTTAACACTGGACTTAGCGGGCAGGTTCCCAAAGAAACTGTGATCCTGTTCCAAAACTAACAGTGATAAGAATAATACAACATGAGATACTAAAGATACCGCCGCTCATTCAACCGCAAATCTGTTTTTATGAATCGCTGAACGTCTTCTCTAAGTCAGGGGCTAATGGCTCTTCCCATCTTATAGAAGAGAACATACAATACCGGACAGTGGTCTGTAACATGTGCCCTCTGCCAGCGAGCCCCAACTCCCTGCAAGTGTGCAGCTGTTATAGCATTGCTGGGAAAATGCGGCTTGCTGACACTACAGCTGTCAGGGCTTGCTGGGAATTGCAGTTTTAAAGCGGCAGACCACTGTCGTTAAGGCACAAGATCACATAGTAAATCGGACACAACCAAAGAGATGGATTCTATAACCACGTCAAACACTAAAAATATAAGAAGAAAAACGCCAATACTTAGCCTCAAGTGGAAGCCCCAAACTACAGAGGAAGCAGGTTGCAGACATGGAAAAAATACCAAGATGCGTTTAACCTTCAAGGGGTTGTCTACAGTCTTTTGAGCCGTCTCCTAGGCAGATCATACATAAAAGCATGGGTCTTTACAACAAGTGAGGACTTCAGCACGGAAGGCAAAGCACAATTATTCAGGCAGCTAGCCCGCAGGAGGCAATGAGGTTCACATACTAGTTAGACCAGTTCTCTCTCATTCTGCATGAGCTCATCTGATGCCCTCCAGACCCAAAAAGGGGGGGGGGGGGGAATGTGGTTCAGCTACAGGTTATGGCTCATGCAAATAGGAAGAGATAAAACAATTGTGAAAAGAAGCATATTCTGTCAGGAAACGATTACCATTTGTGAGAGAAACAATATAGAAAACCAGAAGCCGCATTTCCCCTGCACACTCGCACAATGTAGCAGCAGACGTGCCATTCACAAGGTCTCATAATCAGTAAGAGCCACTCCATGCCGTCCCATTTTTAGTCGGGATGGCATTTCTAAGGGCTGTGCCACTGATATTATATAGAGAAGGTGACAATACAACCAGTACAGATAAAAATAGGGCTTGCATAAAAGAGCACATGGCTGATCACACCATGCAATGTGCTAAACTTTGCACCCTGGACAGCTCATCTCAGAGAGAGGATTGTGTATTCATATGGTTCACTAAGGACGAGACATTCACAGAGACCTATGGAAGTGTCTCGTATAGACAAGATCACAGCTAGGCAGTCTACAGTAGAGGATCCAAACATAGTGATGGCAAGCTCATGGATCAACACCAACCACCTCCTGCTAAGCCACAACGACAGGGAATTCCCTTTTAAATGGGTTTGTTTGGTGTAAAAATCCCAATTCAATAAACTCTTTATGAAAATTCTGAATATAGGGGTGGTTTCCCCTTCATCATCTCTTTGCTAAAGTTTTGACCTCCAATATACAGACAACACACTGAAGTAAAGAGCACTGTAGTACTTAAAACCCCCTGTGGTGGCGCTGCACAAAAACTAAACACGCACAACCTGGTTTCCCCACAGATAGTAATCACAAGGGTACGGCACAGAGACACTTTGTGATCCATTTGTCATACAGATACCATAAAAGTCCGAGTGCACACTAGGCAATTTTTAACATCCTCAATGAAAAAAATTTAAAACAGACTTGAATATGTGGAATGCTTTCTAGATAAAGCCAGATCCCGTGTCATCAGGATACGACAAATGTCAGAGATGGGAACATTCCTTTAAGTAGTGAAACATCCTAAACATTGAACCAAACCTCGGCCTGCAATCTTCAGTCCTTCATTCATTTTCAGACCCCCTGATATTCAGTTTGCAGCCTGATCACAGTTTTAAATGTTTCTATTGTTTGAGTTTCTCTACCAGTAATACAGGCTGGATATGAGATTTGTGTGTATCCAAAGTGCTGCTGTTTTCACTAACTCATTTACCAGCAGTTATTTCCTCTGCATGTACTTTCCTTTTTATCTGTAACCTGACTAAAATCACTGACATTTGTATGAGGTAATCTACAATGCAACAATTAAAAAAAAAAAAAAAAAAGAAACAAGCCGGTTTATATCAGTGTTTTGGATCAAATTTCCATCAGTGGGTAACCTTTTTTTTTTTTCTTTTGCATGCGAGAATGTTTCTAAAGGTACCTTCACACTGAACAACTTAACAACGATAGCGATCCGTGACGTTGCAGCGTCCTGGATAGCGATATCGTTGTGTTTGACACGCAGCAGCGATCAGGATCCTGCTGTGACATCGTTGGTCGGAGCTAGAAGGCCAGCACCTTATTTCGTCGCTGGATCACCAGCTGACATTGCTGAATCGGTGTGTGTGATGCGGATTCAGCGATGTCTTCACTGGTAACCAGGGTAAACATCGGGTTACTAAGCGCAGGGCCGCGCTTAGTAACCCGATATTTACCCTGGTTACCATTGTAAATGTAAAAAAAAAAAAACAGTACATACTTACATTCCGGTGTCTGTCACGTTCCCCGGCGTCCGCTTCCTTGCACTGTGTCAGCGCCGGCCGGCCGTAAAGCAGAGCACAGCGGTGACGTCACTGCTCTGCTTTAGGGCCGGCGCTGACACAGTGCAGGGAAGCGGACGCCGGGGGACGCGACAGACACCGGAATGTAAGTATGTAGTGTTTGGGTTTTTTTACATTTACACTGGTAACCAGGGTAAACATCGGGTTACTAAGCGCGGCCCTGCGCTTAGTAACCCGATGTTTACCCTGGTTACCCGGGGACTTCGGCATCGTTGGTCGCTGGAGAGCTGTCTGTGTGACAGCTCTCCAGCGACCACACAACGACGCTGCAGCGATCGACATCGTTGTCTATATCGCTGCAGCGTCGCTTAATATGACGGTACCTTTAGGCTGGGATCACACACAGAAAGCTACGGCCGAGTCTCGCAGGTTAAAACCAAGCTCTGGCACCGGCACTGTGGAGCGGAGCGTGCGGCCGCACAGCAATACATGGAGCTGCACGCTCCAATCCGGAGTGCCGGTGCCAAAGCTTGGTTTTAACTTGCGAGACTCGGCCATACGTCGCTGTAGTGTGACTCCGGCCTTAAGCGTCTCCTATAAAGTAAACATGAAAATCAGAGAGCACTTGGATGCAACTAGGACCCACAAATTGACATTGGCGAACTTGATCTGTAACTCAGTATAAAAAAAAAAAAAAAAAAAAAAAAAAAAAAAAATCGGTCATATCTCAAGTATTGGTGCAGCCCAATCACCCAGACAGCCCGCAAAATAAAAAAAAAAAAAGGAAAAACATGGACAGAGAACACCCTGACAGACTATGGTGGGTACGAGATCAATCCGTGAAAACAGGCATATAAATTAGACTTAACAGAGAAGAGAGGGAAGAGGAGAGGTCTACGTGATTGACAGGTTTCTCCTTATACACACAAGGGAGAAATCAGTCAATCACCTGCAGCGGTGCTGGGAAGAGTAGTCAAGAACGGCACTAGACTAGTCTTCAGTCAAGCTACGGTCCTAAGCCAAATCTTCAAAGTATATTTTCTCTCAAACCCCAGGGTGATTCAGAGAACAATATACCTGGCTGCAATTGTGCAGACAGGCTCCGATTCATGCTGTCTGCAGTTTGGGCAGTATGAATCAGATAACAGGTTCCCATAAGGTACCGTCACACTCAGCAACTTTGCAAAGAGAACGACAACAATCCGTGACGTTGCAGCGTCCTGGATAGCGATCTCGTTGTGTTTGACAAGCAGCAGCGATCTGGATCCCGCTGTGCCATCGCTGGTCGGAGCTAGAAGTCCAGAACTTTATTTCGTCGCCAGGTCGGCGTGTATCGTCATGTTTGACATCAAAAGCAACGACGCCAGCAACGAGCATAGGGGGCGTCGCAGTGTCTCCTTCTAGCCAGTCGGTACACTCCGGCTGTTTGACATGGAGCTAACAACCAGCGAGAACGAGAAGTGAGTCGCCGTTACGTCACTGGATCGCTCCTGCATCGTTCTGGAGTTGCTGTGTTTGACGTCTCTACAGCGACCTAAACAGGGACGCTCCAGCGATCTAGTTTAGGTCGGCTCGTTGTCTATATCGCCGCAGCGTCGCTGAGTGTGACGGTACCTTTAGGATTTCAGCCACTAAACAACCAGCAGCTCATGATACTGCTGAGAGCAGCCTCCTAAACATGCTCCGCACAATAAATGCCTGGTGTAGCAGTAGGTATAAAAAGTAGCTAAAGGAGTTGTCCAAGATGAGACAAAATTGTGGCAAAAGCAAGCAATGGTATATAAATGACAACATAAGTATTACTTATTTGCTAAAGCCTCTGGACTGATCCACTACAGGACTGCAGCAGTGAGGTCACCGATCGCCATCAGCATTAAGGACGCATTCACACATCCACGTGACGCACGGACCAGAAGAGGGTCTCAAAAGCATATCGAGTTTGGGTCAGGACTTCCGAGGCTGGTCCTTATTCTGACAGCAACACACCAATGTGTGAATATGGCTTTATGCGGAGTTAAGAATAGATATCACTGAACCGCCGAGGCTAGTGACTGACTTCAGCAGTCATGCATTGCCAGCTGTAATGTCGCTGCTGTAGTCCTGCACACATACACAGAAAAAAAATGGAGAGCAGTAAACAATTACCTGCCTTTGCCCCAATTTTGATGGATCCCAGACAACCCTTTTAACATACCACCGAAAGACAAAGTGGCCTGTGCCCAGCGAATAGGGGGTATATTGATCAGTTTATGATATCTTTTATGGTTAGAGTGTTTCCTTAGAACTTCAAATTGCCTCTTCGGAGAAAAAGAGGACTTAACTCTATAGCGCCACCTGTTGGAAGTAGTGATCCTACAAGTCACAATCAACCCTTTAACGAGTCGTGCAATATGACTTAGGATAAAAGCCAAATCAGTATCTCAATTCGCAGACACGGTGTTTCGGGCTGTTGGCCCTCGTCAGTGCGAAGCATGAGAACTGATTTGGCTAGTACCCCTTAGACCCCAGTCCTTAGAACTTAGTGAATCTCTTAGGGGTAAAAAAGAAAAAATGCCTGTGAGTTACAGATGCAATGCACACGTGTTCATTAAAACTAAAGCAGGATGTTTCCCAAGAGAATGCCACGAGGAAATTACCAACCAGAATAAAAGTTTGCCAGGTGGGGGAGACACAGCAGCTGGCACATCACATGAGCACAGTAATCAGCGACTCCTGTACACAAGCCAGACACAGACCGAAACAAAAAAAAGGAATATTTATTTTTCCTATATATGATCAATAAAGAATAAATAAAATCTTGTTCCAGCTCAGAGCAGTGGCGGCAGGGCTTGTCAGCTGGCACACAAGCAAAACACTTATCTGCACCCGGAGAACAGTTCAGAGAGCGAATTAGAGAGGCAGACGGCGGAAACCAGTTATCATCTAAACTCCAATGACATTTAATCACTCCGTATACCCGGCAACCTCAATCAATGCAAATGACATAACTTATTCATTACAAGGATGAGATACACCACTAAAAAGGTGGACGCATTAAAAAAAACACGGCCGGAGGAGCAAAAAAAAAAAACAGAGCTGCTCCAACCAACTGGTCAGCCTGCCCTGCAATGCAATGCTGTCTAAAGACCGGGGCGTGAGACTGACAGGGTACTCGCCAGCAGGCAGCACCGACAGGGGGATCTTAACACCTGCGATATCAGCATTGCACGTGCAAAAATAAAGAGTCAGTAATAAGCACTATATCAAAAGAACGAGGGATGAAAAGTTTTCCTACGTCACCGTCTGTACTGGATGTGATCCCAGCACAACGGAGCATAACACCATTATAACCGACCCCTGGGAATCATATTATATGTCTGTGTTTACAGACGAGTGTGCGAGGATCAATGCATAGATTTTCACAGCTGGCTGCGTGCCTGTATGGATTACTATAGAGACTTATCTGGCATTCCGTGTTCATACATGTATAGACCACCACGGTCAGCGTCTTTTCACTTATACACTAAAAGGGATTGTAAGGAACTTGCAAAATTATAAAGAATGTGATCCCTAAATGTTGGTCCAGTCCAATCTATGTTTACTAGTCTTGCAGACATGACGCTGTACATCCATGTGACCTCGGAAGCCAATCAATGGCCTCAGAAGTCTTAACGCAAAACATGTGAGGCCAGTGAATGGCTGCAGCCGTCACATGGATGTACAGTACTGCAAGGCAAGTAAACAGAGAAACTGCCAAGGAACTTAACAGTTAAATCCTAAAACCCCAAAGCACTAGTTATTTTAATAACATTGCCTGCCAGAATTTAAAAAATTAATTTAAAAGGGGTTTTACCAAGATTTTTAAGTTATCCTTTATTGGTGTAGAACCTGACGACAGGGACATCAGGGGAAAGAAAAAGTATAACTGACAATGAACAGAGCGAGGGCCGAGCATGTGTACCTCCACATCACTGAGAGCAAGAGCTCTGCAGAATCAATTCCCAGGATGTTGGTCAGTCCCCCCAACAAACGTACGTACGTGTGCGTGGACTTCAACACATGCTACCTTGGCTGTGTGTTGCTTATCTGTAGACATCTTGTGCCAATAAATAAGATAAAAATGTATACATGGGTAAGGGTTTTTACATGTATCAGACTAAATACAGACAGATCTATATATGTATATACAAATCTAGAGGAGTGGAGATATTACTTGCACTGTATTGAACATGTACACACATGGATGGAAAATATAGGTTGATAAACGCATAATGGGCAGTAGTGTATACATCTAGATGCATTATTACAAGCTCCTTACTAGACACAACCAAAATAATCATACAATCAGTAAATCCACTGGTGTCCAACAGCAGGACATGTACCATCATCACTACATCCATCACTGAGGAATCCCAGCAACATGTCTGCCCCAACTCCTCCAGAGAAGTAATACATCTGTATTATCGGTGTACGTACCTGTCACACCGCATGTATACAATACACACCTATATAATAAGCACAGTGACATATATGACAGACTGAGGTGTGTATAATTAGATAGAAATGAGATAGATAGCAAATTTGTACAAGTTTTGTGCGACCCACATCTTTTTTTACTATTATTTTATATTACATCTATAACTGCATTCGGCACGCATCCATATACATTACAGACATGCTCACCTGTCAACCACTTATATAAAACAAATAGAGGCCATTATGTGCACACATACCTCCATAGTACCTGTATTCAGAACACACATTTATAAAATACATCAAATCAAGTTTAGAAAATACACACGTGCATCCATAATACCTGTCACACTTAGGTAATACATTCCACACAACTATTTTACACATATACCGTTAATACATTACACAAGTATAATACAATACAAATTTGAAATACACATTACCACAAATATATAACACACCTGATATATACATATCACAAGTAGATATTACACACAGTATATACAGCAACACAAACACAGGTATACATACACATTACACACAAACACACACAGTACAGACTTATAACGGGTATAGAAATATATATATATATATATATATATATATATATATATATATATATATATATATATATATATATACACACACACACACGCACTGTATATACACACACAGCACATACCTATAACACAGGTATTTACACTCATGCATACAGTACAGACCTGATATACAGATATACGTTACACGCATACATACACACAGTACAGCCCTATCACAGGTACACACACACACATATACATACAATACAGTTCTATCACATCTACACATATATATACATACACACAGTACAGCCCTATCACAGGTACATATATATATATATATATATATATATATATATATATATATATATATATATGTGTATGTACCTGTGATAGGGCTGTACTGTGTGTATGTATATATGTGTACCTGTGATAGGGCTGTACTGTGTGTATGTGTATATATATATATATATATATATATATATATATATATATATACACATACACACAGTACAGCCCTATCACAGGTACACATATATACATACACACAGTACAGCCCTATCACAGGTACATATCTATCACATCTCTCTAAGACCCCCGCCCCCCGTCTCACCGGCTGCTGATAACGGTTCCCGGCCGCCCCCCTCTCCTGGGCACCGGCTGCTGTTCTGTGAGGGAGGGAGGAGAATCCTGACGGGGCCGCGTTATACAGAGCGGGGTGTGGAGAGGGGGGCGCCGGTTACATGAGGGAGTCCCCGCCGCCGCCGCTCATCACACACCGAGCACAGACAGAGCTGGAGCGCGCCCCCCTCACCTGCGCGCCCCCGTCATTTACCTCAAGGAAAAAAAAAAATTCAGAGGGGGAGTAACGACAATACTACGTGATGGAAGGCAGTGTGCGAGGAGAGCACGGCACAATGAGCGGACAGAGCACAATGGAGCACACGAGCAGCGCTCAGCCCCGGCTCCTCACCGCACCTCACACGGGGCTGCCTCACTGGGTGGTTTGTTTGGGTTTTTCTTTCTTTTTTCCTCCGCCCGCCGAGGCCCCCCCGCCATTGGACAGACAATGAGAAGAGCTCAGTAGCCGAGCGGCTGTGAGGCGCGTACCCGAGAGATGGCTCTCAGCTTCAGGCGCGCTCCCGACTCGCCTCCTTCGCGCTCCTAGCTGCAGAGAGGGTTAGGACCAGTTATCGCGCACGTACGTGACGTTAATTACGCTGCCGCAAGTGCTGTCGGGAGATGTAGTTTTAGATCAGCTCTATTAAATAAATGGCCTTGTTCACATACTGCAGATTTGATGCAAGTTTGTTTTTTTTTAGCCTACATTGGTTAAAATTTTAGATGGACTAAATCTATTTTGATAGCCTCGAGAATTTACTTTACAGTACAACATTTTTAATTAAACTGAATTACAAAACTGATTTTTCACACAATCTACATGCATTTAATTAGAAAAAAACCTCCCCAAAGGTGGACATCCTCTATAAAGAGGATGATTCTGATGACGCCATGAGTGCACATACCTGCCACAATCGGCAGGTATATAAAAGCACTGCTCAACTTGGCAGGAAAGTGCACACTGTATGTCATCAGAGCCACTTACCTCCTGATGAGGATGAGGAAGTGAGCAGCGCTGGACAGCCCCTTTAACACAAAGACATTAAAAAGGGCATACAACTAAAAATCATCTAGGACGCCATGGGTTCCCTCATTCTCATAGGTTGCGCACAACATAAACCTCCGATTACCCCAGACCTCACCCCTAAATTTATACAGACCCCAGATCAGACCCCTACATTCATTCAGACCCAAGACCAGACCCCTACATTTATTTGCAGACCAAACCCCTAAATTCATACAGACCCCTAAATGCATTCAGACCCCAGACCAGACAGCTAAATTCATTATTAGACTGTAGACCTCTAAAATTATTTGACCCCCTAAGCTGTCAGACCATTGACTAGATTTCTTCATTATCAAACCAAACCTCAAACCAGACTCCTACATTATCAGTCTCCAGACCAGACTCCTAAATTCACTCAGACCCCAGACCAGACCCCTAAGTTCTTTATTAGACTATGGACGTCTAAATAATTAGACCCCTAAGCTATCAGACCACTTCTTAATTGACCTGACCCCTTAAAGGCCTTCTCCACTACTTAACAAGTTGATCACAATAGGCCCAGGACAGTGTAATAAAGTTAAAAAAAAAAACTCATCTCCCAGACCGTCATCGGTCCTCCGTACTACGTACTGGGTCCTCCGCTCCGCTGCCCTCCTGGCAACAACATTCTGCCGAGGGCGTCACGTGAACGCTGCAGCCAATCAGCAGCCGCAGCCTTCACATTCCTTTCAGACTCACCTTCTTCTAAAAGATATTGATGGAGGAGGACGCAATATAGAATGTTGGACAAGCGGCCCCGGTGCGGGAGGGAAGTAATGTTTTTTGGTTTTATTATACAGCCCTGGGTCTATTATGATGACTTTCTTTAGTAGTAGAGGACCCCTTTAATCATTATACCAGATGCTTACATTCAGGTCCTAGACCGCTACCCTACATTTATTTGACCTTAGAATAAACACATATCTCAGAACAAACCCTAGAATACAGACCCCAGAATAAAACAAATCGCAGAATAAATGTGGACCCCAGACCTAGATAATACTCAAAACTAAGTACATAGATCATTAGCCTCAAGTCCTGAAATATAACTACAGACCCACTAAATAAAAGAAGACCCGGACCCCCCAAACAAATAGAGGGGACCTGGATGCATACAACTCAGTAGAAAGTGTATGACTTGTCTTCCTCCTCTGGTGAACATTTCTTACTATTATTATTTGAAGGGTTGTTCTGATTGATCCCCAAGAACGCACCACACCCCTGCTTGCAGGAGGGCAGGCGCTCCTAAATTATCAAGAGTTCGGACTGGCTGCATTGTCGCACCACTGGCCCAAACTGTGGGCTTTTTCGGTTTCATCTCAGTACAGGCAAATAAGCAGTTCAGTCCCAGAGCGCATGCTCATTGCCTTGGAGACCAGCCACCTCTGTCAGACTCCTCAGTGACCAATAAGTACTGAATTAAAAATCCCTCCGTTTTTGAGAATAGGAAGGAAAGTATTTTACTAAGCGATACATTGCAAAGTTGCTTGTTTTTACAAATCCTTTAACTTTTTACCCATTTATGATGTTAAAGCCACAGCTTGGTTTTCACATGCGAGACACGGACGTGTTTCTCGCAAATGGAAAAGAGCCCTTAGTTGCATTTCCACTAAAGTTTTCATTCTTCTTGCTGCATGCAGAGTGTCCAGTGGGTGTTCCCTCAAAGTAATCTGGGCACTCTGCAATGAACACTGGCTGTCCCATTGCTCCTCTCTGCTCTTTAATGACTGCCTCCTGGATGGAGCTAGAGGTAACTATGTAGAATAGGACCCTCCTTTATAACAGGGCAGGGATGACCCCTTTTTATATAGTGTAATGTACACTTTTGGTTTTAACACTTTATTTTACTATAAGCTATTTTCCTTTACTTTTAAGATAACCTGTCACTTGCCATAAATGTGTAATTTTTTCACGTGAACCTGTCATTGCTTATTTTTAATTCCGGAGATATGGGCTCCTCTTCTCTGTATAGACAACTGGGTGTGGCCCTCAAAATAATTCAATAGAAAATAGTTTGGGACCACGCTCACCTGTCATCAGGATAATATACAGGAAATGGGGGGCCATTATCTCAGGAACGAAGAGGGCAGGAATATGATTCAGGAGAACAGTGGCATTTACAACAGGTTAAAACAAAAATATTTATGGCAAAAGGCGAGTCCCCATAAAATGTTTTTTTTTTTCCTAAGAATATCTATGAAGAATGATCCCATAAATAAATGGCTTTTTCTTGCATTGTGAAGTCTCTGCATTTGTATTCTTCTGTTATCATTTCTTGTGATGTTCTTATACCATTCTGTGCTATGCTGTAAGAAATGCTATCACCATGGACAATATGAATGTGGAATGACATGAATACCCTACAATAACAGCAAGAAATATTATTATTCACAATAATGATAAAGAATACCGCACCACAGCAATATCCCTATGTAGACTCTAGGGGACGGTCAGCAAAGCATACTAGGAAAAGTGAATAAAAAGAAAGAATTGTATAGCCAAAATCAAATAAATAGTATAAAATTGATAAATCAATTATAACAAAGAGGGATTAAAGGGAACCTCTCATGTCCCCAAATGCTATTAACCTGCATATATAGGGTTAAACTGAAGGTAAATAGCATGACAACAGTGACCGGTCATGGGAGAAAATCAAGGAGCCGTCGGCTTTCAGTCATAGAGGAGCGTCCAGAGCATCGACAGTCACCTCTCAGCACAGTGAGCGGCGGTTGTGACCATGCCCTGGCACTTTGATAGCCAGTTCTGCTGCGAACTGTTAAAGTGCCGGAGTGTCCTTACAGCTGCAGCTCACAGTGCTGTAAGAGGTGACTGTAGCCACTCCGTGCACACCCCTATGACTGAAAGCTGGCGGCTCACTGGAGGAATAACATTAATTTCTCCCTGTAGCTGCGCTTTTAGTAAGGAGGCCGGACAGCATTATTAACCTGTAGATTAACCCTATATCTGCAGGGTAATAGTGTTTGGGGAAATAATCACTCATCAAGCTTACAATTAATTCAATAATGTCATAGTTAGGAAATGAAACCTCTCACACAATCAGGTCTCTATATCCAGAGAGTCAACTAGTTCCTCCAAGCCCCTCATCACACCCCCAGGTGTATCCTCACGGTATGGTACCCTTGGAATGCCCCCTTAGCATGTCTTTCCTAAAGGGATCTCCTCCTTGGCCCCGGAATGTCCTTCCCCAGCCATTTTTTTTCTCCCAGGACCCCTTATCTGAATGCCTTTCTTCCTACAGGCACTACTCCCTGAATTTCAACCCTTTTCTGAGCCATGTTCTAGTCTTTTATACCCATTTTTTGGGGGGGACTCCAGCTTTGCACTCCCCCTACGACCTGGAGACTCGATGTCTCACCTTATGCTCTTTTCCTCCAATATGCATACAAAGATAATGTTATATCTTCCCTGTGGTTAGAATTTTGTAGGACATCCTGATTATTCTTGATTAGTACACAGATTGGAGGAGACGCATTGACCATTTGGTATCACCCCCAATATTTGTCCTACAGTTTTGCTCTCAGGAACCATTGTCTCCCTCACAATTTGCATCCTCGGTTAGCAATTGACCCTGGCCTAAATACCGATTAGAGAAACTGGAGAAAACTCAATGTGGTTTTTCATTCATTGACATAAATACAAATTAGTAAATCCAAATATTTCATAGCTTTTATATCTGTATATCCTACAGTGCATGTGACCTCAGGGGCCCTTTGCAAGTTATTTATCCCCTGGAATGAGATCTGGTAAATAATAAGGAATGTGAGTGTTTGCTTGATGTATACTGTCCATTGTGATAAGGACCATTCAAAGACCTTCAGAGATCTGCAAGAAAAGATTGTGAGGAACTGCAACCAGAGAAGGTCAGTACCTAAATACTTTCTGTATGTGAGATGTTCCTTAAGGGTACCGTCACACAGTGGCATTTATATCGCTACGACGGCACGATTCGTGACGTTGTAGCGATATCGTTACGATCTCGCAGTGTCTGACACGCTACTGCGATCAGGCACCCTGCTGAGAATCGTACGTCGTAGCACATCGTTTCAAACTTTCTTTCGTCGCTTGATCACCCGCTGACATCGCTGGATCGTTGTGTGTGACAGCGATCCAGCGGTGTTCGCTGGTAACCAGGGTAAACATCGGGTAACTAAGCGCAGGGCCGCGCTTAGTAACCCAATGTTTACCGTGGTTACCAGCGTAAAAGTAAAAAAAAAAAAACCGTACATACTCACCATCTGATGCCCGTCAGGTCCCTTGCCGTCTGCTTCCTGCTCTGACTGAATCTGGCCGTACAGTGAGAGCAGATCACAGCGGCGACGTCCCCGCTGTGATCTGCTCTCACTTTCCGGCCGGCAGACAGTCAGAGAGGAAAGCAGACGGCAAGGGACCTGACGGGCATCAGATAGTGGGTATGTACGGTTTGTTTTTTTTAACTTTTACGCTGGTAACCACGGTAAACATCGGGTTACTAAGCGCGGCCCTGCGCTTAGTTACCCGATGTTTACCCTGGTTACCCGGGGACTTCGGCATCGCTCCAGCGCCGTGATTGCACAGTGTGACCGCAGTCTACGACGCTGGAGCGATAATCATACGATCGCTGCGACGTCACGGATCGTGCCGTCGTAGCGATGTAAATGGTACTGTGTGACGGTACCCTAAGGCAGAGGTCCCCAACCTTTTTTGCACCAGGGACCGGCTTTAAGCAAGACCAGTTTTCCATGGCCCGGTGGGGGTGGGGCAGAGGCGGGGCTTTGGTCATATGGGGGTGGGGTTATGGAGGGATGGAGCTTAGTGCATACTTATCATATAATTATGACATTTATAATGAGAATGTGATTCAAACTGATTCAATGTGATTCAAACCTATAAAGCTGTGCCTTATATATAGTGCTCTGCACCGTTGCCCCATAGATACTCCACATAAAGCTGTGCCTTATATATAGTGCTCTGCACCGTTGCCCCATAGATGTGCCATATAAAGCTGTGCCTTATATATAGTGCTCTGCACCGTTGCCCCATAGATGCTCCACATAAAGCTGTGCCTTATATATAGTGCTCTGCACCGTTGCCCCATAGATACTCCACATAAAGCTGTGCCTTATATATAGTGCTCTGCACCGTTGCCCCATAGATGCTCCACATAAAGCTGTGCCTTATATATAGTGCTCTGCACCGTTGCCCCATAGATACTCCACATAAAGCTGTGCCATTGCTGCTGCTGCAATAAAAAAAAAAACAACACATACTCACCTGTCTTGCTTGCAGCTCCTCAGCGTCCCGTCCCGGCGTCTCTCCGCACTGACTGATCAGGCAGAGGGCGGCGCGCACACTATATGCGTCATCGCGCCCTCTGACCTGCACAGTCAGTGCGGAGAGACGCCGGGAAGATGGCGCGACGCCCGGCGGGTGGAACGAGGACAGGTGAATATGTAATACTTACCTGCTCCCGGAGTCCCGCTCCTTCCCCCGGACAGCTGGTCTTCGGTGCCGCAGCCTCTTCCTCTGTCAGCGGTCACCGGCACCGCTGATTAGAGAAATGAAGCTAGCTGTCAGCGGCGCCGCGGACCGGCTGAAAAACCCCAACTGCCCGGTCCTGGTCCGCGGACCGGCGGTTGGGGACCTCTGCCTTAAGGTACCTTCACACTAAACGATTTACCAACGATCACGATACGACCTGGCCGTGATCGTTGGTAAGTCGATGTGTGGTCGCTGGGGAGCTGTCACACAGACAGCTCTCCAGCGACCAACGATGCCGAAGTCCCCGGGTAACCAGGGTAAACATCGGGTTACTAAGCGCAGGGCCGCGCTTAGTAACCCGATGTTTACCCTGGTTACCATCGTAAATGTAAAAAAAAATAAACAGTACATACTCACATTCCGGTGTCACGTCCCTCGCCGTCTGCTTCCCACACTGACTGTGAGTGCCGGCCGTAAAGTAAAAGCAGAGCGCAGCGGTGACGTCACCACTGTGCTCTGCTTTTACTTTACGGCCGGCACTCAGTCAGTGCGGGAAGCTCTGAGCAGCAGCGCGGACGCCGGGGGACAAGACAGACATCAGAGGGTGAGTATGTACTGTTTTTTTTTTTACTTTTACAATGGTAACCAGGGTAAATATCGGGTTACTAAGCGCGGCCCTGCGCTTAGTAACCCGATATTTACCCTGGTTACCATTGTAAACCATTGCTGGCAACGTTGCTTTTGCTGTCAAACACAACGATACACGCCGATCTGACGACCAAATAAAGTTCTGGACTTTCAGCAACGACCAGCGATATCACAGCGGGATCCAGATCGCTGCTGCGTGTCAAACACAACGATATCGCTATCCAGGACGCTGCAACGTCACGGATCGCTATCGTTATCGTTGTTAAGTCGCTTAGTGTGAAGGTACCTTTATATGTGTAAGATTTCCCCTTATGTCAGATACAACTATGGTAGTTTCTCTTCTCTGTCCACACAAAAAGTGATTGTTTCAATCTAAAACTAGTCCAACACTGCAAATGTCAGCGGATGCAATGCCATTGAAAAAAAAACAAAAGTGAAAAAAAATGGGATGAAAGGATATATTCTTCTCTGTGCCGCTTAACAGATAGAAAGTCCAAAAATAGGTAATTCAATGACAGAGTGGCTTTATTCAACACGTTTCGGAGCAACAAGGCTCCTTCATCAGGATACCACACGGAATGTAGATAAATACATGTTTGGCAGTTCTTAAATACATCCAAGATTCGGGGCCAACGTTGTCACATGACATGTCAAAGTTCATAGTAAAAAAAACAGCAAAAAGACACAATATCTTACGAATTTCATTATTAAAACATGCTTTTCTAATATACTCTTAATTGCTTTTTATTTTTTAGGAACGGTAAACAAGCATCTTATGAAGTCCCCTGTATTTGAGCATTTCACAGTGACTCAAGATAATAAACATTTTGTGTGTCAGTGTATAAGTGACCCAGATGAAAACAAATGCTGTGATGCCAAAATCAGTGCATGCTCAGGCAGTGCTAAAAATGCTCCTTCAAGAGCTTCCAATCTAAAAATACATTTACAATGCTGTCACCCAGAAGCGACTGAAAAAGATCACAGCAGTACCAAGAAACCAGAGACCAGCACATCCCGCCAGGCAAAGGAGGAGGAAAGAGCATCTCAAATGTCAGTTACAAGATATTTTGTAAGTGACAAAGTTACTGTAGCAATGACAGCAGATGTGTTTAAAAGACAGATCATCGAGCTTGTTGTGAAGGACTGTGTACCATTATCATTATTTGCACGACCAGCTTTTACAGCTCTTAATGGAGAAATGGCTCGCAAGCTTGCTGTTTCTCTGGAAAGATAAAGTATTAGAAAATTAGTGATTGAAGAAGCCCTTAACCAAAAGGAAGATCTTAAAAAGACTCTGAAGAGACACTTTGTATTTCTTAAAATGGATGCCTGCACACGTCACAGAGTGAACTATTTTGCTATCAACGTTCAATATGTTTTGTGACAACAAAAAAAATGTTACTAAGACACTGGCAGTAAAAGATACTAAAACTCATCACAGCAGTCAGTTTCTCCAGACCTTAGTGGAAAAAGTTCTGCAAGATTATGAACTAAAAAAATAACAGGTTCTTGCTATTGTAACTGATAATGCTTCATTTAAACTGATGAATGAGAATAATGAAGGTGAACAGCAGCTAGAAGAACATTTCACATTCAGTATGTTGGAGATGGAAGGCCACACTCCTGTTCCAATAACGGAGGAACAAACAGATATTACTAGAGAAGAACAGCAAAATGATTCTTTACAATTAGATTATCTTGTTGAAGCTGCTTCACACCTCTTTCCTATTCATCACATGCGCTGTGTTGTGCACACGCTGCAGCTGGCAATAACAGATAGTCTGCAAGAGGGACATGCTGGAACTCTGATTAGCAAAGTGAGGAAATTGGCTATTGCTGCCAGAACCCCTAAAATTGATTCCATCATGAAGAGATGTGCTGGAAAAGGGGCAATTGTGGATCAAGCCACTCAGTTGGGCAGCACCTATTTAATAATTGAGCGATTGCTTGAGCTGAAACCCTTCCTTGTAGATATGGCCAACCCTCAGGTAACACTTTATAAAGGTCAATGGACACAGGTGGTTGGATTGAAGGAATTGCTTCATCACCCATTTACAGTGACAAAAAAAAGTTACAAGCTGAGGATTTAACTCCTGGCATTTTCATAAAGGAGTGAAAGAACTTGTTGTTTTGCCTGTCCCAAAGAGGAGGTTTAATCGCAGATGGTATTGCTGCTTCAATGAAATGGAGAGAGACACTGCTATTAGAAATTAAAATTCTTCTGGCAGCTGTTTCTGTGGACCAGAGTCATCGTATATTGCTGGATGATCAACAGCTTATTAAAGGAAAAGAAGCTTTGATTGAGGTAGCAGTTAGGATGAGCTACAGGACGGCCAAGAGCAAGAGGACTCAGGTCCTGCCAGTGCTGCTGCCGTTTCTTTATCCTCATCAGATGAGGAGTTTGATTTCGACAAGTATTTGGATGACATGGAGCAGGCAAAGCGTTGCTGCAGGGAAAAAGATTCCACTCCCATAGAAAACAGGATGACCATATTTCAGCAAATTTTTTCACTTGCTCTCAAAGAAGTAGAAGAGTTCAATTGTTCATCAAAACTGACTGTGCACAAGGCAATTCCTTTATACCCTGAAATTGCTAGAGATGTCCCATGTGGTTACTGCTTTGCCACCAACTCAAGTTAGTGTAGAGAGGTTGTTCTCTAGCCATAAAATCATTAGGTCAGATTTGAGGTAATCTATAAAGGAGGATCTGATGAAGGGGATACTATTTCTCAGAACAAATTCATAGACTGCACAAATACTATTCAGTACATTTTTGTTGAAAACTTTTTTTTCCCACTTACTGCAGTGTATAATAAATTGTAAATATGCAAAGTTTTTTTTGCTCTAAAGTTGTATCCCAATAAATATATTTTATGTTCTATCTAAATGGCTTGATTAGTGTATCATAATAAAGATTACAAGCCTGATGTTACCATTTTACTACAGTAAATGTATCACTTAAACATGAGCCATGTATGAGGGAGTCGGAATCGTTGAGTCAGAGACGGAGTCGGTGTCATGGGAATTGAGGAGTCGGAGTTGGAGTCGGAGGTTTGGCTTACCAACTCCACAACCCTGCCCTCACCAAGGCTCTTCTCCCACAATTGCTCAGTTTGTCTGGAGGCCAGGTCTAGGAAGACTTCTGGTTGTCCCAAACTTCTTCCATTTAAGGATTATGGAGGCCACTGTGCTCTTAGGAACCTTGAGTACTGCAGAAATGCTGCTGTAACCTTGGCCAGATCTGTGCGGTGCCTCAATTCTGTCTCTGAGCTCCTTAGCCAGTTCCTTTGACCTCATGATTCTCATTTGGTCTGACAGGCACTGTGAGCTGTGAGGTCTTATATAGACAGGTGTGCCCCTTTCCAACTCAAGTCCTATCAGTTTAGTTAAACACAGCTGGACTCCAATGAAGGAGTAGGACCATCTCAAGGGTGATCAGAAGGAAATGGACAGCATGTGACTTAAATATGAGTGTCTCAGCAAAGGGTCTGAATACTTATGAACATGTGATATTTCAGTTTTTCTTTTCTATTAAATGTGCAAAACATTCTACATCTCAGTTTTTTTTTTCCGTCAAGATGGGGTGCAGAGTGTACATTAATGAGAAAAAAATAACTTTTTTGAATTTGCCAAATGACTGCAATTAAACAAAGAGTTAAAAATTTAAAGGGGTCTGAATACTTTCCGTACCCGCTGTATATATTTTTCTGTCTTTTCTCCCAGGAGATGAAGGGCATCCTATAGCATTATACATACTGTGGAGTGTGTATAATAATGTGTTTGGGGGGAACCCAAATGAGTGAGGTGCACTGTGAAGGTATCATACCATGTCAGGTTTATTGGATGGGACTGTGAGGGCATCATGATATCTAGGGGCGTTGTGTGGAATAATAGTGTGTTAGGGGCATCATACTGTGTTGGAGCATCATACTGTGAGAGGAGGAGATTCACTGAGGGAATGTCATGCTGAATTTGAAGCCATCATACCAATGGAACCATTAAGGGCCGGACTGGGCATCGGGCAGTTCTGGCAAATGCCAGAATGGCCGGTGGCAGTCGTGGGCTGCTCGCCAGCACCGACTCTCCCCCCCCCCCCGACTCACCCCCCCCCCCCCGCCAAAGATGACACCCCCCCTCCCCCCCGCCAGCACCGCCGCATTCAACTATACCGGCGTCTAGCTGGCTGTATTACATTCTATGGGGGCTGGCTGTATTACATTCTATGGGGGCTGATTGTGTTACATTCTATGGGGGCTGTGCTGTATTACATTCTATGGGGGCTGGCTGTATTACATTCTATGGGGGCTGTGCTGTATTACATTCTATGGGGGCTGTGCTGTATTACATTCTTTGGGGGCTGGCTGCATTACATTCTATGGGGGCTGTGCTGCATTACATTCTATGGGGTCTGTGCTGTATTACATTCTAAGGGGGCTGGCTGCATTACATTCTATGGGGGCTGTGCTGTATTACATTCTATGGGGGCTGTGCTGTATTACATTCTATGGGGGCTGGCTGCATTACATTCTATGGGGCTGTGCTGCATTACATTCTATGGGGGCTGTGCTGTATTACATTCTATGGGGGCTGTGCTGCATTCCATTCTATGGGGGCTGGCTGTATTACATTCTATGGGGGCAGTGCGGTATTACATTCTATGGGGCTGGCTGCATTATATTCTATGGGGGCTGTGCTGCATTAAATTCTATGGGGGCTGTGCTGTATTACATTCTATGGGGGCTGGCTGCATTACATTCTATGGGGGCTGTGCTGTATTCCATTCTATGGGGGCTGGGCTGAATTACATTCTATGGGGGCTGGCTGTATTACATTCTATGGGGGCTGGCTGCATTACATTCTATGGGGCTGTGCTGCATTACATTCTATGGGGGCTGTGCTGTATTACATTCTATGGGGGCTGTGCTGCATTCCATTCTATGGGGGCTGGCTGTTTTACATTCTATGGGGGCAGTGCGGTATTACATTCTATGGGGCTGGCTCCATTATATTCTATGGGGGCTGTGCTGCATTAAATTCTATGGGGGCTGTGCTGTATTACATTCTATGGGGGCTGTGCTGCATTCCATTCTATGGGGTCTGTGCTGCATTACATTCTATGGGGGCTGGCTGCATTACATTCTATGGGGCTGTGCTGCATTACATTCTATGGGGGCTGTGCTGCATTACTTTATATGGGGTCTGTGCTGTATTACATTCTATGGGGGCTGTTCTGTATTACATTCTATGGGGGCTGTGCTGCATTACATTCTATGGGGGCTGTGCTGCATTACATTCTATGGGGGCTGGGCTGAATTACATTCTATGGGGGCTGGCTGTATTACATTCTATGGGTGGCTGGCTGCATTACATTCCATGGGGGCTGGCTGCATTACATTCTATGGGGGCTGTGTTGTATTACATTCTATGGGGGCTGTGCTGCATTACATTCTACACTATGTTCCAAATTATTATGCAACTGACATTTTTATAGGATTTTCCTAAATTGTTGGTGCAAATGACAGTCAGTCTAGTAAAAGTCATCACCCGTTAGAGTATACATCACATTTTATTGAAGAAACCTCCCAATGATAACAGTAAAATCTCCAAAATTTATAAAAACTTAAAATGCACTGTTCCAAATTATTACGCACAGTAGAATTTCTAAACATTTGATATGTTTTAAAGAACTGAAAATGCTCATTTGTGGAATTAGCAGCAGCAGCATTAGGAGGTCACATTAACTGAATAAAAAATCTATTTAACTCCAAAACATCCTAACGGGCCAAGTTACATGTTAACATAGGACCCTTCTTTGATATCACCTTCACAATTCTTGCATCCATTGAACTTGTGAGTTTTTGGAGAGTTTCTGCTTGTATTTCTTCCATCCCAGAGCTGCTGGATCTTTTACTTGATGATAGTCCAAAGGTTCTCTATAGGGTTGTGGTCAGGGGAAGATGGCGGCCACACCATGAGTTTATCTCCTTTTATGCCCATAGCAGCCAATGAGGTATTCTTTGCAGCATGAGATGGTGCACTGTCATGCATGTGTAGCGCCCCCACTGCCGCAGGGCCGAGGGGTACCCGGTACCGGGCCTCTGAGTCTCTGCTCTGGGGTTGTCACGGTGGCTAGACCCGGTCCGTGACCCTGCTGAGGGGCGTACAGTAATAGATGTGGATGATGGGGGTAGTGTAGTGCCGGTCGCAGTCAATAACGAGGACACCAGGTTGCAGTCTCTTTACCTCTTTACTGAAGGTCTCAAAGTCCTCAATCCGGAATACGGTTAACCAGGCTGCGCAAGTCCGGCCGGTCCGATGGCACCTCCAGAGTTCCCTTTGCAGGTGGAAATCTGTGCCTTCCTTCTAGCGCTATGTGTTGTGGTCCTCCCCTGCTGAGCTTACGGGATAGTCCCCACAACTGTTGTGTCTGTTTCTCGTGTTCCCTCACAACTCGATTAGATGATCTTCTGCTAATCTTCCGTCCCTCCCAGGTGTTATGGTTGGGACGCACCCGTATGACGGGTAGGCTCGGAGCTCTTCCGGGACCCTAGAGTCGCCCCTCTCCACAGGTTGCCCCCTATGTCTGCGTAGGTGATTTAAGTGAGACAGCCCCCCTGTGACTGACTGTCCTGCCGTTGGTTTGAAGTATGGCTTAGAGCTCTGTACCTCCTCGGCGTTCCGGCCGCCGGTTGTTTACGCCTCAGTAGGATGTTGCCTCGATCTTACAGCACGACTCCTACTGGTATTCTCCTTCTTGCTTTGATCTCGTTTCTCACTCAGCACAATAAATCTCGCTTCTTGTCCTTTCTTAGGGCACCGCCACTATGAAGTGCAAGCGCGGTCCCGTAGCTTTCTCTCTGTTTGCCAGGCCTCTGTCAGGATCCCACCCCTGACAGGGACCCTACCGAATCTTCCCCTGCAACACCCTCTGCCACAAGGTGTTGCCGGGTTCCAACCCAGTCAGCGTTCTCTCTAACTTCCTGCCTGACCCCCAGTTTTACCAGTATGTGAGGAGTGGCCTAATGAATAGTACCCTTAGCTCCCCCTGGAGGCCCGACTGTGAAATGTATTGGTGTATGTGATACCTGGTCAGATGAACTCCTTCAGTGCCATCAAACGTACCATAGCCCCCCTTAGCGGCGGAGCCACAGTACTGCAACGACCAGGACTCTGGGGCGCTGCACATGAAGATGATTTTGCTCCTGAAGGCACATTTCTGCTTTTTATACCATCGAGGAAAGTTGTCAGTCAGAAACTCTATACAGTATACTTTGCAGAGGTCATTTTCACACCTTCAGGAACCTTAAAGGGCCCTACCAGCTGTTTCTCCATGATTCCGGCCCAAAACATGACTCCTCCACCTCCTTGCTGACGTTGCAGCCTTGTTGGGACATGGTGGCCATCCACCAACCATCCACTATTCCATCCATTTGGACCATCCAGGGTTGCTCAACGCTTATCAGTAAACAAGACTGTTTGGAAATTAGTCTTCATGTATGTGTGGGCCCAATGCAACCATTTCTCCTTGTGAACACTGTTAAAGGGTGGCCCAATAGTAGGTTTCTGCACCACAGCAAGCCTTTGAAGGAGCCTACACCTTGAGGTTCGAGGGACTCCAGAGGCACCAGCAGCTTCAAATATCTGTTTGCTGCTTTGTAATGGCATTTTAGCAGCTGCTCTCTTAATCCGATTAACTTGCCTGGCAGAAATCTTCCTCATTATGCCTTTATCAGCACAAACACATCTGTGCTCAGATACAGCCACAAATCTCTTAACACTACGATGATCACGCTTAAGTTTTCGGGAAATTTCTAATGTTTTCATCCCTTCACCAAGGCATTGCACTGTTTGATGCTTTTCGGCAGCAGAGAGATCCTTTTTCTTTCCCATGTTACTTGAAAACTGTGACCTGCTTAATAATGTGTGGAACATCATTTTTAAGTAGTTTTCCTTTAATTATAATCACCTGGAAAACCAATTATCACATGTGTTTAAGATTGATTTCAGTGATACATTGAGCCCTGAGACACAATACCATCCATGAGTTTATTTGAAAAACAAAACAATTAAATCTTTATGACGCTTAAATCCAATTTGCATAATAATTTGAAACACAGTGTATGGGGGCTGGCTGCATTACATTCTATGGGGGCTGTGCTGTATTACATTCTATGGGGGCTGGCTGCATTACATTCTATGGGGGCTGGCTGCATTACATTCTATGGGGGCTGGCTGCATTACATTCTATGGGGGCTGTGCTGTATTACATTCTATGGGGGCTGGCTGCATTACATTCTATGGGTGGCTCGCTGCATTACTGTCATGTTCCCAATGGCAGGGAATTTGTCAACATAACACGGGCAAAACCAGGACAAGCTCTAGGGTGATGGAACCTGAGCTGACCGCGACCCTGAACCTCAACACTCAACTAACAGTAGCCGGGGAACGTTCCTGGGGGGACTCTAGACGTCTCGCGCCAGCCGGAGATCTAGCTTCCCCTATCAGAAGAATCACAGACCTATCTTGCCTCCAGAGAAATATTCCCACAGAAATAGCAGCCCCCCACATATAATGACGGTGAAATGAGAGGAAGGCACAAACGTAGTTATGAAAACAGATTCAGCAAAATGAGGCCCGCTTAAGCTAGATAGCAGAGGATACAAAAGGTGAACTGCGCGGTCAGCTTAAAAACCCTTCAAAATACCATCCTGAAATTACTTGAACCCATGTGCCAACTCATGGTACATGAGTGGTAATTTCAGCCCACTAGAGCAACCAGCAGCAGAGAATTACATATCTGCAAGCTGGACTAAAAACATGAAAGCAAACATGAAACAGGGAAATCCAGACTTAGCTTGTCTTGAAGGCTTTAGGAGCAGGTAACAAAGGTAACAGAGACACACTGATACATTGATAGCCGGCAAGGGAATGACAGGAAAGCCAGGTTAAATAGGAAACACCCAGCCTCTGATGGACAGGTGGAAACCAGAGACCGCAACCCACCAAAGTCACCCAGTACCAGTTGTAACCACCAGAGGGAGCCCAAAAACAGAATCCACAACAGTACCCCCCCCCTTGAGGAGGGGTCACCGAACCCTCACGAGAACCCCCAGGGCGATCAGGATGAGCTCTATGGAAGGCGCGGACCAAATCAGTAGCATTAACATCAGAGGCAACCACCCAGGAATTATCCTCCTGACCATAACCCTTCCATTTAACCAAATACTGGAGTTTACGTCTGGAAACACGAGAATCCAAGATCTTCTCAACAACATACTCCAATTCTCCCTCCACCAGCACCGGAGCAGGAGGCTCAACCGAAGGAACAACGGGCACCTCATACCTCCGCAATACCGACCGATGGAACACATTATGAATAGCAAACGATGCTGGGAGATCCAAATGAAAAGATACAGGGTTAAGAATCTCCAAGATCTTATAAGGACCGATGAACCGTGGCTTGAACTTGGGAGAAGAGACCTTCATAGGGACAAAACGAGAAGACAACCACACCAAGTCCCCAACACGAAGTTGGGGACCCACGCGGCGACGGCGATTAGCAAACTGCTGAGCCTTCTCCTGAGACAACTTCAAATTGTCCACCACCTGATTCCAAATCTGATGTAGCCTGTCCACCACTACGTCCACTCCAGGACAATCCGAAGGCTCCACCTGACCAGAGGAAAAACGAGGATGAAACCCCAAATTACAAAAGAAAGGAGAAACCAAAGTAGCAGAACTAGCCCGATTATTAAGGGCAAATTCGGCCAGTGGCAAAAAGGCAACCCAGTCATCTTGATCAGCAGAAACAAAACACCTTAAATAAGTTTCCAAGGTCTGATTAGTTCGCTCCGTCTGGCCATTCGTCTGAGGATGGAATGCAGACGAGAAAGACAAATTAATGCCCATCTTAGCACAAAACGTCCGCCAAAATCTAGACACAAACTGGGATCCCCTGTCAGAAACGATATTCTCCGGAATCCCATGCAAACGAACCACGTTCTGAAAAAATAAAGGGACCAACTCAGAGGAGGAAGGCAACTTAGGCAAGGGTACCAAATGAACCATCTTAGAAAAGCGGTCACACACAACCCAGATAACGGACATTTTCTGTGAGACAGGGAGATCTGAAATAAAATCCATGGAAATGTGCGTCCAAGGCCTCTTCGGGATAGGCAAGGATAACAACAACCCACTGGCCCGAGAACAGCAAGGCTTAGCCCGAGCACACACTTCACAAGACTGCACAAAGGTGCGCACATCCCTTGACAAGGAAGGCCACCAAAAAGACCTGGCTACCAAGTCTCTAGTACCAAATATTCCAGGATGACCAGCCAACACAGAAGAATGGACCTCGGAGATGACTCTACTGGTCCAATCATCCGGAACAAACAGTCTTTCTGGTGGACAACGATCAGGTTTATCCGCCTGAAACTCCTGCAATGCACGTCGCAAGTCTGGGGAGATGGCGGACAATATTACCCCATCCCTAAGGATACCAGTAGGCCCAGAGTCTCCAGGAGAGTCAGGCACAAAACTCCTGGAAAGAGCATCTGCCTTCACATTCTTTGAACCTGGGAGGTATGAAACCACAAAATTGAAACGAGAAAAAAACAACGACCAACGAGCCTGTCTAGGATTCAGACGCCTGGCAGACTCAAGGTAAATCAGATTTTTGTGATCAGTCAAGACCACCACACGATGTCTAGCACCCTCAAGCCAATGACGCCACTCCTCAAATGCCCACTTCATGGCCAAAAGCTCCCGATTACCCACATCATAATTGCGCTCGGCGGGCGAGAATTTTCTAGAAAAGAACGCACATGGCTTCATCACCGAGCCATCGGAACTTCTCTGTGACAAAACCGCCCCCGCTCCAATCTCGGAAGCATCAACCTCAACCTGAAAAGGAAGTGAAACATCTGGTTGACATAACACAGGAGCAGAAGAAAACCGGCGCTTAAGTTCCCGAAAGGCCTCCAGAGCCGCAGGAGACCAATCAGCAACATCAGCACCCTTTTTAGTCAAATCAGTCAAAGGTTTAACAACACTGGAAAAATTAGTAATGAACCGACGATAAAAATTAGCAAAACCCAAGAACTTCTGAAGACTCTTAACAGATGTAGGTTTTGTCCAGTCACAAATCGCCTGAACCTTGACGGGATCCATCTCAATAGTAGAAGGAGAAAAAATGTACCCCAAAAAAGAAATCTTCTGGACTCCGAAGAGACATTTTGAGCCCTTCACAAACAGAGAATTGGCCCGCAGGACTTGAAACACCTTCCTGACCTGTAGAACATGAGACTCCCAGTCATCAGAAAACACCAAAATATCATCCAAATACACAATCATAAACTTATCCAGATATTCACGGAAAATATTGTGCATAAAGGACTGAAAGACTGAAGGAGCATTAGAAAGTCCAAAAGGCATTACCAAATACTCAAAATGGCCCTCAGGCGTATTAAATGCGGTTTTCCACTCATCACCCTGCTTTATCCGCACAAGATTATACGCACCGCGAAGATCTTATCTTAGTGAACCACCTAGCCCCCTTAATGCGAGCAAACAAATCAGTCAATAATGGCAATGGATACTGATATTTGACTGTAATCTTATTCAGAAGGCGATAATCTATACAAGGCCTCAGGGAACCATCCTTTTTAGCCACGAAAAAAAAACCTGCTCCCAGAGGGGACGAAGATGGACGAATATGTCCCTTTTCCAAGGACTCCTTAATATAATTCCGCATAGCAGTATGCTCTGGCACTGACAGATTAAATAAACGACCCTTAGGGAACTTACTGCAGGAATTAATTCTATAGCACAGTCACAATCGCTATGAGGAGGGAGCGAATTGAGCTTAGGCTCCTCAAAAACATCCCGATAGTCAGACAAAAACGCAGGGACCTCAGAAGGAGTAGATGAAGCGATTGAAATCAGAGGTGCATCATCATGAACCCCCTGACATCCCCAGCTTAACACAGACATTGTTTTCCAATCCAGGACTGGATTATGAGTTTGTAACCATGGCAGACCAAGCACTAGTACATCATGTAAATTATACAGTACAAGGAAGCGAATCACCTCCTGATGAACGGGAGTCATGCGCATGGTCACTTGTGTCCAGTACTGCGGTTTATTCATAGCCAATGGTGTAGAGTCAATTCCCTTCAAAGGAATAGGAACTTCCAGAGGCTCTAGACTAAAACCGCAGCGTTTGGCAAATGACCAATCCATAAGACTCAGGGCAGCGCCCGAATCCACATAGGCATCGACGGAAATGGATGACAGTGAACAAATCAGAGTTACAGACAAAATGAACTTAGACTGCAGAGTACTAATGGCAAAAGATTTATCAACCTTTTTTGTGCGTTTAGAGCATGCTGATATAACATGAGCTGAATCACCACAATAAAAACACAATCCATTTTTCCGCCTATAATTTTGCCGTTCACTTCTGGACTGAATTCTATCACATTGCATAGTCTCTGGTGCCTGTTCAGAAGACACCGCCAACTGGTGCACAGGTTTGCGCTCCCGTAAACGCCGATCAATCTGAATGGCCATAGTCATAGACTCATTCAGACCTGTAGGCGCAGGGAACCCCACCATAATATCCTTAATGGCCTCAGAAAGACCATCTCTGAAGTTTGCAGCCAGGGCGCACTCATTCCACTGAGTAAGCACCGACCATTTCCGAAATTTTTGACAATATACTTCCGCTTCATCATGCCCCTGAGAGAGGGCTAATAAAGCCTTTTCAGCCTGAATCTCCAGGTTAGGTTCCTCATAGAGCAATCCCAGTGCCAGAAAAAACGCATCCACACTGAGCAATGCAGGATCCCCTGGTGCCAATGCAAATGCCCAATTCTGAGGGTCACCCCGCAGGAAAGATATTACAATCTTGACCTGCTGAGCAGGGTCTCCAGAGGAGCGAGATTTCAAAGAAAGAAACAATTTGCAATTGTTCCTGAAATTCAGGAAGGTAGATCTATCTCCAGAAAAAAACTCTGGAATAGGAATTCTAGGTTCAGACATAGGAGTGTGAACAACAAAATCCTGTATGTTTTGAACTTTTGCAGCAAGATTATTCAGGCTGGAAGCCAAACTCTGGACATCCATGTTAAACAGCTAAGGTCAGAGCCATTCAAGGGTTAAGAGGAGGTAAGAAGCAGCTAGACAGCAATTAAGGGCTAGGCAGCAAAACTCTGAGGGAAAAAAAAATAAAAAATTTCCCTTCAACACTTCTTTTTCTCCTGCTTCAGCCCAAACAATTAACACTTTGTGGGCCGGCTATACTGTCATGTTCCCAATGGCAGGGAATTTGTCAACATAACACGGGCAAAACCAGGACAAGCTCTAGGGTGATGGAACCTGAGCTGACCGCGACCCTGAACCTCAACACTCAACTAACAGTAGCCGGGGAACGTTCCTGGGGGGACTCTAGACGTCTCGCGCCAGCCGGAGATCTAGCTTCCCCTATCAGAAGAATCACAGACCTATCTTGCCTCCAGAGAAATATTCCCACAGAAATAGCAGCCCCCCACATATAATGACGGTGAAATGAGAGGAAGGCACAAACGTAGTTATGAAAACAGATTCAGCAAAATGAGGCCCGCTTAAGCTAGATAGCAGAGGATACAAAAGGTGAACTGCGCGGTCAGCTTAAAAACCCTTCAAAATACCATCCTGAAATTACTTGAACTCATGTGCCAACTCATGGTACATGAGTGGTAATTTCAGCCCACTAGAGCAACCAGCAGCAGAGAATTACATATCTGCAAGCTGGACTAAAAACATGAAAGCAAACATGAAACAGGGAAATCCAGACTTAGCTTGTCTTGAAGGCTTTAGGAGCAGGTAACAAAGGTAACAGAGACACACTGATACATTGATAGCCGGCAAGGGAATGACAGGAAAGCCAGGTTAAATAGGAAACACCCAGCCTCTGATGGACAGGTGGAAACCAGAGACCGCAACCCACCAAAGTCACCCAGTACCAGTTGTAACCACCAGAGGGAGCCCAAAAACAGAATCCACAACACATTACATTCTATGGGGGCTGTGCTGTATTACATTCTATGGGGGCTGGCTGCATTACATTCTATGGGGGCTGGCTGCATTACATTCTATGGGGCTGGCTGCATTACATTCTATGGGGGCTGGCTGCATTACATTCTATGGGGCTGGCTGCATTACATTCTTTGGCGTCTGGCTGCACTACATTCTATGGATGGCTGGCTGCATTACATTCTATGGGGGCTGGCTGCATTACATTCTATGGGTGGCTGGCTGCATTACATTCTATGGGAGGCTGGCTGCATTACATTCTATGGGAGGCTGGCTGCATTACATTCTTTGGGGGAGGGCTGTATTACATTCTATGGGGGGCTGTATTATATTCTATGGAGGGCCTACATTATATTCTATGGGGGGCTGCATTATGCTCTATGAGGGGGCTACCATATATTATATATGCAGGGGCTGCATTATGCTATATGAGGGAACTGCATTATATTCTCTGGGGGGGTTACATTATACTCAGGGGGCTACAATATATTCTGTGGGGTGGCTGCATTATACTCTGGAGTGGCATCATCTATATATATAATTGTCTAAGGGGTACTTCCGTCTTTCTGTCAGCAACTTCCGTCACGGATATTCATTCGCTGATTTGTCTCACCAGCTGCCTGTCATGGCTGCCACGACCAATCAGTGACGGGCACAGTCCGATTAGTACTTCCCTACTCCCCTGCAGTCAGTGCTCGGCGCCCGCTTCATACTCCCTGCAGTCACGGCTTACACAGGGTTAATGCCAGCGGTAACGGACCGCGTTATGCCGTGGGTAACTCACTCCGTTACCGCCGCTATTAACCCTGTGTGACCAAGTTTTTACTATTGAGGCTGCCTATGCAGCCTCAATAGTAAAAACATCTAATGTTAAAAATAATTTAAAAAAAAACACAAATCATTAAATACTCACCTTCCGCTGCCTTTCCGACGCTCCGGTGACCGGTCCATGCAAGCGGCAAGTTCCGGTGCTAAGGTTGGTGTGCGATAAGGACCCGCCATGACATCACGGTCATGTGACCGTGACGTCATCGCAGGCCCTGCGAGCCTGCGCGAGAAGGACCTGCCGTGACGTCACGGTCATGTGACCGCGACGTCATAACACCCTCGGACCGGAAGCTGCCGCCTGAACCGAACACAGGCGACAGAACTACAAGGGGCCCCTCGGAAGGTGAGTATATGTTTATTTTTTATTCTTTAACCTGTGACATACGTGGCTGGGCAATATACTACGTGGCTGGGCAATATACTACGTGGCTCTGTGCTGTATACTACGTCGCTGTGCAATATACTACGTGGCTCTGTGCTGTATACTACGTCACTGGGCAATATACTACGTCACTGGGCAATATACTACGTGGCTGGGCAATATACTACATCACTGGCCAATATACTACGTCACTGGGCAATATACTACGTAACTGGGCAATATACTACGTGGCTCTGTGCTGTATACTACGTCGCTGTGCAATATACTATGTGGCTCTGTGCTGTATACTACATAACTGGGCAATATACTACGTGGCTCTGTGCTGTATACTACATCGCTGTGCAATATACTACGTGGCTCTGTGCTGTATACTACGTAACTGGGCAATATACTACATGGCTCTGTGCTGTATACTACGAAACTGGGCAATATACTACGCCACTGGGCAATATACTACGTAACTGGGCAATATACTACGTGGCTGTGCAATATACTATATAACTGGGCAATATACTACGTGGCTGTGCAATATACTACGTCACTGGGCAATATACTACGTCACTGGGCAATATACTACGTCACTGGGCAATATACTACGTCACTGGGCATTATACTACGTGGACTGTTATGATCCGGTGAACTTGGAGCCGCATGAAACTTTCTCTGGAGTCGGTGGAACCTGTACTGACCGCAAATCCTGAACTAACACCGCAACTAGAAGTAGCCGTGGGGTGTGCCTAACAAAACCTAGACGCCTCGACACAGCCGGAGGACTAAATACCCCTATAGATGGAAATAGGAATACTACCGTGCCTCAGAGCAGACCCCCAAAGGATAGGCAGCCCCCCACGAATAATGACTGTGAGTAGGAGAAGAAAAGACACACGCAGGTAGAAAACAGGATTTAGCAAAAGAGGCCACTCTAGCTAAATAGGAAAGGATAGGACAGATTACTAGGCGGTCAGTAATAAAACCCTTCCAAAAATATCCACCGCAGATAATACAAAAATTTCCACAATCTAACTAAAGACGTGGAATGAATATCTGCAACCCCAGAGAATCCAACAAGACTGAGAAAATACTGACACAATCTAAGCTGGACAAGAAAACACAAAGAATAGCACTGAATTATGAAGCACACAGCATGTGAGCCACAGAAAAAAAAACCAGACACTTATCTTTGCTGATTTGGAAGAAAGGCAAGAGGAACCAGGCAGAGGTCCAACACCTCCCAACAACAATTGACAACTGGCAAGGACTAATGAATCCTGCACACCTAAATACCCCAGTCAGAACTGCAATCAGCAGACACACCTGACCAGGACTGCAACCCAGGGACAACTGCATTACCACCTACTACCACCGGAGGGAACCCAAAAGCAGAATTCACAACAGTGGACATGCATATTCTAGAATACCCAATGCGTTAGAATCGGGCCACCATCTAGTTATACTATATGTGGGCTGCATTATACTGTATCGAGGACTATGGGGAATACATTACAGTATACTATGTGAAGAACTATGGGGTGCATTATACTATGGGAAGTGAATTGTACTACATGGATGACAATGGCGGGGCATTATACTATATGGAGCACTATGAGGAATGTATTATTCTATTTGGAGGACTGAGGAATGTATTATACTATTTGGAGGAATTGCAGTGTATTTTAATATATGGAGGTCTATGAGGAGTGTATTATACTATATGGAAGACTATGTGGAGTGTATAATACTATATGGAGGACTGAGGAGTGTGTTATACTATATGGAGGACTGAGGAGTGTATTATACTATATGGAGGACTGAGGAGTGTACTATACGATATGGAGGACTGAGGAGTGTATTATATTATATGGAGGAATTGCAGTGTATTTCAATATATGGAGGTCTATGAGGAGTGTATTATACTATATGGAGGACTATGTGGAGTGTCTAGTACTATATGGAGGACGGAGGAGTGTGTTATACTATATGGAGGACTGAGGAGTGTATTATACTATATGGAGGACTGAGGAGTGTATTATATTATATGGAGGACTGATGAGTATATTATACTATATGGAGGACTTAGGTGCACATTATAATATATGGAGGACTATGGGGTGTATTATACTAAACAAGCAAAATGCTGCCTATTCATCGAGTGATTGGATTGTTTATGTGGGAACAGAAATCCTTGTTCTCAGCAGCACATCGCCGGTGTAAATTGTAGTTGTGCTGCTGATAACATGATACTGTATGGGGACAGATTGAACTAATTGTGATTGTTCTGTTCCCTTCATTCTTTCTCAGTTGGTGTAAAGAGGCCGGGAAACAAGCGAACGACTTCACTATTGTCGATCACACTCGTTTAGTGGCCTTAGATCAGCGCATGTAAATACAGCAGAAATGCTTCGCAGGGAGACCAGGCAAGGATGATGACAGTTGTAGTTAGCACCTGGCGCCTGGGAATAGCGCTAACTCTACTGCTTTTCCGAGCCGCCAGAGCATTTAATTCTGGTATGTGTAATGATTTTTAGGGTTGATGTCAGCTGCGTAATGTCAGCTGCTATCAATCCCTGGTGTAAGTAATGGAGAGGTGTCTATCAGATATCCCCACTACTAGCCCAGACCTGGCGAAACCCAGAGACTCTGAAGAGCGGTAACGGTAGTAACAATACCGCTCTTCACAGTTGCCGAGCTCAGCGCAAGACCTGGAAAATCTGAAGAGCGGTGACGTTACTGATGTCACCGCTCTTCAGAGTCATCGGGTCTCGTGCTGCGCAGCGGAACCAAAAGTCGCTGTAGGCAAAGTTTATGGAGCATCAAAATGAGGTTCCATAGCCTTTGGACGTCTCAATCCCTTCATTATTCCACCTCAGCTGCCTCTAAACTTTTATCACTGACTGCCTCCTTTGGCCTCACTCAATGGTCCTCTGAGGCCACTCACAAAGATGGCCACACGCTGGACCTCATCTTCACCCGCCTCTGCTCCCTTACTAATCTCACTAACACACCCCTCCCCCTGTCTGACCACAACCTACTGACATTCTCTTCCCTCTCCTCTCCTAGTGTGCAACCCCCACTCCACAAACTCCCTTGCAGAAATCTCAAACATCTCAACTTAGGGTACTGTCTCACAGTGGCACTTTTGTCGCTACGACGGTACGATCCGTGACGTTCCAGCGATATCCATACGATATCGCTGTGTCTGACACGCAGCAGCGATCAGGGACCCTGCTGAGAATCGTACGTCGTAGCAGATCGTTTGGAACTTTCTTTCGTCGCTGGATCTCCCGCTGTCATCGTTGGATCGGTGTGTGTGACACCGATCCAACGATGCGTTTGCTTGTAACCAGGGTAAACATCGGGTTACTAAGCGCAGGGCCGCGCTTAGTAACCCGATGTTTACCCTGGTTACCATCGTAAAAGTTAAAAAAAACAAACCGTACATACTCACATTCCGGTGTCCGTCAGGGTCCCTCGCAGTCTGCTTCCCGCTCTGACTGACTGCCGGCCGGAAAGTAAGCAGAGCACAGCAGTGACGTCACCGCTGTGATCTGCTTTCACTTTATGGCGGCACTCAGTCAGAGCGGGAAGCAGACTGCGAGGGACCCTGACGGACACAGGAATGTGAGTATGTACTGTTTTTTTTTTTTAACTTTTACGATGGTAACCAGGGTAAACATCGGGTTACTAAGCGTGGCCCTGCGCTTAGTAACCCGATGTTTACCCTGGTTACCCGGGGCCCTCGGCATCGTTGGTCGCTGGAGAGCTGTCTGTGTGACAGCTCCCCAGCGACCACACAACGACTTTCCAACGATCACGGCCAGGTCGTATAGCTGGTCGTGATCGTTGGAAAGTTGCAGAGTGTGACAGTACCCTAACAATCACTCTCTGAGTCCCTTCTCCCTCTTACCGACATAGCCTCCCTTCATGACACAGATGCTGCTGCTGCTGCTTTTTATAACACCACAGCAACACTCAATTCGGCCGCCCCGCTCATGCATAGCAAAACTCGTACAATCAACAGGCCTGACCAAAGAATTGAGACGGGCTTCTAGGATCGCTGAGCGGAGATGGAAGCGATCCCGCTCTGCTGACCACTTCACCGCATACAAGCAGTCCCTCGCCAGCTTCAAGTCCGCACTCACTGCCGCAAAACAAACTTACTTCTCATCTCTCATATCCTCTCTGTCTCACAACCCTAAACAGCTTTTCAACACTTTCAATTCTCTACTCCGTCCCCCTGCACCCCCCTCCCTCCCCTCTCATTTCTGCTGAAGACTTCGCCTCTTTCTTTAAACAGAAGATCGATACGATCAGAGAAAGCTTTGGCCCACAGCGCCCACTGCCCCTCTTAGCTGCTCACCCCTGCGCCTCCAAAACCAGCTTCTCCACCATGACAGAAGATCAGCTCTCCACCCTCCTGTCAAGATCACACCTCACCACCTGCACGCTCGACCCGCTCCCGTCCCACCTCATCCCTAACCTTTCCACGGTCTTCATCCCAACCCTAACGCACCTCTTCAACCTCTCACTCACAACAGGTGTCTTTCCCTCATCCTTCAAGCATGCCAAGATAACACCCATCCTCAGAAAGCCCTCCCTCGACCCAACCTCTGTGTCTAGCTATTGCCCGATATCTCTTCTCCCTTATGCCTCCAAATTGCTGGACCAACACGTCCATCTTGAACTGTCCTCCCACCTCTCCTCCTGCTCCCTCTTTGATCGGTTACAATCTGGCTTCCGTTCCCATCACTCAACTGAAACTGCCCTAACTAAAGTCACCAATGACTTACTAACTGCCAGGAGCAAGCGACACTACTCTGTCCTCCTTCTCCTGGACCTGTCTTCTGCCTTTCACACTGTGGACCACTCCCTTCTGCTACAAATCCTCTCATCTCTTGGCATCACAGACTTGGCCCTTTCCTGGATCTCGTCATATCTGACACACTGGACATTCAGTGTCTCCCTCCCTCACACCACCTCCTCACCTCGCCCCTTGTCAGTCGGTGTTCCTCAAGGCTCTGTTTTAGGACCCCTACTCTTCTCCATCTACACCTTCGGTCTGGGACAGCTCATAGAATCCCACGGTATGCAGTACCATCTCTATGCCGACGACACGCAGATCTACCTATCCGGACCTGACCTCACCTCCTTACTTACCAAAATCCCGCACTGTTTGTCTGCTATTTCAGCCTTCTTTTCTGCTCGCTTTCTACAACTGAACATGGACAAAACAGAATTCATCATCTTTCCCCCATCTCACTCTACCCCTCCACCAGACCTATCCATCAATGTCAATGGCGGCTCACTTTCCCCAGTCCCACATGCCCGGTGCCTCGGGGTGATCCACGACTCTGCCCTCTCTTTCAAGCCACATATCCAAGCCCTTGCCTCCTCCTGCCGCCTCAAACTCAAAAACATTTCCCGGATCCGCGCATTCCTTGACCGCGACACCGCAAAAACACTAGCATGCCCTTATCATCTCCCGCCTCGACTACTGCAACCTCCTACTCTCTGGACTCCCCTCTAGCACTCTGGCACCACTCCAATCCATCCTACACTCTGCTGCCCGACTAATCTACCTGTCTCCATGCTATTCTCCAGCCTCTCCCCTATGCCAAGCCCTTCACTGGCTTCCTATCGCCCAGAGACTCCAGTTCAAAATCCTCACAATGACCTACAAAGCCATCCACAACCTATCTCCTCCATACATCTGTGACATGATCTCCCGGTACCTACCAACACGCAACCTCTGATCCTCTCAAGACCTCCTTCTCTACTCCCCTCTCATCTCTTCGTCCCACAACCGCATCCAAGACTTCTCCTGTGCTTCCCCCATACTCTGGAACGCTCTACCCCAACAAATCAGACTCTCGCCTACCATAGAAACCTTCAAAAAGAACCTGAACACTCACCTCTTCCGACAAGCCTACAGCCTGCAGTGATCCTGAACCTGCTGAACCGCCGCACAACCAGCTCTACCCTTTCCTAGTGTATCATCACCCATCCCCTGCAGACTGTGAGCCCTCGTGGGCAGGGTCCTCCCTCCTTATGTACCCGTGTGCCTTGTTTTTTGCTCATGTTTAATGTATTTGTCTATATTTGCCCCGTATTTCACATGTAAAGCGCCATGGAATAAATGGTGCTATAAAAATGTATAATAATAATAATAATAATAAATTATCTACGAGATCCAGTTATGTAGGTAAAGTAGCGGCTTTTCTTGGTACTGCAATTAAAAGCAATAAATACTGTGAAGAGCGGAACAAAAATGGTTATCTCAATAAACCAAAAAGAATTTGTGATCAATATTGACCTGTCCATTCAAGGACATTTTAGCTATAGTGTGAAATCCTATTTTTTGTTTGTGAAACTGCCACTTAGGCGAAACTGTACTGTTTTGTTTGTTGTGAAACTATCACATAGCCGAAACTGTTTTTTTTGTCTTCTCTTTTCTCTCTTTGTTTAAACAAGCAAAACTTGTATAACCACTGAAACTACCTGTACAACTATATAAAGAGGGGATAGCACCTTGAAGGCAGGCGTGCTTCAGAGGCTTCCCAGTGATATACTATACGAGACGTGTCTTGTGTATTATTTCTGGTGATTCCCCACTTCCAAAGGCTGCTCCGACTGAGTGTGGTCCCGACATTTCCTGGCGCCTGAACAGGGACCCGAGGTCTGTGTACTCCTTCAAGAACACCGGCAGAATACGAACGAAAAGAGAATCTGGGATAATGGACGGCAGATGAATAAAAACCTGGTCAGGTAAGAGACACTGTTAGATCTCTTATATCTGCCCTGCACTGTCCGTAAGATTTTCTGTGTCGTGTCCTTTAGCGGGTAGTTCTAGTAGAGGAGGATACCTATAGCTCGGGTTCTTGAACTACTTAGGAATTGACCACCTCACGGAGTACGGCATTGAATGAGAGTGAATGTGAATAGAAGGTGTGTGGAAGTTGAGAATAGCCCTATAAGCCGCCCAGGGTGTTGAAACAGAAGAAGTGACTGTCCCACTGGGCAACGTGGTTGCGTCCTTTCGGGGAGACCTCCACGCCTATGTTCAATCTCTGATCCTGTCTTTGACGAAAACCTGGTGACGGATAAGTGTATGATAGTATGAGCCCAGGACAGATAAATTAGCCTGGGACAAGATACGTTGTATTTTGATCCTCTGTCTGGTTGCATTTGTGTTGTTTGCTATAGGTGTAGGAATCAGGATTTTCTTACATCAACACGGTACGCAGAAGCCGTTAAACATCCTAGCTCCTTAGGAAGAAGGTAACGAGGTATTCTCATACCCAAACGCCACCTAGGGCAAGAAAAGAAAAAAGCTCAGGATAAGAAAATGGGGAATAAGCAAACAAAGTCGGAACCAGAAGAATTAGATATCTATACTATCATAAAGGAGAGAAGTGGTGAAGATGCCACTAAGGGGCTGAGAAAGATTTTTAGTAAGTTTGGAGTTACTAAGGCAGAAGCCTTTAGTAGAAAAAAATGGGAAGGAATTCAGGAAAAAAAAAAAGGCATAATCAGAGACAAGAAATGGATAGATCAGATCCAAGCGTTGATTGATGTCTCTAGGGTAGCAGAAAAAGAGGGATGGACATATAATCAACAGAATAAAAAGTGGTGTATTAGACCCGCAGGCTATGGAGAAAAACAAAATGTGGAATATAAGAACACCCCACCCCCATACCTTAACCCACATGCCCCATCTTTTCTCCAAACACCACCTCAAAGTTTAGCCGGACCAGGAGGATGGGTATGTCCGCACTGTGGACAACAAAATCCAGACTGGAGAAATGATTGCCTAGCCTGTGGTACACCTAGACATGGCGCTATACTTGCCCCTGTTAGGGTAGTACCAAGACCCTTTAGGGAACCTGGTGCTGACGGAGTAATGGGAACTAGATATCACCAAACTCGACAATATTTCCCTTGGTCCCCCGCTGAAGGCATGTCTCTCTTGCATAACGCACCAGATCCCACCCAGTGTCCAGTTAGATTTGCACAATATATACAGCAAATTATGCAGACTCACGCTGGAGTTTGGGCAGATGGAGAAGAATTATGTAGAATGAAAATGACTCCTGGACTCTTCCAGGAGCTATTAGCAAATCTACAGGTACATAGGCCCCAGGCAGGAGATGGTGCCTTACAAACGATAGAATCAGGTACGCAATTTGTAGATCACTTAATGGTTTTCATGAGGGAAAAACAGAGGCAGAGAGGAACAACGGGAGTGGTGGCTCAGAAATCTGGACAATCAGTAGACGAATATTATCTAAGTGTAGAAAATAATTTCAGAGATGAAGGCATGGATCTAACCGCTTCAGGAATGATGAGGTTAGTTACAAAAACCTTTATAGATGGATTGTCTCCAAAAGTGAAGGAAAAGCTTAAGGCCGCAACCCCTGATTGGAGAACCTTGGAAGACCCACACCTGGCTAGACAGAAAGCTGTAGGGATAGAAATGGACTTAAGAGAAAATTCTAAGCCAGTAAGAATTGCACAGGCTAATACTGGCTCTGCTAATCAAAAGTTTACTTGTCATTACTGTAAGGCCGGCGTCACACTGGCGAGTTTTTTACGGACGTAAGAGCGCAGAAACTACGTCCGTAAAACTCGCATTACATACGGCACAATTATTCTCAATGGGGCTGCTCCTATTAGCCGTATATTACGGTTCAGTATTATGCGGCTTTCTACGGCCGTACAAAATCGCAGCATGCTGCGTTTGTCAGCGTATTGCGCTAATAATACGCCAATGAAAGTCTATGGGGGCGAGAAAAATACGGATTCCACACGGACCTGCAGTGTGACTTGCGAGAAATACGCAGCGGTGTTAGTGAAAAGTCGGTAATTCAATTGCCGGCTTTTTCCTTCTCCTTCACAAACCCGACAGGATATGAGACATGGTTTACATACAGTAAACCATCTCATATCCCCATTTTTTTTGCATATTCCACACTACTAATGTTAATAGTGTGTATGTGCAAAATTTGGGCACTGTAGCTGCTAAAATAAAGGGTTAAATGGCGGAAAAAATTGGCGTGGGCTCCCGCGCAATTTTCTCCGCCAGAGTGGTAAAGCCAGTGACTGAGGGCAGATATTAATAGCCAGGAGAGGGTCCATGGTTATTGGCCCCCCCGTGGCTAAAAACATCTGCCCCCAGCCACCCCAGAAAAGGCACATCTGGAAGATGCGCCTATTCTGGCACTTGGCCACTTTCTTCCCACTCCCTGTAGCGGTGGGATATGGGGTAATGAAGGGTTAATGTCACCTTGCTATTGGAAGGTGACATTAAGCCAGATTAATAATGGAGAGGCGTCAATGACACCTATCCATTATTAATCCAATTGTAGGAAAGGGTTAAAAAAACACACACACACATGATTAAAAAGGATTTTAATGAAATAAACACAGCGGTTGTTGTAATAATACAGCAGTAAAATGTAAAAAAACAAACAGTACATACTTACATGCGTCCCCCGGCGTCCGCTTCCTGCAATGACTGAGCGCCGGCAGTAGCAGGGCACAGCGGTGACGTCACCGCTGTGCTGTGGTTTCACTTTCACTTTGCGGCGCTCAGTCAGTGTGGGAAGCGGACGCCGGGGGACGCATGTGAGTATGTACTGTTTGTTTTTTTTACATTTTACGCTGGTAACCAGGGTAAACATCGGGTTACTAAGCGCGGCCCTGCGCTTAGTAACCCGATGTTTACCCTGGTTACCAGTGTAAAATATCGCTGGTATCGTTGCTTTTGCTGTCAAACACAACGATACACGGCGATCGGACGACCAAATAAAGTTCTGAACTTTATTCAGCGACCAGCGACATCACAGCAGGATCCTGATCGCTGCGTGGTGTCAAACTAAACGATATCGCTAGCCAGGACGCTGCAACGTCACGGATCGCTAACGATATCGTTTAGTGTGACGGTACCTTTAGAAACTGCCCCGGGAACCATTTTACCTCAGCTTAGGCAATACCCCATAAGCGCCCAGCAAGAACTGGCGATTTCTCAACAAATTCAGGATTATGTGTTACAAGGTGTTTTGGTAGAAATCAGGTCACCCGCCAATACACCCTTATATCCTGTCAAAAAGAAAGTTTCCTCCAAAGAAACTATGGTGAAATATCGCATGGTGCACGACCTACGGGAAATCAATAAGGTTTTGGCACCGGTCACCCCTGTGGTACCGAATCCTCATACCTTAAGGTACCGTCACACTAAACGATATCGCTAGCGATCCGTGACGTTGCAGCATCCTGGCTACCGATATCGTTTAGTTTGACACGCAGCAGCGATCAGGATCCTGCTGTGATGTCGCTGGTCGCTGAATAAAGTTCAGAACTTTATTTGGTCGTCCGATCGCCGTGTATCGTTGTGTTTGACAGCAAAAGCAACGATACCAGCGATATTTTACACTGGTAACCAGGGTAAACATCGGGTTACTAAGCGCAGGGCCGCGCTTAGTAACCCGATGTTTACCCTGGTTACCAGCGTAAAATGTAAAAAAAACAAACAGTACATACTCACATGCGTCCCCCGGCGTCCGCTTCCCACACTGACTGAGCGCCGCAAAGTGAAAGTGAAACCACAGCACAGCGGTGACGTCACCGCTGTGCCCTGCTACTGCCGGCGCTCAGTCATTGCAGGAAGCGGACGCCGGGGGACGCATGTAAGTATGTACTGTTTGTTTTTTTACATTTTACTCTGGTAACCAGGGTAAACATCGGGTTACTAAGCGCGGCCCTGCGCTTAGCAACCCGATGTTTACCCTGGTTACCCAGGGACCTCGGCATCGTTGGTCGCTGGAGAGCGGTCTGTGTGACAGCTCTCCAGCGATCAAACAGCGACGCTGCAGCGATCGGCATCGTTGTCGCTATCGCTGCAGCGTCGCTTAGTGTGACGGTACCTTTACTGTCTCAAATTCCCAGCACTGCTGCATATTTTACGGTAATTGACTTATCAAACGCATTTTTTTCTGTGCCACTACATAAGAACTGTTGGCATTTGTTTGCCTTTACATTCAAGGGTAAACAATTAGCATGGACAAGATTGCCACAAGGTATGGTACACTCACCAACTTTGTACTCTGAAGCAATGCAGACCGTGCTGAAAAATTTCACCCCAGAACCAGGAGTAGTCATTCTACAGTATGTAGATGACTTACTTATTTGTTGCCCTGATGAGTAGACGGCAGTTACCTCAACTGTTAATTTCTTAATTTTCCTAGCGCAAGAAGGCTGTAAAGTAAATAGACAGAAACTCCAGGCTTGTCAACAAACAGTCGTGTTCTTAGGTCACTGCATATCACAGGGCATCAGACACCTCACACCTCAACGTACGGAAGCCATACGTAACATGCTTGAACCCAGGAATCACAAACAGCTGCGTGCTTTCCTGGGTATTGTTTCACACTGTAGACAGTGGATCATACATGCAAGTCAACTCATGCAGTCTTTATATGACTGTATTGCCAACACGCCATATTCACTCAGTGAAGAGGCTAAACAGTCATTTTCCTCTTTGAAAACAGCACTGGTATCAGCTCCGGCTTTGGGACTCCCAGACTACACTAAACCTTTTCAATTGATGGCAGCTGAGATATCCTCACATGCTACAGGGGTGCTCACACAAAAACATGGAAACAAACAGAGACCTGTGGCATACATATCAGCTCATCTGGACCCTGTAGCTAGAGCCGCACCTTCTTGTGTAAGAGTAGTAGCCGCAATTTCACTGTTATTAGATAAAGCTTCTGAGATTGTTCTTGATCACCCACTTCTAGTTCAGACCACTCATGATGTACATGGCATTCTTAACCAGGTCCAACCTAAACATATTTCAATGGCCAGACACCTCCGCCTCCAATGTTCCCTACTACTGCCGCCCAACATTTCCTTTGCCAGGGTTCAGACTCTTAATCTCGCGTCTTTGCTCCCTTTAGAGTCTGAGGGGGGTACCATACCTGAGGAAACTGCACTCTCCAACTCCTTTGACCCATCAGAGTCAATGCATGATTGTGTACAATTAATGGAACAAGAGACTCAGGGCTTACGTAATGTACGTGACAAGCCACTCTGTAATGCTACATTTGAACTTTTCATAGATGGCAGTAGATATGCAGATATGAATGGACAATTTCATACAGATTATGCGGTAGTAACTCAGCATGAAGTGCTGAAAGCAGAACCTCTCCCTGCTAATCAGTCTGCACAAGAAGCAGAACTTACGGCATTAGTTGAAGCTCTAAAAATAGCCAAAGATCAGACAGCAAACATATACACTGATTCTAGATATGCACATGGCATTATTTTCGATTTTGGCGTAATATGGAGAGCCAGAGGTTATATGACTGCTTCAGGCCAACCTGTTAAACATGCCTCCCTCATTAGACAGATTCTGGAGGCAGCACAAGAAACTAAAGAAATAGCGGTGATAAAGGTAGCTGCACATGTGAGACTCGACACCGAGGAAGCCAGGGGTAACGATAAAGCCGACAAAGCAGCAAAACAGGCAGCACGTAAACCCTTACATCATGCCCACAAACTAGATAGCTCTGAAGATGATGAGGAGAGATTGAAGGAAGCCCAGAGACAGGTAGACGACGAAGAACGAGGGCAGTGGCAGAAAAAAGGGGCAGAAGATCAGCAAGGATTATGGAAAAAAGGAACTTTGTTGTGTTTACCCAGAGCCTGGTACCCCGCAGTGGCGAGTGACCTCCACCTACCTACGCATGTATCGGCAAACGGTATGACGCTCAAGGTAAAAGAAAGGTGGTTGGCTCCAAGCTTTGGTAATTTCGCTCGGAACATGTGTGCTGCATGCGCTATATGCCTGGCACACAATCCAGGTCAGACCATTAAAACCCCAACCAAGCATCATGTGGTCTGACCACTGTATCCCTTTCAAAGACTCCAGATCGACTACATCCAGCTTCCTAGGTACAATGGATACGAATATGTGCTTGTGTGTGTGGACATGTTCTCAGGGTGGCCAGTTCGTAAAGCCTCAGCAAAAACTACTGCCATTAAAATAGCACATGAACTGATACCCCGTTACGGCATGCCTGAGGTGATCGAGTCAGATAGGGGTACCCATTTTACTGGAGAAATATTCCAGAATGTTATGAAAACGTTGGGAGTAGAAAACCAGTTTCACACTCCGTATCACCCACAGAGTTCAGGTAAAGTGGAAAGATTAAATGGAACAATAAAATTAAAAATCCAGAAGGCCATGGCAGAAACAGGAAAGCCTTGGACCGAGTGTCTACCACTTGCCCTGTATTCCATCCGAAACGCCCCAAGGGGGAAGGCTAAGCTGTCACCACATGAGATTCTTTTTGGTAGAGCAGCAAATTTGGGTTGTTATTTTCCACAACAACTGATGTTGAATACTGAGACTTTAACTGCTTATGTACAAGAATTACAAAAACGTTTAACTAAAGTGCATTCGCAAGTTTTTGCTTCCCTTCCAGATCCAGAAAATCTCGAAGGAGGCCACAAGTTGGAACCTGGTGATCAAATCTACGTGAAAAGACACACCAGAAAGACTCTGGAACCGAGATTTGACGGACCTTTCCAAGTCCTGTTAACAACTCCAACAGCAGTCAAGCTTGAAGGAAAGGCATCATGGATACATGCAAGCCATTGCAAAAAAGCAGTATAAGACTCATGATATTGATGTTAATAATGTTAACCTCAACGGAGGCATGGGAAAGATTGAATTCTCTAGCCCCTTTGAACAATAGATTCGTACAACATCATAGAAAATTAGTGCATGATTTGTTAAATAATACGCAACCCCTGGCAGATTGTTGGATCTGTACCCATTCACCAGTATCAGCCACAAGTATACCTTTTCTAGCAGTTCCCGTGTCAGCTGAAGAAATATTCGCTTGGCCTAATTGTTCAGACAACCTGGCCAACAACCAACCTGGCAATACTAGACTATGGAATACTACAATCGCCATACCAGTTGTGGGATGGGTAGAATTTCCTTGGTGGCAGGGCAATCTTACAGGAAAAATAGGCAACTTACAATATTTAGCACTCAGAGGAGGAGCATGGGTACCTAGGAATAAGACTGGATTAACTGATTTAGGACAGGTCCCCACTGAAAATCTACAGCTCAGTTTCAGTACAACCACCCCTTCCTCTGATGCTTTCAAACCTACAGTATTGGAAAGGTACATACATAATAGAAAATGGGAACATTCCGAATTGTTCCCCCAAGGTGATGCAAACAGTTGTACAAGTAAGCCGGGGAACCTGGTTTGTAATGAATCCGATGAGTATGTCAACGGAATGCATGTATGTGGGAATCCCGCAGCCGGGTACTGTAGCCCCTTGGGACAAAAACCCTCTTGGTGTATGCTTCAGAATGTATCTAGTTTTGTGGATTTGGCTCACAGATTGGTATTGCAGCACTCAGCTTTGTGGGATCTGCCTGAGGGTACATTTTGGATATGCGGAGAAGGAGCATATAAATGGCTTCCCGTAGGTATAAAGGGTACTTGTACATTAGGACGCCTAACCCCGGCTACTTTCATAATTTCGAACAAACAAGTGAATATGCAAGCCGTGCCCAAGCACACACTGTATAAAAGAGCTGCAGATAACTCACCACGTCCCTCGGGGAGGCCACATATAGTACAAATGGGAATTCCCAACAAAATTGCTAGTACCATTTTTATTTATCCTATGTTAACACAGATGTGGGATAAATTAGTTAGAGCCACGGATTATCTAGATGACCAGATTTGGGATATATTGGACATATTAAATACTAGTATAGCTGTACAGAATCAGCTTATAATAGTCACTAACCAACATACCCTGGTATTGGATTACCTAACTGCCTCACAAGGGGGTATGTGTCAAATCATCGGACCCACCTGCTGTCATTATATAGACCCGAATAGTACTATGAGTATGAGATTTAAATTAGAAGACGTACAACGACTCAGGGATCAGTATGACAAAGACAATGACCAAAATAAGGATAGCTGGTGGTCAGATACCTTTTCTTTTCTTAACCCGGCCAATTGGTTCAGGGGGATCGGTGGGTGGGTTACCGGGATTATGCAAAGCCTAATACATACAGTTATAGTTATTGTAATTATATATGTATTATTCAAGGTTGTACTCAAGGGTATCTCGGTATGCACAAATAAATTTTGTGTAATGGATGCGAGAATATAAAGTTTTTTTTTGTAATATCACAAAAAGAATGACTAAAATAATCGTCTATATGACAATGTTTTGAATGGAATATGTCAAAGGGGGGATTGTGAAGAGCGGAACAAAAATGGTTATCTCAATAAACCAAAAAGAATTTGTGATCAATATTGACCTGTCCATTCAAGGACATTTTAGCTATAGTGTGAAATCCTATTTTTTGTTTGTGAAACTGCCACTTAGGCGAAACTGTACTGTTTTGTTTGTTGTGAAACTATCACATAGCCGAAACTGTTTTTTTTGTCTTCTCTTTTCTCTCTTTGTTTAAACAAGCAAAACTTGTATAACCACTGAAACTACCTGTACAACTATATAAAGAGGGGATAGCACCTTGAAGGCAGGCGTGCTTCAGAGGCTTCCCAGTGATATACTATACGAGACGTGTCTTGTGTATTATTTCTGGTGATTCCCCACTTCCAAAGGCTTCTCCGACTGAGTGTGGTCCCGACAATACGACCGAGCTGTAATGCTGGATACAGCTGTGATTATATGTTATATAGTCGTTTTACACTCCCCTCTACAACCTACAAGTGTACAAAGATATTATACAGTCACCATGTGACAAGTGGGCCTGTGTACCTTCAAATGCCAGGGCTGAATTTTAGTCCCAGTCCGGCCCTGGAACCATTACATGGGAAGAGGCACTATTTCAGTATGTACACTGCATACCGCGTCGCTCTTCCCTTTCTCTAAAAGTTGGTGTATATCCTCTAACGTAATTGTGCCTATGCACCGTGACCTCATTAAATAATTGCTTTGAGATGTAAAGATGTCTTTGCAGCGCCCCAGAGTCCTGGTCGTTGCAGTACTGTGGCTCCGCCACTATGGGGAGCTATGGTGCATCCGATGGCACTGAAGGAGCTCATCTGATCAGGTATCACAGACACCAATACATTTCACAGCCGGGCCTCCGGGGGGAGCTAAGGGTGCTGTTCATTAGGCCACTCCCCACCATAGTGGGTAAACTGGGGGTCAGGCAGGAAGTTAGATCAGAAAGCTGACTGGGTTGGAACCAGGCAACACCTTGTGGCAGAGGGTGTTGTAGGGGAAGATACAGTAGGGTCTCTGTCAGGGGTGGGATCCTGACAGAGGCTTGGCAACGAGAACGAACGTAACGGGACCGTGCCTGCTCCGGGTAGCGGCGGTGCCCAAGAAAGGATTAGAAGAGAGATAGATTGTGCTGAGTGAGAAACGGGATCACGCAAAGGAGAAATACCAGTAGGAGTCGTGCTGTAAGACCGGAGCAACATCCTACTGAGGCGCAATACCGGTGGCCGGAACGCCGAGGGAGTAGAACAACATTCAGCTTCAAGCAATACTCCAAACAGCGGCAGGACAGTCAGTCTCAGGCGGGCTGTCTAACTCAAATCACCTATGAAGTCTTGGGAGGCAATTGTGGGAGAGGGGCGTCTCTAGGGTCCCGGAAGAACTCCAGGCCTACCCGTCAAACGGGTGCCGTTCCTACCCGAACCTCAGGGAGGGACGGAGGATTAGCAGAACATCATCTAGTCGAGTTGTGAGGGAACATCAGAAACAGACACAACAGTTGTGGGGTACTTTCCGTAAGCACAGCAGGGAAGGACTACAACACATAGCGCTAGGGGGAAGGCACAGATTTCCTCCTGTGAAGAGAACTCTGGAAGTGTCATTGGACCGGCCGGACTTGCGCAGCCTGGTGAGCCGTATTCTGGATTGAGGACCCAGAGATCTTCAGTAAAGAGGTAAAGAGACTGCAACCTGGTGTCCTCATTATTTATCGCGACCTGCACCCCACAACTGCACCGTTACAACACCACTTATTGCACCGGACGTCCCCCACTGACAGACAGGGCCACGGACCGGGTCTAGCCACCGTGACAACCCCAGGACTGAGATCCCAGAGGCCCGGCTCCGGGTACCCCTCGGCCCTGCGGCGGTGTGGGGGCGCTCCAACTTGGCGTCACGAACAGGATCTACTTAAGCCTGAAGAATCAGGTCATGTGTGCCTTGGAACTGTGTTTTACTGTGCTTGGACTGTACTTTATTGCAAGGACTGTGCTGCGCCATTTGCCGCCAAAATCCGCCGCCATTACAGCGCTGAGGAGAGCGCAGGAAGAGAAGAGGGGCGTGGAGTAGGCGTAGACAAGCTAGAGAGCGCGAAGGGCAATGGCCGCCCAGTCTAAACATTTCCTGGTCCTGAGGACGTGTCCGTCAACAGCTGAGGTCCGCCTCCTGATCCTGTTTGGAGGGTGGAGACCATGGAGACGGGGCCGCCCACGAAAGAGACCGCGGGAAGAAGACATTGGAGGAAAGGCAAAGATGGCGACACCAGGAGCACCGCGTGGGGCTGACCCGATCCGGCCTGAGGCTGCACGACCTGACACAGCCCCAGAAGCGCCAACGCTGCGGGGTCTGACCCTCACGGAACCACCGATGGGCCGACCCCCTTTTCCGCTGGCTGAGGAGTGTGTGGCTGCAGCCGAGGCCCGACAGCTAGCCCGCCGGCTGAGGGCTGATGCCCGCGTGCTTACTCGGCTGGGCCAGCCCACGGAGGTCCGGTTGTCCCCAGTGTCCCCTGTTCCCTCCCACCTGGCCGCGGCTGGAGGTACGTTACAGACGCCGGACCTGAAGATCATGCCGGACGCCGAACATTTACGGCGTCTGATGGCAGCGTGGCGGAGCCGGCCCCAGCCTGCAGCGCCGATTGACTTGGTCAGAGCTCCAGAGATCCCGCCGTCACACTGGGGTGTGGTAGTGTCTTTTAACTCCCGGCACGGAAGAGGAGTTATCCAGGAGATTGGAGAGCCGCTGCAGGTCCGTGTCGATCGGGAGGAGGTGGAGCCCTGCAGCATGAGGTTCGCTCGTGATCTGGAGCCGGGCGACGCTGTGACCTACACGAGGTGGAGGAGGGAAGCTGGTGAGACGGGCTGGATAGCCCGAGGCGTACAGCGATGTGTTGCCCTCCAGGCTGCTGCCGGAACACCGGAAGAAGAAGATCCCGTGAAGGAGGCAGCAGAGCCCGGCCCTGCGGAACCTCGAGAAGCCCGGCCTCGCCGTGCCCCGGAGGGACGTGTGCACCTGCCAGTGAGAAGGGCCTCCCGGCGAGGGATCTTATCGCTGCTGGGACCGGAACCGCGTCCTGGCTCACCAGTGCGATCCGTTGGCCTGGTGAGGCCAGATCGGAGACCATCCGGTTCCACAAAGAACGAGTAAGCATAATTGCTTTATTAATATGTATATAGTTTTTAACTGGTTGTTTCCTGCTTGGCTGCTAAACCCGCTCAGGGTAAACTCTTAAAGGGATCCCTTTGTTGACCCGGGATCCCTATTGTTTTGGTTGTTTTCTATTTTTCTACGTCATTTAAAAGAACTGCTGAAATCATGAACAGTGCATGATCCGAACTCCTTGTATATAGTTGCACCTTATTAAAGGCGCTCCCTACTGGTTTTACTTAAAGAAGGACTCTTTGTGAAGATACCGCACTGGAACCTTTGCTGAGTATAGACTGGTAGCTCGAGAAGATACGCTACCTCACAGAGACTTGGTCCCCTCTTAAAGGGGATGTTCATTTGTTGCGCTTAAACCGTGATATTGCTTTAAGACCGGAAGCAATAATGTCTTGACCAAAGGAAATGATGATAATGTTTATATGAGAAAAGTTATATGTGTTTAATTAGTTAAATGTGAAGAAATACTGATAATGTGCTCTGAGAAGTAAAAGGTGAAAGATAGAAGAAGGATGCAGCGGACCCGAAGGGATAGACGTGGAGTCCAGCATGCATGATAGAAAGAAAGATAATGAGAAGGCTTAATGTTCAGAAGAAAATGCTTGATAATGTTGATAGCTAGTTAGGATAGAAGGTAAACCCTGAGTCCTCATAGGAGTCATGTAGAGATGGCTCAGTGCTCTTAAGCTGAAAGTAATGTTATGTTCTATACTGTGTATAGTAGTTGAAAAGGCAGTAGGCCCTGGCTGAACGGGGCGGTCCTGTAACAGAAAGGAGAGGCAGTAGGTCTGGTGCCGATAGGACAGGCGGTCCTGCAGATTCAAAGAAGGAGAATGAAAAAAGTTAATTTACCTTATAATGTGATTATAGGAAGGTCTTTGGTGGATACAGAGTGTATGTCCTTAAAGGCAATGTTAAATTATTGTTCAACAATTTTTGCACTTAGTAGAATACCCGGTTGGGTAAGGAAAGTTAATTATAGCATGTTGCTATGATATTTAACCATGTTTTGTAATGTTCAAGTGTCCTCACCTCCCATAAAGGGAAGCTTGTTCAAGTGTACTTATTGTTATTGCACTCAACCAAACTGTATGTCTTTTTGCTAAACTTGTATTGTTGTTTTCTTCCCAGTCCCGGAGTACTGTGTTTAACCAGGGGGGAGTGCAGCGCCCCAGAGTCCTGGTCGTTGCAGTACTGTGGCTCCGCCACTATGGGGAGCTATGGTGCGTCCGATGGCACTGAAGGAGTTCATCTGATCAGGTATCACAGACACCAATACATTTCACAGCCGGGCCTCCGGGGGGAGCTAAGGGTGCTATTCATTAGGCCACTCCCCACCATAGTGGGTAAACTGGGGGTCAGGCAGGAAGTTAGATCAGAAAGCTGACTGGGTTGGAACCAGGCAACACCTTGTGGCAGAGGGTGTTGTAGGGGAAGATACAGTAGGGTCTCTGTCAGGGGTGGGATCCTGACAGAGGCTTGGCAACGAGAACGAACGTAACGGGACCGTGCCTGCTCCGGGTAGCGGCGGTGCCCAAGAAAGGATTAGAAGAGAGATAGATTGTGCTGAGTGAGAAACGGGATCACGCAAAGGAGAAATACCAGTAGGAGTCGTGCTGTAAGACCGGAGCAACATCCTACTGAGGCGCAATACCGGTGGCCGGAACGCCGAGGGAGTAGAACAACATTCAGCTTCAAGCAATACTCCAAACAGCGGCAGGACAGTCAGTCTCAGGCGGGCTGTCTAACTCAAATCACCTATGAAGTCTTGGGAGGCAATTGTGGGAGAGGGGCGTCTCTAGGGTCCCGGAAGAACTCCAGGCCTACCCGTCAAACGGGTGCCGTTCCTACCCGAACCTCAGGGAGGGACGGAGGATTAGCAGAACATCATCTAGTCGAGTTGTGAGGGAACATCAGAAACAGACACAACAGTTGTGGGGTACTTTCCGTAAGCACAGCAGGGAAGGACTACAACACATAGCGCTAGGGGGAAGGCACAGATTTCCTCCTGTGAAGAGAACTCTGGAAGTGTCATTGGACCGGCCGGACTTGCGCAGCCTGGTGAGCCGTATTCTGGATTGAGGACCCAGAGATCTTCAGTAAAGAGGTAAAGAGACTGCAACCTGGTGTCCTCATTATTTATCGCGACCTGCACCCCACAACTGCACCGTTACAACACCACTTATTGCACCGGACGTCCCCCACTGACAGACAGGGCCACGGACCGGGTCTAGCCACCGTGACAACCCCAGGACTGAGATCCCAGAGGCCCGGCTCCGGGTACCCCTCGGCCCTGCGGCGGTGTGGGGGCGCTCCAACTTGGCGTCACGAACAGGATCTACTTAAGCCTGAAGAATCAGGTCATGTGTGCCTTGGAACTGTGTTTTACTGTGCTTGGACTGTACTTTATTGCAAGGACTGTGCTGCGCCATTTGCCGCCAAAATCCGCCGCCATTACAGCGCTGAGGAGAGCGCAGGAAGAGAAGAGGGGCGTGGAGTAGGCGTAGACAAGCTAGAGAGCGCGAAGGGCAATGGCCGCCCAGTCTAAACATTTCCTGGTCCTGAGGACGTGTCCGTCAACAGCTGAGGTCCGCCTCCTGATCCTGTTTGGAGGGTGGAGACCATGGAGACGGGGCCGCCCACGAAAGAGACCGCGGGAAGAAGACATTGGAGGAAAGGCAAAGATGGCGACACCAGGAGCACCGCGTGGGGCTGACCCGATCCGGCCTGAGGCTGCACGACCTGACACAGCCCCAGAAGCGCCAACGCTGCGGGGTCTGACCCTCACGGAACCACCGATGGGCCGACCCCCTTTTCCGCTGGCTGAGGAGTGTGTGGCTGCAGCCGAGGCCCGACAGCTAGCCCGCCGGCTGAGGGCTGATGCCCGCGTGCTTACTCGGCTGGGCCAGCCCACGGAGGTCCGGTTGTCCCCAGTGTCCCCTGTTCCCTCCCACCTGGCCGCGGCTGGAGGTACGTTACAGACGCCGGACCTGAAGATCATGCCGGACGCCGAACATTTACGGTGTCTGATGGCAGCGTGGCGGAGCCGGCCCCAGCCTGCAGCGCCGATTGACTTGGTCAGAGCTCCAGAGATCCCGCCGTCACACTGGGGTGTGGTAGTGTCTTTTAACTCCCGGCACGGAAGAGGAGTTATCCAGGAGATTGGAGAGCCGCTGCAGGTCCGTGTCGATCGGGAGGAGGTGGAGCCCTGCAGCATGAGGTTCGCTCGTGATCTGGAGCCGGGCGACGCTGTGACCTACACGAGGTGGAGGAGGGAAGCTGGTGAGACGGGCTGGATAGCCCGAGGCGTACAGCGATGTGTTGCCCTCCAGGCTGCTGCCGGAACACCGGAAGAAGAAGATCCCGTGAAGGAGGCAGCAGAGCCCGGCCCTGCGGAACCTCGAGAAGCCCGGCCTCGCCGTGCCCCGGAGGGACGTGTGCACCTGCCAGTGAGAAGGGCCTCCCGGCGAGGGATCTTATCGCTGCTGGGACCGGAACCGCGTCCTGGCTCACCAGTGCGATCCGTTGGCCTGGTGAGGCCAGATCGGAGACCATCCGGTTCCACAAAGAACGAGTAAGCATAATTGCTTTATTAATATGTATATAGTTTTTAACTGGTTGTTTCCTGCTTGGCTGCTAAACCCACTCAGGGTAAACTCTTAAAGGGATCCCTTTGTTGACCCGGGATCCCTATTGTTTTGGTTGTTTTCTATTTTTCTACGTCATTTAAAAGAACTGCTGAAATCATGAACAGTGCATGATCCGAACTCCTTGTATATAGTTGCACCTTATTAAAGGCGCTCCCTACTGGTTTTACTTAAAGAAGGACTCTTTGTGAAGATACCGCACTGGAACCTTTGCTGAGTATAGACTGGTAGCTCGAGAAGATACGCTACCTCACAGAGACTTGGTCCCCTCTTAAAGGGGATGTTCATTTGTTGCGCTTAAACCGTGATATTGCTTTAAGACCGGAAGCAATAATGTCTTGACCAAAGGAAATGATGATAATGTTTATATGAGAAAAGTTATATGTGTTTAATTAGTTAAATGTGAAGAAATACTGATAATGTGCTCTGAGAAGTAAAAGGTGAAAGATAGAAGAAGGATGCAGCGGACCCGAAGGGATAGACGTGGAGTCCAGCATGCATGATAGAAAGAAAGATAATGAGAAGGCTTAATGTTCAGAAGAAAATGCTTGATAATGTTGATAGATAGTTAGGATAGAAGGTAAACCCTGAGTCCTCATAGGAGTCATGTAGAGATGGCTCAGTGCTCTTAAGCTGAAAGTAATGTTATGTTCTATACTGTGTATAGTAGTTGAAAAGGCAGTAGGCCCTGGCTGAACGGGGCGGTCCTGTAACAGAAAGGAGAGGCAGTAGGTCTGGTGCCGATAGGACAGGCGGTCCTGCAGATTCAAAGAAGGAGAATGAAAAAAGTAAATTTACCTTATAATGTGATTATAGGAAGGTCTTTGGTGGATACAGAGTGTATGTCCTTAAAGGCAATGTTAAATTATTGTTCAACAATTTTTGCACTTAGTAGAATACCCGGTTGGGTAAGGAAAGTTAATTATAGCATGTTGCTATGATATTTAACCATGTTTTGTAATGTTCAAGTGTCCTCACCTCCCATAAAGGGAAGCTTGTTCAAGTATACTTATTGTTATTGCACTCAACCAAACTGTATGTCTTTTTGCTAAACTTGTATTGTTGTTTTCTTCCCAGTCCCGGAGTACTGTGTTTAACCAGGGGGGAGTGCAGCGCCCCAGAGTCCTGGTCGTTGCAGTACTGTGGCTCCGCCACTATGGGGAGCTATGGTGCGTCCGATGGCACTGAAGGAGTTCATCTGATCAGGTATCACAGACACCAATACATTTCACAGCTGGGCCTCCGGGGGGAGCTAAGGGTGCTATTCATTAGGCCACTCCCCACCATAGTGGGTAAACTGGGGGTCAGGCAGGAAGTTAGATCAGAAAGCTGACTGGGTTGGAACCAGGCAACACCTTGTGGCAGAGGGTGTTGTAGGGGAAGATACAGTAGGGTCTCTGTCAGGGGTGGGATCCTGACAGAGGCTTGGCAACGAGAACGAACGTAACGGGACCGTGCCTGCTCCGGGTAGCGGCGGTGCCCAAGAAAGGATTAGAAGAGATATAGATTGTGCTGAGTGAGAAACGGGATCACGCAAAGGAGAAATACCAGTAGGAGTCGTGCTGTAAGACCGGAGCAACATCCTACTGAGGCGCAATACCGGTGGCCGGAACGCCGAGGGAGTAGAACAACATTCAGCTTCAAGCAATACTCCAAACAGCGGCAGGACAGTCAGTCTCAGGCGGGCTGTCTAACTCAAATCACCTATGAAGTCTTGGGAGGCAATTGTGGGAGAGGGGCGTCTCTAGGGTCCCGGAAGAACTCCAGGCCTACCCGTCAAACGGGTGCCGTTCCTACCCGAACCTCAGGGAGGGACGGAGGATTAGCAGAACATCATCTAGTCGAGTTGTGAGGGAACATCAGAAACAGACACAACAGTTGTGGGGTACTTTCCGTAAGCACAGCAGGGAAGGACTACAACACATAGCGCTAGGGGGAAGGCACAGATTTCCTCCTGTGAAGAGAACTCAGGAAGTGTCATTGGACCGGCCGGACTTGCGCAGCCTGGTGAGCCGTATTCTGGATTGAGGACCCAGAGATCTTCAGTAAAGAGGTAAAGAGACTGCAACCTGGTGTCCTCATTATTTATCGCGACCTGCACCCCACAACTGCACCGTTACAACACCACTTATTGCACCGGACGTCCCCCACTGACAGACAGGGCCACGGACCGGGTCTAGCCACCGTGACAACCCCAGAACTGAGATCCCAGAGGCCCGGCTCCGGGTACCCCTCGGCCCTGCGGCGGTGTGGGGGCGCTCCAACTTCAATACAGAAAAAAAGACAAAGACAGTAATATAATGATTAAATACTCTGCAGTAATTAAATAAATAGCAATAGTGCATAAAAATAATATACGGTACTTAGTTAACATGTTTTTTTCATTAAAAAATGCAAAAGCCATCCCACCACTTCACGGTGACCGTAATTAGGACAGCCCTAACGCTAATATTAAAAATTTTACTGTTTGTAAAGAGACATGCATGTGGATATGGGCTGGGAAGGACTGAACCCAGCTAATGGATACACAGTCATGGGAGACCACATCAATATAATGCCCAGCTCAAGGAAAGGCAGGCCACACCTTTATATGCACATGATGCAAACAGACTGAAAAAAAAAACAAAAAACAAAAGGTGTTGTGCTTCTCACAAAATTAGAATTTCATCAAAAAGTTAATTTATTTCAGTTCTTCAATACAAAAAGTGAGACTCATATTATATAGAGTCATCAGGGCTCCCACTAGGAATTTTGGGGCCCCATACTGGCAAAATTTTCAGGGCCCCCTTGAGACTCCGCCCAGGCTCCACCCCAGCCCTGCCTCCACCCCTTGAACTGTCCACAGTCAAAAGATTTTAAAGCCACCACCATGACAAGGTCGGGCCCTACCCTACTCTAACCTATTAAACATTTGTTAAAGTATCCAATACAATTTAGGTATATTTTTAGTCATTTTTCAATTTTGAAAATGACCAATACCACATACAGGGGACAAATACCACCGTACCATGACCAGACCACATATTATCACCACATAGTGACCAAATAATAGCACATATAAGGAACAAATACCGCCACACCATGGCCGGACAACATATTACCACCACATAGTGACTGAATACTACAATACTGATCAGTAATAAAAAAAAACACAATACTAATATCAACATAAGTGCCAGTATTCACAGGAGATCTGTACTTAGTATGCAGTGTCTGTGTACAGGTAATACAGTGATCACCGGTGACATTATACACTGGTGCTCTGTATATAGTGTAGAAAGTAAAGGAAATTCAGTGATCACTGGTAACATTGTACACAGGACCACTGTATATAGTCTACAGTGTATAGCATCAGTGTATAGGTAACACACTGACTCGCCAGTGACGTCTCTAGGTGAAGTCCTTCATCTTTGCTTTTAATCTTCATCCAGCACAGACCGCCGTCATTTCATCCAGCCAGGGCTCGTCTCTGCAGGAAATAACAGTTATCTAGAGCAAGGCTTGCAGAACACGTTACTTATTTTTTTCCCAAATTCTAAACTACAACAGATGAAGAAAAAAAGTGACAGTGTTGGTCTGCACAGTAGCAGGACTGCCTCACCCCCATTTAAAACAGTATCCGAAAAAAAAAAAAAAATACATGACTGCAGCAATAATATCCCTTAATTTTAACCAATTAACTTTTTATTTGCAAAAAAGAAAGATACATAACTCCTCAACAGGAGAGACGAGGAGAGGAGAAGGAAAGGGGGGAAGACAGGGGAAGCGGGAAACAGCAAAATACACAGTGCTCTAGGACCACAGCAAGTTCAATACAGAAATACAAAATTATACCGTAAAACAAGTCACATCTTACATTAAAGCTACTAAATGATAGTAAGGGCAGATGGGAGTACATAAACCGAGGAAACCCAAGGATCCCACCAAGAAAGCACCTTATTTTTCTTAGAGAGACTCTGTGCCATAATTGCTTCATAGGTGAAATGAAGATTGATTTTGGAGATCAGTACAGTCCTAGAGGGAATGTCCAAGGATTTCCAGTGGCTCGCCATACATTGTCTGGCAGCGATCAAAATATTAGAGATTACACAGGTCAACAAAAAATTTTTTTTTTTCTGGTGTCCAAAATATTTTAATGAATTTGGGGTATTTTTGGGGTGCTGATTCTGAATATGCTATCAGTTTTGCCAGATTGGCTCAAGTTTTTGAGATTTTTGGTATCTTATTTATAGCACTTGTTGGTAAATGCGACGCATCATCTCATTAATTTCTTTGGATTAGTACTTGAACTGAGCAGTTCTCAATATAGTTTTGTGTTAATTAGTGTTCTAAAAGTTTGTTCATAGCTTGATTTTTGCACTAACTTTATGTTGTTGTCTGTTTTCCAGTGAAAAGCATGAACTCATCAAGAAGAAGTTGTCTTAACGATCCAGACTCATTCTGTTACATTTGTGGTGAATACACACTGCCAAAACATAGAAGAAACATAACAGACTTCGTCAAAAAAGTGTATTTTGCCTATTTTGGGGTTATGCTTGGGGACCAAGACAAGTTTTGGGCACCACACATAGTGTGCAAAGCATGTATCGAATTATTACGAAAATGGAGCAAAGGACAAAGAAAAAGCTTCAAATTTGGTGTTCCAATGGTGTGGAGAGAGCCAAAAAATCATCATGATGACTGTTATTTCTGTGCAGTGCAAGTGCAAGGATTCAATAAGCATAAGAAACGAAAATGGGAGTAACATGGAATCTGCAAGAAGGCCTGTCCCTCATTGTGAAGATGTGCCTGTACCTGTGTTTACCATAAATAACAGTCATCATGATGATTTTTTGGCTCTCTCCACACCATTGGAACACCAAATTTGAAGCTTTTTCTTTGTCCTTTGCTCCATTTTCGTAATAATTCGATACATGCTTTGCACACTATGTGTGGTGCCCAAAACTTGTCTTGGTCCCCAAGCATAACCCCAAAATAGGCAAAATACACTTTTTTTACGAAGTCTGTTATGTTTCTTCTATGTTTTGGCAGTGTGTATTCACCACAAATGTAACAGAATGAGTCTGGATCGTTAAGACAACTTCTTCTTGATGAGTTCATGCTTTTCACTGGAAAACAGACAACAACATAAAGTTAGTGCAAAAATCAAGCTATGAACAAACTTTTAGAACACTAATTAACACAAAACTATATTGAGAACTGCTCAGTTCAAGTACTAATCCAAAGAAATTAATGAGATGATGCGTCGCATTTACCAACAAGTGCTATAAATAAGATACCAAAAATCTCAAAAACTTGAGCCAATCTGGCAAAACTGATGACATATTCAGAATCAGCACCCCAAAAATACCCTAAATTCGATGAAATATCTTTGGCACCAAAAATGCTGTTGACCAGTGCGGACGGAGAGGGGAGGGGAATTCTATGAGAGAGATGCCCAAAACAGCTAGACACCCACTCAGAACAAAAGGAATCCGAACAACCTCCGCAATCAGGGCCTCAACCTGACGCCAGAAGACCTGAATCCGCGGACAGGACCACCAGATATGGGAGCTGGAACCATTAGCCCCGCACCTCCTCCAACAGAGAGGGGAGGAAGAGGGACCAAATTTGGCAAGGCGAGCAGGGGTGAGATACCACGGTAGTTGAATCTTTTTAGATTGCTCCAAATGACCCATGCATGAGGAAAATCTAGATGGGTGCACCATAGCAAACTGCCAGTCCTCCAGGGACGCCACAAAACCCAGCGAGGATTCCCAGGAAATCATAAAGGGGAGTTTATCAGGAATATCATGAGAGATGAGAGCTTTGTAGATAATAGAGACACCATGGGGCACTATGGTGGCAGGCCTGAAAAACCGGTGAGCTGGGTCCTCCGAGAGAGGCGGGGGGGGGGGCACCGAACAGCCGACGCGACCTGAGGAAGCTACGGAGTTGCAGATATTGAAAAAAATCTCTGCCAGAAAGAGAAAATCTACTTGCAAGGACTTCAAACGACAACAAGCCGTCCAAGCCAAACAGGTCAGCCACCCGGTGCACCCCGCGCAACTCCCAGGAGGAGAGAGAGGTATGTCCAATAGCACACTCCAAGGCCCGTAGGGAGACATAGTCATACATAAATGAAAAATGGGAAGTGCAAATTGACGCCCAAAGTTTAGAGGCCGTCTTGATAGAGCGGAGAGTAGGGCCACAAGGAGAAACTTGAAGCAAACGAAGCTCCAAGAGTAATTTAAGAGAGTTCTTAGGGGCGAAATGAGATTCAATAAGCAACCAGGGTAAACACGAGTTCCCCTCCCACCAAAGCTTAAGAGGCTCCAAAATCGCCGCTCTATAGTAAAATTGGATTGAGGGAACGCCCAACCCACCCATAGAGTACGGAAGGGACATAATTCGACGCTTGATCCTATGAGGCTTATTATTCCAAATAAATCTATCTATGATCAATTGGAGAGCCGAGACAAATTTGGAAGGTATAGAAAGGGGAAGGCACTGAAATAAATAAATAATTTTAGGGAGAAGTAGCATTTTTACAGTTTGTATACGGGCCATCCACGAAAGCGAGGCACTCGATAATTGATCGATGCTCTTCCTAATTTCCGAAATACTGTAGTTTCTTCACAATTAAGACGAACGATGTTATCCAAGCTAGTTATCCGGATGCCCAAGTACGAAAAACCCATGGGGGCCCAAATAAATGCAAATTTAGATTGGATTTGAATTTGGATAGCAACCGGGAGGAAGAGGGGAAAGATGATGGATTTAGTCAGATTTAGTTTATAATACGATACCGCGGAAAATTGGGATAAAATCGAGGTGATTGCGTTCAGCGAAGTTAAGGGCGAGGTACATGTCAAGACTACATCGTCAGCGTAGAGTCCAATTTTGTGTTCAACCTCCCCAACCCGCACCCCCTTTATATCAGGGCATTGTTTAACCAAGGCGGCCATAGGCTCCATGATCAGAGCAAAAATAAGGGGGGGAGAGGGGACATCCTTGACGGGTCCCGTTCAAAATGGGAAACGTCTGAGATTTGAAGCCACCCGAGCAAACCGATGCGCAGGGATTAGAGTACAAAGCCATAATGGCTTTGGAAATAAGACCAGTGAGCCCAAATTTTTCAAGCGTGAGTTCGATATATCCCCAGTGCACCCTGTCAAACGCTTTTTCAGCGTCAAGGGACAGGAATACACTGGGGAGACCCCCCCTCTCCACCACATCCAGGAGATCAATCAGACGCCTCGTGCCATCTCTGGTCTGTCTGCCAGGGACAAACCCAACTTGGTCGGGGTGTATAAGGCTGGGGAGCACCGATATCAATCTATTGGCCCAAATTTTAGCGTAGATTTTAACGTCGCAATTCAGAAGGGCTATAGGCCGAAAATTTCCCGGAGACGTTGTGGGCTTCCCCTGCTTAGGGAGGGTAACGATGGAGGCCTCCAACCCCTCCGCCCTGATGCCACCAACAGACATCCAATTGTTAAATAAGCGAAGAAGAAAGGGGGAGAGAACAGAGAAAAATTGTGCATAGTACAGAAAAGGAAAGCTATCTGGTCCTGGAGAAGAACATTTATTAGAATCCCTGACAATTTGGGAAAGCTCAGATTCAACAATGGGAGAATTCAGAAAGGAGAGCTGCTCTGCGTTGACCGAGGGAAGATTAGCTTTCTCCAAGAACGCCAAAATTAGCTCCCGCGAGGGCTGAGGGACTCCCGAATCAGAACTAAGATCATAAAGAGAGGAGTAATAAGAAGCAAACTCCTCAGCAATATGGATAGGATTATAAACACGGGAACCATCAGACCCAAGCAAGAAAGGAATCTTGGATTGAGCTTCTCTCCTCCTAACTCGCCTAGCAAGAACAGCACCTGCCCGATCACCCATTGCATAGAATCTGGCTCTGGTTTTCCTCAGGGCATTCTCAGCCTTGTGTAAAAGTAATTGGCGGACATGCATACGGGCTTTAGAGAGGTCAGAAAAGAGTGCCGGGCCGGGGGACACTTTATGAGTAGATTCAAGACGAGCTAATTCGTCCAGGGCCGACTGGAGAGACGAGTTGTACTTCCTCTTGGCTGTTGCGGCCATTTTGATAAAGCAGCCCCTAGCAACCGCCTTATGAGCAAACCAGAGGGTATCGTCCTGCACATCTGGGGTGTCATTGGAGGAAAAAAATTATTGTAAGGCCCTTTCCATAAATTGGGAGTTTAGTTGGTCAGTAAGAAGGTGGGTATTGAGACGCCAATGTGAGGGAGGCCTGATAGCAAGGGGGTCTCTCAATGTAAGGGACACTGGAGCATGGTCCGACCAAGTTATATTCCCAATATCTGCCAAAATGCAGTGAAGGAGAGCCACATCATCCACCAACACGTAGTCAATCCTGCTATAGGAACCGTGTCTGGGAGACATGAACGTGTAATCCCTCTCACCACAATGCAAATACCTCCATATGTCATGCAGATTATATGATTTGATTAGTGACCCTGCTTCCCTCCTGGATAGGGAGGGGGCAGAGCAGTCAAGCACTTTAGACACTGGCACGTTAAAATCCCCAGCAATCAGTTTGTGACCATGGTGAATATCGTGTAAAGTTTGAAAAAAACTCTCTAAAAACTTAATCTGACCGGCATTAGGAGCATAGACCGAAGCAATGGTGTAGGGGACATTATTGATTAGACAGAGGACTACAATGAACCTACCCATCGGATCCGTTATGGAACGGACCAGCTGGAAGGCACTGGCCCTGCTAAAGAAAATCGCAACTCCCGCCTTTTTCGACGGGCCGTTTGCAAAAAATTGGTGCGGATATAAGCCTGAGTACATTCTAGCATTATCACATTCCAATAGGTGTGTTTCTTGAAGACGTAAAATGTCACAGCGAGATTTACCCAACTGCCTCCAGACAATCGACCTCTTGCCCGGGGAGTTGAGGCCGTTTACATTAATTGAATACAAGGAGATACTCATAGCAAAGAAATAAAAACAGTCTTAGCATATGATGAGCACCAATAAGGTGTGCGAGAGAGAAGGTAACATAAGAACTGCGGCGGACCAGAACACAGGTGTGGAGAAGCCAGGGAAGAGGGAAAGGGGGGGAGAACAAACAGGACAAACAACAAATAACCTAGAGTACCAAGATCCATTCAGGCAGAACCTGAGTCCAAAAGGTGAGAATCCGAAAAAACAGTTCACCTATGGGGCCAAAAAATTGAAATGCTGCAGAAACTCCCAAAGGAGGACCAGCACAATACTGTATAAGGAAAAAGAGGAGTGAAAAGAAAAGAGAAAAAAAAAAAAATCCGGAAAAAAGAAATAGTGCGGGAAAAAGCCAGGATCCAAAAGTGTGATGTTCTTCAAGCGACCTCCCAGTCCGGCGCAACACGGGCTTTGCGATTCCTGTTGTTCCCAGGCTTAGGGGGCCCCTCCGAGATCGGGGAACCAGGAGCCGACAGGCCCCATTTGACCAATGCTGATGCCGCATGGGACGGAGTCAGGCAGGTGGTGATGGATCCATCTTTGCGGATGAGGAGTTTAGTGGGAAACCCCCAACGATATAAAATGCCCTTTTCTCTGAGAATAGCAGTGTATGGGCCAAAAGCTCTACGGAGAGCCAAGGTACCCGGAGAGAGGTCTGGATAAACAGTGATGTGGGCAAATCTTTCAGGTAGCGCAGGGTTCTTCCTCAGAGCCTGGAGAAAGTTCTCTTTCGTTTCATAGAAGTGTATGCGGGCGAGCACATCTCTTGGGATTGAGGGACCCAGACCAGGCGGCTTAGGGACTCGGTGCACACGATCTATTATAATAACCTTTGAGGCAAACTGAGGGAGAGCAGCTGAAATAAAGTCTTGCAGAAAAGCTTTCAAGTCCCCTGCCAGGTTAGATTCTTCAATACCTCTAAGTTTGACGTTGTTTCTTCTGGACCTATCTTCCAGGTCCAAGGTCTTGGCATGGGTTTTGGTAAGCAGACTCTGCAGTGCCTCATGCTCATCCCAAAGCTCATTGTGAGAGGAGACCAGCTCCGCCATCTTGCGCTCCAAACGGTCTGTGCGACTCCCCAGCTCCACTACCTCCCCTTTCAACTCCGCCAGCATAGAACGCATATCCTCCTGGATGGAGGACCTGAGATCCCCAAGCAGACCCCTGAGTAAAGCGGCAGTCACCGGGGCATCGGCAGAGTCCGGCGCTGCAGCGCCTGAAAGTGACGCCTGAGCGCCGCGTTGTGAGGAGCGGGAAGCCCTGGGTGAGGACGGCGCCATCTTGGGATCCTGCGGCAGCCGGGGAGAGGCCGCGAAAAAATCAATAATCCGCCTGGAGGGATCGCGGGCGCCCGATCTAGTCTTCCCCATACACTCACCGCCGCACCAGGGAACGATGCTGGTACTATGGGGGATAGGGAGGCCACCGGAGAAAAGGTATGAGCCGCTTCAAGGTTCCTGGGCACGGAGCTCCCGCTCTATGCGACCTACTCCATCGGCAGATAGGCCACGCCCCCAATATCCCTTAATTATGCTAACAATATTCCCCATTCTGGCCCCAGTGTGTCTCATTCCTGGCTCCAGCCATATGTTCTCCTATCCTGCCCCCATGTGATGTCTGTTGTGAATTCTGTTCTTGGGTTCCCTCCGGTGGTTGTTGGTGGTATTGCAGCTGTCCCTGGCTTGCAATCCTGCTCAGGTGTCCTTGCTGATTGCAGGCCTGACTGGGGTATTTAGGGCTGCTGGATTCATTAGTCAGTGCCAGTTGTCCATTGTTCTTGGAGGGATTGCTTCTCTCTCTGGTTCTTCATGCTCTGCTGCCAATCCAGCTAAGATAAGTGTCTGTTTTTTTGTCTCTGTGCACACATGCAGTGTGCTTGTAATTCAGTGCAATTCATTTGTGTTTTGTCCAGCTTAGACTTTGTTTGGATTTTTCAGTCATGCTGGATTCTCAGGAGTTGCAGATATACTTGCTATGTCTTTAGTTAGATGTAGTATATTTGTATTTTCTGCTGTGGATATTTTTAGGATTTTTATACTGGCCGCTTAGAATTCTGTTCTATCCTTTTCTATTTAGCTAGAAGTGCCTCTTTTGCTAAATTCTGTTTTTCTGCCTGCGTGTGTCTTTCCTCTTATACTCACAGTCAATATTTGTGGGGGGCTGCCTATCCTTTGGGGGCTCTGCTCTGAGGCAAGATAGAATTCCCATTTCCACCTATAGGGGTATATAGTCCTCCGGCTGTGTCGAGGTGTCTAGGACGGGTCAGGCACACCCCATGGCTACTTCTAGTTGCGGTGTCAGTTTAGGGTTCACGGTCAGTACAGATACCACTTACTCCTGAGAAAGTCTCTCATGCGGCTCCTAGGTCACCGGATCATAACAGTACAACTGGCCAGAAATTAGTTAAATGCATCTCAGAAGAAGGGAAGAAAGGTGTTGAGCCATTTTTTTTCTGTAGCCTGTTTTTTCTTTCCTTCCCTCTTTTCCTCTGGGTGACTGAGGAGACTTGTTCTAGCATGGATGTTCAGGGATTAGTTTATCGTGTAGACCAGCTTGCTGCTAGGGTACAGGGTATTTCGGATTATATTGTTCAGACTCCGCTTTTAGAGCCTAGGATTCCTACTCTTGATTTGTTTTTTGGGGACAGGTCCAAATTTTTGAGTTTTAAACACAACTGTAAACTGTTTTTTTGCTCTGAAATCTCGTTCCTCTGGTGATCCCATTCAGCAGGTTAAAATTGTAATTTCCCTGTTGCGTGGCGACCCGCAGGATTGGGCATTTTCACTGGAATCTGGGAATCCGGCCTTGCTTAATGTAGACACCTTTTTTCAGGCTCTAGGATTATTATATGATGAACCAAATTCTGTGGATCAAGCGGAAAAGACCTTGTTGGCCCTGTCTCAGGGTCAAGAAGCGGCAGAATTGTATTGTCAGAAATTTAGAAAATGGTCTGTGCTGACTAAATGGAATGATGAAGCTTTGGCTGCAATTTTCAGAAAGGGTCTTTCTGAATCTGTTAAAGATGTTATGGTGGGGTTTCCCACGCCTGTTGGTCTGAGTGATTCTATGTCTCTGGCCATTCAGATTGATCGGCGCTTGCGGGAGCGCAGAACTGTGCGCGCTGTGGCGTTGTCCTCAGAGCAGACGCCTGAGCCTATGCAGTGTGATAGGATTCTGTCTAGAACGGAACAACAAGGATTCAGACGTCAGAATAGGTTGTGCTTTTATTGTGGCGATGCTTCTCATGTCATTTCAGTCTGCCCTAAGCGTACAAAGAGAATCGCTAGTTCAGTTACCATCAGTACTGTACAACCTAAATTTCTGTTATCTGTGACCTTGATCTGCTCATTGTCGTCATTTTCTGTCATGGCTTTTGTGGATTCAGGCGCCGCTTTGAATCTAATGGACTTTGAATTTGCCAGGCGTTGTGGTTTCCCCTTGCAGTCTTTGCAGAACCCTATTCCTTTAAGGGGCATTGATGCTACACCTTTGGCTAAAAATAAACCCCAGTTTTGGACACAGGTGACCATGTGCATGGCGCCAGCCCATCAGAAAGATTGTCGTTTTCTGGTGTTGCATAATTTGCATGATGCTATTGTGCTGGGTTTTCCATGGTTGCAGATACATAATCCTGTGTTGGATTGGAAGTCTATGTCTGTGACTAGTTGGGGTTGTCAGGGGGTTCATAGTGACGTTCCTTTGATGTCAATCTCCTCTTCCACCTCTTCTGAGGTTCCAGACTTTTTGTCTGATGTTCAGGATGTATTCGATGAGCCCAAGTCCAGTTCCCTTCCACCGCATAGGGACTGTGATTGTGCTATTGACTTGATTCCAGGCTGTAAGTTTCCCAAGGGCCGACTTTTCAACCTGTCTGTGCCGGAACATACCGCCATGCGGAGTTATGTTAAGGAGTCTTTGGAGAAGGGGCATATTCGGCCATCTTCTTCACCGTTGGGAGCGGGATTTTTTTTTGTTGCTAAGAAGGATGGCTCCTTGAGACCCTGTATTGATTATCGCCTCTTGAATAAGATCATGGTCAAGTTTCAATACCCTTTGCCTTTGCTTTCCGATTTGTTTGCCAGGATTAAGGGGGCTAGTTGGTTTACTAAGATTGACCTTCGGGGGGCATATAATCTTGTTCGTATTAAGCAGGGTGATGAATGGAAAACTGTGTTTAATACGCCCGAAGGCCATTTTGAATACCTTGTGATGCCATTCGGACTCTCTAATGCTCCATCTGTTTTTCAGTCCTTCATGCATGATATTTTCCGGAATTATCTTGATAAATTCATGATTGTATATTTGGATGACATCTTGATTTTTTCCGATGATTGGGAGTCTCATGTGAAACAGGTCAGGATGGTATTTCAGATCCTTCGTGATAATGCTTTGTTTGTGAAGGGGTCTAAGTGTCTCTTTAGAGTGCAGAAGGTTTCTTTTCTGGGCTTCATTTTTTCTCCCTCATCTATAGAGATGGATCCGGTTAAGGTTCAGGCCATTCATGATTGGATTCAGCCCACATCCGTGAAGAGCCTTCAGAAATTTTTGGGCTTTGCTAATTTTTATCGCCGTTTCATTGCTAACTTCTCCAGTGTGGTTAAACCCCTGACCGATTTGACGAAGAAAGGCGCTGATGTAACGAATTGGTCCTCTCTGGCTGTCTCTGCCTTTCAGGAGCTTAAACGTCGATTTACTTCTGCCCCGGTGTTGCGTCAGCCGGATGTTTCTCTTCCGTTTCAGGTTGATGTTGACGCTTCTGAGATTGGCGCAGGGGCTGTTTTGTCCCAGAGGGATCCTGTTGGTTCCTTGATGAAACCGTGTGCCTTCTTCTCCCGTAAGTTTTCGCCTACTGAACGCAATTATGATGTCAGCAATCGGGAGTTGTTGGCTATGAAGTGGGCGTTTGAGGAATGGCGACATTGGCTTGAGGGAGCCAAGCACCGTATTGTGGTCTTGACCGATCATAAAAATCTGATTTACCTCGAGTCTGCCAAACGGCTGAATCCTAGACAGGCTCGATGGTCCTTATTTTTCTCCCGTTTTGATTTTGTGGTCTCGTATCTTCCGGGTTCTAAGAATATTAAGGCTGATGCCCTCTCTAGGAGTTTTTTGCCTGATTCTCCTGAGGTACTGGAACCGGTCGGCATTCTGAAGGAAGGGGTGGACCTTTCTGCCATTTCTCCTGATTTGCGACGGGTTCTGCAGGAATTTCAGGCTGACAAACCTGACCGCTGTCCAGTGGGCAAACTGTTTCTTCCTGACAGATGGACTAGTAGAGTGATTTCTGAGGTTCATTGTTCTGTGTTGGCTGGTCATCCTGGTATTTTTGGTACCAAAGATTTGGTTGGTAGGTCCTTTTGGTGGCCTTCTTTGTCGCGTGATGTGCGTTCTTTTGTGCAGTCCTGTGGGACTTGTGCGCGGGCCAAGCCTTGTTGTTCCCGTGCTAGCGGGTTGCTTTTGCCTTTGCCGGTCCCCGAGAGGCCCTGGACGCATATTTCTATGGATTTTATTTCAGATCTTCCAGTTTCCCAGAGGATGTTGGTTATCTGGGTGGTTTGTGACCGGTTCTCTAAGATGGTTCATTTGGTGCCTTTGCCTAAATTGCCTTCCTCTTCTGATTTGGTTCCGTTGTTTTTCCAGCATGTGGTTCGTTTGCATGGTATTCCCGAGAATATTGTATCCGACAGAGGTTCCCAGTTTGTTTCTAGGTTTTGGCGGGCCTTTTGTGCTAGGCTGGGCATTGATTTGTCTTTTTCTTCTGCATTTCATCCGCAGACAAATGGCCAGACCGAGCGAACTAATCAGACTTTGAAAACTTATTTGAGATGCTTTGTGTCTGCTGATCAGGATGATTGGGTGGCTTTCTTGCCATTGGCCGAGTTCGCCCTTAATAATCGGGCTAGTTCTGCTACCTTGGTTTCGCCCTTCTTTTGTAATTTTGGTTTTCATCCTCGTTTTTCTTCGGGGCAGGTTGAGCCTTCTGATTGTCCTGGTGTGGATTCTGTGGTTGACAGGTTGCAACAGATTTGGGCTCATGTGGTGGACAATTTGGTGTTGTCTCAGGAGGAGGCTCAGCTTTTTGCTAACCTCGTCGGTGTGTTGGTTCCCGGCTTCGGGTTGGGGATTTGGTCTGGTTGTCTTTCCGTCATGTTCCTATGAAGGTTTCTTCCCCTAAGTTTAAGCCTCGGTTTATTGGTCCTTATAGGATTTCTGAGATCATCAATCCGGTGTCTTTTCGTTTGGCCCTTCCGGCCTCTTTTGCCATCCATAATGTTTTCCATAGATCTTTATTGCGGAAATATGTGGTGCCCGTTGTTCCCTCTGTTGATCCTCCTGCTCCTGTGTTGGTTGATGGGGAGTTGGAGTATGTGGTTGAGAAGATTTTGGATTCTCGCCTTTCGAGGCGGAGGCTTCAGTACCTTGTCAAATGGAAGGGTTATGGACAGGAGGATAATTCTTGGGTTTTTGCCTCTGATGTCCATGCTACTGATTTGGTCCGTGCCTTTCATCTGGCTCGTCCTGATCGGCCTGGGGGCTCTGGTGAGGGTTCGGTGCCCCCTCCTCAAGGGGGGGGGGGTACTGTTGTGAATTCTGTTCTTGGGTTCCCTCCGGTGGTTGTTGGTGGTATTGCAGCTGTCCCTGGCTTGCAATCCTGCTCAGGTGTCACACATGCAGTGTGCTTGTAATTCAGTGCAATTCATTTGTGTTTTGTCCAGCTTAGACTTTGTTTGGATTTTTCAGTCATGCTGGATTCTCAGGAGTTGTAGATATACTTGCTATGTCTTTAGTTAGATGTAGTATATTTGTATTTTCTGCTGTGGATATTTTTAGGATTTTTATACTGTCCGCTTAGAATTCTGTCCTATCCGTTTCTATTTAGCTAGAAGTGCCTCTTTTGCTAAATTCTGCTTTTCTGCCTGCGTGTGTCTTTCCTCTTATACTCACAGTCAATATTTGTGGGGGGCTGCCTATCCTTTGGGGGCTCTGCTCTGAGGCAAGATAGAATTCCCATTTCCACCTATAGGGGTATTTAGTCCTCCGGCTGTGTCGAGGTGTCTAGGACGGGTCAGGCACCCCCCATGGCTACTTCTAGTTGCGGTGTCAGTTTAGGGTTCGCGATCAGTACAGATACCACTTACTCCTGAGAAAGTCTCTCATGCGGCTCCTAGGTCACCGAATCATAACAGATGTCCCATCCTGCCCCATATGATCTCCCCATCCTGCCCCATTATCCTGCCCCATCAGTCCCATGATCCTGCCCCATCTGTCTCCATCCTGCCCCATATTCCTGCTTGATCTGTCTCCATTCTGCCCCGTGTCTCCATTCTGCCCCCTGTGCCTCCATTCTGCCCCCTGTGTTTCCATTCTGCCCCCTGTGTCTCCATTCTGACCCTTGTGTCCATTCTGCCCCGTGTCGCCATTCTGCCCCACTGTCTCCATTCTGCCCCACTGTCTCCATTCTGCCCCAGTGTCTGCATTCTGCCCCACTGTCTCCATTCTGCCCCCGTGTCTGCATTCTGCCCCACTGTCTCCGTTCTGCCCCAGTGTCTCCATTCTGCCCCGTGTCTCCTTTCTGCCCGTGTCTCCATTCTGCGCCGTGTCTGCATTCTGCCCCTGTGTCTCCATTCTGCCCCGTGTCTCCATTCTGTCCCCGTGTCTGCATTCTGCCCCAGTGTCTCCATTCTGCCCCCGTGTCTGCATTCTGCCCCACTGTCTCCGTTCTGCCCCAGTGTCTCCATTCTGCCCCCGTGTCTCCATTCTGCCCCAGTGTCTCCATTCTGCCCCGTGTCTGTATTCTGCCCCTGTGTCTCCATTCTGCCCCGTGTCTCCATTCTGTCCCCGTGTCTGCATTCTGCCCCAGTGTCTCCTTTCTGCCCCCGTGTCTCCATTCTGCCCAAGTGTCTTCATTCTGCCCCAGTGTCTCTATTCTGCCCCAGTGTCTTCATTCTGCCCCAGTGTCTCTATTCTGCCCCCGTGTCTGCATTGTGCCCCAGTGTGTCCATTCTGCCCCAGTGTCTCCATTCTGCCCCAGTGTCTCCATTCTGCTCCGGTGTCTGCATTCTGCCCCCGTGTCTCCATTCTGCCCCAGTGTCTCCATTCTGCCCCCTTGTCTCCATTCTGCCCCCATGTCTGCATTCTGCCCCGTGTCTCCTATCCTGCTCCCGTCCTTGTGTCTCCATCCTGAAACATTGCGGCTTGCCACTTTCAATAAAAATAATATAAAATAAATAAAAAAAATGTTCTTCTTACCTGGCCGCGCTCCTGCGGCGAAGACCCTTCCCGGCGTTTCAGCACGCACTCGCCGGCGAATGACAATGCGCGCAGACATCAGCTGCCAGCCTCCGATTGGCTGGTGGCTTTAACCATTGCCTTGCGGGCCCGCACAGGCCCGCAAGGCAAACTGAACCTGTGTCTCAGACCCAGGTTCAGTTACCGATAGAAGTCGCCTGCCGCTGGGGCCCGGGCCTGATGAGCAGAAGAGACGGGGTCCGATGCGGGCCCCCTCTGCCCATCGGGCCCCATACGCCAGTCAGGGCAATAATGCCCTGATGACGGCCTTGAGAGTCATTACAGAGTGATCTATTTAAAGTGTTTATTTCTGTTATTGTTGATGATTATGTCTTACAGCCAATGAAAACTCAAAAGTCATTATCTCAGTAAATTAGAATAATTAACAAAAAATACCTGCAAAGGATTCCTAAGCATGTAAAAAGGTCCCTTAGTCTGTTTCGATAGCTCCACAATCATGAGGAAGACTGCTGCTTTAACAGATGTCCAGAAGGCAGCCATTGACACACTCCACAAGGAGGGTAAGCCACAAAAGAAGCTAAAGCTGGCTGCTCACAGTGCTGTATCCAAGCATATTAATGGAATGTTGAGTGGAAGGAAAAAGTGTGGTAGAAAAAGGTGCACAGGCATCTGGGATAACAGCAGCTTTGAAAGGATTGTTAAGAAAAGGCCATTCAAAAATTTGGGGGAGATTCACAAGGAGTGGACTACTGCTGGAATCATTGCTTCAAGAGCCACCATACACAGACATATCCAGGACATGGGCTACAAGTGTCGCATTCCTTGTGTCAAGCCACTCATGACCAATAGACAACGCCAAAAGCGTCTTTCCTGGGCCAAGGAGAAAAAGAACTGGACTGTTGCTCAGTGATCCAAGGTGTTGTTTTCAGGTGAAAGTAAATTTTGCATTTAATTTGGAAATCAAGGTCCCAGAGTCTGGAGGAAGAGTGGAGAGGCCACAATCAAAGCTGCCGGAGGTCTAGTGTGAAGTTTCCACAATCAGTGATGGTTTGGGGAGCCATGTCATCTGCTGGTGTAGGTCCACTGTGTTTTATCAAGACAAAAGTCAGCTCAGCCGTCTACTAGGAAATTTTAGAGCACTTCATGCTTCCCTCTGCCGACAAGCTTTTTGGAGATGGAAATTTAATTCTCCAGCAGGACGTGGCACCTGTCCACACTGCCAAAAGTACCAATACCTGGTTTACAAACAACAGTATCACTGTGCTTGATTGGCAGCAAACTCGCCTGACCTTAACCCCATAGAGAATCTATGGGGTATTGTCAAGAGAAAGATGAGACACCAGACCCAACAATGCAGACAAACTGAAGGCTGCTATCAAAGCAACCTGGGCTTCCATAACACCTCAGCAGCGCTACAGGCTGATCGCCTCCATGATTGATGCAGTAATTGATGCAAAAGGAGCCCCGACCAAGTATTGAGTGCATTTACTGAACATACATTTCAATAGGCCAACATTTCAGATTTTAAAATCATTTTTCAAGCTGGTGTTATAAAGTATTCTAACTTACTGAGATATTGACTTTTGGGTTTTCATTGCCTGTAAGCCATAATCATCTACATTAACAGAAATAAACACTTGAAATAGATCACTCTGTGTGCAATGACTCTATGTAATATATGAGTTTCACTTTTTATATTGAAGAACTGAAATAAATAAATTTTTTGATGATATTCTAATTTTGTGAGAAGCACCTGTATGAACTGGTGTGCATGCAGCGTGTAAGCGCACGTTCGCACTGGCCACTGAACAGCAAAACAAACACAGAAACATAATGATTGAATATCCCATAAATGAACAGCAAGAACGTTTTTTTTTTCTAAATGATATTTCAGTTGGGGGTCAGTTTTGTTGTTGTTTTTTTTTAAAGGGGGACAAACCTTTTAGGGCTGTCCCACACGTCCAGATAATTCCGGTACCGGAATAAATCGGTACCGGAGTTATCCGTGTCCGTGTGCCTGGGAACTCACGGAGGCCATACGTGCGGCACACGTGTGCCGCCCGTATGGCGAGTGGGTACCACACGGAGCGTGTGGTACCCACTCTGCATGGTGCTGAAGCTGTGATTCATATCTTCCCTGCAGCAACGTTTGCTGTAGAGAAAATATGAAGAATAGTGTTTAAAATAAAGATCTATGTGTCCGCCGCCCCCCCACCCCCTGTGCGCCCCCCCGCTGGTCAGAAAATACTTACCCGCTCCCTCGCTGCTTCCTGGTCTGGCCGCGGCTTCTCCTGCATGCGGTCACGTGGGGCCGATCATTTACAGTCATGAATATGTGGCTCCACCTCCCATAGGGGCGGAGCCGACTATTCATGATTGTAAATGATCGGCCCCACGTGACCGCATACAGTAGGAGGCGCGGCCAGACCAGGAAGGAGCGAGGGAGCGGGTAAGTATTTTCTGACCAGCGGGGGGGGCACACAGGGGGCGGGGGGGCGGCGGACACATGGATCTTTATTTTTAACACTATTCTTCATATTTTCTCTATAGCAAACGCTGCTACAGGGAAGATATGAATACCGGCTTCAGCACCATGTGGGGGGACAGCGCTTACTGTAGCGCTGTCTCCTGCACGCACACGGACCCCAGACGGAGAATGTCCGTGTGAGGTCCGTGTTTTACGCGGACCCATTGACTCTATTGGGTCCGTGTAAAACGTGCGCTCCCACGAACACTGACATGTCTCCGTGTTTGGCACACGGAGACACGGTCCGCAAAAAATCAATGACATCTGCACAGATGCATTGATTTTTATGGGTCTACGTGTGTCAGTGTCTCCGGTACGTGAGGAAACTGTCACCTCACGTACCGGAGCCACTGACGTGTGAAACCGGCCTTAAACAGTAACAAATTGACATACTGCGGATAACATCCTTATGCTTTATTTTTTTAGCAGCTGGAGCAATGAGCTGCAGGCTTCAATGCCAAGCATAGATCTTTTTTCTACCTAAAACAAATTATAAAAAAAATCACGAAGAATAATTACACAAATTACATTATTAATACACCTTTATAAACAAAAAAAAAATTACAAATCAGCAGATAACCCAGATATATTTTTACAGCTCTAATTCCCGCAACCTGTACAATACAGTGAATCGATTACTTACTGTGATCGGTAAATGTTGTCAAAAATGGCATGTTTTTTTCTCCATTCCATAATAGAAATCTGCAGGGGTCAAAAAAGGAAGAAATCCGCACAAAAATCTGCAACGTGTGCACATACCAAAAAAAGGCGCAGATTCTGACCTGCGTTTTCTGGCAAGAAATGCAGAATCTGCACAGAAATTCCACAGTGAAATCTGCAATGTGTGCACATAGCCTAAAAACCACAAAAAAGTGCTTAAAATATAATGCTGAGGACATGTTCACACATAGTGTAAATGCTATATTTTTTTCTGCACGTTTTCTGCAGGTGTCTGCACCAAACTACACAATAATGCAGATTCTGCATTTCTTGGCAGAAAACGCAAGGTCAGAATCTGCGGCTTTTTTTTGGTATGTGCATACGTTGCAGATTTTTGTGCGGATTTCTTCCTTTTTTTCCCCCTGCAGATTTCTATTATGGAATGGGTGCAGAAACGCAGCAGATCTGCACAAAGAATTGACATGGTCCTTTTTTGAATCTGCTGCGTTTTCCGTGCAGATTTTTCCGCTCCATTAGCACAGCATTTTTTTGCCATTGATTTACATTGTACTGTAAATCACTTGCAGATCTGCAGCGTTTCTGTGTGGAAAAAAAAGCTGCAGAACCGCAGGAAATCTGCAACGTGTGCACATACTCTTACAATCCTCTTTGATTATTGTGGGGTTTTTTGCTGCATTTTCCCCCCTTATTTAATGTATTTTGGATGCAGAATTTTTGATTAATGTTTATAGTACAAAAAAGTTTTGTTTCTGTACTTAACGATGTAACTGTATTTTACAGTTTTTTTTTCATATTTCCCATACAAGCTTGTACGGACAAATGCGCTAAAACTCGCACGGTTTCACAGCGTCTTGAGATGCAAAATGGGTGGACTTTTAATGAAATCCCATCCACTTTGCTTGGACATTAAAACTGTGTTAAAAAAAATGCACCAGAAAAAGCGCAGCATTTACACTATGTGTGAACATGGACTTAGAGACGCGTTTGGCAAAATGGCACTTCAAAAAAAGCTACAGCTCGATTAGCAGAAAAGCATAACTTTATAAAGAGAAGTCATATATGCTGCAACTACAAATAAACAATATATATCTATAGGTCCCAACCTTCCCAGATACAGGGGCAGTCCTGGTTTGGGCCTTCACGCTGCTGTCCCGGGTGGTCTGCTGAATGCCCCTCTCACATTTCCTACTGACAGTGTAACAGGAAAGGACAAATGTGTGTGGATAAGAGGAATTATTAGAGGACATTCTCCCTCTCTATGTTCTAGGAAAGTTGGGATATGTGCACTAAGGCCATAAAAAAAATAAAAAATGAAAAAAGTGAAAAGCGGACGTCTGAACAAGGCCTAAGACGTAACTGTACCGAGGCAACATCTATATAATCATATTTAGCTGTATACACATATATATGTATATATATGTATATATACATATATATATATATATATATATATATATATATATATATATATATATATATATGTGTGCATATATATATATATATATATATATGTATACACGCACACACAAGGGATGAACCTGTATTTTAGGCACAGCTTTTTATTTTGCAAACCAAAGGGGGGACTATTTGACAAAAAAAAAAAAAAAAGTCGCATTGTTTATTAGGATTGTGAACGGATTTGACTAGTGGGGCTGTGTCTCCATGGAAACAGTGCAGTTTTCCTGTCCGCTCCGCGCTCTAGCGATCGATGCTTCGGCTTTCCATTGAGCGTCCTGTGCAGCCTCAGCCTGCGCTCGGCTATCTCCCTCAGTCACTGCAGATCCGGTGTCATGGCGGCGCGCAGCGTGGACTCACGTGGTGTGTTTTATGAAGCCGTCCAGGCGGTGCTGGGGAGCTGGCCGGTGCTGCAGGTGACAACGTTACTCACTGCTGGACGGTTAGCCCCGTAAAGCAGGCCTATATAGGGCCAGGTGTCAGCAAGTCCTGTCAGTGGGGTGCAGTGTACCTTGTGTATTAGGGAGGATCACACTACAGACCCACATTGCTTACTGTGGTTCCAGGGCTCCTCACACACATGGTTACACTGTGATCTGATTACTACTGTGATGATCGTCTCTTATCATCGCTGCATTACGTTTTCTTGCCTGTTAGCGGTAAATTGGACGGTCACATCTCTCACCAGCGTCCGTGAATTATTACTATAGGGGAACGTATGTCCCATAAAGCGTCATACATTGGTCGGCTTGGTCTGTATACTGGTTTCAAACACAACAGTCAAAAGTAACAATGTTAGCAATACAATAATTAAAGCAAAATAAGACGACCCTGCTTGTGAGAGCTTACAATCTACAAGTCGATGGCACAAGGTACTCAGAACCACCTGCTCAGTTGTTGGGAGCATCAGCGGAGACTTAGCGCTGGATTTTGTAAGTGTGAGTAAAGCTAATTTTATTTTTTTTGCTTTCAGTCTTAAGTTTACAGAAAGGTGACAACTCCTTTTTAAGCCATGTAAAATCTGCATTGTATGCATGTTGAGATCCATGACTTCATTCATAGTCACAGGAAAGCAGAGGATCGGCCACTTTGAGGTCAGCCTTCCTATGGATCCTCAGTTGTGCAAATGGCAAAAATATGCAGAGCAGCCTCTGATTTCTGCCAACAAAATGTCAGATTTTAGTTTATGTGAACATGCCTTAGGCCTCATTCACACACCTGATTTTTCCATGTATGAGAAAAATGGGCCGATTATTCGGTTCAGAGTTGGATCAGAGTATAGACCGAGTGTCATCTGTTTTTTTCATACGTGGAGAAATCTAAAAAGAAACATTTTTTTTTTTTCTACCTTCTCTATTCTGACAGTCCGTGAAAATCGGAATGCACTCAGATGTAATTTGAGTGCGGTCTGAGTTTTTCATAGACCCATTGATTTGTTTAACCAATTTTGATCTGACCCTTGGATCAAAGTCGGACATGTCTCTGTGATTTTCCGCAGACCTTTCAGTCAATGAAAAATCACTAACCTGTGAATGGCCCCATAGACTATCACAGGTACGAGGCCTATCTGTGAAAATCGGACTTGTGAATGAGACCTTATTGGTGCCATGGGTGAGATCACATATGGCTGAAACTTCACTCAGCACATGGGCAGTTGCCGCATTATTTTGCTTAGAATGATGTTGCCGTTGGCCTGCTGTGGATGAAGGGAGCTCTGGCTGCATATTGCTAGTTAAACAGTCCCTTGACTTTTCAGAGGAACAGTTTCGCTTGCAACTCTATGCATCAATTACAACCGATCACACTGTTTGTTGGGTGCAAAAACTGTCTCCATGCAAAATCAAGTGATGGTATCTAGTGATGAGCACAAGTGCACGCTGCTCGAGTGAGATGTTCGAGTCCCCGCGGCTGCATGATTCGTGGGTTGTTAGACAAAACATGCCTGACAAACACGGTCAATCCTGCATGTTTTGGTGACTGTCTCATAGTTGTGAAACATGCGGCTGTGGGGACTCGAACATGTGACTCGAGCACCCGCCATACTGGTAACGAGCACTTGCGCTCATCACTGATTTTATCCTCACTGCAGCAGATTGTTGCTGTGGTTTTCTGCCTCATGATGGCAATGAACCAGCCGCTCAGTTTTGCCTTTTTCTAATTGAGCTCCGAGTCCTCAACTCATTTGACCCAACAGTAAATTCTGAGTGAATTCCACATAACAGCGGCAGAATGGACACATGGCACCTTCCTTATCTCTGTGCTTTTTCCAACCATCCAGATTCATTCAGATCAAGGTGAGCTAAGCGTGAGAATGACATGCCGAAATACCGTAATATTGGTAATTTGCCATCTCTAGATAATGTACCATAAGTGCATTTGCCTGGAATATAGTAAATTCAATCACATGGACGGCGAGCACATATAGATTAACCCTCTGTGAGCATCTTGTGGATGCCCCTAATTTAAGCTGCACCTGTCTTATGACAAATCCACTTTACATGCTGTGATGGGGGACACTTAAAGGGAACCTGTCACCTGAATTTGGCGTGACCAGTTTTGGGTCATATGGGCGGGGTTTTCGGGTGTTTGATTCACCCTTTCCTTACCCGGCAATATTGCCTTGCGCTGGCATGTACTATGGAGGACACAGCATGAACTTCAATCCAATATTGCGGCCAGCATGCAGCCAGCGGGTAAGGAAAGGGTGAATCAAACACCCGAAAACCCCGCCCATATGACCCCAAACTGGTCCCGCCAAATTCAGGTGACAGGTTCCCTTTAACAGGTGTAGCTGCTACCACTTGTCACCCATATTGTAAAGATCAGTGATCCTACTGGAAGAAACAGATGCAGGTGGTAAATGAGACTGAGCTGCAATGCCAGACACTGCCCATAGGTAAGTGTGGCGCTATGTTTTGGGAAAAAATGACTTATCCCAATTCTGGAAAGCTCCTTTAATTTCCCAAACTCCTAGTAATAGACTGCGGACTTGCTTTACTCAGTTCCGTATGACTAGTGATTGTAAGCGTATTGCTCTTGCACTCCACTCAAGTACAGTCAGGATCTCCGCACCGGTACATGGATGGGGTAACACCCCAAAAATAAGCTCCATTTCTTACATGCATATAATGTCAACATACTTAAAAGGATTGTCCTATTAACAACCTACAGCTCCGGCAAAAATTAAAGAGACCACTGCAAAATGTTCAGTTTGTCTGATTTTTCTCTTTATAGGTATATTTTTGAGTAAAATGTAAATTGTTCTTTTATTCTATAAACGTCTGACAACATGTCTCCGAATTTCCAAGCAATACATTTTGTATTTTTTTTTCAGACAAAGAAAAATGGTCAAAATAAAAAAAACAAAAAACAGTGTTTTCAGACCTCAAATAATGCAAAGAAAACAAGTTCATAATCATTTATAAACAACAACACTAATGTTTTAACTCGGGAAGAAAAGAGAAACGAACATAAGTATCACTTATGTGTTGCTGAGATGGAATATAATTATCGCTTACCATCACTGATTGCTGTCCCAATATGGTTCTTACAGCTCTTCTTCCTAGCACAGAGGGCTTAAACCCAACCTCTGGCCACTTACGCTAAGCCCAAACTTCTGGACATTGCTCCTTCAGAACATGTGCACTCGACTTTACCATGAGCTCTCTAAGCTGTGACTTATGGCCATGACTAAGCCCAGGAAATTACTGTGCAAGCTCTTCTCCAGACCTTGTCGCAGCTGGAAATTCTAACCTAGTGTGAATAGTGGCAGAGAGTCACAGGATCCCACAAAGGAGCTGTTAAGAACAATATTGGGGCTGCAATCAGTGATGGTAAGCGATAATGATATTCCATCTCAGCAGCACTTAAGTCATACCTCCTTTCGTTTCTCTTTTATTCCTGTGGTTGTCCTCTTGACCAGTATCTGTGCAGCAGCTGTTACATGCTGTTTGTGTTGCCAATTAGCAACTCAGCAAGGTATCGCCCCTTTTCCTTGACACCCCATTGTCATCGGATAAGACCCTATTGCGCTTTTTCTTTCCCAGTTTTTATTCGTATTTCTTAACTCAGGAAGAGTTCAGAAATCAATATTTTGTGGAATAACCCTGATTTTTAATCACAGCTTTCATGCGGCTTGGCATGCTTTCCACCAGTCTTTCACACTGCTTCTGGTGAAAAAATGTAAGCAGTTCTTCTTTGTTTGATGGCTTGTGACTATCCATCATCCTATTGATTACGTTCCAGAGGTTTTCAATGGGGTTCAGGTCTGGAGATTGGGCTGCCTATGGCAGGGTTTTGATGTGGTGGTCTCTTAATTTTTGCCAGAGCTGTATATCACCTTTCAACAGGATAGTTGACAAATGTATGATTGTTGGGAGTAGAGACCTCAATAACACTCACTGATCCCAAAAACTTGTTTCCAAAGGTTGGTAATGAAACAGTAGTGAGCATGTGTGACCACTCCTCCATTTGCTAGTCTGTAAGACTAGTGCTCGCACATGCTCAGTACTGCTCCATTCACACATGGAACTTTTTAAGACCCCCCCCCCCCCCCCGATCTCTGCATTAGTGGGGTCCCAGCAGTCCTCAGTGATTGTGTGCTGTGGATACATGATATGGCTTGTGTATTGGAGAACCCCTTTAAGACTTAGGGAAAGTTGACATTTATATGGCTGACTTTGGTCAGACAAGAGCTGAAGACCCTGTTCTAACCTCTAGTTTTCGCAGGCTTGAATTTTGACATATTTTTAGCCATGTTCCCTTTATGGTTCTCGATAGTGCTGGAAACCAGTACACTAGGTTCTGCGTGAGTCATCACCATTATCTCTCACAAAGTTGTGGCATATAATTTCACACTGTCTGCCACTGACACACGGAAAACTGCTGAAACTGAGAGAAACCTTGTCTGTTCTCGTGGCGTCCATCCTGGAGAAACATGACTTTATGTGCAATATGTTCATGCTTTCTATTGTCCGTGAGGGTATGTTTCCACGTTCAGGAAACGCTGCGTGTTTGACGCAGCATTGAGCAGCATGCATAAAAAAACGCAGTGTCCAGATGTTACAGCATAGTGGAGGGGATTTCATGAAATCCCATCTTCACTATGCATTAAAAGTCGCATGCGGCAGACCCGCCGAAACGGACATGTCTTTTAAGAACGCAGCATGTCCTTACAATGCAGAAACAACGCAGGTGACCTGCCAGTGACCTCAGGTGCAGATTTGGTCAGGATTTTACCTGCATAAAATCCTGACCAAATCCTGATGCAATCCTGAACGTGGACACATACCCTTAGGGTCTCAAAGCAAGCCAGTGTCGCATGGAGAGGCAGTGTACTGTGTAGCAATTACTGTCCTTTATGTTGACAGATCGCAGTAGAGAATGGATTCGGAGGTCCTCATGTGCAGGAGAAGGCACAATGGATGGTGGGGGCGGTGTACGAGTATTTTCACACCAATTGTAAGTCCACTCACATGTATATATGTTGTACATCTAGATTGTGTTGCCATTTATCTATTTTCTTAAAGGAATATTCGCTTAATTTCTGACAGGTGAGATTCTCACTAGTACAGGGTATGAGACCTAGTGCCAACTGTGGCAAAATTTTATTATAGTCTATGGAAACTGCCAAATGTGTGCAGTACTGTAAAATCAGGGATCGCTGCAATAATATTAAAGGGATTGTCCGGGAAATAAAGGCTCAGACTGATCTTAAAAAAAAAAAAAAAAAAAAGAGAAAAAAATGATATTCAACCACTCAGCTCTCGTTCTGACACTTGCGCGTCCTTTCCCGATACACTTCGTAGAAGATTGGTCAATTTTACAAGAGGCGACCACTTGATCACAGGTTCGAATCGCCTTAGTGGACAAATTAAAGGTGTAAAATAAAAGTTTGAAACCCTCAGTAATCAAATGTAAAACAAAATTTAATACAGCTTGATGCAAAAAAAAAACAACACAAAGCCTTCTCACAGGTCCATGGTTGTCTCCTATTCATCTTCAGGAGCACACTGCTCCCCTGCCTTCCAGCTTCCTTCTTGTCATTCTTGAGTTCCACGTTGTGCACTTTCCGATGCAAAAAGCACAGTCAGGTTTGCCTCTGCAGCATCGCAGGATCGCAGGGGCACAGCAGCTATCTGGCCAGCTTCAGAGCATAGTAAAGAGCTTGCAAGCGTTGCGCTCAGGGCTGTGGAGTCGGTAAGCCAAACCTCAGACTCCGACTCTATAGCCCTGATCACCACTGATCATGTACATAAAGTGCAGCACAGATTCATCTAAACTAAACTTAGATCAGGAACAAAACAGACATTTATAGGACATTTTATAACTTTCCCAAATACTTATGAAAACATTTACAGCAAAGTCTGCATTGTACTGCTGAACCCAATGTATTCTATATTTTCAGAGTCGGTCCATTTTATACAGTCCTGGTTGTGCTCCTTGCTTAGGAAATCGGTCACTTTTCCTGCAAAGGTGTCAGTTATCCTTGGCAAGGAGAAGTAAACTTTAGAGTTTTCTTAACAATGAATAGGATTTTTTTCAGTACCAAGTATATTGGAAGTTTGCTTGTTTTTACCCATTTATCATGCTGAAACAACCCCTTTAAATTTGGCTTAATATAATAATCATATTATATCCTTAGATAATTTTGCTTTTATATTTTTCGTTAACGGGAGTCCTTTCTAGCGCGGCTTCTTTATTCTGCCAGCTATAATCTTTCAATCTAAATTTACCGTATATACTAGAGTATAAGCCGACCCCCCCTAATTTTGCCACAAAAAACTGGGAAAACTTATTGACTCGAGTATAAGCATAGGGTGGGAAATGCAGCAGCTACTGGTAAATTTCAAAAATAAAAATAGATACCAATAAAAGTAAAATTAATTGAGACATCAGTAGTTTAAGTGTTTTTGAATATCCATATTGAATCAAGATCCCCATATAATGCTCCATACAGTTTATGATGGGCCCCATAAGATGCTCTATATTAAAATATGCCCCCATATAATGCTGCAAAAATGTTGATTATGACCCCATAAGATGCTCCATAGACACATTTGCTCTGTATAATGCTCCACAAATGTGGATTATGGCCCCACAAGATGCTCCATACAGATGTTTGCCCCATATAATTCTGCACATGGCCCCATAAGATGCCCCATACAGATATTTGCCCCATATAATGCTGCACATAACCCCATACAGATATTTGCCCCATATAATGCTGCACATAGCCCCATAAGATGCTCCATACAGATATTTGCCCCATATGCTATTGCTGCGATAAAAAAATTACATACTCACCTCTCAGGCCCCCGGCACTTACTATATTCACCTGCTCCACGTTCCACCGCCGACCGCCGCTGTGTCTTCCCCGTCCTCCGCACAGACTGTTCAGGCAGAGGGCGGCGCGCACTAATCGTGTCATCGCGCCCTCTGACCTGAGCGTCACTGCAGAGGACGTGGAAGACGCAGTAGCGCCGACGGTGGAATGGGGAGCAGGTGAATATCGCGCACTGCCCCTGCCATACTCACCTGCCCCTGGCGCGTCCCTGCACATTTGTTCCCCGGCGCCGGCAGCTTCTTCCTGTAGTGAGCAGTCACATGGTACCCCTCATTACAGTAATGAATATGCGGCTCCACCCCTATGGGAGTGGAGATGGGTCCATATTCTTTACTTTAATGAGCGGTACCGTGTGACCGCTCACTACAGGAAGAAGCTGCCGGGGAGCCAGGGACCGCGCCAGGAGCAGGTGAGTATTATTACACTGCTCCGCTCCCCCTCCCCTGCCGACCCCTGGGTATGACTCGAGTATAAGCCGAGAGGGTTACTTTCAGCCCAAAAAAGTGGGCTGAAAATCTCGGCTTATACTCGAGTATATACGGTATGTTCCAAAAAGCCGCTGGTGCTCCCTTCCTTTTGGGCACCAGCAGTCAAACTACAGGGGTATTTTTGGGCCAATGGCATCCCATCAGCACCTTATGATTGTGACGCATGGGGGGTATAATGGGCGCTGCAAATAAATTTTGCTATCAGAAATTGACTTCTGCAATGGTTACACAGCAGCAATAGGAGCGAACTCTAATCGCTGCTGTTATAAGCAGATGCCGGCTGTATATGGAGCGGACCCAAGGACAGGCACGGTCCTGCTTCTAATAGAAAGCAGCCATGTTTTTGTAATCCTGAACAACTCCATTAAATTATGAGCAGAGCTGCAGCTGTGAATGTGCTTATTCAGAGCAGTGCACCCTTGTGCACTCAAAGTACTAAATAGGCTTTGTAGGAGTGTCTGAGTTTAAAGATATTCTCCCTTACGAGCCATGCTTCCTGAGGCTATGTTCACACGTTCTTTTTTTTTTTTTTTTTTTTTCCCGCAGGCAAAACCTGCTCTCTTGTCAGTAAAGAAGCAAAGTTAAAAAAACAGGTTTTGCTGAGTGTTTGACGTGTTTTTTTGCTGCATTTTTATGTTTTACTCCATTTTTGTCATGGTACATTTGTCTCTTGTGCATGCTGATAAAGTTTATTGAATAAAAAAAACATTCTGGTTCAATTTCATCAGGCACCAAAAACGCAGCAAAACCTGATACCTGCGTTTTTTTTTGGGTTTTTTTTTTTTTGCAGTGTTTTTGCACAACTCATTGCTTTCAATGGGCGAAAAGTGCAGCAAAAATGCCAACTTTCTAACATTTCTTAAAATTAGAAGCATATGGTACAGGGGAAGAAGGGCGCTCATGCTCCTTTATGTATGTGCCCTAAAGAAATATTCGGAGCAGCAGCTTGATGACTGTTTCCGGCTTACTATAAAAAGGTCATATATACAACATTTATGATGGAGTATCCTCCATGTATCGCAATTGTCTTTCTGCAGCGGACTTGGAGCAGTACGAGGTGGAGGACACCCTGCAAAGCATATTGAATGAGGAGTTTGACACCATGGTGGAGGATGGAAGTTTACCTATGGTATGGATATTTGGGGTCGGGGTGCTCACCAACTCTCAGGAACAGGGATCGCAGGTTCTTATTTATGGTGCATATTAGTTTTTAGGCTTCCTTAAAGGAACACTCCAGGCATGGTGTGTATACTGTGTATTGCTCCATGGGCAAGAGCACAAGGACCATCGCTGCTCACCTGCTTTTCTTCACAATTGGATATAACTTTAGGAAGACCTTTGTAGGACACGTGCTGTTGGAAGAGGTGTACAGAGCTAAATTCTGCTGACTTTTTCCCTATAACCCCTCCCCGCACCACGATGTAAATGGATCGGGTTCAGGAGCTGATCCTGCTTCATACAGGGCAGACGACGATTGTGTTATACAGCCGGCACCTGGCTGTAATTGCAGCAGAGCTTCCTCTGATTGCTGCTATTTAACCATTTAGTGCCTGGCAATCACTGACAATAGCATTTAAATAATTACTGAGTGGCTATGCACCCAAACGTCTTGGTGCCGATGTGTTACCCTGGGGCCTTATGAAGACCCCCATCTTCCATCTTGGTACGCCTGTGAAGACCAGATGGAAACTGTGCTTTAGCGAGGATCATTATTTTTATAAAGTGGAGCTCAAAAAAGAGCTAAAACATGGGTCAAATATTATAAATTTAAAAAAAAAAAAACCTTTTATTCCTCTGAAAATAGACTTCTTTAATTCCCCCCCCCATTTATTAGTACATTATATGGTAAAGTGAATGTTGTCATTCAAAACTATAAATTGCCCCCACAAAAAAAAGCAAGGCCTGGCGACGGGGAAAAAAAGTAATGTCTCTTGGAAGAAAACAAAAACAAAAGTTCAGAAATGAAAAATTTGATAGGTCCGCAAAGGGTTAATAATTTTACAGCAGTTTGCAGTCAGTGAATGGCAATGTTCTTGTTATATCCCAGGGACCGAGAGACCACCCCTGATTATACTCTGGGAAAACTAGTGCTTGTTGCAAGAGAAAACTAATGCAAAGTCTCTTCCATTCACTGACCGCAAGCGTGATCTGTGAGGATTCGCAACGGGAAGTTAAAGGTTTGTGTAACTCTCCATTGCACAATAATTGACCTTAACTTTACCAGAATCTTCTCGGATACAGAAGATATAAGAAGGGGTTACCTAAGGCTCCCGTCAGACTGGTACGGGAAGGTTTGCCGTGGGCGTCACTCTGTTTCTATATTCGGCTGACATCTGGGGCCTCTCCCTACAGGAGTCGACACCTATTGTTACTTACTGACCATATGTTCTGTTGTCTGGGAACCTGAGGACACGTTTATACTGATTTGTAATTCCAAATTGTTTTTGTCCCTGAATGCAAAGATAACCAATGTTCTAAATAGCCTGGAATATTTGCTTCACAGTTCAGGCCACTAGATGGCGACCTTCTGTTCAGCTTGTCCAACGTCTATAGTCAAGTGTAATCAGTCTCCAACAGCAGAGGCACAAAGTGGGGGCAGGTCTTTGTCTCTACAGAAAATGGGGGCGGGTCTTTGTCTCCACAGGAAGTGAGTGCGGGTCTTTGTCTCTACAGGAAGTGGATGCTGGTCTCTACAGGAAGTGGGGGCAGGTCTTTGTCTCTACAGGAAGTGGGGGCAGGTCTTTGTCTCTACAGGAAGTGGGGACAGGTCTTTGTCTCTACAGAAAGTGGGGGCGGGTCTTTGTCTCCACGGGAAGTGAGTGCGGGTCTTTGTCTCTACAGGAAGTGGGTGCGGGTCTTTGTCTCTACAGGAAGTGGGGGCGGGTCTTTGTCTCTACAGGAAGTGGGGGCGGGTCTTTGTCTCTACAGGAAGTGGGGGCGGGTCTTTGTCTCTACTGGAAGTGGGTGCGGGTCTCTACAGGAAGTGGGGGCGGGTCTCTGTCTATGGGAAGTGGGGGTGGGTCTTTGTCTCTACAGGAAGTGGGGGCAGGGCTTTGTCTCTACAGGAAGTGGGTGCTGGTCTCTACAGAAAGTGGGGGCGGGTCTTTGTCTCTACAGGAAGTGGGGGCGGGTCTTTGTACAGGAAGTGGGGGTGGGTTTTTGTCTCCGGTAGTGAAGGTGGGTCTTAATCTCTGTTCAGGAAGTGGCGGCGGGTCTTTGTACATGAATTGGGGTGGGTCTTTGTACAGGAAGTAGGGACAGATCTTTGTCACTGTGCAGGAAGTAGGTGCGGGTCTTTGGTACTGTGCAGGAAGTAGGTGCAGGTCTTTGGCACTGTGCAGGAAGTAGGGGCGGGTCTTTGTCTCTGTACAGGAAGTAGGGACAGATCTTTGTCACTGCAGGATGTAGAGGTGGGTCATTGGCACTGTGCAGGAAGGAGGGGCGGGTCGTTGTCTCTGTTCAGGAAGTGGGGGCTGGTCTTTGTCTACAGGAAGTGGGGGCGCGTCTTTGTCTTTAAAGGAAGTGGGGGTGGGTCTTTTGCTGTACAGGAAGTGGGGGGGTCATTGTCTCTATTCAGTAAGTGGTGCTGGGTCTTTTGCTTTACATGAAGTGGGGATGGGTCTTAGTCTCTGTACATGAAGTGGGGGTGGGCCGTAGTCTCTGTTCAGTAAGTGGGGACAGGTCTTTGTCTCTGTACAGGAAGTGTGGGTGGGTCTTTTTCTTGACAGGTAGTGGAGGGCGGGTCTTTGTCTATCTACAGGAATTGGTGGGCTGGTATTTGTCTTAGTATAAGAAGTTGGACCCTGATGGTAAGCTCCTGCTCTTCTGTCTATCACACTCCATACAGAGGCAGCTTCCAGGTCAGGGCAGGCTAGCCTTTGGACACAGGCAGGAGCAGTACATACTAGGAAGTAAGGGAAAGGTTGTTGCTGCAAGCACACATAATTTTTGGACATATTGCAATGGTATAGGCACCAAAAGTATTAAGTTTTGCCTGAGGTGTTCCTTTAAATAGCTTCCACTAATCCAGCACTTCTGCTTTTGCTTCTTCATATACTGTAGATTTCAGACTATTGAGTATTGCCAGATTAAGACCCTTTGCCATTGTATATTGCTTGTGTTCTGAGGCCTGTCTCATTTCCCAGATTGCCCAGCAGCTCTGCATGTTCTACTCCCAGTGCAGACATGGAGACACCGTCAGCGTGAAAGATAAAATCGCTCAACTGTCTCAGAAGAAGTATAACGTGAAGGCCAATGTGCAAGAAGTGGGAGCGGCGGAAGACGGGGAGGAGAGCAGCAGTGACGAGGGCGAGGAGGTACGAAGCCCCGAGATCTGCTTGAATTTGTGGATTTGTGGCTAAAGTGAATATATTGTGCACTTATACTGACAGCAAGCAGAGATCTTCATTTTAAAAAAAAAAAAAAAAACCTAAATAGAAAGTGTACAGGAGGAGGTGAGCTGTGACATCACCTATTGTGAATGGTGGATCTCGTGTTATCTACTGTATATAGAGGTGTTATCAGTCATTGCACAGGAGGAGGAGGTGAGCTGTGACATCACCTATTGTGAATGGTGGATCTCGTGTTACCTACTGTATATAGAGGTGAAAATAAGGCAAACACAACAGGCAGTAATACAAATATAGTGTCATACTACTATAGGGAAACATCTTGTAACAGCCTGTAAATGGAAATGTGCAGGACACACTATTGCTTACCACAAGAAAAACCACTAAATAAAATTAGTGCCATTGTCCAAGATATATGCAAGTCATAGAAAGTTTATTATAAATACAAAAAACAACAAAGAATGTGGGCATAAAAATAGGGGGTACGCGATGGAATATAACATGGAAGCAAGGAGCCAGGTGTTAAACACTGCGTATAACCTGAGTACGTAATGCCAGGTAAAGCGCATCAAGCTAAATGTATACAAGGATCCATACCGACAGTAATGAAATAACAATAAATCTAAGTTAAGAACATGCCATACGGAACCACAGTGTAAACATACCAGTATACGCAGGGAACCACGCTGACTTCAACCCACCCCGACGCGCGTTTCGGTACAATCCTTCTTCAGGGGGCGTACCACGAATGATCCCTCCAAAGTTTTATAGCTACCAGAATGCTGTAACTGACCAATGCGCAGTCTCCCCCGACCTCGCCTGCCAGCGGCGGGAGATACGGGCCCATGTCACCCAGCGTGGGACCGCGGACCGGAAGTAGCAAGGGAGCTGAACTACAACCTGCGCATGGCTGGAAATGCAACTGCCGCCATTTTAGAAAGGGGCACAACCGACATCCACATTATAATAGCAGCAATATATCAAAATACACCGTATACAGGGGGTGCATACAACGATGTAAGTATAAAGCAGATTTGCATCGCAAAAAATCGATCACAATGCAGGTATGCCAAGAAGTATCACATAATGTGATGTCAAGATAACAATAAACATTAAATAAAACAGATCACAATAATTACTATATATATACAGATGTAAAAACATCCATGAAAAAATACCAGGTGAATATAACCACTATACAGAACCAACGTAAAACATCGTATATCACCGCATAGGATAATTGAACAAGAAATAACTTATATATGTATATAACAGGTGTAGATATTTTTCAAGGAGTCAGTAGACAATGCAGCATCCCGGAACCGAGGATTTCCATTGTAGCCAATATGAAGGTATCATGGCAAAAAACAGTAGACACTAAAACATAAGCATAGAATTAAAATCAAGTAAAAAAGCGACCATGTAAATGGTGACACGTAGTATTGTTGCAACAGCCGAAAAACTAGAGGAAGGGTACAAAGGAGAGACATTCATTGAGGCCAAACGGGTGGACCGTGTTGAGTTGCCAGATCCATCCTCGTCTCCAGTCTCCCCAGACGCCTGGACAGATAGCCACCCCGAATATTAATTCTAATGGCATCAATACCACGTACCCTCAATAGAGTACTGTCACAATCATGTGATTCCTTAAAATGTCGGGGTATAGTTTTTAGGGTGGATGGCTCCGTGTGGCTAGCTGCCGCCTGTATCCCCAAAACATGTTCTCTGATGCGGACTTTGAGCTGCCTCGTAGTGAGTCCAACATAAATCAAACCGCACGGACATGTGGCATAATAAACCACATATCTGGTAGTGCAGTTGATATGTTGTCTGATTTTATAGCTCTTGGTCCCATCAGAGTTGGTAAATGTGTCACAACGATCAATATTGGGGCATGCAACGCAACCGCCACATGAAGTACAACCCACCCTTTTCGCAAACCTGGCCAGGAATGTGGGTTTATGATAGTTGGCATAATGGCTAGAGACGAGATGGTCCCTCAAATTTTTGGCACGTCGAAAAGCCATAGAGGGATTTTCCAGGATAAATTTGGAAATAACCGGATCCACCTTCAGAGAATCGGCCAAGCATCATGGCGAGAGGCATGGCAACTCAACACTGTCCACCCGTTTGGCCTCCATGAATGTCTCTCCTTTGTACCCTTCGTCTAGTTTTTTGGCTGTTGCAACTATACTACGTGTCACCATTTACATGGTCGCTTTTTTACTTGATTTTAATTCTATGCTTATGTTTTAGTGTCTACCGCTTTTTGCCATGATACCTTCATATTGGCTACAATGGAAATCCTCGGTTCCGGGATGCTGCATTGTCTACTGACTCTTTGAAAAATATCTACACGTGTTATATACATATGAGTTATTTCTTGTTGAATTATCCTATGCTGTGATATACAATGTTTTAGGTTGGTTCTGTATAGTGGTTATATTCACCTGTTAATATATATTCACATTTCATCGTATGTTTTACGCATTATTGTGATTTCTCCTTTGCCTCATTGGGGGACACAGACCATGGGTGTATGCTGCTGCCACTAGGAGGCTGACACTAAGGCTACTTTCACACTAGCGTTTTTTTCAATATGTCGCAATGCGTCGTTTTGGCAAAAAAACGCATCCTGCAAAAGTGCTTGCAGGATGCGTTTTTTTCCCATTGACTAACATTAGCGACGCATTTGCGACGCATTGACACACGTCGCAACCGTCGTGCGACGGTTGCGCCGTGTTGTGGCGGACCGTCGGCTGCAAAAAACGCTACATGTAACGTTTTTTGCTGCCGACGGTCCGCTTTTTCCGACCGCGCATGCGCGGCCGGAACTCCGCCCCCACCTCCCGCACTTCCCCGCACCTCACAAAGGGGCAGCGGATGCGCTGGAAAAATGCATCCGCTGCCCCCGTTGTGCGGCGCAGAGAACGCTAGCGTCGGTAACCTCGGCCCGACGCACTGCGACTGGCCGGGCCCGACGCTAGTGTGAAAGTAGCCTAAGTGATACAAAAGAAGTTCGCTCCTCCTCTGCAGTATACACCCTCCTGCTGGCTCTCAGCTAACCAGTTCTTGCTTAGTGTCCGTAGGAGGCACACGGACTGGTCTGCCATTCAGACCCCAAAAACTTTTTACCTTTACAGCGGACGAATGGGGCGACGGATTCTTTCATGTTCCGATCTCCCCGAACCAACAACAGGCGAGCACAGGAGTTTTACCTCTCCGTATCCTCTCCTGCGACGTGGGAAGCCACTGCCTGAGCTGATTCTAGGGGCGACGGGCCCCTCCAAGGGCACCGATCTCCCCCCTCCCTTATCAGACGAGCACTGGAGTGTCACCTCCAGTATCCTCTTCTGCAGCCAGGCCTATTGCCGGACATTCAGCCCTGACCACCAGGTTATACCCTCGGCTGTTCAGAGGCACTTTCCAGCGTGGCCTCTGAGCAGCCCCCACTGCACCAACACTATTAAAAGCAGATGATGCAAGAAGGCGGACGGTTCCTCTCCACCTCCAAAGGGACGGTGGATTGAGGGCTTTTCTTTATCCCTGCACCGTCCAAACAGCAGCAACAGCACAGGATCCTTTCTAAGTGCTGGGGCTTGAGCAGTGGAGGCTCTGCACAACCGGCGTTTTTTTGTTGTTTTTTTTTCCCTCGTTTTCCCTCGTTCGGCGCCGGCTGGCTTAAAAAATGTAGCTCCCGGCTTCGGGTTTGTGTAGGCCGCAACCCGGAACTCCGCCCTTGCTAGGCCGCTCTTCAGGCTCCGCCTCCCTATTCAGGCGCCTCTCATTCAGGACAAGAACTCTATTGTCGGCGGCCATCTTCTTCCTCCTGCCATTTCTGGACACAAGCTCTTCCGGAAGTGGCTGCTGCACGCTCTGGCGGTATTCAGCGCTGAAGACAGCGCTATTCCAGACGGGGGACTCAGAATCCGGGTAAGGAGACAGCATACTCTCCCTCCGCACCCCTTCCCCGCACTCAGCGGCAGCATAAAGGGACTAGCGTTCCCTGTTGTTTAATGCTTACGACCTACAATCTCTGGTCTTAAAGGAGCATGACCAGCAAGTGACTGGCAATCCCTAGTCTATAAGGCACTCATCCAGCATGTCCTGGTCTTAAGGGTACATGAGCGCCTTCCCAGGTCTTAAAGGCGCATGTCCAATAGCTGCTGGGCTTATAGGTACATGTCCAGTTTTCCCTGGCCTTAAAGACACATGACCAGCATTCCCTGGTCTTAAAGGTTCCCTAGTTTTAAAGAGACACATGACAATTTTCTCTACTCTTAAAGTCTTGACCAGCCAGAAGCCGGTCACCTTTAACAGGGTACTTAGCTCAAATGAGCGCAGGAGCCCTCCGTCACCGCCATTACCAGCTCTTCCCAGAGTACCTAGTTCCCCCCAAGGGGCTTCGCATCTGGCGTAATCCATGGCTTCTCTGACAAGAGATTGAGCCCTCTGGTTTGAAGTGCTCGTAAGACCAATATACATGGATCCTCCCCTACATGGGAGCTTTAGGCTAGCGGGGGCAACATGTATTCTAGAAACGGAACAAGACTCCGCATATGGATCCGGATCTGGACTCGCCAGAGCCTCAGAACAGGGTCCCTCAAAACGAAAACCCTTAGTAGTGCATTTGCAATTTTCCTGGACAGCAAGCGTCCGGATAAGCGACTCACTGGCGAGCACCATGGTAGCGCAGTGGTAAACACCGTGAATAATCGCAAATGGACTTGCTCTAGAAACAGACTCTACTTCAAGCGTCATGAGATGCCATGCCTGGTTTAACTTTTTTTTTTTTTTAAGGGCGATGGGTCCTTCAAAGGACACCGATCTCTTCACACCAGCATCAAATGAGCACATGGAGTGTTTTTCTCCACGTATACTCTGGGCAACGGGTCCTTCAAAGGACACCGATCTCCTCACACCAGCATCAAATGAGCACACGAAGTGTCACTTCCACGTATACTCTGGGCGACGGGTCCTTCAAAGGACACCGATCTCCTCACACCGGCATCAAATGAGCACATGGAGTATCGCCTCCACGTATACTCGCGGCGACGGGTCCTTAAAAGGATTCCGATCTCCTCACACCATCATCAAATGAGCACATGGAGTGTTGCCTCTACGTATACTCTGGGCGACGGGTCTTTCAAAGGACACCGATCTCACGTCATCATCAAATGAGCACATGGTGTGTCCCCTCTACTTATACTCTGCTACCACCGGGCCTGATGTCAACCCAGTCCTCCAAGGGACTTGATCCCCGTATATGTACAGATGCCTTTCTTTTTGGCGTCTGAGCAGTTCCCCTCTGCATCACCACTATTTAACGGATGATGCGAGGAGGCGGACGAATCCTCTCCACCTCCCTGTTGAGGTTGGTTGATTGAGAGTTCATCCTTTTATCTCTGCACGTTCAAAGACGGCAGCAACTCAAGAGATGGGTTCTTTTCCTCACCTGGCGGATGCAACCGCGCACTTCGCTACCTGGCACCTGCCAGTATTCCTGCCCGATGGATCATCTTTTAAAAATACCATGGACTGTCAGACAGTGACTCGTTCCGTCTTGCGGCATCGAGTTCAGCGCTTTGCCCTTCCTTAACCCACACGGGTTACCAGACCAATGGTCTCCTGTCGGACACCTTAGCTACTTTCATTTACAGAAAGATTGGAGTAGTGTCCGCAACACATAGGAGTGTCCTATGTAAAATATACTATACACCTCACCATAGGGTGCTTGGTCTATGAAGTTTTTTTGTTACTGATGGTTCCAGTGTTGGTCTATATTTGCATCAGATCAATTATCTCCCCTCCGGAGACAGTACAGCGGGCCCTTCAAAGCGGGAGGCTTTCTGGTGCACGCTTCTTTGAATGCGGCTAGTTGCCCGGCGCTGTCTGCAGCGAATCCCATTTCATTCAGCTTTATGGATCAGAGAACGGAAGCATACTCTGCGTTCAAAAAAAAATAAGAAAACCTCTGTCACCACTCCCTTACAGAGTGGTCGCTTATTCGGTGAATAGTTGGCAGTGTTCCCCACGTGGGCAAAACGGATAGCAGGGTCCTATAGATCCAACCAACAGTGGAAGGGTTGTCCAGGACAGTCTAGATCTGAAGGATCTTGGTTCCAAAAAGAGGACCGAAAGGGAAGACCGTTCCTGGAACTCTAAACTTCTAACAAGCTTCAAAAAGGTCATCCTCCTTCGGATGGAGTTCCCCCACTCAGCCATCACTTCAATAGGAATTTTTCCTGGCATCCATCGACATCGGGATGCTTACCTTCACAAGTCACGACCTTGCCATTCGGCTTTGCTACTGCTCCCAAAGTGTTTGCCATTATCATGGCGGCTGTCATGCCCCTGTGGCACTCTGGGTGCGTGGCCATCCTCTCCTATCTGGTCGACTTCCAGCCGTCCTTCCAGGATTACGCTGAGCCCGTCTATATACATATATACCTTACGATACCCTTCCTCACCTGGGCTGGCGGATAGTCTCAGACAGGTCTTCCTCGTTTCCAGCAGAGCAGATATCCTTTTTAAGGACGATCCTGGACACCTCCAGAGGGTTGGAATCCTCCCTTGTAACAAGGCCGTGGTACTTCAAACAGGGAGCCACCGCACTTGGTCACTCATCCCCTCATTCCAGGCCGGAATGGCCATCCGGCAATTCTGGCAAATGCCAGAACGGCCTGTCTGGTCGTGGGCTATCTCTTCTGCTACGTCGTTAAAAGAAGCGGGTCCTCAAGACAGGGCTGCTTTTCAGCCCCGGTCCGTACCTGCCCTCATTCCATCCGATTTGCTATGAGTATCTTTGGGTAGAATAATGGCAATGGAGGCAGTTCCCTTCGCTCCGCTTGTTTTTTTCTACAGGTCATACAGGTTTCCAAAGGGTAATCCTTGAGCGTCTTTCTCATCCGGGAGAGATCCCTTCTTCTGGTTCAATGGTTGCTAGTAACTACGGAGCGTCCCAGCTCAAGGCCTCTGGTTATTTCGGAAATCCAGTCTCCCGATCTTTTTTTTTTTTTTCTGGGGATCCCAACGGTACCTCTGCGCCTACAGTAGGCCCAATGCTCTCTGGCAGGTCTCCCCATCCAAATTCAGTTGGATATTATCACGGCTGTGCAATACATCTATCATCTAGCAGGTACCCACGGTCAGACACCTTGACCTACGTACCTTACCCTCTCTGATGGGCCGAGGTCTATCATCCCGTGATCTCGGCAGTAGTCATTCCAGGAGTATAGCTCTGGGCGGCAGCTTCTCAGTTGCCAGGGTCTCGCCTCAAGTGAGTGGAAAATTCTTCCGGAAGTCTCCCAACATATCTGCCTTTCCTGGAGCACTCCAGATGTAGATCGGATGGCGTCCAGCCTGAACGCCAATATACTTGAGTTAATGATTCGGCTTCGAGACCCAATAGCCATAGTAGTGCATGCTCTGGTTCTTCTGTGATACCAGCTCCTTCTCGCCTTTTCCACTAGTTCCGAGGGTCTTTAGGAAACAGGAAGGCCCCAGTGATCCTGGGCATCCGCGTTGTCCAGGTCAATTCAGACGAGTCTTCGGAGCTGGCCGCTCTGTTCCTTCAGATCTTTTTTCCTTATTTCCATCAAGGCAAGGTTGTCCTCAGCCCGTCCCCGTTCCTTGTTTCCAAGGGGGTATCGTACTTCCACTGTTACAAGGGCATCATTCATCCTTCTTCTCTTTCAGCTCCAGTCCATAAAACGGAATGGGTGCTCCATTCCCTGGACAATGTGAGAGCCCTGAGTAAGTACGTGTCGAGGACGGCGTCCTTTGAGAGGATGGACACCTCATTTGGACTTCCTGGCATTTTTTCAGGAAGGGCTTAGCCGTGTCTTCGGCCATGTTAGTCTGGTGGATTCTTTACACATCCAGAAGTCCTTCCGTGTTAGACGTCAGCCTATTTCCACTCCACTCGATTGATCGAGGTTCCTTGGGTTCTAGACACCAGGCGTCAGCAAAGTGCGTCTGTCAACTTTGCGGGTTCATCCAGCCCGCATGCACCCTTGAAGCACCATATTTCCCAGACCTCCGCAGACGTGAATCTGGGCAGGCGGACTCTGCAGGCCACGGTGGTGCACTTGTAAGTAGCGTTACACAGGGTCTGATCTGATGATGTTCCCGCCCAGGGACTGCTTTGGGACGTCCCACAGTCTGTGTCCCCCAATGAGGCGAAGGAGAAATAGGGATTTTTGTGTACTCACCGTAAAATCCTTTTATCCGAGCCATTCATTGGGGGACACAGCTCCCGCCCTGTTATTAGTTGTGCTTGTTTTTTTATAATTATGCTGTTTTCTCATATATAATTTCACATTATATATATATATATATATGTATGTATGTATGTATGTATGTATGTATGTATGTATGTATGTATGTATGTATGTATATACACTCACTGGCCACTTTATTAGGTACACCATGCTAGTGACGGGTTGGACCCCCTTTTGCCTTCAGAACTGCCTCAATTCTTCGTGGCATAGATTCAACAAGGTGCTGGAAGCATTCCTCAGAGATTTTGGTCCATATTGACATGATGGCATCACACAGTTGCCGCAGATTTGTCAGCTGCACATCACCACCACCAGCCTGAACCGTTGATACAAGGCAGGATGGATCCATGCTTTCATGTTGTTTACGCCAAATTCTGACCCTACCATCCGAATGTCGCAGCAGAAATCGACTCATCAGACCAAGCAACGTTTTTCCAATCTTCTACTGTCCAATTTCGATGAGCTTGTGCAAATTGTAGCCTCAGTTTCCTGTTCTTAGCTGAAAGGAGTGGTACCCGGTGTGGTCTTCTGCTGCTGTAGCCCATCTGCCTCAAAGTTCGACGCACTGTGCGTTCAGAGATGCTCTTAGGCCTACCTTGGTTGTAACGGGTGGCGATTTGAGTCACTGTTGCCTTTCTATCAGCTCGAACCAGTCTGCCCATTCTCCTCTGACCTCTGGCATCAACAAGGCATTTCCGCCCACAGAACTGCCGCTCACTGGATTTTTTTTCTTTTTCGGACCATTCTCTGTAAACCCTAGAGATGGTTGTGCGTGAAAATCCCAGTAGATCAGCAGTTTCGGAAATACTCAGACCAGCCCTTCTGGCACTAACAACCATGCCACGTTCAAAGGCACTCAAATCACCTTTCTTCCCCATACTGATGCTCGGTTTGAACTGCAGGAGATTGTCTTGACCATGTCTACATGCCTAAATGCACTGAGTTGCCGCCATGTGATTGGCTGATTAGAAATTAAGTGTTAACAAGAAGTTGGACAGGTGTACCTAATAAAGTGGCCAGTGAGTGTATATATGTATGTGTGTATATATATATGTATGTGTATATATATATGTATGTGAATATATATATATATATATATAATGTGTGTGTGTGTATATGTATATATATATGTATATATATGTATATATATATATATATATATATATATATATATATATATATATATATATATATATATATTTTTTTTTTTTTTATATATTATATGCACTACATGCTATACTGCTTTTGCACCAAACTGGTTAGCAGGAGGGTGTATACTGCAGGGGAGGAGCTAACTTCTTTTGTATTACTTAATGTCAGCCTCCTAGTGGCAGCAGCATACACCCACGGTCTGTCCCCCAATGAATGGCTCGGAGAAAAGGATTTTACGGTGAGTACACAAAAATCCCTATTTTTTAATATGATTGCAATGTATTGGGGTATTTTTTTCATGGATGTTTTGACATCTGTATATATATAGTAATTATTGTGATCTGTTTTATTTAATGTTTATTGTTATCTTGACATCGCATTATGTGATACTTCTTGGCATACCTGCATTGTGATCGATTTTTTTGCGATGCAAATCTGCTTTATACTTACATCGCTGTATGCACCCCCTGTATACGGTGTATTTTGATATATTGCTGCTATTATAATGTGGATGTCGGTTGTGCCCCTTTCTAAAATGGCTGCGGTTGCATTTCCGGTCATGCGCAGGTTGTAGTTCAGCTCCCTTGCTACCTCCGGTTGGCGGTCCCGCGCTGGGTGACATGGGCCCGTGTCTCCCGCCGCTGGTAGGCGAGGTCGGGGGAGACTGCGCATTTGTCAGTTACTGCATTCCGGTAGCTATAAAACTTTGGAGGGATCATTCATGGTACGCCCCCTGAAGAAGGATTGTACCGAAACGCGCGTCGGGGTGGGTTGAAGTCAGCGTGGTTCCCTGCGTATACTGGTATGTTTACACTGTGGTTCCGTATGGCATGTTCGTAACCTGGTTTTATTGTTATTTCATTACTGTCGGTATGGATCCTTGTATACATTTAGCTTGATGCGCTTTACCTGGCATTACGTACTCAGGTTATACGCAGTGTTTACCACCTGGCTCCTTGCTTCCATGTTATATTCTGTCGCGTACCCCCTATTTGTATGCCCACATTCTTTGTTGTTTTTTGTATTCATAATAAACTTTCTATGACTTGCATATATCTTGGACAATGGCACTAATTTTATTTAGTGGTTTTTCTTGTATATAGAGGTGGTATCAGTCATTGCAAAGGAGGAGGAGGTGAGCTGTGGCATCACCTATTGTGAATGGTGGATCCTGTGTTCTCTACTGTATATAGAGGTGTTATCAGTCATTGCACAGGAGGAGGAGGTGAGCTGTGACATCACCTATTGTGAATGGGGGATCCGGTGTTATCTACTGTATATAGAGGTGTTATCAGTCATTGTACAGGAGGAGGAGGTGAGCTGTGACATCACCTATTGTGAATGGTGGATCCAGTGTTATCTACTGTATATAGAGGTGTTATCAGTCATTGCACAGGAGGAGGAGGTGAGCTGTGACATCACCTATTGTGAATGGTGGATCCTGTGTTATCTACTGTATATAGAGGTGTTATCAGTCATTGCACAGGAGGAGGAGGTGAGCTGTGACATCACCTATTGTGAATGGTGGATCTCGTGTTATCCACTGTATATAGAGGATATACCTTTCATTGAAATCCTTTCTGTGATAACTAGAATGCTGAAAATTCTTGTGTAAAATACAGAAAGTGGGAGTCTAGCATAATGCCAGTCTAAAAGATTTTTTTTTTTTTTTTTTTTTTTATTTAGATTTCCCAATATGATCATTTCATTGTGAAAAAATCAAACAAACTTTTCCTTACTTACCCTCCCCAGGTCCAGCACTGTGTCTCCACCATTGATCCGGCCTCCATTGTGTGGCTGCAGCGGTGATATCACTGCAGCCAATCAATGAGCCCTGTGGATCATTTGGTCTACATAAGCAGGGCCGTTGGGCTCAGCGAATGGCTGCAGAGATGTCAATGTGACGTCGGTGTAGCAGCGGACACCCAGGGCCGGAGTCGATGATGGTGGGTAAAGCACAGTTTTTTCTTGGGGGGGGGGGGGGGGGTTATACCTAACTGTGCACACAGGGAAATGTCTAAAACAAAAGTAATCGCTGACTGTCCCTATGGGAGAACCCAGTAACGAGTTGTCTGTTCCCCTGCAGCGCCCCCACAGGGGTAGTGAGACATTACTTCTTTTCTATTGAAATCAGTGGGCTGACCATGATATATATGGACTTGCTGGGTCCTCCAGGGAGACCTTTTTTTTTTTTTTTTTACTTTTTTCAAGCTGCTGAAAAATAGGAGTACCAAAGGGAGGACCCTGTCTATTGACTCTTTAATTCCCTAATTAGGGCTATGCATTTTGTAAACCCCACCACCACTTTTTTTTTTTTTTTATATTAATATGGGCTGTGACTAATCCCTTGCCATAGTAGCATCATCATTAAAGTATCAGCGACTCTCACATCTAAAGGACTGGTGTTATACACTTCTCAATCAACGGATGCCTTTGTCTCCAGGCAGTGGTGAGGCTCGTGCGACTGATGGCAACAGGCCGTGATTAATCATATCTTCTGTTACAGGCAATGGACTGCGAGACGAGTGTAACTACTACCCCCACAGCAACTACTTCTACTGCATCTGGTGGGCAACCGGAGGATGGAGAGCCAGAGGCCGATGGCTGGACGGTGGTGCACAGGAAAAAGAAGTGATCTGGACTGTTTCACCAGTGCTTCCACAATTGCACCACAAGGTGGCACCATATTACAATGCACAATGGACCTGCTCTATGCTGTATTTGCATGGAAAGACTCGGGCGGAGGAACCATCAGGACACAGTAGCCCCCATCATAAATCACCTGCAGTCACAGATTGGTTTAATCATTCTCAAATACACCCATAACGGCTCTGTATAATCCGATGTGATCACCAAAACGGGGCGTTATATGGCCATAGCAGCCGTACACCACATCTGGCAGCGGGATGCATGTATGACCGATCTGAGCAGGTTCCTGTTTTTTACCAGTCTACTTAATTTATCAGGAGACATTTTAACAAATTTTGTGTGAACATCCATTATTTTATTTTTTTTCAATCATTAATGCATTACCGGGTGTTAAAAGGATTTTCCATTATTAGTTCTGCTTATGTTATGCTTCCTTCTAGCGCCACTGTTTGTCAGTGGGCTGAGTCAGGTATTGCAGCTGAACTTCTGTCACTTCCTTATCCCCTTCCCATCTTTCACTATAGGTTTACAGGGGAGTGTGAGTATGGAGCAGGCTCAGGAGCAGAGCCCACACCTTACAACTGCTGGTGCCAGCTGCGTTATACAGCCCACACCAGCCTCTAACATAATAATGAATCACACCCACCCTACACTTCTACAATACAGAAAAGAAAACATATTTGGTATCAACATGTCTGCAACAGTCAGAGCTATGAAAACATCAAATAAAAAAAACTGAATTTCTATTATTCACACAACACATCATCCCCCAAAAATGGCAGTACAAAGCAAAAAAAACTTTGTATGTACTCCAAAATTATACCAATAAAACATACAGCTCAGCACGCAAAAAACAAGCCCTCACACAGCTATGGGAAAATAAAAAAAAAATACAGGTCTCAGGAAATTTTTTTTTTTTTTTTTACAAAGTTTTGAATTTTTATAAGCAGCTAAAATAAATGAATATATAAATTGCCGTAATCTTACCTGGAGAATCATGTTGTCGGGTTCTTTTTACCACTCGATGAATGCTGCAAAAACGAAAAGCAATGGCAGAATTGTATTTTTGTTTTTTTTCCCCCTCATTTCTCAGTGTTAGGGCTGTCCCACACGTCCAGATAATTCCGGTACCGGAATAAATCGGTACCGGAGTTATCCGTGTCCGTGTGCCTGGGAACTCACGGAGGCCATACGTGCGGCACACGTGTGCCGCCCGTATGGCGAGTGGGTACCACACGGAGCGTGTGGTACCCACTCTGCATGGTGCTGAAGCTGCGATTCATATCCTCTCTGCAGTAGCGTTTGCTGCAGAGAAAATATGAAGAATAGTGTTAAAAATAAAGATTTAGGTGTCCGCCGCCCCCCCACCCCCTGTGCGCCCCCCCCACTGGTCAGAAAATACTTACCCGGGTCCCCCGTCGGCTGTCGCTCCTTCCTGGTCTGGCCGCGGCTTCTCCTGCATGCGGTCACGTGGGGCCGATCATTTACAGTCATGAATATGTGGCTCCACCTCCCATAGGGCACGTGACCGCATACAGTAAGCCGCGGCCAGACCAGGAAGGAGCGAGGGAGCGGGTGAGTATTTTCTGACCAGCGGGGGGGGGCGCACAGGGGGCGGGGGGGCGGCGGACACATGGATCTTTATTTTTAACACTATTCTTCATATTTTCTCAACAGCAAACGCTGCTGGAGAGAAGATATGAATCGCGGCTTCAGCACCATGTGGGGGGACAGCGCTTACTGTAGCGCTGTCTCCTGCACGCACACGGACCCCAGACGGAGAATGTCCATGTGAGGTCCGTGTTTTACGCGGACCCATTGACTCTATTGGGTCCGTGTAAAACGTGCGCTCCCACGAACACTGACATGTCTCCGTGTTTGGCACACGGAGACACGGTCCGCAAAAAATCAATGACATCTGAACAGATGCATTGATTTTTATGGGTCTACGTGTGTCAGTGTCTCCGGTACGTGAGGAAACTGTCACCTCACGTACCGGAGCCACTGACGTGTGAAACCGGCCTTAAAATGTCGGTGTCACCCAAAACTACTTGTCCCTCAGAAAACAAGCCCTCGTACAGCCTTGTGGACTGAAGGACAGAAACGTTATGGCTCTATGAAAAGAAAATGGGAATGTCAGTAAGGGGTTAAAAGGGCGAAAAACATGACCACCGATCGTGTGGATAGTATATATTTCTCAGTGATTGCTGGGACCTCGGCGAGCACTAGGACGGGGGTCCTTAATCTTTCTGCTCCGTTGGATGGAGGGTGCACCATTGGATTGACAGGGATGGCCAAGAACAGCTCGGCTTACTCCAGCAGTCCTATAGGTATTGAATGCAATGGTGGTCCTAATGCAAGACCATCTCTTTTTATATAAGCTCCTCCATATCTGGCCCATTGTGATTGATGAAGCCCCCAGCCATGATAAATGTATCACCTTCTAAGAAAAGCTTTGTTACCAAACACGTCCCATAGACAAGAGTGGACGATCGCCTCATTTCCCCTAGATGCTGTGTACATCTCCTTTGGGTTACTGGGATCTCTGTTACTAACGTTTGTGATCTGTGTGTTTTTCTTTTTCATACAATCTGTATGTTAAGTCTATTGACACGTTTTAGTTTCTGGTGATTCCCCACCTCTGCCACGATTTACCATGGATTATACCAGGAGGCTTATAAGCCGAACTGTCAGCAGATTTCACTATACAAGCTGCACACTTTATTACATAGATCATAGACCTGATGATGCTGGTGTGCTTTAATTTTATATTCAAAATGGTCCGTATACTCCTGATATATAATCCTCGTGAGTTTTTTCAGCTACAGAATGACAGCTCTCATGAGCCCAAATGTATCTAACCTTGGCCAATCCTGCCTGGCTGCAGCTTGTATTGAGCAGTGTGAGATCTCAGCAGGGAGGAGGGACACTGAGGACCTTTCAATCAGAGTAGGTAGGCAGAAGCTTAGCAGGAAGGAAGAGACTGAGGAGTTGTCAAGGCTAGGTGGGCAGATTCATCAGGGAAGAGGGGTGTTGAGCTTTTAAGCTAGGTGGGTGGGGTTTCAGCACTGAGGAGCTGTCACTTAGTCTAGGTGGGCAGAGATACAGGGAGGAGGGACACTGCCCACTTAGCCTGATTGACAACTGTGTCCCTCCTCTCTGCTGAACTCTGCCCGCTTAGCCTAAGGAATGGACAATAAGACTATGTGCACACGTTGCGGATTTTGCTGTGGATCCGCAGCAGTTTTCCATGAGTTTACTGTGCCATGTAAAGAAACCGCTGTACCCATACTGCGGAAAAAAACGTGTGGAAACGCAGCGGTTTACATTCCGCAGCATGTCAATTCTTTGTGCGGATTCCGCAGCAGTTTACACCTGCTCCATAATAGGAATCCGCAGGTAAAATGCAGTGCCATTTACCTGCAGATTTCTCAAATCCGCTGCGGAAAAATCCGCAGACCTCAAAAATACGTGTGCACATAGCCTTAGAGTTCAGCAGGGAGGAGGGTCACTGAGGAGCTAAAATTTTTCAAGAGGGACAAAGAGGAGATTGAGTTTCCATTTTCATAATGGATAATGCAGTTATTATGAAATAGATTTTAAAAGTAAATACACCGGCCTCAGCAGTACTAATGCGTGGTGTTTTTTTTTTTTTTTTTTAATATATGCAGTTTGTATTGTAAAACCAAACCTGGTTACATCAGCTTTAAATGAAGCCCGTAGGGTTCTCCGCTTTATAGGATCCTAAATAAGTGACATTGTGAGATGATCCATGGCTCAAGTATCCCACCGGTTAGAGATGTTCTATAAGGTTCTCTCGCTTGTGCCGCTATGATATGTACATGTGCCGCTCCCTGTATGCCGGGTAAGCGCGGCAGTGATGTACTGTTCATGGGAAGGATTGTGTCCATCATATTTAGGAAACAATTGGCCCCGACAGGAGGTCTCTCTAGGGTTGTGTAAGAGGCAGAAGGCGCTGCCGCAGATGCTGCAGCAGCTCTTGGGTGACAGTTACATTGATGTAAGTGGATCTACAATGCACTTACTTAGCTTCTTCAGCAGACAGTATATAATTGAACAACTCACCAGAGGACGGCACAATTGGGGCATCATCAATAATGGATGCGTCCGCCGCCTGAAGATTCACTGAGGAATAATGATTGTGATGAGCTGTATGTGTTGGAGTTATTCATCCCTTCTGCGTTGGAGGACTATAGTCTGCACAATAAAAACCATCACTCCTTTATCTCCCCAACTTGAGTAAATCTTCAGTTTTGTATTGATTTGACTATTTTGATATTTAAAGGGGTACTCCCCATCAAGACATTTTACTGTCCATTACACCAAGTGTGCATGCAGCTGCTTTAATAACGCCCATATATAAGAAAAAAATACAGAATATGTCCACATCTGGCACCATACAGAAAGAATGATGCTGCAGTCCCCCTATAGCATCCCATTGGTATGACATTTTGGATTTGTTTTTTCTTTTTAGAAAGAATATGGATTGAGAATCTACAAGTGTGAATGAGATGTTTTATTTATACGGATGGGCACTAATAAGGACTGAATGGTCACAAAGATGGTTCAATAATAAACTTACAATTGCATGCAGCCACCACTAGGGGGAGCTTTATGAAAGTAAAGTTTAATTTTTATACACTTGTCTTCAGTGAGCTCCCCCTGGTGGTGGACAAAGAATTATAGTTTTATTATATGACCATATGGATAGATGGAATGAGATTAGCAGCTGGGTGTGTATAACAGTCAGCGTCTGCCTCTAACAGCAGCACCCGGAGTGGCTCTGATTGCATCTGTTTAATTAAATTTTACCAGCGCTTACTTCGGCATCCATTGCTCTACCAGCACCATCACCTTCACTAAAAAATGTAATTAAATGCTATCAAAAATATCTATGTACCCCAAAATAGTATAAAGAAAAGCCCTCACTATTCCTTTCGTAGGCATAAGAAAAAAATGTTATGGATTCCAGAAAGTGGCACGAATGTTTGGTTTTACTTTTTTTTTTTTTTATTGTTTTTAACAAGTTTCATTATTTGTGGAGGGAAAAAAAAAAAGAAAACCTTTAAACAAAAATGATTTGTTGTAACTGTTTTTTTTTTAAGGACTCAATAGTACAGGTGAAAATAAGCAACTTTGTAATATATTTTATCAGAGAAATCCTCCTCCTCCCAGACTGATAATTCATTCTCAATGTACAGGCAAAATGTGTCTTCACTGAATACAGATTTTCCCATTACTGAGATAGGAGATGACAGTCGGTGCTGATAACATTCTATGGAGAACTGTAACTGTGGTTTAGCAGAATGTTTGTGTCTTCCTCTAGCTCCTCCCTCCTCCATAGAATTTTACAAGCACCAAAAGTCATCTCTGTCTGTAGTGGGGAATTCTGTCTTCACTGAATACAGATTTTACCACTGAATTGAGAGTGAAAGATCAGTGCAGGAGGGAACAGAAGCAGATTCCTCCGAGAAGATATATTACAAAGTTGCTTCTTTTCACTTGTGCTATTGATGAAAGTGACGATTACACTGGGCTCACTTAGAAAAATAAATGCAGTATGGACGTGGGATCTTCTCTTGTGCTGCACCTGGGATGGATTGGGTTAGTGCATGTTCTGTTAGCGGAGGAGTTGTGCTTGTCGGATGCCGCAGAAAACGTTGCATGATGCTCAGCCAACTTTTATTAAATAATTTCTACAGAAAGAACACAGACAGACTGGTTGCAATAAACAGACTGTATTGAACGGACAGAACATATCTCCAGCACGGGGTGGGGTGGGGGAGGGTACGTTTCATACAAACTTCCCCAGTGGCCTGCCACCAATGTCATACCTCCACCCAACAGCTGACATAGATCGGAAGCGGAGCGGCGTGGAGAGACGTCCATACTGGCAGCACATGTGGCATCACAGCACGGAGGGGCATTCACAGGGCGGCGAGAGGGGATAGAAAATACGCAAACAAAAATTGTATTGTCGAGACTTGTCAGTAGGAACACCAGAAACAGACAGATTTGCTACATATCTGCTTTCCTGTGACAAATTGACTCAAATCAGTCCAATTCCTCCCGATCGTGTGATATTCGGGTAAAATTTGGCACAATTCATAGGTAAATGTGTTGTTTCTTGGCACAAATCATTGTGTAAATAAAAACTGAGCACAGTTGTAGTTGGTTTTGGTTCTCTGGGTTCATTGGTAAGAACGGGAAATCTAAACTTCAAGCGGAGCATGCACAGGCCCTAAAATGTGACCATAGGAACACACCGATGACATTGCCGCTCTGCCAGTGAAAGGGTTTATCCTTCCGGTGCCATAAACATTTGATGTTTTTCCTTTCCGTTGGGCTGACAAAGCCTTAAAGGGGATCAGTCACCGGATTTCACAATACAGACTGCATAAATTTATCAAAAAGCTGACGAAGCCGGTGTATGTACTTTGAAAATATCCGTTTCGGAATGAATGTATGTAATAAAATTAGCATAATATGATTCTGGCTAGGACTGGACTTATGAAATGTTCATTTGAATATCAAGATGACTGGGGTAAAGCTTTCAAAAAAAGATGATATTCTCAAAGTAAGTACACTGGTTTCATCAGATCAAAGATTTTTTTTAAATAATGCATGCAGTTTCAACTGTGAAATCTGGTGACAGATCCACTTTAACACGATGGAGATAAGTGGTCCCCGGTGTTGACCAGTAGCTGCGTATCCCCACTCCACGATTGGTGAAATCGATTTTCGTTTTATCCCCCTATAAGCCACATATCTTTTGGAAATTTTACAGTTGACACCTGTATGATTGGTTCCAATCACAGCAAAATATCCCCCTACCCTCGCCCCCATAAAAAAAAGCAAATATCTTTGCTAGGATGCCAAAAACTAGGTATAATACAGAATACTTTGGGTTTTGGTAATGCCAGACCGCATGGTGGAAGGTGCATCCCTGATTCACGTCGGCACACGTTTCAGTTTAGGTTTCGGGTGGTGACTATTTCTGTTCAGCTTTATGTAATGGCGGCTAGGCTGAGATAGTCGACCGGTGCCACGTAGGGACTGATTTGTCATTATCGCATTGGCTGAATGTGAAGGCAGTGGCATGTGGGCAATGACAAGTGCTGGGGGGGGCTTGCAGAAGTATTAGAGAAGTTTTCCCTTAGGCCGGCTTAACATGTCATAGCCCTAGTTAGGACCACGATGCCCGAACCAACCACAAGCCTCCCGAGAACAGGAGACCCAAGGCCGGACCAAACATCGCTGTCCGTACTTAGACCTTGAATGTCAGATGTGTGAAATCAGCATTCATAGCGGATGGTAGAGTTGGCACGATTTTTTCTCTCCCAATAATGGGCGTCTGGTAAAGGAAAGGTCAGATGGTCATCATTCTCGGGCCTCTTTCTATGGACCTGTGTCGCCTTATGGTCTGGAGACTGTAGCTACAAATTACAGCCTTGTTCCTCATTCAGATGGCCATAACATAGTCACATTTTAGCATCCGTATTACTGTGCTCAATGTGGTGGCACCGCAGTATCATAGTTATTTATGAAGCCTTCTGGCCCATAGGGTTTGAATCTCGGGGGCCCAAATTTACATGTACGACGCGTTTAGCCTTTGTAGGATTGGGTAAAATATTCCCTCTCTACTAATGTCAGTAACCAGTGATCTTCATCCGTATACTACCCCCCTTATGGCGTGATATATACAAACGGACTTGGGATAGGGGCATGCTGTAGGAGGATGTGGGATAACGAGGGGCGATTTATATGGCACTGTACACACCTGTGCTATTAAGCGTTTCCTCCATTTTATGGCACTTTTGTTAGAAATCCCAGCATCTACTGGCTTCTTTACACCCTGCCACTATTCTTCCTCCTCTCTCCTACCATAAGGACTCGCTCATAGAGGCAATGTGAGCATGGAGGCTGGAATGATGATGATAAAAAACCTTTTTCTTTTTTTAAAAAAAAAGGAACCTAAGGTCCCAGAATGAGCGAAAGAACAACTTAAAAAAAGTGTTGCTAAATAATAAAATAATTATAATACATATTTAAAAAACAAAAGAAAAGAGAAAGTGCCGGTGATGGGTTTGAGTAGGAAAGAAGTTCAAGAGTGCGGAAGCATCTGGTGACCTAGGAAGGAAGTGTAAATGGGTCAATCCAGCCATCCGACTGCTTCCTATGGGTATGATGATGGGTCGGTCCAGCCCCATCCTTCTCGGCTAGCCCACAAGAGGTTAAGTTCGTCACTGATCCTCTGGGGTCTAGCGGTTTAGCTTTCATTTCGGGTACTTTGTAGAATATAGAAGTACTATGGGTGAGTCCAGCCCTCCCCACGTGAACCAAGAATCTGGCCCCACACTCGTAAGATTCCCCTGTTGACGATGAACGGATAAGTCATGTTTCCTCCCTACGTAAGGTCCTATAAGTAGTAGGGGGATTTGTAGTGGATCAATCCTCAAGTGTCTCCTAGAGGGTCCCCAGTCCCATCGTTCTCTTCCTCGGCCTCGAGAAGTAAGTCTTTGCAGCTGTAGTCTTCCCCTCGGCCGGCTCGGGACAACGCGTTCACCCAACGACGTTGCAGCTCCTCGGCTTCTGGGCTGAAGTAGAAGCTGAGCTGGCTCTGACTGATCTTGAAGACGTGTTTGCGGTCCGAGCGCTCACATTGTTCTGTGGGGGTCACTTCGAAGCCAATTAATGGGATGCTTCGCTGAGCCTTCACGTCCTGTTAGACAGAAGAGAATCAATAACCTAGAAGTATCCAGACACACAGAGAGCAGAGAGATTAAGACTAGATTATGTGTGTCCCGTCAGAGTAAAATGCATGCGGCTCTTATGGGAACATGACACCTCTATAATACGAGCGCAGGAAAGCAAGCGTGTACAGGGGTGAGAAGAAAAGTGGCTTCTCCTGGGGGCATGATACCACCTAACTGCAGGGATGAGTGACGCGATCCCAGACTGGTACAGGTACATGAGCGCCAGCATTAAACAATGTTTTGGTACACACTGCAGCAACACTTTAGTGTAATAAAGGCAGCATTAAAATGCTATAGGGGTAAATCCCTTGAAAAGGGTTATTTGAGGATAGGAAAAAAAGAAAAATGTTACACTCTTAGGTCACAGCAGCGGAGCTTCTACTACGCATGCTCTACTCCTGGGTCACAGCAGTGGAGCTCCTGCCCAAGCTCCGCCTCTAGGCCACAACAGCGAAGCTCCTACTGCCCAAGCTCCGCCTCTAGGCCACAACAGCAAAGCTCCTACTGCCCAAGCTCCGCCTCTAGGCCACAGCAGCGAAGCTCCTACTGCCCAAGCTCCGCCTCTAGGCCACAACAGCAAAGCTCCTACTGCCCAAGCTCCGCCTCTAGGCCACAGCAGCGAAGCTCCTACTGCCCAAGCTCCGCCTCTAGGCCACAGCAGCGAAGCTCCTACTGCCCAAGCTCCGCTTCTAGGTCACAGCAGCGAAGCTCCTACTGCCCAAGCTCCGCTTCTAGGTCACAGCAGCGAAGCTCCTACTGCCCAAGCTCCGCTTCTAGGTCACAGCAGCGAAGCTCCTACTGCCCAAGCTCCGCCTCTAGGCCACAGCAGCGAAGCTCCTACTGCCCAAGCTCCGCCTCTAGGCCACAGCAGCGAAGCTCCTCCTGCCCAAGCTCCGCCTCTAGGCCACAGCAGCGAAGCTCCTCCTGCCCAAGCTCCGCCTCTAGGCCACAGCAGCGAAGCTCCTACTGCCCAAGCTCCGCCTCTAGGCCACAACAGCGAAGCTCCTACTGCCCAAGCTCCGCCTCTAGGCCACAACAGCGAAGCTCCTACTGCCCAAGCTCCGCCTCTAGGCCACAGCAGCGAAGCTCCTACTGCCCAAGCTCCGCCTCTAGACCACAGCAGCGAAGATCCTCCTGACCAAGCTCTGCCTCTAGGCCACAGCAGCGAAGCTCCTCCTGACCAAGCTCCGCCTCTAGGCCACAGCAGCGAAACTCCTACTGCCCAAGATCCGCCTCTATGCCACAGCAGCGAAGCTCCTACTGCCCAAGCTCCGCTTCTAGGTCACAGCAGCGGAGCTCCTATTGCCCACACTCCTCTCATAGGTCGTAGTGGAGCTCTGACTGCCCACGCTTCGCTCTGAGGTCGCAGCAGAGCTCCTACTGATCATGATTCACTTATAGGTCTCAGCAGCCGAGCTCCTCCTGCCTAAGCTTCGCTCTGAGGTCACAGCAGCGGAGCTCCAACTGCCCACTCTCCGGTCCTATCAATTAAGGCTATGTGCACACGTTCAAGATTTGTAATAGAAAATTCTGCTGCAAATCCTCATGTGTTGGTGGGAAAAATGCTGTGCAAAATTCGTACTTATTTTTCTATTTAATTGAACCCCTGAAAAAAAATTGGCTCATTTCGGTTTGTCTTTAAGTTAGAAAATTAAATCTACAAATGTTACGAGCCGGTGTGGATTTATACCACTTGTTGTTAACTACATCTAGACTTTTTTTTCCATCAGCTCTGAAAAGTGAGAGAAGCCACAAATCTGGGGGGTGACTTTTCTATGCCATAAAGATGGCACAAATGCCATGATATACGCACCAGCTGCGCTCCGTCCACATTATACTGACCTGGGGGGCACCGTAGATGTAGAGCACCAGGGGCTCATTCTGCGGGATGACAAACCAGCCCTTGTGCCAGCTCTTGGCTCCCTTCTCCATATAATACATATAACTACACATGACGCTGTGCTCCGCCACCACCGATGCCTGTTTCTGTGGGTAGAGAAATATATAATAATTCGGCATGTTCAATATTTATTAGCATAGGAAATGAGCGGGTTTGTCTTAGCAGATATATGCTGGGGGGCCATGTAATACCACTTTGGCAATGCAGTTGTTGGAGAAATGAGCAGCGACTCGATCTTGGGAGTGTGGGGGAGGACGATCGAGTTGCAAGAATGCCAACAGAATAAGTCAACAGACCAAATGGCTAAAAGCACAGATGACAGTGAAAACTCAGCAGGGTCACCATACTGAGGAGCGTACCTCCAGGATAGACTTCCTCCGTTGTGGCGTATGGGCATTGTACCCCGGGCTGGACGTAGAACCGTGCAGGGCCCCGTAACAGTCTATGCAAACGCGATTTGTTCGGTTATTGTCATAGACTAGTCGGGCGCGAAACTCTGAGCACTTCCCACAAACGACCTGTAAAATAAGCAGCAGCAAATGGAACGTTAACGGTAAGAAATGAACTGCAGTGTAAAGCAGGCATACGCTAACCAAGATGGTAATCTCAGAAGCAGATATACACAACTACAGAGTGGGAAAAGATGGAGTTAATGGGGCCAGGGAAATCGGAAAGTGACCAAAAATGGAGAGGTTCCCATGGGAATTATTTATTAGAGAGGCCGTAATGTATAATTCATTGTCTGCAGATCAGGATGTTACTTAGCAATGCAAGCTGCCTGGTAAGGGGGGAGTTTAGCAGGGAAATTAGAGCTCCCACTCTCCATACTGAATGAAGAAAGACGAGTATATGGTGCTGCTTTCCCTAATGTGTCATATTTGTCCATGAAGATGAACGCATGGGTATATGCTGGACTCCACGAGGTTCAGAGCGCTTTCCAATCTTTTTTTTTCCTGCTTGCAACTACTTTCTCCACTAGAGGGAGCTCATTGTGTACTAATACAAAAGGATGCCATTGATGTCAATGAGAGCTGAATAAAGACGTGTTCTGTTCCACCTTGTGGTGGATAATGGTAACGATGGAGGACTTAGTAGTATTATGTATGGGGACTTATGCAGCAGAGAACTTACATGTCCACATGCTTTGCAGTGGTGCCTCCTTTTGGTTATGGAATTGAAAGCTTCTTGGCATTTCATGCACATCGTCACCTCTTTCTCCCGGATCGGAGTTGGGGCTCGCTTGCCCAAGTCTGTGTTCTGCAAGACAAACAGAATTGAATGATTTACCGGCCACTCCTGTAATACCATCACGTAGTTTAGTATAATGTCATATGACCTGTAGTGACCCGATGCCCCCATCGCCTCTCATGTGAATAGTTACCGGTGAGTTTGGAGGGGTCTCTTCATCTTCCCGATGGGTTGAGTATAGCAGTTTGTAAGTCTCCATTGTCTGCTCATGGCGACTCATCGTAGCTTCAATCGCCTATGAGATATAACAGACATTTCAGTATTTCCAAACCTGGAAGTGAAGGGCACGCTGCATCAACCTATGTGTGCGCCCATATGCTGCCCACAGGCCGATGGCGATACGTGACCCAACAAACACGAAGCTATAACTCAATGGCTATATGGAAGATAATCTCACCTGGATCCAGTCTTTTTTCTCTTCTTCAGTTCTACAAAAAAAAAGTTATATTTAATTTTTTTTTTTTTTAAATGCCAAAAAGTGGCCGACAAAATAGTGCAATGCCCAGATGGTGCAGAACGTACAGCCTGGGCCGTATTAGTGACACCTGTCGTACAGATCTGTCTCACAGCACCCATATCTTGGTATGGGCTTACGTCTTAGCCCCATATCCCCTGATTTTATTCTATGATGTATGGGGGATTTTTGGCCGTTGCATGTCCATTGGAGAATATGATGCCCTGTGGAGTGTCCATGGTCCTGCAATATGTGGCATGGGGCTGAGGCGCTGCACTGCAGACAGCACTGGCTTTAATGGGGACACAGCAATGGAATTCAATACTTGCTGATTTGTCTCTCGCTAGATTACAGCTGATTGTCTTAGGAATCCGACATATCTACAAGGTCACTGTGTGTAGTAGGAATATGGCAGGGGGCAAAGAGTAACTCTTCTGCACTCAGGGCTCTTAGTAGATGCAGGGCAGGACTGGAAGTCTGTGCTCCACCAGAAGGACAATGTAGCCTGGACTAAGAAACAGGTACAGTCCACAGTGGACAACCCCTTTAATACTGAGCCTGTAATCTGGGTCACAAAGCTTACAATCTACTCTTACCACTTGTAATACCCTACCTGGCCTGCAGCTCCAGGGAGCGCTGTTTCCCAGACACTAAGAACGTCCTGGTGAGGTTGGGACTGCTGCTGTGCTTCAGCTATGGAGAGAAGACCACATGGAAGAAATACTGAAAATGCGGAGGGGAATGTTCACACTGAGATCTCTGGAGTGGAAACTTGGGAGTTTACGCTCAGTTTCCACTCCAAAAAGTCATCAAAAAGACTCAGTGCACGCATGCCCCAAGAGCAATGTACCGCCATGTACATATCACACACTCACCTCCATCCCCTCCACATCAATCCTCGCCCGCACGCTGTATTTCTGACCAATGAGACGCAGCTTAGGAACGCAGTACAGCAAGCGGTCATTGAACTGCGGAAAGGAAAAATGGGATGTACTTAGAATTAGCGGTGTCTGCTAATTTGGGAAACATATCCAACTGTTCTCAGTTATATCTGGCTTTTGGCGATTCCTGATTTGCAGAATTATGTATAAAGGCACAGGACCATTGGTTTATTTGCTTCCTACTGCAATCCTGTGGCTAAACTACAACTCTCATCAGGCCCAGACAGAGTTTTAGTTCTGCCATCATTTTTTTATGTTTGGTCAGTTAACACTTCTCCGATTTCTCCCATTCGATAATCGTGGTTAGAGCTCAGACTGACCGTGGGTCTCCTGATGTATATATAAGAGTGATGGACTGCTCTGCTGCGTTCCTACCCCTGAAGACAACAATCGCGCTGTGTGTACAGTGTCATGCGGTTCTATGTGTGATGTGAATAGTGATGAGCGTCTTTTATATTGTCTGAAGGTAATAAGTAATGTAAAGTGTTAATGTACAATGTGAGTAGTGCATAGTGCAGGGTAAGCGCAGGGTTAGACTTGGGATAATATAGTACTGTTTATTTAGTTAAGTGGCTTAGCAACGGTGTAGGAAAACAGGTTTAGTCTATAGGATAGGTTATGGTTAATGGATAGAACTAGCCCAGTGGGTGAGGACTAGTGTTAGTAAAAAGTGGGCACTTTCTGGTAGAGACTCAGATAAGGAAATGCAGTGACAAAGTCAAGTTCAAGTACAGTGGGCTGCTAGGGCCAGCATGTACCTATCGTTCAAGGCAGTGGGAGGCCATACTGATGTCCCCTGTGGACATTCCAGTAACGTCCGGAGCCTAGAGCCCGGTCCAGGTACTAGGGAGAGCACCTGGTCTTCTGACTTACAGAGGTCGGTGGAAGTGGAACCGCGCGAAGGGCAGGTGGCTGCTCCCAGGTGCATTGCTGAAATGGACAGGATATTCCTGAGGCTGACAGAGTCAGTAGGCTTAGGGGCAGTCCAGGATGAACGAGTGGTAGGGCTGAAGATACATTGTACTACAAAAGTAAGAACTATGAAGTGTTGTGTCCTATCCCACATGCTACAATCTGATAAACTTGAACTGACTAGGAAACGTTTGCTTGTTGCAATGAGCTTGGTTTCCCCTGAGTTGTGTGCGGTGGCTCCTGAGGATGGAGGCCTGGAGACAGCGCACAAGTTAGGCTGCCGTCACACTAGCAGTATTTGGTCAGTATTTTACATCAGTATTTGGAAGCCAAAACCAGGAGTGGGTGATAAATGCAGAAGTGGAGCATATGTTTCTATTATACTTTTCCTCTAATTGTTCCACTCCTGGTTCTGGTTTTGGCTTACAAATACTGATGTAAAATACTGACCAAATACTGCTAGTGTGACGGCAGCCTTAGTGTGATGCACCCCACACCCTACAGCACACTGGGACTGGGACACTTTTCCTGTAAAATGCCAGAGCATAACCGGTCGGCAGCTCGGTCATGACTACAGCTCTTGACAACTTTATATATAGATATAGGAGGCTGTTGAATTCGGGTCAGGAGATCCACGACCCCTGCAGACATCGTGCTCTGTATTCTGACTGTGAAAGTCGGCCGTGTGAAACTGGCATTTAGCCACAGATTAGAGGCAATGATGATCATCCACTGGCCGTGTGTAGACACTCACCAGTATGAGGTATCGGTCCTGGGTGGTCCCGTTCTTTGCTGACAGTTTAAGTATATGCCCCTCTTTGATCAGCTCATTAGTGGGGTTCACAATATCTTCCTCTCCGCCCAAGAGTTCATACACTTTTAAGAGCTTGTGCATCCTTTCCTGTAAGAAGGAGAGAGACGATGTGACAACAGATTTGAGATTTTGGAGCCACTTTGGAACATGGTGGAGGACAGTCCGGAGTCATGATCTGCCCTGGAGAACCCACAGATCTCAGCATCACCATACTACAGGGCACCCATAAGGGGGTGAGGAATTAAATTTGACAAAACCTAAGCATTATGGACTTAATTATTCAAAGGAAACTTTGGAGAAAAGGAGAATATTTTGAAATTATGGATTCCTCACCATTTTTCTTATAGCTGCATTTGAATGCTCAGCTGCAGTGGCAATAAGGTCCAAAGATTCTGTAAGAAAAGAGTGGTCCGTGTTAGATCCTAATCTAAAATAACACCCCCCCCCCCCCCCCAAAAAAAAAAGAAAAAGAGTAATACATATACACTGCAGCCACTGGAGGGCAGTGTGGCTCTGAGAAAAGGTATTACATATTGAATTCACAAGAAAACACAATACACTCCCTCAGTGTTCATAGAGCAGGAGAATTTTAACAAAAGTTAGTGCCCCCCATAATGAAACACTACAAATCCCTGCATGCTGAAGTAACTATCAGGTTTTAGTTTGGTAGAGGGTGCATTTATTTTTTTCAATTGGGAGACGTGGCTAAGCAGCTGCCAGACTTACCTGGTCGGGTCGCTGCTTATCTCGGGAGTTTAGGATTGGGCATGCTGAAATGCAACATGCCTGGTCCATCTTTACCTTGACATTTGCTATCATCAAGCAGTTATGAGACCCTTGTATAGGTTAGATAGTCTGATGACTTTTATTTAATGTAATGTTATTACTCCCCACTATCACATGTCCGACTTTCATGGTCCACGTACAGGCCACGGTACACAGACAGGCTGTTAAGTTTGGGTGTGTTAAGTTTAGGTCAGGAGACTCGCCGCCTGTCCAGGCAAAGCGGTCTGTACACAAGCCATGAATGGCACATGTGTGAAACCGGCCTTATGCTGAGGGCATAAAATGATACGTACGACTAAAAAATGGTAAACCCCTTTAAAGAATGCAAAAAAATTGCTGGTTTCTTTCAAATAGCAGTGAGCTCTATTCACTCCAATAAAGCTGAGTCGCAATACCAGACACAACCTGTAGGAAAGTGTGGCACTGATTCTGGAAAGCAATCAGCCATGTTTTTCTAAGTTCACTTCGCTGGGTTATGTAGTTCCTCAACAACTAAAATTAAAAAAAGCGACTTTTAGGTTTTCTTTAGCAGTTTGGCGGATGGCCAGACCCAGGGCCGTACTGGCCATCGGGCAGTTCTGGCAAATGCCAGAAGGGCCAGTGGCAGTAGTGGGCCACTGCGCCAACTCACCCCCCCACCAGCGCCGCCACATTCAAATATACCGGCGTCTATGACGCCGGTACAGTTGAATGCAATGATGGAGGAGAGAGCATCCGCTGATGCTCCCTCTCCCATCCTTCCCCGCTCTGCCTCTGACATTGCGGGTGCGTGCGCACTCACTGTGTCCCAGGCAGTGCAGCGGCAGCCGCCGAGACAGGAGCAGGGAGCAACGCGGGCACGAGGAGAGGTGAGGAGTGTTTTTTTTTTTTTTTACTGGACCGTGGGGCCATTGTCAGGGGGGGAGAGATGTGGGCTGTGCTGTATACTACTATGTGGGTTGTACTATATACTACTGTGTAGGCTGTGCTGTATACTACTATGTGGGCTGTATACTATTATGTGGGCTGTGCTATATACTACTGTGTGGGCTGTGCTGTATACTATGTGGGCTGTGCTATATACTACTGTGTGGGCTGTGCTGTATTCTATGTGGGCTGTGCCGTATACTACTATGTGGGCTGTGCTATATACTACTGTGTGGGCTGTGCTATATACTACTATGTGGGCTGTGCTATATTCTACTGTGTAGGCTGTGCTGTATACTACTATGTGGGCTGTGCTGTATACTACTATGTGGGCTGTGCTATATACTACTGTGTGGGCTGTGCTATATACTACTGTGTGGGCTGTGCTGTATACTACTATGTGGGCTGTGCTATATACTACTGTGTGGGCTGTGCTGTATACTACTATGTGGGCTGTGCTATATACTACTATGTGGGCTGTGCTGTATACTACGGTGTGGGCAGTGCTGTGTACTACTGTGTGGGCAGTGCTGTGTACTACTGTGTGGGCTGCGCTGTATACTACTATGTCGGCTGCGCTGTATACTACTATGTGGGCTGCGCTATATACTACTGTGTGGGCTGTGCTGTATACTACTGTGTGGGCTGTGCTGTATACTACTATGTGGGCTGTGCTATATACTACTATGTGGGCTGTGCTGTATACTACTGTGTTGGCAGTGCTGTGTACTACTGTGTGGGCAGTGCTGTATACTACTGTGTGGGCTGTGCTATATACTACTATGTAGGCTGTGCTATATACTACTGTGTGGGCTATGCTATATACTACTATGTGGGCTGTGCTATATACTACTATGTGGGCTGTGCTGTATACTACTATGTGGGCTGTGCTGTATACTGCTACGTGGGCTGTGCTGTATACTACTACGTGGGCTGTGCTGTATACTACTGTGTGGGCTGCGCTGTATACTACTGTGTGGGCAGTGCTGTGTACTACTGTGTGGGCAGTGCTGTATACTACTGTGTGGGCTGTGCTATATACTACTATGTAGGCTGTGCTATATACTACTGTGTGGGCTATGCTATATACTACTATGTGGGCTGTGCTATATACTACTATGTGGGCTGTGCTGTATACTACTATGTGGGCTGTGCTGTATACTGCTATGTGGGCTGTGCTGTATACTGCTACGTGGGCTGTGAGGTATACTGCTACGTGGGCTGTGCTGTATACTACTATGTGGGCTGTGCTGTATACTACTGTGTGGGCTGTGCTGTATACTACTGTGTGGGTTGTGCTGTATACTACTGTGTGGGTTGTGCTGTATACTACTGTGTGGGTTGTGCTGTATACTACTACGTGAGCTGTGTTATCTGCTATGCGGGTTGTGATATATACTATGCGAGTTGTGCTATATACTATGCGGGCTTTGCTATATACTATGCGGGTTGTGCTATATACTATGCGGGCTGTGCTATATACTATGCGGGCTTTGCTATATACTGTGGGGGGTATATTATATTCTATGGGGGAGGCTGTGTTATATACTATGGGGGTATATTCTATTCTATGGGGGAGGCTGTGGTATATACTATGGGGGGTACCGTATATTATATTCTATGGGTGAGGCTGTGTTATATACTATGGGGGGCTGCATTATATTCTATGGGGGCTACATTATATATTATGGGGAGGTGGGCTGTATTATATTCTTTGGGGGGCTGTATTAGATTTTATGAGGGATGATTGCATCATACTCTTTGATGGGGCTGCATTATATTCTGTGGGGAGGTGGGCTGTATTATATTCTATTCGGAGCTACATTATATTCTATGGGGGGGCTGTATTTATATTCTTTGAGAGGTGATTGCATCATACTGTATGAGGGGGCTGCATTAAACTATGAGGGGGGCTGCATTATATTCTATGGGGTGGCTGCATTATACTATATGTGGGCTGCATTATACTGTATTGAGGACTATGGGGAATACGTTATACTATATGAAGAACTATGGGGTGCATTATACTATGGGAAGTGTATTGTACTACATGGATGACTATGGCGGTGCATTATACTATATGGAGCACTATGAGGAGTGTATTATGCTATATGGAGGACTGAGCAGTGTATTTTAATATATGGAGGACTATAGGGAGTGTATTATACTATATGGAGGACTGTGGTGCACATTATAATATATGGAAGACTATGGGGTGTATTTTACTAAACAAGTAAAATGCTGCATATTCAGTTTGTTTTTGCTGGAACCAAAATCATTGTTCTCAGCAGCACATCGCAGGTGTAAACTGTAGATGTGCTGCTGATAACATGATACTGTATGGTGATCTGTTAGTGATCTATTAGTGATCGTTCTGTCTCATCATTATTCCTCAGCTGGTGGAAAGAGGCCAGGAAACAAGCGTTGAACAACTTCAGTATTGTTGATCAAACTCATTTAGCGGCCTGAACTCAGCGCTTGTAAATACAACCGAAATGCTTTTGTGTGATGTGCAATATGTTAGCATTTGGGGCCCCATTATAAACTTTGCCTAGGGCCCTGCCTACAAGTGTACAAAGATATTATACAGTCACCATGTGACAAGTGGGCCTGTGTAACTTCAAATGCCAGGGCTGAATTTTAGTCCCAGTCCGGCCCTGGCCAGACCCTCGTTTTGTAGGACATGTACACACATACTTTCTGCATCCGTCCGGTCTCTGGAGTCCTCTGCCAGTTTCTGGAGATAATCCTTGAGCAGAAGCTCATAGCGAGGAATCCTCTGGACAGGCTCCAGCATGTGGTGCTGTAATGTCAAGTTACCGCAGGCCTCCTCCTTCTGAAACACAAAGCAAAGCCCGGACTGAATACAATGTATATACCTATGTGTGTATGTATACAACACCCTGGGGCGATATCTGCATGTATACAGCCCAATATCCCTTCACCAGCACAATATAGTGGCAGCTGAAAGAGGCAGGGCCAGGGAGGCGGCTGGCAGGCTGCAGCCTGTTTTATAATGGTCGTGGCCCATAGGCAAGTTCTAGATTGGCGTTAAGTTTTGTCGACAGGCTCCAAGGGCAAGTGTGGGGAATTTCGCTTCATTGGGGGGATACATAATCCACTGGGGCCGGGGTGAGAGGTGGGTTATTTTTCTAGTAACCATTAAGGGGTTTGAAACACCTCTATGCATGTTCTTTCCTCACCTTCCCCAGGTCCAGTGCCGAGTCTCTGGTCCCTGTTATTGTCAACAGCACTGCAGACAATCAGTGAGCTCAGCATCTCAGAGCGTCACGTGCCGTCAATTCTGGCACAGCTGCTGAGCTCGCTGATTGGCTGCAGCACTGTCAATTTGACGTCGTTGCTGCAGACAATAACAGACCCCAGGAGCAGCGGTGGAGACTCAGCGCCCGACCTGGGTAGGGTGAGTAAAGCGTTGTTTTCTTTGTTTTTGTTTCAAACAAACTGCAAAAGGTAGGCAAAGGTTTTCAGAGACCAGAAAATCCCTTTAAGGGCATGTTCACACGCAGCATTTTTTTCTGCACTATTGTTTTTTTTTCCTGTTGGCAGAAAAAAATACTGTGTATCATACCTGCATTTTTTGCAGTGTTTTTACTTGCATTTTCCCCCCTTCATTAGTATGGGTGAAAAACGCTGAAAGATCCGAAATGCTGCAGATTAAAAAAAAAAAAAAAAAAAAAAAAAAAAAAATGCAAGGAAAAAAACACACATGCATGAATTTTTTAAATCTCATTCACTTTGCTGTTACTGTAAAACTCTGTGCTTTTGCAACAGACAAAAAGAAAAAAAAAAAGATGCAAAAGCGCCACATGTGAACATACCCCAATTCTTTTCTTTTTCTGTAGTTGTAGAGAACTTTCCATAGTAAACCAGAAACACGCCCTGGAATACATTGGCTTTTTATGTTTCAGGAAGACAGGAACTGTAAATAAATTACAGTCTACTCCTTGCTGTGCTTTGGTTTGCAGGCCGGAGGAATTCGGCCTCACCCACCTCCGCGCCGCCGCAGACCCACAACAGTCCTCCCTCTAATTACGTTACACACAGGTGACATTTGATGTGACAGCGAAGAGTCCCAACCTATGGGGCCGACTAATTACAGACCCCCGAACGTCCAGTTACAGGGGCTAAGAGGAAGTCCACAATCTCTGCCTCTTTACCCAGGAGCCAAACATTCCTCCTTCCCTCTCCAATCTCTGCATCTGGTAATTATTGGTCATAAAATAAAATGGGAAGGAAGATCCCGAGGCTCCGGCCAGATTTATTAAGCTATTGTATACGTCATCGTGTTGGCTTGGAAGGAAGAAGCACATACGGGCTGTAATACGGGCGACTAGTTGAGGCTTTTTTGTAAGTGTATGGAAAAATGCAGAATTAGAGCGAGGAGTAATTAGTAGAGGCAGCATCCATAAGAAAGGGAAAATCTGGACTAATACTTAAGATTAGTTTCCCGACCCCACCAGACACGTGGCCAAGGCATGTGATCTCAAGGGGGAGAGCGAGTAAGCAGCTGCCAGATGCAGCAGCTTATCTCCACTGAAAACAAAAAAAAGGTTGGACATGTTGATATCTAAAAGCCCGATCCTTCTTTACTCTCACATCTACAATTGAGAGAGATTGTAGTTCTGATGGCCATTTTAAAATTCGGGCTAGCAACATCAGAAACATTGGATATACAAGCTCATAGGCTAACATAGGGGCCGTGCATGATCCTTTTCACTATGGACAGTACACAGGCCAAAAATACGTTTGTGTGAATGTTCCCCAAGACCCATTTACTTAGGTCGATAATCGGCAAACAAGTGTTCATTAGAACGCTCATTCCCGATCATCGGCCTAGCTAGACATGCTCCCAATCAGCCACTGAACAAGCAGAATGCTCGCTCGCCAGCTGGCCTTTAAGTCATTAAGGGAGTTTTTGGGCACAACATATTAATGACCTTTGAGGAAGCTGAACCCAATCGATTGTCCTTTTCCATCTCTAAAACTACCCAGGTTGGGGTAATGCCTGGTTTCTTGAAGTCATTTTTATTGCAGATGGTCCCTCGCTTCTGCGGACTGACCTGCACTTCTTGGATGATGCTTTTGAACTGGGAGGAGCGCTCCGTCCATGTGTTCACCAGTTCCATGGCTCTGTCAAAGTTCTTAACATACTCGCCATACATTTTAAGGAATGGAGCCAATTTCTGTAGGATGTCCCCAATCCGAGGGTTGCTGTCCCTAAATGGTGAAAAACATGGAAACGCTTTTTTAGATATAAATAAAAATTATAGTATTTCCCTAAAAAAGTGGTCTCCAATCTAAGGCTCCCTATACTACAACCACCAGCATGCTCTGGAGGCGGACGACTATCACAAAGCCCTGCAGATATGCCCAGCATGATCGCTCACCATTCTTGCATGCGTTTCTCCAGTTCGGGCAGCAGGAACTGTTGATGAAAGCAATAAATGGAACAGATATTGGAAAAAATGCCCATAACGACTTCACCGGGGAATGAACCTTTCGTGGCCGCTTCTTCCATGAGCCGAGCGCAGAATACCTGAAATAGAAAGGTCCACTAGTGAAGCCAATGGTAAACCTGCATATCCTACCTTCCTGATGTATGTGATATAATGGATCAGGGATAAGCAGCCTTGTGGCACTGCTTATCGCCAAATGCAGCTTGCTTCACCCTTTTATTTTCCAACAGTAGATATTGGACAAGCACCATGGTCGGTCATGTGAATACGATTTATTGGCCATATCTGAGGACCCCCTATACACATGCACTGCCAGCATGTATTCCCAGTAGAAAAAGAAGAAAGTAGGCAACATGCAGCTGCTAAACTCCTCTTCTAAAGAACAAAGGGAGTGGGCATATTAAAATCCATCAGCCTAATCCTTTTTTAACCAAACAGCTCTCCTTACATGATAAGTTAAGAGATACAAGTATACATTAAAAAGACTCCTGGGGCCAATGGTGGGTCGGGCCCATATACATCTAATGTGTATGGCCAACTTTAGGGTTGCCCTAACCTTCTCTTCCTGGGAATGATGGAAATGCTGTGCTATCACCCGTCCTGATAGAAGAGTAATGTAGCATGGATTTTAAGCACCTTTACGTGTGCCGATGGAGAACCCGACACACAGAGTATCCTCACCTGGTCCAAGAGGTGTAAACGAGACACGTAAGCCTTCTCCGTCTGAAGAAGCTCATTTGCGATGTTATAAACCTTCTGGCGGGCAGTGAACTATAAGAAAGAAAGAAGGTGGAGATTAATATTAGGAAATTCATATTTTCCATTGTGGATGTTGGCACAAATCTGGAAAATCTGCCCGTGTTCCATGATGCAAAATTACCCTGGAGCACGTATGACCACAGTGGTCATACATTGCAGAGGTCGCACATGCTCACTACTGATCCATTCACAACGGAGTCTTTGGGACCCTTGTTCTCAATCGGTGGGGAACTGAGCAGCCTGATCTCAAGGGATCAAAAATGAATTACCTATGTTATGGGTAGTTGCTATATATTGTTTTTGGGACAACCCTTTTAATTGTCCTAGCATGGGCCGCACCTATGTATACAGTAGCAGCTCCAAGTAATGGAAATGAACTAATGCAAAGCTGTGGTGAGAGGCGGGAAAGTGACAGGGTGTTGCAGAGGCAGCAGTTGCATCGGGATCTTGGTGCCTGCCATCAAATAAGACCCCATCAAGTTCTCTTTTAGCAATCTCTGAATGTGTCGGACTGAGCGGTTGGCTCTTCTGATAATTTCCCGTGAGTATTTCTCCATGAGTCAGTGTATGACCTCTAGACACAACCACCAGAGATAACGCTGCCGGCTGATTCTGATGAATTCACAAGCTGCCTGCGATGGCGTCAAAGCATCAGATAGAAGTCAGATGCCAACGCTTCCCCCTAACACACTGGCATCATGGGCTCACACAGATCCTCCTGGGGCTACTTATAGGCCTCCTCATCTGGAATACAAATCTACCCAACACAGCAGTGTCAGACCCAGGGCCCTTGCCGTGCCTCCTCCGATATAGTTGTGTCGCCTGGCACTTACTCGGGCACAGCTCACCCACCCACGATTACGTTACTCATTCTTCCTTTTAGTGCCCCACCTCTGCTATTGTGTTATGTGAGGAGTAATCACACATCTACGAGGACTGTAAAATCTTCAGCAGGAAGTAGAGATAATACAGAAGGAATGAACGGCCCTGACCCGTGTGGTTTACAAGCAGGGCCGTGCCCTGGTGCTCAATGGCATGTTGTGTCTGCATTAGTTGTCCCATAAGCAACATATCACCCATCCACAGAAATGACGGGGGTCTGACCACTGGGACCATGAGATCATAGCCCGTGTGAATGGGAGGGTAGTGAGCATGTGCAACCTTTGCTCCCTGTGTTCCCCTCACCTCCTATTGGAATGGTGCCTGCCCATGATCACCACTGCTTCATTCGCACAGTGGACTTTGGGCCCCCCGTACTAGACATCGATGAGGGTCTCATCAGCCAGATCATACATTTAGCTTCTATTCTGTGGATAGGTGAATAATGTTATTTATGGAATGACCCATTCGGTATTGGACGCTGCCACAGATGAGGAGTAACAGATGGACGGTCATCTCGCCTGATGCTTGCTTTAGGCCCCCATATCCATTAGACTAAAGTCAGCCAAAGCTATATCTTTGGGGTCTCCCAACTCTCTCCCATCGAGCCTCCTGAAGATAAGAGGATTCAGGCAGCGGCCATCAGAGAACACAGAAGCACTCAACTAAGCTGAACGTGCCTGTATGGGGGAGTCGGGAGAGATATGGGAGGGATATCTATTGTGAATGGGGGGCTTTGGTAAATACATTGCTGACATTAGTGCTGGGAGTGGTAACGCTAAAGGCCCCCATATAAAAGATGTCCGAACCAGCTGATTTATGCAGGATTGGCTGATCATACAATGTCTACAGGGGACTCCCGACTGTCCCCACACAGATTATGCTGGAGGACACACGAATCGGGTCATTGTTATTCAACTGCCAGATCATTTTTTGTTCTGGGGCGAGATAAGTCGCTGCCAGATGATTCTATTTACGGGGGAGTCAGGTAAGATAGTTTTGCTAACAGCTATCTAATGTTTAGGGCAAGCTTCATCCATGTATTTCCAGGAGGAGCAAGAGGAATGGTGTGAAGGAAAAAAAGTTACAGAATTGAGCAATATATAAATATATCTACTAAAACAGATATGTCAGGAGAGATGTCCGGCCAGCTTTAATCAGGCCTGATGAGTGTTATGCGTATGTGTGATCGGGGGGCTTCTGTCCGACAAGGGCTCTTAGAAAAAAAAAAAAGATATTTCCCATGATGTGAACAATTTTCCTGGGGGTAAAATATTTTATCATTTCTTCCCCACATGCTGTTTGCTCAGACTGTACCGATCATACCATTTAGTGCCAATGCTTGAGAAAACCTTAGAAGCGGGAAGTGTTCGGACCAACAATGAATATCTAGGACCGACAACGAAAATATAGAACCGATGACATTTGCTACTATTCCTGGTAACGATCCTATTCTAGATGCTGATTTCCTTCTGAAATCATTAACCCTTTACAAACAATTATTGCAGCTAATGAAGGAAAATCACTGGTGGTAACCATAATGATCCCTATATAGCACAGGGACAGTTCTGACGGCGGTCTGGACATGGAAACTATATTCTTTGACTGCATATTCATTTGGGCTATAAAAATATGCAATTTTTTAATAAATGGTTTGGTAGCTTGGAATGATAAGTGTGACAAGTGTAATGGGTGCCAGTCACAATCTGATCTGACAGATCTCATGCTGAGCAGCTGTGCGCATGGAGCTGAACCCAATGTCCTCACCTCACATGGATCCAGTCTTCTAGGCGTCACTTCTTCTTCTCCACCGCTCCCGTCCTCCATGTCACTGTCACCTTCCGAGTCCCGAGGCGAGCTGTTTTGTACTGTGATATGAGGAGGCTCCATCTCTTCCCTCCCGCCCTCCTCAACCTCTCCGAGGAAGCACATCTCTTCGCTCGTGGATGGAGAGCTGATACTGTCAATGCCACTGTCCCTGTTCGCCAGTTTCCCCAAAGAGTCCTGCTCCCCCCTTTCTTCTGTATCGCCCCCTTCTACAACAAGTCTACGTCTTCTCTCCAAGCTCGCCTGAGACGTCTCCGGCTCCAGCAGATCGAGGAGTTTGCTTTCAAGATCACCCATGCTATAACCAGGGTGCAGCAAAGGCGTGCTGTTGATTTCTGGATCGGTGTCGTAGGCCGGACTGGTGCGCTCTGCAGGTAGGATGATCGGCTCCCTGGAAAAGAGGATATGCAGAGTGATTGATCAGTTTGGTGGAAAGATCTGCATTGGACTATGCCGGTCTGACTATTACATCTGCCTTGTGCCGGTAATTGCCCTCTCTCTATACATTGGGTAGACCGTTTGATCACTTGTTGCTTTAGGCTTGGGCTACACGGGGACTTTGACCACAACAGAGGTCTCGCGGCCAAATAATGCTTAATGCTGCTACATCTCAACATGATGTGGAAGCAAGGCACTGCGATCATGACATACACCCTGCTACGCGGCCAAAGTTGCCATCTAGCCCAAATCTTACTGTCACCTTCTAACATTCAGTCGATCACTGATCTCATGATCTCCCGGCAGCACCGAATGATCGTAATACCGATATTGCTCACCTTTCAAACTTCTCAATCAGGGAGGTAACTGCTGATGGCGTCCCATCTTTGCTTTCCAGGCGAAGGGACACCCTTGCAAGCCTTGGGTCTGCAGGCAGCGGGCGTGAAGGGGGTGGGGGAATATGGCCAGGAGGCCGGGGTCTTCTCACGCTCTGGAGATGTGGGGGTTTCGGAGGAACTACACCGGAAATTAAGAGATAGATTTAAATTAACAGTGTCCCCACTCAATACAGATACATGTGACACTAGACAATATGTATACAATATCTACAGAACTCAAGGAGGTAGATTAGGTAAACCCTGCATGTGTGACTGCACGGGGGTCTCGAGTGTGGGAAGAGTCACTTTGTCTCCACTCCAAATAGAGAGTGAATCAGACAGACAGTGAGATGGGAGAGGTGGAGTTGTCACCACCAGATGTTTCCTGATGGTCTTTGTTTACTTGTTGCAGTGCTGACATCATGACCACTGCAGCCAATCACTGACCTCATCAGTCACTGCTTAAATTAACGATTAGGTATTGATTTTATTCCTTAAAGCTATGGTTGGATCATGCAAACAATCTAATGGTACATGGGGCATGACATCTACTGTTATCGTAAAACAAAGTCAGACTTTCTTGATTTTTTACCATTGCCTGTGTTTTATTTCCTTTGTGGATAAGCGGCACTGGAAGTGTCTGACCACTGCTTATCCCCTTCTTCCCATAGTAAACATGCACACAAGGTCAATCTGATTAATATTTCCAAATATTCCCACATCTAAGAAAAATTCTCTCGACCAGAAATCTAATCTGGGATCATCACAGGGGCCGTGAAGGGGAGATGTATTACATCCCTTTATATTAAAACTGGATTTAAGATTGTTTCCATTTCCCATGGACTTGTCTGTACATAACATTTGTATAATCACAATTTAACATCAGACCCTGATGACTATGTAGAAAATGGTGGCATCTCGGGGCTATTTATCTGTTTGATCAATAGCACTCTGTTGCCGAAGATTCCTTCCTACTTCACATGAAATCTTCCCTGTGTCCTGTCGCCCTTTTTGTCTTTTTTTTGTTATGTTGCGTTTTACATAAAATTGCTTTGTTTTGAAAAATGTCCTTTTTGCTCAATAACTTAGGCTTCCAAAAATTGTTATTGACAAAGTCATGTGCAGAAAACATGCAAATTTGCAAATAAAATGCACATTTACCATGAAAAATTGACACGCTGTGGATTTCAAAACTGCACTGCGGGTCAATTTCTGCAGCGTAGAAATAAACGGAAAAAAAAAACAATGGGCATGTGATTTCTATAAATTCAATAGACTTTTCTGAAACTCTGAAACTTTTGAGCTATAAAATACTCAAAAACTACTCAATAGTCACTGTGGGAACTTAGGTTTAAAGAGGTTCTTCAGCAGATACACTCTGTATTTTAAAGTTCTATGCCCCAGCTGTTGCAGAACATCACAATACACAGCTTAGATGCAGCAGCATTTTTTGCATGGACACGTTATTTTTATCTCACACTACATTGGTTGTATTGTGGGAAGTTAATGGTTTTATTTTGTTCTGACTTCCATTCTATATTTATGAGGAGCTCACCTTCAGGTTTGGTGTGTGGGGGGCGTCTAGGAGCTGCTGGTTTAGAATTGGGTTGATCTGGGGGGATCCCATTGCAGTCAGTTGAGTTTCCAGGATCGGATCGGAGACGCTGGGGTTTTTCTGGGTGCACCGAGATATGAGCTGGTTCCAAGGAGAGGCTCTTAACAAGAACTGGGTTCTTGGGCTGGAGCCCTGAAAGATAAAAAGGGAAGTGGTAAGAAATCGGAACCATTCAAAGACAGGGTGATTCAGCGACAGAAACCATGTGGATTTCAAGACCTGATGTGCTGTATACAAGTCAAGCCTGACATGTCTGGTGGACTAAAGATGCACATGTGGAGGACTCAGATATTACACAGGTGCCTATCTTATAGTGCTACGTAGGTATAGTTTCCACCTAATAAAGTTAAAATATCAACCAATTAGTCATCCATTACATATCCCATAAGGGTTGTCGCACAAGATTTCTTAGATTCCTGATTGGCAAGTAATACACCCCTAGCTCCCATATTCAAGATGTTGCCGTGTTTGCAGCTATCACAATGAGTAATGCCATGTTTGCTTTTTTTTAAAATTTTTCTGCACAAATATGCCCTCTTTTCATAGACCATACCCTTTGTATCAGGCCGTGCCGCCTTTACATAGACAAAAATATTCTCAAAACAGGAGATAACAAACAATTCGATTTGTCCCGTCTTGGTCAACCGTCCAGTCCACCTAGTCAGCCGGTCTTCACTTCTGCGGACAGCAAGAGCGGCGCATCTGGTACCTAATGGGCCCTATAAGGTCGTGGCGTAACGAACTTCATTATATTGTGTGAGCTACGCAACGCCATGAGGCCGAGGGGACTAGTAAGCGCAAGAGGCGCCAGGTACAGAATTGATAACCGACTACCTTGGAGGACAGGGTTAGATGTTGGACCAGAGAAGAATTGCTCTTCTCTAAATGTAATACTTAAAGGGTGTATTACTCCTGACGTACACAGTCTTTAGATAATTATGTAGACAGGGTGTACTGCAAGAGAAAAAAGGATTACCACGCGGTATTCTTCCATCTTTTACAGGCTGATTCTTCCCCGATCTCAATCAAGCCCATGGCCACTGTTGGATGTATGAGCGTGTCTGTGGACAACAGTAGGCGCAGTGGCAATGTGCACTTCGCCTTAGTGGTGGGTAGAAATAACATGACAGCCACCTGAATAAGCATCTTTACACCAGGGCTGAAAATGATGATGCAAAATGTCGGCGGCACACAGGAAACATCCAGAGAGCGCTGCATTCCCGATGGCTTTTGCAGCACCTGGCAGACTTGCTAACTCCTCCTGGGCTCTCGGAGGTCTCCCCTTACCCTGGGCAGTTGCAAGTCTGCTGTAAACAGGTTTTCTGTATGTAAACAAACCAACCGGCGCCATCTGTGGTGGTTTCTAAGTCCTGCACTGTAGCCAAAGTTGGTAATAATAGTGTATTTCTCCTTTAAATACAGGCCAGGGCTTCTTATTAAATGTGTCAGCGCTCAGACAGGCTTAATGAGATCTGCAATCAGTTTCAAGGGTCACATAATTTTTGGTAGCCCGCCAATTCCCTCCACGGACAAAGCACATTTTTACCATTCAACCAGACTTAATCCAACAGATATTTTTAGAATTATTTTCTGGTATCTCCGGTATGTTTGCTACTGCATTTCCTCCTTTATGTACCAGCTCCACCTATAACATGTAACTGCATGTCATATTGGGCAAAAATTAACCGCTCGGTTTGGCTGGTGACCTGCTGTCCATGCACGATCTGGGTTGTCCAAACCAACAAATAAAAGCAGGGGTTTTTTTTTCAAAAAAAGGAACTCTAAAAAAGGCGCTAGCTAACATATCGTATTCCACATCTGTATTTACATGCTTCTCATAACTGGAGATGAGAGATAAAATGGCTATCGTGGGCGGTGGGGATTTTCAAAACTTCTTTTTACGTACTTCATAACACTGTAGCTTCCCTGTCAAAAGTCTGAAGGGCTGGTAACAGAGAACAATAGACTAAACTCAATTTAGTATATTACTTGGAGATAAGATTGAGTTAGTGTCCACTGAAAATTGGTGGTAGAGAGGTTAATCCCATATAGACAGAAAATTGTCATGATCATCAGTACATGGCGGCTGATTCACGCCTTCCTATAACAGCTTTACGGAAAATCTAACTGTTCCCGATTCCAAGCACGACAATTATTTCCTTTCAAGACTTCTTTTTTTCATCCTTTACTGCCGCCTACAAAATTCTCGGGTCATTTTATGACAGTCTGTGTCTTCTGTCCTATTGGCAGAATTCGGCCTGCTATCGATAGTATCCAGATATAGTTACATAAACTTTTTTTTTTTTTTGTTAAATGATCCAATTCCAATAACCAATATATATTGGGCAACTGTTCTCTGTGCGCATACCTTAACCTGACCATTAGACCCCATTCACCAGACATCCATATTCCAAACTGAGGTGCACAAAATAACCCATAAACATATATATGAGGTTACATGCACATGTGTATAAGCATGCACTGAACAAGCAGGACCCGGGCATTATACAGGAGTACACCTAACCACTGCAGGGATCGTAGTAGGGTAAATACAGGTTTGGCGCCAGGTCCTTTTGTCTATTCTGCAGCGGTAATATGTCATAGACTACTGCATCTCAGACTTAACACAATCCCCTCGGCTCCGCCGCTTCTCATACCTGTCTCCTTGCCATACACCTGGAGTCTCCAAGAAGCTCTTGACTCAGCAGCTGTTTCTGGCCAGAAGGAGGAGGAGGAGTGGTGAAGGAGCAGGAGGTATGCTACAGTGCTGGAGAGGTTGTGAGTGACAGCGCAGGAGGAGGGGGTTGTAGTGAATATCCTGGGTGAGACAACTAGTTAGGAGAGGACGGAAAACTAGGCAAAAAAAAATTACCGTAGGCGTAAACACAATAAAGAATCAAGACGTATATGTCTGTTACTTTGAGTATTTTTTCTTAACGTTTTTTTTTTTTTACATCCGGAAACAGACAGTACTAGTTCCAACAGCACTGCGCTCTCACACCCATCTGCTATATGGATCAGTCATGTCAGCAATTTGTGGACATGTTTGCCCCCAGAATTCACTCGTTCGTGTGAACCCAGCGATCTCCACCACAAAATGGACCATTGTGCACAGGTTCATTGATTAGTATTGGTCAGTGCGATGTGGATTTTGCACATGGACCGTCACAGTCATATGAACTTCCACCTGCCGGCGCCTTTAGAGATTAGTACGTCACACATGACATGTAATCGGAAAAGGCGCCAATGAGAATGGCAGGTAGGAGGTATGCTGGGGTCCATGATGTCACACTAGGCCTCCGAATCAGAAGAGGCACATTGGATACCGGCTGGTATGGCGGCCACAGACTACCGTTGTGTCCACTGCTGTACGGTCTTTTATTACTCGATCCCTCTCTGTAAAGCTGCTTTGTTATTCCATACAGCATGAAAAAAAAGTATACCGATATACACCAACCAGATGGAGGCCAAAATTGGCCTTCATTAAGTAAATTGGGGTCTGTCACATGTAATGGTAGCATTTTAGGATAGGACAGAGGAACGACAGTGTGAATGTAGCCAAAGCTACTGAATATGGAGGTCTCCTTTAGAAAAAAAGTTGTGCCGCCTGCGATGCTTATTTATAATTGCAGCCACTGGGCAATGTGTGCCTGTCGTATACCGCCAGAATACTCTGCAGTGTGAGTTGGGTGATAATACCAGGCGCATCCCTGGGACAAATGTGGCGCTGTTTTGGAAGAACGGAAAAAATAATCTTTTTCCAATCTCCTACAACCCCCATAAACATGGTCAGGGCAAACTCCCAGCAGCTTTTCACAAATACTGTGGTTTATGTGCATATAACACAATTGTGAGTTTTATCAGCTGTGTCCACAGAGGAAGTGTGAGATGTATGTGTCAGGAACGTGTCACATACAGCAGTGAGAGGAGAGTGGGAGTAATGAGAAAAAAAATCACTAGGCCGCAAGTAAAAGAGTAATGTTGCCGATAGCAACCAATCACATTCCACCTTTCATTTCTCCAGGGCAAGTTTGAATATAAAAGAAGGAATCTGATTGGTCACTTCACCCTCCCTTAGTAGTAAGAAACCATTTCCAAGTATGCCACTGTAAAAGCACATATCTTATTAGGTATGAGATATGTTAGGGACCCATTAGTTTTGAGACCACCTTGACGTTGGTTGATGGTCAGGCATGAATTGGCCAATTTATGTGCTAAGCGTCTCATTTTTTTCTTAATATTCATAAGCAATATTGCTAGTCATATTTCATAGATTTCACATTGACATGTTTCAGCACGATAGAGTGCAACTTTTTTTTGAATATGGAGATAGCTGCTCCTAGTATGCACCTATTCACACTAGTTTGGATGCGCCAGTCAGTTTGGTTATTCGATAAGAAACGAACGTCTCCGTGATTTTTTTGCAGACACATGATCCACACACACAAAAAAACAGACGTGTGAATCACATTTCAAAGAGATTATATACTTTTTTTTTCCTCCGGGAATCTTTCAGAACTTCTTCAGGAAAAATACTCACATGAACAACAAAGTGGAATTTAATTGGAAGAGTTTTCCAAGAATTTTTGAGGAGGATTTTAAGTCAAGATCAGCTTAAAAAAAAAAAAACTTAAAAAAATTCTGTGTGAGCATAGCCTTAAAATCACTTAAAAAAAAGCTTGAATATTTTTCACATTTACTTCTATATAATCCACCTTGCTATTGTTTTTTTTTTTTTCCTTTTTCAGGTTTTGAAGGATGTCTGGTGAAAAAAAAAAAGTATGTAATTTCTTGGAGGTGGATTCCTCCTGCAATCCACTCCGATCTGGGCACTGTTCAATTAAAACGGTGCAAAAAAAAATGTTTTATATAAGAAATTGAATCAGACCTTTGAGATTTAATCTGTCCAATCTCCGTGGAATCCAAATGATCGCAAAGGGGATTTATTTCGCTTTAAAAAAATCTTTTTTTTTTCTCCCATTTTAGTTGATGTAATTGGTTGTTGCTGATAGGGTTGAGCGACTTTTGCTTTTTTAGGATCGAGTCGGGTTTCGTGAAACCCGACTGTCTCGAAAGTCGGATCGTGTGAAATCGGCCGATTATTGTGAAAAGTCGGGGGGCCGACCGAAACACGAAACCCAATGCAAGTCAATGGGGATTGATTTTTTTTTTCTCTCTCTCTCTCTCTCTCTCTCTCTCTCCTCTCTTCTCTCTCTCTCTCCTCCGTCCCTGCAAAATTTCTGTTTCACTGTGGGAATCGCTATATCCCAAACGTTAAGATGGCGCTTTTACCCCTTGTGACGCCGCACAAAGCGAGCCGGAACCCATGTCATCACGCTGCGCACACACTCCTTCATTGGCTGAAAAAAATGGCGGGGAAAGCGTCATACGAAACGCGACTTTGGCGCGAAAATCGCCGACCGTGTGGCCGATCCCACGCTGGGGTCGGGTCGGGTTTCACGAAACCCGACTTTGCCAAAAGTCGGCGACTTTTGAAAATGACCGATCCGTTTCGCTCAACCCTAGTTGCTGATATAATTATTGAGACGTCTGTCTGCCTGGAGCCGTGTTCTTTATGTGCACAGCTAGTTATAGGTTGACAAGGTAATGGGGCAACTAAATACGTGTCTGGGCATCTGTGAATGGTGATCTGTAATGAGGGTCCCAGCTAAAATGAGGGGGGAGTCTAATAAAACACATAGAAGAACCTAGTGTTTGGGAAACAGACATAGGACGTAATGAAGAATAAAGAAGACACGGAAAGTTACAGATATAGGAAGCGGAGGGAGAGTCGGGAAAGGGAGGGACGGCCTTGCATTCCTAGCCCATTACCTGTCACTGCGATTCAGACAGCTCCATGACGCATGCCTCCTCACCCAACACTCTAGGACTGTCCCCATTCACACCTAGCAACCCACCTGCATTATTACTATGCAGATACACTCCGACATACATATAAAGCACGCTCTAATGGCACAATCATAAACAGCGTCTCTTATTTTAACAACTTGTATGATATCAGGAAAAACATTTTAGTTTTTTTAACAAACAGCGCCACTCTTGTCAACAGGTAGTGCCTGGTATTGCGGTTCATTTTAATTCAATAAATGGAAGGCAGGACTACAATATTCTCATGGACAGCAGAGGGCACTGCTTCTGGAAACAAAAAAGAAGCCTTGTTTGGCTGGATTTACATCTGCAGTAAATATTTGCACTTTTTTGGGGAAAACGATGTCATCCTATGATGGACAACAACGGCACATGAAAGCCCCTCATTGATTATATTCGGGCCTGTAAGGTTCAGCCATGGTGCTTATCAACCTACCAAATGGCTACACTGCTTCTTTTTCTAGCAAATATGACAAAATCTGGAGCACAGCATCCAAGGCAGATGTGAACATGGGCTTTTTTTCTAATTTCCTAAAAGGGGTTTGCTTTAAAGAGGTTGGCCAGGATAAGAAAAATATGGTGGATTTTTATTCAGGAACAGCGCCACCCCTGACGATGGATTGTGTCTGGTATTGCAACGCAGCTAATGTAGCTGATTTGCAATACAACGCACAACACAACCCATGGTCAGGGGGTGGTGCTGCTTCAGAAAGAGAGCAGCCATGTTTTGTTTTTGTTTTTCTAATCCTGAACAACCCCTTTAAGGAGGACCTAGTCACAGTCATGGTCTTCTAGGATCTTTTTTCTTTCATGAATACTAAAACCATCAAAAACTTTCCTGCTTCTAATGTAAAATTTTAATAACTGCATAATGTAAATTTAATGCCCCCATTTGTTTTTCATAATGCTCAGAAACAGAAGGAAACGCGGACCCTCCGATAAGGCCAAACATGCAATTCTCTAAGTGCAGCAGCCACAAATAGTCTACATGCATGGTCATGCCTGGCGAAGAGTTCAGCTGCACGGTGTATACTCGGCCGCGGGCGAGATACAGAGTCTGTGCGATGTTCCTCTGCCGCCATAGACATTAACAGACGGTAAAAACAGCGTCAAAATAACACGAAACCTCATACTGATAAAGATCTGTTCATACTGAGCTTTTTTTTAACATGGATTTTTGGGTATGTTCACAAGGTGCTTTTTGACATGTTTTTTTTCTAGCTGAAAAAGCCACATCTAAAACCTGCAAGTTTTATAGGCACATTTATTAGGGTATGTGCACACGTTGCAGATTTCCTGCAGATCCACAGTGCTTATTTACCGTACAATGTAAATCAATAGCAAAAAAAAATGCTGTGCTCATGATGAGGAAAAATCCACACGGAAAACGCAGCAGATTCAAAAAAGGACCATGTCGATACTTTTTGTGGATCTGCTGCGTTTCTGCACCCGTTCTATAATAGAAATCTGCAGGGGGAAAAAAAGGAAGAAATCTGCAAAAAAAAAAACTGCAAAAAATAAGCGCAGATTCTGACCTGCGTTTTCTGCCAAGAACTACAGAATTTGCACAGAAAATTCCACAGTCAAATCCGCAACGTGTGCACATAGCCTTAGGCTGTTTTGATGCATTTTTTTATCATGTTTGCTTTCATTGATGTGTTTTTCATTCTAATATGTTGTGATGTAATAGGGCGCCTTTTTTTGGTTACATTTCCAATGCAATAAAACATGGCAAAAAATGAATTATACCCAGCGATAAACACTGCACAAAACCGCACCATTTGTTGCAATGTATGAATGGAAAACTGAAGAATTGATGGGACAAGACGTGATCTATGCACCAAGGGGCTTTTTTCTCTATCAAATGAAAAACATATTGCAGAAGATTTAAAGCAATTTCTCTATGTGGTTTTTCGCATGGAACCTCCTTTAGAATAATCTTAATGTGAACAAGCCCTAGGTGAACATAGAGTTCTTTGAGGATTTTGTTAGATCAGTTCTAGAATCCTCCTAAAAAAAAACAACAAAAAAAAAACCTGTAAATAACACTTGGAAAACTTTCCAATTAATTTCTATGGGAAATTCTCATTTCGTTTTGTTTTTTAAATACATGATGACAATCTGCTGGGACTTTGGTGGTCCAGTGATGGAGAAGTGTCAGCTCTGCGGCCGGGCGCCCCCTCTGCAGCAGTGGCCGGCGGTCAGTGTCAGGGAGGCGCCTTATAAGGAGCCGGAGGAGAAGCTGTTTACTCTACAGAGAGTGCGGGACAGTCCTGGAGGAAGCAGCAGCAGCATTAACCCTCCCCGCGCTGCTGCCTTCTAATGAGATACATATGTGCAATCCTGGTGTCACACACAATGAGATACATATGTGTCATGTCACAGGGTGGGGGAGGGGAGAGGGCTCAGGCAGGAGATCAGGATCAATAGAATAAACTAATTAGTCTATGGCACCACACAGTGATCACCCTGCCTCATGCCACCCCCTGCAGCCCTCTCCCTGCTCATAAACCGAGCATCATTGACTAATTTAACCCCTGCAGCGCCATCTCACCAGCCCTGACAATACCTGATTTAACCTTTGCAGCCCCCTTCCCTTGTTAGTGCCCCTGGCATAGGCTGATTTAACCCTTGCAGCTCACTCTCCACATGCATAAACCGATCATTGACTAATTTAACCCCTTCCCATATCCTTTGCGCTGCCTGATTTAATCCCTACAGCCATCTCTCCCCCAATCTTAATCCTATCATTGAAGAATTTAACCCCTGCAGCCACTTCTCGGGTCCCTGGCACAGCCCGATTTAACCCTGGCGGTAACCTCTTCCCCCCCCCCCCCCCCGTAATTGAAGAATGTAACCCCTGCAGCTCTGCTCATATTCCTGACACTGCTTACATTTAACCCCTGCTGCCCTATCTCCCATCCTTGGCCCTGCCTACATTTAACCCCTGCTGCCCCATCTCCCATCCTTGGCCCTGCCTACATTTAACCCCTGCTGCCCTATCTCCCATCCTTGGTCCTGCCTACATTTAACCCCTGCTGCCCCATCTCCCATCCTTGGCCCTGCAGCCCCATCTCCCATTCTCGGCGCTGCCTTCATTTAACCCTTGCAGCGCTTCTCCCTGATCCCCGCCCGCAGGTTTCTTCCTTCTATTAACCCTGTCACTGCCCGATGCGCTGCTAGAACCCTTCAATGCACCCCTCCCCCATCCAGTTAACCCTGCTCCTGCCGATGTCCTAATCCCACTTGACACCCCTGCAGGCAGGCAGCAGTGACACATGGCCGGGACCGGCCGCAGACCGCCCGCAGTCGCAGCCCACGCCCTCCCGATGACTCGGCTCCTGGCCCGGCCTCTATGCCTGCCCCCAGCCCCGTCTGATCAGAAAACAAGGAAAGTCCCGGGGATCGGCGGAAGTTTATCCTCTGTCCAGACTGGGATTCGGTTGCATCAATCTGATGGGAAGAGAATCGCCCCCGGATCGCAGCGCCAGAGAACGTCGCAGGGGCAATCGGTGCGACATGGGCGCTGGCACCTTCCTCCTCCTCCTGCTCCTGCCCGTGTCTTCTGGCTTCAATCTGGACACGGAGAACCCCCAGGTCCACTCCGGCCCGGAGGGCAGCTACTTCGGCTTTGCTGTGGACTTTTTCCTCCCAAATCCCAGCTCTTCATTCTTACTGATCGGAGCCCCCAAAGCCAACACCTCTCAGCCTGGCATCACTCAAGGTGGAGACGTGCAGAAGTGCGACTGGAGGAATGCCAAGTGCCAATCCATTGTCTTCGACTCCACCGGTAATCGATACTATGATATCAATGACCCTATCGAATTCAAGTCCAATCAGTGGTTTGGGGCATCCCTGCGGGCTAAAGATGATAAAATCCTGGCGTGTGCCCCCCTGTACCACTGGAGGACTCAGCAGAGGAAGCAGGAGAGGGAACCGGTTGGGACTTGTTACCTAAAATCTGGAGAAACTATTGTAGAATATGCGCCCTGCAGGTCTAACTCCAAACACGATGCCCAGGAACAAGGCTTCTGCCAGGGTGGATTCAGTGCGGACTTTACCAGTGCCAACCGGATACTCCTAGGAGGGCCTGGAAGCTTTTACTGGCAGGGGCAAATTATTTCCGACACCGTGGAAGATATTGTAAAAAGCTACGATCCCAAACTCTACAGCACCACCTATGCCAATCAACTGGCCACACGTGCTGCCAGCCCCCAGTACGATGACAGCTACCTTGGTTATTCAGTGGCAGTCGGGGACTTTAACGGAGACACCATTGAAGACTTTGTTTCCGGGGTTCCTAGAGCTGCCCAGACACTGGGCATGGTGTCCATTTACGACGGCCGGACTATGACATCTGTGTACAATTTCACCGGTGAGCAGATGGCTGCCTACTTCGGTTATTCCGTTGCCACCACCGATATAAATGGTGATGATCTGATGGACATGTTTATCGGTGCACCGCTCTTTATGGACCGAGGTTCAGATGGTAAGCTTCAGGAAGTTGGGCAGGTGACTGTTTATATTCAACAAAGCAAAACAGGCCTACAGGTCTTGAGTAAATTGACTGGGTTTGACCCTTTTTCAAGATTTGGTAGTTCAATTGCCCCTCTGGGAGACTTGGATCAAGATGGGTTTAATGACGTAGCAATTGGGGCGCCTTACGCGGGAGAAAGTAAAAAGGGTCTCGTGTACATCTATAATGGTAGAAGTTCTGGGATGAGCACAACACCATCTCAGGTTCTTGAAGGACAGTGGGCGTCTAAAACCATGCCTGCAAGCTTTGGCTATTCGCTCAAAGGAGCCACTGATGTTGACGAGAATGGTTATCCAGACCTGGTGGTTGGAGCCTTTGGGGCTGATAAGGCTATACTGTACAGGTCTAGGCCCGTTATTACCGTGAATGCGGTACTAGAAGTGAACCCGTCACTCCTAAATCCCGATAGCAAGACATGTACCCTCCCCAATTCAGCTAAAGTCTCCTGCTTTGATGTGAAATTTTGCCTGAAGGCCAGCAGCAAAGGAAATGTACCCCAAAAACTGTCATTTAAGGTAGAACTCATACTTGATAAGCTGAAGCAGAAGGGTGCGGTGAGGCGGGCGCTGTTCCTCCACACGGGGCAACCCACTCATTCCAAAGACATGAACGTGGATAATGGTGGAGCCATGCGATGTGAAGAATTAAAGGCATATTTACGGGATGAAAGCGAGTTTAGGGACAAGCTGACACCTATCACAGTCTTCATGGATTACCAAATGGATGCCAAAGCGGCCGCTGATTCCTCTGGACTAATGCCAATTTTAAATCAGTTTACCCCTGCCAACTTGACCAAACAGGCCCACATATTGCTGGATTGCGGAGAAGACAATATCTGTAAGCCAAACCTGGTTCTGTCAGTAGAAAGTGAGCAAAAACAACTGTACATTGGAGATGACAGCCCTCTGACGCTGCTGGTTGATGCCCAGAATCAAGGTGAAGGGGCTTATGAAGCTGAACTTTTTGTCCATATACCACCCCAAGCTGACTTTATAGGGGTGGTCCGAAACAATGAAACCTTGTCAAGGTTATCCTGTGCGTTCAAGACAGAAAATCAGACAAGACTTGTTGTATGTGACCTAGGGAACCCCATGAAAGCTGGAACCAGGGTGGTGTCAGCTCTGCTTTTCAGTGTTCATCAGCTTAACGAGATGGATGACACAGTGAACTTTGACCTGCAGATACAAAGCTCCAACCAATACGACAATACCAGCCCCAAAAGATCATTGCAGATAGCTTTGGCTGTGTTGGCAGCAGTTGAAATAAGAGGAGTCTCTACACCAACCGAAGTCTTCCTGCCCATTGCCAACTGGGAACCCAAAGAAAACCCAACAACAGAAGATGATGTTGGCCCACTCGTCCAACACGTCTTTGAGCTTCGTAACAACGGCCCCAGTACGTTCAGTAAAGCAATCCTTAATATCCAGTGGCCTTACAAGTACCAGAGTAAAACCTTATTATACATTATTCAATATGAGATTGATGGTCCCATGAACTGTACTTCCGATGTTGTTATCAACCCCCTCAACCTCGCACCCTCCAGTTCAATTGCAGACGACATTAAAAATGTCACCCGTAATGAACGTAATCGTCGTGATGTTCCACAAGTGGATGGAGACTTGCAGACCCTTCGTTGCGGAACAGCTCAATGTCTTAAGATCGAATGTCACGTGGAACGGGTGGAAAAAGGAAAAAGTGCCATTTTATATATTCGATCAAGACTATGGACACCAACCTTCATGAATAGCGAGAACCAAAATCATTCCTACTCTCTTAAGTCCATTGCCACATTCCGGGTCTTGGAATTCCCTTATAAAAATATGAACCTTCCAGATATAAACAATTCTACAGAGGTCACTACTAACATTTTATGGGTCAACCAGTCATCCGGGGCCCCGGTACCCGTCTGGGTCATAGTACTTGCAGTATTATCAGGTTTGCTGCTTTTGGCTTTGATGGTCTTTATCATGTATAAGCTTGGGTTCTTCAAACGTGTACGTCCTCCTCAGGAGGAAACTGAGAGGGAGCAGCTTCAGCCCCAAGAAAATGGTGAGGTAGCCACTGACGCATGAAATGAGTTCATTGTTCCTTTTCACCGGGAATGATGGATATGAAGCTGACGTGAAATTATTTGGTTGGATAGACCAACTTAGCAAATCATCGAGAACTGAAGAGAACATTGAGTGGTAGAATACTTGTGTTCTGGTGGTGGATCAATAGGCTCCATTGTAATGAATATTGTCTGTTATCATGGCTGACTTCTACTTGTAGGACAGGGCCACTTTTAAATCTGACTGAATACAGGTTGTCCACAGGCACAAGAGCAGATGCTCTGTAGGTCAATACATCACTTCTTAGCTAGCTAAATGAGATCATACATATCTAAATGAACTGATGTATCTTCAGAAAAAGTTTTCAAGTCTTGGAAACTTTTATAAACCTTGATACCTGAATTTTTAAGGTTCTTAAAATATTGTAGCGGTTGCTTGCTTGTCCCATTTCTACCCTCGTGGCTGATATTAACCTTTCGAGTCTCACTTTCTTTGTAGGGATCATTACTTTGATTTACTTCCACCCTTTTGGCTGAAGGCAACCTAACTTGTCTCCCATACTTTGTAAAGCTCCTTACCTTGGTGAATATAGTTATGTAGCATGTATGTGTATGTATATATATATATATATATATATATATATATATACATACATACATACATACACACACACACACACACACACACACACACACACACACACACACACACACACACACACACACACACACACACACACACACACACACACACACACACACTATATACCTTGCAGATATACATGTTTGAAAGGGGACCAGGTAACTTCCCTTCATCAACTTGGGTGCAAGCGGACAGAGTTGAATGTCTCCCTAGAAGAACCATTATGGAGGCTAGTAATAGTTTCCCATGCATCAGCAACGTTGGGATGCATTTTCTAAATTCTTTGAATAATTTCTGTTAGTGGGTGTGATCTGTAGTTGTATTAACCCAAACCTTGTACAGCAAAAAAGTATGTCCTAATTCTGCATCAGTTTTCGGAGAAAAAAAAATAGTAAAATGCCTTTTTTTGCATGCATCTAGATATTTGGCCAAGGTATGGGGGTATGCTGAGTTACCTCCTCAGAAGAGCTCAAAATTGCTCCATCGCTACTTCCTTTTTCTAATAGAAACAGGAAGTATCGGACCCCCGCTGTGTCAGCAAGTCTAAATTCTGAAGTCCATATTACGTGGATGCTAGTTTTGACCTGACACAGGGTCTAAGACCCAAACTGTTGGGATTTATAAGGCGGTCAGATTGTGTCCTCAAACCCATGGTCGGCCCAGGACTTGCATCTGAAATATGGGCACTCGTCTGAAACTGGCTGAAGAAAGATGTCTTGCTGGCATGGGGTGTCACAGAAGTGTCAGGGCTGAGCTACATAGATGATTTCGAGTAACTTGTTAATTCATACATTTACACAGTAGATACAATGCTCATGCCTATAATATAATAAGGGCTTTGTGGCACCGCCAGGCTGACATATTTCTTTTGCTACCTAAAAAGGCATTTAAAAGCATTGATTTTTAGTACGAAACCATACGGACTTCCTGTGCCCCTTATCATATGCAGGAGACCTACATTTTAAAGTATGATGGAGTCAATGTATAAGAAACCCCTTTTATATAATTTCCCTTTAAATATACCGTTCACAGTCTCCCACCAATTATAGGGTTTTATATATTGCTTGACAATGCTGCCGATGATTTAGCTAATTTTTGATGTATACTAAAAAAAAAAAAAGTATTGGGAGAACACCTCTTGAAACAATTAACATGTAAGTGCACTTTGTAGAAATTTTTCTTATTTTTTTTTTTAACTAATGGAGATATTGCTGATGGATTTCTTGAGTATTTGTGTCACTGACTTCTCACTGCCAAAAATGAGGAAAGTCATCCGCAAATAAAAATGAACTTTTTATAGTGTTAGTTGTTTTAAATCACATTACTTTTGTTTCTAAAATGTTTGGCTACTGAACAACTTGTAAAAAAATCTGCCTTATTGGGAGTCTGTGTTTTCTTTTTTTTCTTTTTTATGCAACGCAATATCGTAAAGGGGTTTATGAGATTAAAAAAAACAACATGGCTAAGTTTTGTTAAACCCAACCATTTATGTCTATATCCTGTCTTTGATATCGCTTCTTAGCCTGATTTCATTAGTGGGGCTGAGCTGCCTGCACTACTAGACACAGCCTATGGGACAAGGGTGGCGCTCTTTTTCTAGTCTTATACAACCCTGTGACAATCTGTAAAACTCCCAATATGTCATGTATATACCATTTCATACTTTAGGAAAATTAAACTTTACATAAATGTACCTAAAACTATTTTGATTACAGATGGAGTTGCTGTTTAAAGGGGTTTTCTAGTGAAAAAAGTTTTCATGTATCCACAGGATGTGATAATTAATGATTGGTGGAGGTCTGACCGTTGGACCTGCACAAATCGGCAGAAGGGGGCACTTTTATTTCGTTACAATGGAGCAGCGGTGCGCATGCTCAACTGCCACTGCGCATGCTCAACTGCCGCTGCGCATGCTCAGCCGCCACTGCATTCATTCCCTAAGTGCTCTAATCAGCTTTTTCCAGCAGCACCAAAAGGGAATGAGTGGAGTCGCGCTCAGGCATTATGGGATAAAAGTGTCCCGTCGGGAATAAAAATTCCACTCCAGCAGCCGTACCACCACTAATCAGTAAGTTTTCACCTATCCTGTAGATAAATGATAACTTGTTTTCACTGGACAACCCCTTTAAGACTTTATGGTGATTTATTTGGTACATTTCTTTAATCTGGTGGATGGATCGCAACTCTTAAATCTCCAAACTAAACTGTTGCTATAAGCGACTGCTACCTTTTCACTTGGAGTAGGCCTCATGTCTAAAGTTATGGGGTTGTCCGTAGCAACCAGATAAAATAAGGGGTCTGGTGGCTATGGGCAACTTCGATTTTTGGGCTCCATTAGGACAGGTTTTAGAATGAAGTAATCCTGCCTTTCCTTAGTGTCTGTGATACAGTTGCACCAATACTAGGACCCACTGTGTAGACTGAGGTCACCACCAAATGTGGTGGTCTAAGTTTGGTTCATCATGGTCGTCTTAAATCCAGTTTTCTGTTTGAAACCATTTAGGCTGGTCGTTAGGGCTACATTTAGGCCTCTGATTGCTATTTGTTGCTGCTATATTGTAGCTCAGCACAAGTGATGGGTACCATGATGGCAACAAGCAAGTTGCAGACTTTCCATTGAGGTCCGACTTTCTCGTGGCAGTACCCTAAGATGTAGTGCTTCACTTGTATTATGCTTTGATGTAGCGGCGACCTGACATAGTGGTCTTTGGACAAGAGACCTGTGTCACGGCCAAAGCCCCAGCCATGAAGTAACATATTTTTCTTGCAAAAGTCGGAAACAAACTGACTTGGTTGTACAATGCTTAGTCCTTCTGAGGTAAACCATAAAGGACTATGCTACCTAGACGTATCTTCCATCAGAAATTCATGGTTGTTTTTTTTCTAATTTTTACATTACGGTACTTTTTGTTTCCATGAAGAAAAAATTCTAATCTATCATGGCTGATTGTGATGTTGAACTGAAAAGTCTGACAGGAATTTTTGTTCCCATCTAATCCGCGATTCCTCTGACCGTGCCTCTTGCACTTTAGGCTCCATATACCGATTTGGTGGCATATGCCAATGAAATTGGTGGCATCTGCCAACAAAAATGTTGTGAACCCCCACTTATGAGAACATGGGTGACCACTTTATGGGAGTGTAAACTTTAGAAACAAAGAAGTATTTTCTGCTTCTGTTTTTTTTACGAGATTGCACAGTTTATTCTTTCCAGATACCTTAGGCGATATTTAACAATGGTCGATTCTAAAAGCGGTACTAAGCTAATATTATCTTAAAGCCGAGACCCAAGTGACTAGTGACAGGGTGTCCGCTTACCAGAAGACAGTACCAGAAGACAATCGCTCCTTCAGCAGTTGTTTTTGGATTTTTCGCTTAGGCCGCTAAATTAATAGTTAACACTATAAAGGCTGGGAAAATTTGGGAAGTGAATCCTGAGGTAACAAGCCCAAGATGTATGGTCTAATTAATAGGATTTTTATATGGTCGTCCCCATACAGTCATTATGATTGAAGAACATAGCAGTATTCGAAGGAATTCTTTATTATCACAGTTCCCATTTGTTGCAAATCTATTCACTTGACCCTGTCCGTTGGCCATGACGCGATTGAGCACTGTGAACCACCTCTTGCATTTTTGAGTAGCCGGCCTGGCACAATGTCATCACTATGCCAGGCTGGTTAATAAAAAAGAGCTGCAGCTGTGCAGTAGATACAGATTATTGACATGGCCACTTGAACTGGTCTTGCAAATCAATTTGCACCAACTCAGCTCCCAGTGATGTTCCTACACTTCCTATGTACAGTATTACGAGAAAACCCAGTTTCCTTAGGGCCACAATAGTTTTCATAGGTACAAGTGAGGTATTGGGGTAAAATGGGTCCTCTATGGTACTATTTTTGGGGGATAACTCAATACATGGGCCTTTTTAGGTAAATAAATTGAGGGCTTATACTATACAGAAATGTGTTAACGCAGGTATCCCTCACATGGGACTCTCATATCGTAGGTAAAGCAGACAACAGTTACAAAGAGCGCCCCTCGCTCTGGAGGACCCAAACATTACACGGACAGCTCATTGATTGGGAAATGTGTAATTCTTAATTTCGCCTGAGGTGTCCAAACAACACAACTGTGAGGAAACCAAACAACAGCTTCTGGGTTCCACCGTCAATCACAGATGATCTCTGGGGGTTCCAGTTTACATATAATCTATAATAATAGGCTTATTGTTGGAGGCCCTTCTAACAAAATGGAGTGGTCCAAGAAGAGAATTCAGTTTGTGCCAGAAACAATTGTCCTAAAACCTTATTATATGACAATTAATCATTTCTATGAAGTGCTGTGTAGCAATTTTTTAATAATGGTACAAGACTAGAAAGTGGCCGTTTTAAGAGCTGAGCCATTACTTTTGGGTGAGGAGGGTAAATTGCAGATACACAGAGCCTGAGAAGGAGCGTAGAACAGGGATCTATCAAGGTATAATGTAATTGTGCTACCCAATAAGGAATAATGTAATTGTGCTACCCAATGGGACTATGTTGGAGGTTAGCCTCCAGCCCTCCCCTAGGCATCTTCCTTTTCACCTATATTAGACAAAATGGCCGCCGCTCCAGCGTGTGCAGCAGATGAAAGAACTGACTAGAAAGGTTGTGTCATTTTTCCTCTAAAACGGATACTCACCCATTTCTACAAGATTTAGTCGTTCATTACAGACCCATAGTGCAGAAAAGTCATCACCCATGGCAACCAATTAGGTTGAAAAGTGAAAGCAGTGATCTGATTGGTTGCTATGGGCAACAGCTATGCTTTTTGTGTATTCACTACAGATTTTATAGGTCATATTTTATAAACTTCTTAGTTTGAATTTCTTTTGGATTTTGCACTGATTTTTCTATTGAATTCTGGTTTTCTAGCGGGTTTGGATTATAGTTGTGTTCCCTCCGATGCTTGACAATTTGTAAAAAAATAAAATTAAAAATTTACATTTCAATAAACTTTACACTCAAAACAATTTGTTACGTTTTATTTCCATTTTTTTTTTATTTTCACACTGTAAGGCTTCATTCAGATGTATGATTTCTTGGTGCATATAAGAAAAAAATGGATAATTTTTTATCTGGGTCCGTATGCACATTTTTACCATCAGTGAGGCATCCGTTGTCCACAGAAAAACGCGGGTGTGTGAACAGCCTCATAGGATATAATGTGAAAACACGGTCGTCTGACTGAGGCCTAAAGTGACACAGACAATATATACAGAAGAATGGATTCCCCAGATTTATAGAACAGTAGGAAAAATGGGTGCCATAAAGGCTCTCTTGTCACACATTCAGCCATTGATAGATTATGGGCACACTTATGGAACGATTCCATTATCCATTATACGCTTTCGACTCCCTCCCCTTAGCCCTGTTCATTCCTAGGGGACCTTGTGAGGAGGAAACTGTTTTCTGGTTTCCCACAATGATCCTTCTAGTATATTGTGGCTAGATAATCTGGGGTCTGTCACCATAGACACACAAGGTGGGGGGCCACAAGGAGCAATAGCCACTCTATGTATTGGTGTGCATAGGGGGCCCATACAGGTAAACCCTGTTGTACAGCAGGGATTCATGGGCTCCTTGCCTTACCACACTCCCGTTTTCTAGGACCCCTAGAGAGGGAATGGAGTGGTGGTCATGCACACAGAGGCATAGCTAGAGGGGGGGCAGCCAGGGCATGTGCCCCGGGCGCAGCCGGCAGGGGGAGTGCAGTTGGGCGCCTAAAGTGGCGGTCCGAAGTGTGTTCCCTGGCAGCTGCATTATGCCGCCCCCCGGACTGAGAATCGGCCGTTCTCTGTGCCGGCTCCCAGTGTTCAATTGTACTCTCTGACCGCCAGGTCAGAGCGATGCCAGCAGCGTGATCAGGTCATGTGATCAGGTCATGTGATCACGCTGCTGGCTTCACCCACCGGTGCCCAGAAGCGCATCGGTGCTAAGTGCTCCACTCTGGAGCTGAAGACACTGAAGATTAAATGTGGGGGGAGATTTATTGTGTGAGGAGGATTCTGTGGGCGAAGATTTACTCTTTGGGGAAATTTATTTTGTGGGGGTGAGGGATTTATTCTGTGAGGGGATTTATTCTGTTGGGGGGATTTATTCTGTGGGGTGGGGGATTTATTCTGTGGGGGAGATTTATTGCGTGAGCAGGATTCTGTGGGGGAGATTTATTGCGTGAGCAGGATTCTGTGGGGGAAGATATACTCTTTGGGGGGATTTATTTTGTAGGGGTGGGGGATTCATTCTGTGAGAATTTATTCTGTGGGGGGGGGATTTATTCTGTGAGGAGGATATATTCTGTGGGGGGGATTCTGTGAGAAGGATATATTCTGTGAGGGGATTTATTTTGAGGGAGGAAGATTTATTCTGTGGGAGGAAGATTTAGCATAACGGGGGGGGGGAGATTTTGAGGACAAGTTTGGGGAGCAAGGGAGGGAGAGACAGGTGCAGACACAATATGGAAAGCATGAAAGATTTGAAACCACAGTATGAGGGGCAAGTGGGGAGATGGGGGGCATGTATGGGGAAACAGTTTGGGTGGATGGGTGCATTCACAGTATGGTGATTGGGAGAGATAGGTGCAGACACAGTATGGGGAGTGGAGGATTGGTCCAGACACAGAAGGGGTGATGGTTGCAGACAGTATGGGGAGTTAGAGGGATTTATGAGGTGACAGTATGGTTAGCAGGGGGATGTGAGAGAAAACAGCATGCGGAGGCAAGGGGAAATGTATGAGGAGACTATTGAGGGGAATAATGTGAGGAGACAGTATGGGAGAGAGTGTGAGTGGGCACAGAATAAAGACTGAGTAGTGTGGCGGGGTAACATGGGGGAAAAGTGTAAGGTCACAGCCATGGAGGGGGAATGTGGTGAGGGGCCATAGTATAGACACTGGGCCCTATAGGCTGACACAGTGAAGAGGAACCCCAATATAGAAAGGAGAGGGCAGTGTGGCGGGCATGTACCATTAGGCTATGTGCACACGTTGAAAAACCTCAGAACACCACAAAGCAGTCATGAAATCCAACAACACTTTATTAAAGACACAATCAATAATAAAAAATAGAACAGACTATATCAGACAGATACAATGGGGCTAAAAAAAAGATGACAAGGACATCATCAGCATCAAGCCAAGCCCAAGGTAGGGTACATCCCTGAAGACGGTAATTATATGCAAAAAAATCCACAAAATGCAAAGTGCAAAATAGTGCAGTACTGGTGACAACCACTGACACACAGCTGCGGATCCGCAGCAAAATCCGCAACGTGGTGCACATAGCCTTAGAGGGACAGTGTGGGGGTCATATTTTGTGCAGAGAACATAGTGAGGGACAATTATTTGTTCAGAGGCTTGATAGGTAAGATGTTGTGCACATAGGAAAAAACCCTTTAGGGTACGTGTCCACGATCAGAATGGCCGGCGGTATCGTCGGAGCGGCGGAGCCGCTCGGCGGTAAGCCCTGCCCCCTTTTGGGACGCGATGATGCCGGATGTGTTAACTGTGCACATCCGGGATCATCGCACCCCTCGCCATAGGGCCCTGTGTTATGCCTTGCCGCAGCGCAAACACGCAGCGTCCAGATGTTCCAGCATAGTGGAGGGGATTTTATGAAATCCCGACTCCACTATGCGTGGTAACACGCATCCGTCGGCCCTGCGACTCCGGACATCCTGCGCGTCTTTTAAGATCGCAGCATGTCCGTGTTCCTGGCGGCGACGCTGCGCCGCTGCAAGGAATAACACAGGGCCCTATGCGTGGGGTGCGATGATCCCGGATGTGTGCAATGAACACATCCGGCATCATCGCGTCCCAGAAGGGGGCGGGGCTTAGCGCCGAGCGGGTTTGCTGCTCCGACTAAACCGCCGGCCATCCTGATCGTGGACACATACCCTAAAACAGACACCAGGAGCATTGGAGGAGACTCTCAGCACTGGACCTGGGGAGGGCGAATAAAGCTATTTTTTTTTTTGTTTTGTTTTTCTTTAACCCCTTTCTGACGTCGGACGGGATAGTACGTCCAACGTCAGAAGCCCTGCTTTGAGGTGGGCTCCGGCGGTGAGAAATAACAAATGCAATAACGGGCGATCAAAAGAACGTATCTGCACAATAATGGTATCATTAAAAACGTCAGCTTGGCACGCAAAAAATAAGCTCTCACCCAACCAGAGATCACAAAAAATGGAGACGCTACGGGTCTTGGAAAATGGCGCAATTTTTTATTTTAGCAAACTTTGGAAATTTTTTTCACCATTTAGATAAAAAAGAACCTAGACATGTTTGGTATCTATGAACTCATAATGACCTGGAGAATCATAATATATCAGGTCAGTTGTAACATTTAGTGAACATAGCAAAACAGCCAAACAAAAAACAAGTGTGGGATTGCACTATTTTTGCAATTTCACCGCACTTGGAATTTTTTTCTTGTTTTTGAGTACACAACATGGTAAAATCAATGGTGTCATTCAAAAGTAAAACTCGTCCCGCAAAAAATAAGCCCTCACATGGCCATACTGAAGGAAAATTAAAAAAAAGTTATGGCTCTGGGAAGGAGGGGAGCGAAAAACGGAAACGCAAAAACGAAAAAAGCTGCGGTCATGAAGGGGTTAAACAAACTGCAGTTGGGAGATAAATTTTCCAAACCCAGACACCCCTTTAATAATCATACGTTTTAAGCATCCTCTCTTTACCAGTGGGGGTCTTTTTTAATACATTTCTGTACCCCTAATCTGGTGCAGATTTTCAACCTACAAAACCATATCATTTTATAAAACCAGCAAAGTGGATGAGTTTTAACCCAATCTCATTCACATATCCCGTTTTTTTTATTTTGGTGTGGACTTTTTATTTTTTTGCATTTTTATTTAATTCACAGCATGTGAATGTCTGATGTGGAGATGATTTTCTGCAGCAAAAAACACACATACATTAATAACTGCGGGAAAATATGCATGGATTTTTGATGCTGAAACTATGGCGGATTTTAGTTTAGAAATCCGTGATGGAAAATCCGCAACAAATACACAATGAGTAAATTAAGCCGCCTCCTGCGTCATCTCATTATAGCTTTCAGTACAATGCTGGGTCATTACATTGTGTCCTAATGACGGGGTTCTCATTATGACTCCGTAGAAACAATCTCCAAGGGGGAATCGCTCCAGGACAATTGTATATAAAGGATCTCAGCAAAAAAACTCTTGCTAGTTAAGCAAACCCTTAAGGCAGAAATTTAGCATGTATCCCAGCACTTTACACTAGGTGAGTGGGAGGCTAACACTTTTCTTATAGTTAGGGAGCGAGGACATAAAAGCAGACACAATGCTGAGTTTCCACCAGGTGGCACTGCTTTACAGAGCAGATCTATGGCCTATAGGTACAGTATGCTGCTTCCCTGCAATATTGCGGGAAGAGAGGAGCTTCTCTACAGCAGAAGAATGGAGGGCTCTCGGTTGATGGGATTGCATACTTAAAAGTGTTAGCACCTGCCAAAACTGATGGGTCAAACACACGGATGACAAGAGGAAAAGATGCGTCTCCCAACTTACTGACCTGACATCACCTGAACTGTGCCACAATATGACTGGTAGTGGTCTGGTAGATAAGGATGTGGTGGTTAAACAGAGTGGAGCTGACACCCAGATAGAAAGTGACTTGCGGGGTCATCATACTGTGGGGTGTGACACAGACTCCGGGGGTGACTGTGACTGAGGAAGTAAGGGAGTACAGTAAAGAAGAGCCCCACAAGAAGGGCAAGTCCTCCCGTCGCCAGAGACGTAAAAGGGGCAAAGAAGTGGTACCAGTTGCACCTTGTGAAGAAGTGAATGAAGGAAAAACATTATCTTGTGTTTTTGTTCAGGATGTGGATTATCTTCCAGACTATACCAGGAAGATGGATGCATTCATGTTGCCCCTAGCAACCACTAGGTTGGAGTCGGATGACCGACCAAATGATAGCGCTGGAGGGGAAGAAAACCTGGAGAGCGCTGGTGGAGTGAGAATCCACGGAGGAACTGACCTGTTGTAAACCCAAGTCTGCGGTGACAGAGAGGGATAAAGTAGCGGAGAGTGGTGAAGGCTCCGTAGTACCTGATGCGGAAGACCTGGGGTACTTAGATACCCAAAAGAAAGCTGAACCTGTTGATGAAGAAATAGGTAAAACTCTGAAGCGGCAGAGTGTGGGTGAGCTGGTTCATCTGAAAGTATATTTAAAGAAGTTATGATGCGACATGTGCTAGCCAAAAGGAAACAGGATCACGAAATACAGACTATTAGGGTATGTGTCCACGTGCACGAAACGCTGCGTGTTTGACGCTGCGCAGAGCCGCAGCGTCAAACACGCAGTGTGCAGATGTTACAGCATAGTGGAGGGGATTTTATCAAATCCCGTCTCCACTATGCGTGGTATTCCGGACATGCGCGTCTTTTAAGATCGCAGCATGTCCGTGTACCTTGCGGCGACGCTGCACCGCCGCAAGGTATATCACAGGGCCCTATGTGTGGGGTGCGATGATGCGGGATGTGTGCAATGAACACATCCGGCATCATCGCGTCACAGAAGGGGGCGGGCTTAGGGCGGAGCGGGTTTGCCTCTCCGTCCAAACCGCCGGCCATCCTGAAAGTGGAAACATACCCTTGTCACGCTCGCGCCCTGACTGGAAGGCGTGAGCACGCGGGGGTATGTGTGGCCCCACTGTGCCACAGACCAAACCTCCCTGGAAGGGGCGTAACTAAGTAGCTTCCTAGGTGTTCGCTGGAGCCTCTGATGGTGAGGTCAGACTTGTGCAATAGGAAGCTACCAGGTACCACTCCAGGGTGGAGTCTGGTTGTGGCTGCTGATCCCACCGGGGAACGGAACATAGACAAGCAAGCGGGCACGGATGGCACATAGGCAGGCAGACGGGTACAACAGGAACACAGGCAGGCGGGCACGGCTGGCTCTCTGGTAGGCAGGCGGGCACGGCTGGCTCTCTGGCAGGACTGGTGGACAAGACTGGTACACTGGAAGAACCGGTAGGGACCGGTCTGCAGGCAGGTATGTAGAACGGGTAAGAACCTGTTCAGACACGAGGACCTAGGAATAAGTAGATAAAGACCGCAAGAGCGGATGCAGAGCGAAAGCACAGGAGCTAGAGCCAAGAACAGAAATGCAGGAGGCGGAGCCAAGTGCAGACAGGCAGGAGGCGGAGCCAAGAGCTGGAGGCGGAGCCAAGTGCAGACAGGCAGGAGGCGGAGCCAAGAGCTGACGGCGGAGCCAAGTGCAGACAGGCAGGAGGCGGAGCCAAGAGCTGGCGGCGGAGCCAAGTGCAGACAGGCAGGAGGCGGAGCCAAGAGCGGAGGCGCTGGAGGCGGAGCCAAGAGCGGAGGCGCTGGAAGCGGAGCCAAGAGCGGAGCCAAGAGCGGAGGCGCTGGAGGCGGAGCCAAGAGCGGAGGCGCTGGAGGCGGAGCCAAGAGCGGAGGCGCTGGAGGCGGAGCCAAGAGCGGAGGCGCTGGAGGCGGAGCCAAGAGCGGAGGCGCTGGAGGCGGAGCCAAGAGCGGAGGCGCTGGAGGCGGAGCCAAGAGCGGAGGCGCTGGAGGCGGAGCCAGGTAGAACCGCAAGGAGCGGAGCCAGGTAGAACCGCAAGGAGCGGAGCCAGGTAGAACCGCAAGGAGCGGAGCCAGGTAGAACCGCAAGGAGCGGAGCCAGGTAGAACCGCAAGGAGCGGAGCCAGGTAGAACCGCAAGGAGCGGAGCCAGGTAGAACCGCAAGGAGCGGAGCCAGGTAGAACCGCAAGGAGCGGAGCCAGGTAGAACCGCAAGGAGCGGAGCCAGGTAGAACCGCAAGGAGCGGAGCTAGGTAGAACCGCAAGGAGCGGAGAGGTGCTGCGGGAGGGGTCTCTGCAGCAAAGCTGAGCAGAGCCACAAAGAATGTGGAGAGAAGCTGCAGCAAGGGATAACTGCAACAGCAGAAGATAAGCAGAGTACAAAGGAGCAGAAACGCAGAAGTGAGGAGCAGTGGTAAAGTAACAAAGGTTCAGAGCAGGCAGAGCTGCAAGAGTGCGGAGTGAAAGCAGACTGAGAATACAAGGAAAGACAACAGGGAAGGAAGCCAAAGACTAGGAGACAGAGATAAGACTAAGTACAGACAAGGCAATGGAACAAGACACAAGGACAAAGACACTGGGACCAGGATATACTGCCTCCTGGTGGGCGGACAACAAGACAAAGGAAATAACACAGAGAATCCTCCAGAGAGGGAGTAACTCAGAGCAAGGCCAGGCAAACTCAGAAGCAAGACACTAACTGAGCTAACACATTGCACAGGCCCAGAACACTGGGTGAAGCTGCACTATATACTGGAGGCCTCTTGGTAATTGGTCAGGAACAGATTGGACAGATGCACCTGATTCCTATAAGAACCAGAGAGTTCAGGCGCCGCCCCTCTATACACAGAACCATGAAGCATGCAGAGAGCAGAGACACAGAACATGGAGCTGGCAAGAAACAGAAACCACATCATGACCTGGAGCAGTGGGTAAGATAGTGTGAGAGATGCGAGGCCATGACGTGATGCCAGCAGAGTTGTTACAGTACCCCCCCCTTTACGGCCCCTCTTCTTCAAGCCCGCCAGAATAACTTGTAGAAGAAGGATGGGAGCACACATAGTCCAGGCCAACATGACATCTTCAGGGTAGAAGGCGGCAGGAGAGTCACCAGGTATCTCAGAAAACAAAGTCTCTTTGTGCTCTGCAGGGTTAGCTTCATCAGAAATCTCGGATAGGAAAGTCTCATTGTACCCAATAGGGTTAGCTTTCTCAAAGGACTGGACCATTTCCTCAGGGTAGACAAGAAGCAGGGACTTGGAAGATACCGATTTGTTATCTTCACCAGCCGGCCACATGGAAGCTGAAGGAATACTGACAGGATACACCTTCTGCCCGATATCCAGAGACAAACTTTCAGATAGCAGAGATGTTCTAGAGTACTGAACACAGGAAAAGTCACTAGAGATGAATGTGGAGAGCATCAGCTCCACCGGGTCAGAGAAGAATTGAGGTGAACAAACTTCTGTTTTGAAATCTTCACCAGCCGGCCACAAGGACGCAGAAGGTATAAACATAGGAACCATCTTCTGCCCGTTATCCAGAAGAAATCGTCCAAGCGGCGGGGATGTTCCTAGGAATGGAATACAGGTAAAGTCGTTGGAGATGTGTGGAGAGATAGTCACCGCTTCCCCATCTTCGGTGACATTAGCACATCTTGACTCGACGACTAAGTGTTTACTGGTATAGTCGCTGGAGATGTGTGGAGACATAGTCACCGTTTCCCCATCTTCGGTGACGTCAGCACAGCTTGACTCGACGACTAGCAGACCAGCAGAAGATGTCACTGCTGAGTGTCTTTGACGCATGGGAACCAGACACTTCTCAAGACTGGGTAAGTTCAAACGAAGCACCTTACTGCAACTCTTGACCAGAGCGGGTGGTAGAGTCCTTGGCTTAGAATGACCCATGGGCATAACAGACAGCATATGGAAAACAAACTTCTTCGTGTATAAGGCTCCAACTTGGAGCTGTAGTTGTCCTTGCAGGACTAGACTGCTCTTTAGCAGGGTTCGGCCATTATCAGGTAACGCCCACACTGGGTTCTGGAGCTGAAGAACGGAGACCATACACCGACTCCGTATGACAGGCGGCTTAGACACACCAAAGCTCCCAGAAGGCAGAGAAACAGTCATTAACTTAGATGGAGGGGAAGTACTCTCGCCAGGGACAGCCTCTCCAACTGGCCCGAGGTTTTGGAGCTTAAGATCCCCTGGACAGAAGCCATCCAGGTGTTCCTCACAACAGCAGCGACATTGTATGCCCTTCTTATGGCTGATTTCAGGCTGCTGCTTTGCCAGCCCACTCTCATCAACCTTCTTAGGCTTCACACAGGTTGCTGCTTTAACGGGTAGAGGAACAGGAGGGTCACAGACAGTCATGGCTTGACGTGGGGGTTTCTTCACGGGTTTCGCCCGTCTGGAGCGCCTCTCGGATCTAGATGGGGAAGACTTAACAGGAGCAGCAGGACAAGGCTTGTCAAAGACTTTACGGAAGGCCACTAGGAAGGCCCCTAGGTTCATGACAATAGGATCCCCTGCTTCCCAGAGGGGAGTTATCCATATTAGAGCATCTTCGGCCAGGTAGGACATGATGTAACCCACCTTGACCCAGTCAGAGGGGAAACAAGCTGCATTCTGCAGGATGTAGCGTAAGCACTTCTTCAGGAACCCCTGGCATTCTTCAGGATTCCCATAGAACCTAGGTGGGTCAGCTGGGTAGTGCTCCTCCTCATAGGCCTGAAGTTGCTTGAAGAGAGCATTAGAGACAATAATTGGGTCAGAGGTCTCTTCAATCTGAACCACCCTTGGTGGAACAAATTTTTCAGGTTGCTCATACGGGCAGGAAAAAAGTTCATCATGCTCTGCGAGCGGTAGGACATGGGATACAGCGGAGGCCATGGCCTGTGCAAACTGTCACGCTCGCGCCCTGACTGGAAGGCGTGAGCACGCGGGGGTATGTGTGGCCCCACTGTGCCACAGACCAAACCTCCCTGGAAGGGGCGTAACTAAGTAGCTTCCTAGGTGTTCGCTGGAGCCTCTGATGGTGAGGTCAGACTTGTGCAATAGGAAGCTACCAGGTACCACTCCAGGGTGGAGTCTGGTTGTGGCTGCTGATCCCACCGGGGAACGGAACATAGACAAGCAAGCGGGCACGGATGGCACATAGGCAGGCAGACGGGTACAACAGGAACACAGGCAGGCGGGCACGGCTGGCTCTCTGGTAGGCAGGCGGGCACGGCTGGCTCTCTGGCAGGACTGGTGGACAAGACTGGTACACTGGAAGAACCGGTAGGGACCGGTCTGCAGGCAGGTATGTAGAACGGGTAAGAACCTGTTCAGACACGAGGACCTAGGAATAAGTAGATAAAGACCGCAAGAGCGGATGCAGAGCGAAAGCACAGGAGCTAGAGCCAAGAACAGAAATGCAGGAGGCGGAGCCAAGTGCAGACAGGCAGGAGGCGGAGCCAAGAGCTGGAGGCGGAGCCAAGTGCAGACAGGCAGGAGGCGGAGCCAAGAGCTGACGGCGGAGCCAAGTGCAGACAGGCAGGAGGCGGAGCCAAGAGCTGGCGGCGGAGCCAAGTGCAGACAGGCAGGAGGCGGAGCCAAGAGCGGAGGCGCTGGAGGCGGAGCCAAGAGCGGAGGCGCTGGAAGCGGAGCCAAGAGCGGAGGCAAGAGCGGAGGCGCTGGAGGCGGAGCCAAAAGCGGAGGCGCTGGAGGCGGAGCCAAGAGCGGAGGCGCTGGAGGCGGAGCCAAGAGCGGAGGCGCTGGAGGCGGAGCCAAGAGCGGAGGCGCTGGAGGCGGAGCCAAGAGCGGAGGCGCTGGAGGCGGAGCCAAGAGCGGAGGCGCTGGAGGCGGAGCCAAGAGCGGAGGCGCTGGAGGCGGAGCCAGGTAGAACCGCAAGGAGCGGAGCCAGGTAGAACCGCAAGGAGCGGAGCCAGGTAGAACCGCAAGGAGCGGAGCCAGGTAGAACCGCAAGGAGCGGAGCCAGGTAGAACCGCAAGGAGCGGAGCCAGGTAGAACCGCAAGGAGCGGAGCCAGGTAGAACCGCAAGGAGCGGAGCTAGGTAGAACCGCAAGGAGCGGAGAGGTGCTGCGGGAGGGGTCTCTGCAGCAAAGCTGAGCAGAGCCACAAAGAATGTGGAGAGAAGCTGCAGCAAGGGATAACTGCAACAGCAGAAGATAAGCAGAGTACAAAGGAGCAGAAACGCAGAAGTGAGGAGCAGTGGTAAAGTAACAAAGGTTCAGAGCAGGCAGAGCTGCAAGAGTGCGGAGTGAAAGCAGACTGAGAATACAAGGAAAGACAACAGGGAAGGAAGCCAAAGACTAGGAGACAGAGATAAGACTAAGTACAGACAAGGCAATGGAACAAGACACAAGGACAAAGACACTGGGACCAGGATATACTGCCTCCTGGTGGGCGGACAACAAGACAAAGGAAATAACACAGAGAATCCTCCAGAGAGGGAGTAACTCAGAGCAAGGCCAGGCAAACTCAGAAGCAAGACACTAACTGAGCTAACACATTGCACAGGCCCAGAACACTGGGTGAAGCTGCACTATATACTGGAGGCCTCTTGGTAATTGGTCAGGAACAGATTGGACAGATGCACCTGATTGCTATAAGAACCAGAGAGTTCAGGCGCCGCCCCTCTATACACAGAACCATGAAGCATGCAGAGAGCAGAGACACAGAACATGGAGCTGGCAAGAAACAGAAACCACATCATGACCTGGAGCAGTGGGTAAGATAGTGTGAGAGATGCGAGGCCATGACGTGATGCCAGCAGAGTTGTTACAACCCTTAGGGTATGTTTCCACGTTCAGGAAACGCTGCGTCCAGATTTTACAGCATAGTGGAGGGGATTTCGTGAAATCCTGTCTCCACTATGCAGTAAAAGACGCATGCGGCAGACCCGCGGAAACGGACATGCAGTGCGTCTTTTAAGAACGCGGCATGTCCTTGCATTGCTGAAACAACGCAAGGACAACGCAGGTGACCTGCCAGTGACCTCAGGTGCAGATTTGGTCAGGATTTTACCTGCATAAAATCCTGACCAAATCCTGATGCAATCCTGAACGTGGACACATACCCTTAAAGAGACAGTGAAAGAACATGTCGAACAAGAAAGGGTCCCAAGACAAGCGGCTGAGCACAGGGTGGATGAGCTGGAGAAGGAAATCTCTGAGCTCAGAGGTCACCTGTTCATGTGGCAAAGTGTGTATAAGGCCCTAAGGGAAGATATGGAAGTGCTCAGAGATGCATTAAGAGGCCCTCTACAAGAGAAAGAGGTGGAGGTCGCAGACGTATCGTGCCAGTACCAGAGTGGTAAAGAGGCGGAGCTGCCAATGCCCATTTTGGCGAGGGCTCGTGCAGAAGAGTGGGTACTAAAAGCATAACAAGATAGTCACCCGGTCGTGACAGGTTTCTTGATGGAAAGGTCCATGGCAAAGCAGGAGCCATCCGTCCCTGAAGAGTGCGACTCCGCTCTTCAACTGTGTGATAGATGTCCCCGAAGAGGTGCAAGATGCATGTACCAGTGAGGGTGTGAATGAGGCCTTTAAAAAGGCAGTAGAAGCGTGTAGTGTGCACTGGGCACTAGAGACAAAACAGTTGGTGATACTGTCGACTAAGGAAGTCACAGTGAAGTGGGTGGCTATCCTGAGGGATATGCACCTACGGTGCCTCCGCACGAAACAGATGATCCTGTTGAGGAATAATGAGGCCGCTCGACGTTTGGAGCATGAAAGGAAAACTCAGAGTCGGCTGGGCTTGGTGGAAGACACAGTCCAAGTACCCAAAGTTCTGGTGGCGAAAGTCATTGGGAGACATGGAAGAGTGATGCAGGAGATGGTGAATATATCCCGTGTGAAGAGAATGAGGATTACGGCTGATGATGAGGCCCAGGTCTTTGGTGAAGATGGGATGTTCCATTCCTTGTTGTCGGATCCATGAAGAGTCTAGGGAATATCCGGATGCTCCTGGGGTATCGTGTGGCGTACCTGAAAGAAATAGAGCAGCTAAGACTGTACCGACGGCAGGTCAATAAAAAGCTGCAGAACATAAGGTGGCGTCCGCCTTCATCCCAAGGAAAATGGAACAAAAGGGACCCTCCAAATAATGGAATGGCTGACCGCCAAGGATGTTCAGAGAGACAAGGAGGTCGAATATCTGAAAGTGGCAGTTCTACCCCAGTACAAAGCTAAGGGACATGGATAGTAGTAGACGTAGTAATGAAGGGTCAGACTCAGATAAGTCACTAGGCTCGACTGGACGGTGGACGCATGACTGCAATAACCGTGGGTGGTGGCCATGGAAAGAAAGATCACATGAAGGGGCGCACTCAGAAAGTGTGGTGACTGTTATGATCCGGTGGTAGGATCACCAAACTGACCTGATAGGTAAACCTGAATAGTAGGACAAGCTCTGAGAATGTGGAACTATACCGACCGCAATCCTGATCCTATCCACACACACTAAAGGCAGCCGTGGAGCGATACCTAAAAACCTAGACGCCTCTTCACAGCCTGAGAAACTAGCTACCCCTAGAGAGAAAGCAAAGCCTCACTTGCCTCAGAGAAATAACCCCAAAGTTTAGACAGCCCCCCACAAATAATAACGGTGAGTTAAGGGGAAAATACAAACGTAGGGATGAAAAACAGGTTTAAGCAAATGAGGCCCGCTAACACTAAATAGACAGAAGATAGCAGGGATCTGTGTGGTCAGTACAAAAACTATCCACGCAGAAAGTACAAGAACCCCCACACCGACTCACGATGTGAGGGGAGCACTTCTGCTCCCCAGAGCTACCAGCAAGCGAAAAATCACATATAAGCAAGCTGGGCTGAACACATCATATACTGAGAAACATATTCAAGGAAACAATGAGCAAAAAGAACTAGCAAGACTTAGCTTCTCAGAAATAGACAGGTCACCAGGAAAATCCAGGAGAGGTCAGAACCAGTACTGAATACAACGACAGCAGGCAACAAGTAAAGGTCCAGGTGGAGTTAAATAGGAACCAGCATAGCAGGAAATGAGGCAGCTGAGCCCAGCTCCAGACCCGCAGTATCGCTAAAGGCCACCAGAGGGAACCCAGACGGAATTCACAACAGTACCCCCCCCTTGAGGAGGGGTCACCGAACCCTCACCAGAGCCCCCAGGCCGATCAGGACGAGCCGAATGAAAGGCATGAACCAAATCGGCCGCATGGACATCAGAGGCGACAACCCAGGAATTATCCTCCTGACCATAGCCCTTCCATTTAACTAAGTACTGAAGCTTCCGTCTCGAAACACGAGAATCCAAGATCTTCTCCACCACATACTCTAATTCTCCCCCGACCAAGATCGGAGCAGGAGGGTCAACAGAAGGAACCACAGGCACCACATATCTCCGCAACAATGACCTATGGAACACATTGTGAATGGCAAATGATGCTGGGAGGTCCAAACGAAATGACACAGGGTTGAGGATTTCCAAAATCTTATAAGGACCGATGAAACGAGGCTTGAACTTAGGAGAGGAAACCTTCATCGGAACATAACGAGAAGACAACCATACCAAATCCCCCACACGAAGTCGGGGACCCACACAGCGACGGCGGTTAGCAAAGCGCTGAGCCTTCTCTTGTGACAACGTCAAATTGTCCACCACAAGGTTCCAAATCTGCTGCAACCTATCCACCACAGAATCCACCCCAGGACAGTCAGAAGGCTCAACCTGACCTGAGGAAAAACGAGGATGAAAACCAGAATTGCAATAAAAAGGCGAAACCAAAGTAGCAGAACTAGCCCGATTATTGAGGGCGAACTCAGCCAATGGCAAAAAAGTCACCCAATCATCCTGATCCGCAGAAACAAAACATCTCAGATAAGTCTCCAAGGTCTGATTAGTTCGTTCGGTTTGGCCATTCGTCTGAGGATGGAAGGCCGATGAAAAAGATAATTCAATGCCCATCTTAGCACAAAAGGACCGCCAAAATCTGGACACAAACTGGGATCCTCTGTCAGACACAATATTCTCAGGAATACCATGCAAACGAACCACATTCTGAAAAAAACAGTGGAACCAAATCGGAGGAGGAAGGCAGCTTAGGCAAGGGCACCAAATGGACCATTTTAGAAAAACGATCACAAACCACCCAGATAACAGACATCTTCTGAGAGACTGGAAGATCCGAAATAAAATCCATGGAAATATGCGTCCAGGGCCTCTTCGGGACAGGTAAAGGCAAAAGCAGTCCACTGGCACGAGAACAGCAAGGTTTGGACCGAGCACAAATCCCACAGGACTGCACAAAGGAATGCACATCCCGCGACAAGGAAGGCCACCAAAAGGACCTAGCCACCAAATCCCTGGTACCAAAAATCCCAGGATGACCCGCCAACACCGAAGAATGAACCTCGGAAATGACTCTACTGGTCCATCTATCCGGGACAAACAGTCTCTCCGGTGGACAACGGTCAGGTCTATTGGCCCGAAATTCCTGCAGTACCTGTCGTAAATCAGGGGAGATGGCAGACAAAATCACCCCCTCTCTGAGGACACCAGCCGGTTCAGAAACTCCCGGAGAGTCAGGCACAAAGCTCCTAGAAAGAGCATCAGCCTTCACGTTCTTCGAACCCGGAAGGTATGAAACCACAAAATCAAAACGGGAGAAAAACAGCGACCATCGAGCCTGTCTAGGATTTAGCCATTTAGCAGACTCGAGATAAGTCAAATTCTTGTGATCCGTCAAGACCACCACACGATGTTTGGCTCCCTCTAGCCAATGTCGCCACTCCTCAAATGCCCATTTCATTGCCAACAACTCCCGATTACCAACATCATAATTCCGCTCGGCAGGCGAAAACTTTCTTGAAAAGAAAGCACATGGCCTCATCACAGAGCCATCAGAGCTTCTCTGTGACAAGACAGCCCCAGCTCCAATCTCAGAAGCATCAACCTCGACCTGGAAGGGCAGAGAGACATCCGGCTGACGCAAGACAGGAGCCGAAGAGAACCGACGTTTGAGCTCCTGAAAGGCCTCCACGGCCGCAGGAGACCAATTCGTCACATCAGAACCCTTCTTGGTCAAATCCGTCAAAGGCTTAACCACACTGGAAAAATTAGTGATGAAGCGACGGTAAAAATTAGCAAAACCCAAGAACTTCTGAAGACTCTTTACCGATGTAGGTTGAGTCCAGTCATAAATAGCCTGGACCTTGACTGGATCCATCTCAATGGTAGAAGGAGAAAAAATAAAGCCCAAAAAGGAAACCTTCTGGACTCCGAAGAGACATTTAGAGCCCTTCACAAACAAGGCATTGGCTCGCAGGACCTGAAATACCATCCTGACCTGCTTCACATGAGACTCCCAATCATCAGAAAAGACCAAAATATCATCCAGGTACACAATCATAAACCTATCCAGATATTCTCGGAAGATGTCGTGCATGAAGGACGGGAACACAGAAGGGGCATTAGAAAGCCCAAAAGGCATCACCAAGTACTCAAAATGGCCTTCGGGCGTATTGAATGCTGTTTTCCATTCATCGCCCTGCTTTATACGCACAAGATTATACGCTCCACGAAGATCTATCTTGGTGAACCAACTGGCCCCCCTAATCCGAGCAAACAGATCAGACAACAGTGGCAAAGGATACTGAAATTTGACCATGATGTTATTTAGAAGGCGATAATCTATACAGGGTCTCAGAGAACCATCCTTCTTGGCCACAAAAAAGAACCCCGCACCTAAAGGGGACGAGGACGGGCGAATATGCCCCTTCTCCAAAGACTCCTTGATATAACTCCGCATAGCGGCATGTTCTGGTACAGACAAATTAAAAAGTCGTCCCTTAGGGAACTTACTACCAGGAATCAAATTTATGGCGCAATCCCAATCCCTATGAGGAGGTAGGGCACTGGACTTGGGCTCATCAAATACATCCTGGTAGTCCGACAAAAATTCAGGGACTTCAGAAGGAGTAGAAGAAGCAATAGACACCAAAGGAGCATCGCCATGAATCCCCTGGCAACCCCAACTTGACACAGACATTGCTTTCCAATCCAGGACTGGATTATGAGCCTTTAGCCATGGCAGACCTAACACGACAACATCATGCAAATTATGTAACACAAGAAAGCGAATCACCTCCTGATGTGCAGGAGTCATGCACATGGTCAGTTGAGCCCAGTACTGAGGTTTATTCTTGGCCAATGGCGTGGCATCAATTCCCTTTAGTGGAATAGGGAATTGCAAAGGCTCCAAGATAAAACCACAGCGCCTGGCAAAAGACAAATCCATCAAATTCAGGGCAGCACCTGAATCCACAAAAGCCATAACTGAGTAGGATGACAGAGAGCAAATCAAAGTAACAGACAAAATGAATTTAGGCTGTACAGTACCAATGGTGACAGACTTAGTGAAGTTTTTTATGCGCTTAGAACAATCTGAGATAACATGAGCAGAATCACCACAGTAAAAGCACAACCCATTCTGATGTCGGTGATTTTGTCGTTCAATTCTGGTCAGAATCCTGTCACATTGCATAGACTCAGGCTTCTGCTCAGAAAATACCGCCAGATGGTGCACTGGTTTGCGCTCCCGTAAGCGCCGATCAATCTGAATGGCCAAAGACATTGACTCATTCAGATCCGTAGGCGTGGGGAACCCCACCATAACATCCTTAATGGCTTCAGAAAGACCCTTTCTGAAAATTGCTGCCAGGGCACACTCATTCCATTGAGTGAGCACAGACCATTTCCTAAACTTCTGACAGAAAACCTCTGCTTCATCCTGACCCTGGGAGAGAGCCAGCAAAACCTTTTCTGCTTGGTCTACCAGATTAGGTTCCTCATAAAGCACTCCAAGCGCCAGAAAAAACGCATCCACATTTTGCAATGCAGGATCTCCCGGCGCCAGAGAGAATGCCCAATCTTGAGGGTCACCACACAACAAAGAAATAATAATTTTAACTTGCTGAACCGGATCACCAGAGGAACGAGGTCTCAGAGAAAGGAATAATTTGCAATTATTTTTAAAGTTCAAAAACCTAGATCTGTCTCCTGAGAACATCTCAGGAATAGGTATCTTAGGCTCTGACATAGGACTGCGGACTACATAATCCTGAATGCCTTGTACCCTAGCAGTGAGATGATCCACACTAGAAGACAGACTCTGAAGGTCCATAGCTGCAGCTGAATTCTGAACCACCCAGAGATTAAGGGGAGGAGAGAGGCTAGACATACTGCAGAGGAAAAAAAAAAATGAACTCAGGATTTCTCTTATCCCTCTTTTGCGATGCATTAACTCTTTATTGGCCTGCTGTACTGTTATGATCCGGTGGTAGGATCACCAAACTGACCTGATAGGTAAACCTGAATAGTAGGACAAGCTCCGGGAATGTGGAACTATACCGACCGCAATCCTGATCCTATCCACACACACTAAAGGCAGCCGTGGAGCGATACCTAAAAACCTAGACGCCTCTTCACAGCCTGAAAAACTAGCTACCCCTAGAGAGAAAGCAAAGCCTCACTTGCCTCAGAGAAATAACCCCAAAGTTTAGACAGCCCCCCACAAATAATAACGGTGAGTTAAGGGGAAAATACAAACGTAGGGATGAAAAACAGGTTTAAGCAAATGAGGCCCGCTAACACTAAATAGACAGAAGATAGCAGGGATCTGTGCGGTCGGTACAAAAACTATCAAAAACTATCCACGCAGAAAGTACAAGAACCCCCACACCGACTCACGATGTGAGGGGAGCACTTCTGCTCCCCAGAGCTACCAGCAAGCGAAAAATCACATATAAGCAAGCTGGACTGAACACATCATATACTGAGAAACATATTCAAGGAAACAATGAGCAAAAAGAACTAGCAAGACTTAGCTTCTCAGAAATAGACAGGTCACCAGGAAAATCCAGGAGAGGTCAGAACCAGTACTGAATACAACGACAGCAGGCAACAAGTAAAGGTCCAGGTGGAGTTAAATAGGAACCAGCATAGCAGGAAATGAGGCAGCTGAGCCCAGCTCCAGACCCGCAGTATCGCTAAAGGCCACCAGAGGGAACCCAGACGGAATTCACAACAGGTGACTAAAGGTCTGGTGACACAGACAGACTGTGACTTAAGAGCCAAAGCTCAAGGCCTACTTGTTGACAGCTGGGGGCGGGGTAAACCTAACAAGGGTGTGATAATGTGTGATGCTCAAAACCGACTGAGATGGTTCTCTCGACTGGTAGGGCAAGGCAACGTGCGTGACCTGTCTCGAGACCCCAGGTTATGACAGGTGTTCAACCCAACAAGTTTGAACAGACGGGGGTATGTGATGCAGTGACCCCTGTGGCAGCTAGGGGGTGCTGTGTGTGCTCCTCGGGATATGCATGGAGGCGTAACTGTGGTTATAATGGTGGTGAAACAGTGACTGGCAAAATTGTAAGTCGCAGATATGTGTCGCAGAGGGAGTCTGCATGGTAACTCTGAAGTAATGTTGTTGTTCTGGGACCTGTAGTCCCACAAGTGTGTGTATAGTTGTGAAGCGAGACTTACTGGGCTAGTTATGAGAGATGGGCGGGTCGAACTAGCCACACACACACACACACACACACACACACACACTCCCACCTGTGGGAGTGGTTACAGCTTCATAATGTGACCAGGGTGTGGGTCACATGGTCTCTGAGTAAGGTCCTGGAAGCCTATGTGTTGGGAGTGCCGTCTCCCTGAAGAACACATGGTGGGGCTTTGTACCTGGTGGCCTGGGGTGTTGGACAAATGTTCTGAATAGCACCTGGACAAGCCACATGCCTGTGTGTTGGACGGTCCCAGGAGGGATGGACATACTGAATAGCACACAGTGAAACTGTGGTCCTAGACGGTCTGTGTTGGAAGCCCCCGTGTGTGGAGTCTTCCTGGAGCACCTGAGAGACCGTGGACCTGGACGGTCTGTGTTGGAAAGCTACCGTCCTTCGGTGGCTCTGGACTAACTGATGTGTGCCTGCTAGGTAAGTTGGTGAACCCCGTGAGGCAGCTTCCCTGAGAGAGCATGTCAGCATGTGGAGCAGGCGCTCCAGAAAGGTAACCCCAGACAAGGAGATTATCATACACTTCTATGCCGTATCATATAGTATATCTGCCATATGAACTGTTAGGCGTATGGTCACCCATGGTAACTGGACGAAGTGAGAGGTCCAGCATGTTTAGTGAACTGTGAATTGAAGCCATACAAAATGTATACAATTAACTGTGCGTGACCCGGTTTATGACACTTTAATAAACCGCATGGACTGTTTTGTGTGAAAAAACGTTCCTGTGTGCTTGAATCCCGTGCCAAGCGAGTGTCCCCCAACACATGCGATAAGCGCTATCTTACAGGGGCAATCACTTTTTCACACAGGGCCCTGCAGGTTTGGATTTCTTTTTCCCATAATAATAAAGACCTTCATTGATAAACTGCATTTTGAGATTACTCGTGTTATCCTTGTCTAATATTAAAATTTAAATTTGGTGATCTGAAACATATAAGTGTGAGAAACATCAACAGAACAAGAAATCAGGAAGGGGGAAAATACTTTTTCACACCACTTGTATACACAGTATATATACAGGACTGGTCAAAAGTTTGGACACAACTGTTCATGCAATGGTTTTCCTTGTTTTTATTGGAGTATGCAAAACACCAAAAGGACACAAACAGAAAGGAGTGAAGAAAAATGTGTAAAAAAAACAAAACAAAAACAAAAACAAAGAATATGAGTTAAACCTTAGATTCCTCACAGTGCTCACTTTTACCATGTTTACAGATTTATACCCCCCTGGTACTCTCTGTGGCATCTTCATTAGGTTGTCATCTGGAATGGCTTCCAACAGTCCTGAGTGAGTTCCCAGAGGTGCTGAGCTCTTGTCAGCTGCTTTGCCTCCGCTCTCTGTCCAACTCATTCAAAATCATCTCCATTGGGTTCAGATTGGTGACTGCAGAGGCCATTTCATCTGCCGCAGTTTCCATGCCGCTCCCACTTGCCCTTACATAACCTGGAGGTGTCTGAGGTCATTATCCTGTTGCAACTCAAATATTGGTCGCCGGCGCAGATCACTGTGGTCGCTATGCTGGGTACTTTGTATTGAATTTGGAATAAATCAGCAGCAAAACACCCCCACCCCATCACACCTCCTCCTCCATGCTTCACAATGGGCTTCACACAAGTAGAAACCATCCAATCACTTTTTTTTTTTTGCATTGGCACCAGAATTCTCACATTTTGACTCAATAGTACAGATTTCCACTGATCTAATGTCAAAGTCCTTGTGTTACTTAGACCAAACAAGTCTCTTCTTGTTTGCAGCAATTCCACCATAAAGGCCGGCTGCTTGCAGTCTCTTCTCGGACAAATTTTGTTGAGAAGTGTCTGCTACTTGATGTATTTGCATCAATTAAGAGGACTGTTAACTGAGGTGCTGTCAATTTGTGGTTTCAGAGTATGAAGCTTGTTGAACTTATCCTCTGCAGCATAGGTAATTCTTGGTATTTTCAGTTCTCATGAAAGCCAGTTTCATCATAACGATTGATGGTTTTCACATCTTCACTTGAGGACACCTTCAAAGTTCTAGCAATTTGCTGGATTTACTGACCTTTATGCCTTAACCCTTTAAATACTGGTTGAATTTAATTTTTTTTGTTTTTTCTTTCCCTTATTCCAAAAGCCATAACATTTTTATTTTTCTGTCGATGTAGCCATGTGAGGGCTTGTTTTTTTTGCAGGACAAGTTGTATTTTTATCATATGATGTACTGGAAAGTGGGGAAGAAATTCAAAGTGTTGTGAAATAGAAAAAAAGTGTAATTTTGCAATAGTTTTAATTTTTTATTTACAGAGTTGGATTTATTGTAAAACTAACCTGGTAATTCAGTTCTCCAAGTCAGTACATGTGCGCAGATATCGAACATGAATAATTTTTGTTTTATTTAAGTAGTGTAAAAAAATTCTGAAATTTGTCAAATGAAACATTTTTGCTTGTGTTGCCAATTTCCAAGAGCCATGACATTTTCAGTTTTTCAGATATTTGGGTGTGTGAGGCTTGATTTTTGTACCAGAGCCGATGTTCGACCAGTGTAAATGGGCCCTTCGACTTGGGTGCCGGCTATATAATAGAGCCGACACTTGTACTCTATTGAGCGGGCTCAACTCCTGCACGGCAGATGTTGCTAATGGCATTTTGTTCCAAATGGGCCCCCATGAGCAGTGGGCCACCAGTTTGCCTGGGTTCACAGGGTGCTGACACTGGCCCTACTTAAGCGTGTCTCTGAAATGACAAAACTACACTGGGTGCAGGTGTTGGAGCCTAGGGGAGGCGAAAAAGTCGCTTTGGACTTGTACTACTAAAGATGCTTGATAGTTGAGGAGGGGGATTTTGCATTGGGGGCCCATGAGCTTCAACCTTGTGGTCACATATTGTAAGTCACATGCAATTGTGACCTGTCTGCAGTTTGATTGTTTTGGTTTCCACAGCAAATAGAACTAATAATATAGTTCCGTGACCCAAGTTGCTGCACAACCCAGGCCTCGTAGATTGCAGCTGCTGAAGAACCTCGTCTTAAAGGTAGAGGGTCCACTACATGTCAATCAGTGACTGGCCCAGGAAGAGCTAAGAGGCATTGCATGGCCAGCTTACAAGGCAGATGCATTCATAGACAACATGGGACCCCATAGCAGAAGTTCTATTTGGGCCCCCCCTCTCCCCCCAAAAAAAACTTAATATTCGGCACAGTATAGCATATCCCACAACTTTGCAGCCCTTACAAAGTCATTTTCCTCCTATATATTCATCTCTACAGTATTTTGAGCACCACAAAGTCCTCTATACAGTATATGGGCACCACAATGCTTCATACAATATTATGGGCACCACATAGTCCCTCATACAGTATTATGGGCACCACATAGCCATCTATACAGTATTATAGGTACCACGTAGTCCTCCATACAATTTCATGAGCACCACATAGTCCCCCAAACAGTATTATGGGCATCACACAGTCCTTCATACAGTACTATGGGCACCACAAGGTCCTCTATACAGTATTATAGGTACCACACAGTCCTCCATACAGTATTATTGGCACCACATAGTCCACCATACAGTATTATGGGTACCACACAGTCTTCCATACAGTATTATGGGGACCACATAGTCCTTCATACAGTATTATGGGCACAAGTAGGTGCTGCTTGAGAAAATAGCACAAATAGGGTCTTATCCAAAATACAGTTGGTTTAAAACAATCAAATTGCACTCACCAGATGGAGCTATAAATTAGGCTTATAGGAGATATTCGCAGCAGCAGATCCACAGGTCCAGTAACGGCCACGAGATAAATACAAATTGGGGAAAAAAACGTGGACTTATTCTGCGCTGCTTAATAACTGAAGATCTGAGTATATTAAATAAAATGTGGTTTTATTCAACGCGTTTCAAAGTACTGAGACTTCTTCATCAGGAAATACCACAAATTCCTGATGAAGAAGTCTCTATACTTTGAAACGCGTTGAATAAAACCACATTTTATTTAATATACTCGGATGTTCAGTTATTCAGCAGCACAGAATAAGTCCACGTTTTTTTCCCAAGTATTATGGGCACCACACAGTTCTCTATTCTGTATTATGGGTAACACACAGTCCTTCATACAGTATTATGGACACCACATAGTCCTCCATACTGTATTATAGGTACAAAATAGTTTTCCATACAATATTATGGGCAACACATAGTTCTCCAAACAATATTATGGGCACCACATAGTCCTCCATAGAGTATTATAGGTCCCACATAGTCCTCTATACAGTATTATAGGTACCATTTAGTTCTCCATACAATATTATGAGAACCATTTAGTCCTCCATACAGTATTTTGGGCACCACATAGTCCTCAACACAGTATTATGGGCACCACATAGTGGCCCATACAGTATAATGGGTCCCATATAGTGCTCCATGCAGTATAATGGACATCATATATTGCTCCATTCAGTATTATAGGCCCCACATAGTGCTCCATACAGTATAATGGACATCATATATTTCTCCATTCAGTATAATGGACCCCACATAGTGCTCCATTCAGTATAATGGGCCCATATATTGCTTCATACAGAATAATGGGCCCCCTATATTGCTTCATAAAGTATAATGGGCCCCAAATATTGCTCCATACATTATAATGGGCCCCATATATTGCTCCATACACTATAATGGCCTTCATGTATTGTTTGATACAGTATAATGGGCTCCCTATATTGCCTCATACGGTATGATGGGCCTCATATAATGTTCCATACAGGAAAAATCCCCGCTGCTCCAGTCTATGCAGTCTCCGGTCTTCTGACTCTCTGCACTGCTCAGCACAGAAGGTGTACTGTAGTGACGCCATCGCACCCTCTTCGCTGAGATGTCACAGAACTCAGATGCAGAAGGGGAATGATGGGAGAGGGAGCGTCAGCTGATGCCTCTCCCATCATTGTTTTCTACTGTATCTGCATCCAGAGTGCCGAAACAGTGGAAAGTACAATGCATGGGGGTGGTGCCACTCTGGAACCGAGCCCCCCCAACTTAGGAGCCCCATAGTGGCCAAGTGGTCTGCCGTCATTGGTGGTATGCCACTGTTAGAAGGGGTATGATTTTCTTTTCATAAACAGTGCCAAACCCGTCCACAGGTTGCGTCTGGTATTGAAGCTGGGTCCAATTCCCTTAAATGAAGAAAAGCTGCACTACACAATAATACCCACAGACAGATGTGGCGCTGTTTCCAGAAAGAGTTTGTTGGTCCGAATCGTAAAACAGACATTACATAAAAAAGTAAAGCACCTCACGTGTTAAGCTTCTTGTACTATTGCCCCTGATGTCAACAACCCCCGTCAGTCGCCACAATGCTGTCTCTATTTTTGGCCTTTGTGGTCACTGTGGATTGGGTGGTGCAGCTGCGACAGGGATAAGTGATCACTTGAAAGTGGGTATTTGCAGGTGGCACCATATTGTGAATGGACCCCCCGTAGATCAGCTGAGCAGTGCCGTTAGTGCCACTTTCCACATACACAATGAGCTCCGTGTCTTCCATCCTCCTTGGATTGTATAAGTGTAACTCAATAGAGAGTAATTAGAAGCAGCGGCTGATGAGCGCCTTATGACACTCACAAATCCGTCACCACCTTGTCCATGTGTTTGTCATTTGCACAATTCCACATCGTGTCACAACGATCGTTAGCCAAAATGGTCCTGCTATCTCCACAGACTCCCTTCAACTCCGTTAACATGCATGCTCAGATTCACTGAGCATGCACGTTTGACAGGAAGGAGAAAAAACTGGTAATCAGCTCACCTTCCATGGAGGACAATTAGAGTTTGAAAACCACTTTTACTCACTCTTGTAAACCTTGATTGATCATGATGTGGTGAACAAGGTGTAGGAACACACCAGGCTGGTATCCAGGTCAAAAATGGAAGTAGGGTCCATGAGGACTGAGCTCCAGCACCAATACAAAATGTTAATACATAACTTTTCACGTGCAATTAAAAACATGGTGAAAATAAAGCAAAAAAGGTAAAAAAAAAAAAATTAAGGCTCCATGAGTTTACGCATTTCAGGTTGCTAATCTGAAACGCGTAAACTCATGGATCCTTAATCTTTTGGTCCATATGAAAAGGCCATTACTAATAAAGATCTGCCATAATTTTGAGCCCCATTAGAGCTTTTGCATTGGGGCCCATGAGCTTCAAAGTACACTACTGCTTATAGACATGCATGAGGCTGTTAAGTTGGGGCAATGAGACCCCTGGCCGGCCCCTACTTGGACCGTGAATATTGGATGTGTGATGCCAGTGTGTCTCTCCCAGTGGGAAAAGGAATCGTAAGCAAAATTGCTGTTGGCAATTTTTGGAACGATTTATCCCCTAATCACATTTGTTCTTTTTACCCAAGACATCGCTAAATTTGCCTGGAGTGTTTTCAACTGCACTGGCAAATCCCAAACTATAGGCACGTGTGAATCGGGCATGTGCAAACTCATTCAGATTGCCCCATAATCATTAGCGTGCATTTGCAGTGTATGTCGGATGGTTCCTTGACGTATTCCTCCATTAGATGCCTCTCACGTACGCCATGTATAGGTTCATAGTGCCATACAACAACCATACAAACGTTAGGAGAAAAGGAGCATAAAAAAAGTAAAATGGCAAGATGGAGGATAAAAGGACACTACTTTGGCCGTCTGGCTGGTGAAGGGGACCTGTGGAAACGTTGTCGCACACCAAATTGGTTGGGTAGGACAGCCACAGCAGCACAGGGCAGCTGCATTTGTGGTTGACTGCCGACATCACAGGCGTCAAGCAACGTCTTGTACCAAGCGTAGGCCATCATCGGGGACTATGGGATGGATCACTTGAGAAATGGTACATCTGGGGTATACAATAAAAGGAAAACCCGAGAAGGAAGCAAAGGACATAAAGTAAAATGCTACGCAGGTGAAAGGAAGTAAAAATAACACATTTCCACTTTGGGCTGTGAAACCACAATATATTTTTTTTGTTAAATGTCATCCTTTGTTTCCCTGTGGTATACCAACACCCATGCCCATCCCGCCGTGTAAGGAAGCCTGCTGTGTCTGTTCCCTGACACGCCACGTCCTTTATCACCTGCACTTTGCCCTTATGTCTGCTTCCTCTACAACTGCAGAAACGCAACATGTCATGTGTACTCTATAGGCCGAGCAGATGAAAAGGAGCAGACAGCACTCAATCAGTGAGCTCAGGCTTCTACTCGGCACAGATAAATCATCACCAACTCCATTGAGTTTTAAAAAAAACAACTGTCATCTCCTGTCTCAGTAATGACAATGTCTTCACTGAATACAGGGTTTACAGATTTTACCCCTGAATTCAAAATGAAAGATCTGTCTGTGATAAGTTATATTACAAAGTTGTTCCTATCAATAAAGACAGGAGGCGGATGTGCAGTACCCTGTCATGGCCACTATACAGTTGATGGCGCTGTTTTCCTGCAGATCTCGCAGATCTACAACTGAGCGCTTCCGGCCGGATCAGTTGATCGGCGGGGATGCCGGGTATTGCACCTGCACAGATCAGATACTGATTACCTATCCTAATAAACGGGTCACCAATTTAAAAGTCTCAGAACACCCATTTAATTCTTGTGCAGATCCACTGGCACATCCATGGCAGAATTTTGAGCGCCAGACTTGGATTTCTGCTATTGCAGATATACATTGGATTTAACATAGGTCACACTGTGATGCGTTACTATACTCAGTGCTCTTTATTGATGCGAGATGCTAAATACTGTAGCTTCCGCAGTAATGGTTCATGCACATGGTCACATTACAGATCCATGACGTTGCAGTCGTATTAGGGACCTGTTTCGTTCCACAGATGAGATCAGATTCCGGTCTGTGAAAATAGGGAATTCCTCACCTCCCAGGATGGGATTCAGTCCCATACAGATAAAGCTGTAATAGGCTTCTATATATGCGGCTTATACATGGATCCATAATACGACTATGCGCATGAGCCTCAAGGCATGTGGCACCTGCAGGTCTATGGGGTGCCATATTACAGAGCCATGTGCTGCCTACTCTACCTCCATACAGGACCTAGCAGTTAGGGGTACAGTAGGAACCCACTAACTTCAATAGGTGATGTGTTACAGATGCGTGTTGACATGTGCATGAACTGTGTGGTCCGGTAGACACATAAATTTGCAATGACCTAATCCATACTACTGAACATCCAACACCTCAAGGGAATGACTAATGGGACCCTACTGTCATGAATCCCCAATGGCTAGGGATAGCACAGGACAAGCAAAGTACAAATAAATAACGGACGAGCTCTAGGGTGATGGAACCTGGGCTGACCGCTGCCCTACGCCTGACAAACGCAACTAGAGATAGCCAGGGAGCGTGCCTACGTTGGTTCTAGACGCCACGCACCAGCCTAAGAGCTAACTAGTACTGCAGAGAAAATAAGACCTCACTTGCCTCCAGAGGAATGAACCCCAAAAGATATAGTTGCCCCCTCACATGTATTGACGGTGAAATGAGAGGAAGGCACACACATAGAGATGATATATATAGCTTTAGCAAATTGAGGCCCGCTGTAAACTAGAAAGCAGAAAGATACAAAAGGGGACTGAGCGGTCAGCAAAAAACCCTAATCAAAAAAACCATCCTGAGATTACAAGAACCCATGTGCCAACTCATGGCACATGGGGAGAACCTCAGTCCACTAGAGCTACCAGCTAGCATAGAGACATAATAAGCAAGTTGGACAAAAAACCAAACAACTGAAAATCAGCACTTAGCTTATCCTGAAAGATCTGGGAGCAGGTAGGCAGGAACCAAACAGAGCACATCTGAATACATTGATAGCCGGCAAGGGAATGACAGAAAGGCCAGGTAAAATAGGAAACACCCAGCCTCTGATGGACAGGTGGAAACCAAAGGCCGCAACCCACCAAAGTCACCCAGTACCAGCAGCAACCACCAGAGGGAGCCCACAAACAGAATCCACAACAGTACCCCCCCCCTTGAGGAGGGGTCACCGAACCCTCACGAGAACCCCCAGGGCGATCAGGGTGAGCTCTATGGAAGGCGCGGACCAAATCAGTCGCATGAACATCGGAGGCGACCACCCAGGAATTATCCTCCTGACCATAACCCTTCCACTTAACCAAATACTGGAGTTTGCGTCTGGAAACACGAGAATCCAAGATCTTCTCAACAACATACTCCAATTCTCCCTCCACCAGCACCGGAGCAGGAGGCTCAACCGAAGGAACAACGGGCACCTCATACCTCCGCAACAACGACCGATGGAACACATTATGAATAGCAAACGATGCTGGGAGATCCAAACGAAAAGATACAGGGTTAAGAATCTCCGAGATCCTATAAGGACCGATGAACCGAGGCTTGAACTTAGGAGAAGAGACCTTCATAGGGACAAAACGAGAAGACAACCACACCAAATCCCCAACAAGAAGTCGGGGACCCACGCAGCGACGGCGATTAGCAAACTGCTGAGTCTTCTCCTGAGATAACTTCAAATTGTCCACCACCTGATTCCAAATCCGATGTAGCCTGTCCACCACCACGTCCACTCCAGGACAATCCGAAGACTCCACCTGACCAGAGGAAAAACGAGGATGAAACCCCGAATTACAAAAAAAAGGAGAGACCAACGTGGCAGAACTAGCCCGATTATTAAGAGCAAATTCGGCCAGTGGCAAAAAAGCAACCCAGTCATCTTGATCAGCAGAAACAAAACACCTCAAATAAGTTTCCAAGGTCTGATTAGTTCGCTCCGTCTGGCCATTCGTCTGAGGATGGAATGCAGACGAAAAAGACAAATCAATGCCCATCTTGGCACAAAACGTCCGCCAAAATCTAGACACAAACTGGGATCCCCTGTCAGAAACGATATTCTCCGGAATCCCATGCAAACGAACCACGTTCTGAAAAAATAAAGGGACCAACTCAGAGGAGGAGGGCAACTTAGGCAAGGGCACCAAATGAACCATCTTAGAAAAGCGGTCACACACAACCCAGATAACGGACATTTTCTGTGAAACCGGGAGATCAGAAATAAAATCCATGGAAATGTGCGTCCAAGGCCTCTTCGGGATGGGCAAGGATAACAACAACCCACTGGCCCGAGAACAGCAAGGCTTAGCTCGAGCACACACTTCACAAGACTGCACAAAGGTACGCACATCCCTAGACAAGGAAGGCCACCAAAAAGACCTGGCCACCAAGTCTCTAGTACCAAATATTCCAGGATGACCAGCCAACACAGAAGAATGGACCTCGGAGATTACTCTACTGGTCCAATCATCCGGGACAAACAGTCTTTCTGGTGGACAACGATCCGGTTTATCCACCTGAAACTCCTGCAATGCACGTCGCAAGTCTGGGGATACGGCGGACAATATTACCCCATCCCTAAGGATACCAGTAGGCCCAGAGTCTCCAGGAGAGTCAGGCACAAAACTCCTGGAAAGAGCATCTGCCTTCACATTCTTTGAACCTGGCAGGTATGAAACCACGAAATTGAAACGAGAAAAAAACAACGACCAACGAGCCTGTCTAGGATTCAAACGCCTGGCAGACTCAAGGTAAATGAGATTCTTGTGATCAGTCAAGACCACCACACGATGTTTAGCACCCTCAAGCCAATGACGCCACTCCTCAAATGCCCACTTCATGGCCAAAAGCTCCCGATTACCCACATCATAATTGCGCTCGGCGGGCGAGAATTTTCTAGAGAAGAATGCACATGGCTTCATCACCGAGCCATTAGAACTTCTCTGTGACAAAACCGCCCCCGCTCCAATCTCGGAAGCATCAACCTCAACCTGAAAAGGAAGTGAAACATCTGGTTGACACAACACAGGAGCAGAAGAAAACCGGCGCTTAAGTTCCTGAAAGGCCTCCACAGCCGCAGGAGACCAATCAGCAACATCAGCACCCTTTTTAGTCAAATCAGTCAAAGGTTTAACAATACTGGAAAAATTAGCAATGAACCGACGATAAAAATTAGCAAACCCCAAGAACTTCTGAAGGCTCTTAACAGATGTAGGTTGTGTCCAGTCACAAATAGCCTGAACCTTGACGGGATCCATCTCAATAGTAGAAGGAGAAAAAATGTACCCCAAAAAATAAATCTTCTGGACTCCGAAGAGACACTTTGAGCCCTTCACAAACAGAGAATTGGCCCGCAGAACCTGAAACACCTTCCTGACCTGTAGAACATGAGACTCCCAGTCATCAGAAAACACCAAAATATCATCCAAATACACAATCATAAACTTATCCAGATATTCACGGAAAATATTGTGCATAAAGGACTGAAAGACTGACGGAGCATTGGAGAGTCCAAAAGGCATTACCAAATACTCAAAATGGCCCTCAGGCGTATTAAATGCGGTTTTCCACTCATCACCCTGTTTTATCCGCACCAGATTATACGCACCGCGAAGATCTATCTTAGTGAACCACCTACCCTTAATGCGAGCAAACAAATCAGTTAATAATGGCAATGGATACTGATATTTGACTGTAATCTTATTCAGAAGGCGATAATCTATACAAGGCCTCAGGGAACCATCTTTTTTTGCCACGAAAAAAAAACCTGCTCCCAGAGGGGACGAAGATGGACGAATATGTCCCTTTTCCAAGGACTCCTTAATATAATTCCGCATAGCAGTATGCTCTGGCAGTGACAGATTAAATAAACGACCCTTAGGGAACTTACTGCCAGGAATCAATTCTATAGCACAGTCACACTCTCTATGAGGAGGGAGCGAATTGAGCTTAGGCTCCTCAAAAACATCCCTATAGTCAGACAAAAACGCAGGGATCTCAGAAGGAGTAGATGAAGCGATTGAAATCGGAGGTGCATCACCATGAACCCCCTGACATCCCCAGCTTAACACAGACATTGTTTTCCAGTCCAGGACAGGATTATGAGTTTGTAACCATGGCAGACCAAGCACTAGTACATCATGTAAATTATACAGTACAAGGAAGCGAATCACCTCCTGATGAACGGGAGTCATGCGCATGGTCACTTGTGTCCAGTACTGCGGTTTATTCATAGCCAATGGTGTAGAGTCAATTCCCTTCAGAGGAATAGGAACTTCCAGAGGCTCCAGACTAAAACCGCAGCGTTTAGCAAATGACCAATCCATAAGACTCAGGGCAGCGCCCGAATCCACATAGGCATCGACGGAAATGGAAGACAGTGAAAAAATCAGAGTCACAGACAAAATGAACTTAGGCTGCAGAGTACCAATGGCAAAAGATTTATCAACCCTTTTTGTGCGTTTAGAGCATGCTGATATAACATGAGCTGAATCACCACAATAAAAACACAATCCATTTTTCCGCCTATAATCTTGCCGTTCACTTCTGGACTGAATTCTATCACATTGCATAGTCTCAGGTGCCTGTTCAGAAGACACCGCCAACTGGTGCACGGGTTTGCGCTCCCGTAAACGCCGATCAATCTGAATGGCCATAGCCATAGACTCATTCAGACCTGTAGGCGTAGGGAACCCCACCATAATATCCTTAATGGCCTCAGAAAGACCATTTCTGAAGTTTGCAGCCAGGGCGCACTCATTCCACTGAGTAAGCACCGACCATTTCCGAAATTTTTGACAATATATTTCCGCTTCATCATGCCCCTGAGAGAGGGCTAATAAAGCCTTTTCAGCCTGAATCTCCAGGTTAGGTTCCTCATAGAGCAATCCCAATGCCAGAAAAAACGCATCCACACTGAGCAATGCAGGATCCCCTGGTGCCAATGCAAATGCCCAATTCTGAGGGTCGCCCCGCAGGAAAGATATTACAATCTTGACCTGTTGAGCAGGGTCTCCAGAGGAGCGAGATTTTAAAGAAAGAAACAATTTACAATTGTTCCTGAAATTCAGGAAGGTAGATCTATCTCCAGAAAAGAACTCTGGAATAGGAATTCTAGGTTCAGACATGGGAGTGTGAACAACAAAATCCTGTATGTTTTGAACTTTTGCCGCGAGATTACTCAGGCTGGAAGCCAAACTCTGGACATCCATGTTAAACAGCTAAGATCAGAGCCATTCAAGGGTTAAGAGGAGGTAAGAAGCAGCTAGACAGCAATTAAGGGCTAGGCAGCAAAACTCTGAAGGGAAAAAAAAAAAAAATTTCCCTTAAACACTTCTATTTCTCCTGCTTCAGCCCAAAATATTAACACTTTGTGGGCCGGCTATACTGTCATGAATCCCCAATGGCTAGGGATAGCACAGGACAAGCAAAGTACAAATAAATAACGGACGAGCTCTAGGGTGATGGAAACTGGGCTGACCGCTGCCCTACGCCTGACAAACGCAACTAGAGATAGCCAGGGAGCGTGCCTACGTTGGTTCTAGACGCCACGCACCAGCCTAAGAGCTAACTAGTACTGCAGAGAAAATAAGACCTCACTTGCCTCCAGAGGAATGAACCCCAAAAGATATAGTTGCCCCCTCACATGTATTGACGGTGAAATGAGAGGAAGGCACACACATAGAGATGATATATATAGCTTTAGCAAATTGAGGCCCGCTGTAAACTAGAAAGCAGAAAGATACAAAAGGGGACTGAGCGGTCAGCAAAAAACCCTAATCAAAAAAACCATCCTGAGATTACAAGAACCCATGTGCCAACTCATGGCACATGGGGAGAACCTCAGTCCACTAGAGCTACCAGCTAGCATAGAGACATAATAAGCAAGCTGGACAAAAAAAACAAACAACTGAAAATCAGCACTTAGCTTATCCTGAAAGATCTGGGAGCAGGTAGGCAGGAACCAAACAGAGCACATCTGAATACATTGATAGCCGGCAAGGGAATGACAGAAAGGCCAGGTAAAATAGGAAACACCCAGCCTCTGATGGACAGGTGGAAACCAAAGGCCGCAACCCACCAAAGTCACCCAGTACCAGCAGCAACCACCAGAGGGAGCCCACAAACAGAATCCACAACACCCTACAGACATAACTAATAGAGCCACTCCAAGGACCGATCAGGGAGGACCAGCGAACAATCACAGGAGGCGAGGAGGAGTGGCAATTTAATATTTTTGGTAGCGCATCAGTAATGGCTGTTGGTCAGCTCTGAAGTCAGCAGCTGTGCAGTGAATTAATTATTAGCTCTTATCTTAATTATTAATCAAGTGATGAGTAATTTTAGGAGATTAGGCAGCGAAGCGCGTCGTCTACGGCTTATTTAAAACTGCTTCACCTCAGCGGCATGTGCTGCACGGTAATTGCTGTCTAGGAAGGGATTGTGGGTAATATGGGGAGAATTAGTCGGATTACTTGTCTGTAATTGAACCAAAGAGCTTACTGTGGAAACAGACCATAATAATGACAGAGGTGATAATGTCAGGTCTGAGGGCTTCTGGGTAGCATGACAGCTGTCAAGGTCGCACTGGCCCACCATAGCGTCATCCTAGACTATGCCATAACAATGCATCTGTTATTGGAGCTGATCACTAAAGATGACACCTTCAGTAGCTGTTGACTGAACACCCATTGGGCCATCAGCTATTCTTTCCCGCCCCTTATACACATGCACATTCAATTCAGAAGAGTTTGCATGTTTTTGGGGGGTTGCACCTAAAGCAGATGTTTATTCTCGCTGAGAACAAAAGGATTGGTCATATTTAGAAACTGAATGTCCAATGATGCCAGATGAGGCTCCTATAGAAGTGATGATAGACTTGTACACTCTCTGAACCATGGTGGGCACAGTGTACCAGTCTCAAACTGACAATTATTTAGTCCACAACTGACACCTTCCCCCATGATCTTCTAAAGGTTTCGGCAAACTCCTCCATCATCTTCCGAATGTTCCATCTACAAGCAACAGCTCCTCCCATGATCTTCCAAATGTTCCGACTACAATTGACGTCTGCCCCTATGATCTTTCAAAGCTTCTGTCTACAACCGACAGCTACCCCATTATCTTCCAAAGTTACCGCCTAAACCGAAAGCTTTCCCTAGGATCTTCTGAAGGTTCCGTCTGCCGCCAACAGTTCTCTCGTGATCTTCCGAAGGTCCAACGGCAACTGACAGCTTCCCTCAAGATCTTCAGGGAAGATTCAGTCTACAACCGACAGCTCCCCTCAAGATCTTTAGGGAAGGTACAGTCTACAACCGACAGCTCCCCCATGATTTTGCGAAGGCTCTGACTACAAAGATCAGCTCCCCCAAAGATCTTCAGTGAAGGTTCAGTCTACAACCTACGGCTCCCCCCATGATTTTCCAAAGGTTCAGTCTTCAACTTGCAGCTCCCCTTATGATCTTCCAAAGGTTCTGACTACAACCGACAGCTCCCCCCATGATCTTCTGAAGGTTAAGTCTACAACTGACAGCTCCCCCCACAATCTTTCAAAGGTTCCAACTACAACCTCCGGTTACGCCAATGAAGTGAATGGTGGTGTTGAATAACTGGTGGAAATTTATGAGTCCCACGTAGATCAGGGCTAAGGAGGTCAGCTGTTTAGTGAAGACCCGGTTGCAGTGGCAAATTACATCAATGGGGTCTGGCAATAAGACCTTTTAACATGTCGACTGGAACCGTCTTTAAAGTTATGGACACAAAATTTAACCACATACTTTACCAGAACTTTATCAGAGCCAATTCCAGTAAAACTGAATATTTACACATTCCCATATGAGAAATTCCCACAGATTCTGTAGCATGTCAAAATGGACAATTCATTTAAGAGATTTCCTCTACTAGCGGCATTTGGGGAAATCCAGTTCTAAATATGTACTTAGGATTTTCCTTGACTTTTAAGCATCCCAACAAACTTTTAGACTAAGGCCGGGATCACACATGCGAGAAACATGGCCGAGTCTTGCATGTTAATACCCGGCACTGCACCTGGCACTCAGGAGCGGCGCGTGCGGCTGCATGTATTGCTATGCGGCCGCATGCGCCGCTCCTGAGTGCTGGGTATTAACATGCGCGACACGGCTGTGTTTCTCGCATGTGTGATCCAGGCCTAAGTTTCAAACACATGTAAAAAATAATGCAGGAAATCTGGCAAGGATACAGGACATGTGGTGCATGCTGTTTTTTTTTTTTTTCTAGGACCATGACTGGTAAAGATCTATGAACCCAACTTTCCTAGAATTATCTTACCTCTCAGGTTGCTCTTGTCCATATACATGACCACTTATGTGCCACACAAGTCAACGGCGACTAGTATGATGATCTAAATCTCCTTGGTCCAAGGCAGTTCTAGAGGTTTTCAACTATCCTGGTAGCAGGTCGATGCTTGAAGGCACATATAGATTTGGCCATCGAACAGCCAAAAGCTTACATTGTTCTTCCTTGTTGAGGATGCACCTTTCTTAGGGATCAAAAACATCCAATATTGACTGCAAATATCAAAACTAGCACGATAAAAAGCAAACCATAATCTTCCAGGAAAGCATTTTAGATCATCTTCAGGTTTCCCAAACCATCACCTCAAGTGCTCGGAAGTTCATGACAGATCCATGGTTCCATCACAGATCTCCGAGATCTCCAAACATGATGTCCTCCCTTTAGATTTCCGCGTCTTCTGGCGTAAATCCTTCTAGTTCTCTATAATTTAGCCTTGGTTGGTAAGGAGTTTGAGAAGTCCTCAGAAAGGATCCCAGTAGGATTCACACATGTGATCCTGGTCATTTTCCCAAGCATTGGAGAAATCCAAAAAGTCATTTACCGTTCTACAGGTCTCTTGACAGCTTTGTAAGCGTTTCCACTAGCCGGTTGGACTTTTGGAATCTGACATAGACAGAATACGGGGACATTGGCTTGTATCCCAAAAATCTTCCCAGGAATCCTCGGTAGTGCTGGGAATCCAGGAACTCAGTCAGAGAGCTTCCTTCTCCTCCTCTCCTGGCGGAGCTCAGCCCCTCTGAAAGATTTTTCACTCATTTTTTTTTTTTAACCCACTGTAATTTTAGCTGTCTTTAACACTCCCCGACACCACCCCTCCCCATTCAAAAAGCATTTCCATGGCTACTAATTGAGGCCTATAGGATGGGTTTAACAAATGAGGGAGCTGCCAGTCTGAAAGGCGGAATCACATCTTTATGGGGAGGGGGAGAGAGAGGAAAGACACAGGCAAAGAGGAGGGATGGAGGAGGAGAGAGGGGAGTGGAGTGGAAAACACACATGAAAATAGAAGAGACGGGCACTGGCCAGTTTAACTCTTTAAGGGTACCTTCACAAAGTGCAGATACTGTGCATGTTACCGCCAGCAAAGTGGATGAGATTTTAGCACATCGCACTCTCTGGTGTAAAAAGTCAACACCAAGACAGACCTGTTGCGTGGATCACGAGACTGACCGATTTTCCGCAGCAGAAATTCCACCATCAAATTGCATTTTTTAATATTTTGGATTTTGCAGATCATTAAATTCCAACTTGCGACAAATCAGCAGCCAAATCCACAACTAATCTGTGCGTAACTCGTTGTAAATTTTATTCCTTAATTTGCACCCCGTGTGGACGTACGCTACAGTTATGTTCCCAAGTGAACAAAATTGTTGCTTATTTAGTACGTTTTTCTCTGCAGGTATCTGCAGCCAGGTTTGCATTAGTAATCTGCTCTGATTATTGCATATTTTTTTATGCGTTTTAATGCTTTTTTTTTAGTGCTAAACCTCTGGGATTCGGCACTTAAAATCACAATTTTGTTTTCATACATTTTTTTTTATTTCACGCTCCCCATAGAAGCTTATAGGAAAAAAAATGCACTATAAAAACGCAACAGTGGGCAGGAGATTTCATGACTATATGTAAAAAAAAAATAGTTACAAAAACCCTGCAGATTTTTACAATGCATTTCACTTTTGCGTCAATACATCGGGTAAAATCTGATGCAAATTTACGTGAAAATCAGGCTGAAATTCGCTGTGGTTTTGTTGCTAATTTTTTTCCCTTCTCAGTTTATGTCCCCATGTGTGAGGACATGGGGCCCCTCTATCTTAGCAATGGTGGTGGGCCCAGAGGTTGGGACAACTCAGAAAAGTAAAAAAAAAAGAGATTGTTGAAAGTCTGGAGCATGGGGAAACTGCTACAATTGGTCTGTGTGAGGCCAGTTGTGCATGTGGAAACACCCCCCCCCAAAAAAAAACAAAAAAAAACAAAACATATTCTAAGGACTTGTTCACACGTTGAGTTCTTGATGGCTTTTTCCCATCTGGAAAAAAATGGTGCATTTTACTGTAACAGTAAAATCTCATTCATGTGATCCATTTTTTTGTTTTTATTTTTTAACCTTTATTTATTTTAAATGCAGCCTGTATTTTTTCAGCAATGTCTCCACTTTGAGAGCAAAAACGGTATATTACCCCAATAAATAAATAAATATATATATATATATATATATATATTATATATAAGCACCAAAAATGCATGTAGCTTTGCTGTTACTGTAAAATACGGCAAAAAAATCTGGGGATGGGGGAGGAAGACGTCAAAAAACTCTGTGTGAACAGGCCCTGAGACTGGTTTCATAGTCCAAAAGTAGAGAACCCCTTTAAGTCTGTATTCACATGTCTGTGTCTGACCCTGACACCAATACAACAGCTACTGATGGTCAGGAAATCACGGACAGCCTTAAAGGGGTCCTCCAATTTTGACGTATTTCCCAATGCTTTGAAAATCAGAACAAACACCCCACCATCGCCTTTACCTGCGTGTAAGTGTCAGTCTTCACTGTAGGCCTGGCATTATATTCACGATCCAAGAAACTACCATGACGCTGAGTTTACCCGGCAGCATGGCGGCCTCCATGACTCTGCTGGAAGACTCATGCCATTCCTTATCTCATTCTGCATTATTAATCAGATTTTTGTATAAGGTACAAGCCGAGGACTAGCAATAATAATCCTTATTCATATATCGCCAGCATATACCGTAGCACTTTGCAAATTAGCAAAACCCCTTAAAGTGACCGATGCACGCTACAAGGAATCCGCACACAGAATTTCCATTGTTCCTACTAATTACTATGGTCGCCTGGAGTCCCATGATGCTGCGGGGCTGACAACCGCGTGTTTGACTATATACTCGCCTGTAACGTGGCTTTGTCTTATCTGTCGGCACGTGACGTCGGCATTCTAACTTTGATCCGTCAGCTCTCCACCCCGCAGCTTTCCAAGATCAAAACGATCCCCATAAAAGGGGAAAAAAATCCCGTCCACTATTAAAGCCATTCCTGACAACCAATATGGCAGCCATTTCAGCGCTGCAGCAGTTGTCACCAACTTCTCTACACTCTCAAATTTCAAAACTAAAATTTCAGCAATAACGCACTCTCCCAGCACCTATATAAGCCAGCGTTTCTCCACTTGGGACTGTAAGCTACTGTCTTCTGTTATCAGCCATGAACCAATTTTGCCGCTGAGCGTAAAAAACAAAACAAAACAGCAGTGTGACCAGATTGGAAACTTCAGACTGTTTAGTATGATCAGATAATGGTCCACAGTGAGACAGTGGCCATCTGCTCCCTGGCAGCTGTGCAGGAGGCAATGACTAATGTCAGCACTGACACTGGCTATAAGGGGCAACATCATTCAGCTTTGCACAGACCCTGAATGGCATATAAAGCTGCATTACTTTTTTTTTTGCAATTATGCTTCTTTTTGCACTTTCTAACACTACTCTATATACATAGGTGTCAGTCTTTACTGCAGCTGTGGTTCTATTCATGAACTGAGGCAGAGAATGGAAGGACAGATCCAGAAGCAAAATATAAAGTAGGTAAAATAAAATACATTTTAAATAAAGGAGTCTCTGGTTATTTTCTATGTGATCCCCCTGGGAACCATAATAATGAGGTCAATATTCAGATTAGCAAGCTGTTCACCTATAGTTAATGCATTCAGATGGCCATATGCCACCGTGCTGGCGGAAATCTGAGCAGTCGGATCTGATGTAGAACCAGATTTAGGGGGGTTTTATTATACATGTTACCTGTGGACCATTTACAGCAAGTACTGTGTATAATAGTACAGTTTTCTATGGAGTTTTTGGAGCAGAAATTTCAAGCTTTTGAGGAGTTTTGAGATTTGAAGGAGTATTTCTGCTCCAAAACCTTCTAAAAAGACTTGTGTGCACACAGAATAAGGCTATGTGCACACGTCGTCTTTTTCTAGGCGGAATCCACCTGAAAAAGCACCGCAAAAGCGCCCCATAAAATGAACATAGTGCTCAGCAAGTCTTTTGTCACTTCTTGGGAAATGCTGAAGTGGTGAAAAAAAGTGTAAAAGAAGTGACATATTAACTTCTGCAACTTTTCACAATACAGAGAGAAAGACATCAGCGAAGTCACAAAAACAGCGCTGAAAACCGCTATGGGAAAACGATCCTCGGCATTTCCTGAAGTTTTATCAGCTCAGCGGCTGTACCGGTGACTAAAGGATGCCATGTGCACATAGCCTTAGCGTAGGGTATGTGACTCCTGAGTTTTTGGTACAAAAACTGAGCAGAAACTCCCAGTTTTTAAGGAGTCTTGCATTTTTTAGTGGATTTGGTGCATTTCTGCTACAGAAACCTTACTCAAAGATATTGTGTCCATATCCTAAGACAGATCTGCTCCAAAAAACTCTTGCAAACCCTTACTATTCATTTCTATGGATAATTCACTTTGCTTGATGATTTTTTTAAGCATTTTTTCCCCCTAAAAACATTTTTGAACTACTCCTGGTGAAAAAAAAAGTGCATGTAACTTTACACAAAGCAAGATTGAAAGGCACTGTTCAGCTCTGCAATTGGTGACATCCGTCCGCTGCAGGTACCGAGAACAGCTTATCGGTGTGGATGCTGGATGTAGGAGCCCTGCAGATTAGCTATGGGTGACCTACCCGCATGCTTGCTTTCTGGCTGCCGATTAATAGCCTGTTTACACAGGTCGACAGCGGCTTTAAATGTGCACTGAGCGATCTGTAATATGTGCGCTTAGGATGCCATTGTTCTCGGCAGCACAGGTGTGATGTGCTGCCGAGAACGATGATTTTATGTGCAAACCAAAAAGATCATTTCATCTGACGAACAAGTTTTCAAAGGTCGGGTGATCCTCAGCCTGTACGATTATTGTTCGCTCGCTATAATTGTGTTGTGTGATTCCACCTTAACCCTTCATATCCCCGCTGTATGAACGAGCAGCGAGGGCAGTGTTCGCCCTCCGTCACCATTGAGCCTAATCCAGTAAGTGCAGCGATCAGCTCCTTTCCACGTCTCCCGGCTCGTTCTCCTTTATCGAGCGGACTTGTTAATGCATCCGACTAAATGCACTAACACCCGACATTATCCTCCAGACGGGTATTCTGTTTCATCGTCTCCACCGCCAGCTCCCGGTGCGGATCTGCGGTTAGAACAATACAACGATCGGATGTTTAATGCGCCATTACATTTAATTGAATCAGCCCACGAAAGTAAACGCCGCCGTCCTGGGGCTCACAACTCTAGTGTTAATTTGCTTAGGGGACTATACAAAAGTTCAAGTCCCAGTCCCGTAGATTGTGCGGATAAAAGTCTGGGAAAAGGTGTTCCTACTGCCCCCTATAAGACTTCCTTCCCTAATAACAAAGCCTTGTTCCTTCCCCCCCACCCCCAGGCCTGTCATTGTTCCTTATCAGCCTGATCATCAAGGCCTGGATGGTGGCCCGCACAGGGTATTGATTGGGGTGACAAAGGAGCAGTTTTCTTATTTTTGTAGTTGAAGGAAACATACCGGTAACTTTGTTTTTGTTAAACTTTTACTGAAGTCCTGATGTTCCAAAACAACAGCCAAGACCGCCACCGCCACATGCCTACCTGCACTATATAGAAGAGTGGCCATATGAAGAATGTCGTAAGTCATTGTGATCCAGATGCCAGCTTGTTGTGAAAACTAAGGGGCATGAATACTCAGACCAAGACCCCCAAGGCAACCCTTAATTCTCAGCAGAGGGTACAGGAAAGGCTGGCAGGGAAACTCCTGACCAAAGGCTTTCAGGTCAGTCATTCATTTTGCAGAAAGGTTTTAGATCTTCCATCCATTATTTTAGGATAAGTTGGGGTCCGAACCTCTAGGCCACCCCTGTTTCTAAGAATTAAAGGAGTTGTCAAGCCCTTCTAGTAAATGGCTTCTGAGCTCTGCTCCTGGTCCCCATAACGAGCCTACGTTTTCCCCGCTCTTCAGGTAAAATGTAGTCTTACAAGGAACTGGACGTCTTTTTAATAAAATAACTGCTTGAGTCTTCCATAATGGGAGACGCTCATGTAGGGAACCCTGAATTTAGGACCCCCCGTCTATGATGTTCATAGGACTTTATGAAACAATCCCTTTAAGGGCCCACTGCACTGATGTTTCCTGTGAAACAGAAAACTGATGAGTCCACAAAGCTAAGCCATTTCATTCTCAAAATTAATGGGGGTCTGAAAGGTCGGACACCACTGATCAGGAAGTGAATCATATCCTAGCGATGTATCATCAGGAGAAATCCCATTCACAACGTTTTCAGTTTTTGCAGATTGTTCTGACCAGTTTTATGCTCTTGTATGTATCATTTACTTACTGCGTCACTGTGGGTGTGGAAACTGGGCAGCCATTGCCAAAGAACTCAAGTGCTGGATTAGTACATTTTTCAGCATTTCTGTTCAATCTTTTAAGGTCCACCATACTTTCCTACCTGCCTCGTCATGCGCTCCTAATTTGCAGTGACCAAATGTAAAGTTTTGTCTTCCCACACCACAATTACCAGACGTTCCAGTTCATAGGAAACGGTTGATAAAGTGACCCATCATGGAGCCTGGCGGAAGCGAGACGATGACTTATCATAATAAAGATCCTCTTGTCTTCCATCAGATCATCCAAAATTACGTTACAAATCAAGTGCAGGAAAAAGACGAGATGTCCTCTTCAAGGTCCATTAAGCCTTCATATAATCTGACAAAAGATTGGCAGCGAAACAAGGGCGTTCAGTGCTCTGGAACAAAAATCCATAACTAGGTAGATGGCTATAAAAACTAAGCGTCTACCTGAATTCTCCTTCCATTTAATCCGGATGATTTCTGGAGGAAAATACAGACATGGGGGCGTCTCGACTCCCCTTGGAAATGTTGAGAAAAAGGATGAATGGGCATGTTGAATTTCAACATGCCTGACCCCTTTGTCAGCACCATAAGTGTCTTCAGATTGAAAACACATGCATGATTGCCCAAATTGAAAGTACATGTTTATGGGGAGGTCGGTAGGATTCCCATGTGGACATATTGACTTCAGTCTAGAGGGTGCAGCAATATGTAGAGAGGGTAAGGGGTGAGGCTACCAACCGGGTGGCATTCTTCATAACTTGTGTGCAGTGGTCACGGTGCCCTAGGGGGCGCAATGCAACCACTTGTAGAGCGTTGTGATGTAGCAACTACACATAGCAATCTTTGCCAGTGCTGCGTCTGTGTAGCCCCAGCCTAAAGGAAAGAGAGCACGGAGCGTTTTTTTTATACGCGTAAGTATGCAAAGCGACCAGGTGACCAAAGACAATTCTCCATGGGGTTAAAAATGGCCGACAATGGTTGCAATTATCAAAAATGAGCAGAAAATCTGCACGGAAAGTAGCCCTATTGTCATTCTATGATTTCTATCACACATATATGGTGACTGGTAGGAGGCCGGTTTCCTCTCCCCAGGATAAGTGGAGCCATTAGTGTCTGATAGGCGCTTATCTCCATGGGCACATGGGAGCTTCATTATTCGGTGGGAGAACGGGGTTGTAGGCCTAAAGTGCAGCTGACGTTCACATCTATCATTGCAAATGTGCAGGGAAAACATTTTTTTGCATGTAAATGAAAACAAATGAGAAATTGTCAGCTTGATGGATAAAGCTCCGGACGACTACATGGATACGCCAAGTTCCATCATCAACAGCGAGGCCTGCGCTAAATCCTGCCAGAGGGCCTGACGGGTCACACTGGTTCATGGCGAAGGATTGCAAACGTCTTCTCATGAGCAAAATAAAGGTGGAGCGAGCAGACATGCACTACATGTGTCTGCTCCCCCTACCCCATTTCCTGTAAGGTCCCTCCTCACATTCTTATACTGGGACCTCCTTGGCCGCCGCCGCTTACTATATTTAACTCTGCTTGCTGCTGCTACAATCACCAGTGTCTATATCAGTCCCCTAGGACCGGATTTTGGGGTCACAGAATTAACACTTGTGTTATTTATTCATTTATTTTTTATTATCACTTGTACAGCGCCATCATATTCCATAATTATGTACAGACATCATTGTCACATTCCCCATTGGGGCTCACAATCTAAAGTCCCTATTAGTATTTCTTTGGAGTGTGGGAGAAAACCCACAGGGAGAGCATATAAACTCTTTGCTGGTGGGATTTCTACCCAAAACCCCTATACTGCAAAGCCACAGTGCTAACCATTGTTGCTAAAAAAAAAAGACCGATGTAATAAAAAAAAAAATTATCTACGTCCACTCCTGATACTGCAATGTTTTGGAACCCAGCAGAAAAGGGTTAGTCCTCCAGGGCTCTTGGAAGATCAAGCAAATCTTCCGGACACCACTGATACCTCTTGAAAATCAGCTTTACAAAGGGCTCTTGTGTGTAACACTGGGATGGCAGTGATATGATAGAGACCCAATATCCAAATTCACATACAGAGGTGGGGTTGAATAGGAATAGGCTGAAATAGGCAGCATGGCTATGGTGGAAACATTTTCAGTGGTGCACAAAACGAGCCACGATCAATGTCCTATCGGAAGGTCAGCCAGAGATTTGGGGCAAGTATGACCCTGATCTTAGGGCATGAATTGTAATGTCAAACCATACACAGGTCCTTTATGTAGTGAAAGGGTTAGTGAGATAGGCCAGGGTGTACAGGAAGGTGTAGCTGTTGCACCCATGACCTGGTTCTTGATGAAAGGCCACCGAGATAAGTAGTGGACGGTACATGGAAGCCTGGTTTGGATTGGGACCCAACTAGAGCCTTAGTTAATGCTTCTGATTTAAGGTAATAATTCCTAAACTATTACGAAGAACGTTGGTGTGAAGTTGAGTACTATGTCCCTGGCAAGATGTATTGACTTAGCTCAATGTCTTGCGGCTGAGGTCAACTTTCCATCCCTTCTGCAGAAGTGATAGCCTCTGTCTTACATTGAACATTTGACTGTACACCAAGGGTCCATGAGACCCTGAAGGAAAAACACTAGCCACTTTAATTTAACTCTCTTAAAAGGAAGTTCTGAATGGTGGACCTCCCTATAAGCCCTAACGGGGTATATAGACAGGGGTTGTCTTTATAGAATCTTAAACGGTTACCTAGTTCTGATACTTTTGGCTGATCTGAGCAATACTGAATAGAGAGAAGTTTGGGATTATCTACTGTATTAGACACCAGGTATTCCCCCAAAAAAATTTCTGCACCTATCGCACACCATATGGATATCTAAGTTGCGCTGCTTTAGTAAAATATGTAGATGTCCTTTACTAAAAGGAGGATTACAGTCATTTTTATACTTTATTATCTTGATTATCGCTTATTTGTTTTCATACTCAGTCCCTGGTGTCTTTGACTCCAGTACAAATAGCAGCTGGAGAATACAGCTGGCTCCATATGCTGATTTACACCTGAGTGATAAGGTCGTTTATAGCCAAATAGTTGCTATATATCCATCAAAATGACCTAAGGGGTTAGTGCACTGGTGCCTATGGGAGAGATCGCAAATTTTCTGTTTTCCCTGTACTACCCCTGATTTTACTTACTCTGGTACCTTTTAAATGAAAACTGTCACATATTTTTAATTTCTGTCCATTTAGAGTCAGGGACATTTTTTCCTGTAATGTCCCTGGTGGTCTAGAGTGATTTTGCTATTATTAAAAAAGTATTGGTGGTGGTCTGGTGATTTATCACAATTTTTACTAATTTATTCCCACCAACTCACCCGGAAAAAGGCAGAGTTGGCAAATCTATGTGCTGCCCAAATTTGCCAATAAGCAGCTCTACTGGAGGGTTTCTTAGGGCTGTCCCACACGTCCAGATAATTCCGGTACCGGAAAAAATCGGTACCGGAGTTATCCGTGTCCGTGTGCCCGTGAGCTCACGTAGGCCATACGTGCGGCACACGTGTGCCGCCCGTGTGCCGAGTGGGTACCACACGGAGCGTGTGGTACCCACGCGTGTGGTACACTGCATCGTGCTGAAGCCGCGATTCATATCTTCTGTGCAGCAGCGTTTGCTGCATAGAAGATATGAATAATAGTGTTTAAAATAAAGATCTATCTGTCCGACGCCCTCCCACCCCCTGTGCGCCCCCCGCTGTTCTGAAAATACTCACCCGCTCCCTCGTTGGCTGTCGCTGCTTCCTGGTCTGGCCCCATCTTCTCCTGTATGCGGTCACGTGGGGCCGCTCATTTATAGTCATGAATAGGCGGCTCCACCCCTATGGGAGGTGGAGCCACATATTCATGACTCTAATCTGCGGCCCCACATGACCGCATACAGTAGAAGGGGCGGCCAGCACAGGACACTGCGAGGGACGCAGATGAGTATTTTCAGAACAGCGGGGGGGCGCACAGGGGGTGGGAGGGCGGCGGACAGATAGATCTTTATTTTAAACACTATTATTCATATCTTCTATGCAGCAAACGCTGCTGCAGGGAAGATAAGAATCGCGGCTTCAGCACCATGTGGGGGGACAGCGCTTACTGTAGTGCTGTCTCCTGCACGCCACACGGACTGCACACGGAGAAGGTCCGTGTGTGGTCTGTGTTTTACACGGACCCATTGACTTTAATGGGTCCGTGTAATACGTGCGCTCCCACGAACACTGACATGTCTCCGTGTTTGGCACACGGAGACACGGTCCGCAAAAAATCAATGACATCTGCACAGATGCACTGATTTTTATGGGTCTACGTGTGTCAGTGGCTCCGGTACGTGAGGAAACTGTCACCTCACGTACCGGAGCCACTGACGTGTGAAACCGGCCTTATATGCGATACCTAAGGTATAATCAGGGGTGTGAATTTGGGGGCTGTAGAGGTAGCAGTCAGACCCAGCCCTGGTGTCAAAGGCCTTTCTGCCACATAAAAGCCACCAGCGCACGGTGGGTGGGAGCACCGTTGCAGATTTTGCACTGGTTCCAGCTAGGCCATGGGTATGATAGTACCAGCTTCGGATTGGGGTGCCAATGGCCTACCAGTAACCAACCTCAGCGCTCCACTTTTCAGCTATATGCAAATGTGACATTATCCTCAATCAAAAATGTATATTCAATGAACTGCGTAGATTGTTAAATGAAAAAGATGCCGCCTATGTCTGTACATATAAATTCAAGTATATAGCGCCACGTACTGCTCATATAAGAGGCCGGTGGTCCACTTTTGCACTGAGGCCGACCGGAGAATTCTCCTGTTCTTCTGTGGACCAGTCCAAGCCTAGATAATACATGTGTGTATATTGCAAATCTACTCCGACATCCCTGATGAATACACAGTACTGACTGTAGCGTTTTTAGTGACCTAGAAAAAATTGCTTACGTGATCAAGTCTCGCTTGTGGAGGTTACCTTGCTGAAAGAAAACTAATGGCGACCTTGGCGTGCTGCAGGTCAGCGGTGCTATGTGCCCGGCTGCACTCCTCTATCTGCTTACAGCGCTGCCTTATCTCAGCTGTTGCTAGGATATCCTCTGATCATGGCAGAAGAACAAGTAGCCATATCCCAGTATACATAGGCCCTGATAAAAGGCTGGAATATGGATTTGCTGTGATGGGACTTCCCGTCATGGAGAAGCAGAAGGACACGACAAAAAGATATTTCTTCCGCACCATTGCTCTGATCTATAATTCTTAACATCGAATGAAGAAGTTGTAAGTAATCAATGGCCAAAAAAAAAAGATGGCATCCAGTCTCTTCCCATTAAAGAGCATTTTCCCTATTGTCACGTTGTTAAAAATTCTGTCCACTCATTTTGTAGACACTTTGACTGCCGCTAGAGACCCTGGAGGACAGCCCACCTTTAAGCAATAGTTTGGGGATTAACTCAATTAAAAAAAAAACAAAACAGGACACTGGATTAATTTGATGCAACTCGAACATTGACACTTTGGTGGTCTCCGTTGGTCTTCGTCTACTTCTCTGCATCGATGATGCATGGAATGAGACCATTGATTGGCCACATTGGTCAAGTAGGTTTGACTGCCACCATAGCATCCCTTTTAGCTACGCTAATAACCTTTGCCGAAATTTCATATTCTGTTCCAAAATTGCAGGACCAGTAGCATGTGTCCTGGCTTTGGATGGGGTCAGCGATGTGGTGTACCTGATAGGTGATGGGTTGATTTTGGTGTACAAGTACATGCCTGTATAGACGGTTGGGGATTGGAGGTGGTTTGAAGATTGCTCTTTCCGTGCTGACAATTGTTTTTTTTAGAGATAAACACCTCCTTTTCCCTTTTTAGCAGATCATGCCTGTTTCCACGCCCTATGCCTTTCCACTGAAAGTGCATCTGGATGCTGGGGTGGAGCCGAATAACACAGCATCTCCATGCCAAGAAGCTAAGAGGCTTCTACACCAGCTTAGAAATTTGCCAACTCTTCTAAAGGTCTGGGAGGTCTCTCAATTTTCTGTTGGGAGGATCTAGGGCATTCCCGGGAGTCTTGGCAATCATGGCGTTGAGGATTGGCCTCGTTTTCTTTTTGGGGCCTGTCTCCTTGATATGGTTTGACCACACAAAGCTCAAAAACCTGGGTGACAACCCCTGACGTGTTTGTAATGATGTAAAAAATAGTTGCAATCCAGCAGAATTGTTGGCCAACCTGACCAAAGTACTGGTGCCTCCTTTGCAGATCTCTAAGTGAAATTATAATTTGTCAATGGTCATAAAAAGTAGTAATAAAACTAGGTAATAAGTATAAAGAATTTAATAGGAGTCTGTAAGACATAAATGTGCTGTGCCTCAATACTTAATGTGTCTGCAAATGCCATTACACACTCATATAGGTATCTGTGGCCTCAGAACCAGGACAAGGAAAGCGACCTTTGCTGCCAGCTCTGCTTTGCTTTATCCAATAATTTTTTATTTCCCTTAATTTCCCAATGTGACATATGGAAAGTATTACCGGAGCAGCCGCAAGAAGAAAGAAGAGCTACTTGTGAGCACATTTGGATTCTTGTGTTAAAAAGCTGAGGGAAGCAGTTCTGCAGCAGGGATGGGGTTACGGGCAGGAAAATACCTTCACGGTCCTCATTCAGTTGCTTTTGTTTGGGAAGGGATCAGAAGTTATAAGATCCATGATACAGGAATCTATATATTGAAAATACCTAGCAAATTATCGTTGAATGTTGGGGAACGATCAATCGTGTGAATGAACATTGATACGAATGATCGATTGCAAGATAACTTTTGGGATGACCAAAGGAGTTTTGACTGTTTCCATGATTTGGTGTCCAGCATGCTACGTAGAGGTTGGATGCAGCAGTCACCTAAATGCACAAGGTAGGAGATTACTAACATATGTGTAAAGTCACCGCAGTAGCTCAGCATTGTGCACCTTGTGAGCAGGCTACCTTTTCGTACACTCAATCGGAATAATTTTCAATCTCTGTTCTTCACCCACATGTGTCTTTCTATCAGTGGTGTACAGTATGTACAGGGTGGGCCATTTATATGAATACACCTAAATAAAATGGGAATGGTTGGTAATATCAACTTCCTGTTTGGGGCACATTAGTATATGGGAGGGGGAAAACTTTTCAAACTGGGTGGTGACCATGGCAGCCATTTTGAAGGTGGCCATTTTGGATCCAACTTTATTTAAATGGGAAGAGAGTCATGTGACACATGAAGCTTATTGAGAATTTCACAAGAAAAACAATGGTGTGCTTGGTTTTAATGTAACTTTATTCTTTCATGAGTCATTTACAAGTTTATGACCACTTATAAAATGTGTTCAAAGCGCTGCCCATTGTGTTGGATTGTCAATGCAACCCTCTTCTCCCACACTTGACACACTGATAGCAACACTGCAGAAGAAATGCTAGCACAGGCTTCCAGAGTCCGTTCTTTCAGATGCTGCACATCTCGCATCTTCACAGCATAGACAATTGCCTTCAGATGACCCCAAAAATAAAAGTCAAAGGGGGTCAGATCGGGAGACCTTGGTGGCCATTCAACAGGCCCACGACAACCAATCAACTTTCCAGGAAACTGTTCATGTAGGAATGCTTGGACCTGACACCCAAGATGGTGAACAATGCTACTCTTGCCTGCGTACATGGCAACTCCTCTGGAGAACTTAGTCTAACGTAGAGTTTTGTCACCCAGTAGTCCTTGGTGGGGTACCGGTTCTCTTTGTGAAAATCCAGCTGTCAGACAAATACAAATTATCGCTCCTGCAGACAATATAAAACTCTCTTTAGACTGACCTCGATTTGTAAGAGTCCCCATATTAAAAGCCTCTAATGAGTCACCCACCTCCTGCCAGTTCATACGACTAAGGGTACCGTCTCACAAAACGATTTACCAACGATCACGACCAGCGATACGACCTGGCCGTGATCGTTGGAAAGTCGTTGTGTGGTCGCTGGGGAGCTGTCACACAGACAGCTCTCCAGCGACCAATGATGCCGAAGTCCCCGGGTAACCAGGGTAAACATCGGGTTACTAAGCGCAGGGCCGCGCTTAGTAACCCGATGTTTACCCTGGTTACCGTCGTAAATGTAAAAAAAAAACAAACAGTACATACTCACATTCCGGTGTCCGTCAGGGTCCCTTGCAGCCTGCTTCCCGCTCTGACTGAATGCTGCTGTAAAGTGAAAGCAGATCACCGCTGTGCTCTGCTTACTTTCCGGCCGGCCGGCAGTCAGAGCGGGAAGCAGACTGCGAGGGACCCTGACGGACACCGGAATGTGAGTATGTACTGTTTTTTTTTTTTTACATTTACGACGGTAACCAGGGTAAACATCGGGTTACTAAGCGCGGCCCTGCGCTTAGTAACCCGATGTTTACCCTGGTTACAAGCGAACGCATCGTTGGATCGGTGTCACACACACCGATCCAACGATGACAGCGGGAGATCCAGCGACGAAAGAAAGTTCCAAACGATCTGCTACGACGTACGATTCTCAGCAGGGTCCCTGATCGCTGCTGCGTGTCAGACACAGCGATATCGTATGGATATCGCTGGAACGTCACGGATCGTACCGTCGTAGCGACAAAAGTGCCACTGTGAGACAGTACCCTAAAACCAACAATATTAGGACAAGAACAACTCATGTGCATTGCTTTCGTTTCGTGACCTTAAAGAGATTGTCCTGTGAAAATAAGTTAGCACCTATCAACAGGATAGGTAATAATTTATTGTCCATCACTGGGACTTCCTCCAATTGGCAATTTTATCACTTTTAGAACTGAGTGACAGTGCGCATGCTCGACCACAGCTATATTTATTCTACCTAGGGCTGGCGAGAGCTGCGTTCAGCTTTTTCTAACAGCGCCATCAAGGATGAAAGGAGAGATGTTTGGGCTTCTAATCTGTTGCACCATTTTGTAACAGGGATAAAAAGTCCTCGTTCTGCCAATTGATGTGGGTTCCAGTGGTCAGAGCCCCACTGATCATCAAGTTATCACCTATCCTTTGGATCAGTGATCACTTGTTTTCACTATGTTCAATTCTTGTCTTTAATAGTAGTGGAGCCTGGCAAGGTATCATACTGCCTATGGGGAAAGAGGATATAATCAAAGGAAACCGGGCATTATATCTCAACAGAACTAATTGTCTAATGCATGTGTAAGGGACTCGTTTCAATCCTATTACGATGCCCTAATTGAGGACAGAGCATCTGTTTAGGTAAACTCGGTACAGTTGAAACGTATGAAAAGTTATGTCAACTGGTTACGAAACAATTGCGCTCAACTTGGTGGTTGCATTGTCAAATGGGTACACAGCTTGGTGGTTACAGAGCAGCTATCAGTACTTAGGACTATCCTGGGCTTTCTATAAGGTCAGATCATGCTCTAGCTCTGGTTACATTAGACTGGCAGAGATGATAAGGCTTATACAGACCATCAGTGCAAGAATGTGCAACCACTTACAGCAATGATCAGTGGCAGACCCAAGTCCTCTATGTAGACTGATTGTGGATCACTGATGCAACAGTCTGGTCCGCTAATCGTCTCACGGATGACATTGACTTATTCCAAAACCATAGAATAGTTTCTGCAAGTTACCTGCTGAGTTCGCACACATGGCCAGAGACCATTGCTCTGCCTACAGCATCCACCTGTACACAGTGCATCATTCATTTTAAAGTCCCAGTACCTGCAAATAAAGCAGGTAGCAAATATGACTGCTATTTGCATAATAAAGATAACAGTAGCATATACCTTTTATCTTTTTTAATTTAACCTTACTACAATGTTCCTAATGAGGCACCTTCCTTAGACATGCACCATTTTATTAACAATTTCTCCATGTGGCAGCATATTTTACTTTTCTAAAAAAGGTGAATAAGTGAAATAGATCTAGAGAGTTAATGAAAATGTAAAAGCACTTAAATGAGCCTATTAAATACTAAATTAAGAGACTAATTCATCAATTTATGGCTTACAAAAAAAATCCATAATGGAATAGATTTGTGCAAAAGTGGTTTGACTTTTTAAAAACATCCGAATTCTAAAAACCTGCCTGCAATAGTAAGCAAAGGGAAAAAAAAAAACAGAAAACAAGAAGAAAATAGACTTTGAAATAGGTGCAACGTAAAAGAAGAATTTGTCGCAAAACAAGTAAAAAAAGGTATTAAATCAGGAATAACAAAGCAAAAAATAGGCACAAATGCAATCATGAATCGGGACCCAAGCATCTCGAATTCAGACTTTTGCTTATTGATTTATCTGAGTTTTATCGTCAGGTTTGGCTCTAATGTGTATGGAAACTATTAATAGGACTGATTCCTAGCGCATTTTCCAGTATGGATTTTCTGGTGGGAAATCCGCTGCATTAAAGTAGTAGCAAAGTGGAAGAGACTTTAATAAATTTGCAGCAGAAATGTAGCTCCACGGTGATATTAAAATTTGCAACATGTTGATAAATGCCGCAAATTGTCACCATGGTTTGGACCCTTTGCAATGCAAATCTGCAGCAGAGCTTCAACAATTCTTCTCCTTTTTTGTGTTATGCAGGTACAAGATGTCACAAGATGTCAAGAAAATGACTGATAGAGAAGCTGAAAAGACCGATATGCATAGGATGATCTCAGTGTGGAGCGACAATGTACAAGTTGAACGGCTCTCGTTTAAAGACTCGATCTCACAGCCCAACAGAAAGTCAGCTTTATCTCTATAAAACCATTCACATGGTACAGTTAGCTCTCAAATGACGGATTTACGGATTCGTCCCATGTAAGTAGACCTTCAGGCTGGACTTCAACTTTGGAGAAGACTCCATCACAAAAAACTCCAAATCACCCTAGATTGACCACCACAGATTGCTGAAGCATGGTCCTAAATAATATATGGGGTATATTCGACCATGGAAAGTCTCGTTCCAGCTCTATTACAATTATTTGCCTATGGGTCTTGTGATTGCTGTAACTTGTAGACCTCATATTGTGCAGTTTCACAGCTTACATGGAAGATTTTATGCTAATATTTACAAAGAGACCAACTACTTCAAGAAGTTGTTGCAGTACATACGTGTGAACTGAGGTTATGCTCAAGGGGGTAAGTAAGGTCACGGTCAGAAAATATGACTTAGTCGTAAACGAGGTTGGAACAAACTCCAGGCAGATGTAAGTTACCAAACTTGTGATAAATACCAGTTTGTACTAAGAATAAATGTGAAAAAGTAAAAAATGGGCAGACTACACTGCAGAGATTCTTCTGCTTCAAGGGCTGTCCAACTGGCGGCCCACCAAACCCCAAACCTTATTGTATCTCTTGGCTTCCATGAAAGCAACGGAAATCATATCAATTGACAGATTTTTTTACCTTATTTTACTCCTGTAATTATAAGGAGTAATCAATACTGCGACCATCTAGAAGGCACAGTAAGGGGTGCACAATGGTAAATTGGAAAAATTACTTTGGACAAAAGTTCAATTATGATCGAGTAGTGCTTGAATACAAATAGTCAACATTGGACTGTACCCCCCCCCCCCCCACGTGATCTCATGTTTATCACAGGTGATCATGGAGCATTAGGACCTGTAGATATCATTGCATTTCCTTGGGGGCTGCTCAATATGGACTATCCCTTAAAGGGGTTATCCAATTAAATCAAGCTATACCCTATCACCCGGAACCCCTACTCATATGTCCTGATAATCAGCTTTCAGGGGATATCCTCAAACATTTGATAATTGGCAGATCCAGCCATTGTCGGTCAATATTTATCTCATGTGTATGACCAACTTGAGTAAAATGTTTAGAATTGAGAGTCCTCAGTGGTTGATACCTTTTAATGGCTAACTGAAAAGATGGTAACAAGTTGCAAGCTTTCGAGACTACACAGGTCTCTTCATCAGGCATAGACTAATACAAATTCTGAAGAATCACATATTTATGCACAACATAGCACAGAAAGAGAAAAAAAAAAAAACATGGATAAGACAGGTAGCATGAAGCCGAATTACCATGAGTGATAAACAGTTATGTCCATAAATGTTGGGCCAGTTCTTAGATAAGGAATGTTTTATTGTCCTCTGATTGGGGTCTCTGTTGTGATGACCCCTCATAGTCTGAGGGGCAAGTTCCTTAGTTGATGTAAAAAGACATAAATCCATGCGACACATTCATTCCACCACTAAGACAGTCAAAGGTCGTCATCAGTTTATATTCCCAGACTCTTCTGTCTCTCTGAGTTTTGAAGTTTCCTTTTAACACAAGTAATTTCATGTCCATAATGTTATGATTTGGGAGACAAAAATGTATTGCCAAAGGTAGATCCATTCTTTTTTCTCTTATTGTATGGCGGTGAGAATTCATTCTTGTGCTAAGCTTTTGCCCTGTCTCCCCCACATACAGACCCCCAGTTAGACATTTAGTACAAATAATTAGGTACACCACATTAGATGTGATGCAGCTGAAAGTACCTGGTATCTTGTAGTCCTGATGTGAATTGGGGATCTTTATCTTGTCCGTGGTCATTATAAATGGACAGGTTTTACATTTTTTCTGATTGCAGGGATAGGTACCTGCAGCTGTTGGAGAGGACAGGGAGCTCTTGACAATGATGCTTCTTAGATTTGGGGGCTGTCTAAAACACAGTAGTGGGGGGGTCTGGAAAATTGCATTGTAATCGGGCATCTTTTTGTAGTAAAGGTTGTAATTTCCGTGCAGCTCCCCTTAGCACCTCCAGATTTGGATTGTAGGTGACTACTAGAGGCACCCGGTTATTTTCTTCTTTAGCTTTGTAATGTAGCAGGTGATTCCTTGATATTTTGGTGGCTCTTGTGGTCTGGTTTTCAATTGTTCTTGGATGGTAGCCCTGATTCAAAAAGGTCTTTCTGAGGCGACCAAGGTGTTCATCTCTATCCATTGGATTGGAACATATACGACTGTATCTGATGGCTTGGCTGTAGACAATGGAGTTTTTTATGTGTTTTGGATGGAAACTGTCCCATTTAAGGTATGTTGGACGGTCGATTGGCTTCTGATACAGGGATGTCTCTATTTTATTGTTCTGCAGCTTAATGATGGTGTCCAAAAAGTTAATTTCAGTACAGGAGTAGTTGAGTGTCAAGTTGATGGTAGGGTGAAATTGATTAAACTGTTCATGGAACGTCTTTATCTGTGGTTCAGACTCCGTCCAGATGATTAAAATGTCATCAATGTAGCGGTAGTACGCCAGAGGCCTGATGGGACATGAGGACAAAAAGTCGCTTTCAAGCTTGGCCATGAAAAGATTTGTATACTGTGGGGCCATTTTACTTCCCATTGCTGTGCCAGTCTCCTGTAGATAGATCTTCTTGTCAAGTTCAAAGTACTTGTGGGTGAGGATGAATTTTATAAGTTTCACCACAGAATTTGCATCAGTCCCTGTGTTTTCCAGGAAGAATTTGCAGGTATTTAATCCATCCTGGTGTGGGATATTGGAGTACAAAGATTCCACATCCATGGTGGCCAGGATGGTTCCTTCTGGTAGAGGAGCTATTGCTGATAGTTTATTCAATAGGTCAGTTGTGTCCTGAATGAAGCTGGGTGTATCATTTACTAGGGGTTTAACCCCTTCCCGACCTTTGACGCCACGTAGGCGTCATGAAAACCCGTGACAATCTGCCAGCCGGTAGGGTTAGGGTTAGGGGTAGGGTTATGGCATGTGCACACAGAGCGGATCGGCCGCGGATCCGCAGCGGATCGGCCGCGGATCCGCAGCGGATCGGCCGCGGATCCGGAGCGGATCGGCCGCGGATCCGCAGCGGATCGGCTGCGGATCCGCAGCGGATCGGCAGCGGATCCGCAGCGGATCGGTCGCGGATCCGCAGCGGATCGGCCGCGGATCCGCAGCGGATCGGCAGCGGATCCGCAGCGGATCGGCCGCGAATCCGCAGCGGATCGGTCGCAGATCCGCAGCGGATCGGCCACGGATCCGCAGCGGATTGGCCGCTGCGAATTCGAAGCAGTTTTCCATCAGGTTTACAGTACCATGTACACCTAAGGAAAACCAAATCCACTGTGCCCATGGTGCGGAAAATTCCGTGCAGAAACGCTGCGTTGTATTTTCCGCAGCATGTCAATTCTTTGTGCGGATTCCGCAGCGTTTTACACCTGTTCCTCAATAGGAATCCGCAGGTGAAATCCGCACAAAAAAACACTGGAAATCTGCTGTAAATCCGCAGGTAAAATGCAGTGCCTTTTACCTGCAGATTTTTCAAAAATCATGCGGAAAAATCTCACACGAATCCGCAACGTGGGCACATAGCCTTAGGGTTAGGGTTGGAATTAGAGTTAGGGTTTGAATTAGGGCTAGGGTTTGAAATAGGGTTAAGATTAGGCTTGTGGTTAGGGTTACGGATAGGGTTAGGGGTGTGTTGGGGTTACAGTTGTGGTTAGGGTTGGGATTAGGGTTACGGTTGGGATTAGGGTTAGGATTAGGGTTAGGGTTGGAATTAGGGTTACGGGTGTGTTGCGGTTAGGGTTGTGGTTAGGGGTGTGTTGGGGTTAGGGTTGTGATTAGGGTTATGGCTACAGTTGGGATTAGGATTAGGGGTGTGTTGGGGTTAGTGTTGAAGTTAGAATTGAGGGGTTTCCACTGTTTAGGCACATCAGGGGTCTCCAAACGCAACATGGCGCCACCATTGATTCCAGCCAATCTTGCGTTCAAAAAGTCAAATGGTGCTCCCGCCCTTCCAAGCCCCGACGTGCGCCCAAACAGTGGTTTACCCCCACATTTGGGGTACCAGCGTACTCAGGACAAACTGGGCAACAACTGTTGGGGTCCAATTTCTCCTGTTACCCTTGCAAAAAGAAAAAATTACTTGCTAAAACATAATTTTTGAGGAAAGAACAATTATTTTTTATTTTCACGGCTCTGCGTTATAAACTTCTGTGAAGCACTTGGGGGTTGAAAGTGCTCACCACACATCTAGATAAGTTCCTTCGGGGGTCTAGTTTCCAAAATGGGGTCACTTGTGGGGTGTTTCTACTGTTTAGGCACATCAGGGGCTCTGCAAATGCAATGTGACGCCCGCAGACCATTCCATCAAAGTCTGCATTTCAAATGTCACTACTTCCCTTCCGAGCCCTGACGTGTGCCCAAACAGTGGTTTACCCCCACATATGGGGTATCAGCGTACTCACAACAAACTGGGCAACAAATACTGGGGTCCAAATTCTCCTGTTACCCTTGTGAAAATAAATTGCTTGCTAAAACATCTTTTTTGAGGAAAGAAAAATGATTTTTTATTTTCACGGCTCTGCGTTGTAAACTTCTGTGAAGCACTTGGGGGTTGAACGTGCTCACCACACATCTAGATAAGTTCCTTGGGGGTCTAGTTTCCAAAATGGGGTCACTTGTGCGGGGTTTCTACTGTTTAGGCATATCAGGGGCTCTGCAAACGTAACATGATGCCCGCAGACCATTCCATCAAAGTCTGCATTCCAAAACATCACTACTTCCCTTCCGAGCCCCGGCATGTGCCCAAACAGTGGTTTACCCCCACATATGGGGTATCAGCGTACTCAGGAGAAACTGGACAACAACTTTTGGGGTCCAATTTCCCCTGATACCCTTGGGAAAATAAAAAATTGTGGGCTAAAAAAATCATTTTTGAGAAAAGAAAAATTATTTTTTATTTTCATGGCTCTGCGTTATAAACTTCTGTGAAGCACTTGGGGGTTCAAAGTGCTCACCACACATCTAGATTAGTTCCTTGGGAGGTCTAGTTTCCAAAATGGGGTCACTTGTGCGGGAGCTCCAATGTTTAGGCACACAGGGGCTCTCCAAATGCGACATGGTGTCCGCTAACGATGGAGATAATTTTTCATTCAAAAAGCCAAATGGCGTGCCTTCCCTTCTGAGCCCTGCCGTGCGCCCAAACAGTGGTTTACCCCCACATATGGGGTATCATCGTACTCAGGACAAACTGGACAACAACATTTGGGGTCCAATTTCTCCTATTACCCTTGGGAAAATAAAAAATTCTGGGCTAAAAATCATTTTTGAGGAAAGAAAAATTATTTTTTTATTTTCACGGCTCTGCGTTATAAACTTCTGTGAAGCACCTGGGGGTTATACGTGCTCACTATGCATCTAGATAAGTTCCTTGGGGGGTCTAGTTTCCAAAATGGGGTCACCTGTAGGGGAGCTCCAATGTTTAGGCACACAGGGGCTCTCCAAACGCGACATGGTGTCCGCTAACGATTGGAGCTAATTTTCCATTCAAAAAGTCAAATGGCACGCCTCCCCTTCCGAGCCTTGCCGTGCACCCAAACAGTGGTTTACCCCCACATATGAGGTATCGGCATACTCAGGAAAAATTGCCCAACAAATTTTAGGATCCATTTTATCCTGTTGCCCATGTGAAAATGAAAGAATTGAGGCTAAAAGAAATTTTGTGTGAAAAAAAAGTACTTTTTCATTTTTGCGGATCAATTTGTGAAGCACCTGGGGGTTTAAAGTGCTCACTATGCCTCTAGATGAGTTCCTTGGGGGGTCTAGTTTCCAAAATGGGGTCACTTGTGGAGGAGCTCCAATGTTTAGGCACACAGGGGCTTTCCAAACGCGACATGGTGTCCGCTAACGATGGAGATAATTTTTCATTCAAAAAGTCAAATGGCGCTCCTTCCCTTCCGAGCCTTACCATGTGCCCAAACAGTGGTTTACCCCCACATGTGAGGTATTTGTGTACTCAGGAGAAATGGCCCAACAAAATTTAGGATCCATTTTATCCTGTTGCCCATGTGAAAATGAAAAAATTGAGGCTAAAATAATTTTTTTGTGAAAAAAAGTACTTTTTCATTTTTACGGATCAATTTGTGAAGCACCTGGGGGTTTAAAGTGCTCACTATGCTTCTAGATAAGTTCCTTGGGGGGTCTAGTTTCCAAAATGTGGTCACTTGTGGGGGAGCTCCAATGTTTAGGCACACGGGGGCTCTCCAAACGCGACATGGTGTCCGCTAAAGATTGGAGCCAATTTTTCATTCAAAAAGTCAAATGGCGCTCCTTCCCTTCCAAGCCCTGCCGTGCGCCCAAACAGTGGTTTACCCCCACATATGAGGTATCAGCGTACTCAGGACAAATTGGACAACAACGTCCGTGGTCCAGTTTCTCATTTTACCCTTGGGAAAATAAAAAAATTGTTGCTAAAAGATCATTTTTGTGACTAAAAAGTTAAATGTTCATTTTTTACTTCCATGTTGCTTCTGCTGCTGTGAAACACCTGAAGGGTTAATAAACTTCTTGAATGTGGTTTTGAGCACCTTGAGGGGTGCAGTTTTTAGAATGGTGTCACTTTTGGGTATTTTCAGCCATATAGAACCCTCAAAATGACTTAAAATGTGAGGTGGTCCCTAAAAAAAATGGTTTTGTAAATTTTGTTGTAAAAGTGAGAAATCACTGGTCAAATTTTAACCCTTATAACTTCCTAGCAAAGAAAAAAATTGTTTCCAAAATTGTGCTGATGTAAAGTAGACATGTGGGAAACGTTATTTATTAACTATTTTGTGTCACATAACTCTCTGGTTTAACAGAATAAAAATTCAAAATGTGAAAATTGCAAAATTTTCAACATTTTCGCCAAATTTCCATTTTTTTCACAAATAAACTCAGAAATTATCGACCTAAATTTACCACTAACATGAAGCCCAATATGTCACGAAAAAACAATCTCAGAATCGCTAGGATCCGTTGAAGCGTTCCTGAGTTATTACCTCATAAAGGGACACTGGTCAGAATTGCAAAAAACGGCAAGGTCATTAAGGCCAAAATAGGCTGGGTCATGAAGGGGTTAAGAACACCCTCTACCCATCCAGATACCTGTTCAGTAAGGGTGCCCACACATGAAATAATTGGTCTTCCTGGAGTTTCCAGATTTGTGGATTTTGGGAAGCATGTAGAATGTCCCTGTTCTTGGACTTTCTGGTATCAGGTCATTGGCTCTTATGGATTCATCAGGCAGACAATATACCAACTTGTTTAGTTCCTTGTAGTAGTCCTGTGTAGGATCCGACTCCAATTTTTTGTAGTAGCGTGTGTCCATAAGTTGTCTATTTGCTTCCTTCATATAGTCTGATGTGTTCATCATGACTATTGCACCTCCCTTGTCAGCAGGTTTGATGATGATTTCTTTGTTGGTTTTCAGAGACTGTATGGCCTTTCTCTCCTGGGCATTGATGTTGGATGCTTGTCTCCTGTTAGTATCTATGATGGTGGATTTTATCACATGTCTGAAGGAGTCTATATATTTATCCAAATGAGGGTTGCGTCCAGGTGGAGGTGTCCAGTCTGACCTCTTCTTTGTTGTTAGGATCCCTTTTTCTTCAATCCAGGTGGGTTCTGAATCTTCTGTATCATTGAAATATTCCCTCAGGCGCAGTCTCCTGACTGTCTTAGTGGTGGAATGAATGTGTCGCATGGATTTATGTCTTTTTACATCAACTAAGGAACTTGCCCCTCAGACTATGAGGGGTCATCACAACAGAGACCCCAATCAGAGGACAATAAAAAATTCCTTATCTAAGAACTGGCCCAACATTTATGGACATAACTGTTTATCACTCATGGTAATTCTGCTTCATGCCACCTGTCTTATCCATGGTTTTTTTTTTCTTTCTGTGCTATGTTGTGCATAAATATGTGATTCTTCAGAATTTGTATTAGTCTATGCCTGATGAAGAGGCCTGTGTAGTCTCGAAAGCTTGCAATTTGTTACCATCTTTTCAGTTAGCCATTAAAGGTATCAACCACTGAGGACTCTCAATTCTAAACATTTTTCTATCTACTGGCTAACACGGTACCAAGATATATTTCTTTCCTGTATCAACTTGAGTAATAAATGCTGCAATTCCCTAGAGTCTAGAAATTGGTGAGAAGTCAACACACCAACGTCAAAAGTTTGGGTTTACCTACCTGTAATTACATGGTATTGAGACCTGACAACGTATAGTAAGGCATACCTGTAGGTATTCATGGGACAAAAATATGCCAAAAGAGTGCCCCGAAAAGGTCCTCATCTGCCTTAATCTACTGGTTCTTGCCAGGAGGAGGCAGCTTACTTTGGGCTCTAAAAGTAGTTTTGATGCTGATGCAAAAATGTCTCCATTCCTAACCAGGGAGCAACCAGATAGCTTTTGGCTGTGTTTTGGTGTAAGAGATGAAGACAGATTTCCTTCCTAGGATCTGAGGAACTTCATAGTTCTTTGTGCACAAGTTCTTTCTTGCAGTTCTCACTGGAGCGCTTCTTACAGGGGTCAATGCACCTTGACACATGCCCCTACTAGTTATCTCTGACTGTGGTGGGTCACCAGGACAATGTCAGTGATGTGGAAATTTGGATGAGGGTCTTTTAGAGAGATCATGGGAAAACTACACAATCCCTGTAACCTGAAACCCATTTAACTCTTTTGAAGTCAGATGGCTTTAGTCTACTATTATTATTATTATTATTTATTTATTGTTATACTATAGCACCTAACAGCTAAATGCACCATTAAATGTAAAGCACACCATATACACTGTAAGAGCTCATACTCATCTGCGTATAAATCAGACAATTGCAATCGGATAAAAAAGTGGACTGCACTCCGACCAATCTTAATCTATGAGTCCCTGCTCATCTGCGATTTTTTTGTCAGCTCGGATCGGACTGAGAAAAAAATTGCAGAATGCTTGCAAGTGGCGCTGTATATCGAACGAGACTCGCCAATGCAAGTTAATGGGTGCGAGAAAAAAATTGCACAGCACACGAGCCATGTGTGTGCCGTACAGGAAATCCAACATTTCATCAAACGAGCACAGTAAATTCATAGCGTCAACCATTAGAATAGATAGATAGAAATTAATTAGTGAGATATATAATTAGTGCAGTGTGTGTGTAGCGTACTGTACATGCATTTAGCTAATAAATATAAAATTACATAAAAAAATGGTGTGGGGTCACCCTTTAATACCCAGCTGAGGAAAAGCAGACAGCTGGGGCTGGTGTTATTATTCTGGGAAGAGGCCAATAACCATGAATGAAGCTTATTAATAACAGCTCACAGCTGTCTGCGTAGCATTTCTAGTCATTAAAAAGGGATGCCCCATAAAAAATTACATGGGGCCCTCCCTATTTTTAATAACCAGCAAAGGCTAAGCAGACAGCTGTGGGATGATTATCTATCTATCTATCTATCTATCTATCTATCTATCTATCTATCTATCTATCTATCTATCTATCTATCGATCTCTGTATATAACATTGTTTTATTAGTTTGAAAACTAGATTAATATGACACAGAATTACTGTATGTAACAGATGATGTTAAAAAAGTATTGCACACGGATTTCATACGGACGCTAGGTAAGAAAAATTGCATTGTACTCACATGACACTCGTCGTACTTTTCAGGAACAATATTGGAACGATGTTTTTACACAGATGAGTGCGAGCCCTAGTACTCCTCCACCAGTATACTCTGATATGTGTGATTGCTGGAAGCCACATAGCATATTGGGACATACTCTGAGCACGAAGCTAAAGAAGAGGCTCGGATGGGACTATTGCGAATATAGCTGATACAGATGCTTTTGAGAGAAACCATAGTATAAATGATAAATGTATGATTGCTGGGGGTTGGCTGCGGAGACCCCCACAATCCCAAGAATAAGAGTGCCAAGGTCCCGTGTGTCAGTGGAATGGTAGTGGGCATGTACGACATGCACATCAATATGTAGAGAATAGAACAGAGGTCGCACATGCCCACTACATTCTTATTCCCACTGATCTTTGTGAACCTTGTTTTTGTGATCAGTGAGGGATCAAGCGATCAAATTTCCAATGATCATAACTTTATCACCTATCCTATGACATATGTTATTTATGGCCCCACCCCTTTAAGGTAGAACAATTCAAGCTGAGGCTCTTGAGTGGGCCACATATGTGATTGAAGCACTTATCCACAGTTATAGATGAAGCACTGAAGGGGGCAAAAAAGTTACAGATGAAGGACTTGAGAGGACACACCTGCGTTTGGGCACTTTTGAAGTTCACCTATGGATAAGGCACTTATGCAGGCACATCTGAGGCACTTAGAAGGGCACACCTGTGGATGAGACATTTATGGGGGCTCATCTGTGACCGAGGCAATAATTGGGTCACACCAATGGAAGTTGCAGTTAAGTGGGCTCATTTGTAGTGTTGACACTTAAGGTGTCATACCTATGGAGAAGATAGTTATAAGGGCTCCTATGTGGCTTTGGCACTAATGGGGGTCAGACATACGGATAAGAAAGTTATAGGGGCTTGTATGTGATTTTGGCACTTATGTGGTCAGACTTATAAATGAGACAGTTATGGGGGCTCGAATGTGGCTTTGGCACTTATGTGGTCAGACCTATGGATGAGACAGTTGCGGGGCTCGAATGTGGCTTTAGGACTTATGTTGGCAGACCAGACCTATACGTGAGACATTTGTGGGGCTCAAATTTGGCTTTGGCGCTAATGTGGTCAGACCCATGGACGAGACAGTTACAGGGGGCTCGATTGTGGCTTTGGCACTTATGTGGTCAGACCGGTGAGACTGAGGTACTAAATGGGTCACCCATATGGATGAAGAGGTTATGTGGGCTCACACTCATCTTTGGTTAAGGCACAAATGCAGATGGGCGTTTTTTGGGCCTCACCTGTGAATAAGGCACTTATAGAGGCACACTTGTGGATGGGCATTTTAGTGGATCATCTGTAGATAAGTTTCTTATGGGGGTACATCTGAGACACTATTAAGGTCATACCTGTGGCTGAGTCACTTACGGGGGCTCATCTGTATGTTAAGTCACATGATCTATGGATTATCTGTGGCTAAGGGTACTGTCACACTCTGCAACTTTCCAACGATCACGACCAGCGATACGACCTGGCCGTGATCGTTGGAAAGTCGTTGTGTGGTCGCTGGAGAGCTGTCACACAGACCGCTCTCCAGCGACCAACGATGCCGAAGGCCCCGGGTAACCAGGGTAAACATCGGGTTACTAAGGGCAGGGCCGCGCTTAGTAACCCGATGTTTACCCTGGTTACCATCGTAAAAGTAAAAACAAACAAACCGTACATACTCACATTCCGGTGTCCGTCAGGTCCCTTGCAGTCTGCTTCCCGCTCTGACTGAGTGCCGCCGTAAAGTGAAAGCAGATCACAGCGGTGACGTCACCGCTGTGCTCTGCTCTTACATTCCGGCCGGCAGTCAGTCAGAGCGGGAAGCAGACTGCAAGGGACCTGACGGACACCGGAATGTGAGTATGTACGTTTTTTTTTTTTTACTTTTACGATGGTAACCAGGGTAAACATCGGGTTACTAAGCGCGGCCCTGCGCTTAGTAACCCGATGTTTACCCTGGTTACAAGCGAACGCATCGTTGGATCGGTGTCACACACACCGATCCAACGATGACAGCGGGAGATCCAGCGACGAAAGAAAGTTCCAAACGATCTGCTACGACGTACGATTCTCAGCAGGGTCCCTGATCGCTGCTGCGTGTCAGACACAGCGATATCGTATGGATATCGCTGGAACGTCACGTATCGTACCGTCGTAGCGACAAAAGTGCCACTGTGAGACGGTACCCTTAGGCACTTAGGAATCACACAGAGTGATAATTTCAACATGGGGACACTACAGGGGTCACCTCAGTGGATGGAGAAGTTGTAAGGGTATGTGCACACGATGCGGATTTTGCTGCGGATCCGCACCGTTTCCGCAGCTGCAGGTCCGCAGCAGTTTCCCATGAGTTTACAGTACAATGTAAACCTATGGGAAACAAAAAACGCTGTGCCCATGCTGCGGAAAAAAACACGCGGAAACGCAGCGGTTTACATTAAGCAGCATGTCAATTCTTTCTGCGGATTCCGCAGCAGTTTTACAGCTGCTCCAATAGAAATCCGCAGTTGGAAAACCGCAGTGAAAACTGCAGAAAAAAACGCGGTAAATCCGCAATAAATCCGCAGCGGTTTTGCACTGCAGATTTATCAAATCCGCTGCGTAAAAATCCGCAGTGGACCAGAATACGTGTGCACATGGCCTAAGAGCTCATCCCTAGTTGAATCCCTCATATCTCCGATTATGCATTATTGGGTAGACTTGCCATAAATTGGTGCTTTTAGCAAAGTTGTTATTTTGTGCAGAGCTTGTTTGCTCCCATCCAATAGTTGCAGAACTTTTATCCTGCACAGAAATAGTTAAATCCCTGTTCATCTGCTCTGCAAGCCTGGAGCCCAACTTCCTTTAATCTGACAGAGGCAACTGCGCTATTGTCTTTTATCTGGAGATAAAACAAACTGTAAAATAATGTAGTGAGCCATATCTGGCAGGATCAGATTTATATTCACCATACATGGCTCTACAAGCACAGCGCACAGTTTATCTGATTATCACAAACACAGAAAGATTTTACTCTTTTGTTAAACTGTGGGAAAGTGAAATTTGCAGCGGTTATGTGCCGTTGTCTAATAATATAATGTGTTCCACTGCCAAAAAGCAGCGTAGAGGTAACCGAGTATATAATGGTGTAATTCATGGTCATGGACTGGCCAGCTCCCTTTAAAAATCTGAATTCCAGTTAGACAATAACATAATAAAACGGGGGTCCTAAGTATCACTGGTAGTGCTGGTTTTATGGAAAATAAGTCTTTATGGAAAATAAATTAATACTGTCAAATAATCTCTAATTAATACTTCCATATAGTATACAAAAATTAATACCATAGAGTGTCCTTATAGAAATGCCATATCACTCACACAATACTGCTATTCAACATATAAATAAAACAGGCATTCAGCGTACAAATAATACCGCCATAGACATCACCTCAAAATATGCCTAATTCCCTGCATACAGTATCCAAATATTTCCACTTTATAATGCCAATAGAGAACTGTCATATCATGCTCACAATACTGCCATTCGCTATCCAAATGAAGCGGACATTCAGTGTCCAAATAATACCACTGCACACAGTACATCAAAATGTGCCTAATTAGTACCTTCATACAATATCCAAATATGACTACTATAGTGTCCATAAAGAGATGCTAGATTGCTTAAACATTACAACCATTCAGTGTCCAAATAATACCGCCATACACAACCTATCATATGAATAGTAATACCGTTGTACAATGATAAAAATTAATAACAATACCGCTATACAATGATGAATAATAATAATAATGCTTTACAATGACAAAAAGTAATAATAATAGCAATAGTGCTATACAATGACAAAAGTTATAATAATACTATTGTACAATGACAAAAAATAACACTGCTATGGGACAAAACAGTAATAATAATAAAAAAGTAACAATAATAGTAATAATGCTATACAATGGCAAAAAGTAATAATAATACTGATGGGAAATACTACTATACAGTAACAAAAAGTAGTAATAATACTACTATACAATGACAAAAAGTAATAATAGTACCGCTATACAATGACAAAAAGTAGCAATACTAATAATACTGCTATACAATGATAATAAGCAATCTTCGTATAGTGTTCACATATTATTGCATATACAACCCACATAATATTTCCATATAGTGACAACATAATATCACCTACACAGCATGTGAATAATATACATTAACCAGACAATACTCCCTTGAAGCATCCACAAAATATTGTCATATTTCTACATAATACTGCAATTATAACACCCAAATACTGGGAATCTGCTTGCTGCAGTAGTGCAGTCAGTATGGCCAGCGCTGTATATGTCTGCAATCCTCGGTATATGGACATTATTATACATAGCCATGTCTGTCTAATTTAGACCGTATTCCCACTCGCCTGTGACATTCTCCATGACATCTAATATATCTGAGTTGCAGATATTTGGGATCGCGGCCTTGGGTCGATAGAAATCCTGGAGCTTTCTCCTCAGTTCCCATGGAAACCATGGTAAGTAAATGACAGTGCAAGTGCTGGCGGGTTTACACACATCTCCTAGAAAACTAATGAGGGAGGCTGCGTGCTTATCTGTTAGTAAGATATGTGGTAGATAAAGTATGTGCCAGTCTGGACCAACACGTCACTACAGTAAAGGTGGCACAAATGGTTGTCAAGAACGATGGTCTCCAAACCAGCAGACCAGGCCCCTAGAGCTCCCCGTACACAACAGATAGCAGTCTGCCCGGCTCCCACATTCAGGGAACACTCGACACTCGGGCGGCAGCTTCTGTCCCCACCAACAAAAGGATGGATAATCGGAAATCTGACATGTCGGATTCTGTATCATTGGTTGGGGCTGAATCGGGGGATACCATACATATCAGTAGGTTTGGATGATGTTAGTCTAGTGTGTATCGGGGTCTTTAAACTATAGGAGCACTCAATGAAATTCCAGTCATGGTTCTGGATAATGGCTTTCCACATATGACCCTATGGTCTTTGTGTCCTCCGAATTCAGTAGAGGTGGGATGATCATATGTCCCATTTACTAGAACTTGAACAGAGTGTTCCCATAGCCAAGCGCCCCATAGCCAAGATTAAATTGGTTCCCCATTTTGATGGAGGGTTTTGCCAAAAAAGCTTGGCTTTCATTTACCCCTTTCCATGACCCTCGAGCCCCATTCTCCACCATCTTGTTTGGAAGATTTTCGAGTCCTGCACATCAGTTCTGCATCGATATGGCCATCTAACACCAAAGGGAATGAGACCAAAACTGCTCCAGGCCCGCACCTGTCATTGCCACAAAGTCATGACCAGGCTTTCCGTAAAGGGGTATTCCCATCTCAATGAACATGTGGGTGTGCATGTGTATCTGCCTCCATTTAAAGGTGTTGGCTGGAGATAACTGGTGGGGTCCGACCACTGGGCCTGCAGCAATCGGCAGAACAATGCACTTTGTTCCTTGTTAGGGTGGATCAGTAGTGTGCACGTTCAACCTCTGCTCCATTCAATCCCTATGTTGCAACTGGACATGCCTTTGCCTGATTCCAGCAGTTCCATAGAAAATTAATGGATCGGTGGTCGGTAATTCAACCTGTTGCACCATTTTTTAATGTGGATAAAAATTTCCCGATCAGCCAATTGATGCGGGTCCCAGGGTTGGGATAACTTATTTTTTACATGGCAACCCCTTTAACTTCTATGGGAATTCTGAGAAAAGGAAAGCAAGCAGAACTCCCATTGAAGCGAATGGAGAGAGCCACACATGGATGACCCCATTCAGCTCTCGAGAATCGGCCCAGTCTGGAAGAGGGGGCTATGTATGGGCGGCTCACTCCATTAATTTTTATAGTAGTTCTGGTTGTGCTGCTATTTTCAAAATGCCTATAGTAGTCAATGGAGAGAGCCGCGCATGCGTGCCCACCTTTTCAATTACCACTTCCCAGTCATGTATCTATCATACACTATCACTCTATCACTCCTCTCTGCTTCACACCTGAATGCACTTAGTTATACATATATTGCATAGCTCAAGTCTGCAATGACTTCAGTCTGCAGTGTGATCCTATAAGTGTGTCCTAGAAGTGTGGATTAATTTAGAATTAAAACCAGATAGATGTATACAGACTGTGCCCTGCTACCTGCCACCATCGCACTCTAACAAGCATCTCTATTCTTCCGACAGGTATGTTCATCCACCCAGCTCTCCTGCTCTCCTGCTGTCTGTCTATGAAGTGCACATAGTACATCACCCACTTGGTATGTCTTTCAACTAAGCCCAGCTTTACCCCCACCCGTGTTATTTATGACCTTGCTTACTCTGGCTTGATTGTATGCATCTGTTTCACTCTTAATTCTCTGACCAAGTTGAACAGAGACCACTCCTCTCTGCTTCACACCTGAATGCACTTAGTTATACATATATTGCATAGCTCAAGTCTGCAATGACTTCAGTCTGCAGTGTGATCCTATAAGTGTGGATTAATTTAGAATTAAAACCAGAATAGAACCAGAAGGGAACTGAAGGTAACTGGCCAGTCACTGTAACCAATGTTTCTGTTTGTTTTCACTTTCACCCCTATAATCCTTCACTTTCTGCTAACTCCCCTGATCCCTACACCAAGTAAGGAACTGTTCATCTCTTCTTCAATCCTCCCCATCCATCTCACCTCCTCCTCAGAACTGTTCCTTAACCTACAATCCTCTGTCTCCAAACACAGACAGCCCCCTCATGCCTTCTCCTACTCCCACCTGCTAACACTTTCTCTGCTCCTTCTCACTGCTGGTGATATCTCTCCAAATCCTGGTCCTCCTCACCACATTACCACAGCCATTTCTACCTCCCATCCACGCTCTATCACAACCTTCCGTAACCTCTCTAACCTTATACCCATTCACCCAGCCCCCGCTTCCCCAGTCCCACTAACAGGAGCTCTGTGGAACGCTCGCTCTGTCTGCAACAAGCTTTCCTACATCCATGATCTTTTTGTTACTACCAAATTTCCTTCCTCGCCATCACTGAAACCTGGCTCACCCCTTCTGACACAGCCTCTCCTGCTGCACTTTCGTATGGTGGCTTCCACCTTTCTCACACACCCCCGCCCCAGCAGCAAACATGGCGGAGGAGTTGGTCTTCTCCTGTCAGATACCTGCTCCTTCACCCCAATCCCACTGCCACCCTCTGTTACCCTCCCTTCCTTTGAGGTGCACTCTGTGCGCATCTACTCCCCCTCCAACCTCCAACTGGCTGTCATCTACCGCCCCCCAGGGCCAGCCACCACCTTCTTTGACCACTTCACCACCTGGCTACTTCATTTCCTTTCTGCGGACATCCCTACTATCATCATGGGTGACTTCAACATCCCCATTGACACTTCACCCTCAGCTGCCACTAAACTTCAATCTCTCACTTCCTCCTTCGGCCTCACTCAATGGTCTTCTACAGCCACCCACAAAGATGGCCACACACTGGACCTCATCTTCACCCGCCTCTGCTCCCTATCTAACCTCTCTAACTCACCTCTTCCTCTCTCTGACCACAACCTTCTCACATTCTCGTTCCTCTCCACTCCATGTCTACAATCCCCACCCCACAAACTTTCACACCATCGCAGAAATCTTAAACACCTTGACCTACACTCATTCTCTGAATCCCTCCTCCCTCTCACAGATATAAGTTCCTTACACAATGCGGATGACGCTGCCGCTCTATATAAGACCACAATATCTGTAGCTTTGGAATCTGCTGCCCCACTTACACATACCAAAGCTCGCAAAATCAACAGACAGCCCTGGCACACCAGCCTGACCAAAGAACTGAGGCGAGCTTCCAAGGCTGCTGAGCGCAGATGGAAAAAATCTCACTCCAACGAGCACTTCATCGCATTCAAACAGTCCCTCACTACTTTCAAGACCACACTCGCCACAGCTAAACAAACCTACTTCTCATCTCATATCCTCCCTGTCTCACAACCCTAAACAGTTATTCAACACCTTCAACTCTCTCCTCCGTCCCCCAGCACCTCCTCCCTCCCCACTCATCTCAGCTCAAGTCTTTGCCTCATTTTTCAAGCAGAAGATCGATAACATCAGAGACAGTTTTGGTCAACAACCCCAAGTGCCCTTCCTCCCGACTTCCCAGCCCTCCACCTCCAAAACCAACTTCTCCACCATTACAGAAGATCGACTCTCCACTCTACTACTCTCAAGATCACATCTCACCACCTGTGCACTTGACCCAATCCCATCCCACTTCATCCCAAACCTCACCACAGTCTTCATCCCAACCCTAGCCCATCTCTTCAACATATCACTAACAACTGGTGTTTTCCCCTCAAGCTTTAAACATGCCTCCATCACACCTATTCTCAAAAAGCCCTCTCTTGACCCATCCTCTGTATCTAGCTATCGCCCTATATCACTTCTCCCCTATGCCTCAAAACTACTGGAACAACACGTCTACCTTGAACTGTCCTCCCATCTCTCTTCTTGCTCCCTCTTTGACCGCTTACAATCTGGCTTCTGGTCACACCACTCCACTGAAACTGCCCTAACTAAGGTCACCAATGACCTCTTAACCGCCAAGAGCAAGCAACACTACTCTGTCCTCCTCCTCCTGGACCTGTCAGCTGCCTTTGACACAGTGGACCATTCCCTATTATTACAGACCCTCTCATCCCTTGGCATCACAGACTTGGCCCTATCCTGGATCTCATCATACCTAACAGACCGGACATTCAGCGTCTCCCACTCACACACCACCTCCTCACCTCACCCCCTATCTGTCGGTGTCCCACAGGGTTCAGTCCTAGGGCCCCTGCTCTTCTCCATTTACGCCTTTGGCCTGGGACAGCTCATAGAATCTCATGGCTTTCAGTATCATCTCTATGCTGATGACACACAGATCTACATCTCTGGACCAGATATCACCTCCCTACTAACCAGAATCCCTCAATGTCTGTCCACTATTTCATCCTTCTTCTCCACTAGATTTCTGAAACTTAACATGGACAAAACAGAATTCATCAGCTTTCCCCCATCTCACGTGACCCCCCAACGAACCTATCCATTACAGTAAATGGCTGCCCACTCTCCCCAGTCCCACAAGCTCGCTGTCTCGGGGTAATCCTTGACGCTGATCTCTCCTTCAAACCACATATCCATGCCCTTCCCACTTCCTGCCGACTTCAACTCAAAAATATTTCACAAATCCGTTCATTCCTCAACCAAGAATCTGCAAAAACCCTAGTCCATGCCCTCATCATCTCCCGCCTCGACTACTGTAACCTCCTGCTCTGTGGCCTCCCCTCTAACACACTCGCACCCCTCCAATCTATTCTAAACTCTGCTGCCCGACTAATCCACCTGTCCCCCTGCTATTCCCCGGCTTCTCCCCTCTGTCAATCCCTTCACTGGCTCCCCATTGCCCAGAGACTCCAGTACAAAACCCTAACCATGACGTACAAAGCCATCCACAACCTGTCTCCTCCATACATCTGTGACCTCGTCTCCTGGTACTTACCTACACGCAACCTCCGATCCTCACAAGACCTCCTTCTCTACTCCCCTCTTATCTCCTCTTCCCACAATCGTATACAAGATTTCTCTCGCGTATCACCCCTTCTCTGGAACCCTCTACCACAACACATCAGACTCTCGCCTACCATCGAAACCTTCAAAAAGAGCCTGAAGACCCACCTCTTCCGACAAGCCTATAACCTTCAGTAACCACCGATCGACCAAACCGCTGCATGACCAGCTCTACCCTCGCCTACTAGATTCTCACCCATCCGTTGGAGATTGTGAGCCTTCGCGGGCAGGGTCCTCTCTCCTCCTGTACCAGTTATGACTTGTATTGTTCAAGATTATTGTACTTGTTTTTATTATGTATACCCCTCCTTACATGTAAAGTGCCATGGAATAAATGGCGCTATAACAATAAATAATAATAATAATCATACGGAAATGGCATAAATGTGTAAAATATGAATACCCTTTTAACTTGCAGGAAAGTGACAGTTTGCTGTCTCCGTGCCTCTTCATAAATACAGTGGGAACGGAAAGTATTCAGACCCCTTTAAAATTTTCACTCTTTGTTTCATTGCAGCCATTTGGTAAATTCAAAAAAGTTAAGTTTTTCTCATTAATGTACACTCTGTACCCCATCTTGACTGAAAAAAACAGAAATGTAGAATTTTTTGCAAATTTAATAAAAAAGAAAAACTGAAATATCACATGGTCATAAGTATTCAGACCCTTTGCTCAGACACTCACATTTAAGTCACATGCTGTCCATTTCCTTGTGATCATCCTTGAGATGGTTCTACTCCTTTATTGGAGACCAGCTGTGTTTAATTAAACCGATAGGACTTGATTTGGAAAGGCACACACCTGTCTGTATAAGACATCACAGCTCACAGTGCATGTCAGACCAAATGAAAATCATGAGGTCAAAGGAACTGGCCAAGAAGCTCAGAGACAGAATTGTGGCAAGGCACAAATCTGGCCAAGGTTACAACAGAATTCCTGCAGAACTCAAGGTCCTAAGAGCACAGTGGCTTCCATAATCCTTAAATGGAAGAAGTTTGGGACCACCAGAAGTCTTCCTAGACCTAGTTGTCCAGCCAAACTGAGCAATCGTGGGAGAAGAGCCTTGGTGAGAGAGGTAAAGAAGAACCCCAAGATCATTGTGGCTGAGCTCCAGAGATAAAGTAGGGAGAGATGGGAGAAAGTTCCTGAAAGTCAACTATCACTGCAGCCCTCCACCAGTCGGGCCTTTATGGCAGAGTGGCCAGACGGAAGCCTCTCTTCAGTACAAGACATATGAAAGCCCACATAGAGCTTGCTAAAAAACACATGAAGGACTCCCAGACTATGAGAAATAAGATTCTCTGGTCTGATGAGATGAAGATAGACCTTTTTGGTGATAATTCTAAGCGGTATGTGTGGAGAAAACCAGGCACTGCTCATCACCTGCCCGATACAAACCCAACAGTGAAACATGGTGGTGACAGCATCATGCTATGGGGGTGTTTTTCAGCTGCAGGGACAGGATTACTGGTTGTCATTGAAGAAAACATGAATGCGGCCCAGTACAGAGATATGCTGGATGAAAACCTCTTCCAGAGTGCTCTGGACCTCAGACATGGCCGAAGGTTCACCTTCCAACAAGACTGTGACCATTCTTGACTGGCCCAGCCAGAGCCCTGACCTAAACCCAATTGACCATCTCTGGAGAGAACTGAAAATGGCTGTCCACCAACGTTTACCATCCAACCTGAGGGAACTGGAGAGGATCTGCAAGGAAGAATGGCAGAGGATCCCCAAATCCAGGTGTGACAAACTTGTTGCATCATTCCCAAGAAGACTCATGGCTGTACCAACTCAAAAGGTGCTTCTCCTCAATACTGAGCAAAGGGTCTGAATACTTATGACCATGTGATATTTCAGTTTTTCTTTTTTAATAAATTTGCAAAAATTACATTTCTGTTTTTTTTTCAGTCAAGATGGGGCGCAGAGTGTACATTAATGAGAACAAAAATGAACTTTTTTGAATTTACCAAATGGCTGCAATGAAACAAAGAGTGAAAAATGGAAAGGGGTCTGAATACTTTCTGTACCCACTGTACCCTTGTTGGCACAGCTCTTGGCACCCATCATCTGGGGCATGTGCCTCTGTACCAGTTATACTCCTGTACGTCCTTGTGGGTGCCATTATGTCAGGTTTTATAAGATATTATACCAAATACTAAAATTCAACAGGATCGAGATAAAACTGCACAAAAGATGGCATTCAGCACAGTATCAGCGCCGATCAGTCATGTTAGCCATACAGCATGATATTCAATTTAAGGCGGAATTTATCCAAAGCGGGGGGCTTCTGTTTCATCACTTCACAGATAAAGCTGTACCCCATGGCAGGAGACACTGAGAATGTCCTTCCACCAAACAGACAGAAAATCGCTGTTATTTACGGGCACACAGCGTGGCGATTCTTCATATACTCGCGTCCTCTCGATTTCAGCCTTGGCTGCTGAGACTTTAAAATCAAAGCAAGTAAATGAAAGCCAAATCGTCCCCCTGATGGGGGGAAGCATAAGTTCCCAAAATAGAAGGCGAAAATTACAGGGCAGCTTGTGGAGATGTGAGCGTCAGCGAGCACACTACACACAGCCGCCTGCACGGCTGTGCCCGTGCCAGCACGTGCTCCTTTAATCATCTGAACTCATATGAATGGAAGCTTTACTACAGCGCCTGGCAATGGATACTGCATAACGGGAATAAGAGACATGACTGTAACCAGGTGTGAACAGGGGCAAGGACTCAGCGCACAACTGCAGTGCAGCTCTGTGCAACCTCCGGCTGTAATATGGAGTCCTGCTGTCCCTCATATGGGGGCTGGCATTTCAGCTTTGGGATTTCAACTGTATCTGAGAAGTGATCCCTCCCCCACCTACATGTCATTTACTGTACTCAGACTGAGGAGCCACTAGGCCCCCTCAGGGGCAGGGTGCTACATTTTCTGGTTCACCATAGCGATGCCTCTTTTGCCTGACCCCTTCACTGACACTAAGCTTTAATTTTCCCACTTTCAATAACAGCCACTAAATCAAACAATATTTTAAAAACATTGATCGTATCGTTATAATATCAGATCATTGATCAATCAGATCATTGTAATAGCATAGATAATCGATCAAATAATTATGTTATCGGATCATCAATAGATCAGGTCATTATAATATCACATCATTGATCAATCAGAGCACTATAATTCGAGATCATCAAGTCATTATATTATCAGATCATCAATTGATTAGATCATTCTAATATCAGATGATTGATCAGGTCACTGTATTATCAGATCATCAGTCAGATCATTATAACCTCGGCTTGTGGGTCAGATCATTGTTATATTAGATCATCGGTCATTATATTATTGGATCATTAATCGATCAGATAATTCTAATTTAAGATCACTGACTAGGTCATTGCATTATCAGTTCATCAATCAGATCATCGATCAGTCAGATCAGTAAAATATTAGATAATTGATCGATCACATCATTATTGCATTAGATCATCGTTCAGTCCATTATAACATCAGATCATCAATCAAGACATTATGGTATCCAATCATTGAATGATCAGATGATTATAATATCAGACCATTGATCGATCAGGGAATTTTAGTATAGGATCATCAAACAATCATATTATTACAGTGTATTTCCAAACTGTCCCACTTTTGCTGGACAGGGCCTATGGAACAATAACAAAACTGTCATTTTTGGTAATTTTTTCTCTTTGTTTCTGGTAGTGTGGGGCCTAAAATTGGGATTTATACATTGTTGTCACAATTCTACCAGTCACGGTGTCCTATGGACGCTGCAAATGACAGCTCTGTCACCCTGTAGGATCAAGGGCTTGCTGAACTGTCAGGATTGTGAGTGACAGCTCAACCGCCCAATCTGAGGCAGAGGTGGGAGTGTTGTGAATGGCAGCTCAGCTGTCCTATCTGACTGGGTCGGTAGGATCTCCGCCAGGTGTAATCCATTCTGGGTGATGAAAGGGCTATTTAGCATTCGGATAATGGTAAGACTATTGCCAATTGTAGCTTTGCTCAAATGTTGTGTGTTTGCTCTGTGCTCTGCATTGTATTCTGATTTTGGTTGCCTGACCTTGGATTTATCTTTTACCATCCTCTGACTTACTCCTTTGTCTTGATCCACTACCTTTCTGATACTGTGACCTCGAACTCTGACCTGACTACATTTTTTTCTTTTCCCTTTCTCTATTATGAGCCCTCTTAGTACTGACCCCGGACCTTTTGACTATCTGGCTTCATGGCAAGTCCGCGTGTCAGGTATTCTACAGATATACTGAAATGGAAGATGCTAAAGCTGTTCCTACATAGGTATTGCAGCAATATCCAAAGAGTTAAAGGGGTTGTCCACATAAAAAATATCTTTATTTATATTAGAAATATAAATACACACAACTTACCAATATACTGGCATTTACAACAGTGCCCTGATCTCTAGATATCAGCACCTATCCCTGGTACTGGCCACTTCTGGTGTGAGTTCATTTGTCAGTGAGGCACAGAGCGAAGGGGTTTATCTCATTACAATGGCTAAGCCAGCCCCCTACTCTGTCATAGCCGACACTTTGATGGAGAAGGGGTCTGGCTTAGCTGTAGAAATGAGCAGTCAACCAGTACCCCTGATAAGCAGCACTGATGACATGTCTACTGTCGAGCACAGGTGGATGTGAAAGCAGATACACACCAGGATGAACCCCACGGAAATTCAATGGGGCTAGTCTGCAGCATTTTTGCTTAGTATCCGCTTGTAGTTGGATCAGCAGGATGCTGTTGACCGGTCAGGCTGCGGCTGCTTCCCTGCACGAGTGCTCTTGCTCTTATGTGGGCGGTTGTGTTCTTCGTAGTCAGGACTGCAGGGAGTACTCTCTCCGTTTTTGCATTGGTTTCCTCTGGGTACTCCTAATTCCTACTACAATCCAAAAATATACTGTACTTAAAGGAGTTTTCCATTAACTTATTTTGTGATTTTTTTTTTAAATCTCCATTGACTTGCTCTAGGTAAAAAAAATATGTACAGTAATCAGCGTCATCCTTGGCTGCTCCATTTTTTTCCCTGGAAAACACCTTTAAAAACTGTATCCAGAATGATGTTGATGCAGTGTCTGAACAGAGCTAAAGGATATATTACTGCTAAGAAGCACCTGAAATCTGAAAGGGCTTGTCCAATTTGGAAAACACATTTTCATAAACCGTATTTTGGACCATTGCCTTAGTCAACCTGAAGCACACCTCTTGTCCTGGAGGTTCATTAATGATCCTTCTGCATGTTCACCTGCAAAATCTTGTTACTTCCTCTCGATAGTCAAGTTCGATCATCTCAAGCAGACAATCCGGTGAATTGAATGGACACCGTGCAATGATTAATTTCACCTGTGGCGGCGAAACAGAAAAACATAACATCCACTGCCAGGTTTTCCCCTCAGATTACAGCTGATAGCAGGGTCCTAAAGCAGGGTGACTCTACTAATAGTAGAAGGATTGTCAAAAGTGGAGAAGCCCCCTAAAACAGTTAAAGAGTTGTCCAGAGGATGACAATATTTTTTTTAGGGCTGTGTACTTAGTTGAATGTATACGCCAAGTAAAGCTCTGTGCAAGATAGGTTTTTTTTTAATGGTTCTCTATGTTGGACGGATGCCATAGCATCCATCCAAACTGTGGTTATTGATCGGTGTATACCCCATGAGCGTATATGCCAGCATTTGTGGTGTGTCAATTAGTGATCAGTAGAGACCAGTGGGAAACAGGTTAGCATTGGAATGGGATGAAAGTCTACTGAAATTCCATATGCATCAGAACCAGCTGACCAATTGATATGTATGGGGCATCCCGGCTCTTCCTTTACAGATGATGCTGGGAGAGAGAAGGATCAGGCAGATGGAAGGGGAGATAAACCATTACCTGTTGAAAACATGTTGACGCTCTGCCAAGTTGAGCCCTCATGTGTATGTGGAAGTCGGGAAAGATATGTCTTGCATTAGGACCTATTAAGACTTTGGGGCATCATTGAGGGGAATCTTTCACTTGAGAGTCCGTTCTATTAACCAAAGTGGAGAGCTGCTCTGAACAGTTATTACATGGTTGACCACTCATTTGGCCACATGCAACTTTCCGTGATCACTAGGTGTTAAAAAAAACAGACTCGGAAATCAGTAAACGTCTGTATTCAATATCTACACGAGACTGACACATACAGAAATGGCCTTGTATCTTGAAGTCAAATCCTGGTCCTAAAAGTTACTGAAAGAGACGTCTCACCCACAGGCCTGCTCGGTGGAGAGCTGCCACATCTTCCTGCAGTGTCTGGGCTTGGCGTAGACCACAAGAGACCAGAAATCCTTACTCCAGCGGGTTTGCTGACTCCTTGTCCAGATGTTTCCAGCCCACGCTGTATAAACACGGCGCGGACTGAACAATGCAACTCTGAGTGAGGACCGTCTCCCTGACACAGAAGACTTGTCACGTATTTATACTGCAACTCACCGTAGATTGCATCGTAGATATCACCAGTCGCAAACATACAGACTGACATGAGGGCAAGGTGAATACCCCGGGGTGCAGGGAAGAAGGGAATTATAGTGGAAGGAAGGAGACAGATGTAGCCGGAAAAGATGATAGCTGATGAGATGGAATGAAAATAGCAGCTGATGGCATAGTATTGATTGTCGCTGGATGGTTCTTATGTGAAAACATTTAGGAGGAAATTCCAGTAGTGCAAAGTGAACTTCCCCCTTCCCAAAATGTATCCAAAGTCTCAGTGACTTTGAAAAAGTCAACATCCTCTCCAAAACGCCAGGTTATCATGAAGATCCAGTTTTTGACAGCTGCCACAGAGTAGGACTTTATGGGAACAACAATGGGCACAATGTTAGCTCCTCTACTGGCACTGAAGGGCAGGAGATCACAGACCCTTCTTTCATATATGAGGAAGCAATACTATAAATGTCATGTAATGGTTGAGGGCCCGGATAAGATATTAAATAGAAGGCAATAGGAGCTTCAAGTCTGCCTTTAGAGTGGCCCAGATTGTATGGGCTAAGTCACCGTCTCCCTGAACAAATCCATATCACTCATGTGCCATCAGTAGATCATCATTCATCCTGGGCATATCCACGGGATGAATAAATATTGTGCATTTTGGGTCCCAGAAGTAGGAACTGCATCTATCAGATACATTAGACTGTCGGTTGAACCTGTCGATATCGACGGGTTCAGTCGACGTTGGTCTAATGTGTGTGCGGGCCTCTGACAATTACAATTCATCCTCCTCCCACAGGATGAGTGATAATTGTAGCTGTTATCTCCATCAGTCTCATACCTAATGGATGAAGTGGTGGTGCACATTTGTGAAAGTCTCTCCAATCAAACGAGAAACAAAGGGGATGGGATCGGTGGCCAAATGCAGCTATCTTTATCTCTACCTTTGGGGGAAAAAGATGTTCCTTGACCCCATTACAGAATACTATGGTACCCAAAGACATGTATACATATTCGTTATGTCAAGCATCTCTAGGTTTAGACAAGCCCACCTGAGTACTATAGTATTCTCTGGTGGGCATGTAAAACCCTAGAGACCCCAGAGACAACCAATATGTGTACACATCTTTGGGAAATCTTTTCACCAACCTTATTTGATGAGGTTACATCACTAGACGGGTCTAGGAAAGATTGGTGACAACCCATGGAGGAACTGCTGCAGTGGTCATATTGGATATGACCCAGTCTTCCCAGAAACGGGCATGTATTTCTGACAACTCAATATTAAAGTGTCACATTTTTATCTTGCATCTCCAGGCAAGCTCATGTCATTTGGATAATCCCCTAGAAAAACAATATTTTCCGACCTGAGGAAATCTGGGGTCTCTGGTGTTAGAAAATGTCAGGGATTTGCTGGAAACGTTTCCTCTGCAGATGGTCGCTATTATTTACATTGGAACACGGAGAAGGTATTTGGCCCATGTGGGAAATGCAGGTGTTCTGTCATGCATTACGGGGGGAAGAAATGTTCCTTTCTCACCCAAAATCATTGCGTGATCTAATGGCTTATAAGACTGGCCTGATATATAATGCGGTCATATAACCTGCGAGTGGCCACGTACGGCAAATCGTGTGTGGCCGCCATTATTTATTATTAGGATTTCCTTTTTAGTTTGGGTATATGATCCCGTATCGGGGGTGGATGTGATATAATTTGTCGAATAGCATGATGCAATCTGGAATGTGACTGTGTCCGGAAATCTCAGCCAACAATTTTTGCCTAGTGTATCCAGTTCTTGCAATGGCATATTTGAGGTAAGAATACCCTTAGGCACAGATAGCAGTAGAAGACCACCCTGAAATTGTGCCAATCATACATTACTGGCATCAAGGGTATATATCTTACTATGGTATCAAGTGAGGTTGAAACCTTCCCAAATTCTTCCAGGTTTCTAATAAAAATGCCTATACTAGGGTAATCAAAGTATTGATTTGCCCAATTCGCCATCCATCTGCCAGCCCAATGGATGAAATGAACCTATGACCGCAACAACTGCACACAACCTATGTCAGGGGAATTTGGTAAAAACAAGGCAGGTGGACTGACTCACTTCTTTTGAAATATGTGACTTGCAAGAGGAATTCAGGCAGCAGCTCCAGTATGAATCAATCCTATTTGGTATATTTGTGCAATCACTTATAAGAGAGAGGGGCGATGCCACCAATACTGGACCTATAATTATATCCTTCACATAGTAATGATTCTGACAACCTTATCATCTGAACCGGTTTACTTATAATTTATAATTTTTAATACAACACAATACATTAAAAAACAACCTTGCTCCAGTATCAATCCACTAACTATCATAATGCCATTCTAAAAAAAAGTACCAGTTTTGTGAATTTTAATGTGCATGCACTACCACCAATGACCATTATGTGGTGTTGTGTGCAATCCACAGGAATAAAAAAAATGCAAATATTTGACACTTAGATTGGTAATTACCTGTGTTTACCTGCATTTTATACACCCAGCTAGAACGTACTGCTATCTGGCTGTTAAAATATTCACGAAAAGCAATATTAGAAGATGCATTCTATTGAATTTTTAAGATTTGGTTCACTCACCATCATTTTGGAGTACAGGGGTGCTGGGACCAGGAGCAGCTCCCCCAATATGATATGAGAAGCGTCTGGCTTGGAACTGCTTGGCATAGGACCCAGGTTCCTCTCGGGTGCTGGATGGTGGATAGGTGTAGGCAGTGCTCCTGGGTCTGTTCACCTGCATGTTTGCAGGGTAAAGGGGACAGGCCTGCGTCCCTTTAAGTACCAGCTCACCTTCTCCCCTCTGACCATATGGGAAGCCAGGAGAGGTGTCTGGCAGCACAGACATAAAGAGGCTCCAGGCATTGGTGGAAGAACATGGACTTGAAGTAGCAGTGCTCTTATTGCACAATGATATCTCGGGCTTTGAACCCCTTTCCTTATTCCGGATGAGCCGTGACGAAATCTTGATTTAAATCTCCATATGTTTGATTTTTCCACCTCTCTCCCCCCCCCCACTTGCAGTATTTTTGTAATCCGAGGTGCTGTATCAGCAGCAGCCGCCACTGTGGGATGGAGCAGACACTGCAGTATGACTGAACAGCCTGGCTATGGCTATGTTGTCTATGGGATCTTCACTAATCCCATATTATAGGATCCTGGAGGGGCTTTGCTCTGTCCATGGTTCACCATTCTCCTGCTGCTTCCCAGTTTGATTGCTAATCCATCATTCCCCTGCTGTTCTTCAGCAAGGAGCAGCTTGCTCCTTAAGGAAGGTCGGATCCTGTTTGCATTAATTCCTTGTCCTGAGCTGTCCTTAAATCCTATGCGGCACTGCTTCCCAAAAACAGCAGCAATAAAACCTGATGATGTCTGTCTCCGGTACCCGCCGGTTGTGGCAGCACCCCTGGGCACACAATCATGCCTTGTGTTACCTATCCACCTCGCTGTGTCATTTCTTTTGTTCTCCCTGCCTTGGCTAGTGATGCTTTTTGGCTTCCACAAACCTTCCTGCCTTCAGTTTTTTCTTCCTTTCTCTTCCCTTTTTTTCCCCTTCTCTGTGTGTATGTGAAATCTGACTCTCTTTCCTTGCCGTTGGATTTCACGTCAGATGCATTTAAAATCTGGTCTGGATTTTCCCCTCACACATGCGTTACCCACCCCCCATCTCCCTGGAATACTGTCCTTTGCTTTTTTTTTTCATGAATTATGCTGCATCCTGTCGTCTTAACCCGTTGGTGGCTATGCTCCTGGCATGTGAAATCGCAGGTAGCCTGTCTTGCCCCAGGTCAATTCAGATCGGGTGAAATAAAAAAAAAAGGCTCGACCTATGGGCACATCATCCACGGAGTGATAACATAAAGGGTTAACACTTGCCCGCTGCTCCACTTGATGGATCTACAATGTATTGATTGGGGACACAGCAGCTTACGGGCATGAGGTTAATTTATATTCTGTTCCCTACGGCCAGCTGCACTCCACCTGTCACTGGCGCACAATACTGACCTACCGGCACCCGGCTGTCATTCCTAAAACATCCCATATTGAAGCAGGTGACACCTTGGGGCCAAACTGGGATGATGACCTGTCAAAATTTAAATAATAAACTTATTGGGGGTTTAAAAAAAATAACAAATCCTTACAAATCCCTATCGCTTATGGTCGGGAATGGATCTTTGTAGAAGACAGTAATTCAACCAAATTCATAGATGTTTTGAGCCCACTATAGACATTGGACTTAACTTGGCAATATTGGTGGGCTCGGACGACAATCTAATGTACATAGGGGCCCCCAAAAAGTTGATGTTGGGGTAGATAAGGATCCAGCATGTCTTATTTCATGCCGCCAATCCTTTTATTCTCGATGAGATAAGCTGCCACCAGAGGAGACTGACAACGACTCTCTCATGGAGAACACAGGAGCGCTTGGAGGAGTCGGGGGAGATGTTTTTCAACCGATAGCTATCTATTGTGTATGAGGGTTTGGTGGCTTTAGTTATGATGGGTATTTTACCAAGCTGGTTCTCCCTCTCTATTCACACCTGTTTTGGCCAAATAGTAAGGTCACGTTCACACATCCAACAGACTGGCCACGGGTCTCCTGACTTGAACTCATAAGCATATATGAGGGTGTTGAGTTTGGGTCTGGAGACACAAGACCAATCCATGGAACACGAATATGTGATACCGGCGCATGGCTATGTTCTCACCACTTTCTCCTCCTCTCCCCACACCATGCATTCGGACGTTACTTAGACAAATCTGTTGACTTTAACAACGCAAATTGGAGTCTAACATATGAATTAGTTTGACTTTTTTTCCATATTTTTCCAGTGTCTGACTTTTTTAGCCAGAGACAATTCCATTGCAGACTATTCTATTGTGTTCGCTTGAAAAGGATCAGTGGAGGTCTGACCTCTGGTCCTAGCAATTTGCCATCTTTATCTAAGTAACAACTGTATGATCTGTGGGGGTCTGATTGCTGGGCGCCCCACCGATCCTGAGCAGTAGTGTGAATGACATGTGAACGACGCTCCATTCACAGTGCAAGGGGCGTAACTGGACAAGGAAGGAAACCGGGGCTAGGTTTGCCCCAGGTGCTAGGTGTCAGGTGGCTCCCAATAAGCCACTTTGCCAGGGCCAGGGTGAGAGCTGTAACCTTTTGCTCTTGGTAAAGGAAATCCTAACTACAGAGGACTTACTAAATGGGATGGGAAGGGGGCACAAAAACTGTTCAACCTGTCGTCAGCCATGCAGGGTAAATGGTGCCTGGCTCACTTAGTGCAATGAGACTGAAAGGTGGGTAGATGGTGCCTGGCTCACCTGGTACAATGAGACCAGATCGGGGAAAACAGGCAGTAATTTCATCACCAAACTGTGGAGACCCAACTGGATCACACCCCTACGGTTCTGTACTACTGAATGTGCAGTCGTATGGTGCCACCGTGGGGCATTGTATTTTTTAGATAGCTACAGACCCCTGGACTTGGCCCTAAAGGTCTCCACACAATAATTGAAAGGAATTATTCAAAATGCTTATTTTGCCTGCAGTGCCTCCGTAGGAAAAATAAAGAAGTGCACCCCTAAAAATCAAAAGACAATATTGGCAGTTTACCCCTACCCTGCAGTCCAGAGATGATGATGATGACGATGATGATGAAGAAGCAGCTCTGGTTTGGTTTTTCTAGACAAGAAGTGGGAAGCGTGACTAAAAGAGAGATGAGACACTGCTTACCAGCAGGACCCAAATATATAACAGCTGCAGAACATCGGAGCCCAATATGTGGGTTTGACAGGCGCATCACCATGGAAATGGCCCAACTCCCACATCTATGTGAGCACCTTTCAAGTCACATTATTCATCACGTAGATCTGGAAATAAGAGAACAAATAAATTATTACATAGCACAAAAAAGTTGTATCAAACAGCAGATCCTCTCCCTTATGGATACCTCTCCCTTTAAGAGCAGCACTGAATAATATCTGCATGGTGCTTACCAGGGTGATTGTGTGTTTGCCACAATTTCACCGAATCAATGGAGTGCATCAATGGAGTGCATATCCTAGAGGTGGTCTGCGGGGGTCCCTTGGAGAGAGGGGCCCAGACCTGACTTTTCCACTAACTTTGCAATTGAGTGCCGAGTATCTGTGCACTTCTCTCTATTGGGGGGTCTCCACTGCTAGGAAGCAAGTCATATGGCTACTGGCCCTGGGGTCAAGGCCCTTTTGTTCTGGGTGGAAATACCTAGACCTTTATATGGGGACAGTTTTATCCTTGCAAGTAAGTGATGGGGTTGTGGTAGAAGACTAGGTAGCCCAAGAGGTTCTTTATGACCCATATGAGGAGACCAACCCTATTAAAGACTTAGTAGAGATTTTACATTGTGGCCCATGAGCTTTAAGTTCCCCCGTTGAAGACCAACCTCTCTTCTATGTACTCCACCAGGGCCAGATACTGTAGGTGGGTGCATAACACAGATTAGGTGTCAATACACCTTAGATAGCAGGCCATCAGAACGCCCATTCGACCATTTGAAAGCCCATTTAGAAGGCTGCTATCTCTCCCGATTTCCCCATTTCTCCCAATTGTGCATGCTTGGCCCAGCATATCTCCGAGGAAAACTATAGGATCAGGCTTTGTAGATCATATGATCGTCTGGTCTGCCTTTAATCTAAGATCAGATTATCTACTACTAATGCAGCATTTATGGGGTTAACACAACCCTTCTCTCTTGTAACAGAGATGATGGTAAATGGGCTGGAAAGTGCCGGACAGCTCCTGATAGTCCCTGATGTGTAGCCATTCTCTGCCAGATGAGTCATTTATCCCATTGATCTCACATTGGAGTGGCTCAATCAGGCCACTTATAAAGATAGATTTATGGAGGAATGCACCCCATAACTGTGCCATACCCATACCCCATAACTGTACTGCTCCCAGCCTTTCCAGGTCTCCCATTAACCTCTCTGTGCCTCATTATGTGGAAGTGAAGTAGAACTGGGGAGTTGATGATCAGCCCTGTCAGCCCAAACTAAAGCCCCAGCGCCTCCATATGGCCTGTCTGGGTCACTACATCACTTGTGTACCTTTAATTACCCTGGGAAAGTTCCACCATCCAGATGACTAAGTGATGTTTGCCAAATTTGATTGGTTACCAGAATATGCATTGCAGGTTACCACAGCCCCTATTCTATAAAGCACCATCTTTGTATATGAGGAGAGCCACGATCCAGCGTGACAACCATCCAAAGTGCGGACAACCAGGGTGCGAATCCTATAAACCAGCAGGCCTGATTTTCCAATTTACTCACTAACTCTAACCCCCCACTTCCAACTATTAGGTGCCAGCAGCCATGCGATGATCACACCAATCTCCATCAGGAGGGTTCCCCTTCTTTAGCCTCAATTCCCCCCATCTCACACAGAATTACCAAAATTCTTTTGTTCATAGTCTTTTAACACTTGCATGCGGCAGGCGATCGATGCTTCCTTATGGCGGGGTGACATAAATATAAAAAAGTGGATCATAAGAGATGGGATTGTGCTCCCTGAGATCAGGAAATGTCAAAACAAGGCTGCATTATTACAGCACTACGGACACGGTGTGACTTTAACGCGTCCTGTTCTGTCTCCTCGTCACATCATCCATTGGCCGATTACCATCAGGATGGCGTCATCATGGGGACTATGATTGTACTCTGGCCACGTCCTATAGTAAAAGCTATTACTGGGCAATGTCCTCCCAGGACAGATATTAAGGCGGCTCAGTCATATTTACAGTAAGTACTATGAAGGTCTTTATAGGAATGAGAGAACACTAAGAACCCCATCGTGATCATAGGCCAAAAGGCCAAAACCTTACCGGCCAACTTTTCTACACTCACGAATGGCACTGAAGAATTTCCCTTACATAGTTGTTGAATATTGACAAGAAGACAAGTGACAACCGGGCACATCTAGAAAAGTTTTTACAACTTATTTAGAACTTTTGCAGGGTTTTATCAACAGTCCCAAATTGAATGACAAATGCATGGAGGACTATTATGGTTGGTCTGCCATACTGGCCCTGGTGCTATGGTTCATAGATGGTGTAGGGGGGAAGGGCTTACAGGAAAATTACAAACTCAACTCTGCTACATCCTATAACAGAACGGATCTTCATCATGCTGCTTGTTATCATATTAAAGACACGGAGACTGCTAATTCTAGGAAATGCCGAGAATTATAACCCTATTACAGCTTTCCCACAAGACATAAATAGGATAATCAGCGTTTCCTGTTTTCTCCCGAAACACGTTCCCCCCTTTTTAGTGGAACAAGATGAGAATCCCTGGAATCTCTAAATAAAACTCGTCTTCCAGGCACGAGTCCTCGGACCCCGTGACCGCTCCGTGCATACCTCCCAACTTTAGGGGAAGGGAAAGAGGGACAAAGTCAGCGGCGCGCGTAGCGCGTCGCGGCAAATTTTAGGCCACACCCATTTCACAACTAGCCACGCCCCAACCACACCCATTTAGCACTTCTGATCACAATGTTTCGTTAACAATAATTATGAACAAAAAAATATGGCCACACACGACGCTCCATACTGTACAATGGCCATTGGCCGCAACCTAATACGGAATTTTGAGCTAATAAATGGTAGTCAGTAATCCACTGGTATCAATAGGCACTGTGTAATGCTTCACTTCCCCTGTGGAGGCGCTGCAGGACAACAGAGCACACAGCAGTACAGCTAGTGGTCAGTTAGGGGCGTGACCACACAGTCCGACGTCCAATCAGAGCTGACTGTGTAGGGACACATCTTTCTGATAACGCCCAGTTGTCGATTTAGTCAGAGGAAGGGTACAGCACAGATATAAGTAAGAGGGTCTTCAGATCCAGAGGTTTTGCTATTTGAGTCCAGAGGTCAGATACCTTGGCCTCCTGGCCTTACTGGGGTCTTGTGGCCAATAGAAATGGTACCTTTCATGTAGAGATCCAGTGTAGGAGCCGTATGTAAATCAGGCTGGATGTGCACTGGGGGTGTGGATGAAGCAGGCCACTGACACACCCCAGTGCACTGCCAGCGTGATTTACATATGGTTCCTACACTGGGTTTCTCAGATCTCTACTAAAAAAAAATGTGGTCCCGATTGGCTGCAGCGCTCACACGTCCCTGGGATGAAACTCACGGCGTGACCACTGCAGCCCCCGATTATGTCGCATGAACACCCCAATACTGGAGCGGCGCCAATGAGGCTACAAGGGGGGTCTGTATCTTACATGGGTCTACAGCTTCTGAGAAGGGGTCTCCATATGGCGGGCAGCCCCTCTAAGTCCTGGAGTGCCAGGAGCTCCCCCATGTCACTGGGCAGGTGACAGCTACCACACAGGTGCCCGGATGGCCAGGGGTCGCCCTGCCCCCTGGGTTATTGGGGAATGGTCCTCTGCCCAGACTTTCCCGGACTTCCCATGTGTGGCCTCCGGCGGCGGACGTGTTAATCCGTTAACCCTTCCCATGCCCCCTCCGCAGACACAGACCCCTTCACCACAGACTGCGCCAATTACAGAGCCGGGTGCGATCCCCGGACACCACACAGAGCCGCGTTCACACGCCTCGTCCTGGCCACGCTCCATCCTCCCGGCAACCAGGCGGGGCCCTGTGCACCACCCGCCGGACATCTCTGCCCAGGACCGCACGGCACCCCAGTAATAAGTGACCCGGATTTAACCCATTCCTACATCCCCAGGCCCTCTCTCACCTCTTCCCGGCTCCGCCGCTCCCTTCAGTCTTGTTGCCGTGGTAACGCCCAGGGGGCGGGCTTTCCCAAGTCGTGTGGTCATTGATGCGATGAATCCGTCACTCAGAAGGTAAAGCTGGAGAGCGCCTGGCAGATGGGGCGTGGTCAGTCATGTTCCCAGAGCCTGATTGGCTGTCTTCGCTGTCACACACGAACGCGCTGTCCCGGACTCTGACTTTTACTAATCGGGCTCTCTCTACGTCCCGGAAGTGGGCGGGGCTTCACCGGCGGCCGCAAATTCGGGATTTTAAATGCCCGAAGCGGGACAGCGGGACCCCGCTGCCAAAGCGGGACTGTCCCGCTGAAATCGGGACGGTTGGGAGGTATGGCTCCGTGTTGTGACATCGCTTGTTTTGACCTGTGAATTCCACAAGCTTACACTTATTTGCCGCTTGCACAATATGTAGACCTGGCATCAGACACAGAGTTGCTAAAATCTGTGCCCAAAACAAGACATTAAAAAAAATTGCAGTAGGTGGTCTCCAAACTATTGCAAAACTACAACGCCCAGCATGTCCTGAAGGTCTAGCCGGTCCTGAAGGTCTAGCCGAGGTCTCGTCTCCATGTTGTGTTTTGCTCTTTTCAGTTTCACTTTCAAAAGTTATCACTGCTGATTTTGTTCAATTCAGTTCCTTTATGAGCCAAGGCTCCCTCCGCTATACTTTACATTGCAGCTTTGCTTCATCTCCAAGATATCAAATACTCATCAAGTGCTTTAGGCTATGTACACGAGGCTTTCAAAAACTGTGCGTTGTTGAATTGGAAACCGCTTGAAAACGCTCCATTGTTGGGGATTTTTCCTAAGGCCTCATGCAGACATCAGTTTTTCTCTTATGAGTTCTATCATTGTTTTTTTGCAGACAGAACTTGTACCTATTTTTTATTCACACGTCCATATATTTTTACGGACCAAGTGGTCCATCCAAGATCATGGAGATATGTCCGATTTTGCTCTGATGGATCCGTGAAAAAAAAATTGGACAGCACTCAAATGCCATCCGTGTGCCGTCCATTTTTAACAGACTGTTTGATATGAGAAGATTGAAAACTTTTCTTTTTTTTTTCATTCTAGAAAAAGTGATGACAAAAATTGACACACAACCCAAACTCTGATGAAAGTCGGATTAAAAAAAGAAAAAAACACTGATGAGACTCAGGTCATTTTTTACAAATGATAAAAACAGTCAATGACGTTTGATTAAAGCTTAAAGCGTTTTGGAAAAGTTTTTTCATCGAGTGTTTTTTTTTTTTTTTTTTTTGCACCCGTTTGATTGGACAGTGCTTAGTTTAGAATATAATCAGGAGCCGCTTCAAAGAAATGATATGCACATATTTTTTTCCTCCAGGTGTTTTTCAGAACCCTTTCAGGAAGAAACAAAACACTGAAAAACACCAAAAGTATGAACAGTTTTCCAAGCGTTTTTAAGCAGTTTTGGACAAGGATTTTTGGAAATGATCTGCTCTCAAAAAAGCTGTTTGGTGGCCACATGTGGATGAAAACTCGTCAATACATAAATCGCTTGTTACTTGGCTGGACGATTCCTGCAGATTTTACTGCAATCATATTAATGGCCCATTTTGTGGTTTCGTCCGTATGTGGCTACTGGAAAAGGTGAATGAGCCACCTGTCTGAGAATGAAGATTATCAAGGACCTACCAGATATTGATGGAGGCAAAAATGGAAGCGGTGGGTCTTGTGAAGACAAGCTCTTTTTAACCAGAAGCTGGCAGTACCCTTAAGGATCAGCTGGGAAAGCCCTGACCATGACAAATGTAGAATTACATAGAGAGCCTCTTAATTATAATACTTGTAGGGGGTCTCAAGAGTAGGACACCCCTTTATGACTTCTCTAGGATCTAATATGGCCACCACGGCATTTTCTGTACAGCTTTCCCGGATTCCCAAATAGTAATCTGCCTAGATGGACAAGTGGAGCCCTCTGTACAGAAAGCCACTCTTTGGTGCATTTTCTGACTTAAACACAGAGTTAAAAAAATGTATAAAAGATGCACACGGTTTTACCACGGATGATCACAGTTCGAACATATAAATTTTTGGAAGCCAAACACATAGGGTGTCATCTGTACACGTGTTGTGTCCGAAAAATCACAGCAATTTGTGGCAGATTTTGATGCGGTTTTTGCGTGTGGGGTCAAAAACTAAACCTTTGAAACACATACTTGACCGAATTCTATGGAAATGCTCTTAAAATGGACCCTTTTTCCAACAAATTAGCATAGACCCTGCCCCGGTTCTTGGATATAATCCATTAAAATTGGGCCTATGGGCAGCTATGATGACACTATTCACCCTAAGGGGTCCTAAATGGGATATGAGTTATTCAGTGTGTTTGGATAATAGCATAACCTGGAATATACTTGTCCAGAAAATTGCCCAATGGTTGATAAATTAGTACAAAATGTGTTGCTGATGTCTGTGGCGGCTTCTAATCCCCCATCCGGCACCCTCCACCCCTTCTACATTTCATTCCCCTCTTTGTCGCTTTCTTTTCCCTGCCATTTATTTTACTTAACATAATAATTTTCTCCCAGCGTGGAGCCTGTACGGAAGGGTTGGTTCAGAAAAGGCCGCGCTGGTACAAATTACAGCCTTGGCTCTGCCAGCCGCACCTCTGACTCTTTCACCCGATGGAAAAGCTGCTACCATTCTCGCCAATCAGTTTTTACAAAATCTACAATTTCACAGGAAATAATCAGAATTCCAGAACTCGTGTGGAATCCCATTGATAGAAGCGTCGATCTTCTTTCTTTCTTATTAGCCATGATACTAGTCATTACCCACAAAGTACACATTTCTATGCAACCCAATCCTCACCTTTTTTTAACCTCTGCTTGATGCCAGTGAATGTGGATAATTCAGAATTCTTTAAGAGACTTCTTTAGGCTCTTTTGGCTTCGTATATGTACGGAAGTTTCCGATCTGTTTCTTACTTACGACTTAAGAGTACCCCATTCCTTCACTTTCTGGTGGGCTTACAGCATACACAGCAGCCAATCTGAATTGCAGTGTAAAGCAAGGGGGGCAGAACACAACCTGATAAGAGGTGGATTTCAGACTTCCAATAACTCCCTAACAGACCAAGAGGGAGTGACTAATCTCAGATGAAACTTAAAAGGAAATGTGAAAAAAAAGTTTCAATCTGGAAATCCTACTTTAACGATGCGGCCAGTTATATACACACACTGCTCAAAAAGATAAAGGGAACACTTAAACAACACAATGTAACTCCAAGTCAATTACACCTCTGTGAAATCAACCTGTCCAGTTATGAAGCAGCACCGATCGTGAATCAATTTATTCTGCTATTGTGCAAATGGAACAGACAATAGGTAGAAATGATAGGCAATTAGCAAGACAACCCCTATAAAGGAGTGATTCTGCAGGGGGTGACCACAGACCATTTATCTGTTCTTATCCTTTTGGCTGTTGTTTTGGTCACTTTTGCATTTTGTCATTGCTCTCACCCCTAGAGGTACTGTACAGTAATATGAGGCGGTGTCTAGAACCCACAGAAGTTGCTTAGGTAGTGCAGCTCATGGATGGCACATCAGTGCGTGCTGTGGCAAGAAGGGTAGAGAGTCTGTCAGCATAGTGTCAAGAGCATAGAGCTGACACCAGGAGACAAGTCAGTAGATGTGGAGGGGGCTGTAGGAGGGCAACAACCCAGCAGGAAGACCACTACCTCCTTCTTTGTGCAAGGAGGAACCGGAGGAGCAGTGCCAGAGCACTGCAAAATGACCACAGCAGGCCACTAACATCCATGTGTCTGCTCAAACTGTCAGAAACAGACTCCATGAGGGTGGTATGAGGGCCCAACATCCACAAGTGGGTGTTGTGCTTGTGCAGGGTGATTAGCATTTGCCAGAGAACACCAAGATTGGCAGATTCGACATTGGCGCCCTGTGCTCTTAATGGATGAGAGTAGGTTCACACTGACCACATGTCACAGACGTGACAGAGTCTGGAGACGTTGTGGAGAGCATTCTGCGGCCTGCAACATCCTTCAGCATGACCGGTTTGGCAGTGGGTCAGTAATCTTGTGAGGAGGCATTTCTTTGGAGGGCCGCACAACCCTCCATGTGTTCGCCAGAGGTAGCCTGACTGCCATTATGTACTGGGATGAGATCCTCAGACTCATTGTGAGGCGATACACAGGTGTAGTGGGCCCTGGGTTCCTTCTGATGCATGACAATGCTAGGCCTCCTGTGGCTGATGTGTGTCAGCAGTTCCTGCATGATGAAGCCATTGATGCTATGGACTGGCCCGCCCGTTCCCCAGACCTGAATCTGGGGAATCGAGCACATCTGTGACATCATGTCTTGTTTCATCCACCAACGCCACGTTGCATCACAGACTGTCCAGGAGTTGACTGATGCTTTAATCCAAGTCTGGGAGGAAATCCTTCAGGAGAACATCTGCCGTCTCATCAGGAGCATGCCCAGGCGTTGTAGGGAGGTCATACACACTACTGAGCATCATGTCCTTGTCTTGAGGCATTTCCACTGAAGTTGTATCAGCCTGTAATTTGATTTTCCACTTTGATTTTGAGCATCACTCCAAATTCAGACCTCCATGGGATATTAATTTTGATTTACATTGATAATTTTTATGTTTTATTCTTCTCAATGCACTCCACTATGTAATGAATAAAGATTTACAACTGGAATATTTCATTCAGTGATATATAGGATGTTGGATTTTATTTTTCCCTTTATTTTTTGAGCAGTGTATATATAGATAGCTAGATAGATATAGACATACATATGCACATTTTTTGAGTCATAAAAAAAACTTTTATGCTTTTCATGTTTAAAGTATTTTATGCTAAATTTTTTTTTTTTTAATGTTTTCACTTTATTCTTTAGTCCTCTTAAAGCACTAGCACAGCCAGCCCCTGCCCTGTGTGGGGTGGACCCAACTTCATAAACCGGCACCCACTCCATACGGATATGTACGTCAGGTAGCAGATAGGTGTTGCGCATCATTGCTATAGCTAAGACAGTCCTTTTCTCTATTGACATATCACTGTGACAGAGAAGGGGTCTGGCTTTGCTATTTAGTCAGCCAGCCCCCTTGTCACACACAAAGCCGAAGACGTGCTATAGTGTGAACCTCTCCTCCATTCCTACTGTGGCGGCTGTAGTAACTGCTCAAGACGGTACTGTATTCTTAATTGTACACCAAGATCTAGTAATATAAATGCACTACGCCTATCATGGTGCCCGTTTAGTACACCACTCATCTTCCCCAAGGTGTAGAGGTGCTTTGTGCTACAATAAGAATGATAGGGCTTTTCAAAACCCTTTTCCTGGGATCGGTGGGAATCCTCTCAGTCGGACCTCTTGGGATTGGGATATAACTTCTAGTCTTGGTACATACATACATATTCCCCTAGAATATTATGGTATTGGCAGCACATGTCCTGTTTACAAGATACAGTGTGCTGCCGATAACGATGATTTTGTTGCCCATTTACATTGACTGATGACCGATTGACTGATTATCGGCTTTGCGTAAACAGCCTGTATCGCCCGACAAATGAGCAAAACGCTAGTTCGTCAGATGATTGGATCATTCATGCTGGCATTGAAATCGTTGTTCTCTGCAGCGCCATTGTCCAGTGTAAACAAAAGATGTGCTTTTGAGAACATGATATTCGCTGTGCACAGAACGATCACACTTAGGCCATGTTTACACTTCGCGTTTTTTACTGCGGATCCGCGGCGATTTTGATGCTGCGAGTCCGCAGCAGTTTCCATAGCGTTTACATTAACATGTAAACCCTATGGAAACCGCAAACCGCAGTGCACATGCTGCGGGAAAAACGGCGCAGAAACGCAGCGGTTTACAACCCGCAGCATGTCACTTCTTTGTGCAGAATCGCAGCGATTCTGCACCCATAGGAATGCATTGATCCGCTAACTTGCCGCATGGGGCTGTGCCCACGATGCGGGAAGTAAGCGGATAATATGCGGTTGCTACCCGGGGTGGAGGAGAGGAGACTCTCCTCCAGGCCCTGGGAAGCATAAATAGTGTAAAAAAAAAAGAATTAAAATAAAAAATGATGCTATACTCACCTCTCAGCGCTGCACGCGGCCGGCCGGTCAGAGTTGCTGTGCGAGCAGGACCTGCGGTGATGTCGCGGTCACATGACCGGGATGACGCCGCGGTCACATGACCGTGACGTCACGAAGGTCCTTCTCGGCACAGCATTTTTGGAACCGGAGCGCCGCGAGCAGCGCCGAGGAGATCCGGACATCAGAGGGTGAGTATAGCCAATTTTTATTATTTTTACCATTACTATTGATGCTGCATATTGCTGCATATGCAGCATCAATAGTATAGGAGTAATCCCGCAGCGGAAACCGCGGAACAAACCGCGATAAATCTGCAGGGATAACCGCAGCGGTTTTGCCCTGCAGATTTATCAATTCCGCTGCGGGAGAACCCGCAGAGGGACGCCGCAAAGTGTGAACATGGCCTTAGGGTATGTGTCCACGTTCAGGATTGCATCAGGATTGGTCAGGATTTTTCATCAGTATTTGTAAGCCAAAACCAGGAGTGGGTGATAAATGCAAAAGTGGAGCATATGTTTCTATTATACTTTTCCTCTAATTGTTCCACTCCTGGTTTTGGCATACAAATACTGATGGAAAATACTGACAAAATCCTGATGCAATCCTGAACGTGGACACATACCCGATATTCTGACTCATGGGTATGTAGAACGCAGTGGTGCCTGGATAGACCTATTCTTTTGGGCACTTCCGTATTGACCTGTACTCACGTTCATACCGATTTATCAGATAGCTTAACTCAGCCACCTTCTCATGTAAGAAGACTCCAGGAAAAGAGGATTGCTTTAACCGAAATTCTTGTATTATGATGAAAGTAGCAGGTAAAAAGGAATATTCAACAGAGGACATGTAGTAGGATGCATACAGATGGAGGAATGATGACAAAATGGAGAATAAGGGCGTGAACAAACATACATCACAGGACTACAGTGAGAGAGTTGGGACAAAATACAGGGAAAAGCAAACTTCTGCCTAGAAAGAAGGATAGAACACAAGCAATGCAAACATTGAATGATTTCCCAAGTCGTGGGACATGACACTCCCCGTCTGAAATCCTTGGATTTCACGATGTCCGTAATTCTTCGAAGTCGTTCGAACCTGAAAAAACAAGAGGAAGAAAACATGCATGCAATAATAAACATAAAAGATTTTTAAGTCCAACTCGTTGTTGTTGACCCGTAGATCACACCGAAAGATAAGTTCAAGTATATAAAACCCATCTTCAGATTGGGGAAGCCGCAAACATGCAAACTCTTCCACCAACCCAGAATCCAATGGGAATGTTAAGGGTTCAATCCAATGGAAAATGTCAACATTCAATAAACTGGGGGATGAGGAGGAATGCTCCCCGCCGTGAACAACGTCCAGGAGCATGTTCAGTTCATGTGATGTCCTCCTTTCGTAGAAGCAACACGAGTTCAGTGACCGGGCGGAAGAAGGTTCGGGTAGAGCCCCCTTTTGTCACCTTAACTTCTACCTTACGAGTCTTTCCGTCCTCACTGGGTAGGACCTTGGTGATAAGTCCCATTGGCCAGTCATTACGATGAGCCTCTGTATCCTTTAAGAGAACAAGGTCTCCTTCTTGGAGATTGGGACTGGGCGTCTGCCATTTGTGACGGTTTTGAAGCAAGTGTAAATATTTGGTCTTCCATCGATGCCAAAACACGTTAGCCAGGTGTTGTACTTGCCTCCACTGACGTCTGTAAATGTCCTTATTATCGAAGTTCCCAGGCGGAACTGTAGCAGCTCCAATCTTCTGTGTGAGAAGTGTGGCTGGAGAAACATCAGAACCCAAGTTGAGGTCCTTTAGGTTTGTGGCGTGGTCCTCAGATGGAAACGCGTTCATTACTTCTTGTACAACTTCAGCAATTTCTACTGCCAATACCGCAGCGCAAAGCTCGAGTCTGGGTACAGAGTGTGCAGGCTTTGGAGTTAACTTGGCTTTACCCAGGATGAAACCACAGTGTACCTTGTTAGCTCCTAAGGTCATCAGATAAGCTACTGCGGCTATGGCTTCTGTAGATGCGTCAGAGAAAATATGAACTTCTCTTCTGATTGCAGTCAAAGGTGATCTTGGAGAATAACAACGTGGGACTTGGAGTTGCTCTAAGAACTTCAGAGACTTCTTCCACGCCTCCCACCTTTGCTGTTTCTGAGTTGGGAGCGGGGTGTCCCAATCCGTGTTCTCGGCCGTAAGCTGTCTTAACAGTATCTTGCCTTGAATAGTGATGGGTGCTACAAACCCGAGAGGATCATAGATGCTATTTATGACAGATAGGACTCCTCGTTTGGTAAAGGGTTTGTCATAGGGTGACACTTGGAAAGTGAAGGTGTCCCGTTTGATATCCCACAGTAGACCAAGGCTGTGCTGTGTTGGAGGAACATCGGAACCCAAGTTGAGGTCCTTTAGGTTTGTGGCATGGTCCTCAGATGGAAACGCGTTCATTACCTCTTGACTGTTAGAGATAATCTTGTGGAGTCTGAGGTTTGATGTGGATAGCATTTCCTGTGTTCTGGAGAGTAGGTCAATTGCATCTTCGCTTGTGGGCAAGGACTTGAGCCCATCGTCCACGTAGAAGTTCTTCTCTACAAATTGCCGAGCATCGGAACCGTACTCTCTCTCACCTTCCTGGGCTGTCCGTCTCAGTCCATAGATCGCCACAGCAGGTGAGGGACTGTTGCCGAAGACATGGACCTTCATCCGGTAGTCTATGACCTGATTGTTGACGTTGTTGTCCTTGTGCCATAGGAACCTAAGATAGTTTCTGTTGTCTTCTTTCACAATGAAGCAATGAAACATCTGCTGAATGTCGGCCATTATGGCAACAGGTTCTTGTCTGAAGCGGATCAATACTCCAAGGAGGCTGTTGTTCAGGTTGGGCCCAGTTAGGAGCAGGTTATTGAGAGAGAGGCCTTCAAACTGAGCACTGGAGTCAAACACCACTCTGATCTGATTAGGCTTGCGAGGGTGATAGACACCAAAGGATGGAAGATACCAACATTCTTCTCCCTCCCTCAGTGGTGGCGCAGGTTCAGCATGATTTCTGTCAAAGATGTTCTGCATAAAGTCAATGAAATGCTTCTCCATCTCTGGTTTCCTCTTTAGGGTACGCTTTAAGGATGAGAACCTTGCAGTTGCTTGCTGCAGGTTGTTCGGCAACCTCACTCTTGGGAAACGAAAGGGTAAAGGAGCTACCCAACTGTTGGAGTCGTCTTGAACAAATTCTTTATCCATAACCTTTATAAATTCTTTATCTTCCCTTGTGGGTGCCAACTTGTTGTCATTACTTGTGGAATCGAACACTGATGACCCGAGGTTTTCTTCCCAGGACTGGAGTGTGTTCATGTTGTTGAAGGATTCCTGTTGCCACTTGGTGTTGCTCACTTTCTCTTTCACCCAGTAGTGATGTGGGCATGGTTGGAAATGGGTGCTGCGACCATTTGACAAAATGTGTGTCTTGTAAGAGGAGATGTTGTTAGGTCTCTTCATCTTGTGTATGCAAACATTGCCTATGATTACCCAGCCTAGATCTAAGCGTTGGGCAAATGGTGCATCGTGTGGTCCATTAATTTGCTGACGCACCTTGTGCAGCCGGAGGATGTCTCTGCCTAGCAGAATCAGGATATCTGCACTGTTGTTGAGGGCTGGTATCTTGTTTGCTATCCCCTTGAGATGTTGGTGATGAAGAGCAGCCTCTGGCGTTGGGATCTCTTCTCGATTGGATGGAATCTGGTTGCACTCGACCAGTGTAGGTAACGGTATCTCGACGGTGTTCTCAAGAGATGTCGCTGTAAGACCACTGGCCCTTCTCCCATAAACCTCTGTAACACCACTGCAGGTACCTAAGGTGTAAGGGTAAGCATTTCCCTTTAAGTTAAACATATCAAAGAGTTCTGACCTTGCAAGTGATCGGTTGCTCTGATCGTCCAGAAGGACGTACACCTTCACGGCTTTCTCTGGGTGACCGTTGGGATATACGTTCACCAGGCAAATCTTCGCACAGGACTTGTCCCAGAGGTCTTCTCCGCAGACTTCTGTGCATGAAGAAGATATTGTGGTATGGCTTGCAGTTTGAGCTGCGTCCTCCCCGCCATGACTCGTGGTGGGGGAAGGAGTAAGTGTAGAGTCAGGATGGAATGGGTGGAGCGCTTGTACGTGGTCCTCACTGTCACACTCCATGCACTTAATTGTAGCTTTACAGTCTTTAGCAAGGTGTTCGGTAGAAGCACAGCATCTGTAGCATACCCCGAACTTCTTTAGAAGCTCCTTGCGTTCTTGGAGCGGTTTCTTCCTGAAGCCGATGCACTTTTTTAAGGGATGTGGCTTCTTGTGGATGGGACACTCACGATTTGGGTTCTCTATCTTTTCACCTTTGTTACTCTTGTCTGGAGGTGATGTTGGTAAGGGAAGAATATCCGTCTTCTTCACTGACACTGGACCCCTGCGGTTTCTATCATTCGAGTGTGCGCTCACGTATTTAGAAGGAGGTGAAGCTGGGCCACTGGATTCTTGGTAAGAAAAGCTTGGGTCGTTCTTGCGCTCTGCCACGTCTTTTATAAACTCACAGAAGTAGGAGAATGGAGGAAATGACACTTGATGGTCTTTCTTGTATTTTGACCCTAGTGTAGTCCACCTTTCTTGCACGTTGTACGGTAGCTTGGAGATAATGGGATTTACTCCACGAGCAGTGTCCAGATAGCTGAGGCCAGGTAGGTGGGTGTCTGCCTTGGCCAGATGGAGCTCTAACAGCAAGTCACTGAGCTCCAGGAACTTTGAACTGTCTTTGCTTGATATCTTTGGAAAACTCTGTAATCGCTTGAACAGTGCGTCCTCTATGGCTTCTGGACTGCCAAAGTTTTTCTCTAGTCTTTCCCATGCAGCCATGAGACCAACCGTTGGATTACTGATATGTACAGACCTGAGTCTCTTGACACGCTCGGTGGATTGTGGTCCTAGCCATCTGATTAGCAGGTCCAGCTCTTCGGCAGCAGTGATGCCGAGGTCACTAGTTACGGTTCTAAAGGCATTTTTCCAACCTCTGTAATTTTCAGGTTGGTCGTCAAACCTTGTGAGACCGGTTTTAGTAAGTTCGCGGCGAATCATGTACCTTGCGAAGTCGGACATGTCTGTTCTTTCTGACTTAGGATGCACGAATGTAGGTTGAGCAGTGCTGTACATAGGGGTGGAGATGTCTTGGCCTTGAAACGTGGGTAAGTATGGAGTGGCATATGCATTTAGTCCAGCAACCGGTTTGGTGGGTATAGTCTCTGCTACATGCGGAGCTGGCACTATGCGGTTGTTGAAAGTATAATGACCTGCCGGTATATTAGATTGCGTGTAGATAATAGCCTGTGGAGTTTGATGAGATGCAGGGTCTTGGCACATACCGGAATACGAAGGAAATTCAAGTTTGGGAGCATTGTACTGACCTTGAGTGTAGGGTTCTGTAAGTGGATCGGCATCCTGGTGCCCTGGAGAAGCATGAACGCCATCAGAAGTGTTAGTGATGATCTGCGGTTCGCCATTTTGGCTTAGCACGTAGTCTCTTGTGCGTTCAATAGGGTCCTCCGCCTCCACTTCACACAAACTGATGCTGTCTCTTTGACTCCCACTGATAGCTTGCTCCAGGATCCTTAACTCCGCCATGGCTGTTGCGTGCTCACATTCCTTCTCCAGAGCTTCCTTGCGTGCTGCATCCGCATCCATTTCTGCTCTCTTTTGTGCTGTGGCTGCATCCATATCTGCTCTCCTTTGCGCAAAGGCTGCTTGTATCTTAGACGTTTCTGCCTTAGCACGTGCCCTTATAAGCTGCTGGCTGAGAGTGGAATATTTTGATGAACTTGACCTAGATGAGCGTTTTGAGTGCTTAGACGATTTGGATGAGCGAGATGATGCATCTGGTGTCCGTGCAATTTTAGCCTCTATCTTTGTCTTAATGTCGCGTACGGTGCAGTCCCTTTCAGAATTAAGCTGCTGGAAACTTTGCAATTCTTTTAAAGTCTCTGGCAAATTCAGTTTCTTCAGGAGAATAATGTATTGGTCAGTCTTCTCCATATACCTTTGGTATGCTGTGCATAATTGTTCTAGGGCTCCCTCAAGTGGTAACTCATGAGAAGCAGGCCTTGATACAGTGTCTATGTGACTCAGCACTTTCTCCCACAGTGAAGACACATCACTATATACAACACATTTTTCAGTCTCTAAATTCTCCATGACTTTCCATGTAGGTTTAACTGTACGTTTTCCTCTTTCACTAGCTGGTGGATGGGGATCTGGGTCTCTGTCCTGTGTTTGTAAGTCTGGTAGGGACATTGTATTCCTTGCTTCAGACATGATTTGCTTGCAGGCAGGAAGAGTGGATGATGAGGGTTATACTTCTCACTGTTTATCTGCAGTGTGTGCTTCTATGCACGCTGGGGTCTGGCTGGGAACTGGGATACTGTGTATCTGGGAAATGTCCTTTTCCACTGAGGTTCAGCACAGACCTTGAGTTACTGTCTCTGAAGGCAGGCTATTCCTTTTTACTATTCTGACTCATGGGTATGTATAACGCAGTGGTGCCTGGATAGGCCAATTCTTTTGGGCGCTTCCGTATTGACCTGTACTCACGTTCATACCGATTTATCAGATAGCTTAACTCAGCCACGTTCTCATGTAAGAAGACTCCAGGAAAAGAGGATTGCTTTAACCGAAATTCTTGTATTATGATGAAAGCAGCAGGTAAAAAGGAATATTCAACAGAGGACATGTAGTAGGATGCATACAGATGGAGGAATGATGACAAAATGGAGAATAAGGGCGTGAACAAACATACATCACAGGACTACAGTGAGAGAGTTGGGACAAAATACAGGGAAAAGCAAACTTCTGCCTAGAAAGAAGGATAGAACACAAGCAATGCAAACATTGAATGATTTCCCAAGTCGTGGGACATGACACCCGAACAATTGTTCAGTGCATATAACATTCTGGTCACTTTGAATAATTTTACATTGCCGACCGGCAGTCATCATATATCGTTAGTTGTACAGTAGATGCAGAATCTCGTTCCATATTATCAGCTTTGTCTAAATGCACCTTTGCTGTCGTAGGTATAATTATACTCGCAGCTGGGCTCCGAATTGAACAGACAGGAGAAAAACCGAATCCAACACGTAGACAAGGTTGGAAAAAAAAATGAAGTGAAACTATTCACGGTTCCCAGTAATGAGCTCCCGGTAGATGAGAGCTGTGATTATCAAGTCCTGTAGCTTGCCTCTTGGCACTCCTGTCCTCCAGATGAGCTGACTGCTGACGCTGGGGCAGACTGCATGTCTGCACAGCTCCCATCCAGCTGTGAGGAAGATTAAACGGCAGAGGGAACCAAGCCCTTCCCAAACTCGCCGGATCACGGGGAGAGGATGCGGTCACATTAAAAATGGTCTGCCTGGAATGTTTACAACCCAAAAAAACAAGGCGCACGGCGTATATTGGCAAATGGTGCCGGGGTGGGGGAGAGGTGTCCCAGATTATTATTTGGATCAATGTATTTTACCTGGTAAATTTAGAATTGTTTTTTGTGGCTTTGGACTGCACATAACCAGCGATGTCAAAGATGGGTCCTGTGCATGGTCTGATCCACGGCACTGGCATCACGACTCTGGGCGTGGGGCTCACATTGGTGGTTATGGTCAAACTCCCTAAGGAAACATGTATGGGATACACCTGCCATGAAACCTATGGAAAGAAAAGTGGGGGGTCTTATAGGGCAGGTTGACCCCATTAGCCTCACGTGGGGTGCCTCTAAAGACACTGTACAATTCCAGGTGTGGAGAAGAAAGCACATACCTGGCTGCAATAATAGACCTGCTCTCGGATTCCTTCTGCCCGTGGATCCTCAGTCATGTTCCCTTTAAGGGGTTTTTCTAAGTCTGATACAGTGGGGGAAATAAGTATTTGATCCCTTGCTGATTTTGTAAGTTTGCCGACTGACAAACAAATGAACAGTCTATAATTTTAAGGGTAGGTTAATTTTAACATTGAGAGATAAAACATCAAAAATAAATTCCAGAAAATCACATTGCGTAAATTATATACAGTATATTTATTTGCATTTTGCAGTGAGAAATAAGTATTTGATCCCCTACCAACCATGAAGAGTTTTGGCTCCTACAGACCAGTTAGATGCTCCTAATCAACTGCATTAAAGACAGCTGTCTTACATAGTCACCTTTATAAAAGACTCCTGTCCACAGACTCAATTAATCAGTCAGACACTAACCTCTACAACATGGGCAAGACCAAAGAGCTTTATAAGGATGTCAGGGACAAGATCACAGACCTGCACAAAGCTGGAATGAGCTACAAAACCATAAGTAAGACGCTGGGTGAGAAGAAGACAACTGTTGGCGCAATACTAAGAAAATGGAAGAAATACAGAATGCCTGTCAATTGACATCAATCTGGGGCACCATGCAAAATCTCACCTCGTGGGGTATCCTTGTACATGAGGAAGGTGAGAGATCAGCCTAAAACTCACAGGCGAGGGGGGGGGGATTAATGACCTCAAGGCAGCGGGGACCACAGTCACCAAGAAAACCATTGGTAATACATTAAGCCGTGTAATATCCCTGCCAGCATCACTGCATGGCTTCTCATCTCCCATCTTACTCACCACTCCGGGCCATGCTGTGAGTTCTGTCTTCTGCCGGCTCCTTGCTCTGGGCCTCATGTCCTTGCTTGCTGCATACATCCTGGCAGCATGCTTAGGGTGGTGGCCCCAGCACTTCATGTTTCTTATAGAGACTGTGTGCACCTTCCTAAGGTGTCCTCAGCCAATTGCCAAGAGGCATCAGGTACATAAAGCATCTCCACCCCATGGGGATGCCTGAGCAATGTACTTTCTCATTGTCTTGCTGCTGAGTTGCCAGGTCCTATCTTGCTGTATCTCTCGTTTCTGTCACCCAGGGGGCTTCGTACCTTGGCCCGCTACCTGTATCTTGTGTCTCTCGTTTCTGCCTCCCAGGGGGCTGCATACCCTGGTCTGAATCCTTATTTCTGTACCTTATCCCGTACCTGACCCTGTCTGAACTAAGTCCTATACCTGTGTCCGTTTGTATCCCTGTCTGTAGCCTTTTCTATCCTGCTGTGAGTTTCCTTGTGTTCACTCCTTCTACTCTTTGCTCTGCAACTTGCGGCTATGCTCTTTGCTCTGCAACCTGCGGCTCTGCTCTTTGCTCCGCAACCTGCGGCTTTGCTCTGCATCCTGTGGCTTTGTTCTTTGCTCCGCACCTTGGGGTTCTGCTCTGCTGCGCACCTTGCGTTCTGCTCTGCTGCACACCTTGCTGTTCTGTTGCGCACCTTGCGTTTCTGCTCTGCTCACCGCAACCTGCGGTTCTGCTTTGCTCGCCGAATTATGTGGCTCTGCTCTACTCCAGTCTCGCTTCTTGCGGTTCTGCCCTGCTCTTCGAATCCTGTGGCTTTGCTCTGCTCTCACTCCACATCCCGTGTGTCCTTGTCCTAGTCTGAACTGGTTCCTTACAGTTCAGGTCCCTCCAGTCTGTACTGGTTCCTATGCAGCGCCCCAGGGTCCTGGTCGTTGCAATTATATAATTCTCCTCTAGGGGAGAGTGATGTTACGTTTGGAGGCAATGAAGGAGTTGTCTTTACCAGGTATCACAAACATATAACACATTTCATACTCCAGTCCACCAGGGGGAGCTATGCTCCTATTTATTAGGGTACTCTTCAAACTTAGGTAAAACTGGTGGCCTGGAGAGGAAGTTAGGCAGTTGCTGGCTGAGCTCTGCTCAGGTAGTTGGTCCCTGACAGGGGTGGGAGCCTGTCAGAGGCCTAGACAGAAGGTCACGGAGCTGCGCCTGCCCTAAGTGCGTCAGTTCCTAAGAACGGACATCAAGGAGAACTGTATTGTAGAGAGGGTGAAGAAGTCATAGCAAAGGAGTGGATACCAGAAGGAGTTCTGCCCTGCACAGGCTGCCTCCTTCTGAGGCGCAGGATCCCGGTAGCCGGCACACTGAGGGAGCAACAGTCCTTTATGCCTTGCTCCAGAGACCGGCAGAACAGCTGATTTCACGTTACTGATCCGCCCCATACCCAGAAGGCAAGGTGGCCCCCTTGAGAGGCCGGGGCATGATAGAGTCCCTGTAAAAAGCCTCAAGCCACCGGTCATACGGGTTGTCCTATCCATCTGGGGGACAGAGAGAGAGGCTTAGCAATAAGGTACTACAGCACCAAGGCGCTAGAGGAAGGCTACTGATTTCCACCTGGATAAGGGGACTCTGGATTTGCCTTCAGACTGGCCGGACTCTGCCTACTCTGTGATCTGGTGCTCTGGACTGTGGATGCTGAAGCCTTCAGTAAAAGGTAAAGAGACTGCAACCTTGTGTCCTCGTTCTTCACTGCGCCTCTCACCATCCACCATCTACACACTGGGAAACCCTGGGGATATACTTCACCTGTGGGAAGGTATACCATCTAGCTGCCATAATATCACCCCAGCGGACCCCTTAAAGCAGCATTGGTCACCCTGACCGAATACCACAGGTGGCGTCACGAACATTTCCCCCTTTAAAGACCTTTCCTTTTTACACGGACGTCCCTAGGGCCACGGACCGGGTCAGCCACTGTGACATCCCCCTTGAGAACCGAATGGCCCGGTACCGAGTTCCCCTAGCCCTTGGGGGCGCTCCACCTACCTGCTCCCTTATCCTACTCATTCCTTCCTGTGTTCCCGTGTCTCCTGACGCAGTTCCTGTCCCTCCAGTCTGAACTGGTTCCTAACAGTTCATGTCCCTCCAGTCTGAACTGGTTCCTATCTGTTCCCTACTCGTGCCTGCCAAGAGTGCCAGCAATGCCTGCCTGAGTGCCAGCTGTGCCCGCCAGAGTACCAGTCATGGTCGTCCGTACTTGCTCGCACCTGTCACTAGTGTTTCGTCCCTCAGTGGGATCAGATGCTACAGCCAGACACCGCCCTGGAGTGGTACCTGGCAGCTACCTGCCGCACAAGCTTGACCTCACCATCAGAGGCTCCAGTGCACACTAAGGTAGCTGCTTAGTCAAGCCCCTTCCAGATTTAAAATCCTGCAAGTCCCGCAATGTCCCACTGCTCAAGAAGGCACATGTGCAGGTCTGACTGAAGTTTGCCAATGATCACCTGGATGATTATGTGATTGAGAGAAGATGCTGTGGTCAGATGAGACAAAAATTTAGCTCTTTGGCATTAACTCAACTCGCCATGTTTGGAGGAAGAGAAATGCTGCCAGTTTGGAGCGCCCCACTAGGACCCTGGGGTACTCGGTCAGGTTGTTGTTAAAGGGGTGGTCATGGCGGCAGCGACCCGGTCCATGGCCCTAGGCGTCCAAGTAAAAGGGAAGGTCTGTAAAGGGATTATTTGGAATAAAGAATGTTCATGACGCCACTTGTGGTATTCGATCAGGGACGACTGACGCTGCTTAAAGGGGTCCACTGGGAATGATGGTACTGCAGCAGGGATGGTATGACTTCCCACATGTGAAGCTGAATCCCCAGGGCTCCCGGTGTAATAAGCAGAGATGGTGTGGTGCCAGAAAGAATCAGAGGACACAAGGTTGCAGTCTCTTTACCTTTTACTGGTGGTTTTCAGCCACAGTCCAGGGTATCAGTAACAGGTGATGGTGAGGTCCGGTCAGCCTGGAAGCGGTTATGGATCCCCCTTTTAGGTGAGGTTGGAAGCCTTCCTTCCTGCACTGTAAGGTGAGTCCCTTGCTGCCTATGGCTCCACACAAGGTCCTCTCTATCTCTCTCTGTCCTAAGTCAGTACCCGCATGGCAGGCAACGCGAGCCTTTTTACAGGTGTCTCTAATTATGACTCCGGGCTCTGTATGTTGCTGTGCCTTCGGATGTTGGTGTGGACAGACAACCTGAAATTTTCTGCCCTCCGGTTTCTGCTGTGGGGCATACTCCCGATGTCCGCTTCCTGCGCTTCAGCGTGGAGGGAGCTCAGTCGCAGTTCCCCTCCAGCTCTTTACTGCTATGCTTCTCCTCTCGGACGTCCTACAGACACAACTCTGTCTGACTCCTCCACTCTGGTCAGGAGCTGCAGCACCACGTGCCTGCACGGCTCCAGCTCTCCTGCTCTCTCCACTATCTGCTACCGACTACCCTAACTCCTCCTCCAAGCCAGAACATGTATCTAGGGAAGCTCCCCTGAAACTGGGTTCAGAGCTCCCCCCTTCTGGCCTGGAATCAGAAAATGTTGCATGTATTGTGCTACCTGTTAAAGGGAACCTCCTTGCTTCCAGGCATGGCATCACTCTCCCCGAAAGGAAGGCAACACCACTGTAACAACCGGCTTCCTGGAGTGTTACATATAACCCAAAGAACACCGTTCCCACTGTCAAGCATAGAGGTAGAAACATTATATTTTGGGGGTGTTTCTCTGCTAAGGGCACAGGATTACGTCACAGCATCAGTGGGAGAAAGGATGGAGTCATGTACCATAAAATCCTCAGTGACAACCTCCTTCCCTCCGCCAGGATATTAAAAATGGGTTGTGGCTGGGTCTTCCAGCAAGACAATGACCCAAAACATAGAGTCAAGGCAACAAAGGAGTGGCTAAAAAAGAAACATTAAGGTCATGGAGTGGCCTAGCCAGTCCCCAGACCTTAATCCCATAGAAAACTTATGGAGGGAGTTGAAGCTCCGAGTTGCAAAGCGTCAGCCTCAAAATCTTAATGATTTACAGATGATCTGCAAAGAGGAGTGGACCAAAATTCCTCTTGACATGTGTGCAAACCTCATCATCAACTACAAAAAAAGTCTGACTGCTGTGCTTGCCAAGAAGGGTTTTTCCACCAAATATTAAGTCTTGTTTGCCAGAGGGATCAAATACTTATTTCTCACTGCAAAATGCAACTCAATTTATATAATTTGTACAATATAATTTTCTGGATTTAATTTTGATATTCTATCTCTCAATGTTAAAATTAACCTACCCTTAAAAGTATAGACTGTTCATGTCTTTGTTAGTGGGCAAACTTACAAAATAACAGGGACTCCAGGAAGATGACTGGGATAGCTACCAGGATTTAGTTGGGCTCCTTGCCGAAAATGAACGAGGGATAGCTACAGGCAAAGGCCCGTTTACAGCGTTAAAAAATAAAAGCATCAGGATGCCACCACAGATGGATACAAACAACATTGACATTTTTTTGCATATGGTCGAAAGGGATCTCAGAAAGATTGGGAGCAGGAGTCAGGATTTTGATCATAATCTCACTGAAGGAGAAAAACAAGCACTGGAGGTATTGAAAAATAATGACTAGTTAATAATTAAGTCATCAGATAAAGGGGGGAATCTGGTCATAATGGAACATCAAAAGTATTGAGATATGTGCTATTTAATCCTCCAAGATAGCAACACCTATGAAGTGTTGAAAGGTGATCCCACTGATAGCTTTAGAGAACATTTGGGAGAGCTTCTGGGGGGAGCCCTGGAATATGGGCTTACCTCCAAAAGTGAGTTTGAATTTCTGCTACCTAAGTTTCCCCAACAGGCAACTTTCTATACTTTGCCGAAAGTTCATAAGGGGCTAACGCCCCTTAAAGGGCGGCCCATCGTGTCTGGGGTGGGGTCCCTGACGCAAAATTGTGATTTGTATCTGGATGAAATCCTTCGGCCCTTTGTTGTATCAATTCCGTTGTATCTTAGAGATACGACGGACTTGTTAAGAAAACTTGAAGGATTGTATCTTGATGAAAATTTGTGGTTAGCATCCATTGACGTGGAAGCTCTCTACAGCAGCATTCCACATGAGGCAGGAATTGATAGTGTGCACCACTTTTTGCAACAAAGGTCAGTGACCTGTGGAGAACATAATCGGTTCTTGGAGGCACTTTTGAGATTTATACTTACCCATAACACTTTAAAATTTGATGGAAAACACTACCACCAGCTCAGGGGCACGGCGATGGGGCGTTCCTGTGCCCCGTCGTACGCAAACTTGTTCCTGGGCTGGTGGGAGGAGATCCATTTGTTTGGTGATACTGACAAATGGTGGCATGAATTTGTGGCCATGTGGCTCAGGTTTATAGATGATGTTTTTATTGTATGGACAGGGACTAAACATCAGTTTGAAATATTCATTAAAGATCTGAACATCAATGAGATAGGCCTGAGATTCACGTCTGAAATTCACAGGGAAGAACTGGCGTTCCTTGATGTAAAAATTAAAAAAGAAAAAAATGGGGGATTAACAACAAGTATTTATCGGAAACCATCAAGTACAAATAACCTTTTGAATTGGAACAGCCACCACCCAGTACCGTTAAAAAGGGGGATCCCTAAAGGGCAGTTTATGAGGTTGAGGAGAAACTGCTCTGATGATGGGATGTTTCATAGTCAATCAGTTGACATGCTGAACAGATTTAAAGAAAAGGGTTATCCCAGACATGTCTTGGAAACGGCATATCGGGGGGCAGCCAACTTGGATAGACAACAGTTATTGCATAAGCAAGACACGTCTGGAGAAAAAACAAAAGATGTCATTAGAATTATAGGGACGTATGATCATCAGCATCAAAAAGTAAGAGAAGCGATAAACAGACATTGGGACATCCTCAAAATGGATCCAGATCTCAGGGATCTGCTAGGTGTACATCCAGATATCACGTTTAGATGGGGGAAGTCACTAAAAGATACTTTGGTTCATAGCCACTACACGAGACCTAGAGTAGGGGGTACGTGGCTTGATAGGAGACCATGTGGTTTTTTCCACTGTGGAGATTGTCAGATGTGTAAGTGGATGAAACCTGGCAAGACCTTTGCTAGCTCTTCTACAGGGAAGGTTTTTTATCAGAGGGATTTCTCAAATTGTAAATCGACGGGGGTGGTATATATGGCCACATGTCCTTGTTCAAAAGATTATATTGGTAAAACGAAGAGGGAGCTGCGTATAAGGGTAGGTGAGCACATGGGAGATCTGAGAAATAACACGGATACTACCCTGGCAAGGCATATGAGAGATCAACATCCTGAAGATAGGTTTAACATTAGATTTGTGGTCATAGAGGTGGTGAAACCCAGCCCAAGAGGGGGCAACTTTGATAGAAAAATTCTACAGAGAGAATGTGAGTGGACATTCCGGATGGATGCTATGGCCCCTAAAGGGCTGAATGAACAGTTCTCCTTTGCCTGCTTCCTTTAAATTGGTGTGTGGGATATGATTTTTTCTCTAGTCACTTTTAATTACCCATCTTTTCTGTTTGAAAGGAATGGGGTTTTGCATTTTCCATGAAATAAAAACTGTGGGCCATGTCTGCACCTCAAAAGACAACCCTGGAATAGGGTGCTGCATAGATTAGTATGCTATGGTTATCTGTGAATAGAAATCCTCTGATATATGTGTCCCCTGGGCTAAAAATAGATGCAAAGGTGGTGACCCGGTATAAATTTTTTTTTTGCAAGGGATGGCTTACGTTGATATAGTCTAGCCATTGGGCCAGCTGGAGTGTAAGATGTGGTCCAGTAGGATGTAAGCTCAACGGGCTGAGTGATGCCTATCCAGCCGGTAATGGATAGCTGGAGCGCATGATGCATGCCACCTGGACGCAGGCGCGATGAGCCGGGTTACTCACGTGATATATATGAGGGAGTATGTGTGATATTAGGCATGCGCGAGAGCCGCCAATGATATCGGGCGATCCTGCATGTAAGTAGGGCCGGCAGTAGACATGCGCGAGAACTGTTTCTGACATCGCGCGATCTTTCATGCGTGCCACGGCGATTTTGCGTGTCACGGGGATTTTGCGCAGCACATCTCCTAGGCATGCCTGCCATTGTGATTCTGCGCAGTGTGCCTCCTAAAAAATACGGAGGTGACGTAGGCAGACCGGAAATGGGACGGAGATGCAATCCGGGCGGACCTTTTAAAATCAGAGGTAATGGAATCGGTGGTTCATATGCATCGGATACCATCGGGACACATGTTGTTTGATCAGGGCCTCCTGATGAGCCGAAGAGGCGAAACGCGTTGAGGCGGTACTGGGGAGAGGTGGACGGCATGCTGAGGCTGGATGAGTATTAATTAGCCATATGTTATCTGGAGGCATACTCACCAGCATATTTTTGTATATCATTGTCAGCATGTATGCAGCGGATTGTTGATAGCATTTGATTATTTATTTAAGCCTGGGGCTCCAAGGCTGCTTATTGCTAACCGTCCCTATATATATACCTCTCCTACATGTTCCTTATTGTTTTTATGGCACGGTGTGGGGCTTAGTAATCCTTAAGTGCAGGAATTATCTATGTCTAGCAGTGAGGGGTTCCTTTAGTGGTGCTATCGGGCAGTGGGACCCTGGGTGGACAGCAGGGTTCAACAGGGACCGCAGGGCCAGCCGCCGTGGAGTGGGGGCGCCACAACGTTTCCCCCTAGGGTGCCAACCCCCGCAGGTAGGCAGGTACCAGCTTAGGTACCAGTGTAGTATTAAGAGGTCCCCATACCAGTTTGTTCACGGTGTGTTTTTTGTGTCTTTTTTTGGGAGTACCACAGGTTGGTGGTATTTTAAATATTTTTACAATAAAATAGTTTTTACGGGGCATTATATGATTTATGATTACTTAAATACCCTTGTGCATAACTTGAATTTGTTGACTAAAGCCTGTATCTCCTAATACCTTCCAGGGACATGTTGTGCCACCTCTGCAGCCTGTTTTGATTGATGGGCAAGAACAATTTGTGGTGGAGGAAAAAAAAACAACTTACAAAATAGGCAAGGGATCAAATACTTATTTCCCCCACTGTATATCATCTATACAATACCTAGATGTCTCATCTAGGTCCTACCTCTATTTCCAGGAGAACTGGGGCCCCCTAACCCCTATCCATCCACACAAAAGTTGTCCTAATCTTTAGGGTCAGGTTGGACACTGTGCATATTTTGCATTAAATCCACATCTAATGCATGCCAATGGAGGTTCTGCAACCCTGTTCACACCACGCAGAAAATTCCAGCATGAGAAGAAAAAAAAACAGTCACGAAAACTGAGTTATGACTACTTATTTCCATATTCTTCAAGAATTAACCCCATTGAACGATAATTTTTCATTCTCCCTAGTTGGGTTTTGAAACCGTACAGCAGGCGCAGAATGGACCCGGTGTCAACGTGTTCTTCCTGGACACTGTTGTTTTCACTCTATTTCATAAACTAAATGGATAAAAAACAAATTAACATAAAATCCAGATCTTAAGACTTGTATTTATTTATATTTGCCATCTGTCACTACCTGGCTGACAAGTGTGCCAGGCTTTGTGCTGCAAACTGTGCCAGGCTGTGCCCTGCTCGGAGCAGATTTAGCGTCATTTATATAAGTGCTGCCATCTTGTGGCCTTAATGAGCAAATGCCAGTGGATGTATCGCTTGTGTTAAGTCCAGGACACGATTTCGCTGCTGACATTAGGTGGGTGCCAAGTTAAGAATGCTGCAATTTACAGCCCCCATTATACCACCATACAGTCCCAATATTATTACATTATCCACATAACACCCCTTCTAACAGCTTAAGGCTACGTTCACATTTGCGTTGTGCGCCGCAGCGTCGGCGCCGCAGCGCACAACGCAAACGAAAACGCGGCAAAACGCACGCTAAAACGCTGCGTTTTGCGCCGCATGCGTCCTTTTTGGCCGAAAGTTGGACGCAAAAAAAATGCAACTTGAAGCGTTTCTTGCGTCCAACGCTTGCGGCCATGCGGCGCAAAACGCAGCACAACGCATGTCCATGCGCCCCCATGTTAAATATAGGGGCGCATGACGCATGCGGCGCCGCTGCGGCGCCCGACGCTGCGGCGCTGACCGCAAATGTGAACGTAGCCTAAGTTATCCTCTACTAATACTGCAATTCACTTCATACCCTGCTAAGTAATATTGGGTCTGACACCGATCACAGGGGACTGTTGGTCTGACACCTTTCATGGTGGCACTCTTGGTCATGGGGGTACTCTCCGTCTGGCACCATTCATTGGGGTACTCTCGGCCTGCCACCATTCATTGGGGCACTTTCTCACTTGCTCCATTCATTGGGGCACTCTCGGTCTGGCACCGTTCATGGGGGCACTTCTCACTTGTGCCATTCATGGGGGCACTTGGTCTGGCACCATTCATGGGGGAACTCTCAGTCTGGCATCGTTCATGGGGGCACTTCTTCACTTACATCGTTCATAGAGGCACTCTCTGATTCACACCGTTCATGGGGTCACTCTCAGACTGACACCATTATTGGAGGCACTCTTGGTCTAACACTGTTCATGGGGGCAAACTCAATCTGGCACCATTCATGGGGGCACTATCGGTCTGTCACCATTCATGTTGGCACTCTCTGAGTAGCACAGTTAATGGGGGCACTATCATAGTCTCGCACTGTTCATGTGGCCACTCAGACTGACAAAGTTCATGGAGGCACTCTCTGACTGGCACCGTTCAAGTTGGCACTCTCACTGACACCATTCACAGTAGTATAGATACTGGGGGCTAGAGGGGGCGGTCACCCTGGGCCCTGAGCTGTGATGGCGCCCACCCTAAGCTAGGCTAGTGTAACGGTATCGGCGTGCAGCGTCGGTCCCCCTATTGACCGAACTCCACAGGTGGCATCACGACAGACTTTATCACAATTTAAAGACCGTTCCCTTTTACAGTGAGTCCCACGGCCACGGACCGAGTCGCAGCCACCGTGACATCCCCTTTAATAGCAACCGGACCCAGTGCCGAGTACCCCATTGCCCTGGTGGGTGACTCATCTTTATGGCGTCACGAACAGGATTTCGTGCCCTGGCATCACCAGGTACTGTGTGCCAGAGACTGTGACAGTTTGTTTGAAAACCGCCATTGCCACATCGCGTGGAGCGCAAGGGGGAGGAGACGTACCTTCGTGGGCGGAGCCAGCCGAAAAGAGCGCGAAGGAGAAACGAGTGCCGCTCTGTGAGAGGAATGAAGTCACCATGCAGCAGAGTCAGAAGTGAGGACGCCGCAAAGTGCTGGACGGAGGACCTCACCGCTGCAGAAATAAAAATGAAGTTCTTCGGGTGTAAGCAAAGAACACAGGATAGCATACGGGACTATGCCCTAAATCTGTAAGAGGCACTACAGGCCATAAAACAGGTTGATCCTAACAGCGTGCAGGATGGAGACAAGCTCCTAAAGGAGCAGTTCATTGAGGGACTCCTGTCCAGCACCCACAGGACCCAGCTACGCATCCTGGCCCTGCAAAACCCTGACCTGGACTTTGCAAAATTTAAAGACAGGGCCATCTGGGTGCTGCATGAACCTCATCCCAGCCGCACAGTGCCCTCTAGGCGTCCAGCCCTCACGTATCACCAGGCGGTGGCATCATATCCTCAGGTCCCCGTTGAGGCTGACGCACAGATCCTGGATGATGACCCCTCCACAGGACTGCACCTCCATGTCCAGGAACTGACAAAAAGCGTAGCTGCACTCGCCAGGACCATGCAGTCCCTACAGGAAATCCCAAAGGAGAAGATCAAGCTGGCTTCCAGACCGGAGGACGTCCCCTGGCGACGACAGAAGAGGATCCCGCCGACCAGAGGGAAAGACAAGGACCGCTGTTGTGAATTCTGTTCTTGGGCTCCCTCCGGTGGTTATAAGTGGTAGCACTGCTGTCTGTCCTTCACAGCAGTTATCAGGTGTGTCCACTCTGGACTGGGCTATTTAGTCTGGCTTCACCCTTTAGTCAGTGCCAGTTGTCCATTGTTTCTGGAGGATTCACATCCCTTCATGGTTTCTCCTGCTTCCTGGTCTTTTCACCAAGATAAGTTCTGCTTGTTTTGCAGCCCACATTTTGTGGGCCTCATTGTTCAGTGCATTTCATGTTTTTTCTTGTCCAGCTTAATCTGTGCAAGGATTTATGCAGTCAAGCTGGAATCTCTGGAGAGGCAGATATACCCTCCATGTCTTTAGTTAGATGTGGAGTTTTTTGTATTTTCTGTGGTGGATATTTCCTATTATTTTAATACTGACCGCATAGTTCTCTGTCCTATCTTTCCTATTTAGCTAGATTGGTCTCCTTTGCTAAATCCTGTTTTCAGCCTGTGTATGTTTTTTCCCTCTCCTCTCACAGTCAATATTTGTGGGGGGCTACCTATCCTTTGGGAATTTTCTCTGAGGCGAGATAGTTTTCCCTTTTCTATCTCTAGGGGTATTTAGATCTCCGGCTGTGTCGAGATGTCTAGGGAGCGCTAGGTACATTCCACGGCTACTAGTTGCGGTGTAAAGTTCAGGGTCTGCGGTCAGTACAGGTACCACCTTCTCCAGAGTACGTCCAATGCTACTCCTAGGCCACCAGATCATAACAGACCGCTATCATCCGGATGGACAACCCATCTGCCGCCGCTGCAACCAGGTAGGACACATTGCAAGGTACTGTCATTTAAACGAGCGACCCCTGGGGCAGACGGCCAACCCCCAGGAGTAGCACGACCAGGCCCACAAAACTGGCGAGCCAAGTACGTTGGAGGACGACCTGTCCTCCCCATTGTGATCAACAGCATCCCGATGAACGCTTTGTTGGACACCGGCTCTCAGGTTACAACTATGCCTTACATTCTCTATAAACGTTATTGGCCTGACACAGACATTACCCGTGGCCCAGATAGTGATTTAACAATAGTAGCCAGTAATGGTCAGCCTTTGCCACAGGTGGAGTACAAGGAGGTCACCATTAAGGTGGGGCGGGTAGAATTGAAGGCCCAAGGAATGGTGATTGTTGATATAGACCGATGTGTATGTAACCCTATGATGACCATTGGTACTAATGTTATTGAAAATTGTCTTGCCGGGGTTATTGTCTTGTTACAACAAGTGGCACAAACTGCTGATTCCAGTGAGCAGAGAGTCCTGCAAAAGGAAATCAGAGCACTGGTACAGAGACAACAGGTAGAACTGTCTGATGGAGAAATTGGACGTGTCACAGTGAGTGATCCAATCCCCATTGCAATACCCCCAGGAGTGAAATGTTAATATGGTGTCGGGCAGCAATAGGCCTCAAAAGTAAAGACTAACAGGCCTTGGTAGAACCTGTGTATTCAGATAGTAGGCCCACAATCCTGACAGCCAGAGGGGTGGTTGAAGTCCGCAAGGGGAGGGTACTAGTACGTGTCCTCAAATGTGGAGACAAAGAGGTCCACCTAACCAGATATGTCACACTTGCCAAACTGTTTACTGTTAATAATAATGCAATGCAGGCAACAGAACCCTTGGTCCCATCCTTCCGGACGGAGGACAATGGCTCTGCAGGACAAATGGAGGATTGGTGTCAGAAATAACACGTGGGCACTGACTCTACTTCATCATGTCAAAAACAAGGGGCCTACCGGGTGGTCCATGAGTATGAGCGGGTATTCAGCAAACACTAGATTTTGGGCAGGCAAAAGGGGCTCAACATCATATCCCTACGGGAAGTCATCCACCCATTAAGGAGTGGTACCAGCCTGTACCTCCACCTCATTACCAGTGTGCCAAAAGCATGTTGCGAGAGATGAAGGAGGCTGGGGTAATCTGAGATAGTTGTAGCCCCTGGGTAGCTCCATTAGTCCTCGTCAGGAAAAAGGATGGCACAATGAGAATGTGTGTTGATTATAGGCAGATAAACCGCATTACACATAAGGATGCATAACCGTTGTCCAGAATCAAAGAGTCATTAGCTGCTTTAAAATCTGCTAACTACTTTTCCACCTTGGATCTCACCAGTGGGTACTGGCAGGTTCCCGTGGCAAAGGCGGATAAGGAAAAGACTGCCTTCACAACACCGATGGGCGTCTCTGAATTCAATTGCATGCCGTTCGGACTGTGCAATGCACCAGGAACATTCCGGAGGATGATGGAGTGCTGTCTCGGGCACAAGAATTTCAAAACCAATCTTGTTGTACCTGGACGATGTCATTGTCTTCTCCAAGACTTATGAGGACCACCTGAAACACCTGGCCGAGGTGTTTGAAGCTCTGTCCAACTTTGGCCTGAAGGTAAAACCATCTAAGTGTCACCTGTTGAAATCCAAAGTGCAGTACCTGGGCCATGTGGTAAGCTCTGAGGGAGTGGCACCAGACCCTGACAAGGTCACTGTGAGCAGAGTCTGGCCAAAACCCAGTAACATCGATGAAGTCCGACAGTTCCTCAGGTTGGTAGTGTTGAGTCCTTCTCCGTCCCTGGCTTCCTGGATGGGATCCAAATAAATAACACGCAGCACAAAGGTTGTGTGTTCATAGACATGGATAGCCCTGGAGCCCGCGCCTCTCCTCACTGGGCGCTCCCCCTTCTTTATATAGATAAAAAGTTTAGACATTTTACAGACATGCGCACAAGCGCTCATATTTCACAATCACTTACAAAGCAAATCTTATTCTAGTGAAAAAGTTACAATTATTTGGCATGTAGATAAAAAGCTACAATATCAAGGAGGAATGTGCGCATGATTACTAACAAAACAAAGAAAATGTCAAGTTTGCAGAAATATTTCTTGTTGTATACCAGATTTCTCAGGAAGAAGACAAAATGGATTCCCCGGTTCAGTCTGATCTCCACAATTCCCCCCTTTGACATATTCTTTTTTTATTACCACAGGGCCAAAGACAAAGCCTTTATTTTTTGGTATTACACATGCACACACTTATATTATTAATAAGAGAATCAAATCTAGTATTAATTCTTCTATCGCAAATTATTTTCTTCTTTAGCAGTATACTAAAATATAAAAACAAAAATTAGTACGGTAATATTAATTAGAATCACTAGAGGATAACATAAGAATAAAGAAAAAAAAAATTTATACTCTTGCATCTATTACACAAAATTTATCTGTGCATACTGAGATACCCTTGAGCACAATCTTGAATAATACATATATAATTACAATAATTATAACTATATGTATTATGCTCTGCATGATCCCAGCAACCCACCCACCGATCCCTCTGAACCAGTTGGCTGGGTTGAGAAAAGAAAAGGTATCTGACCACCAGCTATCCTTATTCTGGTCATTGTCTTTGTCATACTGATCTCTGAGCCGTTGTACGTCCTTTAATTTAAATGTCATACTCATAATACTATTCGGGTCTATATAATGACAACAGGTGGGTCCAATGATTTGACACATACCCCCTTGTGAGGCAGTTAGGTAATCCAATACCAGAGTATGTTGGTTGATGACTATTATAAGCTGGTTATGTACAGCTATACTAGTGTTTAGTATATCCAATATATCCCATATCTGATCATCTAGATAATCCGTGGCTCTAACTAATTTATCCCACATCTGTGTTAACATTATTAACATCAATATCATGAGTTTTGTACTGCTTTTTTGCAATGGCTTGCATGTATCCATGATGCCTTTCCTTCAAGCTTGACTGATGTAGGTGTTGTCAACAGGACTTGGAAGGGTCCGTCAAATCTTGGTTCAAGAGCCTTTCTGGTGTGTCTTTTTACATAGACTTGATCACCTGGTTCCAACTTGTGACTTCCTACAGTGTTGTCAGGATCTGGAAGGGAAGCAAAAACTTGTGCATGCACCTTAGTTAATTGTTTCTGAAGATTTTGCACATAAGAAGTCAATGATTCTACATTTAACACAAGTTGTTGTGGAAAATAACATCCTAAATTGGCAGTCCTGCCAAACAAAATTTCATATGGAGACAGTTTAGTCTTACCCCTTGGGGTATTGCGTATTGAGTAAAGGGCCAGTGGAAGGCATTCTGTCCAAGGCTTTCCTGTTTCAGCCATGGCTTTCTGTATTTTTAATTTTAAAGTTCCATTCATGCGTTCCACCTTACCAGAACTTTGTGGATGATACGGAGTGTGTAACTGACTTTCAACACCCAACATTTTCAGTACATTTTGAAATATTTCTCCAGTGAAATGAGTACCCCTATCTGACTCGATCACTTCAGGGAGACCGTAACGGGGCACCAGTTCGGCAACTAGCTTTACAGCAGTGTTTTTAGCTGAAGCCTTCCGAACTGGATAGGCCTCTGGCCACCCCGAGAACATGTCCACACACACCAACACATACTCATACCCATTACTTTTTGGCAGCTGGATAAAGTCTATCTGTAATCGCTGAAACGGGTAGAGAGGTCGGACATGGTGCTTCATAGGGGTCTTTGTTGTCTGTCCGGGATTATGTGCCAGGCATATAACGCATGCAGCACAATAGTCTCTTGCATAGTTGCCAAAACCTGGAGCCAACCAGACTTGCTTTGCCAGTAGTGTCATTGCATTTGCAGACACATGAGTAGGGTGGTGTAGTCCACCAACTACAATCGGGTACCAGGCTCTAGGTAGACATATTAGTCCATCTTTCTTCCAAATTCCCGCTTGTTCTTCTGCCCCTTCCTTTTTCCACCTGTCCCTCTCCTCTTCTCCTGCATCTTCCTGTGCTTGTCTCAGTCTATCTTCAGTATTTTCTGTGGGGTTTACAGTATGAACCTGTTGTAAGGGTTTGACTGCTGCTGCTTTATCAGCCCTATCATTTCCCCTAGATTCCCTAGTGTCGAGTCTCACATGTGCAGCTACCTTGATTACTGCTACTTCTTTTGTTTCTTGTGCAGCCTCTAAGATCTGTTTGATCAGAGAAGCATGTTTTACAGGTTGTCCTGACGCTGTCATGTAACCTCTAGCTCTCCAGATTACTCCAAAATCAAACACAATACCATGTGCATACCTAGAATCAGTGTATATATTAGCTGTCTGATTCTCAGCTATTTTTAGCGCTTCAATCAATGCTGTTAGTTCTGCTTCTTGTGCAGACTGTTTCGGTGGAAGTGGTTCTGCTTTGAGAGTTTCAGATTCTGACACAACTGCATACCCTGTATGGAAGTTACCTGTGTCATCTGCAAACCTACTACCATCTATAAACAGCTCTAAATCTGGATTTTGAAGTGGTGTTTCGGATACATTGGGTAAGCCTACTGTTTCTTGTAAAATGAGCTCTGTACAGTCATGTGTGTCTGTAGGGAAAAAATTTGCGTGTGGATCAGTGTCCTTATTCCCCCCTTCAGACTCGAGAGGTAGCAGTGTAGCTAAATTGAGAGTCTGAAGCCTTGCAAATGTGATAGTAGAGGGGAGCAGCAAAGAACACTGCAGCCGCAAATGTCTGGCCATGGAAATGTGTTTTGGTTGGACCTGGTTTAATATCCCATAAACATCATGTGTAGTTTGAACTGTGAGTGGATGCTCTAGGACAATTTCTGATGCTTTGTCCAACAAATAGTGAGACAGCAACAACTACACGTACACAGGTTGGCGCTGCTCTAGCTACGGGATCTAACCTTGCTGAAAGATATGCAATTGGTCTTTGTTTCCCTGCATGCTTCTGGGTAAGAACTCCTGTAGCATGGGAATCAACTTCTGCAGCCATAAGCTGAAATGGTTTAGTGTAGTCTGGTAGCCCTAACGCTGGAGCTGAAACAAGGGCATCTTTTAATTGTTGGAATGAAATCTGACCTTCTTTTGTCAACAAATAAGGTTAACTTTTTACACAGTCATACAGTGGTTGCATTAGTTGACTGGCATGTATAATCCATTGTCTACAATGAGACACTATTCCTAAAAATGCTCGTAGCTGTTTATGATTTTTAGGCTCATTCATCTGTCTTATTGCTTCAGTTCTTTGAGGTGTAAGATGCTTTTTACCTTGGGAAATGCAATGACCTAGAAAGACCACTTTGGTCTGACAAACTTGTAGCTTTTGTCTATTCACTTTACACCCTTCTTTTTCTAGAAAACATAGTAAACTTACAGTGGACCTTTCTGCGGTTTCTAGATCTGGGCAGCAAAGTAGTATGTCATCCACATACTGTAAAATTACTACCTGTGGTTCAGGTTCAAACCTCTGAAGAACTGTTTGTAGAGCATTTGAATAAAGAGTAGGGGAGTGTATCATTCCCTGTGGAAGGCGTGTCCACGCCAACTGTTTGCCCTTAAATGTAAATGCAAACAAATGCCAACTATCTTGGTGTAAAGGAACCGAGAGAAATGCATTTGAAAGATCTATTACAGTAAATACATGAGAACTGGCTGGTATCTGTGATAGTAACGTATGAGGATTGGGTACAACTGGGGTGATTGGATCTAGAACTTTGTTTATTTCTCTTAGATCATGTACCATACGATATTTGGGCATAGAACTCTTATCAAGAGTTCTCTTCTTGACTGGATACAGAGGAGTGTTAGCAGGTGATTGTATCTCTACCAAAACTCCTTTCTCTCTATATTCCTCTATCTGTTTTGTGATCGCTAGTTCCTGCTGGGCACTCACAGGGTATTGTCTGAGCTGTGGGAGACACTTTTTACACAGTCATACAGTGGTTGCATTAGTTGACTGGCATGTATAATCCATTGTCTACAATGAGACACTATTCCTAAAAATGCTCGTAGCTGTTTATGATTTTTAGGCTCATTCATCTGTCTTATTGCTTCAGTTCTTTGAGGTGTAAGATGCTTTTTACCTTGGGAAATGCAATGACCTAGAAAGACCACTTTGGTCTGACAAACTTGTAGCTTTTGTCTATTCACTTTACACCCTTCTTTTTCTAGAAAACATAGTAAACTTACAGTGGACCTTTCTGCGGTTTCTAGATCTGGGCAGCAAAGTAGTATGTCATCCACATACTGTAAAATTACTACCTGTGGTTCAGGTTCAAACCTCTGAAGAACTGTTTGTAGAGCATTTGAATAAAGAGTAGGGGAGTGTATCATTCCCTGTGGAAGGCGTGTCCACGCCAACTGTTTGCCCTTAAATGTAAATGCAAACAAATGCCAACTATCTTGGTGTAAAGGAACCGAGAGAAATGCATTTGAAAGATCTATTACAGTAAATACATGAGAACTGGCTGGTATCTGTGATAGTAACGTATGAGGATTGGGTACAACTGGGGTGATTGGATCTAGAACTTTGTTTATTTCTCTTAGATCATGTACCATACGATATTTGGGCATAGAACTCTTATCAAGAGTTCTCTTCTTGACTGGATACAGAGGAGTGTTAGCAGGTGATTGTATCTCTACCAAAACTCCTTTCTCTCTATATTCCTCTATCTGTTTTGTGATCGCTAGTTCCTGCTGGGCACTCACAGGGTATTGTCTGAGCTGTGGGAGAACAGTTCCTGGTTGCACAGATAGTTTTACAGGAGCTATATGCAATAGTCCTACATCAGTATCTCCCTGTGCCCACAGTGTTTCTGGGACCATTGAGAGGTCTAGATCTGTGGTGTACTCTTTTTCTTCAGTATAATCCTCAAAAGCCTGAATTCTGACATATTGTTCTAATGTTTCTGCATCATCAGGGATAGTCAGCATAACTGTGCCATCTTCCCTAAAATTGATGTTAGCTTCTAATTTCTTTAGGACATCAGTTCCTAACAAACATGTTGGGGCACCTCTGGCATACAAAAATCTGGATGCAAAACATTTAGGTCCTAATGAGACCTCTAGGGGCACAGTATATGGCAATATTCGAATTACCCCATCATAACCCTCAGCAAAAGTTGTTTGTTGTGAAATATCTTCCGGATTCGGAAGAAAATCTTGATTCAAAATTGAGGAAGTTGCACCTGTATCTATCAAAAATGGAATCTCTCTCCCCCCTACATTCACCTGTATCATAGGTCTTCTAGCTGGTAGGGAAGTTTGTAACACATCGAGTCAATCTGAATCTGGTATGGGACCATCTACGATGGTAGATTTCTGCTGGTTGTCCATTTGGGGAGGGTTATTTCTGGGAACAAATTTTCCTGACTTTATATCTGCCAACTTTTTCCTGCACTCTTTTTGGAAATGACCTGGCTTTTTGCAGTAATGACAAGGAAAATTGTGTCTTGCTCTCCCTCCTGTTGTGTTTGCTTGCGCTATTCTGACAGGCTTATGATTTTCTCTTAAATCCAACTCTATCCCTACGGCTTTTTGCCTAGCCAAGTGTGGGTCTTCCAAGGTTCTCCAATCAGGAGTTGCGGCCTTGAACTTTTCCTTTAGTTTCTCAAACATTGTAACAAAAACTTGGCAAAATGCCAAATGCTAATTTTTTGCACGAAGAATTATCAATCAAAACATATCACTTTGATAAAAACAGAACTTCAAAATTATGTTCAGACAAAAAGTTATAAGGATTTCTAAAAAATTGGCTTTGCGCCAAAAAGAAATAATCTTCCAGCAACTTAACAATTTCCTTTGTCTAGACAATCAAACTTACAAAAATCCATCTATTATCTTTAATAATTCCACCTCGTTCCTTGCTCATTCTTTCCCATTCTGTGCTGAACACAAGTGCTTCTGAGATTCCCAACTTCTTTCTTACCCTTCTGATTTGTTTCCTAACTGAATTCCCACACCTTTCTTGTATGATATCTGCTGCTTCCACTTGTCCTAAGACGGTTTTTGTCTGTTTATTTCCCATTTTTCTTTTCAATATTAGCTATGTCTACCCTAGGTGACGTTTGGACAATCACTTACTCTGTGGTGATGTCTCGTTGCCTTCTCTCCTAGGGAGCTAAAATATTGAAAGGCTCGTCTGCTCCGTTTCTTCTAATATGCAGGACGTACTTAAGTGCTATTATGCACGCAAACAGACTCAGCAACACCATACAGATCACAAAACTTTCTGTCTCAGTTAGCATACTTGTCCCAGGCTCATGAAACCGCGTCCTGGGCTCATTCTATCAAACCTTATCCAGAAATAAAGGGTTTCAAGCACTTAGAGAGAGTCAAGCATGGGCGGAGGTCTCCCCGAAAGGACGCAACCACATGACCCAGTTAGGCTGACTTCCGTGTATAAGGCTTGTGTCCCAAATATTTTGGCTTATTGTTCTACGTACTTTTGCTCTTCTTTCACAACATGCCACAACCTTCACACTGTTCACACACTGCCAGGGACAAGACTCATAAATCTATACAATATGGTAACCCGAGTTTTATAGGTATCTACTCACTACTAGACTAACCCAGCGTGACACGGCTCATAGAGATCTTTCGGATAATACAGGGCAGATAAAAGAGAACTAATAATGTCTCTTACCTGGCCAGGTTTTTTCAGTTCATTTGCCGTCCATTATCCCAGATCTCCGTTGTCCGTATCCGCAGGTGAATCTCGAGCAAATACTCTCGCCTCGGGTCCCTGTTCGGGCGGCCAAGAAATGTTGAGTCCTTCTCCGTCCCTGGCTTCCTGGATGGGATCCAAATAAATAACACGCAGCACAAAGGTTGTGTGTTCATAGACAGGGATAGCCCTGGAGCCCGCGCCTCTCCTCACTGGGCGCTCCCCCTTCTTTATATAGATAAAAAGTTTAGACATTTTACAGACATGCGCACAAGCGCTCATATTTCACAATCACTTACAAAGCAAATCTTATTCTAGTGAAAAAGTTACAATTATTTGGCATGTAGATAAAAAGCTACAATATCAAGGAGGAATGTGCGCGTGATTACTAACAAAACAAAGAAAATGTCAAGTTTGCAGAAATATTTCTTGTTGTATACCAGATTTCTCAGGAAGAAGACAAAATGCATTCCCCGGTTCAGTCTGATCTCCACAGTAGGCTACTACAGAAGATTTATTAAAGACTTCACCAAGATAGCCGCACCACTGCAAGACCTGTTAGTGGGCAAATCTAAGGAAACCAAGGGTAAGAATACCCCGTTTGACTGGAATGACAAGCTGGAGGGATCCTTCGCTCCGTTGAAGTTGGCTCTCATGGGAGATGAGATACTGGCCTACCCAGAATATGACCAACTGTTTGTGCTGTACACGGATGTCAGCAACGTGGGATTGGGAGCAGTACTGTCTCAGGTACAGAAAGGCAAAGAAAGGGTAATTGCCAATGCCAGCAGGAAGCTTCGTCCCACGGAAAGGAACCCCGAAAATTAGTTCCTTTAAGTTGGAATTCCTCGCCATCGTCTGGGCCGTAACAGAGAGGTTCAAGCACTGCCTGGCCTCAGCAAGATTCACAGTTTACACGGACAACAATCCGCTGACACACCTGGAAACGGCAAAACTAGGTGCCTTGCAGCAGCGATGGATGGCCCGGTTGTCCAACTATGAATTCACCATCAAGTACTGGGCGTGGCACAAGAATGCCAATGCACTGTCCAGGATGCCTAACTTACCAGAGATGGGAGAAGATCCGGAGGCACTCGAAGAGATAGAGTTACCAGCTTTCCATCGCCCCTGGGTGACTCAGTATTCCCATTATGTGAGGCGTAATGACAAGCAAGAAGATACGCTGAACCCATTGCCCCACCATGGATAGGCTGAGACACAGGACAGTGACCCTGCGGTCCGTCTGCTAAAAGAGCAGATGACGCAAGCCGATTCACACCCTGGTCCAGATGCTCCACAAGAGACTCAACAGCTGTGGAAGGAGAAAGGCAAATTGTTTATGTACGATGGTAAGCTGTGCCGGAAGAATATTGACCCACGCACTCACGAGCTGGTCTGGCAGATAGTGGTCCCAAGACAAGAAGCGCCAATGGTTCTGGAAGCGTACTACGATGGAGCAGGACACTTCGGATGGAAGAAGTTAGAGATCCTGCTACGTGGAAAGTTTTACTGGATTGGCATGAGAACAACCATTGAAAAGTGGTGCCGAGAGTGTGGCCCATGCAACCTGCGCAGAAAGGACCGTGACAGCCAGCGGGCTCCCCTACAGCCCATAGTCACCAAACAGCCACTTGAACTGGTTGCCTTAGACCACGTGAAGCTAACCCCAAGCTGGTCAGGCTATGTCTATGCTCTGACTATTGTGGACCATTACTCCAGATTCCTGGTAGTAGTATCTGTCAAGGACCAGACAGCGAAGACTGCAGCCAAAGCCTTCCAGCAACACTTTTGCCGACCACACGGATACCCAGAGAAGGTACTTACTGACCAAGGCCAACCTTTGAAGCGGAAGTGTTTCAAGAGTTCTGCAACCTGTACGGATGCAAGAAAATCAGAACAACACCGTACCACCCACAAACAAATGGTATGTGTGAAAAGATGAATCAAATAGTAATTGACTTACTAAAGACCTTGCCTTCACACGAAAGAAACTTATGGCCAGAGAAGTTGCCAGACTTGTACAATCACATCCCAGTGAATTCCACCAACTGCACTCCAGCATACCTGATGAGGGGAAGATCTAGCAAATTACCTGTTGATCTAGACATGGGAGTCCTAACCCCAGAAACTACCTCACTAGATACAGATTGGGATAACAGAAATATCGCCAAGTACAACAGTGTGTAGAAAGAAGCTTGTCCCAGACAAGACAAAAACAAGAGACAGACTATAACCAACGTGCCCCTGCATTTCCCTTGTCACCAGTTGAACAAGTGCTAAAGCGCAAGAGAAGAATGCATAAACTTGACGACCAGTGGGAAGGAGAACCATATAGCATTTTACCATCAAACTTCGACAATACGAAAGTATGCCTTATAAGCAAAGATGGAGGAGAAACTTCAACTGCGGTATCCAGAGATAACCTTAAAGTATGCCCTGATAAACTGAGAGACAAGGAAAAAGACCCCAGTACTTCTCAACCTACAGTAAAAGAAGAAAAGAAAATCCACACCGTTCTTGGAGATTTTCCCCAGTCTTGGACTCAAATACATCAGACCATAGTGATACCTGTCCTGACTTTTCCCCAGTTGGAAATACCAGAAGAAGTGACTCAGAACCATCCTGAACCAGAAGAGACTTTACACCAGCAGGCTCAAGCAGCAAACGACACCCCAGCAGTGGAACCAGAGAATCCACCCTCTGCTATCGGTGAACCTGTCAGACCTATGGTGAATCTAAGAAGTCGCAGACAATTACCTAGTTTACCAACACAATGCAGGCCTACAAGTAGCACAGACACTAGTGGGTACACAACAACAACAGCAGACATGTTAGACCAGGAACTGCGTATATCGACCCGTAGTACCAAAGGTCAAATCCCAGCCCGTTACAGGCACTAAAACAATGTCAATAATTGCTGTTACTTGTTTGAAATGTTTGCATATATTTGTTACAGGTTTAAAATGGACAATGGGGTAATGGACAGTGGATTACTCTTTGTAAATAGTTTGGCACCCTCAAGGTGCACCCTGGTTCTACCCACTTTGCCGACGTGCATAGAGCCTTGTTTCTTCAGGCCTGAAGCTAAAACCGTCTGGCGCGGCCGAACCCTGGGTCTGGATACGCCATGTAGCCCGCTCAAGACCTACGTTGGGGGGTTAAGGCGGGTCCCTCGCTTCGGTACTGTTTTTTTTTTATATACAAGGACACCCTGGTAAGACCAGATGTACATTTATAAATTTTTTTGCAACGTTCAAGTCAAAAGTGCCTCCCGTAAGGGATGAAAAAGTTTAAACCTGTATATGTATTTCAAAATGTTTTGCACCTATCTAACCTGTTGTTTATGTTTCCTTTTCCCAGTCCTGGATTTAACAAGGGGGGGGGGGGGGGGAGATGTTGCACCCCAGGAGTTCAGGTACCACAGTAGTGCTGCCTTCCTCTTGGGGTGGGTAGTGCTATGCCTGGAAATAAGAGGGATCTCTTTGGCAGGTAAACCTCACACACAACACCTTCTGAATCCAGGCCAGGAGGGGGAGCTCAAAACCCGGTTTCAGGGCAGCTTCCCTAAATAAAGATCCTGGTCTGGAGGAGTCAGTTTAGTCTGGAGCAGAAAGTGAAGGAAAAGGAGCACAGAGGAGAGAATAGGGCTCAAGGAGGCTGCGAGTGGGCCTCCGAGCAGCCAGAGCACAGAGACCGGGAGCCCGAGGCTGTGGAGAGCTGCAAGCCCCATAGCAGAACCGTAGGACACAGAAATACACGTATATTGCCCAAATCCAAGCCTGTGGTACAGCAGCATTCTGGAGCCTGGAGTCACCGTGCAGAGACCCCCAGAAGGAAAGGCTCAAGCTGCCTACCATACAGGTAGCAATTCCAAACAACGTAGATACTCCAGCTCCAGTAAAATGGGTAAACTTCTTTAATCCAAAGTAGTCATAATAAGATAATCCTTACAGATGGTAGACAAAACAGGTGATTGTAAAAATTACGCAACGCGTTTCGATCACTATAGATCTTACTCATGCCTATCATACCATACAGGTACCTGTCCCAGGACAGGGGAAAGGACCAGGACCTTGTTAGGACACTTCAGGCAGCAAGGGACTTATAGCGAGCGTAAAGTATAAGGCTCCCAACCTGACTTGCCAAGGGGATTTCACTTGTTTCCAGGCTGTCTGGCCACCTAATGTACCTGTTGCCGGTACCCTGGACCGAGGCCTGTTACATCTTTAGTAAACCAGGTAAAGACTGCAACGCTGTGTCCTTTACTCATTGACTGGCATACACCATCATCGCCATACACCTTGGGAGCCCTGGGGACCCTGCTTCACCTGTGGGAAACGTCACCATCATTGCTGCAACAACATCCCCCAGAGGACCCCTTTAAAGCAGCATCGGTCCCCCTATTGACCGAACTCCACATGTGGCTTCACAACAGACTTTATCACAATTCCCTTTAAAGACCGTTCCCTTTTACAGTGAGTCCCAGGGCCACGGACCGGGTCGCAGCCATGACATCCCCTTTAATAGGGACCGGACCCAGTGCCTAGTACCCCACTGCCCTGGTGGGCGACTCAGAGGCACTCTCTGACTGACATCGCGCATTTTGGCACTCTCTGACACTGATTATATTAGCACTCTCTGACTGACACTGTTCATGTTGGCACTTTCTGACTGATACCGATCATGTTGGCACTCTCTGACACCATTCATTGGGGGAACTCTCTGACTGACACCGTTGATGGGGCACTGACTGAAACGGTTCATGTTGTTACACTCTGACTGACGCCGTTCATGGGGAAATCTCTCACTGACACCGTTGATGTTGACACTCTCTGACTGACACCATTGATGGGGCACTCGCTGACTGACACCGTTCATGTTGGCACTGACACCGTTGATGGAGGCACTCAGTGATGGTCCTGATTGCTCTGCGGCCATATCTGAGGTCAGTGGGGTTACGTTACTACTGATTCCCTTCTCACCAGAAAATATTCAATTTCGTAACAGAGAACAATTATTTCTCCCCCAGTCACACTGGTTGTCACTGTCAGCCATTACTGTGGGTAAATGTGACAACAACACGTACACGGCTCAGCCTGATCCCACCTTCCCACCATCTCTGCACTAGCCCCGCCTCTCGTCTTCTCTCCGCATTACGACACTTCCCTTTCCGGCAGCGCCTACCCCCGTTCTCCGCACATCATGTCCCGGCGCAGTAAGTTTCAGTGTCACTCATGATTTTGTGGTGTCCCGGTCAGGACTGTCACTTATCCTCCACATTTGTGTCTTTTTTACCCTGCAGAACATCGACGACAGGGAAAAGGAGCCGGCAAACAGCAGGTATAACGACATTTGAGGACTGTAGCGGAGCGAGGCATGCCGGGACTTGTAGTTTCTTCAGCAGCTCACGCAAGTGTTTGTAGTTGAGCTGGAACTACAATTCCCGTCATGAGAGGAAACACGTGTGTGAAACTCAGCTGTGTGCAGATCTGTGGCTGCTGCTAGACTGCCCTGACATGCTGCTATAAGGCTACTTTCACACTAGCGTTAACTGCAATACGTCGCAAATGCGTCGTTTTGCCGAAACTACGCATCCAGCAAAAGTTCTTGCTGGATACGTTTTTTCGTCATAGACTAACATTAGCGACGCATTTGCGACGCATTGCCAAATGGTGCGTCCGTTTTGCGACGCTTTGGCGTGTGGTAGCGGACCGTCGGGAGAAAAAAACGTTACATGTAACGTTTTTTGCTCCCGACGGTCCGCTTTTTCCGACCGCGCATGCGCGGCCGGAACTCCGCCCCCACCTCCCCGCACTTCCCTGCACCTCACAATGGGGCAGCGGATGCGTGGGAAAAATGCATCCGCTGCCCCCGTTGTGCGGCGGAGACCACGCTAGCGTCGGGAACGTCGGCCCGACGCACAGCGACGGGTTGTTCCCGACGCTAGTGTGAAAGTAGCCTAAGGGTATGTTTCCACGGTACGTAAACGCTGCTTGTTTGACGCTGCAGCGTCAAACAAGCAGCGTCCAGATGTTCCAGCATAGTGGAGGGGATTTTATGAAATCCCGTCTCCACTATGCGTGGAAACCCGCACGCGGCGGCCCTGCGACTCCGGACATGCTGCGCGTCTTTTCAGAACGCAGCATGTCCGTACACCTTGCGGGGACGCAGCGTCCCCGCAAGGCATATCACAGGGCCCTATGGCGAGGGGTGCGATGATCCCGGATGTGTACTGTACACATCCGGCACCATCGTGTCCCATTAAGGGGGCGGGGCTTAGCGCCGAGCGGCTTCGCCGCTCCGGCGATAACGCCGCGTAGCCTTAACGTGGAGACATAGCCTTAGGGTATGACTCCACGGTCAGGATGGCCGGCGGTATCGCCGCAGCGGCGAAGCCCGCCCCCTTAATGGGACGCGATCATGCCGGATGTGTTAACTCTTCACATCCGGGATGATCGCTCTGTCCCATAGGGCCCTGTGATATGCCTTGCGGGGACGCTGCGTCCCCGCAAGGTGTACGGACATGCTGCGATCTGAAAAGACGCGCAGCATGTCCGGAGTCGCAGGGCCGCCGCGTGCGGGTTTCCACGCATAGTGGAGACGGGATTTCGTCAAATCCCCTCCACTATGCTGGAACATCTGGACGCTGCTTGTTTGACGCTGCAGCTCTGCGCAGCGTCAAACAAGCAGCGTTTCCTGAACGTGGAAACATACCCTTAGGGTATGGGTATGTGTCCACGTTCAGGAAACGCTGCGTTTTTGACGCAGCGTTGTTCCGCAGCGTCAAAAACGCAGCGTCAAAAACGCAGCGTCCAGATGTTACAGCATAGTGGAGGGGATTTAATGAAATCCCGACTCCACTATGCGTTAAAAAACGCATGCGTTTTTGCCGCGAAAACGCACATGCGATGCGTTAATTCAAAACGCAGCATGTTGCTACTATGAGCAAAACACGCAGGTACACCGCAGGTGACCTGCCAGTGACCTCAGGTGCAGTTTTGGTCAGGATTTTACCTGCATAAAATCCTGACCAAAGCCTGAAGCAAAACTGAACGTGGACACATACCCTTAAAGGGGAAGGCCTCCTTGAAGACAATTGGTTACCGATGAGTTCTAGCAAGGTTGGGGGCTACATGGTGAATGTTGGGCTTTTGGTTACACATTGTGACCATCTAGTGCCACATAACAGGATTTCCCAATGCTTAAAGGGGATTTCCATACTTTATAACAAGTGACCTAATGGTGTAAAATGGTAAAATTATGATTTTTTATTACCATTATCAGCAATCTCTGACCACAGTATATAAATGGTTGCCAAGTTGTGCAGTGGTGTCTATTGCCCCCTCCACAATGCAATCAAGGGGTGCTGATATGTTACCATGGCAGCTGGGGCCTTCTGAAGACCCTCTCTGCTGTCACCGCCATCTTTGTACTCCTTCCTGTGGTATTGCAGTGTATAGAATAAGCCATCCTACAATTTCAGGTTCAAGTCCCCTAACTGGACTAAAAAAAAAAATTAAAAATGTTAGAAAAAAAAAAATATATATATATTTATTGTTATAGTCTTGTATGTAAAATTCCGATCCAGGAAAAAAAGGAGATCGATAAGCCCGTAGTTCCATTTTTCAGTTGCCGCACCTCCACCAAAAACGCACTAAAAAGTGATAAAAAAAATACCCATGTACCACAAAATTGTACCAAGAAAAGTCAACTGTGTGCAAAAACGGCAATAACTAATCCCTCTCTCAGCTCTACCAATAGAAAAATAAAAAAAAGTTACAGGTTTCGGAAATGATGACATGAAACAATATATACATTGCCAGGTCGTTTTTACCAGACAAAACCAAAGAACAACATTGGGATTGCGGTATGTCACCATTTCATCCCACTTGGATTTTTTTCCCTGTTTCTCAGTACATTTTATGGTAATGAGAATGGTCGGACATGTTTGATTTCAGCATGCCCATCCCTATTATTCTAAAGGGAGATAAGCCGTCGCCAATTGTCTGGCAGCCGCCTATTGTTTTTTTAATTTTATTTCGTAACGTGCACACTCAGCCGGACCGAGCGTACATGTGTAAGGAGCCTTTACCGATTATTGATTCTATTATTTATTTGACTGTAAGATTTAAAATAAAAATAGATCCCTGAAGTGTTTCTTTAATTTCTCATTGTTTTCTCTGGTTTGATAGGGAAACAACCCACTGAATACTGGAAAAAATGTCAAAAAAGATCCCGGAGTCCCGAACCTGTCACACTTCAAGGAGCAGGCGAAAAGGGAGGCTGAGCAGAAGAAGAAAAGGGTGAGTGTATGGCATCATTTGTGGGTCAGATTCTGTCCGGGAAGCTCGCAGGCTCTGATTGACTGGTCATTTATAAGATACTAGATGGTGGCCCGATTCTAACGCATAGTGTAATCTAGAATATGTATGTAGCTTATTTATGAAGATTTCAGAATAATGCAATTCTCACAGCCCACGCAGTATATGGCACAGCCCACGCAGTATATGGCACAGCCCACGCAGTATATGGCACAGCCCACGCAGGATATAGCACAGCCCACGTAGTATATAGCAGTGTGGGCACCATGTCCCTGTTAAAAAAAAGAATTAAAATAAAAAATAGTTATATACTCACCTTCCAGCGGCCCCCGGGTCCAGCCCAGACCTTTAGCGATGCTCCTCGCGACGCTCCGTTCCCAGTAATGCCTTGCAGCAATAACCCGTGATGATGTACCGGTCTCGCGAGACCGCTACGTCATCTGGGGTCATTGCCGCAATGCATTCTTGGGACCGGAGCGTTGCGAGGAGCGGGAAAGGCTGCCGCGGACGCCGGAAGGTGAGAATATAATGATTTTTTTTTTTTATGATTTTTAACATTATATGTTTTTACCATTGATGCTGCATAGGCAGCATCAATAGTAAAAAGTTGGTGACACTTACTGGGCTAATGGCAGCGTAAACAGTCTGCGTTACACTACGTTATGCCACGGTGTAACGAAGTCCGTTTAACGGACTGCTAAAACACTATGTGGGCGCTGACTGGAGGGGACTATGGAGGGGGAACTGACTGGAGGGGAGTAGGGAGGGGCCAATTCACGGCCGGACTGTGCCTGTCGCTGATTGGTCGCGCCTAGCTGGCCGCGACCAATCAGCGACGTGGGATTTCCAGGACAGACAGACAAATAGACGGAAGTGGACCTTAGACAATTTTGTATATAGATCTGCTTGCTGTCAGAAGCTGAGACAAGGGGTTAACTTTCTGTTAAAGGCGGATCAGGGCAGTTTTCACCTTCTGGATGTCTTCAATGAATATTTACATTCACTGACAGCAAGCAGAGGTGTTGTAAATGATAAGTCTGCACACCGGTGTCATTTAAATTCTGCGAACACCCCTGACTAAGAGTATAGTAGGGTTGTGACAGTGTACAACCCCCGTCCATGTCAGCATCTGAATGGTTAGCGGCTATTTTTTTTTTTTTTTTTTTATTTCATCTACTGACTGCAAGCAGAGATCTTGAAACTGATGGCAAAACACAGGTTCAATCAGACAGCCTACAGGGATTTTCGGTGGGTTTAAGCAAATAAATCATTTAGAAAGAAATCATTAGGACAATGATGGATGACTGTTTCCATTCACTGACCGCAAACAGGGATCTTGTAAATGTTAGGGAGCCGAAACACAAAGGGCAAATTTTTTCAAGTGTCCAAATAGAAAATTGTCTTTGTTACCCATAGCAACCAATCACAGAGCAGCGTTCATTTTGCTACAGCAGTTTATGAAATGAAAAGCTGTGCTGTGATTGGTTACTATGGGCAGCAAAGCCAGATTTGTGAGACCCTTTTACAAGATGTAAAGCCGGAAACTGAGCCTGTGCATTTTGGGTCAGGAGGCCTGTGTTACCGTCCGCTCTTGGACCGTGACCTACGGACATCTGGATCCTGCCTTAGTATCTTTCTTCTTTTGCAGGTGGAAGAGATGAGAACAAAGCAAAAGGAAGCGAGGCAGAAAGAGCAGGCGAAGAGGAGGAACCTGGACACGTTTCAGAAGGACGTGCTGAGGCGGCAGCGGGAGTTCGAGCAGAAGGTGGTCGTCTACAGAGTTGGGACATTTTGGGGGGTTTTCTAGAATTTTTTTTATTTTTTTTTAGTTGGTCCCTTATTTCTATACCATAGCGATTACTCCTACAGTAAGACTCATACAGTAAGTCTCCACCTGTGTCTACCAAGGGGTTATATTTTCTTGTTAAATTGGTAAAATTGCAAAGTGCGTGTAAAAACAAGTAATAGAGAAATTTTAATAAGAGGAATATTTCTATGTGTCCTGAAGAATGGAGGAAGCTTTAATTAGTTTACTACTGCTCGTTGCCTACGTTACCAGTCCCTTCTGCATGCTCAGAGGTGCCGTGGTTTCCTAGGCAAAGCACCCTTGTAAACTCTTTGCATTAAAAGCTTGTTAATGCTGCTTTGAAGTTGGTCAGATCGCTGGATTCAGACAGATTCAGAGCTTTTACGCTACTCCTGTGCTACAGAGGTGACGTTACCTCTGCTAGCGACATGGGAGAAGGGTGCACAGTTTGAATTTGTGGCGAGAACGCGCTGCTGGTTTTAGCTGTGAAACTTAAGGAACGCATTTTCCCCCATCAAGCACAAAAGCCATACGCTACGGATGATGGGAAAACATCTCCTTTAAATGTGCAATAGCTGTCAGCAAAATACTAATTCAACTGACAACGCAGGCAAACTCGGCCAATCGCTCCTGTGTTTTCAGTGGGGCGAGCTATAATAATGGGCTGATGGGTTAGGGTCCTAAGAACAAAGGATGAGACCTATTGAAATCTAACAGGCCTGATTCTTTTCATCATCTTACATCACGGGAGGATCAGGACATGAGCCTGCACCATGCTGCAATGATGAGAAGTCGGTGGAGGTTCTCAAGCCTCTGGTCCTGCACTCACAAACTATCGAAGTGGCTGTTGGACCCAGGTCCTGCAAAACGTTTTGTCCATGTAATGCATGAAAATATTGGTCCTCCAAAGAGAGGCTCTCTGGCTAATAAATGAGGAACCTGACCACCTTCTCCATTGTGTATACCTTACACTTTCTTTCCATGGCCAAGTTGAGCAGGGGGTACTTGCCTGTTGGGGTTCTGGCTTGGCAGATTACAGGCTGTACCCTATAAATGGTGTATGTTCTCATCCATCTTCTGTCTCATGAGGTTTTAGGTGCTTAATGATCCTTTCTTTGTGTGCAGGAGGCTGGTCTGCGAAACCTGGAGAAATGCGAGCAACTGGAGAATGAGAATTCCAGGAAAGCCTATTACCGGGAGTTTAAAAAGGTCCGTGCCCATCTGAAGAGCTGTGCCAACCAGTGATGAGTGAGCGTGCTCAGATAAGGTGATGTCACATGCTTATGTCCTATTGGAGTATTTTTTGGCGTGCTCGAAAATAATGCTCGAGTCCCCGCAGCTGCATGTCTCGGCTGTTCGACAGCTGCAACACATGCAGGGATTGACTAACTAACAGGGTATCCCTGCATGTGTTGCGCCTGTCAAACAACCGCGACAACTCAAGCATTTTTTTTCGAGTACGCCAAAAATATTAGATTAGGACACGATCATGTTCGCTCATCACTAGTGCCTTGCTGGATGTTGCCCTGCTTTACATTGAGACACCCACTGCTTAGTTATTATGTTCTGATACACCTTACTGTTCAATTCCTAACTAGAAAGGTCTAGAACAGGCAGTCCAAAATATGGACATGTGACTGCAGGTTCATTCCTCTACGTTCTTGTCGTGTAGGTGGTGGAAGCAGCTGATGTTGTCCTTGAAGTCTTGGATGCCCGGGATCCGCTGGGATGTCGCTGCCCACAGGTGGAGCAGGCGGTGGTGCAGAGCGGCACCAGCAAAAAGTTAGTCTTGGTACTCAACAAAATAGGTATGTGTCCATTGGAAAAGATAGACTACATTTCGTCTCAGTTCACCCTTGAGGATTTGTCCCTTTTTATCTGGAGCGCTATTTGTGTATATATATATGTGCTTCCTGTCAGTGAATGCAAACATTCTCATGTAATTCATAAGGCCGAAAAACTGTGACGAAGCTGGCGCACACCACTTCTATTTCTCTCTCTCGCTTCATTGGGGGACACAGGAAACCATGGGTGTATGCTGCTGCCACTAGGAGGTTGACACTATGCAAAAAAAAAAGGGTTATCTCCTCCCCAGCAGTATACAGGTCCTTCTCAAAAAATTAGCATATAGTGTAAAATTTCATTATTTACCATAATGTAATGATTACAATTAAACTTTCATATATTATAGATTCATTATCCACCAACTGAAATTTGTCAGGTCTTTTATTGTTTTAATACTGATGATTTTGGCATACAACTCCTGAAAACCCAAAAAACCTGTCTCAATAAATTAGCATATTTCACCCGTCCAATCAAATAAAAGTGTTTTTTAATAACAAACAAAAAAACCATCAAATAATAATGTTCAGTTATGCACTCAATACTTGGTCGGGAATCCTTTGGCAGAAATGACTGCTTCAATGCGGCGTGGCATGGAGGCAATCAGCCTGTGACACTGCTGAGATGTTATGGAGGCCCAGGATGCTTCAATAGCGGCCTTAAGCTCATCCAGAGTGTTGGGTCTTGCGTCTCTCAACTTTCTCTTCACAATATCCCACAGATTCTCTATGGGGTTCAGGTCAGGAGAGTTGGCAGGCCAATTGAGCACAGTAATACCATGGTCAGTAAACCATTTACCAGTGGTTTTGGCACTGTGAGCATGTGCCAGGTCGTGCTGAAAAATGAAATCTTCATCTCCATAAAGCATTTCAGCCGATGGAAGCATGAAGTGCTCCAAAATCTCCTGATAGCTAGCTGCATTGACCCTGCCCTTGATGAAACACAGTGGACCAACACCAGCAGCTGACATGGCACCCCACACCATCACTGACTGTGGGTACTTGACACTGGACTTCAGGCATTTTGGCATTTCCTTCTCCCCAGTCTTCCTCCAGACTCTGGCACCTTGATTTCCGAATGACATGCAAAATTTGCTTTCATCAGAAAAAAGTACTTGGGACCACTTAGCAACAGTCCAGTGCTGCTTCTCTGTAGCCCAGGTCAGGCGCTTCTGCCGCTGTTTATGGTTCAAAAGTGGCTTTACCTGGGGAATGCGGCACCTGTAGCCCATTTCCTGCACACGCCTGTGCACGGTGGCTCTGGATGTTTCCACACCAGACTCAGTCCACTGCTTCCTCAGGGTCCGGTCACCTCTTCTCGTTGTACAGCGTTTTCTGCCACATTGTTTCCTTCCAACAGACTTACCATTGAGGTGCCTTGATACAGCACTCTGGGAACAGCCTATTTGTTGAGAAATTTCTTTCTGGGTCTTACCCTCTTGCTTGAGGGTGTCAATGATGGCCTTCTTGACATCTGTCAGGTCGCTAGTCTTACCCATGATGGGGGTTTTGAGTAATGAACCAGGCAGGGAGTTTTTAAAAGCCTCAGGTATCTTTTGCATGTGTTTAGAGTTAATTAGTTGATTCAGAAGATTAGGGTAATAGGTCGTTTAGAGAACCTTTTCTTGATATGCTAATTTATTGAGACAGGTTTTTTGGGTTATCAGGAGTTGTATGCCAAAATCATCAGTATTAAAACAATAAAAGACCTGACAAATTTCAGTTGGTGGATAATGAATCTATAATATATGAAAGTTTAATTGTAATCATTACATTATGGTAAATAATGAAATTTAACACTATATGCTAATTTTTTGAGAAGGACCTGTATATCCTCCAACTGGCAGAAAGCTAATCAGTTTTGACTTAGTGTCAGTAGGAGGTGGACACGGGCTGCCTCAGCCCCGTATCTACGTTAGGTTTTGTTGTTTTTATTAGTGATGTCTATTTTTCAGATACAGCTTGTGATTCTGGGCGATGGAGTGTAATGGGTCACTCTGCTCTCACCCCTAGAGAGCGGGAGCACAGTGTGAGAATACGACACTACTGTACCCTCTCGTGTCTGCCAGGCAGGACCCCATGCCTCCTAACACTTCAAGCGTGTTTGGGGCATCCGCAAGGCCGAAGATACGGACTGGTCCTTGCCACTACCCCCTAAGCCGCCCGCCCTCCATAGCCAGTTGCTCAGGGGAGGAGGGGAGGAAGACGGAATCGTTACCCAACGGCTACCAAGTGGCCCCGAGGTCTACATACAGATCCGCCTTCCAGTGCCACTTCTGCAAAGAGGGATACGGGAACTTCTGGATAGGTATACATGCAGCTGCAGGGGGCTCATTTAAAACAAATAAATTAATAAAAAATGTGTATGTGTGTGTGTGTGTGTATATATATATATATATATATATATATATATATATATATATATATATATATATATATATATATATATATATATATATATATATATATATATATATATTATACATTCATATATTTCTAAAGGTCTTGACCAGAGGGGGGAGGACATCCTTTCGGTTTCTTCCCATATTGCCACCTCCCGTAACATCCCTAGCTTCTTCAGCGCTCCGCAGTGCATACCGCGCTTTCCCCCTGCGGTCTCCCATTCCTACTTTAGCCCTCGGCTTCTATCTGGGCCTACTGCAGCATTAGGCCACGCCTCCCGCTGGCCAATCACTGGCGCCGACCCTCCGCCTGGCTCCGCCACCCGCTCCCGACCTATCAGCACATCTCCCTCCCCTGGCCCTGCAGCGCTGCGCACCTTTCTTTTTCAGCAGCCCGGCATCTCTGTGCGCCTCCCCCGGACCCCCCCCCCTCCCTCCCTTCCTCAATCAAGCTGGAATTCTGTGTGCCCGACAGGCTCCACCCACGAACCAGCACCGTCTTCTCACCGCTGTGCAGCCTCTCAGCACCAGCGCCGTCTTACGGCTCTGCCTCCTCTCAGCAGCAGCTCCCGGCCGGCTGCTACTCCATCGTTTCCTCTCACTGCTCCGGAGCCTCACATCAGCAGCTCCCGGTCTGGCTCTCTGCAGCTCTACCCAACAAATTGCTCCCGGCCAGGATCCAGGTCTGTAAGCTCTGTCACTGGGGGGTCAGCTCTCATCCCTAGCTGATCTCCCCTGGCACACAGCTTTTATGTCTGTCCATGTCTAACTCTAGGGAGCTTCTCTCCCATCCTCCTCCCATTATAGTACACTTCGCATGTTCCTCCTGTAACAAGAATTTACCCTCTGGTCAGACCTTAAGGTACCTTCACACGAAACGACTTTGTAACGATATCGCTAGCGATCCGTGACGTTGCAGCGTCCTCGCTAGCGATATCGTTTCGTTTGACACGCAGCAGCGATCAGGATCCTGCTGTGATGTCGCTGGTCGCTGAATAAAGTCCAGAACTTTATTTGGTCGTCCGATCGCCGTGTATCGTTGTGTTTGAAAGCAAAAGCAACGATACCAGCGATATTTTACACTGGTAACCAGGGTAAACATCGGGTTACCAAGCGCAGGGCCGCGCTTAGTAACCCGATGTTTACCCTGGTTACCCGGGGACCTCGGCATCGTTGGTCGCTGGAGAGCGGTCTGTGTGACAGCTCCCCAGCGATCAAACAGCGACGCTGCAGCGATCGGCATCGTTGTCGCTATCGCTGCAGCGTCGCTTCGTGTGAAGGTACCTTTACCCCTCTGCCTTAATTGGTGACCATCTAACATGTCTTCCCAGGAGCCCCCCCCACTACTCACACCGAGAGTTGGCCCCGTCTTGAGTGGGTCACATCTCTATCTTAGTCGGTAGCTGACCTAACCAAAGTATCTCAGACTTTGGTCTCGGTTTTGGAACAGCTTCCTTATCCTGCTCCTGCTAGCGGGTCTCAGCTACCACCCTCGGATGTGTCGGCTATCAACCCCTCGCGTACCCAAAAGGATTCCCCTTGCAGGACGTCCAGAGCTTCAAAAAAAGCATGCCTGCATTACCTCACCGTCCAGCTCATCGTCTCCATCACCGCCTTCCAGGACACCAGCTCCCTCTCTGTCCCCTCCCTTGGACGCTCTAGAGGCGCTAGAGCCAGTCCCTCGTTTTGAGTCATTCAGATCTGGACTCAGCACAGGTCTCAAAACTGCGTGACAAGGTGGATAGTATGATTGTCGCTATTAATGGGACTCTTGACATTAAAGACTCTGAGGTTTCTCCTTCTGAACAGAGACTGTGTCTTTCAGGAAAGCGAAGCGCCCCTCCCGTGTCTTTGCCAACCATGACGAGTTCAACAGGACCCTCGCGGTGGAATGGCAGCATCCTTACAAGCGTTTCCAGAGAAAAAAACGCATGAGCGTCCTGTATCCTTTTCAGCCTGACCTGCTTAACAAGTGGGCAGTGTCTCCTTTGGTGGTCCCTCCAGTCTCCCGGCTGGCCACAAAGACATTACTCCCTCTGTCTGACAGTTCCTCTCTAAAGGAACCCTCTGACAGAAACATCGAGTCTCTGGCTAAGTCTGCCTTTGAGGCCACGGGCTCTTCCCTCTGCCCATCCTTCGCCTCTACTTGGGTGGCCAAGGCTGTCTCTGCCTGGGCGAAGCATCTCCGCCAAGGTATCGTCGCCTGGGCCCCAGCCGACAACCTGGCAGATCTGGCGGACCAGAACGGCCGTGCGGGATAATACCTTTTGTCCGCATCTCTAGATGCAGCCACCTGTTCATCCATAGCAGCCAGCAACATCATCTCTATCCGCAGGGTCCTGTGGCTTAAAGCCTGGAATGCGGACTCTGCATCAAAAAAGTCCCTCATGTCTTCCCTTCCACGGTTCTCGCCTGTTTGGAAAAGAACTAGACAAGATAATTTCTAATGCTGCGGGAGGGAAAAGTAAGTTTCTACTACAACAGAGGGTTAAGCATACGCCCCGTCGCACAGTTCCTTAATGCTCCTTTCGGAGGTTTCAACCACAGGGTAACCCCCAACAGGATAAGCCCCCCAGTGCGTCAACAAAGGAAAGGACCCTCCTTTAAGCCTGCTCCGACCTCGCGGTCAAGACCTACACAACGTCGACCCTCCAGGTCAGGCACCAACAGATTCTTTTCAGCATGACGCGTCGCCCCCACCTGGGAAGCCTCTCAGGGTGGGCGGTCGTCTCCTTCAGTTTCGGGACGAGTGACTATCCATAGTCAAAGATGCTTGGGTCCGAGACGTCGTCTCCTACGTTTACAAAATAGAATTTTCTACTCTCAATCTCATTTCTTCCAGTCACGTCCACCAAAAAATACCTCTCTCGTTCCGGGTTTTTTCAAGGCTATCAACTCCCTTTTCCAGACTGGTGTCAGTCTCCGTCCCCACACGAGAACGCTTCTCAGGTTTTTATTCCCACCTGTTTGTCGTTCCAAAGAAGGACGGCTCAGTTCGTCCCGTTCTGGACCTCAAAATCCTGAACAGATATGTACGACTGCGTCACTTCAAGATGGAGTCCGTCCGATCCTGGATAGCCTCCATGGAACCAGAGGAATTTCTCTGCTCGGTGGACATTCAAGATGCTTACCTGCACATTCCCATGTTTCACCCGCACCAGAGATTCCTTCGTTTCGCCATTCAGGGGCTTCACTTCCACTTCACGGCACTGCCGTTGGATTATCCACCGCTCCCAGAGTTTTTACCAAAGTGATGGCGGCAGTGATGTCTATTCTACACAGCAGGGGCATCCTCGTCATTCCCTATTTAGACGGCATCATCAAGGCCCCAACCTCTGCGGAATGTCAGGAAAGTCTGCAGATCACCCTGGACGCTCTCGCTCAGCTGGGCTGGATTTGTCAACACCGCGAAGTCCTCTCTGATTCCAGTCCAACGTCTTGTGTTTTTGGGAATGCTCTTCGACACCGCCCAAGCAAAGATCTTCCTACCCAAGGAAAAATCCCTAGCTCTCATGTGCGGAGTACGGTCTCTCCGAGGCCCCTCTCCCCGCTCCCTCCGCTTCTACATGAGCGTACTAGGCAAGATGGTTGCCTCAGTGGAAGCAGTTCTATTTGCGCAGTTTCACACGTGCCCTCTCCAACTCTTCCTTCTGGTGAGATGGGACAATTTGATCCGTTCCCTGGATCGGATGGTCTCGATCCCACTGCGGATAAAACAGTCACTGATATGGTGGGAACGTTATCAGTCGATTCATCTTGGGAGGTCCTTCCCTTTCACTGGAAGATCATAACAACGGATGCCAGCCTTCTCGGCTGGAGAGCAGTGTTCCAAGACTTGACGGTCCAGGGTCGGTGGTCAGCTCAGGAATCTTCCCTCCCCATCAACGTGCAATATTTCTTTCCCTGCTACATTGGCAGGAGCTTCTTTACGGATGTCCGATTCGAGTCCAGTCCAACAACGCCATAGCGGTAGCGTACTATCAACCACCAAGGGGGAACTCCTAAGTCGGGCAGTGATATCAGAGGTTGCTCAGATCCTGTCTTGGGCCGAGCAAAATGTTCCAGCAATTTCCGAGGTGATCATACTAGGAAATACCAGATTTCCTCAGCCGAGAAGGGCTTGCCGCGGGCGAATGGTCTCTGAACCCATCAGTCTTTCACTGGATCTGCCTCAAATGGGCCACTCCAGACATCGATCTAATGGCGTCCAGACTCAACCACAAGGTTCCGCAGTTTGTGTCCAGGTCCCGCGACCCGCTAGCAATCGGATTTGATGCGCTAGCGATATCTTGGGCACAGTTCTCCCTTCCGTACTTGTATTCACCTTTGCCGCTGATCCCCCCAGGATAGTCAAAAAGATAAAGGCGGAGGGAATTTCCGTGATCCTCATTGCCCCGGATTGGCCACGAAGACCCTGGTACGCAGAGTTGGTCAACCTTCTCGCAGACACACCATGGAGACTCCCGGATCGTCCGGACCTTTTGTCGCACCAGAGTTCTCAGTCGCTCAATTTAATGGCATGGCCATTGAAGCCGCGGTTTTGAAATCAGCTGGTTTCTCCGATCATGTCATCCAAACTATGATCAAAGCAAGGAAGCCTTCGTCTTCCCGAACTTACCACCAATTATGGAAAGCATACTTCGGCTGGTGTGAAGCTCACCAAACCGCTCACCAAACCGCTTCAATGGCGCTTCATCTCCCATCCATTTTGTTCTTTCTACATTTGGGTCTGGAGTCCGGACTGTCCCTTAGTACTATTAAGGGACAGGTTTCGGCTGTCAGTTCTGTTCCAAAGGAATTTGGCCATTCGCAGACAGCTCAAAACTTTCACCCAGGGTGTTGCTCACGCCGTTCTACCCTACCAGCCCCCAGCGGATCCCTGGGACCTTAATTTGGTACTCAACGTATTACAGCAGTCTCCGTTTGAACCACTGCGTGATATCTCTTCCACACTACTTTCCTGGAAGGTCGATTTCCTGGTCGCCATCACTACAGTTAGATGGGTCTCTGAGTTAGCAGCGCTTTCTTGTTGTTCCTTTTACATGATTTTTCATCAAGACAAGGTGGTCCTACGTCCAGTTCCATCCTTTCTTCCTAAGATGGTTTCCGGTTTTCTTTTGAATGTTTCCATCTTTTTGTCCATCTCCGTCTCACCCCCTGAGAGCGGTCGTTGCACAATCTGGATCTAGTAAGAGCTCTATGTGTTTTTCTGTCCAGAACTGAGCCTTTCCGGTGCTCAGATTCTCTGTTCATTATCCCAGAGGGTTCATGAAGGCATCTTCCTGCGACCAGGTCTACCATTGCTCGATGGATCTGTTCCACCGTTCTGGAAGCTTACCGTTCAAGAGGTAGGGCACGCCCACTGAGGATTATGGCACACTCTACGCGTTCGGTGGAGGCCTCCTGGGCAGTAAGCCATCAGGCATCAGCCTCGCAGCTCTGCAAGGCTGCTACATGGGCTTCCATCCATACCTTTACGAAGTTCTACAGGGTTCACATTCATGCTTCATCTGATGTGAACATTGGTAGAAAGGTCCTGCAAACGGCAGTGGCCTAAGTTCTTACTTGAGTGTGTTATACTTGTTCCCACCCTTTGGGACTGCTTTGTGACGTCCCATGGTTTCCTGTGTCCCCCAGTGAAGCGATAGAGAAAACTAGATTTTGGGTACTCACCGTAAAATCTGTTTCTCGGAGCCTTCATTGGGGGACACAGCACCCTCCCTTTTTTAATGTTGTATTAGGTTCTGTTGTTACCTGTTACGTTCGTTCTGTTATGCTCTCTGCTTCTCCTACTGCTTTCTCACTGATTAGCTTTCTGCCAATTGGTGGATATATACTGCTGGGGAGGAGCTAACCTAAGCTTTTTTTTTGCATAGTGTCAACCTCCTAGTGGCAGCAGCATACACCATGGTTTCCTGTGTCCCCCAATGAAGGCTCAGAGAAACAGATTTCACCGTGAGTACCCAAAATCTAGTTTTGTTTGTTTCCTTTATATGGAGTGATGTTGCATGCACACTAACAAGCCAAGCCCTCCAGCTGTGTGATCTGGGCTAGGTCTGGTTATTATAGGCTATGCACCCATTATAACATGCGGGGATTATTGAAAAGCCTACACAGTAGCCTGCAGTGTGCTGATTGTCCTGTGTCTGTGTACACAGCTACATGCTTTTTAAATCTCACACCATATTGCTGTTTGACTATTACCACACACCAGCTAGTTGTTCTTGTTGAAGATATATATATATATATATATATATATATATATATATATATATATATATATATATATATATATATATATATATATATATATATTTTGTTTAATTACAATAGTATTGTTTTTTTTTTTTTTTAGATCTTGTATCCAAACCTGTAGTGGCGAAATGGCTGAAGTACCTGCGAAATGAGTTTCCCACGGTGGCGTTCAAGGCGTCTACTCAACAGCAAAATAAGAACTTGGTACTTAACACTGTTATAGGGTTGTGACTGGTCCCCGAGAATTAAAGGGTTAGTTCTCATCTTCATAAATGGATCAGATATTACTTGTACGTACAAGCACTTTTGCAATATGCTGCTTATTAACCCCTTAATGACAGCCAATACGTCTTTTAACTGACCTGAGATATTGGAGAATAGCCTCCCCATACAGGTGACAATCCTGCAGCTGTCGGCTGTACATTATAGCTGACAACTTGCTGCATCAGCCATGATCAGTGTTTGCACCGTCCACATCTGTTTAACCCCTTAGATGCTGCTGTCAATAGTGAGTACTTCATTATAAATGGTTAACCGAGTGTAGGGGCTTCCTCTTTATCCCAATCGGTGCCCTCAGATCATGATTGTGTGGTCCTGATGTTTGCCATGGCAATTCATGACTAAATAGTGGCCTTAGAGTCTGCCGGCTGTAGTAATCTATTCAGAAGTTAGCGGCATTTTGGTGGTAAAAATACACATTTTCATTTCTGTCATACCGCTTTGCATTAATTCCTGAAAATCACCTGAAGGGTTAATAAACTACCTGACTGCAGTTTTCAATATGTCAGGGGGTGCTGATTTAAAAATGGTATCACGTTTGGGGGTTTCCCAATATGAGACCCCTAAAGTCACTTCAAACATGGATAAGTCTCTAAAAAAATAAATTTTGTAAATTTCCTTAAAAAAATGAAAAATTACTGCTACACTTTTAATCCTCCTAAAATGATAACAAAATAAAATAACATTTTACAAATGGTGCTGATGTATAGCCGACATGTGGGAAATGTTATTTATTAATGGTTTGCTGTGGTGTGACCATCTGGATTAAAGGGATAATCATTCAAATTTTGAAAATTGCAAATTTTTTAACATTTTTCTCAAATTTTTTATATTTTTTATAAATAAACACAAAACATATCGACCTAAATTTACCATTATCATAAAGTATAATGTGTCACGAAAAAACAATCTGAAAATCACTGGGATTTGTTGAAGCGTTGCAGAGTTATTACTACATAAAGTGACACTGGTCAGATTTCAAAATTTTGGCTCCGTCACTAAGGGGTTAAAACTTTCAGCCCTTCTTGAGATATTAACAATTTTCTTTTGTTTACAGTGTGTTGCCTAGGAGACCAACCACCACTGCTGGTAGACAGTAAAACGTGTGGTGTTTACAAGCTCTCTTATGTGGAGCTTGCAAGCGCTGGTTTGAAGCTGTCCAGTATCACTTTGTCCTCTTAATTCCAGGAATGCTTACAAGTTAGACAGCAGTGGTGATCGGTCTCCTAAGCAACAAGCTGAAGAATAAAGCGTGTTAATATAACAAGAATGGGTGGAAATCTTAAAGGGATCCTCACCTATAAAAACTGTGTTAACCTGCAGGTTAATAGTGTTGTGTACCTGCCCAGCGCCGGCATTTAGACCACTGCTGCTAGGAGGAAAAGAACTTTACTCCTGCCGGCAGGGTTCTGGTGTCAGTCACGGGGGCGCCGCCGGCTCAGATTCAGTCAATGCGCTGTGTATAGAGAGCGGCTGCTATAACTGCGACCCCAAACACTGACTGACAGCAGACTCTAATGCTGAGCTGCTGTCAGTGAGTGAGGGGGTCGCAGTTATAGCCGCCCCTCTTTATACACAGCAGTTACTGAATCCGCCCTGAACCCGCCCCTGTGACTGAGATCTGAATGCTGCCGGCAGGAATAAAGTTCATTTGTACCCAGCATCGGGGGTCTAAGAGCCAGCGCCGGGCAGGTTCACAGCGCTATTTACCTACAGATTATCCCCATATCTGCAGGTAATCTGTTTTTTTTCAGTTGACAGGTTCCCTTTAATAAGCAGTAATTTGCAAACTTTCTTGTATTTATCATCAGTATTCAATAATCTTCATCTATGAAGATGGGAATTACATTTTATAGGCCCCTCGATGATGATGCTGCCGGAGTCTCCCATCCAAAGTCTAAGGTTATATTCACACTTTGCATATTTTGTAGCAACATTTTCGGTGATGAAAAAGCAGTTCCATTGATCTGAACAGGGTAGTTTTGGAGGAAGTGCACTGATTTCGACACATTGTTTTAGGATTAATGGCAGAGTTTGCAGATCTTTCTGCAGCAAAATGTGAATCCACCCATAGGGTATGTGCACATAGGTGTGGTTACACAGTGGAGTTCATGGGTGGAAAATCTGTGTACTGCAATACCTACATTGGCGACATTATTGGGGGGAGGACCGCCATGCTGTAGTAATCTGTAATTGCTTCTAGGATATGTTCAGTTTTTTGGGACTTTTTTGTTTACTGAAATACTTAGATTTTGGGCTAAATATTATTTTTGCAATTGGATTTCATTAAAATCTTGGCTTTTACAGGCTTCAAGTTCCTGACAGCAGAATGAGTTAACTGCGAGTCAGTCAGTGAGCTCTTTCTGACAGAAGGTTTGTAATGTAATTTTTGAATCAGATATTTTTTATTGTGCAAGATAAATACAGCAGTGTCCATACAAATGAACAGAGTACATTTATGTTTTGTTTTAACAGAAACCTCCCCTCACCCCCCCTCCCCCCTCCCTCTGAAGACCCATCTCCACCCAGACCTTACTTCTGGGAAGAAAAGAAAAGAGAAACAACGAGATAACACATACGCATTATAATATATGCAACTTTTAACCACAATCACTCATTTGTTTCCGTCCAGCCATGGCTGCCACAGCTTTTGAAAAAAACCCATTCTATTCCTTTTATTATATATACTTTTTTCGAGCTGAATAATATGATCTACCTGTGCAATAAACTCTCGTCTAGTAGGAGGTTCCTCTCTAATCCAATATCTTGCAATCACCTTTCTCGCAATGAACAGTAATCTAGCTATAGCCATTTTGGCAGTCTCGTCGGTCAGGATTTCCTCCACATACCCAAGTACACAAACCACAGGATCCCTGGGAATCGAACACCCGTAGATCACCCCAATTTGGTTCAACACAACTACCCAGAACGCAAATAGTCTGGGACAGAGCCATAACATGTGTAGAATGCCCGCCTGGGATTGGGAGCATCTAGGGCACTCAGAGTCTTCTTTCAGCCCAGCTTTAAACAGCATATCAGGTGTCCTATAAGTCCTATTTATCACATACAGTTGTGACAATCTCCCAGGTTCACTCATTGATAACCTGGGTACATATTCCAAGATAGATTCCCACCTATCATCGTCTATTTCCCCCAATTCTGCCTCCCACTTCCCTCTGGCCTTTATAGGGTAGTCTAGTAGAAAAGTGTGTAACAGATCACCATATACTTCGGATATAGCCCCTTTTGTTCCATTATTATTTAATATGAAGTCCAACATTAGATCCTTCTGGATCACTATATGCCCCCTCCTCTTCTGTGCCCGAAATGCGTGCTGAACCCTTCTATATTGGTATAATTTTAACCCCGGGAACTGGAACTCCTGCTGCATCACATCAAGAGATTTAAGGCTCCCATTCTGCATCAGTTGAGTTATCAACCCGATGCCTTTTTTTTCCACTCCCCCATTCCTTCCATATGATTGAATTCGTGAAATGAAGGGTTGTCCCAAATAGGTGAAAATTCAGTAAATCCTTCTACCCCTCTTATTCTTTTAAGCGTCTGCCATACCTTATGAATTAAAATAATAGTGTGAAAACGAGTTCCCGATTTCTTGAATAGTCCTGCTTCTAGGCCTTGACCCAAGGGCTCCATACCAATAATATATAACAGACTGTTATGACCTTGTCCTTCCTCAAGTCTTTTCCCCCATCCCCTAATATGTTGACTCTGCGCCGACAAAAAATACAACCAGGGATTAGGCAGAGCAAGTCCCCCCTCATCTTTAGGCCTCTGCAGTATCTCTTGCTTAATTCTCGGGCACCTCCCACCCCATACCAACTCTCCAAATAATGATTTGATTCTACGAAATCTGGACCGCGGGATCCAAACCGGAGAATTATGTAAAGCATACAAAACCTGTGGCATCACAACCATTTTAAGGAGATTTACCCTACCCACCACCGACAAGTGCAGCCTATTCCACGCTGAGATCTTGGCACGTAATTTGGTTAATAATGGCTCAAGATTAAGCTCCTCAAATCTAGTCAAAGGGAGAGACACCTGGATTCCTAAATATTTAAATTGTGAAACCACCCTTAATTTTGTTCCCTCTTCCACCTCCCTAGTACAATCCACACCTCTATCCACCTGTAAAACATTCGATTTGTCCCAATTAATAATCAGCCCTGAAATCTGCCCAAAGTCTTCAATTAATGAGATTGCATTCCTCAAAGATTCCCCAGGACCTTCCAGAAAAAGCAAAATGTCGTCAGCATATAGAGCAATTTTTTCTTCCATTTTCCCATACACAAACCCTTTTACCAACTGAGACCTTCTGATAGCCGCTGCCAGAGGTTCTACCGCTAGAGCAAACAGCAACGGGGACAACGGGCACCCCTGCCGCGTACCCCGAAACAACTGAAAACCATCCGACAATGCATTGTTCACCCTGATTTTAGCCACTGGAGAGGCGTATAGGAGCCTTACCCACGATACAAAAACCGGCCCAAACCCAAAGCGACTCAGAGCCGACCACAGGTACTGCCATTCTATACTGTCGAAGGCCTTATGCGCATCGAGGGAGACCACCACCCTCTCCCCAGCATTCTCCGCCGGTATCTGCATATTAAGAAATAGCCTTCTCAAATTGATGGCAGTGGATTTATTAGGCTTAAAACCCGATTGGTCCGAATGGATCACCTTTTCTATCACCCGGGTCGCCAAGGCTTTAGCCAAAATTTTAACATCTGTTGTTAGGAGTGATATTGGTCTATATGACTCCGGCAGTCGTGGGTTCTTCTCAGGTTTAGGGATGACCACAATAATGGCCTCTCTCATGGAATCAGGTAGTATTCCCCTCTCCAGTGACTCCTCAAAGACTCCCAACAATGGTCAACAATTCTTCAGAAAGGACACCATATATTTCAACAGGGACACCGTCAGCCCCCGGAGCCTTCCCCCCCGCCATGGACCTCAAGGCACCCTCCAACTCCTCCACCGTAAGCGGCCCATCTAACCAGTCTCTATCCTCAGCATCTAATCTAGGTAAATTTGCCTCCTCTAGAAATCCGTCAATTTCAGCTTCTCTCTGCCCAATATGCGATTTGTAATGTAATTTTTAATGTGGTCATAAATCGGCAGAGAGGAAAAAGATAGTTAAGGGTTACAAACTTTCCACAGATTTTGATACCCCATTCAGAAGCCAGCAATATGTAGGGAAACAGAGCCACATTTTTCTTAATGAAATCCAATTGTAAAAATTATTTTTAGCCCAACATGCATGTATGTAACTGCAAGTCCAAATCCTTTTAAATATGCCTTTAATATTGTGAAAAAATGTTTTATCTTCTTATTATAGCAACAGAGCAGAGTTCCTGTGACTCAGGCCTCGGAGGACCTGCTCAGCTCCGGCGCCTGTATAGGAGCCGACTGCCTAATGAAACTTCTTGGAAACTACTGCAGAAACCAGGACATCAAGACATCCATCACGGTTGGGGTCGTGGGTGCGTTGTTTTCTCTTCTATGTCGCTTCTAGAACACATGAAGACAAGCTGTGAAAATTAATACTTAAAGGGGTGTTTCAAACTTTAGTAAGTGATTGCTAGGATATGATCTCTGGGATCTGACCTCTGAGAATGAAGGGGGTCCAGCTCCATCCTCTGCACCCGGGAGATCTCAGAGCACCAAAATGCAGGAAAAATCTTGAAAAGGCTGCAGCCCATACATTCTCAGGACTGATTGGGGTCCCAGTGGCGATCAGTAGGGATAAGAAATACCCCTTTAACTATGTCTTCTACAAACCAGCCCTTCATACTAGCAGCCATCTTTTTAGTGTGGCTATCCCTAAGGCTTCTTATATCTTCTAATAATGATCAAATGTCATAAAACCCTGATTACATCACTGTGACATTTGCCTCTTAAAGGCGTGGCCGCTTTTTGTTAGCAAATGACAGGATGTCGTTCTTTAATAATATGTCATCTGTGACCCGGTGGATCAAAACTATACAAGGAATTTGGTAGAAAAAACTCAGCGTGAGTGATCGTGCACCGCCTGATAGTTGTATAGGAGCTCACTTGCTATGACTAGGAGATCTGACTTTTGCAGGGGTCTTGGGTAGAGTGCACTTGCTTTAAGGTTTTGTGTCCCCTTAATTTTAGCATCTTTATCCTGATCTATCTGCTTGTGTTCAGGTTTTCCTAATGTAGGAAAGAGCAGTTTAATAAACAGCCTGAAGAGGGCGCGTGCGTGCAATGTTGGTGCAACCCCCGGAGTGACCAAGTAAGCAAAAAAATACCATATAATGATTGATTTATATATATTTTTTATTATATATTATTTCTCCTTCGCCTCATTGGGGGACAGAAGACCATGGGTGTTATGCTGGTGCCACTAGAAGGACACTAAGTAAACATAGAAAAGAATAACTCCTCCTCTGCAGTATACACCCTCTGCTGGCTCTAACCTGAACCAGTTCTTGCTTATTGTCCGTAAGAGGCACTTGGGTCTGCTTCTCCTACTGCTTTCTCACTAACTGATTAGCTTTCTGCCAGTTGGTGAGTATATACTGCTTCAGACCCCAACTTTATTATTTAAATTTTTAACTTTTGATTTTTAATATTTTCCCATGGATTGAAGGGGCGACAGGTCCTTTCAAGGTCCCGATCTCCCTTCAACAGGCGGAAATGCGGAGTGTTGCCTCCTCATACTCCCTCCTGCACCGTTCTTATGCCTGCGCTCGTTCTAGGGGCGACAGGTCCCCTCCAGGGCTCCGCTCTCCCCACATCAACAACAGACGGGAACGCGGGGTGTCGCCCCCACGTACCCTTTCCTGGAGCCAGGCCCACAGCCGGACGTGACAATGTTCCATCCCAAGAGACTGAAGCCACGGGATACACAGAAGCCCCCACAGCATCACCACCATTAGAAAGTGGATGACGACGGGAGGCAGATGGCCCCTCTTCGCCCCCTATCAAAGGGAGGTTGGATTGAGGTTGGACATCGTGGCCAGTACCTGACGATCCAGCTCCGGAGGGGAGCAGCCTTATCTGCATACAGGCACCAGGCCGACAACGATGAATAATGCTGGGGTTCATGTGGACAGCGTCCATGAGCGGCAGGAGGGCTCCCCTATGCAGCGCCTGGCCCTGTGTTCCCTAGGTGACTCTCGTATCTCAACGGTGCGCTCCCCTCCCCACAGCCACAAATTTAGTCCCCGGCTTCTGGCCTACCTAGGCCGCATCCCGTTGATACACCGCCCACCGGAGCCCCTCCGCCCATTTCTTCAGGTGCTTCTCGCTCTGAACGAGAAGCGCCACAGCGGTCCTCTCGCCTGCCGGCCATGTCTCCGCCCACTTCCTCAGGCGCTTCTCGTTACGAACGCAAATGCGCTATTCTCAGCAGCCATTTCTGTTCTCACTGCAAGGCACTGGCAAGGACAGGACTAGGACACACACCGAGGGTCATCAGCGTTGCCTGAAATCCCCGGGGCACGGGACGCAGGACCTGGGTAAGCTGAAAACGCTTAACCCCTTCTCTGCAGTACGGCAGTTTTTCATTCTCTGACAGAGGCTAATATGTCTCAGCCTAAGCCCTCTAAGAAGGCTACTAAAACACACACAGTTGTGTATACCTCATGTACCACTTATAATGCCTCGCTGCCCCGGGGCCACAGTACTTCATTCTGTACAGCTTGCGATCCTACATGCGCACAAGAGCCCTCCGCTACTGCCGACCCTAATGGACCTAGCCCTCCTGAGTGGGCTACTTCTCTGGTACCGTCCATGGCTTCTCTGGCTAAGGCTATAGAGTCCTTCCGTGATTCCTCCTCAAGCCAGGGCATCCGCTTGCCTAGCGCTGAGAGCCCTTAAGCCATGCGAGGGACATCCTCTGATAGGAGCCGTCATACAACAAGGGGCATACAAACGTCTAAAAAACAACCTCATAGCCCGTCCCCTAGGCACTCTAGTGCCTCAGCATCTGCAAGTTCCGTTTGACGCTCCCCCTCTCAAGGGGTTTGCAGCGAACACGACTCAGAATACGAGTCTGATATGTCCATAGACCCGGACTCACAAGAGTGCCAAGAGTCACTGGACTCCCTCATTAAAGCGGTCAATAGAGCTCTGAGGGTGGACGAGGAGCCCGGGACTAGTACCGAACACACAGTATCTTTTAAAAGATCTAAACGTTCTCACAGGATTTTTGCTAACCACCCTGAGTTTACAGACATCGTCCAGAGGCACAGATCTCGCCCGGACAAATGATTCACTGGGCAAAAGCCGCTTGAGACACGATATCCCTGTGCTCCTACTCTAAAGAACGAGTGGTCTGAGTCCCCTTCAGTGGATCCCCCTATATCTTGTCTCGCTTCCAAAACCCTCTTGTCTTTGTCTGATGGTTCCTCTTTTAAGAATCCCACCGACCGACAGATAATCTTGCGCGATCAGTCTTCGAAGCCACTGGCTCAGCACTTTTCCCATCTTTTGCCGCAACATGGGTGGCTAGAGCTATGGTTGCTTGGGCAGAGGTTCTGGCAAAAACTAGCCAAGACAGTAACCTGTTCCACCAAGCCATAAATGCACTCCGTAAAGACGAAGTTCTCGTCCCGGTCCCACACAACGAAAGCTTCAAAGGGTTTTACTCAAACCTGTTCGTAGTCCCGAAAAAGGACGGGACTGTGCGCCCTATTCTGGACCTGAAACTTTTGAACAAATTTGTCAAAGTTCGTCACTTCAGAATGGAGTCTTTCCGTTCAGTGATCACCTTGATGGAGAAAGGAGAATTTCTCGCATCCATCGACATTAAAGACGCTTATTTGCACATCCCAATCTTTCCTGCCCACCAAAGATTCCTGCGCTTCGCAGTCGGTGGCGATCATTTTCAGTTCACTGCATTGCCCTTCGGAATTGCCACTGCCCCCAGAGTGTTCACCAAGGTCATGGTGGCCGTTATGTCCATTCTACACTCTCAGGGCATGGTGATCCTCCCATATCTAGACGACCTGCTCATCAAAGGATTGTCCTTTCAGGCCTGTGCAGAGTGTGTGAGCATCACTGTGGACATACAGTACAGACCAAAAATTTGGACACACCTTCTCATTTAAAGATTCTTCTGTATTTTCATGACTATGAAAATTGTAAATTCACACTGAAGGCATCAAAACTATGAAATAACACATGTGGAATTACATACTTAACAAAAAAGTGTGAAGCAACTGAAAATATGTCTTATATTCTAGGTTCTTCAAAGTAGCCACCTTTTTGCTTTGATGACTGCTTTGCACAGTCTTGGCATTCTCTTGATGAGCTTCAAGAGGTAGTCACCGGGAATGGTCTTCCAACAATCTTGAAGGAGTTCCCAGAGATGCTTAGCACTTGTTGGCCCTTTTGCCTTCACTCTGCGGTCCAGCTCACCTCAAACCATCTCGATTGGCATTGGGTTCAGGCCTGGTGACTGTGGAGGCCAGGTCATCTGACGTAGCACCCCATCACTCTCCTCCTTGGTCAAATAGCCGTTACACAGCCTGGAAGTGTGTTTGGGGGTCATTGTCCTGTTGAAAAATAAATGATGGTCCAACTAAATGCAAACCGGATGGAATAGCATGCCGGTTCAGTATGCCTTCAATTTTTTTTTTTTAAATTCGTTTATTAGTTCAGAATAAACAAACATTACACACATTTGCAATTATCGTCATTAATTATACCGTAAAGTACAAATAGTTGCAAAACATCATCATATTAGAAGTTACAAAGGTGATGGAATGTACATGGTAAATCAGTAGTTCCTTATAAGAAAAAACCTATTATACAACTTTAACCATTAATAGTTAGTCGCCGAAAGAAAAACAGATTTGAATCCTGCTCTATAAGCGATGTCCCCGAAAACCACAGGCCCTCCTTTCTATGTAGATGTCTAGTCAGTGCAGGCTATAGAGTACAATAAGAGGAATTCCATCTGCCCCATATCTTTTCAAATTTACCTGGACAACCTCTATTTTGATACATTGTTTTTTCATATGGAATAATCGAATTCACTAGATCAATCCAAACTCTAAGGGTCGGGGGGGAGCCACCAATCCATCTTAACGCCAATACCTTCCTTGCCAAAAAGAGCACCTCCCGGAGAAAGATCCCAGTATAATGATCCCAGGTCTCCGTATCCCACACCCCGAACAAGCAGGTCAATGGTTCGAGCGGGACAGGGATCGACGATAAAGATGTTAATAATGTCGTTACCTCTCTCCAGTAATGGAGAACTACAGGGCACCTCCAAATCATATGGATAAAATCTGCATCAGACATATGACACCGTAAGCAGTCTGACGAGTGCAGGCGACCCATTTTAAAGAGTCGTGTCGGGGTCAAATAGGCCTGATATATGATATATAACTGGGTCATCCTATTATTGATTGAAGGGGAAACTTTAGTTGAAGATTCAAGAATATCTTCCCACTCCTCTCCCAATACATCGGGAAGGAGTTCCTCCCATTTCTCTCTGACAGAATTGATGACCGACCCATCTCCCATGGATAGTAAATATGTATATAGAGAGGAAATGAGTCCTTGAGGACCCTGTGATTTGAGAATACCTATCAAAGGCAAAAAGGAGATCGCCCGACCCGTACCTGCATTTCGTATGTGCGATTGGAAAGCTGACCTTAGTTGTAAATACCGGAAGAATTGAGATCTAGGGATGTTGTAATTATTTTGTAATTGTTCAAAGGTTACAAAAACCCCCTGGTTGTGTACATCGCTCACCGAAACAACACCATAGGAGATCCAGAAATCAGTGGATGGGTGATTCAGTAATTCTGGTATATAACCATTATTCCATAGTGGCATTTCAGCTATGATATCCACAAATTTAATAATTCTTTTTTTGTCTCCATACCAATCTCGCTAGTCGGAGCATAGGCAACAGACGACAAGCACCAGATTTCTCCATCTCCAAAAATCCCAATGGGCAATCAATCCGGGCAGAATGTATTAAGTGACTTTCGGAATTAGGTAAGGAGCTATTAGGCATCCACTTACTTATCGCCTTAGCCTGCCCGGCAAGGTAGTACAGATAGAGGTCTGGTAAAGCTGCCCCACCCCCCTTTTTTGGTCTCTGTAAAATAGATCATTTAAGTTTGGGCCTGGTCTTCCCCCATATAAAGGATGTGATTAAGGAGTTTAATTTTGCGAAAAATGACTTGGGTATTGGTACAGCACCATGTTGAAAGCAGTAATTGAGTTTGGGAAGCAGTATCATTTTAATTAGATTAATGCGGCCTGCGACAGAAAGGGGGAGTCTACTCCAGGTTGTAAATTTAGATTTTACCAAATCTAACAGTGGGTAAATGTTTTGTTGTAGGTCCAACCGACTATATTGAGTCATGTGAATACCCAAATATTTGAAGTTGGAAACCACAGGTAGCGATGTGAGAGTCCTGAGACAGGGAACCGAAGTATGAGATAAAGGCATCAGGGCAGACTTGTCCCAGTTTATATATAGGCCGGAAAATTTACTAAATTTATCTATGGTTGCTGTCACTTGTGGTAGAGTTTCTTCTATTTTATCCATAAATATTATCATATCATCAGCATAGAGGCCAATGGTATCCACACGATCTGCAATATTTATTCCCTTGATGTCTTTGGAAGATCTTATGCGTATTGCTAAAGCCTCTATCACAAGGGCGAAGAGAGCAGGGGACAGAGGGCATCCCTGACGGGTTCCCCTGTGCAAGGTAAAAGAATCAGAGGTGGAGTTATTTACAATTACACGCACCTTAGGATTCTTATACAACAGGTCTACCCCCCTAATAAATTTTTCTCCAAAACCATATTTCTGCAGACACGCGGAGAGGAAAGGCCACTCGAGAGAGTCGAACGCTTTGGCCGTATCCAGCGATGCTAGCGCCCAACTATTATCCGAGTATGCCTTCAATTTTGAATAAATCTCCAACAGTGTCACCAGCAAAGTACCCCCACACCATCACACCTCCTCCTCCATGCTTCACGGTGGGAACTAGGCATGTAGAGTCCATCGGTTCACCTATTCTGCGTCGCACAGACACGGTGGTTGGAACCAAAGATCACAAATTTGGACTCATCAGACCAAAGCACATATTTCCACTGGTCTAATGTCCATTCCTTGTGTTCTTTAGCCCAAACAAGTCTCTTCTGCTTGTTGCCTGTCCTTAGCAGTGGTTTTCTATCAGCTATTTTACCATGAAGGCCTGCTGCACAAAGTCTCCTCTTAACAGTTGTTGTAGAGATGTGCCTGCTGCTAGAACTCTGTTTGGCATTGACCTGGTCTCTGATCTGAACTGCTTTTAACCTGTGATTTCTGAAGCTGGTGACTCGAACAAACTTATCCTCAGAAGCAGAGGTGACTCATGGTCTTCCTTTCCTGGGACGGTCCTCATGTGAACCAGTTTCTTTGTAGCGCTTGATGGTTTTTGCAGCTGCACTTGGGGACACTTTCAAAGTTTTCCCAATTTTTCGGACTGACTGACTTTCATTTCTTTCTTCAGTAATGATGGCCACTCGTTTTTCTTTACTTAGCTGCTTTTTTCTTGCCATAATACAAATTCTAACAGTCTATTCAGTAGGACTATCAACTGTGTATCCACCAGACTTCTGCTCAACACAACTGATGGTCCCAACCCCATTTATAAGGCAAGAAATCCCACTTATGAAACCTGACAGGGCACACCTGTGAAGTGAAAACCATTCCCGGTGACTACCTCTTGAAGCTCATCAAGAGAATGCCAAGAGTGTGCAAAGCAGTCATCAAAGCAAAATGTGGCTACTTTGAAGAACCTAGAATATAAGACATAATTTCAGTTGTTTCACACTTTTTTGTTAAGTATATAATTCCACATATGTTAATTCATAGTTTTGATGCCTTCAGTGTGAATTTACAATTTTCATAGTCATGAAAATACAGAAAAATCTTTAAATGAGAAGGTGTCCAAACTTTTGGTCTGTACTGTACTTGCTCGCATGGGTTGGCAGGTGAACCTCAACAAGTCCTCCCCGGTACCAGCTCAGTGAATTTCATTTTTGGGGATGAACCTAGACACTTCCCGAGGGTTGGTTATTCTCCCTCCGGAAATGGTCTCGGCATTGACGCAGGGAGTCCGGAGCCTTTCTCTTGCCCATCCTCACTCCTTACGGTCGGCATGCAAGTACTGGGCAAGATGGTGGCAGCGATGGAGATGGTTCCATTTGCCCAACTGCACCTCTGCCCTCTTCAACAGGTGCTACTGACAGCCTGGGACAGAAACCCCTTTTCTCTGGACCGTCGCTTCTGAATGTCCCAGCAGGTCAGACAATCAAGTGGTGGATGCGGAAGTTCTCTCTGGATCAGGGGAAATCCTTTCTCCCGGTACGTTGGCTTGTGTTTACCACCAACACCAGTCTTCTCGGATGGGGGGCGGTCTTCCGCCACCACATGGCTCAGGGACGCTGGTCCACCCCAGAATCGTATCTCCCAATCAACATTCAAGAGATTCGAGCAATCAGGTAAGCCCTTCTGCGACTCCATCACCTTCTGGCAGGTTGGCCCATTCGAGTTCAGTCGGACAACGCCACGGCTGTAGCGTACATCAACCGCCAGGGGGGAACCAGGAGCAGAAGGGTGATGCTCGAAGTAGCCCACATTCTCCGATGGGCAGAAAGAAACCGCTCAGTCATTTCAGCTGTTCATATTCCGGGAGTAGAGAATTGGGCGGCAGATTTTCTCCGCCTTCAGGGTCTCGCTTCGGGAGAGTGGTCCCTTCCGGAGGTTTTTCAGCAGATTTGCCATCGCTGGGGGACGCCAGATGTCGATCTCATGGCCTCTAGGCTAAATACCAAGGTTCTGGCGTTCATAGCTCGGTCCCGCAACCCATTAGCCAACGGGTCAGATGCTTTGGTCTTCCCGTGGCATCAGTTTCGTCTCACTTACGTGTTTCCGCCCCTTCCGCTACTTCCGTAAGTCATCAGAAAGATCAGAGCGGAAGGAGTCCCGGTGATTCTTGTCGCCCCAGACTGGCCACTCCGAGCGTGGTACATGGAACTCGTTGCCGATGTTCCCTGGCGGCTCCCAGACTGCCCAGACCTGCTCTCTCAGGGCTCGATTTACCACCAGAACTCGAGGGCCCTGAATTTAACGACTTGGCCATTGAATCCTGGATTCTAACCCAGGCCGGTTTATCCCAGCAGGTGGTCTCCACCATGATCAGTGCGCGGAAACTGTCATCCTTATGCATTTACCATCACACCTGGAAGACCTTTTTCTCCTGGTGCAGAGCCCACGGACGTTCCCCACTCATGTTCTCAATCCCTTCCATTCTGGAGTTTCTCCAGGCGGGGTTAGACTCAGGCCTTGCGCTTGCTTCCCTCAAGGGTCAAATTTCCACCTTATCCATCCTGTTCCAACGCAAGATAGCTACGAGATTGCAAGTCAAGACCTTCATGCAAGGAGTTTCCCATGTGGTCTCTCCTACAAAATGCCTTTGGAGCCTTGGGACCTTAATCTGGTCCTAGGGGTTCTGCAAGAGGTTCCCTTCGAGCCACTACAAGACGTGGCGTTGACTCATCTTTCTTGGAAGGTAGCCTTTCTGGTGGCAGTAACGTCAGTCAGACGAGTCTCAGAGTTAGCGGCCTTGTCTTGCAGGCCCCCCCGTTCCTGGTCTTCCATCAGGACAAGGTGGTCTTGAGGACATCTTTATCCTTCCTACCCAAGGTTGTCTCTTCTTTCCATCTGAATGAGGACATCGTTCTGCCCAGTGCCAGTTCATCTTGTCGAGAAGGCCCTTCATACATTGGATTTGGTAAGAGCGCTTAGGAAATATGTTTCCCGAACGGCGCCTTTCCGCAAGTCGGATGACTTTATCGTGCTTCCAGAAGGGCACATGAGGTGTCTCCCTGCCTCTAAGGCTACAATAGCCAGGTGGATCCGCTCAGCGATCCAGGAAGCTTATTGTATCAGAGGAAAGTCCATCCCAGCGGGGATTAAGGCACATCCTATTTGGTCAGTGGGGGCTTCCTGGGCCATCCGGCACCAGGCTTCAGCTCAGCAAGTCTGCAAGTCCAGCTTGCACACATTTGTGAAACACTACAACATTCATTCTCTGGCTTCTGCAGATGCGGCCCTTGGCAGACGGATTCTGCAATCGGCAATATCTCATCTGTAGACCAAATGTAGCCTGATGGTACAAGAGGTTTCAGATGTCGTGCTGTTTCCCATCCAGGGACTGCTTTAGGATGTCCCATGGTCCTGTGTCCCCAAATGAGGCGAAGGAGAAACAGGGATTACTCTGTCGCCTCATTGGGGGACACACAGGACCATGGGTGTTATGCTGCTGTCCACTAGGAGGCGACACTATGCATAATCTGAAAAAGATTAACTGTGGCTCCTCCTGTGCAGTATACACCCCTGGACGGCATCAGCCTTCTCCAGTTTTTGCTTAGTGTCGCAAAGGAGGCACACCTAAAAGATTTTACTCCGTTTTTTCCGACGGGATTACAGATGAAGAAAAGAGGGTCTCCTGTGAGACTCCCGGCATGGCTCCTTCCTCAGCCCCCTATTATGGGGTGCCCAGTTGAAGTAGAGATGGCTATTCCCCATGTTGCTCCTTCCCCAGTCCCTCGGGTGCTGGTTCGAAGTCGAGAACCCCCCTCCTTCCCCAATTCCTTTTGGTTTCTGGGTTGAGGTCGAGGCGAGGATAAAGGCCCCTGAAGGTGACAACAGCACCCTCCCTATCCCCCTCTGGGGGTATTAGGTTGAGACACCTCAGGTAGGGCCTGTACAGGCAGCATTCTACAGCTCCCAGCAATGGGCCAGCACACTGCGCCTGTATCCAGGGACCCCAGCCCAGCTGCGGGCTCCTGTTGGGGCCGGGGGGAGTGCTGGCAGGCATGGCACATACAGACACAGGGCTCCCTGCGCCCCTGTCTCTGCGGCAGCACCAGCTCTATACTGCCTCAGGGAGACCCCTACCGGGCTCCCCCTTCCGCGTATAGCCCCACCACCATCCTGCCTTTAAATCCGGAGGGGTCCGGTTCACATCCGACCCCTTCCCGGACTTTCGCGCCGGCCTGGAGCCCTTCTGGGCCTCAGGCATCTAATTTAGGCCCCGGCTTCGGCCTAGCTGAAGCTGCCGCCTCCTCTCCGCCCCCCGGCCCGCCCCCCGGATGACAAATATGACACTCTACAGTGTCATAAAGGGGGTGGATCGAGACAGAAAGGGCGAGTTTTTACACAGCCTTGCCGCCTTTTTCCAGCGCTCCGCCCCCTTCTCCTCCTTTCCTCTCTGTCTCAGCAGCCATTTTCGGCTGCAGATTAACCCTGCATCTTCCGGTCTGCAGGACCAGGACCAGACAGAGACAAAAACCCAGACACCTGTATACGGATGACCAGAGAGTACCAGAACAAGGGACTATGTTTTAAAAATAATGTTTTATTCAATATTTACTGACAATACAGATTAAAATACTTAAAATCAATATTTAAATACAGGACAAAAGATGATAGCATATATTATGCCGGCCAATTAAGCTAATACTCCCAATTTCACACTGCTTCTATATAAGGAATAAACTAAAGTGCAAAAATGTGCTAAGGATTCATATATTAAAACCCCAAAGGACACCCTATAATAAATTTTTATAAAATGAAGCTGCAAATGGCAAAAGGGTGTAACAGTGTGCCAATACACACAATTTAGTGCTAAAAAGTGGCATACAAAAAGTGCAAAAAGTGTTATGGCCAAGGATCAGCCAATATAAAGCAGCCAAATGTGCAAAATAAGCAAACAACACTAACGCATAATGTGCAAAGAAAGCAAATATAGAGCAGCCAAAATGTGCAAAATAGACAAGGAACGCTATCGCATAATATGCAAAGCGAACCTGGGAGGACTATCAAATTTGTAGGTTGATACCTGATAAATGGCCGTGTCCTGAATCCACGCACCCCAACGCGCGTTTCGGATTCCTTCCTTCGTCAGGGGAAGGAAGGAATCCGAAACGCGCGTTGGGGTGCGTGGATTCAGGACACGGCCATTTATCAGGTATCAACCTACAAATTTGATAGTCCTCCCAGGTTCGCTTTGCATATTATGCGATAGCGTTCCTTGTCTATTTTGCACATTTTGGCTGCTCTATATTTGCTTTCTTTGCACATTATGCGTTAGTGTTGTTTGCTTATTTTGCACATTTGGCTGCTTTATATTGGCTGATCCTTGGCCATAACACTTTTTGCACTTTTTGTATGCCACTTTTTAGCACTAAATTGTGTGTATTGGCACACTGTTACACCCTTTTGCCATTTGCAGCTTCATTTTATAAAAATTTATTATAGGGTGTCCTTTGGGGTTTTAATATATGAATCCTTAGCACATTTTTGCACTTTAGTTTATTCCTTATATAGAAGCAGTGTGAAATTGGGAGTATTAGCTTAATTGGCCGGCATAATATATGCTATCATCTTTTGTCCTGTATTTAAATATTGATTTTAAGTATTTTAATCTGTATTGTCAGTAAATATTGAATAAAACATTATTTTTAAAACATAGTCCCTTGTTCTGGTACTCTCTGGTCATCCGTATACAGGTGTCTGGGTTTTTGTCTCCACTAGGTGGCGGTGGCCACTCATTTACACAGTATACCAAGTATTAGTCAAATATAGACACTGTGGTGAATATAGAAGATTGTATTCTTTGAATTTATGGTATAACTGTGTTCTAACTACAGGACCAGGACCAGGCAGCCAGTCTCCGGGGGGCACAGGACTGTGGATCTTCGGCGCTGGACCTAGGGGCACACTGGTGGGGTAAGATCACAGCTGGGTTTTTTACTCAGCTGTGAATCCATATTACCTATAAGGCTTCCCTATAGGTTTCTCTACCCCTGTAAAGGTCCTCTGCTGGCAGCACTTCTGCACTCTGTGCACTATGCCGGGCTCAAGGTCCAAGAGAACCAGGCAGAACTGCTATTATGCATTCTGCACAGCCTGCGGGACCGCTCTCCCCAGTAGTAGCACGTACCCGCATTGTCAGAACTGTATACAAACTAATGTGTCAGAGCCCCAAGAAGCCCCTGCCAATGCCTCGGTGTCTAATGCCACGCCGGAATGGGCTACTCAGATATCGCAATCTATGACGCAGTCTATAGATAACCTACCCTCCACATTGCTTCAGGATCTGCAGGGTCATGCCCCGGCTATGACCGTTACCCAGCAAAGGGAGAGCTTGACTCAGGAACAAGATGACCCTGGCACATCCACGTCTAGGTCAGGACGCAAGCGGACCCATAGATCAAGTCCATCTGCGTCATCCCATAGCACACGGTCATCCCCCTCTAGGGAGAGACACCGTAGCTCCAGGTCATCTAGACCGTCCCATTCCAAGGACAGACAATGCAGATCTCCGCAATCCCCGACCAGAGAAGGCCTCCTCCCCAGCCCACTCAGCAGGGGACGCCTCAGTGATACACAGGATTCGGAAGGCATCTGTGACTCTGACTCAGACAGAGACACGGAGGGGTCCCTGATCCCAATCCCTCCTAGCAATACAGAGCTAGTTGAGGACATAATTTCATCCATCCATCGGGTGCTGGACATTTCTGATCCGCCACCAGAGGCCCCAGAACATAAGATTTCCTTTGAAGGACCTCTGAAGCCGCCTAAGGTTTTCTCTAACCACCCAGAGTTTAAGGCGATCCTTAAAAAGCAGCTCTCACAGCCTGAGAAAAAATTCGCTAATCGCAAATATCTGGAGGCGAGGTACCCCTTCCCACAGGACACCAAGGAATGGACAGATCCACCTGAAGTGGACCCCCCCAGTCTCTAGGCTAGCAGCACAGACCCTCCTTTCACTGCCAGATAGCTCAACCCTCAGGGACGCAGCAGACCGGCAGGTAGAACGCATGGCTCGTTCAATTTTCGAGGCAGCAGGGGCATCCCTGGCTCCCGCGTTCGCCTCAGTTTGGGCTGCCAAGGCCATTCTGGCCTGGGCAAAGAATTTACAAGCTCTCCAAGCATCCGCTCCTGAGCTGTCGGACCAAGCTTTTCAAATAGCAGTTGTAGCAGACTACGTGCTCCATGCAGCTCTGGATTCAGCAAGGGGAGTAGCGGGGATAGTATCAAACGCCATCACGATTCGGCGTATCCTCTGGCTGCGGGAATGGAAAGCGGACGCAGCCTCAAAGAAGTCCCTCACGCACCTCCCCTACCTCAGTGGGAGACTTTTCGGTGAACAGTTGGACACTATGATATCCAACGCCACCGGGGGTAAGAGTACTTCTCTTCCCCAACTGAAACCTAAACGGACTTACAAGAAGCGTAACCAAACTCGATTCCGATCCTTTCGGAATTCCTCCGGCTGGTCCGTCTCTCGTCCAGCACAAAATCGTAACCGTTCCCCACGCAGGGACAACTCACGATCGACTCAAAGGTCGGACAAGACCTGGCAGTCAAAAGCAGGCCAGCCTAAGCCCAGAGGAGGAAAATCTCAGACTTTCTCCTCATCATGACTCACGGACTCCGGAAGACACCACACCAGTAGGCGGCCGACTTTTGCTCTTTCATCAAGTCTGGCTGCCTATTACAGAAGACAGGTGGGTCATGGAACTAGTGTCTTCCGGATACAAAATAGACTTCACCTCCAACCCACCGGACCGATTCTTCCTCTGTCCCCCCAAAACCACCAGCCAAGGCTCGTGCCTACCACCAAGCGGTCTCCTCGCTTTTTCAAGCAGGAGTCATAGTACCGGTACCCACGACCGACCGCTTCCAAGGGTTCTACTCCAATCTGTTCGTAGTTCCCAAGAAAGGAGGCAGCGTACGGCCCATACTAGACCTAAAACAGCTCAACAAATATGTACGGGTCCGTCATTTCCGCATGGAGTCCCTTCGGTCCATCATTGCGTCCATGGAGAAGGGAGAATATCTCGCCTCCATAGACATACAAGACGCATACCTGCATATACCCATTGCACCTGCCCATCAGAGGTTTCTCAGGTTCGCAATAGGCCAGGACCACTAGCAATTCGTGGCTCTCCCTTTCGGACTCGCCACGGCTCCCAGAGTGTTCACCAAGGTCATGGCAGCCACCATGGACGTCCTGCACTCCAGAGGCATAGTAGTCGTTCTATACCTGGACGATCTACTCATCAAGGCTCCCATCTTCAAGGACTGCGAGCTCAGCGTCTCAATCACAACCGATACTCTCAGTCGCTGGTTAATCAACCTACAAAAGTCATCACCAACCCCGAGTCAGTCCCTGACCTTCCTGGGAATGTTATTCAACACCTCCAGGGGTCTAGTGCTCCTTCCCAAGGACAAGGCACTGACTCTCCGACTAGCAGTTTGCACCCTCCTCCGCAAACCCCCTCGATCTCTCCGGTTTGCCATGAGAGTCCTCGGCAAGATGGCAGCAGCAATAGAAGCTGTCCCATTTGCCCAGTTTCACCTCAGACCTCTCCAACTAGCCATTCTCAAGTCCTGGGACAGGAATCCCTTTTCTCTCGACAGGGAGTTCCAGCTAACCTCGTCAACCAGGAATTCCCTGCACTGGTGGCTCAAGCCAACCTCACTAGCAAAGGGGAAATCCTTTCTCACAGGTCAATGGAAGGTTCTGACCACCGACGCGAGCCTGACGGGTTGGGGTGCGGTGCACCTACACCACAGGGCACAGGGCAAGTGGTCCCCAGTGGAAGCAACCATGCCCATCAACATCCTGGAAATTCGTGCCATCCTTCTGGCATTGAGGGCCTTCCATCACTTACTGGCAGCCTCTCACATCAGAATACATCAGAATACAGTCGGACAATGCCACGGCTGTGGCATATGTGAATCACCAAGGGGGGACCCGCAGTAACCAGGCGATGCGAGAAGTGTCACACATCCTCCGTTGGGCGGAGGACACGGGGTCGGTTCTTTCGGCGGTCCACATTCCGGGTGTGGGCAACTGGGAAGCAGACTTCCTCAGCCGACAATGAATAGACTCGGGAGAGTGGTCTCTCCATCCCGAAATTTATCAACAGATCTGTCTCCGCTGGGGGACCCCGGATGTGGACCTAATGGCATCCCACTTCAAAGCCAAGGTCTCCAACTTCATGGCCAGAAAACACGATCCGTGGTCGCTCGGAGCAGACGCTCTGGTTCGGGACTGGACCCAGTTCCAGCTTCTGTATATTTTTCCACCTCTCCCCCTGATATCCAGAGTGGTGAGGAAGATCAAACAAGAGGGAGTTCCAACCATCCTAATTGCACCAGACTGGCCCAGACGCACATGGTACGCCGACATCGTACAACTCACAGCAGACGCCACCTGGCGTCTCCCCGACCGCCACGATCTTCTATCACAAGGCCCGTTCTACCACCAGAACTCAGGGGCTCTCAATTTGACGGCGTGGCCCTTGAGACCTGGGTTCTAACCAGGGGTGGATTAAGGGTAGCCAGGGCCCCGGGCTGTTCAGACACTGTGGGCCCCCCCGGTCATGTGACGGGGGTCATGTGACGGGGGTCATGTTATACCTGAACCAGATTATTCCAGAAAAATGGCCGGGCCCTACCTCTACTGTAACCTATTAAATATTTGTTAAAATATGCAATACAATTTAGGTATATTTTGACCAATATCACAAACAAGGAACAAATACCACCGAACCATGACCAGACCACAAATTACAACCACAGTGATCGAATAATATCACATACAAGGAACACCGCACCATGTCAAGAACACATATTACCACCACTTGGTGGCCAAACAGCACATACAAGGGACAAATACCACAACACCATTTCCAGACCACATATTACCACCACATAGTGACTGAATACTACAATACTGATCAGTAAAAAAAAAACAAAAAAAAAACACAATACTATCACCATAAGTGCCAGTATTCACAGGAGATCTGTACTTAGTATGCAGTGTCTGTGTAGAGGTAATACAGAGATCACTGGTGGTATTATACACAGGAGCTCTGTAAATAATGTATAGGTAATACAGTGATCACTGGTGACATTATACACAGGAGCTCTGTATATAGTATACAGTGTATAGTGTCAGTGAATAGGTAACACTGAATCACCAGTGATGTCTCTAGGTGAAGTCCTTCATCTTTCATCCAGCACAGACCGCCATCACTTCATCCAGCCAGGACTCGTTTCTGCAGGAAATAACAGTTATTTCAAGCTCCGCTTGCAGAACACATTACGTAATTTTTCACAACTTCTACATTACACCACATGAAGAAAAAAAGGCGACATAGTGTCACTCTACACAGTAACAGACCACCCCCCCATTTAAAACAGTATACTCAAAAAATAAATACATCACTGCAGTAATAATATCCCTTAATTAGCCCCTATGGTAATAATATTCCCAATTCTGGCCCCGTTTATTTAATTCCTGGCTCGAGCCATATGTTCTCCCATCCTGCCCTCATGAGTATCCATTCTACCCCATATGATCTCCCCATCCTGCCCCATCTGTCTCCATCGTATCCATCCTGCCCCATGTCTTTCATTCTGCCCCGTCTCTCCAATTATGCCCCGTATCTACATTCTGCCCATGCCTCCAGTCCTGCCCCCAGTGTGTCCATCAATCTGCCCCAGTATGTCCACCATATTGCCCCAGTGTCCAGCAATCTGCCCGTGTCCAGCATTGCCCCCAGACAGTGTGTCCAGCAATCTGCCCCAGTGTCTGACTCCAGCATATTGCCCCCAGTGTGTCAAGCAATCTGCCCCAGTGTGTCCAGCATTGCACCCGACAGTGTGTCCAGCAATCTGCCCCAGTGTCTCCAGCATTGCCCCAGTGTCTCCAGCAATCATCTGCCCCAGTGTGTCCTCCAGCATTGCCCCCAGTGTGTCCAGCAATCTGCCCCAGTGTCTCCTCCAGCATTGCCACCAGTGTGTCCAGCAATCTGCCCCAGTGTCTCCAGCATTGCCCCAGTGTGTCCAGCAATCATCTGCCCCAGTGTGTCCTCCAGCATTGCCCCCAGTGTGTCCATAGTATATACATCACATAGCACTCAGCCGTATTCTAGGCTAGTGTGAGCGCCGACTAAGGGTATGTTTCCACGTTCAGAAAATTCTGTGGATTCGATGCTGCGTAGAGCCACAGCGTCCAATCTGCAGCGTCCAGCATAGTGGATTTCAAGAAATCCCGTCTCCACTACGTGTGTACAGATGCCCACGGGTTCCCTGCGTATACGCACGTGCGGTGCGCCTTTATAGACATCAGTATGTCTATTTATCTTGTGGAGACGATCAGTCTCAGCAAGATAAATATCACAGTCTAATTTATAGGGTACAGTGATTCCACACGGTTCAGTGAAAACATCTGGAATCACCGCGTGTACAAAAGTCGGCAGCGCGGACATGTGCTGTGTCCAAAGCGCTGCCTCAGGCCATGTGCACACGTTGCGGATTCCGTTGTGGAATTTTCCACAGCGGATTTGATTAAATCCGCAGTGCAAAAAGTACTGCAGATTTATCGCGGTTTTTTGTGCAGTTTCCACAGCGGTTTTAGACACCTGCGGATTTTTAATATGGAGCAGGTGCCAAACCGCTGCGGATTCCGCACAAAGAATTTACATGCTGCGGAAAATAAACCGCAGCGTTTCGGCGCGTTTTTTTCCGCAGCATGTGCACAGCGGTTTTTGTTTTCCATAGGTTTACATTGTACTGTAAACGCATGGAAAACTGCTGCGGATCCGCGTCAAAAACCGCAACGTGTGCACATACCCTAATCCTGAACGTGGAAACATACCCCAAGAGCCTTTATTCCCCCTGCAATATACAGTGCGTGTGATACGTATGATAGATATCTATACATAGTGTGTGGTGATGTGACATATCTCTGGAAGGTGAGCCTATTCTTCAGCTATAAAGCCTGATGCACAGTGTCCTACTGACCCCCTGCAGAGAAGGATGAGGCTGCTGTGTCCCATCTGCCCCCTGACAGGACTCGGCAGCTCCAGTCTGAATGTTTTTCAGAGCAGTTTGGAGAGACACCTGTGGGAATCTTCAGAGAGCGCTGCTGTGTACTGAGGGGCAGAGTGGGCTCAGCAGCCTTAGGCTTCTCTGCAGGAGGTGGGGGAGGGGGTCACCAGCACAGACTGCGCTGTGCTCTTATCTCCATCTATAGACAGGGGTCAGGACATAGTAATCCTCAGTGAGCGGCTCCTGTGCTGATAGTATGGACAGCGGCCAGCTCACTGATGACGCGTCTGCTGCAGGGACTGGACTACTGCAGCCTGTCCTCACACCGTCCATACACCTCACCAGTGTCACCAGCACATGCATTGCTCACACACTCACCGGGGGCTGCGCTGCTCGCTGACTGTGGGGAGAGAATGCTGTACGGAGCCCGCGCTCAGCAGGGATTGGATGGTGGAGTCCCGCCCTCCTGTGGCTCAGCACTGGCTGCTTCAGCACAGCCATCTGTCACAGTGACGCTCCTCCTCCTCCCTCCTCACATCGCTGCGGCTTATGAAACTGACGGGGGGGGGTTCATAAACCAGTAAGGGACGGGTATAATAATGCCCTGATGGCGGTGGCCGGCGGGCAATCTGTGCGGTAGCCCAGGGCCCCCCCACACCACTGGGCCCTGGGCTACCGCCCAGATTGACCCTCTTATAATCCGCCCCTGGTTCTAACCCAGGCAGGGCTCTCGACGGACATCATTGGAACCATGATCAGAGCACGGAAACCAGCGTCTGCCAAGATGTATTACCGTACCTGGAAAGCTTTCTTTACCTGGTGCGAATCTCGTGGCCAGATCCCACTCCCTTATTCCCTACCCAAAGTACTTGGTTTTCTCCAATCGGGTCTGGAGGCCAGGCTGTCATTGGGCTCGCTTAAGAGCCAGGTGTCGGCCCTCTCCGTGCTTTTTCAAAGGCGCATTGCTACCAAGCCGCAAGTAAGGACTTTCCTTCAGGGGGTTTCCCGATTGGTTCCCCCCTACAGACGACCACTAGAAACGTGGGACCTCAACCTGGTCCTGACAGCATTGCAGGAACCACCCTTCGAACCCCTTAAGGAGGTCCCGCTCCGCCTTCTTTCCCAGAAGGTGGTTTTCCTGGTGGCAATCACCTCGCTACGCAGGGTGTCTGAACTGACAGCTCTCTCCTGCAGACGGCCCTTCCTGGCTTTTCACCAGGACAAGGTAGTTCTTCGTACGGTCCCATCCTTCCTTCCGAAGGTTGTGTCCGACTTCCACCTCAATGAGGAAATTTCACTACCATCCCTTTGTCCGGTCCCGGTTCATAGAGTGGAGAAGGCTCTGCATACGCTTGACCTCGTCAGGGTATTGCGTATATACGTGTCTAGTACTGCGTCCTTCCGGAGGTCTGATTCTCTTTTCCTCCTTCCAGAAGGCGGCCACAAGGGTCTGCCAGCTTCCAAAGCTACCCTTGCCAGGTGGATCAAATCCAGCATACAAGAGGCCTACCGCCTTAAGAATTCTCCTCTTCCAGCCGGTATTACGGCACACTCTACACGGGCGGTAGGGGCCTCCTGGGCCATTCGGCACCAGGCTTCGGCACAACAAGTGTGTAAGGCGGCCACTTGGACTAGCTTACACACGTTTACTAAACACTACAGGGTTCATACCCAGTCCTCAGCGGACGCGAGCCTGGGTAGATGTGTCCTGCAGGCGGCGGTGCCCTAAGTATAGGGGACTGTCTGCACAATATTCGTCCATTGCTTCCCACCCAGGGACTGCTTTAGGACGTCCCATGGTCCTGTGTCCCCCAATGAGGCGACAGAGTAAAGGAGATTTTTGTGTACTCACCGTAAAATCTCTCTCGTAGCCTCTAATTGGGGGACACAGCTCCCACCCTGTTGCCCTTTCCGGGCCGTTGTAACTGTTGAGTTCTCATATTGTTTTCTTGAGCTCGTACATAGTTGCCTTCTTACAGGCATAATTATGTTATTCATGTTACATAGTTGCCTTCTTACAGGCATAATTATGTTATTCACTAGATTGTGGCCCGATTCTAATGCATCGGGTATTCTAGAATATGCATGTCCCTGTAGTATATGGACAATGATGATTCCGACTGTGCCTGTCGCTGATTGGTCGAGGCAACCTTTTTGACATCGTCGCCATGGCAACCATTATGACATCTACGTCGATACTGTGCCCGTCGCTGATTGGTCAGAGACGCGGGATTTCCATTATGACATCATCGTCGCCATGCTATGCCCGTCGCTGATTGGTCGAGGCCCAGGCGACCAATCAGCGAGGCGTCCTCGACCAATCAGCGAATGAATAAACGGGACAGACAGACAGACAGAAAAATCCTTAGACAATTCTATATATATAGATGTTACGTTCCTCCTACTGCTCCTCCTGCTTTTGCACAAAACTGGAGAAGGCTGATGCCGTCCAGGGGTGTATACTGCACAGGAGGAGCCAGAGTTAATCTTTTTCAGATTATGCATAGTGTCGCCTCATAGAGGACAGCAGCATAACACCCATGGTCCTGTGTCCCCCAATTAGAGGCTAAGAGAAAGAGATTTTACGGTGAGTACACAAAAATCTCCTTTTTTGTGTGTACTCACCGTAAAATCCTTTTCTCTTAGCCAATCATTGGGGGACACAGCACCCACCCTGTTAGCCTACTTGGCTGGTGTTTGTTCTTTGGTTTTGACATATTGTACTCTTGTTTACTAGTTATGCGCTCCTACTGCTTTGTCATCGAACTGGTTCAGGTTAGAGCCAGCAGAGGGTGTATACTGCAGAGGAGAAATTATTCTTTTCTGTGTTTTCTGTTCCTGTGTCTCCCAATGATTGGCTTGGAGAAAAGGATTTTACGGTGGGTACACACAAAAATTCCTGTTTCAAAGTATTTTTGTAAATCTCCAGATGTCTGCAGGAGGTGCACCTAGATAAACACATCAAACTTCTGGATTGCCCGGGGATCGTGATGGCTACATCTACATCCGATGCCGCAATGATCTTGCGTAATTGTGTGAAAATCGAGCAGTTGATCGACCCAGTGGGACCGGTGGAGGCCATCCTGAGACGCTGCAATAAAGACCAGGTAATCATCTCAGACGTCAGGGATGGGAATTCCACATTTATGAATATCCAGTATAGAAGTTTAGTACGATGTGATAGACGAATGCTGGATGGCGCCGCTCTCACATGGGTAGACTGATCCCCACCACTAGTAGGCGCTATAATCGGTGGGACGTAGATGCATCTAGTAAACACCTGGGTCATTGCTTCCTTGGTGGTTCTCACTTTCTGCCGCATGGAGAACAGGTTAGGTCGGGGTCTCCAAGGTTTTGGGACCTCCATCACACTTTGGTCCTGTTCCTCCTAGTCAGCGATTAATTGCTCTTTATCTAGATCACAGCTGATGTTGATTCCTCGGATGTTTTCTGCCATTTGGAAAAATTTCTGGAAGGTCCCTTTTAGGCTGCTGATGGTCACCTCTACATTTCTGTCTGCCTCCTTCGGGGCTATGTGCTTGTGTACCTTCTCCAGACTGGGGTGGAGATCCAGAAGGATGTCACTGGGCTGTACCCGGAGTTCCGTTTGCCTTTTCTACTAGGTCTTTCTCTATCACTTGATTGTGGGACACCAAAGACTGTGTGTACTGCTGCTGCCACTAGGCAATTAAGTTCCTCCTCAACAGGGTACACCCACCGACTGGCACGAAGATAATAAGTTTTAGCTTAGTGTCAGTAGGAGGCACTGTCTAGGTCTGTTCCTACACCTGTCTCTACCGTTTTAGGTTTGTTGTTTTCCTTTATTCTTCTTTTTTTCAGATTCATGATGTGAGGGAATCAGTGGAATTTGTCACCCTGTTATCCCACTAAGAGACTGAGAGAACAGTTTGGAATTTGTCACACCGTCCCTTCTCAGGTCTGCACGGCAGGACCCTAACCCATAACGCATGAAGAGCGTTTATGTGACCAGGAAGACGGTCGCTGCGTTTTTTTCACAGCGAGACAGTGCCAGGAGTGAAGATTGTCCACGATCCCAGGAAGCCATTTTCAGAGATTTTCGATGGCTGTCTACTATGTCTTTGAAGTAAAGCCGGACTTCAGGGAGTGTAGGTACTTCACCCTTTCTCCTTTGGTTCCGCTGGCAGTGGGAACTCCGGCACACTTCTTTAGGACCTTCCGGCCGGCCTCTGTCTTTCCACATTGCTCAGCCCCCCTCTCCAGGGTCCACAGCAATTTAGGCCCTAACTTTGCCCCCCTGTCCTTTAATACAGGCAGCAGCGCGCAGATATTTATCACGTTTTCTCAGCTCGGCAGGCTTCTCTACAGGCCAATCAGACTTGCGCAGGGCTAATCGCGCACTCTTTTTCTCAGGCCCTCCTTCTCTGTCGTACTGCCATTCTTCTCCCAGGGGTGCGCACAGTATACCCTGTCCTGGTTTGGCTGCAATTTTCCTCAGGATCCCTCTTAATCCAGATCGGGTAAGCTCTGCCTGCAGCGGGAGCGACACTCTCCTCTTCAGCAGCATATCACCTCCTCAGGCCTCCTGTGCTTTATCTAACCTAACTTTAAGGCCGGCCTCACACTAGCGAGTCTTACGGACGTATGAGCGCATGAACTACGTTCGTAAAATACGCATTACACACGGCCCAATGATTCCCTATGTCCCAGCTCCTATCAGCCGTATTTTACTGATCCGTATTATACGGTCTTGTACGGCCGTACAAAATCGCAGCATGCTGCGTTTGTCACCGTATTGCGCAAAAAAAATCGCCAATGAAAGTCTATGGGGGCGAGAAAAATACGGATTACACACGGACCAACAGTGTGACCTGCGAGAAATACGCACCAGTGTTAGAGAGAAAAGCCGGTAATTCAATTGCCGGCTTTTCATTTCTCCTTCCCAAACCCGACAGGATATGAGACATGGTTTAGATATAGTAAACCATCTCATATCCCTTTTTTTTGCATATTCCACACTACTGATGTTAGTAGTGTGTATGTGCAAAATTTGGGCGCTGTAGCTGCTAAAATAAAGGGTTAAATTGCGGAAAAAATTGGCGTGGGCTCCTGCGCAATTTTCTCCGCCAGAGTGGTAAAGCCAGTGACTGAGGGCAGATATTAATAGCCTAGAGAGGGTCCATGGTTATTGGCCCCCCCTGGCTACAAACATCTGCCCCCAGCCACCCCAGAAAAGGCACATCTGTAAGATCTGGCTTAATGTCACCTTACAATAGCAAGGTGACATTAACCCTTCATTACCCCATATCCCACCGCTACATGGGAGTGGGAAGAGAGTGGCCAAGTGCCAGAATAGGCGCATCTTCCAGATGTGTCTTTTCTGGGGTGGCTGGGGGCAGATGTTTGTAGCCAGGGGGATATGTCTCATATCCTGTCGGGTTTGGGAAGGAGAAATGAAAAGCCGGCAATTGAATTACCGGCTTTTCACATATATCTGAATTAAATATAAATAGAGAATATATATATATATGTGTCTCAATGACATATATATGTTGTATAAATGTTTTAATGAACATTTGAGCACATAAATCCATTAGATGTCGGTTTTGCAAGCCTGCGAGAAAATATCGCAGTACGGATGCCATACGGATTACATACGGAGGATGCCATGCGCAAAATACGCTGACACACCCTGCCTACGGATGACATATGGATCACCATTTTTGGGACTTTTCTGCGTATTACGGCCATAATAAACGGACCGTATTTACATACGCTGAGTGTGAGGCCGGCCTAAGGGTGATCGATCTCACCCACCTGCTCCTGCTACGCTTATAATACATTTTGCCTATGCTTCTTGTAAAAGCAGGTTTTTCTTCTTCTTGGGTCAATCTGCAGCTGTCCCACTACGGTTTCCCATTGCCTGGGAGAAGAACACATTGCTGACCCCACCCTTTGGTCTCCATCATAGACTGACTTCCTAGCCTGCCTGCCGCCTTGGCTGCTCTGATCACCCACATGGCTGAGTCAGACCATCCTCCCACTCCTCATCATTCCAGCAGATCTCACAAGAGATCCAAGAAGCAGAACCGCTACAGTTTTTGTTCTTCTGGGTCCTCCAAACTACTTTCCACTGCTCAGTCCCATTCTCCCGAACCTCTCACAGCGCTAGCGTCTGACCACGGTTCTGAGTCCGACTGATCTGGATTTCAACCAGTCTTCAAAATTAAAGGGACATGGTCGACAGCCTAATTTTGGCTGTTAATCAGTCCTTCGCTGTTCAAGACACTGATTCCCCTCCATCTGACCAGTCAGACTCCTTTAACAGAGTCTCCAGATTTTTTGCTAACCATCAGGAATTTGTTGCTGTCCTATCAATGGAGTGGTAGCACCCGGACAAATGGTACCAGAGAAGGAAGCTTTTGGATATTGTGTCCCTTCTCTTCCAGTCTTCTGAAGAATTGGACTGAATCCCCTGTCGTGCATTCCACAGTATCCAGATTATCCTCCAAAACCATCCTCAATCTATCCGATCAAGCATCTCTTCCCATTTCAGTGTTCTCGACCATTCGGAACCAAATTGGACCAGATCTTAATAAGAGGTTAACATTGGGAAAAGCACCCTGCTTCCCTGACCCAGGCACCCCTCCTACTATGAAAGAAAAGTGAAAGTCCTCTGTCTATCACTTTATTCTCTTGGTTGAAAGGTCAAACTTCCAGGACAAGCCATTTGTTTAGCATGAAAGGGAGATACATTTTGTTCAAACCTCCGTCCTCTCCTTTTTGCGATCGTGCGATGCACAGAACTGATTGTCCAGAAATGAATCTAGCAGATTTTCTTCCGTATGATTTGTTGCTCCCACCTGGAAACTCAGGGTGGGCGGACTTCTCCTTTTTCTGGATGTGTGACTCCCCGCAGTCGAAGACACTTAAGTCATAGAGGTAGTCTTTTTCCAGATACAAAATAGAATTTACTTCTCCACCCCATGATCATTTTCAAGTCTCACCACCACCCCAAAAGACACTTCCCTCATCTTTATGGTTTTTCAAAGGCATATCATCATTTCACCGCAATAGTTTATGGGATTTTAGGCAATTCTCTTTGTGGTTCCCAAGAAAGATGGCTCCGTTCGACCCATCCTGGATCTCAATCTACTAAACAAGCGAGTCTGTCTTCATCATTTCAGAATGGAGTCCCTTCAATCAGTGATGGTCTCCATGGAACCCAAAGAATTCCTTTGTTTGGTGACTATTCAGGACGCCCATCTCCATATTCCCATCTTTCTGCGTCACCAGAGGTTTTTCGCTTTGCAATACGTGAGGCTCATTTTCAGTTTGTCACCCTTCTCTTTGGCTTGATCACTGCCTCCAGGGTCTTCACGAAGATTATGGCTGCCACAATGACCATCCAGCAGGCCAGGGGGAGATCATAGTCATCCCATATAATAGTCATCATTCATCAAAGTTCCAACATTCTTAATAGTTCTAGAGAGCTTACAGATCACTCGCGATACCCTCTCATTCCTTGGGTGGATTATAACACTTATGCTTCCTGGGTATGCTCTTTGACACGATATTAACAAGTGTTTCTTCCTAAGGACAAGATCTCTGTCCTTCATCTCCTTGGCCTGGAGGCTGTCGTTCCCTTCTCATTCACTGTGGACCATCCTTCCTCTCGATTCATTGGCAGGTCGTAACATCAGATGCCAGTCTCCTCAGCGGGGGATAAGTCTTTCAGAATCGCACAGTCCAGGGTTGATGGGACAAACAGGAATCCTCTCTTCCCCGCAATAGCCTCGAGATTGGAGCCATCCTTCTGCCTCTTTCATCAGCAGGATCTTCTATTGGGTCTTACTGTTTGCATACAGTCAAACAATACCACAGCAATAGCGTACATCAACCACTAAAGAAGATGATCAGCCACGGCGGAAGTATTCAGCATTCTCACTTGGGCTGAGCGCAGAGTCCCAGCCATCTTTGCAGTTCATATACCTGGGATGGAAATTGGGTAGCCGACTTTTCGGGATGCAAAGGTCTTACCACGGTAGAGTGGTTTCTACGCCCAACCGTATTTGACCAGATCTGTTGTCTCTGGGGCACCGCAGAAATCAACTTTATGGCATCTAGAGGTCGCCAGGCACCTCTATTTCCAGGGTGCGTGACCCGCTCGCGCTCAGCTCCAATGCCTCTCTAATCCCCTGGTCTCGATATACTCTCCCTTATGTTTTCCCTACTGCCCAGGCTGATCAAGAAGATAGAAGTGTAACGTGTTAGTTTTCTTCATAGGTCTGGACTGGCCCATAAGATACTGGTACGCGAAGGTAGTCAACCTGCTGGCATATTCCTCTTAGAAACTCCCAAACAGTCCAAACCTACTTTTCCAGGGCCTCCTGTACCACCCAAATTCACAGTCTCTTAATTTAACGGCATGGCTGTTGAGGCCGAGGTTTTGAGAGCCTGTTTGCTTTTTTAGTTTTTTTTGATCGGGTCATCCAAACCATGATCAAAGATTGGAAACATTCTTCTTCCTCTATCTACCATTGTACCTGGAAGGCCTTTTTCAATTGGTGTGAATCCAATCGCACTGCCAAATGTCCTTTTCTTCGTTGTCCTTTCTGGCTTTTTTGCACTTGGGCCTTGAGTCTAGTCTTGCTCTCAAAATCTCTCTCGATGGTCAGGTTTCTGTCTTGTCCTAGAAAAATTTGGCTTCCCACCCTCAGATTAGGACCTTCCTTGCAGAGTGCTTGGCCCTTTGGGTCCCTTCCTATCGTCCACCTGTCTGGTTTTGGACACTCTTCATGAGATCTATGCTTTTTCTCTCCTGGAAGATTTCTCTTCTGGTGGCTGTCATGTCCATTAGATTGGTTTCTGGACTGGCAGCACTTTCCTGTCGTTATCCCTTCCTCATTCTTCATCAAGACAAGGTGTCCTGTTCCCTCCTTTCTAATCAAAGTGGTATTGACTTTTCATCTTAATGAGGAAATTGTTCTTCTCTTCTTCTGTCACTCCCACCCCAATCCCCTCATCTTAAGGTACCTTCACATTAAGCGACGCTGCAGCGATAGCGACAACAATGCCGATCGCTGCAGCGTCGCTGTGTGGTCGCTGGGGAGCTGTCACACAGACCGCTCTCCAGCGACCAACGATGCCGAGGTCCCTGGGTAACCAGGGTAAACATCTGGTTGCTAAGCGCAGGGCCGCGCTTAGTAACCCGATGTTTACCCTGGTTACCAGCGTAAAATGTAAAAAAAACAAACACTACATACTTACATTCGCGTCCCCCGGCGTCCGCTTCCTGCACTGACTGAGCCCGGCCCTAACAGCAGAGCGGTGACGTCACCGCTGTGCTGTACTTTCACTTTCACTTTACGGCGCTCAGTCAGTGTGGGAAGCGGACGCCGGGGGACGCGAAGGTGAGCATGTACTGTTTGTTTTTTTTACATTTTACACTGGTAACCAGGGTAAACATCGGGTTACTAAGCGCGGCCCTGCGCTTAGTAACCCCATGTTTACCCTGGTTACCAGTGTAAAACATCGCTGGTATCGTTGCTTTTGGTGTCAAACACGACGATACACGCCGGTCTGACGACCAAATAAAGTTCTGAACTTTGTTCAACGACCAGCGATATCACAGCAGGATCCTGATCGCTGCTGCGTGTCAAACACAACGATATCGCTAGCCAGGACGCTGCAACGTCACGGATCGCTAGCGATATCGTTTAGTGTGAAGGTACCTTTATCCTCTGGAACAATCCCTTAACAAGTTGGATCTCACAGCAGTTCGCAGCTACCTCTCCAGGACCGCTCCCTTCAGGCGCTTTTTTTTTTTCTTCATCGTTCCTGAAGGTGCCCGGAAGGGCCTTCCAGCGTCTAAGGCTACTTTCACACTAGCGTCGTGCACTGCACGTCACTATGTGTCATTTTGTAGAAAAAAACGCATCCTGCAAAAGTGCTTGCAGGATGCGTTTTTTCTCCATAGACTTGCATTAGCGACGGCGACGGTTGTGTCGGTCCGTCGCCACCAAAAAACGTTGCATGTAACGTTTTTTGGTGTGTCGAGACTGTCTTTTCCGACCGCGCATGCGCGGCCGGAACTCCGCCCCCGCCTCCCCGCACATCACAATGGGGTAGGGGATGCATTGAAAAACAGCATCCGCTGCCCCCGTTGTGCGGCGCTTTCACTGCTTGCGTCGGTACGTCGCAACGAAGCAATTCGTCGTGCGTCGTACGAAGCTAGTGTGAAAGTAGCCTTAAGCTAATAATGCTTGTTAGATCTGTTCTGCAATTTTGGAATCGTATCCCCTCCTCCCGGGGATACAGCTCATTTCACTCGGGCAGTGGGGGCTTTCCAGGCTGTGCATCATTACATCTCCACTCTGCAGGTTTTCAAGGTGGCTACCTTGTCTTCAGTTCACACGTTCTCCTCGTTTATAACTATGCTTCTGCTGATGCCAGTCTGGCGGGAGGGTTCTACAGGCGGCAGTTGTTTGGTCTCAGAGCTGAAGGAAATTTGTTTTTAATGGTTGTTTCCTATGTTATTCTTTTTTTAATTTTTTCCTGACCTTAGGATTTTTATTGGAAGTCCCATGGTTCCCTGTGTCCCCTAATGAAGTGGTAGAGAAAAGAAGATTTTGGGTACTTGCCGTAAAATCTTTCTCGGAGCCTTCATTGGGGGGGAATACAGCACCCTCCCTTTTTGTGCAGTTGTTGGTCTATTCTTTTATGTGTTGTTTCTCCTACTACTTTCTTATTAACTGATTAGCTTCGTGCCAGGTGTACCCTGTTGAGGAGCAGCCAACTTTTTTGCCTAGTTTCAGCAGCATACCCTCAATGAATGCTCCGAGAAAGAGATTTCACAGTAAGTAAAAGCCGTCTCTTCTTGTAGATTTCCACCATAGGCAGTAGAGGTATCACAGTGTGGATGGTAGGCTGCAGCTAGTGGAGCTTTGAGGGGCTCCAACACCTCCCTGGCAGGAAGGCCTAATGTGTCTTGGACCTCAGATGAGAAAAATCCAAACACTTCATCTACAAACTAGAAATCCCAAGTCACTATAAAAGAAAAGCCGAAACATCACCAATCTAACCAAAGACTAGAGCAGCAATGGCTGCAGAGCAGGCAGCATCTAGGGTTCTATTTGTGTGATGTCACAGGCAGCCATGGTGACATCATTCCGTCAGCACCTTGCCAGGAAGTGTTCCTACCATCCAGGTAACATTCCAAGCATCCTTTAACAGATCAATTTAAATAAGCTTTATTGGCAGGATCAAAGGCTTGAGCTTTGTCAAAGACAGCGATAATTGCGAGCACGTAATGTGCAGCTGTACAGGCCACCAAATTGGTCCTCACCCAAATTTCCATTTTACATCTTGACAGAGGAGGACTTCTCTACTTTTACTGTGGATTTTGTATTATCACTTATTTTCTGTCGTCCCGCAGATCATGCAGCACTACAAGGTGACTGATTTCAGAGATGCGTTGGAGTTCTTGGCCATGCTGGCAAAAAGGCAGGGGAAGCTGAAGAAGGGTGGCACGCCTGACCATGAGAAAGCAGCCAAGTCTGTTCTAGCGGACTGGGTGAGGTAGGTGGTGCTGAGCCGTCGATGCTTCTACCAATTATTGCAGGCTTTAAATGGTTATTTTCCATCTTCATAAATGGGCAATGTCAGATAGCGCTTGTAAGTACAAACAATTTTGCAATTTGCTACTTATTAAAATTGTCAGTTGTTCTTGAGATATTAACACTTTTTGTTTGTTTAGCTCGTTGCCTTGGAGAACAACCACCGCTGCTGGGTAGTAGAACATGTGCAGCACTTACAAGCTCTTTTCTTTTGAGCTTGTAAGCATTGGGCTGAAGCTGGTCAGGATTTCTGGTGACCACTGTTGCCTCTAAATCCCAGGCCAGCTACAGTGCAGTGCTTAAAAACAAGACAATAAAAAAAAAAAAAGTTGCACTCTATCGTGCTAAAGCATGTCAATGTGAAATGTATGAAATATGAGTAGTAATACTGCTTCTGGATACTAGGAAAAAAAGTAGACGCATAGCACATAATTTGGCCAATTCATGCATGCCCAGCTGCCAACGACAAGGCAGTCTCAAATCTGCTGGTTCCTACTTGTCTAGTGTGAATACCTCTCTAAGGCTTCTTTTACACTTGCCGTGTTTTTGCGGCCCCAGTACATTTCTAAGGAGACATACAAGGTTCTCCTTGTAGCATGGGTCTAGCAGGGTGAACAACAATTATGGTACACTTTTTTATAAAGATGGATTTTGGACTTATGTGCTTTTAATGAAAATAGAATAAAAGTTATTTTTTATGGATATCACCCACGCTGGTCTTCTGCTTCACCGTCATATTACTGCATGATCCGCGCATTGGGACAGAGAGGAGGTGAGCTGATCTTTGTTGCTTTTTTTCCAAATTTTTTTAACGAACCAAAAAATTTGGTAAACTTAAAGGGAAGGTGCCATCAAAAAAATTTTTTTTCCAGCGATTGAAAAAAATGTAAAGAATTAATGTTTACATTTTCTTAAAAAATATTATCATTTGTTTTTAATTTAGTAAAATATGAAAAATAATTTTAAAAGGTTTGGCATTTCCACTTTTAAACACTAGGGGGAGCAGCTAATGAAATTTGACAAAAACCTAGTGTACAACTAGCTCACATTACTGCACTGCAGTAATTATGGGCTGAGTCTGCTGCCGTGTGTGTGATGTCACTCCTCTCCTCCCCTTCTGGTGTTTGCTAGGGGATGAGAGCATTCAGGAACACAGTGTGCAGCCATTTTGTTGGTGACTGCAAAGTTATACTGACAAGTAGACAGTCACCAGCAAGGATTCTGGGAGATATATGGTGGAGAGAGCAGGGTGACAGCAGCACAGAGTATTTCAGGAGAGCAGTGTGCTGGTCTATGGGGGGCACCCTGTTCGGTGTGCGGAGCAGCCAGGGATTGTACATAGAGCGCTGTCTTTTATACACATGGATGGACCGTCTCCTCAGAAATCCAGGAAACATTTCTGCTGATTGATGGCCTGTTCTGATCCAGACTTTGCATGCAAAGACCCCATTCCCCTCCTCAGATCCTGTCCTGGCGATGTGTGAAAGCGAGGTGACAGGTGCAGTCCGGGGTGATGCTGGGAAGGAAATGTAGCCATATAGTAACGATAAACATGAGACCCCTCTCTTCAGCTGCCTCACCAGCCCTCCCCTGAAGGCACCTAACTGGAGGTCATGCTGCCCCCTCTATTACCCCAGACTTGCGTGCAGCTGCTCAACCGGAACCACCCTAGATTGGGTCCCCTTTCTGCAGATAATACTTCCATAGTGTTCTCACATAATACCGCCATATAGATCACACATAATATCGCCATATAGATCACTCATAATACTGCCATATAGAGCACACAATACCGCCGTATAGAGCACACATAATACTGTCCTATAGTTCTCACATAATACCATCATATAGATCGCAAATAACGACGCCATAGTGTTCTCACATAATACCGCCATATAGAGCACACATAACACAGAGCACACAATACCGCAATATACTTCACACATAATACCGCCATATACTTCACACATAATACCGTCATATAGATCTCACATAATACCACCAGTGTTCTCACATATCGTCATATAGATCACACATAATACCGCCATATACATCACACATAATACCACCATATACATCACATAGTACCGCCATATACTTCTCACATAACGACGCCATATAGATCTCACATAATACCGCCATATAGATCACACATAACGGGGGAGAGGACTGCATAGGAGAGGATTAGATACACAGCTCAACAGTCAGTATCACACAGGACAGTATTAGATACACAGCTCAGTCAGTATCATACAGGATAGGATTAGATACAAGGCTCAGCACACAGTATCACACAGGAGAGGATTAGATATACAGCTCAGCACACAGTATCACACAGGATAGGATTAGATACATGGCTCTGCAAACAGTATCACACAGGAGAGGATTAGATACACAGCTCAGCACAGTATCACACAGGATAGGATTAGATACATGGCTCAGCAGGCAGTATCACACAGGATAAGATTAGATACACAGCTCAGCAGACAGTATCACACAGGATAGGATTAGATACATGGCTCAGCAGTCAGTATCACACAGGATAGGATTAGATACACGGCTCAGCACAGTATCACACAGGATAGGATTAGATACACGGCTCAGTCAGTATCACACAGGAGAGGATTAGATACACAGCTCAGCAGACAGTAAGGGTACTGTCTCACAGTGGCACTTTTGTCGCTACGACGGTACGATCCGTGACGTTCCAGCGATATCCATACGATATCGCTGTGTCTGACACGCAGCAGCGATCAGGGACCCTGCTGAGAATCGTACGTCGTAGCAGATCGTTTGGAACTTTCTTTCGTCGCTGGATCTCCCGCTGTCATCGTTGGATCGGTGTGTGTGACACCGATCCAACGATGCGTTCGCTTGTAACCAGGGTAAACATCGGGTTACTAAGCGCAGGGGCGCGCTTAGTAACCCGATGTTTACCCTGGTTACCATCGTAAAAGTAAAAAAAAAACAAACAGTACATACTCACATTCCGGTGTCCGACAGGTCCCTCGCAGTCTGCTTCCCGCTCTGACTGACTGCCGGCCGTAAAGTAAGAGCAGAGCACAGCGGTGACGTCACCGCTGTGCTGTGCTTTCACTTTACGGCGGCACTCAGTCAGAGCGGGAAGCAAGCAGACGGCAAGGGACCTGACGGACACCGGAATGTGAGTATGTACTGTTTGTTTTTTTTTACTTTTACGATGGTAACCAGTGTACACATCGGGTTACTAAGTGCGGCCCTGCGCTTAGTAACCCGATGTTTACCCTGGTTACCCGGGGCCTTCGGCATCGTTGGTCGCTGGAGAGCTGTCTGTGTGACAGCTCCCCAGCGACCACACAACGACTTTCCAACGATCACGGCCAGGTCGTTTTGCTGGTCGTGATCGTTGGAAAGTTGCAGAGTGTGACAGTACCCTAACACATATGGGAGGAGATACACTGCTCAGAGTCAGCACCACAAGGGATAGGATTAGATTCCCTCTTCCCCCCCCCCCCACTGATACTTACTTCACGGCTCCCTGCTGAGTCCTTTCTCTCTCCCGTCCTTGGTCTTCTCCTCCTCCTCCTCCTATAGCTGCAGGGCTCCTGCCATTATCCTGGGAGCTGGAGCTCACAGCTGCAGTGTGAGCTCCAGGAAGATGGCGCTGATCTCCTGCCTCTGCTGTGCTGTGGACGGCTCAGGGGGCGTGGCTAGGACCCAGCAGGGGGCAGCTTATAATGCTAGGTATAGTGCCGGGAGCCGACCGCAGCCTCCTATGCCCAGGGCTGCCGTAATTGCAGAGTGTAAGTGTCGTGCAGCTTCACTTACACTCCTGCAAAGCAAAATGGCGGCGCCCAGTGGCTGAAAAAAAAAAAATAATAATAAAAAAAAATGTTAAAGTTAAAAAAAGGAAATTTGTATGAAAAATAATTGTTTATATAAACAATTATTTTTAATACAAAAAATAAAATGCGGCACCTTTCCTTTAAGCAGGCCAAGTGTTTTTTAAAAACTTTATACCACTATAATTTTACACAAAGCAGATTATACTGTATGGATGACCAATAGTACATTTTTGTAGCGAAAAAATGTAGTCCAACTGTACCAGGTCAAGTGGCTTTAAAAATTTTTTTTAAAACCACCATAATTTTACACTAACCACAAACTCTATGGATGACCATTTGAATCCAGAAAAAGTTAATTTTTTTTTTACAGCAGTTTTTATACCACAGTAATGTAACATTAAACTGTATGGATGACAATATAATACATTTTTTCACCCAAACAAAAGAACGTGGTCTTCTTCAGCAGCTATATATTTATCAACAGACTGCAACACGTAGAGGCTGTTTTCTGCTACTCTCCATGCTCCTACAACTGTCCCTAGGCTAAATGCAGAATGTATGTAATACAAACAGCAAAGCACAGGATTAGTCCTTAGAAGAACTGTTAGTATAATAGTTCAGAATCAGCACCAGTATCACCACTAAAGGCTTCTGATTAGTTACGTATACTGTGTACACACAGGCCTGGATAACTGCCCTCTCCTTCCAATCACAGCTGTGCAATGGCATCCGTGTGCTGAGCCTGGCGGCGCCTGTCCTTTTATAACCTCTGATGTCACTACGAAGATGGCTACGACATTACAATGACTGGCAGGCAATCCCAGCATGTTTCTTGTCTGTGTAACAGGTGCCAGAGATGTGAGGCGGGGATTAGAGCTTCAAATCCAAGCACCGGTTAATGCTCGCCTAGTAATGAGCACCCGGATATCACAGAGCAAGCTTGCGCATCCTTTTATAAATAACTAATGGTATAAACAACAAAATCTAGTATGTAGAACATGAATTACATGTTTAACCCCACCACCTTGAGATTTTAAGTTTTTGTGCTTTCATTTTTCATTCCCCTTCTTCTCAGGCCCATAACTATTTTTTTTTTTTTTTTAATTTTTCTGTCAATATGGCCATGTGAGGGCTTGTTTTTTTTTTCAGGACGAGTTATAGTTTTCATTTACACCATTGGATTTTACCCTATAGTGTACTGGAAAACAGAAAATTCCAAGTAAATTTTTATTTTTAAAAAGTGCAATTACACAATTGAGTTTTATATTTACTATGTTCATGGTAAAACTGACCTGGCAATATGATTCCCCAGATCCGTGCGAGTATGCAGGTACCAAACTTGTGTAGGTTATTTTTTTTTTAAGTGGTGAAAAAAAGGAGATTTTTGTGTACTCACCGTAAAATCTTTTTCTCTTAGCCTCTAATTGGGGGACACAGGACCATGGGTGTTATGCTGCTGTCCACTAGGAGGCGACACTATGCATAATCTGAAAAAGATTAACTGTGGCTCCTCCTGTGCAGTATACACCCCTGGACGGCATCAGCCTTCTCCAGTTTTGTGCAAAAGCAGTAGGAGGAACGTAACATGAATAACATAATTATGCCTGTAAGGAGGCAACTATGTACGAGCTCAAGAAACAATATGAGAACTCAACAGTTACAACAGCCCGGAAAGGGCAACAGGGTGGGAGCTGTGTCCCCCAATTAGAGGCTAAGAGAAAGAGATTTTACGGTGAGTACACAAAAATCTCCTTTACTCTGTCGCCTCATTGGGGGACACAGGACCATGGGACGTCCTAAAGCAGTCCCTGGGTGGGAAGCAATGGACGAATATTGTGCAGACAGGCCCGTACACTTAGGGCACCGCCGCCTGCAGGACACGTCTACCCAGGCTCGCGTCCGCTGAGGACTGGGTATGAACCCTGTAGTGTTTAGTAAACGTGTGTAAGCTAGTCCAAGTGGCCACCTTACACACTTGTTGTGCCGAAGCCTGGTGCCGGATGGCCCAGGAGGCCCCTACCGCCCGTGTAGAGTGTGCCGTAATACCGGCTGGAAGAGGAGAATTCTTAAGGCGGTACGCCTCTTGTATGGTGGATTTGATCCACCTGGCAAGAGTAGCTTTGGAAGCTGGCATACCCTTGTGGCCGCCTTCCGGAAGGAGGAAAAGGGAATCAGACCTCCGGAAGGACGCAGTCCTAGACACGTATATACGCAAAGCCCTGACAAGGTCAAGCGTATGCAGAGCCTTCTCCACTCTATGAACCGGAACCGGACAAAGGGATGGTAGTGAAATTTCCTCATTGAGGTGGAAGTCGGACACAACCTTCGGGAGGAAGGATGGGACCGTACGAAGAACTACCTTGTCCTGGTGAAATGCCAGGAAAGGCCGTCTGCAGGAGAGTGCTGTCAGTTCAGACACCCTGCGTAGCGAGGTGATTGCCACCAGGAAAACCACCTTCTGGGAAAGAAGGCGGAGCGGGACCTCCTTAAGGGGTTCGAAGGGTGGTTCCTGCAATGCTGTCAGGACCAGGTTGAGGTCCCACGTTTCTAGTGGTCGTCTGTAGGGGGGAACCAATCGGGAAACCCCCTGAAGGAAAGTCCTTACTTGCGGCTTGGTAGCAATACGCTTTTGGAAAAGCACTGAGAGGGCTGACACCTGGCTCTTAAGCGAGCCCAATGACAGCCTGGCCTCCAGACCCGATTGGAGAAAACCAAGTACTTTGGGTATGGAATAAGGGAGTGGGATCTGGCCACGAGATTCGCACCAGGTAAAGAAAGCTTTCCAGGTACAGTAATAAATCTTGGCAGAGGCTGGTTTCCGTGCTCTGATCATGGTTCCAATGACATCTGCCGAGAGCCCTGCCTGGGTTAGAACACAGGTCTCAATGGTCACGCCGTCAAATTGAGAGCCCCTGAGTTCTGGAGGTAGAACGGCCCTTGTGATAGAAGATCGTGGCGGTCGGGGAGACGCCAAGGGGCGTCTGCTGTGAGTTGTACGATGTCGGCGTACCATGTGCGTCTGGGCCAGTCCGGTGCAATGAGGAAGGTTGGAACTCCCTCTTGTTTGATCTTCCTCACCACTCTGGATATCAGGGGGAGAGGTGGAAAAATGTACAGAAGCTGGAACTGGGTCCAGTCCTGAACCAGAGTGTCTGCTCCGAGCGACCGCGGATCGTGTGTTCTGGCAATGAAGTTGGAGACCTTGGCATTGAAATGGGATGCCATTAGGTCCACATCCGGGGTCCCCCAGCGGAGACAGATCTGTTGAAAAATTTCGGGATGGAGAGACCACTCTCCCGAGTCTATTCCTTGTCGGCTGAGGAAGTCTGCTTCCCAGTTGTCCACACCCGGAATGTGGACCGCCGAAAGAACCGACCCTGTGTCCTCCGCCCAGCGGAGGATATGTGACACTTCCCGCATCGCCTGGGTACTGCGGGTCCCCCCTTGATGATTCACATATGCCACAGTCGTGGCATTGTCCGACTGTATCCTGATGTGAGAGGCTGCCAGTAAGTGATGGAAGGCCCTCAATGCCAGTAGGATGGCACGAATTTCCAGGATGTTGATGGGCATGGTTGCTTCCACTGGGGACCACTTGCCCTGTGCCCTGTGGTGTAGGTGCACCGCACCCCAACCCGTCAGGCTCGCGTCGGTGGTCAGAACCTTCCATTGACCTGAGAGAAAGGATTTCCCCTTTGCTAGCGAGGTTGGCTTGAGCCACCAGTGCAGGGACCTCCTGGTTGACGACGTTAGCTGGAACTCCCTGTCGAGAGAAAAGGGATTCCTGTCCCAGGACTTGAGAATGGCTAGTTGGAGAGGTCTGAGGTGAAACTGGGCAAATGGGACAGCTTCTATTGCCGCTGCCATCTTGCCGAGGACTCTCATGGCAAACCGGAGAGATCGAGGGGGTTTGCGGAGGAGGGTGCGAACTGCTAGTCGGAGAGCCAGTGCCTTGTCCTTGGGAAGGAGCACTAGACCCCTGGAGGTGTTGAATAACATTCCCAGGAAGGTCAGGGACTGACTCGGGGTTGGTGATGATTTTTGTAGGTTGATTAACCAGCCCATGCGACTGAGAGTATCGGTTGTGATTGAGACGCTGAGCTCGCAGTCCTTGAAGGTGGGAGCCTTGATGAGTAGATCGTCCAGGTATGGAACGACTACTATGCCTCTGGAGTGCAGGACGTCCATGGTGGCTGCCATGACCTTGGTGAACACTCTGGGAGCCGTGGCGAGTCCAAAGGGGAGAGCCACGAATTGGTAGTGGTCCTGGCCTATTGCGAACCTGAGAAACCTCAGATGGGCAGGTGCAATGGGTATATGCAGGTATGCGTCTTGTATGTCTATGGAGGCGAGATATTCTCCCTTCTCCATGGACGCAATGATGGACCGAAGGGACTCCATGCGGAAATGACGGACCCGTACATATTTGTTGAGCTGTTTTAGGTCTAGTATGGGCCGTACGCTGCCTCCTTTCTTGGGAACTACGAACAGATTGGAGTAGAACCCTCGGAAGCGGTCGGTCGTGGGTACCGGTACTATGACTCCTGATTGACAAAGCGAGGAGACCGCTTGGTGGTAGGCTCGAGCCTTGGCTGGCGGTTTTGGGGGGACAGAGAGGAAGAACCGGTCCGGTGGGTTGGAGGTGAAGTCTATTTTGTATCCGGAAGACACTAGTTCCGTGACCCACCTGTCTTCTGTAATAGGCAGCCAGACTTGATGAAAGAGCAAAAGTCGGCCGCCTACTGGTGTGGTGTTTTCCGGAGTCCGTGAGTCATGAGGAGGAGAAAGTCTGAGATTTTCCTCCTCTGGGCTTAGACTGGCCTGCTTTTGACTGCCAGGTCTTGTCCGACCTTTGCGTCGATCGTGAGTTGTCCCTGCGTGGGGAACGGTTACGATTTTGTACTGGACGTGAGACGGACCAGCCGGAGGAATTCCGAAAGGATCGGAATCGAGTTTGGTTACGCTTCTTGTAGGTGCGTTTAGGTTTCAGTTGGGGAAGAGAAGTACTCTTACCCCCTGTGGCGTTGGATATCATAGTGTCCAACTGTTCACCGAAAAGTCTCCCACTGAGGTAGGGGAGGTGCGTGAGGGACTTCTTTGAGGCTGCGTCCGCTTTCCATTCCCGCAGCCAGAGGATACGCCGAATCGTGATGGCGTTTGATGCTATCCCCGCGACTCCCCTTGCTGAATCCAGAGCTGCATGGAGCATGTAATCTGCTACAACAGCAATTTGAACCGCTTGGTTCGACAGTTCAGGAGCGGATGCTTGGAAGGCTTGTAAATTCTTTGCCCAGGTCAGGATGACCTTGGCAGCCCAAACTGAGGCGAACGCGGGAGCCAGGGATGCCCCTGCTGCCTCGAAAATTGAACGAGCCATGCGTTCTACCTGCCGGTCTGCTGCGTCCCTTAGGGTTGAGCTATCTGGCAGTGAAAGGAGGGTCTGTGCTGCTAGCCTGGAGACTGGGGGATCCACTTCAGGTGGATCTGTCCATTCCTTGGTGTCCTTTTGTGGGAAGGGGTACCTCGCCTCCAGATATTTGCGATTAGCGAATTTTTTCTCAGGCTGTGAGAGCTGTTTTTTAAGGATCGCCTTAAACTCTGGGTGGTTAGAGAAAACCTTAGGCGGCTTCAGAGGTCCTTCAAAGGAAATCTGATGTTCTGGGGCCTCTGGTGGCGGATCAGAAATGTCCAGCACCCGATGGATGGACGATATTATGTCCTCAACTAGCGCTGTATTGCTAGGAGGGATTGGGATCAGGGACCCCTCCGTTTCCCTGTCTGAGTCAGAGTCGCAGATGCCTTCCAAATCCTGTGTATCACTGAGGCGTCCCCTGCTGGGTGAGCTGGGGAGTAGGCCTTCTCTGGTTGGGGATTGCGGAGATCTGCACTGTCTGTCCCTGGAATGGGACGGTCTAGATGACCTGGAGCAACGGTGTCTCTCCCTAGAGGGGGATGATCATGTGCTATGGGATAACGCAGATGGACTTGATCTATGGATCCGCTTGCATCGTGACCTAGACGTGGATGTGCCAGGGTCATCTTGTTCCTGAGTCAAGCTCTCCCTTTGCTGGGTAACGGTCATAGCCGGGGCATGACCCTGCAGAGCCTGAAGCAATGTGGAAGTTAGGTTATCTATAGACTGCGTCATAGATTGCGATATCTGAGTAGCCCATTCCGGTGTGGCATTAGACACCGAGGCATTGGCAGGGGCTTCTTGAGGCTGTGACACAGTAGTTTGTATACAGTTCTGACAATGCGGGTACGTGCTACTACTGGGGAGAGCGGTCCCGCAGGCTGTGCAGAATGCATAATAGCAGTTCTGCCTGGTTCTCTTGGACCTTGAGCCCGGCATAGTGCACAGAGTGCAGAAGTGCTGCCAGCAGATGGACCTTACAGGGGTAGAGAACCTACAGGGGAGCCTTATAGGTAATATGGATTCACAGCTGAGTAAAGATAACCCAGCTGTGATCTTACCCCACCAGTGTACCCCTAGGTCCAGCGCCGAAAATCCACAGTCCTGTGCCCCCCGGAGACTGGCTGCCTGGTCCTGGTCCTGCAGACCGGGAGATGCAGGGTTAATCTGCAGCCGAAAATGGCTGCAGAGACAGAGGAGAGAGGAGGAGAAGGGGGCGGAGAGCTGGAAAAAGGCGGCAAGGCTATAAAAAACCCGCCCTTTCTGTCTCGATCCGCCCCTTGTATGACACTGTAGAGTGTCATATTTGTCATCCGGGGGGCGGGCCGAGGGTCGGAGAGGAGGCTGCTGCTTCAGCTAGGCCGAAGCCGGGGCCTAAATTAGATGCCTGAGGCCCAGAAGGGCTCCAGGCCGGCGCGAAAGTCCGGGAGGGGGTCGGATCTGAACCGGACCCCTCCGGATTTGAAGGCAGGATGGCGGTGGGGCTATAAGCGGAAGGGGGAGCCCGGTGAGGGGTCCCCCTGAGGCAGTAGAGAGCTGGTGCTGCCGCAGAGACAGGGATGCTGGGAGCCCTGTGTCTGTATGTGCCATGCCTGCCTGCACTCCCCCCGGCCCCAACAGGAGCCCGCAGCTGGGCTGGGGTCCCTGGATGCAGGCGCAGTATGCTGGCCCATTGCTGGGAGCTGTAGGATGCTGCCTGTACAGGCCCTACCTGAGGTGTCTCAACCTAATACCCCCAGAGGGGGATTAGGGAGGGTGCTTTTGTCACACCTTCAGGGGCCTTTATCCTCGCCTCGACCTCAACCCAGAAACCAAAAGGAATTGGGGAAGGAGGGGGGGTCTCGACTTCGAACCAGCACCCGAGGGACTGGGGAAGGAGCAACATGGGGAATAGCCATCTCAACTTCAACTGGGCACCCCATAATAGGGGGCCGAGGAAGGAGCCATGCCGGGGGTCTCACAGGAGACCCTCTTTTCTTCATCTGTAATCCCGTCGGAAAACGGGAAACGGAGTAAAACGGAGTAAAAATCTTTAGGTGTGCCTCCTTTGCGACACTAAGCAAAAACTGGAGAAGGCTGATGCCGTCCAGGGGTGTATACTGCACAGGAGGAGCCATAGTTAATCTTTTTCAGATTATGCATAGTGTCGCCTCCTAGTGGACAGCAGCATAACACCCATGGTCCTGTGTCCCCCAATGAGGCGACAGAGTAAACTTGACATTTTGTAAGAACAAAATTGCTTTGGCCTCCATTTTCTTTGATCTGGGGCTGGGTTAGGGTTTTTTTTTTTTGCGAGCTGACATTTTTATGGATACCATTTTGGGCTAGATACCATGTTTTGATTGCCAGTTATTGTAATGTAGCAGAGGCCCAAAAAATGTAATTTTTGCATTCTAGATTTTTTTAACCTTCTAATTATTTTATATTTTGATAGGATTGCTGTATTCATTAATGTCTAATCTAAGTGTATATATATATTTTTTACTGGCTCTAATAGTCTCTTTAGGGGACTTGTAGCTCTGATCATCCGATTGTCTGTACACGTAGCAGTCCTCAAAGCCCTGTTATGCATAGCAATAAATCTATCTCCTTTGAACGCCGACCATAAGCCGGCATTCATAGGGACTCACAATGACAGGGGGGGGGTCTTCTGCAGGCCCTTGGCTGTCCTGACAACCCACTGGCGCCCTGCAATCACGTGACCGGTGCCGACGGGCAGGTTTTGTGACGCACTTCCTCCTGGCACGTGTTAAATGCCTCTGTCAGTGATTGACAGCAGCATTTAAATGGTTAAGTTGTGGGTGGATCTCTGATCTGCCTGCAGCTGTTAAAGGGACATGAATGCAGATCAGATCGGCCATCAAGTGCAGGAAAAGATTCCCATCTTAAAGTTACTAAAAAATACAACTTGTCGCCCATTGTTATTCGGTTTGTTGCAAAAATACAATTCTCATTGTGTCCAGAAAACCCACAGACTGTCTGGGCATGCTGGGAGTTGTAGTTTTCCAGTAGTTAAAGCCACACAATGTGTTACGGTACGGAAAGCACTCACTTTTCACCTGGATTGTGTAAATGGGAATTTATTTTTGGGGGACGTTCACACAGGACTGTTACTGATGATGGGCGGTATAGCATCATAAAAATGTGCCCGATTTGTTGTTGATTTTCTACTGCACCCTATCTGTGACCGGCTGTCTGCCATCTTATATATAACGCCTATCTGGTCTCTCTCACAGTGGTAGAATCAGTTACTTCACCCACCCCCCTGAGACGCACACGTTACCCACTCACATCAGTGCGGAGATTGTCACAGAAATGGGGAAGGTGTTTGATTTTGAAGCCTTGGAGATGGATAATGACGAGTCCTTGTCACGTAAGTACAAGCAGAGGTGATAGGAGCCAGTGTCCTGCACCCGATCCTTCCCGGAGTAGTTGTCCAGTTCCATTTTACATCTATGTTCTCCCGCTCTGTACAGGAGTCCAGTCTGCTCCTCAGGGCATTGCTATGGAGAGCGCAGACTTGACGGCCGGAGTCATAGAGGAGGATGCAGAATGGTCATATTCTACAGAGGCAGCGCCCAGCCCAATAGAGGAGGACGGGGATGATGAGGTGTGTGCAGTCATACAAGACAATCCATTTTTTCTATTCGCCACGACAGCACCCACTGAGAGAGGGGATCCGCCCCTAGGAACAGGAAACCTACAGAGAGATAAAAGGGGTGCCCCCCTCGCTCCTCAGTTGGTTTCCTGTTCCAAGAAGGGAACCTATAGAGAAGATTCCTGGAAAATGAGAAGAGGAAAACCCGCCTGGATTGCCGCCTGTGCAGTTCTGGTTGAGCGGCAGGGGCTCCAGTGCGGGTAACAGGGTCGGGGGAATGTTCCTGCTGGCTCCCCCCTCCTCTGGGACACATGAGAATTCTCATGTATTATCAACAGTCTCCCTGCTGGGACACTGTTTGAAGGACCGCCCCGCTGTTGTACAGTACCTGCAACGCCAGGTGATAAGGTAGCAGAGGGAGAGCAATGTGTGATGAGATTGTGAGGCAGCGCCTACCTGCATTGAAGGTCCGGTAAGAGACGCTGCTGTATAGCGCTGAGATGCAGCGTGGATGCGCACGCATGCGCGGTAAGGAGAGTGCCCCGGAAGTACATGGGTATACTTCCGGGAGCGCTGTGAAGAGGGAATGGCGTGCCTGCTGTGGACCCTATTCTATTGGAGACAGCACGGCGGTTCCAAAGGCGGTCCTATCCGGAAGAGGATTCAACTACCCGAGACTGTGGTAACAAAAAAAGAGAGAAAACGGGGTGTGCATGTGTGGGTGTATGGGGCCCACCTCCTCTATGTAAAGGCCCCGTCTCACATAGCGAGATCGCTAGCGAGATCGCTGCTGAGTCACAAGTTTTGTGACGCAACAGCGACCTCAGTAGCGATCTCGCTATGTGTGACACGTACCAGCGATCAGGCCCCTGCTGTGAGATCGCTGGTCGTGTCGGAATGGCCTGGGCCGTTTTTTGGTCGTTGAGGTCCCGCTGACATCGCTGAATCGGTGTGTGTGACACCGATCCAGCGATGTCTTCACTGGTAACCAGGGTAAACATCGGGTTACTAAGCGCAGGGCCGCGCTTAGTAACCCGATGTTTACCCTGGTTACCAGCGTAAATGTAAAAAAAAAAAAACAGTACATACTCACCATCTGATGTCCGTCAGGTCCCTTGCCGTCCGCTTCCTGCTCTGACTGAGATCCGGCCGTACAGTGAGAAGTGAGAGCACAGCAGTGACGTCACCGCTGCGCTCTGCTCTCACTGTACGGCGGCACTCAGTCAGAGCAGGAAGCGGACGGCAAGGGACCTGACGGACATCAGATGGTGAGTATGTACTGTTTGTTTTTTTTGGTAACCAGGGTAAACATCGGGTTACTAAGCGCGGCCCTGCGCTTAGTAACCCGATGTTTACCCTGGTTACCCGGGTGCTGCAGGGGGACTTCGGCATCGTTGAAGACAGTTTCAACGATGCCGAAGTCGTTCCCCTGATCGTTGGTCGCTGGAGAGAGCTGTCTGTGTGACAGCTCCCCAGCGACCACACAGCGACTTACCAACGATCACGGCCAGGTCGTATCGCTGGTCGTGATCGTTGGTAAATCGCTATGTGTGACGGGGCCTTAAGTCACTCGGATATGGTGGTATGTGCGCCAATATGTCATCCCCAGAGGATAATACTGAGCGACCACTGGAGGAGCTAATGTTACCAGCACGTGACACTAGCAAAAAGGGTAGTGGACACTCTAAATTGAGTGATCCCACAGAAAAATCAGGAAAGGACAGCAGGTCAACCCGGTCCACACCCCAGGCTAAGCAGACATCCCTACAGCCGGTATTTTATGGTCATACAGCCGGGTGAGATTGTTTTAAAACTATACTGAGCTCATGGTCGCATATTTGTTTCTATTGTTTTCACAGGCCAAAAAAGCGGGGAAGACCAAGCATAAGCAGTGCGCATTATGTGCTGAACCCCTGCCTGCCTGCTTGATACTTATCCCAAAAGATTATGCCAGTTTTGCATAAGTAGTACCTTGCAGGAGGAGGGGTCAAAATGGAGGACATTCGCTTAATGATCCGGCAGGAACTACAGTCCTTTAGTGGCCCTTCTTTGAATGTAGAAAAGAAATCCAGTAAAAGGTTACCCTCACTCAGAGCAGACACATCTACAGAGAGTGGAGAGATAGATTCAGATATTTCACAGGCCTCGGGTTCTTCAGATGAAGAGGTCTATGTATGTTTCCCAACAGATGGTATTAATAATCTGATTAAATCTGTAAGAGACACAATGGGTCTATCAGAAACCAAAGAACTCCAGACTCCGCAAGAGGTTATGTTTGCGGGTCTCTCCCAGCGGAAAGGTCGTGTGTTCACTGTAAATCAGACTATTAAAGATCTGGTTAAAAGAGATTGGAACAAACAGGGGCAAAAAGGGTTTGTGCCCATAGCTTGTAAAAGACGCTACCAACATCATGACGAGGACCTAACCACATGGGCTAAAGTGTACGCTGCTGTAGCCTCTACTTCTCGCTGCTCCTCCTTGCCTGTAGAAGATGTGGGGACCCTGTCTGATCCAATGGATCGGAAATCGGATGCACTTCTGAAAAGATCCTGGGAAGCCTGCATAACGGCATTCAAGCCAGCAATTTCGGCCACATGTACGGGCAGATCTATGCTGGTCTGGCTGGATCAACTGGACCAGATTATAAAGAATGGGATGTCAAGAGAAAAATTACGTTCTACTATTCCCTTGATTAAAGGTGCTGCTTCTTTTTTGTCAGATGCCTCTATAGACTCTCTCCGTTTGGCAGCCAGAACAGCTAATCTAACCAATACAGCTCGTAGAGCGTTATGGTTGGTTGAAAAATTGGAAAGGTGATGCCCAATCCAGGTCTAGGCTATGTGCGATACCCTGTCTGGGTGAGTACCTTTTTGGGACTGTGCTAGACAAATATACTGACTAAAGCAAGTGAGGGGAAAAAAGGGTTTCCTAATTCTTTCATTCCCTCCTACAGAAGGGCATTCAGGAAGCCGCCATTTGGCAGGAGAAAAGACTTTAAGACCGCTGTAATAACAAAGAATTCAGACAGAAGGGGAACCTATTTAATAGACGTCCCTTCAAACCTGCTGATAGATCCCGCTAGTTCTTCCCTGCCAATAGGGGGTAGATTGCTACATTTCAGTCACCAATGGAAGAAAATAACTATTAATTCCTGGGCCATTAATATTGTATCATCCGGCCTCACCTTAGACTTTATCCGGAGACCTCCGGATTCCTTCCTTTTGACTTCCTTAAAATCTCGGCCACAGCAGGAGGCAATAGAGCTAGAAATTTAAGTCTCTCTTGGCTAAGCAGGTGTTAATAGAAGTTCCCGAGTCTCGGAGAGGATTTTACTCTCCGTTGTTTCTGATTCCCAGGCTTGATGGATCCTTCAGGACTATAATAAATTTAAAGAAATGAAATACCTTTTTAAAATCTAAAACCTTTAGGGTATGTGCACACGTAGAAAGGTCCACTGCAGATTTTTCCGCAGCGGATTTGATAAATCCGCAGGGCAAAAACAGTGCGTTTTTCCTGCGGATTTATCGCGGATTTACTGTGGATTTACCGCAGTTTTTGTGCGGTTTCTACTGCGGTTTTAAACCTGCGGTTTTCTATTATGGAGCAGGTGTAAAACCGCTGCGGAATCCGCACAAAGAATTGACATGCTGCGGAAAATAAACCGCTGTTTCCGCGCGTTTTTTTCCGCAGCATGTGCACTGCGAATTGTGTTTCCCATAGGTTTACATTGTAGTGTAAACGCATGGGAAACCGCTGCGGATACGCAGCAAAATGTGCAGGGTGTGCACATGGCCTTAAAATGGAGTCTATACGTTCAGCTATTAAAAACCTGTTTCCTGGTTGCTATATGGCGGTTTTAGATCTTAAAGATGCGTATTACCATCTACCTATACATCAATCACATCAGTAGTTCCTTCGAGTAGCTGTTACAATAGGAGGCCAGATTTGTCATCTACAATTTAGAGCAATGCCCTTCGGGTTGTCCATGGCTCCCCGAATTTTTACAAAATTATTATTAGAGGTGCAGTATGGTGGGCACAACTACATACTAGAAGACTGCAAAAATTGGTCTTAGAGGATGATATCAGAATGCAGGGACATTTAAAAGGCATAATATTCCTCTCATCAGACGTAGTTCGCTCCCTTAAATGGTGGTTAGACCCGGAAAATCTCTCGGGTGGAGTTCCTTGGGTGGTAGTCCCTTCAAGCATAATTACCACAGACGCTAGTCCTTGGGGCTGGGGTGCACATTTTAATGAGGAGGTAGTTCAGGGTCAGTGGTCTAGGACAGAGACTAGTGACTCTTCTAATGTAAAGGATTTGAGAGCAATATATTATGCCATACTCCACTTTCTTCTGAAGCTACGAGGCTCCCATACAAGAATTCTTTCCGACAACACTACCTCAGTAGCTTACTTAAACCATCAAGGAGGTACGCGGTCAAACAGTCTCATGAGCGTTACAACAAACATCATGAATCTAGCCGAGAGGAATCTTTTGTCCCTGTCAGCTGTACATATCAGAGTATAGACAATTTTTGTGCAGACTTTCTCAGCCGCCACACCCTTCATCAAGGAGAATGGATACTCAGCAGACGGATCTTCAAGATGATAACTACCCGATGGGGAGTACCTCAGATAGACTTATTTGCAACAAGATCCAACAGACAGGTCAAAACATTCGCCTCGTTGTGCAGGCAGGACAATCCGGACGTATTTGACGCTCTGCAGATTTCATGGACATTCAGTCTGGCTTATTCCTTTCCCCCATGGAATCTTCTTCCTCCCTTATCTTCCTGATAACTACAGGAAGGGGCAAGAGTATTGTTGATAGCTCCATTTTGGCCCAAGAGGCCATGGTTTTCATGGCTAAAGGCAATGTCGATTTCCGACCCTTGGATTCTTCCTTAGACCCGAGACCTCCTGTCACAGGGCCCCTCAGGTCAAGGGTATGAATTTGACAGTTTGGAATTTGAGAGGAAATTATTGAAACTTAGAGGATTCTCTGAAGGTTTAATAAATACACTCATGAAAAGTAGAAAACCATCCACTACAAAAATTTACGCCAGGGTCTGGGGAAAGTTTCTCGAGTTTCACACAGGACCGGTGTGTACAGAAATACCTATATTTCCCATATTAGAGTTTCTGCAGAAGGGACTTGAATTAGGTCTCTGCAAACACTCTGAAAGTTCAGATTTCAGCTCTAGGAGCTCTTTAATTGTGATATTGCAGATAATAGATGGGTATCTCATTTTATATCTGCGTGTCAACGATCAAAGCCAGTCCATATACCACAGGTCCCACCATGGGATCTAAATTTAGTCCTGGACGCATTAACAGAAAGCCCTTTTGAGCCTCTTCATATAGCCTCATTGAAATATATCATGCTAAAGACTGTATTAGTAGCAGCTTTGGTATCTGCTAGGAGAGTGAGCGATCTCCAAGCTTTGTCAATAGATCCTACGTTTTTATCACTAAGACCTGATAGGACGGGTCCATTTTTAAAATTATTCTATCTTCCCAAAGTCGCTACTAAATTGTCCCAAGATATCTTTCTACCTACTTTTTATGAAAACCACTCAATTCCAGAGGAGGAGAAACTTCATGCCCTAGATGTAAAGAGGACTGTTCTGGCCTACTTAGAACCAAGGACTGGAGGCAGAGCAGGGCTCTCTGTGTCTTTCCAGGGTAATAAGAAGGGTTCCAGACTCACGAATAATACGTTATCCCGCTGAATTAGAGCTGCAATAGTACTGGCATATAAAGCTAAAGGAAAAGATCCACCAAGAAATGTGGGAGCAAACTCTACAAGGGCTATGTTGGCTTCTTGGGCGGAAGAGGCGGACGTGCCAATAGATCTTGTATGTAAGGCCGCAACCTGGTCTTCGCATTCTGCCTTTTATAGGCACTATAGGCTAGACCTATCTTCTTCCTCTGACTTGGCTTTTGGAGTATCATTTCTTGACACGGTGGTCCCACCCAGGTGATTTGTCTCTGTAAATCTCTCAGTGGGTACTGTCGTGGGAATAGAAAAAAACGGATTACTTACCGGTAGTGCTCTTTTATAGAGCCCACGACAGCACCCACTCACATCCCTCCCTTATTATAGTTTCATGTGGTGCCTTGATGGTGAGGAGTTAAATGTAGACTGTGTATAATTTGTAAATATGTACATATAATTGAGCTTATTAACTAAATCCGAGTGGCGGTTTCTCCCATTCACTGTAATACAACTGAGGAGCGAGGGGGGGGCCCTGCCCCTTTTATCTCTCTGTAGGTTTACTGTTAATAGGGGCGGATCCCCTCTCTCAGTGGGTGCTGTTGTGGGCTCTATAAAAGAGCATTACCGGTAAGTAATCTGTTTTTTTCCCCTATTCCCATGCAACCCTTTTAATTTAATAATAATAATAATAATAATCTTTATTTTTATATTTTTAAAGTTTTATAGTTATAAAGCATCGCCTGATGGGACTCCTATGTATTTGGCTTGAACTAATCTCCACCTTGGCACTGTATTTTATAGTTTGGACCTATGACAGTCGAAATTAAAACAGTCAAAAGCAAAACCCAGGAAGAAGTGGAGCGAGTACCACGAGCTCCAAGCTTAAAGGAAATTCAATCGGTGGATCCACTGCAACAAGGACAGGCCCTGAAGGCAGCCGGCAAGAGGCGGAAGAAGCTGCAGAAGAGAGCAAGTGAGTCTCCAGCCCTGCGCTCGTCAGAACTGTAACAGCGTCAGGTAGTCCCTATGTAGATGGAGGAGATGAGTGCTGCCGACCACACAACCGGAGATTCACATTATATGCACAGGTTGTGACAGAATAGGGTCAATGCAAACCTGACATTTTCTTTTTCTTTTTTTTTTTTGTTCTTGCAGATAAAATCGCCACCAAGTTGTCAGACACATTAACACAAGCAATGAATTTTTGATTTGATGACGAGTGAAACCCAAGTTGTCTAGAAGTCTCCCGGCCGGATCTGCTGTATGTTATCGTCCTAAGACTATATGTGGCCTGTAACCTGTTGTGCGACAACGAGAAGATATTTATGCTAATTAAAACATTTGTATTGGATGAATTGCTGTTTTTTCTGTGTAAGTGTACAGTAAGTTTATGGGGGTCCGCAGACTGTCCTAAAATGACATCAGGTTGAAGCTACCAGACCATCTACTGGCAAAGGTCACCTCCCCTATTAGCCCCTTAATGTCCAATGACAGATATATCTGACATTGTACCCCTCCCCCTGTTTAATCTGGAGCATTTGTTGGTTCCATTAACCCCTTCATGACCCAGCCTATTTTGACCTAAATGACCTGGCCATTTTTTGCCATTCTGGCCAGTGTCCCTTTGAGGTAATAACTCAAGAACGCTTCAACGGATCCTAGCGATTCTGAGATTGTTTTTTTCGTGACATATTGAGCTTCATATTAGTGGTAAATTTAGGTCGATAATTTTTGCGTTTATTTTTGAAAAAAACAGAAATTTGATGAAAATTTCGCAATTTTGAATTTTTATTCTGTTAAACCAGAGAGTTATGTGACACAAAATAGTTAATAAATAACATTTCCCACATGTCTACTTTACATCAGCACAATTTTGGAAACATTTTTTTTGCTAGGAAGTTATAAGCGTTAAAATTTTGACCAGCGATTTCTCATTTTTACAACAAAATTTACAAAACCGTTTTTTTTAGGGACCACCTCACATTTGAAGTCAGTTTGAGGAGTCTATATGGCTGAAAATGCCCAAAATTGACATCATTCTAAAAACTGCACCCCTCAAGGTGCTCAAAACCACATTCAAGAGGTTTATTAACCCTTCAGGTGTTTCACAGCAGCAGAAGCAACATGGAAGGAAAAAAGGAACATTTAACTTTAGTCACAAAAATGAACTTTTAGCAACAATTTTTTTATTTTCCCAAGAGTTAAAGGAGAAACTGGACCCCGAAAGTTGTACAATTTGTCCTGAGTACGCCGATACCCCATATGTGGGGGGGAATCACTGTTTGGGCGCACGACAGGGCTCGGAAGGGAAGGAGCGCCATTTGACTTTTTGAATGAAAAATCGGCTCCAATCTTTAGCGGACACCATGTCGCGTTTGGAGAGCCTCCGTGTGCCTAAAGATTGGAGCTTCCCCACAAGTGACCCCATTTTAAAAACTAGACCCCCCAAGGAACTTATCTAGATGCATAGTGAGCACTTTGAACCCCCAGGTGCTTCACAAATTGATCCGTAAAAATGAAAAAGTACTTTTTTTTCACAAAAAAAATATTTTAGCCTCATTTTTTTCATTTTCACATGGGCTACAGGATAAAATGGATCTTAAAATTTGTTGGGCAATTTCTCCAGAGTACATCGATACCTCACATGTGGGGGTAAACCACTGTTTGGGCACACGGCAAGGCTCAGAAGGGAAGGAGCGCCATTTGACTTTTTGAATGAAAAATTAGCTCCAATCGTTAGCGGACACAATGTTGCGTTTGGAGAGCCCCTGTGTGCCTAAACATTGGAGCTCCCCACAAGTGAGACCATTTTGGAAACTAGACCCCTCAAGGAACTTATCTAGATGTGTGTTGAGCACTTTGAACCCCCAAGTGCTTCACAGAAGTTTATAATGCAGAGCCGTGAAAATAAATCACTTTTTTTCACACACAAATAATTTTTTAGCCCTCATTTTTTAATTTTTCCAAGGGTAACAGGAGAAAGTTACACAAAGTTGTACAATTTTTCCTGAGTACGCTTATGCCCCATATGTTTGGGTAAACCACTGTTTGGGCGCACGTCAGGGCTCGGAAGGGAGGGAGCACCATTTGACTTTTTGAATTCAAGATTGGCTGGAATCAATGGTGGTGCCATGTCGCGATTGGTGACCCCCTGATGTGCGTAAACAGTGGAAACCCCTCAATTATAACTCCAACACACCCCTAACCCTAATCCCAACTCTAACCATAATCGTAATTACAACCCTAAAGGTACCTTCACACTAAGCGACTTTACAACGATAACGATAGCGATCCGTGACGTTGCAGCGTCCTGGATAGCGATATCATTGTGTTTGACACGCAGCAGCGATCAGGATCCCGCTGTGAGATCGCTGGTCGTTGCTGAAAGTCCAGAACTTTATTTCGTCGCTGGATCTCCCGCTGACATCGCTGAATCGGTGTGTGTGACACCGATCCAGCGATGTCTTCACTGGTAACCAGGGTAAACATCGGGTTACTAAGCGCAGGGCCGCGCTTAGTAACCCAATGTTTACCCTGGTTACCATTGTAAATGTAAAAAAAAAAACATACTCACATTCCGGTGCCGGCGTCCGCTTCCCTGCACTCTTCCTGCATCCTGTGTAAGTGCCGGCCGTAAAGCAGAGCGGTGACGTCACCGCTCTGCTCTGTGGGAGATGCCGGAGATGTTCGGCGCTGATGCAGGAGTGCAGGGAAGCGGACGCCGGGCACCGGAATGTGAGTATGTGTTTTTTTTTTTTTTACTTTTACAATGGTAGCCAGGGTAAACATCGGGTTACTAAGCGCGGCCCTGCGCTTAGTAACCCGATGTTTACCCTGGTTACCCGGGGACTTCGGCATCGTTGGTCGCTGGAGAGCCGTCTGTGTGACAGCTCTCCAGCGACCACACAACGACTAAACAGCGACGCTGCAGCGATCGGCATCTTTGTCTGTATCGCTGCAGCGTCGCTTAGTGTGAAGGTACCTTAACCCCAACACACCCCTAACCCTAATCCCAACCCTAACCCCAACACACCCCACCCTAATTCCAACCCTAACCATAACCCTAACCACAAAAAGCGCACTGTGTTTTACTTGCGGATTTACTGCAGATATCCAGTGTTTTTTGTGCGGATTTCACCTGCGGATTCCTATTGAGGAACAGGTTTAAAACACTGCGGAATCTGCACAAAGAATTAACATGCTGCGGAAAATACAACGCAGCGTTTCCGCGCGGTATTTTCCGCACCATGGGCACAGCGGATTTGGTTTTCCATAGGTTTACATGGTACTGTAAACGTGATGGGAAAACTACCACAAATCCGCAGTGGCCTATCCTCACCGTGTGCACATAGCCTAACCCTAAGCCTAATTGCAACCCTAACCCTAATTCTAGCCCTAATTGCAACCCTAACCCTAGTGGAAAATTTAAAATAAATATATTTTCTTTCATTATTTTCCCTACCTATGGGGGTAATAAGGGGGGGGGGGGGGCTTTATTTACTATATTTTTATTTTGATCACTGTGATCACAATGATAAATATGTGCCTGGAATGAATCTGCCGGCCGGCAGATTCGGCGGGTGCACTGCGCATGCTCCCGCCATTTTGGAAGCTGGCGGCGCCCATCGTTGAAGACGGACGGACACCGGGACTAGGTAAATATGGGGGGGTGGGATTGGACAGCGAGGGGAGGACAGGGGCAGGGGAGAGGAGGGCAGCGGAGGACAGGACGGAGGGAAGGAAGGAAAGACTGACAGCGGCATAATTTTTGGGAGCAATAATATACAGTATATATATATATATATATATATATATATATATATATATATATGTGTGTGTGTATATGTATATATAATGTGTGTATATACAGGAAGAAGCACACGCGAAACGCACGTCGGGGCTGTACGGTTCAGCGTGCCATTCGGGCGAGCACATTGGGAGAGACAGGTGTGCCCTGTCAGGTTTAATAAGTGGGATTTCTTGCCTTGTAAATGGGGTTAGGACCATCAGTTGTCTTGTTCAGAAGTCGGGTAGATACACAGCTGATAGTCCTACTGAATAGACTGTTAGCTGCTTTTTTCTTAAAAATTCTATGTAAAGAAAAACGAGTGGCCATCATTACTTTAAGAAATGAAGGTCAGTCAGTGCGAAAAATTGGGAAAACTTTGAAAGTGTCCTTAAGTGCAGTTGCAAAAACCATCAAGCGCTACAAAGAAACTGGCTCACATGAGGACCGCCCCAGGAAAGGAAGACCAAGAGTCACCTCTGCTTCTGAGGATGTTTATCCGAGTCACCAGCCTCAGAAATCGCAGGCTTACAGCAGCTCAGATTAGTGACCAGGTCAATGCCACACAGATTTCTAGCAGCAGACACATCTCTACAACAACTGTTAAGAGGAGACTTTGTGCAGCAGGCCTTCATGCTAAAATAGCTGCTAAGAAACCACTGCTAAGGACAGGCAACAAGCAGAAGAGACTTGTTTGGGCTAAAGAACACAAGGAATGGACATTAGACCAGTGGAAATATGTGCTTTGGTCTGATGAGTCCAAATTTGAGATCTTTCGTTCCAACCACCACGCAGAAAAGGTGAACGGATGGACTCTACATGCCTGGTTCCCACCGTGAAGCATGGAGGAGGAGGTGTGATGGTGACCACAGAGTGAAGGCAAAAGGGCCAACAAATGCTAAGCATCTCTGAGAACTCCTTCAAGACTGTTGGAAGACCATTTCCGGTGACTACCTCTAGAAGCTCATCAAGAGAATGCCAAGCGTGTGCAAAGCAGTAATCAAAGCAAAAGGTGGCTACTTTGAAGAACCTTGAATATAAGACATATTTTCAGTTGTTTCACACTTTGTTGCTAAGTATATAATTCCACATGTGTTAATTCATAGTTTTGATGCCTTCAGTGTGAATGTACAATTTTCATAGTCGTGAAAATACAGAAAAATCTTTGAATGAGGTGTGTCCAAACTTTTGGTCTGTACTGTATATATATATATATATACACACACACACACACATACACACACACACACACACACACACACACACACACACACACACACACTGCCACAATGAATTTTAAACAAAACAATTCAGATGCAGTTGAAGTTCAGACTTTGAGGGTTTGAAGGGTTTAGGAGTTTCAGCTCCTTAACATGTGCCACCCTGTTTTTAAAGGGACCAAAAGTAATTGGACAGATTCATTTTAAGTAAAATGTTCATTTTTAGTACTTGGTTGAAAACCCTTTGTTGGCAATGACTGCCTGAAGTCTTGAACTCATAGACATCACCAGACGCTGTGTTTCCTCCTTTTTGATGCTCTGCCAGGCCTTCACTGCGGTGGTTTTCAGTTGCAGTTTGTGGGCCTTTCTGTCTGAAGTTTAGTCTTTAACAAGTGAAATGCATGCTCAATTGGGTTGAGATCAGGTGACTGACTTGGCCATTCAAGAATATTCCACTTCTTTGCTTTAATAAACTCCTGGGTTGCTTTGGCTTTATGTTTTGGGTCATTGTCCATCTGTAGTATGAAACGACGACCAATCAGTTTGGCTGCATTTGGCTGGATCTGAGCACACAGTATGGCTCTGAATACCTCAGAATTAATTCGGCTGCTTCTGTCCTGTGTCACATCATCAATAAACACTAGTGACCCAGTGCCACTGGCAGCCATGCATGCCCAAGCCATCACACTGCCTCCGCCGTGTTTTACACATGATGTGGTATGCTTTGGATCATGAGCTGTACCACGCCTTTGCCATACTTTTTCTCTTTCCATCATTCTGGTAGAGGTTGATCTTGGTTTCATCTGTCCAAAGAATGTTCTTCCAGAACTGTGCTGGCTTTTTTAGATGTTTTTTAGCAACGTCCAGTCTAGCCTTTTTATTCTTGATGCTTATGAGTGGCTTGCACCGTGCAGTGAACCCTCTGTATTTACTTTCATGAAGTCTTCTCTTTATGGTAGATTTGGATATTGATACGCCAACCTCCTGGAGAGTGTTGTTCACTTGGTTGGCTGTTGTGAAGGGGTTTCTCTTCACCATGGAGATTATTCTGCGATCATCCACCACTGTTGTCTTCCGTGGGCGCCCAGGTCTTTTGGCATTGATGAGTTCACCAGTGCTTTCTTTCTTTCTCAGGATGTACCAAACTGTAGGTTTTGCCACTCCTAATATTGTATCAATTTCTCAGATGGATTTTTTCTGTTTTTGCAGCTTACGGAAGGCTTGTTTTACCTGCTTGGAGAGCTCCTTTGACCGCGTGTTTACTTCACAGCAAAACCTTCCAAATGCAAGCACCACACCTCAAATCAACTCCAGGCCTTTTATCTGCTTAATTGAGAATGACATAACGAAGGGATTGACCACACCTGTCCATGAAATAGCCTTGGAGTCAATTGTCCAATTACTTTTGGTCCCTTTAAAAACAGGGTGGCACATGTTAAGGAGCTGAAACTCCTAAACCCTTCATCCAATTTTAATGTGGATACCCTCAAATCAAAGCTGAAAGTGTGAACTTCAACTGCATCTGAATTGTTTTGTTTAAAATTCATTGTGGTAATGTCTATAACCAAAATTAGAAAAATGTCTCTGTCCAAATATATATGGACCTAACTGTATACATGAACAGATATATATACACACACACACACACACTCACACTAGATGGTGGCCCGATTCTAACGCATCGGGTATTCTAGAATATGTATGTGTGTATGTAGCAGCCACGTAGTATATAGCACGGGCCACGTAGTATGTAGGAGCCATGTAGTATATAGCAGACAAATACTACGTGGCCTGTGCTATATACTATGTGGCTGCTATATACATACATACATATTGTAGAATACCCGATGCGTTAATACAAGCCACGTAGTAAATATAACAAAGGCCATGCAGTATATAGCCGCCACGCAGTATATAAGACAGGCACACAGGCGACGTAGTATATAGCACAGACCACGCAGTATCTAACACTGGCCACGTAGTATATAGCAGCCACGCGGTATATAACACAGCCCACGCAGTATTTAGCCGTGTGGGCACCATATCCCTGTTAAAAAAAAAATAATTAAAATAAAAAAGTTATATACTCACCCGCTGGGATCCAGCGGAGCTCTGGCGATGCGCGCGCAGCTGCCGCCATCTTCCGTTGCCAGGATGCATTGCGAAATTACCCAGATGACTTAGCGGTCTCGAGAGAAACCGAAGTCTTCTGGGTAATTTCGCTATGCATCTCTGGGAACGGAAGATGGCGGCAGGCGCGAGCGCATCGTCGAACGGCGGAAGGTGAGAATAGCAGGTTTTTATTTTTTTTTTATTTTTAACAGATCTTTTTACTATTGATGCTGCATAGGCAGCATCATTTGTAAAAAATTGGGGACACACCGGGTTAATAGCAATGGTAACGGAGTGCGTTACCCGCAACATAACGCGGTCTGTTACCGCTGGCATTAACCCTGTGTGAGTGGTGACCGGAGGGGAGGATGGAGCAGGCGCTGGGCACTGACTGCAGGGGAGTAGGGAGGGACTAATCTGACTGTGCCCGTCGCTGATTGGTCGCGGCAGCCATGACAGGCACCAATCAGCGACGCGGGATTTCCGTGACGGAAGTTGCCGACAAAAAGACGGAAGTATCCCTTAGACAACTATATATATATATATATATATATATATATATATATATATATATATATATATATATATACACACACACACACTGTGATGCAGTGACCCATGTTGCAGCTAGAGGGCGCTGTATGTGCTCTTCAGGATACGCATGGAGGCGTAACTGTAATGGTGATAATGAGATAGTGACCGGCATTATTGTAAATGTCCGGTATGTATCGCAGCAGGAGTCTGCGCTGTAAGCCAGTAATGTTGTTGTTCTGGGACCTGTAGTCCCACACATATTTGTATAGTTGTAAAGGGAGGCTTACAGGGTTAGTTGGAGAGCTGGGTGGGTCTGACTAACTACACACACCTCCCACCCAGGGGAGGGGTTACAGGTACATAATGTTACCATGGTGTGGTCACATGGTGGAGAGTGTTTGGATTTGTTTGGTCCATGTGCAAGGTCCTGGAAGCCTATGTGTTGGGAGTAATCTCTCCCTGAATAGCACGTGGTGGGGCTTTGGCACCGAGTGGCCTGTAATTTAATGTTGTGATACTATGTGAGTAGACATTGATACGGCGCATGGACAACCCCGGGAATTAGAGGGGGACTGGCGGGTGTAGTGTCTGAACTGTGAGTTAAAGCCGTGTATGAAGTATGAGAGTTAAAATGTATATAATGAACTGTGCATGACCCAGTTTATGCTGCATAAAAATAAACCGCATAGACTGTTTGTGGGAGAAACCCATTCCTGTGTTCCTGAATATCATGGCCAAGTGAGTGTCCCCAAACACACTCAGTAAGCGCTATCTAATAGTGCTAGACTGCGGGCAGCGATCCAGGAGGCACGTGTGGAGGGGATTGCTGTAACTCGGCGGGGTTGCGAAGTTTGCTGTGGATCGGCGGGTCCACGAAGCTTACAAGCGTCTGGCTGTTTCTCGGCGGGGTTACGAAGAGTTGAAAGTCTGTGGTGCGGAGCCGTGCAGAGGCTTGTGGAGAGTAGGTGCAGGTACAGCAGGAGGTTCTGCAGGAGCTGCAGTTGCAACAGCAGCAGCTTGTGATCAGCACCTGGAGGTGCCGGCGGTTTGTGGCTGCAGCAGGAGCTGTGGTAGTGCCAGCAGGAGCTGGTGAGGTGTCGTAAGGACATTGGTGGTTCAGATTGTGCAGACTCTTAAAGGGCCAGTGCTAACCCAAAGAGACTTTTTTGTACTTTGCGAACTGGTGCCTGAGAGTACCGTGGGGAGTCCACGGGGTGTACCCCAGGGAAGGGGTAGTGTCCCTAAAAAAAGGTGGTGTCTGTAAAAGTGGGTGGTGCCCCCAAACGGATGGTTGCCCAAAAGGGGTGGAGTCCCAAAAGAGGGTGGTAACCCGAACAGGGATAGTTGCCCCAAAAGGGGTGGAGTCTCAAAAGGGAGCAGTAACCCAAGCAGAGGTGCTTGCCCAAAAAGGGAAGGAGTCCCAAAAAGGGGCTGTAACCCGAACAGGAATGGTTGCCCAAAAGGGGGTGGAGTCCCAACTAGAGGCAGCGGCGAATGCACTATTGGGCTGTAGACAGGAACAACGTAGTTCATGCTATGTAGGTCCATGGTATGCTGTGGATTGAACGGACAATAAGGTGTCGCTGACAGTGTCCCTTCTGGCTAGATGGGGAAAGTGTGTGATGAGGCTGATAGACCCTGGGAGTAGTGTCTTGAGGATCCATCCTGAATGTTTTGTCGCTGGGAACGGGGTCGAGTGAATGGCTCTGGTGGGGACGTTAAAGGACATTTGACAGCCTACCTATACATTGACGCGACAGAGGGGTCCACATACCACGAAGTGATTGTAGTCCCAGACTTACTTTATCCTATGGTAATAGGTCGGGACTTGGAAGCCCTGTGGGATTGGTGGTTAAAAGGAAAAGTCTCTGTACAGGTAATATGTATAGGTGGTAAAAATATGGATAATGCACCCCCTTGAGTTGACAGTCCCACGTTAGGCATGACCAGAGGAAAGGTTGTGTCTACCCAACTTACTGACCTGACGTCACCTGAAGTATACCACAATATGACTGATGGTGTGATAGTTAAAAAGAGTGGAGTTGACACCCAGATAGAGAGAGACTTGGAGGTTCACCATACTGTGGGGTGTGACACACAGACTCCGGGGGTGACACTGACTCTGAGAAAGTAAGGGAGTACAGTAAAGAAGAGCCCCACAAAAAGTGCAAGTCCTCCCATCAGCGGAGCAGCAAGGGCCACATAGAAGTTGTTCAAGTGACTCTGGCTGATAATAGAAGGTCTGGTACTTCTACCTCCCAAGAGAGTTCTCTTTCAGATGCTGAAGAGATTGGGAAGGAAGGTGATGTGTCATTGCCCGTAGCAACCGATAGGGACAAATATGGGAAAGGCTCCAGAAAACCTGATGTGGAAGAGCTGGGGTACTCAGATACCCAAGAGAGGGCTGACACTGACAGTGCTGAGTCCAAGGGTGCAGAAGTGGAGGAGGCCACCAAAGGAGTGAGGCCTGAAGCAGATACTTCCTCGAGTGATGGAAGCTCAACCAAGCCAGAGATTGGAAGAAGCGACTTAAGGAGGTTCTAGGAGACAGTAGAAGCCCGTATGAGGAGCTTCGGAGACAGGCTGCTGAGGGCCAAATGGGTGGCTTGGAGAAAGAGGTGTCTAAGCTCAGAGGTCACCTGTCAATGTGGCAAACTGTAACCAAGGCCCTAAGGGAAGATGTGGAAGTGCTCAGAGAAGCATTAAGAAGTCCTCTACAAGAGAAAGAGGTGGTAACGAAGCAGAGCTGCCAATTCCCATCTTGGCGAAGGCTCATGCAGAAGACAAAACTGAGGAAGAGTTGGCGCCAAAAGCAGAACAAGACAGTCACGCAGTCATGGCAGATGTCTTGATGGAAATGTTTGAGGCAAAGCGGGAGCCGTCCATCCATGAGGAGAGTGAGTCTTCGCTCTTCAAGTGCATGATAGTATTGAGGGAGGATCTGAAGTGACCCTTCATGGTTGACAGTGATTTTCAAATTGATCCACAGGGCGTTGCCGGCAACTGAGAATAACCAGACGGAGACGTATGTCTCTGGGGGGATCGAGCAGATCTCTGACCCCCGTTTATTGTGTCGCACTTTTCATAATCTTAGAAGTTATACTTCAAGCAATCAAAATAAGAACACACTCACAATTCTTAACCTATAAGAATGCAAGAACAGCTTGTACTTCAAGGTCCCGTAAAACGATTTATCTCAAAACAGCAAGATGGAGTCGAAAAGCACAAAATGAAGCCTGCTTTAATTTTGCATAGTTTAACCTTTCACAATAGAGGTACCCGAAGAGGTGCGAGAAGCATGTACCAGTAAGGATGTGCATGAGGCCTTTAAAAAGGCAATCAAAATGTGTGGGGTGCACTGCGCACCAGAGACTAAACAGTTGGTGATACTATCGACTAGGGAAGTCACAGTGAAGTGGGTGGCTATCCTGAGGGATATGCACCTACATACCTCCACAGAAAGCGGATGATCCTGTTGAGGAATAAAGAAGCCGCTCGATGGCTGCAGCGTGCAAGGAAAGCTCATAGTCGGCTGGGCTTGGTGGAAGTACCCAGAAATCTGGTGGGGAAAGTACCATTTGTCATTGTTGGCTCAATGTTGGCCTTACATATATGTGAATGCTCCTCGAATATCGGGTGAAGTGCCTGAAAGAAATAGAGCAGCTAAGACTGGACCGACTGCAGGTTAATAAACAGCTGCAGGACATAAGGTGGCGGCCTCCTTCAACCTAAGGAAAAAGTAACAAAAGGGACCCTCCAAATAAAGCAATGGCTGACCGCCAAAGACGTGAGAGACAAGGAGGTTGAGTATCTGAAAGTGGCAGTTCTACTCCCAGTACAAAACTAAGGGACATGGACAGTAGCAGACGTAGTAACGAAGGGTCAGACTCAGATCAGTCACTAGGCTCGACTGGACGGTGGACGCATGACCGCAACAACCGTGGGTGGCGGCCATGGAAAGAAAGGTCACGTGAAGGGGCACACTTGGAAAGTGTGGTGACTAAAGGTCTGGTGGCACAGACAAACTGTCACTTAAGGGCCAAAGCTCAAGTCTTACATGTTGATGGCTGGGGGTGGAGAAAACCTAACAAGGGTGTGATGTGTGATGCTCAAAACCAACAGAGATGGTTCTCTTGACCGGTAGGGCAAGGTAACGTGCGTGACCTGTCTCGAGACCCGAGGTGTATGACAGGTGTTCAACCCCACAAGTTTGAACAGAGGGGGGTATGTGATGCAGTGACCCATGGTGCAGCTAGGGGGCGCTGTATGTGCTCCTCACGATACGCATGGAGGCGTAACTGTAATGGTCATAATGAGATAGTGACTGGCATTATTGTACATGGCTGGTATGTGTTGCAGAGGGAGTCTGTGCTGTAAGCCAGTAATGTTGTTCTGGGGCCTGTAGTCCCACACATATTTGTATAGTTGTAAAGGGAGGCTTACAGGGTTAGTTGGAGAGCTGGGTGGGACTGACTAACCACACACCTCCCACCAAGGGAAGGGGTTACAGGTAGGGTTGAGCGAAACGGATCGGACAAATTAAAAAATCGCCGACTTTCAGCAAAGTCGAGTTTCATGAAACCCGACCCTAGTGTGGGATCGGCCATGAGGTCGGCGATCTTCGCTCCAAAGTCGCGTTTCGTTTGACGCGTTCAGCGCCATTTCTCAGCCAATGAAGGAGGAAGCAGAGTGTGGGCAGCGTGATGACATAGATCTCGGTCCCCACCATCTTAGAGAAGGGCATGACAGTGATTGGCTTGCTTTCTACAGCGTCACAGGGGCTATAAAGGGGCGTGCACGCCAACCGCCATCTTACTTCTGCCGATCGTAGCATAGGAAGAGATTGCTGCAGCTTCATCAGAAGAAGGGATATAGTTAGGCAGGGAAGATTAACCCCCAAACCACTTGTGCTGTAGCGATTTCCACTGTCCAACACCACCTTTTTTTAGCAGGGACAATGGAGGCTTTATCTTTGTGCATCAGCTCTGTAGCTTATTAGGCTGCCTTATAAGGCTCCCTGATAGCTGCATTGCTGTTTGCACGCTGCTGTGCAAACCAACTGCATTTTTAAAAGCAAAAATCCTGTTGCTCCTTTCTGCAGTTATGTTGTTTATTTGTCCACACTTGTGTGCAGCAGTCCTTTTTATTGCTGCCATACTTGTCCTGAGATCATTGTAGGGAGATTGAAATTGTACTACAGTCCTTGTATTTTTTCATATATCTCCCAGCCACTTACATTGCATTGTTTTATGCACTGGGCCTGAGTTTGGGTTCAGTCTCCCCCCCCCCCCCCAAAAAAAAAAAAAAAATCAAGTGAGATTCAAATTCTCCCAAAGTGGATATACCTCAGTCCTCTTAGTTTGTCGTATATCAGCCAGCCACGTTCTGCCACTTACATTGTGTTGTGTTATACACTGGGCCTGAGTTTTGGTTCAGTCTCCCCAAAATAAAAAGGAAGATTTAAATTCTCAACAAGTTTATATACACCTTCTACCTTGTTTTAAAGTACCATATAACGGTTGTTATTTTGGTTACATTTTCCAAAAATGAGGAAGTCTGGTGGAAGAGGCCGTGGGCGGTCGGTGCCAGCTGGTACTAATGGTGGAAGAGCATCTGGTGGTAGTGGGAAAAGCAAAATAGCACCTGAGGCTGGAGGTGTTGAGCCAGCGTCATCGTCTGGCTACACAAGGCCTCGAAGGCTCCCTTATCTGGGAATAGGAAAACAGCTTTTAAAGCCGGAGCAGCAGGAAAAAGTTTTGGCTTTCCTTGCTGACTCAGCCTCTGGCACTGGCACAGGGTCCCTCATAGTACAATGAAGTGTCTCGGACGGTGGTGGTGCACAACCAACGTGAGACACAGTCGTAATATGAGGGGCCTTGTGCAAAACCACCGCCCACGAGAGTGTTCTCCCCCCAGCTCGAACAGTGCTCTACCACTTGCAATACTTACCTCTCCCTGCTCCACCACTGTGTAGTCTGTGCTGTTAAATCCTTCAATGGCACTGCCAATATAGATTTGTTGAAATGATAGATGATAGTTAAAATATACAGGGGCCCTGGCCTCCATTTAGACCAGTTAATACTTTGTGCCTACTACTATCACTGTCTGCTACTCAGCAGAGGAGCCCACCCCTGTACCTAGCTATGCCACCTGTTTATGAAAAAAATTTTGGCAGACATTTAGCCTACTTACTTATTTGGGCCTACTCACTGTGTCTGCCACTCCTTACAGTTGTCCTCCGCTAAATAAAGCAATGCCGTCAGTTTAGTCCTGTTACCAATTTTGAACTGCATTTAGCCCACTTTATTATTTAGGCCTATATCTGTGTTTCCTCCTGATCCTGCCCATTGCCCAGCCACTGCTAGATGTCTGCTGGTACATTGACTCAGACCACTACATTCCCCTTGCACTCTACACAGCCAGAATCTGACCCTGCTGAAAGTCAGGTTCCCCTTCCTGCATACTATACCACCTTACATGGGGACAAAGAGGAAGGTGCAGATGAAAGTGCAGGTTCCTTCATCAGGTGGGCGGGGGCTTACTCGTTGGTGACATCACTGGCACAGGGCCCCTCATAGTACTCAAAAGTGTCTCTGCCGGTGGGAGGCGCCACACGCCATCAAACACACCGCCGTACTATGAGGTGCCCTGTGCCAGTGCCAACGAGTGGGCCCCCACTGCTTGCTCCGGATCACAGCACTTCCAAAGTTGAAATACTTACCTCTCCCTGCTCCACCGCCATGATGTATTACGCGTTTCCTGGGCCCACAAAAAACTTGAGCCAGCCCTACCCACCACCACAACTTTAGCCAAATGACCCCCAGTTTTCAATGCCTAACTATTATTATAAAGTAAGTTTTCCTCCCAAAGTTGGAGGTAAATATTGCCTCTTCTTGACAGAAAAATATGTTAAATGCTGCTGAGGACAGGAAATAGTCAATGAGATCTGAACAATTTCGTGCTGGTCTACTGGTGAGGACTCTGCAGTTTGTTAGGAAACTATCTGCAGCAATGTGTTAACATACCCCAAGCTTTAGAAATGTAGAAATAAAAATTCAACCCATAGTTCTCAACCAGTTTTATTAAAAAACACAAATAAGTCCAAAAAGGAGAAAAATATAAATATATTTATACATACAAGTTTATAACAAACTTTACAAAACAATACGTAGAACTAAGCCACATTAGTGATAAGTAAAAAAAAAAAAAAAAAAAAAAAAAAAAGCACCCCCCCACGGCACCACCAACATGCAGCCTCATGAGAGTGACATTACCCCCACTTGCCAACACAGCCACACGAGATTTACAAATGTAAAGAAAATCCAGCTTCATGGTAATTGCTACATTAGAAAATATATAAAAAAATGAAAACATGCTAAACTGCAGAGACAGCATAGAAACGCGTTTCAGACGCACATGGCCTCGTGTGTTTGAAAGGCGTTGCTCTGCTGTCTCTGCAATTCAGTACATCTTGATTTTTTAATCTCTTGTACAATAAATTGTGATTTCCTATAAGCTGGATTTTCTTTATATTTTATTTACATTTGGTCCCAGGGATTCTGTGCTTCTAGAGCTTGGGTAAGCTTTTTTTTTTTTTTTAATTTAAATTTTATTTACAAGGGAGTTACATCACCCCATTCGCCTTGCAGCAAACCAATACGTATGATCTCCTATGATCGTAACCTCAACCTCTTTCCAAAACACATCCTCAGAACACTCACACCAGTCCTGCGTCCTCATTTGTACAAGGCTCCATGGTGCAGCCCCTCAGTCCTCTCCTTACAAGGCTCCATGGTGCAGCCCCTCGGTCCTCTCCTCACAGCTCCATGGTGCAGCCCCTCGGTCCTCTCCTTACAAGGCTCCATGGTGCAGCCACTCGGTCCTCTCCTCACAGCTCCATCGTGCTTTCTCGCTTCTCTTCTCCAGCGAGTCAGTCCAGCAGCTTCCTGCTATCGGGTCTTTAGTACTGGAGGCCCCGCCCCTTCCGGTGACATCATTACCTCAAGAAATCCACTCCGTTCCAGTCGCTACCTTGTGCCGTGCGGGCGGCGCTGTCTGAAGGTGAGAGGGTAACCGTTAGTGTTCCGTTTAGTGTCACCCGAAAATCATCACGTATGGGGGCGCAGTCCCGCTCCGGAGGACGGGGCGCTGGGATTTATCTCTCATCTAGCACTGGCTCTTGGATTTGCTCCCCATATTGTCCAGTTGTGATGTACTGAGTTACAACTATAATGGTCACCTGCTAGTGGCATTTAGGGGGTTAAACACGAGTGATCGGAGCGTGCTCCCAGTGCAGCGGATAGAGGCATCCCAAATATACAAAATGGACCTTTTTTTTAGATACAGGGTATATTTTGATTCTGATTCTGCACATTTTCGATATTTTTTCTTTTACCCCAGATGGGCAAGTGATGGTTGCAGCCACATATTGTTGAAGAGAGATTGGCTGCAGTGGTCACATGTGTGTTTACTGAGCTGGTATGACCGCCACCTTCATCTGTTAACCACTTAAAAGCCAATCCTGAGAATAGTATCTCAGGGGTTACGCGATTCAGGGTGTTAGAGCAGGCTGACGGCTTCTTCATGGGTTGTAGTTAGACGACTAAAGCCGGGATCACACATGCGAGAAATACGGCCGAGTCTCGCATATTAATACCCGGCACTGCCGCCGGCACTCAGGAGCGGAGCGTGCGGCCACATAGCAATACATGGAGCTGCACACTCCGCTCCTGAGTGACAGCAGCAGTGCCGGGTATTAACATGAGAGACTCGGCCGTATTTCTCGCGTGTGTGATCCCGGCCTAATACTTCTTCTTGCAGGTGCTTTCCACAGTGGCCGTCCTTAGTGATCTCTTGTGATGTCTTTCCCACAGGAAGCCACCATGGGGCTGCTCCAGAATCTCGTTCGCGGCTTTGTCCGAGGTTCTGACCGAATGGCCGAAATCACCAGCAAGATGGGACCCAGGTCCTTCAACAGGGGAAGAGGAGCTAAGCGGGTCGGGTACCTGACCTCCAATAATAAGTTCGTCAAAGTGAAGGAGATGGTGCCGGAGTTCATTGTCCCTGACCTGAGCGGCTTCAAGTTGCGGCCGTATGTCTCATACAAGGCTCCTGCCGGGACTGAGGAGAAGATGACAGCAAAGAGACTGTTCATGGAAACTGCTGCTCCGGCCATAGAGAAGGACATTGACAACGGAAGCTTCGATCCCAATAATCTGGAAAAATACGGATTTGAGCCGAGCCAGAAGGGCAAATTATTCAAGCTGTATCCGAAGAACTATGTGCAGTAGCCGAGATGGTGGTGGACATTGACCCCTCGCTACTCTGCTGTAATTATATGGATAATGCTGAACGCTGCTTGTGTGTCGTTATTTATTATGTCTGATTAGGGCTGGAGTACACCGCCGTATTATGGCTATGTTTTATATGGAGCCGTAATAGGGCTTCACTAGAGGAGCATCTTCTCTTAACATCTTCCATACTTACAAGAACTGTACAGCCTCCGTACAGACTGACCTCCCAAATTGTTTTTTGGGATCTATTATATGGATGCAACAACTTAGTCGCCCACAGTTCTACTGAACTGAACGCCTGTGGTGCCTAAAGGGTTAGTCTGATCTTGTGATGGTGAATTAATTGGATATGCTATCACTTTATGATTAGGGTTGAGCGAAACGGATCGGACATTTTCAAAAGTCGCCGACTTTCAGCCAAGTCGGGTTTCATGAAACCCGACCTGACTGTGGGATGGGCCATGCGGTCGGCGATCTTCGCGCCAAAGTCGCGTTTCATATGACACTTTCCCCGCCATTTTTTCAGCCAATGAAGGAGTGTGGGCAGCGTGATGACATAGGTTCCGGCTTGCTTTGTGCGGCGTCACAGGGGGTAAAACCGCCATCTTAACGTTTGGGATATAGCGATTTGCACAGTTAAACACAAATACAAACTTTGCAGGGAGGGAGAGACGGAGAGAGAGAGAGAGAGAGAAAAATCCCCATTGACTTGCATTGGGTTTCGTGTTTCGGTCAGCCCCCTGACTTTTCACAATAATCGGCCGATTTCGCACGATCCTAAAAAAGCAAAAGTCGCTCAACCCTATTTATGATTACTGGGACCCTCATGAATCCTGTAAATGATAGGGGTTGGCTGTCCTGCAAAAGTCAAAAGGGGACACAGCACTCTGGCTAGGTGGGTGACCCCCTGATCATCTAGTGATGGTATATTCTGATGATATAAAATGGGAATACCACTTTAAAGAAACTTTGCTAGTACGGGAAATGGTGGCGTTTGCTGGGCGGGTCTGACCTCTGGGACCACCCACAATCCCGACAACAGTGCTCTGCAGAGCCTCTTCTTGGATAAAGTGCAGGTGCACACACTTGACCTCTGTTTAGTTGACTATGGGACTGTCGGAGAAACCTGAGTTTATCAGTCCCATAGAAAGTAGAGAGCAGATTGTGTATGCACCTCTGCTCCATCCAAAAAGTGGCTCAGCAGAGCACTGTTCTTATGATCTTGGGGGATCCTAGGGTCAGATCCATAGCAATCAGCAAGTTATCGCATACCATATTGATAGGCTGTAAGGTAAGAATTTGGTAAACCCCCTTTAATCTATGACTCCTACTCAAAGTTCTGTTCTGGCTGTTCTACTTCTTGGGAGTCCCAGGGATCATAATATGACATCACAGCAAACAGATGTGACTGATGATGTGAACGTAATGCAGAGTCACTGCCAATTCGAAAGATGAAATCCACAGCTATTCCAAATTCAACGGAGCCTTAGGCTATATTCACACAAAGGTTGGCAAGGCTTTAAAACAATGACACGTTTCTCAAGTGGAATCTGCTTCAGGAATTTTTTTTGGGGTGGATGGGAGAGAATGGAGTGAATGAGGAGTTTCTTTAATTTTCTGATTCTTAGCAGCTTTTTGGTTGTATAGGGACTGGTTTGGAACAGACTCCATCAGGAGGAGCTTCACAGAAGTGATAGGTGCTTCCTTGAACCAACCAGGACAGTTTCCCATAGGAATGATTTCAAAGAGTTTTTTCTAGGATGGTTTTGCAGATCTGCTGCTTGTAAGGGTATGTGCACACGTTGATGATTTTGCTGCGGATCCGCAGCAGTTTTCCATGAGTTTACAGTACCATGTAAACCTATGGAAAACAGAAACCGCTGTGCCCATGCTGCGGAAAAGAACACGCGGAAACGCTGCGGTTTACATTCCGCAGCATGTCAATTCTTTGTGCAGATTCCGCAGCGGTTTACACCTGCTCCTCAATAGGAATCTGCAGGTGTAAAACCGAAGGTGGAATCCGCACAAAATCCGCTGTAATTCTGCAGGTAAAACGCAGTGCCTTTTACCCGCGGCTTTCTCAAATCTGCTGCGGAAAAATCCGCAGACCTCAAAAATACGTGTGCACAGCACCCGAGGCTCCGTACAAGAGGCTTTTTATTGTTTTTCTCTTATCAATATACAGAAGAAACAGCTTGTTCCTCCTATATATGAACTACTATAATAAAATATGGATCATTCCACTCAAAAGAATTTCATTAAGACAGAGACATTTATTTCTTCAATGTAAAGAGTAAACCACATGTGTGCACACATCTGTGTTTTCACATATAATGGGTGCTGGTGCAGAGGCCTCTGACCATGGGGGTCTATTCTATATCTCTTATAAAACGCTGCTCCCTGTGGTGTCTAAGGCTACTTTCACACTAGCGTTGTGCACTGCACGTCGCTATGCGTCGTTTTGAAGAAAAAACGCATCCTGCAAAAGTGCCTGCAGGATGCATTTTTTCTCCATAGACTTGCATTAGCGACGCATTGCCACACGTCGCAACAGTCGTGCGACGGTTGCGTCGGACCGTCGCCACCAAAAAACATTGCATGTAACTTTTTTGGCTGCGTCGTGTCCGCCATTTCCGACCGCGCATGCGCGGCCGGAACTCCGCCCCCTCCTCCCTGCACCTCACAATGGGGCAGCGGATGCATTGAAAAACAGCATCCGCTGCCCCCGTTGTGCAGTGCTTCCACAGTATGCGTCGGTGCGCCGCAAAGTCGCATTGCGACGTGCAGTGCACGACGCTAATGTGAAAGTAGCCTAATGCAGCAACATCATTATTACCTTATTTTTAGGATTAGAAGACTCACTTTTTTCCCAAAAATTTTTTTGGAAAAAGGTGATTCTTATAATCCAAATGTAGCTTACAGGCTGTGGTGGAGCGGGGTTCCAGAGTCGCTGCTACAGGAAGCTGGCGGCGGCAGGAGTAGGGCAATGCTGCGGGTCCTAGGCTGGTATGGGGTGCTCGGCGGCGAAGGGGCTCCACCGCTTTGTGAAAGCCTGGAGTCTCCGACCTTTCCATGGTTTTTCATGGGTTGGACTTTGAGAAAATAGCCACTGCCAGTGGCGCATGTGCAGATTGAGGTCTTGTGAGACAAGATCTTGGTGTTGAGATCTCAATCTGCACATGTGCTGCCTCCATTTTCCTGGAGTCCACTGCATTCAAAACCCCTCAGGTGCAGGGGCTCTGAGCTTTCACATAATGTCAGCTCCTGCACAGCCAATCAGCCCCTCCTCCCATGGGGCCAGCAACATTCCCCCATTCCTGTCGCCTCGAGCTTCCTGAAACAGTGACCCTGCCTACTGGGACCCCGCTCCACAGCAGCCGCCACCCCCGGTAAGCTATCGTAATAGCGGACTATACGACGCACCACCATTTTATTACAAAACGTTTTCCCCTATTTCCCTCCCCAAAATTTGATGTGCATCTTGCAATCCGGTGCATTTTATAATCTGCAAAATACAGTACTTTCTTCATCACTGGAAAAATGTTAACTTTTGTTTTTTAAATGGAAAATATTGTTTTTTTTCCTTCCAAGATTTAAAACTTCTTTTGTCCCCACAGCCATCTGAAAAAAACAAAAACAAAAAGAAACCCCACAATTCATTGTTTTGTTTTTACAGGGAATAAGGTGCAATAAAAATTACCTGGTAATATGATTCTCAGGACGATTACTGCAAGACCAAACCTATAGTTTTGGGTTATATTTAGTAGTTTAAAAAAATATTTTTAGAACTTAAAAAAAAACAAAAAACATTTGGTCTGTGTTGTCATTTTTTGAGACACTGTATACAGATGTGAGAGAGATTGCCTTTTGTATGATGAGCTGGCTGACGTTTTTAATTGATTACATTTTGGGGATATAGAATAGCAATTTTTTCATTTTTCTTTAACACTTTATTAGGTTTACGAAAGACTAAGGGTATGTGTCCACGTTCAGGAAAAGCTGCGTGTTTGACCCTGCGCAGAGCCGCAGCGTCAAACACGCAGCGTCCTGATGTTACAGCATAGTGGAGAGGACTTTATGAAATCCCGTCTCCACTATGCGTGGTAACACGCACCCGCCGGGCCCTGCGATTCCGGACATGCGGCGCGTCTTTTAAGATCGCAGCATGTCCGTTTACCTTGAGGCGACGCTGCGTCGCCGCAAGGTAAATCACAGGGCCCTATGTGTGGGGTGCGATGATGCCGGATGTGTGCAATGAACACATCCGGCATCATCGCGTCACAGAAGGGGGCGGGTTTGCCGCTCCGTTCAAACCGCCGGCCATCCTGAAAGTGGAAACATACCCTAATTTTTACTAATTTTACATGTTAGTCGGCTTCCTTAAATCTTTTTTTCTCTGTCAACAGAGCTGTGTGGGAGCCTTTTTTGCATGCCAAACTTCAGTTGGTAGTGGTAGCATTTTGGGGTAGATTAGATGTTTTTAGCATATTTCATTGCATTCCTTTTGTGTGGGGAGGGGTGTAACTGAAATGTTTTGAGAATTTATATATACAGTGGGTACGGAAAGTATTCAGACCCCTTTAAATTTTTCACTCTTTCATTGCAGCAATTTGGTAAATTCAAAAAAGCTCTCTCATTAATGTACACTCTGCACCCCATCTTGACAGAAATGTAGAAATTTTTGCATTTAATAAAGAAAAACTGAAATATCACATGGTCATAAGTATTCAGACCCTTTGCTCAGACACTTATATTTAAGTCACATGCTGTCCATTTCCTTGTGATCCTCCTTGAGATGGTTCTACTCCTTCATTGGAATCCAGCTGTGCTCAAGTAAACTGATAGGACTTGATCTGAAAAGGCACACACATATCTATATAAGACCTCACAGCTCACAGTGCATGTCAGGCCAAATGAGAATCATGAGGTCAAAGGAACTGGCCAAGGAGCTCAGAGACAGAATTGTGGCAAGACACAGATCTGGCCAAGGTTACAACAGAATTTCTGCAGTACTCAAGGTTCCTAAGAGCACAGTGGCCTCCATAATCCTTAAATGGAAGAAGTTTGGGACCATTAGAAGTCTTCCAAAACCTGGCCGTTCAACAATTGTGGGAGAAGAACCTTGCTGAGAGAGGTAAAGAAGAACCTCAAGATCACCGTGGCTGAGCTCCAGAGATGCAGTAGGGAGATGGGAGAAAGTTCCACAAAGTCAACTATCACTGCAGCGCTCCACCAGTCGGTCCATTATGGCAGAGTGGCCCGACGGATGCCTCTCCTCAGTGCAAGACATATGAAAGCCCGCATAGAGTTTGCTAAAAAAAAAAAACATATGAAGGACTCCCAGACTATGAGAAATAAGATGCTCAGGTTTGATTAGACGACGATAGACCTTTTTGTTGATAATTCTAAGCGGTATGTGTGTAGAAAACCAGGCACTGCTCATCACCTGCCCGATACAATCCCAACAGTGAAACAAGGTGGTGGCAGCATCAGGCTATGGGGGTGTTTTTCAGCTGCAGGGACAGGAGGACTGGTTGTCATTGAAGGAAACGTGAATGCAGTCAAGTACAGAGATATTCTGGATGAAACCATCTTCCAGAGTGCTCTGGACCTCAGACTTGGCCGAAGGTTCACCTTCCAACAAGACAATGACCCTAAGCACACAGCTAAAATAACAAAGGAGTGGCTTCAGAACAACTGACCATTCTTGACCGGCCCAGCCAGAGCCCTGACCTAAACCCAATTGAGCATCTCTGGAAAGACCTGAAAATGGCTGTACACCAACCTGATGGAAATGGAGAGGATCTGCAAGGAAGAATGGCAGAGGATCCCCAAATCCAGGTGTGAAAAACTTGTTGCATCATTCCCAGCAAGACTCATGGCTGTACTAGTTCAAAAGGTGCTTCTACTCAATACTGAACAAAGGGTCTGAATACTTATGACCATGTGATATAAGTTTTTCTTTTTAATACATTTGCAAAAATCTCTACATTTCTGTTTTTTTCAGCCAAGATGGGGTGCAGAGTGTACATTAATGTGAAAAATGAACTTTCTTGAATTTACCAAATGGCTGCAATGAAACAAAGAGTGAAAAATTTAAAGGGGTCTGAATACTTTCCGTACCCACTGTAGTTAAATAATTTTATAAAAAAGTTATTTCACTTTTGGATGGGGATAAAGCAAAGGGGGAGGGAAATCGGAAAAAAAAATGATTATTTTTTCAGGCTCCATAGTGGACTTGAATATTTACTGTAATACCAGAGTATTGCAATATATAGAACAATTACTGATCGATGAAGTCCAGTCAGTGCCTGAGTCAGCTCCATACATGATGGTCCTTTTGTGCAGTCGTAGCGGTGTAATCCTGCCATGTGCCTGGTATTAAATCTTATTTCAAAAAGGAAAGAAACTGTGATCCCAGTTCATTTACATGAGCCAGGTCAGGTCTTGCTACAGAAGCTACAATGTGGGGAGCATCAACGTTAAAATAAAAAATAAAAAATCAACAGGAGGTAGACCACTGTAATGACTGCTGAGTAAAGGAGGGGCAATGGGCACTCAGTCTGTGTTGTCTAGTCTTTGGTACTGCCACCGCCAAACATGTAAAACATGGTCATAGAAGGAGCACGTAGCCAGTAGGTTGGTTTGGAGTTGTCCACATTTCTCCAGTTTGGAGACCCCAATGACAGGGCGGTCGTCAGTATTTCTGTTCGGTTCTGGCATGTACCCGCCCTCATCATCCTCCAGGACGACGTCGAAGCTGGCAGTAGGTGACTCGTAGAAGATCTTCAGGTTCTGCATGGACTGCTCCAGTTTCTGAGTTGTGGCATCTCTGCCAGTGGGATCTGACTTCTCTACAGCTGGTTCTGGTTGGATCACGGAAGAGTCTGGAAGAAGCACTCTGGACCAATCGGCACCGTAGGCCAAAGAGTTGTGGAGGACATAGGACGAGACGATGGGACAGCCATCTAGAGAGCGGAGCAAAGTATGGTCAGTAACACATCATAAAGGGCTTATAATCCCATCCAGGACCCCCGAAGTCTCAGGCTTACCAGAGGCCGAGTCCAGAATGTGAAAGCCGCTGTGCATGCAAGCAGCCAGCAGGAGGGCGCTGTCAGTAGGGTGCCACTTAAGTCTCCAGACTCCTCCCTGTACGTGTGTATCAGATATAGGCTGCTTCATCTGACGTAGGTCCCACACAAGGACGTGCTCATCGTAACTGGGGACCAAAAATGGGACAGGTTTAATGTCAGAGTCATGAACCGGGGGTGTTTGGTTGCCCCAGTTCTTTTTTAAGGGATTTATTTATATCCCACTTCCGGCTTGGAACTTGCAGTTCTCTGGCGCCCCCCTTACCCTCAGGTCAGTCAGGGAACTGTGCCTAGGGTAATTAGTCGCCAGATAAGCTGCCCGGTCGTGTACTGGCTATTGGGCACACTGCAGCGAGGGCAATATACCTATCCCCCGTCGCAGCCGGGCAATACTCTTATAAACCCCTTTCCGTCACTGCCAGCTATACCCAACAAGCTCAGTATGCTCTGCTGCCACCAGCTCCTATTCCTATGATTAATAGCGGGTCAGGAGCCAACCCAATCAGTAGCGTAATTTACTTTAGAGGACGTTGGAGGTATGTTTTAGAGCAAGGAAAACGAAGCTAGTAAATATAACTTTTTCTCCAAAAAGAAATAGGCAGGGTTTACAAAAGGTATAAAAACGATATTACAAGATGAGACAATTATAGTATGCACAGAATAATTACAAAAAAAAGGGATTAAGGTTGTAGAAAAACACAGTTCTCTCATATCATGGCAGGCCATGCAGCTGGGGGAAGGGTGACACATCCCAATGCATCAGAGCAGATTGCACAGTTTCTGCTGGCTGACTTCCTGGGCAAAGACACTCCTAAAATGACGCTGAATCTCTTATACCCTCTGCTCGTGACATCACTGAGGGGCTGGATACTCCCCTTTTTTGAAAGTTATGAAATCCAGCTATTAGCCATAACTCGTGGGGAGAAGCCCGTAGAAGGCTGACAAAATTATCATGTTTCTCAGCATGAAATGAACGTTCATTTAAGTCTAAACACGATTTGGCCATGTGCCTCGGTTAAGCAGTAATCCACTACTTGGTTTCTGCTGGTATGGGACATTAGGAAATGCTCTGGTGTGTAGCTCTATTGTTGCACATCCCAAATATGTAACTTTCACACCTATATAACTACCTGGGGTCGAGTTATTCCATCTTGAATAACTCATACACAAATGGAAGCACATGGCTGCAAACATAGAAGTGGTTTCTCCTAACCAACACATTCTTGAGGGAGGGGGAATAAGTGGTTTAGAATTACACAGACAGAGTGAGGAGAGCTATCTAGGCAGGGAGAAGAAGAAGGAGGGGCTGTGGGGGGGGGGGAACCATAGCTGAAGTATGTCTTACACAGACCTAATGGATGTAGCAGAGCTCAGTGTGCGTGATAATATAGGATCAAATACGTCATATTTCCTGACAGTCAGACACGGACAGAGCTCCACAATGAGAGACCTCGTCTTACAAGTCACACAGTTTCTTCCTTTACATCCAATATGCCATGAGTACTCTGGACACTGGGGACGTCAGCAGTTCAGACCCCGCAGTGCATCTAGGAAGGAGCTGACCCACTGCCAGGCACTATGCACATGATCTTCGTATTGGCCAGCTGATGGAGGTTTTTATGGAAGGCAGCTCCTCCAAGCCAAGAAGACCTGTGAGCGGTAAGGATTCAGTTTGTTTGATTTTTGTCTAATCTGGAGTCTGATAAATGGTGTTAATGATAAAGGTTTGGGGTCTGATTTCATTTTAGTTGTTCTGGTCTGGGGATTATATATTATAAGGATCTGGATTTGAGGAGTCTGATCTAGGATCTAAATGAATTTAAGGGTGTGATTTGAAAATGAAAATCAGTATAGAGCTCTAAGGTCTTTTTACATTTTGGGATGTGGTCTAATCTGGTGTTCCAACTAACAAATAATAAGTCTTCAAGAATACAGTCAGTGAGTGAATACAATGATGAAGTCATCCCTGCTGGATTTGAGTTACGATAAACAATTTATGCTCAAACTGGACCATCTGCTGGTCCAGTATGAGTATTACAGAATACCTCCCACTGGAGAGCAGATGGGGCTGGGTTTTCTTTTTCCGCCCATCATTACACCCTCCAGTGGAGATGCATAGTGGTATAAGAAATGCACAAAGTCTGTAATAATCAATTGTTCACCTTCCAGTGGCCAAGACATGCTCCCGCTGAGGGTGACTCTGGATGCTGCATACTCCCATCGAATGCCTGGTGGTTTTAAAGAAAGAAAAAAAAAAAAAAAAAAAAGATTATCAATCTATAATGAAAATTGAACCTATCATCGAATTCATGATGCCCAAACCAGAGGCAGCAGGATTCACAGCCTGCGTGCACAATTGCAGCCATATATTACATTCTTTGAAATTCTCCAGCGTGTCAAAGAGAATATAGTTGGAAAATCTGACCGGGGATGAGACCAGTCCAAAGCCGCCCCAACTCGGGGCTTCCTAGCACTGCTAGAAGTGACTGACAAGTCTGTCCCTATGTACACATAGACCTGTCAATCACCTGTAGCCGCAAAGGGAAGAGGCAGACGGGGGCAGCATCATACTGGTCTCACCCTCAGCCTGAAAATCAATGTATATTTACTCTGCAATACCAAGGAATTTCAGAAAATGTACCTGGCTCTGATTCATACTGCCCGTGGTTTGAACCTCAGTCTTTCATGTGGATCCACCACTGTGTGGACCAGGAATCCCAAGAACAGAGATGCTACATTGGACATACGGTCGCACTATTTGGGGGGGAGGTCTCCTACCTTTTGCTGGTAAATATGGGGCTGTCTTGTGGAGATCTTATGTCCCATCCCTTCAGCAGGCAGTCATCTCCCCCTGTAATCAGAGACAGACGTCAGTTCCCCCGAGGTCATAGGGATGGATATATCAGTCACTTGTCCTTAAGTCAGGCTACCCGAGTACATCATGTCACAGTTCCAGTAGTTGAAGGCAACGATCCAGGCCTCAAATCCATGCGCCTTCCACTGACACACAACATCTACTGAGGCCGCAGACTCCTCCACCTGCAGCAGACTGAGCCGACCCCGAGAGTCGCTGCAGACGATCTTCACAGGAGAAGAGCTGCAGAAAAAAAAAAAAGATACTCATTAGGAGCAAAGCAAGTCACCGATGATTACCTGCAGGGTACATAGGGGGCTGGTTCGCACCTTTCTCTTCTTCCCGTGGACCAGTCTAGGGATAGAGCCAGACACTCGTCACCTAAATCCACACTGCACACAGGCTGCACTCTGGAGCTTTCCTACTGGAGGAACACACAGTCACTAAGGAGAGGAGGTAAGAAAAACATGGCCAAAAACAGCACCACACCTGTCCACAGGTTATGTGTGGTATTGCATCCCAGTCCCAATCACTTCAATGGAGCCGAGCTATAGTAACAAACATATCCAAACACTACATGTGTGATTTCCTTTATATACGCATCTCGCCTCATAACCTTGTTATCTGGTAGCCAGTGTACTGGGTTTTATTATCCTACATACTCCCCATTTCTGTGTGTTTAGTTTGCATGTACATCAATTAAATATTTACTATTTGTAATAATTTTACTCCGTTTTTTCGTTTGAATGTATTAATTGTGGAATGGCTGATGGGCCTTTCAGTATTATTCTGATTTATATATGACCTTATAATCTATTACCAATAAGTACCTGTTAGATTTATTGTTACTTAATACTAGAGACAAACCACTGACGGGAACCAGTGGATACCTGGCAGTCTGTTCCGACTTCTCTCACCATTCGGCACTTACCCTGTTGCCTTGTAACGTGTACAGCTCCACGCTGCCCTTGGCATTGGCTATACCCAGTATGGGGCTATTCGAGAGTGGAATGTGGCACCTAAGAAGCAGAAACAGAATGGCAGACGGTTCACATAAAATCAGATTACGAGTTCTACTTACTGAGCATAGTAGAAGGAACGCTCTGCTTGTTGTCAGTGAACAGCTGACAACCTCATCAACGTTACTATACAAGTAGCAGATTGGATCCTTAGAGGAGATGACTGCAGCTCACCATTTCATGTCCAGTATGGCAGCAGTTTCAATCTTCTGAACTTCAGACACCGGAGAAAATAGCTGGTGGGGGTCATAGTTATAGAGGTAAAGACGTCCGAGCCGCAGGTGGGGATCATCGCTGTCCTGTCCACTGAGCTGGGGAAAAGAGAGAAGTGTGGAATGAGTAACATACAGGGAAGCACTGCTACAGGGGAATTACATGGACATAAAAAGGCATATATGTTTATAGGAAGGGTCATACCACATGACTGCCCCAATTAATGTACAGTTACATGGCCGCAGCTTGTATATCGGCCAAGGATTCTCTCACACTCACATCACTCTCCGCTTTCTTCAGCTGATACGTGCCACAGGCCAGCACCGTGCCCCAATCATCCAGGGGGCACCACTCGGCGGCATCAGCGCTGTACTCTGTGTCCATCACCTGTAACGTCTGGCTCCTGCAGCAGACTGCCATCGCCAGCTCTCCACATCACTTCCTAATACCGCAGCCAGGAAGACACAGCCTCATCCTGCAATCCGGCATCAGACAGGTTATATCTCTGCATGTAATGTGCAGGGATGATGTCATCACAACAGATATAATATGGCTTATTACGTCCAAGGATGACGTCACTCTCCAGCATACGGAGACTAATACTCCATACAATGCAAAATGACGTCACACACAGGGAGACACTCCAGCATACAGAGAAGAGCTGTGGAGTCAGTAAGCCAAACTTCAGACTCCGACCCCACAGCTCTGGTCACTACTGAGCATGTACATAAAGTGCAGCACAGATTCATCTCCTCTAAAAGCGCAGATCCTTAGGGAACAGAACAGACATTTATAATGTATTTTTTAACTTTCCTAAATTCTCATGAAAACATTTACAGCACATCCTGCATTGTACTACTGTACCCAATATAATATATATTTTAGGAGTCGGTCCATTTTATACCGACTCCAACTCCACAGCACACTATAGGAGTTACAGTGATGATGTCACACACAGATAACAGACAGCGGTTACACTAATACAAACATGATGTCATATCCCACACACACTCACCAGCATTTACACTCCTGTATGTATGTACACTGGTGACGTCACAGCCAGCACACACTCACCAGTTACACTCCTGTATATATGTACCCTGGTGACACCACAGCCAGCACACACTCACCAGTCACACTCCTGTATATATGTACACTGGTGACGTCACAGCCAGCACGCACTCACCAGTCACACTCCTGTGTATATGTACACTGGTGACGTCACAGCCAGCACACACTCACCAGTCACACTCCTGTATATATGTACACTCGTGACATCACAGCCAGCACACACTCACCAGTTACACTCCCGTACATATGTACACTCGTGACATCACAGCCAGCACACACTCACCAGTTACACTCCTGTACATATGTACACTGGTGACGTCACAGCCAGCACACACTCACCAGTCACACTCCTGTATATATGTACCCTGGTGACACCACAGCCAGCACACACTCACCAGTTACACTCCTGTATATATGTACACTCGTGACATCACAGCCAGCACACACTCACCAGTTACACTCCTGTACATATGTACACTGGTGACGTCACAGCCAGCACACACTCACCAGTCACACTCCTGTATATATGTACACTGGTGACGTCACAGCCAGCACACACTCACCAGTCACACTCCTGTATATATGTACACTCGTGACATCACAGCCAGCACACACTCACCAGTTACACTCCTGTACATATGTACACTCGTGACATCACAGCCAGCACACACTCACCAGTTACACTCCTGTACATATGTACACTGGTGACGTCACAGCCAGCACACACTCACCAGTTACACTCCTGTACATATGTACACTGGTGATGTCACAGCCAGCACACACTCACCAGTTACACTCCTGTACATATGTACACTGGTGACACCACAGCCAGCACACACTCACCAGTTACACTCCTGTACATATGTACACTGGTGATGTCACAGCCAGCACACACTCACCAGTTACACTCCTGTATATATGTACACTGGTGACGTCACAGCCAGCACACACTCACCAGTTACACTCCTGTATATATGTACACTGGTGACGTCACAGCCAGCACACACTCACCAGTTACACTCCTGTATATATGTACACTGGTGACACCACAGCCAGCACACACTCCACACACTCACCAGTCACACTCCTGTGTATATGTACACTCGTGACGTCACAGCCAGCACACACTCGACTCACCAGTCACACTCCTGTACATATGTACACTGGTGACACCACAGCCAGCACACACTCACCAGTTACACTCCTGTATATATGTACACTGGTGACGTCACAGTCAGTACATTACTCACCAGCGTGCAGCATCTAACAGCCTTTGCAACCACTTCCGGGTTAGCCCCCAGGAAACTCCGCCTCCGTGAAAAGATGATTGACGCATGCATCAGCCAGAGGATGTTCTCTTATTCTGATTGGCTGAATTTCACCACGTGGCTACCACAGAATGGCAGGAATGGATTTTGGATAGAGTCCCCTCCTCGTGAGCAGCTGCGGTCACAAAGTAACCGGACAAACGGCGGACTGACGCTACTACCACAACCGGCACATATTTACTGTACGTTACTGCGGAGTTTACAGCAACACTTATATTACACTGATCTACCACACGCTGTTATTATATGTAATCTTCCCATAACACTATACCTCCCAACTTTTGAAGATGGGAAAGAGGGACAAAGTTACATTCATAATTAGTCACACCCATATCCACGCCCCAAACACACCCATTTAGCACTGCTGATCACACTGTTTCATATACAATAATTATAAACAAAAAAATATGGCCACACAGTGCTCCATACTGTATAATGACCGCACATGATGCTCCATACTGTATAATGACCGCACATGATGCTCCATACTGTATAATGACCGCACATGGTGCTCCATACTGTATAATGACCACACATGATGCTCCATACTGTATAATGTCCGCACATGATGCTCCATACTGTATAATGACCGCACATGATGCTCCATACTGTATAATGACCGCACATGGTGCTCCATACTGTATAATGACCGCACATGATGCTCCATACTGTATAATGACCCCACATGATGCTCCATACTGTATAATGACCGCACATGATGCTCCATACTGTATAATGGCCCCACATGATGCTCCATACTGTATAATGACCGCACATGATGCTCCATACTGTATAATGACCCCACATGATGCTCCATACTGTATAATGACCGCACATGATGCTCCATACTGTATAATGACCGCACATGGTGCTCCATACTGTATAATGACCGCACATGATGCTCCATACTGTATAATGACCCCACATGATGCTCCATACTGTATAATGACCGCACATGATGCTCCATACTGTATAATGACTGCACATGATGCTCCATACTGTATAATGGCCCCACATGATGCTACATACTGTATAATGACTGCACATGATGCTCCATACTGTATAATGGCCGCACATGATGCTCCATACTGTATAATGACCGCACATGGTGCTCCATACTGTATAATGACCGCACATGATGCTCCATACTGTATAATGACCCCACATGATGCTCCATACTGTATAATGACCGCACATGATGCTCCATACTGTATAATGACTGCACATGATGCTCCATACTGTATAATGACCCCACATGATGCTCCATACTGTATAATGACCGCACATGATGCTCCATACTGTATAATGACCCCACATGATGCTCCATACTGTATAATGACCGCACATGATGCTCCATACTGTATAATGACTGCACATGATGCTGCATACTGTATAATGACCGCACATGATGCTCCATACTGTATATTGGCTGCACATGATGCTCCATACTGTATAATGACTGCACATGATGCTCCATACTGTATAATGACCGCACATGATGCTCCATACTGTATAATGACCGCACATGATGCTCCATACTGTATAATGACCGCACATGATGCTCCATACTGTATATTGGCTGCACATGATGCTCCATACTGTATAATGACTGCACATGATGCTCCATATTGTATAGTGACTGCACATGATGCTCCATACTGTATAATGGCCACACATGATGCTCCATACTGTATAATGGCCACACATGATGCTCCATACTGTATAATGACTGCACATGATTCTCCATACTGTATAATGGCCCCACATGATGCTCCATACTGTATAATGACTGCACATGATGCTCCATACTGTATAATGACCCCACATGATGCTCCATACTGTATAATGACCGCACATGATGCTCCATACTGTATAATGACCCCACATGATGCTCCACACTGTATAATGACCGCACATGATGCTCCATACTGTATAATGACTGCACATGATGCTCCATACTGTATAATGACCCCACATGATGCTCCATACTGTATAATGACCGCACATGATGCTCCATACTGTATAATGACCCCACGTGATGCTCCATACTGTATAATGACCGCACGTGATGCTCCATACTGTATAATGACCGCACGTGATGCTGCATACTGTATAATGACCGCACATGATGCTCCATACTGTATATTGGCTGCACATGATGCTCCATACTGTATAATGACTGCACATGATGCTCCATACTGTATAATGACCGCACATGATGCTCCATACTGTATAATTACCGCACATGATGCTGCATACTGTATAATGACCGCACATGATGCTCCATACTGTATATTGGCTGCACATGATGCTCCATACTGTATAATGACCGCACATGATGCTCCATACTGTATAATGACCCCACATGATGCTCCATACTGTATAATGACCGCACATGATGCTCCATACTGTATATTGGCTGCACATGATGCTCCATACTGTATAATGACTGCACATGATGCTCCATATTGTATAATGACTGCACATGATGCTCCATACTGTATAATGGCCACACATGATGCTCCATACTGTATAATGGCCACACATGATGCTCCATACTGTATAATGACTGCACATGATTCTCCATACTGTATAATGGCCCCACATGATGCTCCATACTGTATAATGACTGCACATGATGCTCCATACTGTATAATGACCCCACATGATGCTCCATACTGTATAATGACCGCACATGATGCTCCATACTGTATAATGACCCCACATGATGCTCCATACTGTATAATGACCGCACATGATGCTCCATACTGTATAATGACCGCACATGATGCTCCATACTGTATAATGGCCACACATGATGCTCCATACTGTATAATGACTGCACATGATGCTCCATACTGTATAATGACCCCACATGATGCTCCATACTGTATAATGACTGCACATGATGCTCCATACTGTATAATGGCCACACAGTGCTCCATACTGTATAATGACCGCACATGATGCTCCATACTGTATAATGGCCACACATGATGCTCCATACTGTATAATGACCGCACATGATGCTCCATACTGTATATTGGCTGCACATGATGCTCCATACTGTATAATGACTGCACATGATGCTCCATATTGTATAATGACTGCACATGATGCTCCATACTGTATAATGGCCGCACATGATGCTCCATACTGTATAATGGCCACACATGATGCTCCATACTGTATAATGACTGCACATGATTCTCCATACTGTATAATGGCCCCACATGATGCTCCATACTGTATAATGACTGCACATGATGCTCCATACTGTATAATGACCCCACATGATGCTCAATGGCCGCACATGATGCTCCATACTGTATAATGACCGCACATGGTGCTCCATACTGTATAATGACCCCACATGATGCTCCATACTGTATAATGACCGCACATGATGCTCCATACTGTATAATGACCCCACATGATGCTCCATACTGTATAATGACCGCACATGATGCTCCATACTGTATAATGACCGCACATGATGCTCCATACTGTATAATGGCCACACATGATGCTCCATACTGTATAATGGCCACACATGATGCTCCATACTGTATAATGACCGCACATGATTCTCCATACTGTATAATGACTGCACATGATGCTCCATACTGTATAATGACCCCACATGATGCTCCATACTGTATAATGACCGCACATGATGCTCCATACTGTATAATGACCCCACATGATGCTCCATACTGTATAATGACCCCACATGATGCTCCATACTGTATAATGACCGCACATGATGCTCCATACTGTATAATGACCGCACATGATGCTCCATACTGTATAATGGCCACACATGATGCTCCATACTGTATAATGGCCACACATGATGCTCCATACTGTATAATGACTGCACATGATTCTCCATACTGTATAATGGCCCCACATGATGCTCCATATTGTATAACGACTGCACATGATGCTCCATACTGTATAATGACCCCACATGATGCTCCATACTGTATAATGACCGCGCATGATACTCCATACTGTATAATGACCGCACATGATGCTCCATACTGTATAATGACCGCACATGATGCTCCATACTGTATAATGACCGCACATGATGCTCCATACTGTATAATGACCCCATATGATGCTCAATACTGTATAATGACCGCACATGATGCTCCATACTGTATAATGGCCCCACATGATTCTCCATACTGTATAATGGCCACACATGATGCTCCATACAGTATAATGACCGCACATGATGCTCCATACTGTATGATGACCGCACATGATGCTCCATACTGTATAATGACTGCACATGATTCTCCATACTGTATAATCGCCCCACATGATGCTCCATACTGTATAATGGCCCCACATGATGCTCCATACTGTATAATGGCCCCACATGATGCTCCATACTGTATAATGACCGCACATGATGCTCCATACTGTATAATGGCCACACATGATGCTCCATACTGTATAATGACCGCACATGATGCTCCATACTGTATAATGGCCACACATGATGCTCCATACTGTGTAATGGCCCCACATGATTCTCCATACTGTATAATGACCACACATGATGCTCCATACTGTATAATGACCGCACATGATGCTCCATACTGTATAATGACCGCACATGATGCTCCATACTGTATACTGGCTGCACATGATGCTCCATACTGTATACTGGCTGCACATGATGCTCCATGCTGTATAATGACCGCACAGTTCTCCATACTGTATAATGATCCCACGTGATGCTTAATACTGCATACTGACCCCCCCTATGCATGGTATGAGCCCCTCCTGTATGCATGGCTCATATTCCCCCCCCCCTCCTGTATGCATGGCTCATCTCTCCCCCACGCTCCCCCCACGCTCCCATCTTGAATGGCGCGGCTTACCGTCCTCCTTCATCGCCCCTACCCTGTCCCTCATACTTACCTGTTCCTCACCGCGCGGCCATCCCTCTCGCTCTGTCCCGGCTCAGCAGCACCTTCTTCCTGGGTGAGCGGTCAGGTGATACCTCATTAAGGTCATGAATATGCGCATATTCATGACCTATAATGAGCGGTACAACGTGACTGCTCATTCAGGAGCGCTGCAGAAGCCGAGACCATCGCTGGAGCAGGGTGAGTATCGTCTTCAAGGAGGGTGGGTGGGAGGTGGCCGGGGGGGTGGAGTCGGTCGGGAGGTGACCCAGCTTTTATAAAAAAAAAAAAAAAACAGCCACAAACCTTGCCCAGGTGCCGCCCCCTGCATTGTCCCCGCCCTAGGCACGTAGTGCGGGACAACTAATGTCCCTCCCGGGATCGCTGGGCTGACTGTCAAAATCAGGACAGTCCCGCGGGATCCGGGACGGTTGGGAGGTATGCATAACACCACACAGAATACAGTCCCCCCTGCACAAGGCTGAAGTTGGTTTCTACTTTCACACTTGCGTCGGTACGGGGCCGTCGCCATGCGTCGGCCCGACCTACCAATGCACGTTGTGAAATAAATGCACCCCATTGTAATGTCCGGGGAGGAGGGGGCAGAGTTCTGGCTGCGCATGCGCGGTCGAAAATGGCGGACGCGACGCACAAAAAAACGTTAGGCTACTTTCACACTAGCGTTGTTTGCTGTCTGTCGCAATGCGTCGTTTTGGAGAAAAAACGCATCCTGCAAAGTTGCCTGCAGGATGCGTTTTTTCTCCATAGACTTACATTAGCGACGCATTGTGACGGATTGCCACACGTCGCATCCGTCATGCAACGGATGCGTCGTGTTTTGGCGGACCGTCGGCACAAAAAAATTTCCATGTAACTTTTTTTGTGCGTCGGGTCCGCCATTTTCAACCACGCATGCGCGGCCGGAACTCCGCCCCCTCCTCTCCAGAACTCACAATGGCAGCGGATGCGTTGTAAAACTGCATCCGCTGCCCCCGTTGTGCTACATTAAACACACTGTACGTCGGGCCGACGGTTTGCAACGGCCCGTACCAACGGACTAGTGTGAAAGTAGCCTTACATGGAACATTTTTTTGTGCCGACGGTCCGCCAAAACACGACGCATCCGTCCCACGACGGATGCGACGTGTGGCGATGCTTCGCTAATGCAAGTCTATGGAGAATAAACGCATCCTGCGGACAACTTTGCAGGATGCGTTTTTTCTCCAAAACGACGCACTGCGACGTCCGTCACACAACGCTAGTGTGAAAGTAGCCTTAGTCGTCAATTTCTTATTCGGTAATTTTTTCATTTTTGTTTTTTTATAGGTTTAACAACAGATAATAATAATCACAATAATAACATATAATGCAATGAGGTGCCCTGATGTGAATACACTTCAAAACAGCTACAAAAATTATAAAACTGGCACAAAAAATGGGCATCAAAGTGGGCACCGAAGGTCATTAATGAAAGGATTAAATGACTTTGGGCCACTGATCTCACACTATGAACACACAGATAGTGATTCCCTGCAACAAACCCAGGTCCCTCTAACCTGGCCCAAATGGGATCTGGGCATCACAATTGGCATCGAAGTGGGCAAACAGACGATTTTCACGAATTTGAATAAGTGATGTTATAAGTTCGTTTCGATTGGTGTTTTTGATAAATTTGTGTTATAGCTATGGCTGATGCGTGCCCGCTATGGCGTGGGGACGGTGTGCTTTATTCTGTCTCCATGCAATGACGGACACGTTTGATAGACGTTTTGGTGTTTTCACATTTTCATCACGTCATTTTTATTTTTTCACTTTACATTTCAATTGTTTGCATCTATTGTCGTGCATCTTTATATTCACTTGCTATTTATTATTGTGTAAAGGGTTGGCATACGTTGCCTTTATAAGTTGTGTCTTTCACTCATATTTTGCATTTTTTCATATTTTATTTATTATTTTTTCATTCATCATTATATTTTTTTCACATTGCACATAGTATATATCGTCATTAATGATTAATTTTTTTGTAGGATTTAATAATTAAAAAATTGTTTTAGTATAATCTCTCATTATGTTTTCTGCTGGACGTACCTGTGGGACCCGAACTTGTATGTTTCTGTGATTCCATGGAGGATGTGTGTCGCTTGTATCCCGTGTGCTATTCTGTCTGGAGCTTGTGCTAACATTCTGGATCTATATGATGGATAAGGACGTTCTTCCCCCTTTCCGTTACGTGGAGTGACTCATCTCCATGGCAATGTGTTCGGAGGCGGGTCTTTCCCGCTCACGCGACTGGAGCTCCATCACTATGACTACAGCAGTACACGGACTCACAGGAGCAGGAAACAAATGGAGATACCCCGGAAGTGATTGCCTGATTAGCGACATTAGTGTTTTATTAAGATGTTTAATTTATCAATTATCTATCTTTATGTATATATTAGATGTTTTGGACAATGCGTCTGTGGTTTGCATATCTCATAAAGGTCTTTTTTGGGGTATAGTATCAGAGAGTCAATGTGCCTCTCTGTCATTAGCCAATGACAACCATAAAAGGGCCTCCTTTCCAGTTACCCACCACCCCTGGACGAAGCTTTCCTGAGCGAAACGTGCGTCGGGTGTCGTGGGTCCCTGGCTGGTGGTCTATACTGGGTAAATATGTTCCCTTTACTTGCTTTTTTCTAATGTTGTTATTATATCCTCTGATGCTTCGGCTTACAATGATTCTGAACCCTTAAAAATGTTACCATTTGTTGATACTTATACTTATTCCTAGCTGGTACTTTGCACTTTATTTGTATATAAACTATTATTTTATCATATATATGCACTGTGTTTGGGTTCATTGTCATTGACGGCTGTGGTAGCAGGTGTATGATTAATGTTTTATATTTAAGTCCTTTGAATATGTGATTACTTTGCTGTCATTATGATGATGCTGATATTGTGAAGGTTACTCCATATTGACTGTTACCACTTTTTCCAGCCTTACCTTGTGGTTTTTCTGTATTTTTTGGTTCCCCTTGGTTATATATGGTATTTATTTGATTGATTTTATTGGTGTTATAATAAAATTTATATATTTTATTACTTTTTCGCTTAGTGCTTTTTCTTTGGTGTATTTATGACTACTTGCCTGGCGTAATAATGATTTAGGTGCGGTTTATAGGTGTAATAAGTAACTGATGTTTTTAAATAGTTAAATGACTTTGGGCCACTGATATCACAGTGCAGGCATGTAGAACAGGAAGGCGCACTTCAAAACCAGGTTTCTTCAGCCTGGCCCAAATGTGTTCTGGGCAGGGCCGGACTGACAATCCTGGCAAATGCCAGATGGGCCGGTCTGGTCGTGGGCTGCCTTGCCTGCTATGTTATTAACAGAATCGGTGTTCTCAAGATACCCATACTGTTAAGAGTTGTGACGGAGCACAAGTAGCTGACTCTGTCACTTACCCCACCAGGCCAAGAGTATCATTAGAAATATTGGTCTTGTAGAAAATCTTCCTTTCCTCCATCCAGGGTAATATTAGTAACTAGATGGTGGCCCGATTCTAACGCATTGGGTATTCTAGAATATGCATGTCCACGTAGTATATGGCACAGCCCATATAGTATATTGCCCAGCCACATAGTATATTGCCCAGTCACGTAGTATATTGCACAGCGACGTAGTATACAGCACAGAGCCACGTAGTATATTGCACAGCGACGTAGTATACAGCACAGAGCCACGTAGTATATTGCACAGCGACGTAGTATACAGCACAGAGCCACGTAGTATATTGCCCAGCCACGTAGTATATTGGCCAGTCACGTAGTATATTGCCCAGCCACGTATGTCACAGGTTAAAAAATAAACATATACTCACCTTCCGAGGGCCCCTTGTAGTTCTGTCGCTTGTGTACAGTGCAGGCAGCAGCTTCCGGTCCCAGGGTGTGATGACGTCGCGGTCACCTGACCGTGACGTCATGGCAGGTCCTTCTCACGCAGGCGTGCAGGACCTGTGATGACGTCACGGTCACATGACTGTGACTTCATGGCAGGTCCTTCTCGTGCAGGCGCGCATGACCTGTGATGATGTCTTGGTCACATGACCATGACGTCATGGCAGGTCCTTCTCGCATACCATCCTTGCCTCCGGAACCTGCCGCTTGCATGGAGCGGTCACCGGAGCGTCGCGAGGAGCGGGAAAGGCGGCGGAAGGTGAGTATATAATGATTTTTTATTTTTTTATCATTTTTAACATTAGATGTTTTTACTATTGACGCTGCATAGGCAGCATCAATAGTAAAAACTTGGTCACACAGGGTTAATAGCGGCGGTAGCGGAGTGAGTTACCCGCGGCACAACGCGGTCCGTTACCACTGGCATTAACCCTGTGTGAGCGGTGACTGCGGGGAGTATGGAGCGGGCGCCGGGCAATGACTGCAGGGGAGTAGGGAGGGACTAATCGGACTATGGCCATCGCTGATTGGTCGCGGCAGCCATGACAGGCAGCTGGCAAGACCAATCAGCGACTTGGATTCCATGACAGACACAGGCCGCGACCAATGAATATCTGGGACAGACAGACGGAAGTACCCCTTAGACAATTATATAGTAGATATGTCCCATCTGGTTCATGCATGTAGGATAGCTGCGGAGACACCATCACGTGTTTCTCAACGCAAGCAGTGAATAGCCAGACCTTTCCCCGGGAAGGAACAACCACGGGAAGGGCAGAATCCCATAAAGGAAAACATCCAATACAGGAAAACCACCTATGCCAAGCATGGTATCCATCCACAGACAGCTGTTTCGGGGTGTTTGCCCCTCATCAGTGTGGAGTAGGAATCTGGCTATTAGGAGCAGTGCCTAGTAAAAGGCTGTGAAGGAACAGATGATTGGCCTCGGGGAGACCAAAACATCCAACACCGCGGAGACACCATCACGTGTTTCTCAACGCAGTGATCCAGAACACTGCCCCCATCCCTTATGGGAAATATGCAAATGCATGTAGGATAGCTGCGGAGACACCATCACGTGTTTCTCAACGCAAGCAGTGAATAGCCAGACCTTTCCCCGGGAAGGAACAACCACGGGAAGGGCAGAATCCCATAAAGGAAAACATCCAATACAGGAAAACCACCTATGCCAAGCATGGTATCCATCCACAGACAGCTGTTTTGGGGTGTTTGCCCCTCATCAGTGTGGAGTAGGAATCTGGCTATTAGGAGCAGTGCCTAGTAAAAGGCTGTGAAGGAACAGATGATTGGCCTCGGGGAGACCAAAACATCCAACACCGCGGAGACACCATCACGTGTTTCTCAACGCAGTGATCCAGAACACTGCCCCCATCCCTTATGGGAAATATGCAAATGCATGTAGGATAGCTGCGGAGACACCATCACGTGTTTCTCAACGCAAGCAGTGAATAGCCAGACCTTTCCCCGGGAAGGAACAACCACGGGAAGGGTAGAATCCCATAAAGGAAAACATCCAATACAGGAAAACCACCTATGCCAAGCATGGTATCCATCCACAGACAGCTGTTTCGGGGTGTTTGCCCCTCATCAGTGTGGAGTAGGAATCTGGCTATTAGGAGCAGCATAAGGGATGGGGGCAGTGTTCTGGATCACTGCGTTGAGAAACACGTGATGGTGTCTCCGCGGTGTTGGATGTTTTGGTCTCCCCGAGGCCAATCATCTGTTCCTTCACAGCCTTTTACTAGGCACTGCTCCTAATAGCCAGATTCCTACTCCACACTGATGAGGGGCAAACACCCCGAAACAGCTGTCTGTGGATGGATACCATGCTTGGCATAGGTGGTTTTCCTGTATTGGATGTTTTCCTTTATGGGATTCTGCCCTTCCCGTGGTTGTTCCTTCCCGGGTAAAGGTCTGGCTATTCACTGCTTGCGTTGAGAAACACGTGATGGTGTCTCCGCAGCTTTCCTACATGCATTTGCATATTTCCCATAAGGGATGGGGGCAGTGTTCTGGATCACTGCGTTGAGAAACACGTGATGGTGTCTCCGCGGTGTTGGATGTTTTGGTCTCCCCGAGGCCAATCATCTGTTCCATCTGGTTCATGGGGACGGGGACAACATCGGCCTGTGTGATTTCAAATGCCAGGGCTGAATTTCATCCCCAGTCCGTCCCTGGTTCTGGGCATCAGAATTGGCATCAAAATGGGTAAACAGCCCATTTTCTCAGATTTGCATAAGTAACTGATGTTTTTAAGGGGTTAAATGACTTTGGCCCACTGATCTCACACTAAGAATACACAGATAGTGATGCCCTGCATCAAACCCAGGTCCCTCTAGCCTGGCCTAAATGGGTTCTGAGCATCAGAATTGGCATCAAAGTGGGCAAACAGCCGATTTTCACATATTTGAATAAGTGATGTTTTTAAGGGGTTAAATGACTTTGGGCCACTGATCTCACACTAAGAATACATAGAAAGTAATGCCCTGCATCAAACCCAGGTCCCTGCAGCCTGACCGAAGTGGGTTCTGGGCATCAGAACTGGCATCAAAGTGGGCAAACAGCCGATTTTTACATATTTGAATAAGTAACTGATGTTTTTAAAGGGTTAAATGACTTTGGGCCTCTGATCTCACACTAAGAATACACAGAGATGCCCTGCAACAAACCGAGGTCCCTCTAACCTGGCCCAAATGGGTTCTGGGCATCAAAATTGGCATCAAATTGGGCAAACAGCCGATTTTCACATATTTGAATAAGTGATGTTTTTAAGGGGTTAAATGACTTTGGGCCACTGATCTCACACTAAGAATACACAGATAGTGATGCCCTGCATCAAACCCAGGTTCTTGCATCCTGGCCCAAATGGGTTCTGGGCATCAGAATTGGCATCAAAGTGGGCAAACAGACGATTTTCACAGATTTGAATAAGTGATGTTTTTAAAGGGTTAAATGACATTGGGCCACTGATCTCACACTAAGAATACACAGATAGTGATGCCCTGCAACAAACCGAGGTCCCTCTACCCTGGTCCAAATGGGTTCTGGGCATCAGAATTGGCATCAAAGTGGGCAAACAGCCGATCTTCACAGATTTGAATAAGTAAGGCTTGGTTCACATTTACGGTTGAGTCCGCAGCGTCAAAAACGCATGCAAACGCTGTGTTTTTTAATCCGCATCAACTTACGCATGACATAAAAAAACGCAACATTTGCATGAGTTTTTGCATGCCTTCACATTTTTTATGTGCATGCGTTTGATAGGGAAAAATGTTTCAAGGAGAATTTCCTTGAAACAAGCCACGCCAAATGGGCGTGGCTCATGGGATTTCTCTATAATAAACCCTTGTACAGATGAAATCTTCACATTTTGCTCCTGTGTCAAGATGGATCTTCGCATGGAGAGTTTCTATCGGAATCTGGATTTGGATGTCAACTTGTTTCTTTCCTTTGCATTTGCTTGTGAGCAAGAACGGAAAAGAGAAAAACAGAGAAGACGGTGTCGGTGCTTTTGGCAGCACCCGATTCTTGAACTCTGACAGAGCCGTGGAGCCTACCACTCCTTATTCAGTGAGCTCCGTGAAAACCCAGAGAAATATTTAGAGCACACAAGGATGTGTAAAGACAGCTTTATGGAATTGCTGTACCGTGTACAAGGAGCCATCAGCAGGCAGGACACCAAGCTTTGTAGAGCGATTCCTGCTGAGGAACGTCTGCTGGTGACACTAAGGTACGTAATATTTAAACATTAACACCTGTCATAATTCTTATTGTTTGGCAGTGTACTTACCGTATATACTCGAGTATAAGCCGACCCGAGTATAAGCCGACCCCCCTAATTTTGCCACAAAAAACTTGGAAAACTTAATGACTCGAGTATAAGCCTAGGGTGGGAAATGCAGCAGCTACCGGTAAATGTCAAAAGTAAAAATAGATACCAATAAAAGTCAAATTAATTGAGACATCAGTAGGTTAAGTGTTTTTGAATATCCATATTGAATCAGGAGCCCCATATAATGCTCCATACAGTTCATGATGGCCCCATAAGATGCTCCATATTAAAATATGCCCTCTATAATCCCGCATAAAGGTTAATAATGGCCCCATAGACACATTTGCCCAATATAATGCTGCACAAATGTTGATTATGGCCCCATAAGATGCTCCATAAAGATATTTGCCCCATATAGTGCTGCACAAACGTTATGGTCCCATATAGTGCTGCACAAACGTTATGGCCCCATATAGTGCTGCACAAACGTTATGGCCCCCATATAGTGCTGCAGAAACGTTATGGCCCCCATATAGTGCTGCACAAACGTTATGGCCCCCATATAGTGCTGCACAAACGTTATGGCCCCCATATAGTGCTGCACAAACGTTATGGCCCCCATACAGTGCTGCACAAACGTTATGACCCCCATATAGTGCTGCACAAATGTTATGGCCCCATATAGTGCTGCACAAACGTTATGGCCCCATATAGTGCTGCACAAATGTTATGGCCCCTATATAGTGCTGCACAAACGTTATGGCCCCATATAGTGCTGCACAAACGTTATGGCCCCCATATAGTGCTGCACAAACGTTATGGCCCCCATATAGTGCTGCACAAACATTATGGCCCCATATAGTGCTGCACAAACATTATGGCCCCATATAGTGCTGCACAAACGTTATGGCCCCCATATAGTGCTGCACAAACGTTATGGCCCCTATATAGTGCTGCACAAACGTTATGGCCCCCATATAGTGCTGCACAAACGTTATGGCCCCATATAGTGCTGCACAAACATTATGGCCCCATATAGTGCTGCACAAACGTTATGGCCCCCATATAGTGCTGCACAAACGTTATGGCCCCTATATAGTGCTGCACAAACGTTATGGCCCCCATATAGTGCTGCACAAATGTTATGGCCCCTATATAGTGCTGCACAAATGTTATGGCCCCCATATAGTGCTGCACAAATGTTATGGCCCCATATAGTGCTGCACAAACATTATGGCCCCATATAGTGCTGCACAAACGTTATGGCCCCATATAGTGCTGCACAAACGTTATGGCCCCATATAGTGCTGCAGAAACGTTATGGCCCCTATATAGTGCTGCACAAACGTTATGGCCCCCATATAGTGCTGCACAAACGTTATGGCCCCATAGATGCTCCATACAGACACTTGCCCCATTTGCTGTTGCTGCGATAAAAAAATAAAAAAATCACATACTCACCTCTCCATCGCTCAGGCCCCCAGCACTTTCAATATTCATCTGCTCCTCGTTCCGGCACCACTCCGTCTTCTTCAGCGTCTTCTGTACTGACGTTGAGGCAGAGGACGTGCACTAACCACGTCACCGCGCCCTCTGACCTGAGCGTCACTGCTGAAGACAGAGCGGCGGTGGAATGAGGAGCAGGTGAATATCGCGCAGCGCTCCCCTCCCCGTTATACTCACCTGCTCCTGGCGCTGTGCAGTCCCTGCTTCCCCATCGCCGGCAGCTTCATCCTGTACTGAGCGGTCACCGTTACCGCTCATTACAGTAATGAATATGCTGCTCCACCTCTATGAGAGGTGGAGCCGCATATTCATTACTGTAATGAGCGGTACCATGTGACCGCTCACTACAGGAAGAAGCTGACGGGGAAGCCAGGGATGTGCAGGGACCGCGCCAAGAGTGGGTGAGTATAATTAGACAGCCCCCGCCCCCCCTTCCCTGCCGACCCTTGGGTATGACTCGAGTATAAGCCGAGAGTGGGACTTTCAGCCCAAAAAAATGGGCTGAAAATCTTGGCTTATACTCGAGTATATACGGTAATATTTTTCCATTTTTTTGTTTTGCTAAAATACTGTCCTAAATATTATTGTTATAAAAGCCATCTTCTTTCTCTTTTTTTTTTTTTTCATTCTCTGTTTTGCAAAACCCCAGTCATAAATATTATTGTTCTGAATTTTTTTCTTCTTTCTCTGTTCTGCAGATTCCTGGCTGGAGAGAGCCTATCATCGCTTCATTTCCAGTTCCAGATAGGAATTTTCACACTCTCTGGGATTATCGCAGACACCTGACGGGCTTTGTGGGATGTTCTCCGGGAGGAATTTATTCCCCTACCCACCACGGAAATCAGGCAGGAAAATGCATAGAAATACTGGCAAATTTGTAATTTCTCCAACTGTTTTGGAGCAGTGGATGGAAAACATATTAGAATTACCAAACCAGCTAGAACTGGATCTGAGTACTTTAATAATAAAAAAAATATTTTTCCATAGTGCTCATGGCGATTGCAGCTGCGGACTGTAGGTTTGTCACCTTGGACATTGGATCTTTTGGCAGTGGTAATGACTCCCAGACAATTAAAAACTCGGACATGGGCCAATGGTTGTATGGAAATCATTTTAATTTCCCCCGCCACAACCTCTTCCCAACACTCAAGGCCCGCCAATGCCATTTGTTGTGGTTGGGGATGAGTGTCATGATTCTCAATGGCGAGAGAACATAGCCCAGCATATATGAGAACTAGCTCTTGGAAGATGGAAACTATACTGACCATGAACTAAACCTGCCGCACAACTAGAAGTGGCCGGGTAGCATGCCTACGTTTTTTTATCCCTAGATGCCCAGCGCCAGCCGGAGAACTACCTAATCCTAGCAGAGGAAAAGACAGTCCTGGCTCACCTCTAGAGAAATTTTCCCAAAAGGCAGACAGAGGTCCCCACATATATTGGCGGTGATTTTAGATGAAATGACAAACGTAGTATGAAAATAGGTTTAGCAAAAATCGAGGTCCGCTTACTAGATAGCAAGAAGACAGAAAGGGCACTTTCATGGTCAGCAGAAAACCCTATCAAAACACCATCCAGAAATTACTTTAAGACTCTAGCATTAACTCATAACACCAGAGTGGCAATTTCCGCTCACAAGAGCTTTCCAGACACAGTAACGAAACAGCAGCTGTGAACAGGAACAAAATGCAAAAACACACAAGGACAAAAGTCCAACTTAGCTGGGAGTTGTCTAGTAGCAGGAACATGCACAGAAAGGCTTCTGATTACATTGTAGACCGGCATGAAACTGACAGAGGAGCAAGGTTATATAGCGACTCCCACATCCTGATAGGAGCAGGTGAACAGAGGGGATGATGCACACAAGTACAATTCCACAAGTGGCCACCGGGGGAGCCCAGAATCCAATTTCACAACAGTACCCCCCCCCTCAAGGAGGGGGCACCGAACCCTCACCAGAACCACCAGGGCGATCAGGATGAGCCCTATGAAAGGCACGGACAAGATCGGAGGCATGAACATCAGAGGCAGTGACCCAAGAATTATCCTCCTGACCGTATCCCTTCCATTTGACCAGATACTGGAGTTTCCGTCTGGAAACACGAGAGTCCAAGATCTTTTCCACAACGTACTCCAACTCACCCTCAACCAACACCGGAGCAGGAGGCTCAACGGAAGGCACAGCCGGTACCTCATACCTGCGCAACAATGACCGATGAAAAACATTATGAATCGAAAAGGATGCAGGGAGGTCCAAACGGAAGGACACAGGGTTAAGAATCTCCAATATCTTGTACGGGCCGATGAACCGAGGCTTAAACTTAGGAGAAGAAACCCTCATAGGGACAAAACGAGAAGACAACCACACCAAGTCCCCAACACAAAGCCGAGGACCAACACGACGACGGCGGTTGGCAAAAAGCTGAGTCTTCTCCTGGGACAACTTCAAATTGTCCACCACCTGCCCCCAAATCTGATGCAACCTCTCCACCACAGCATCCACTCCAGGACAATCCGAAGATTCCACTTGACCGGAGGAAAATCGAGGATGAAACCCCGAATTACAGAAAAACGGGGACACCAAGGTGGCAGAGCTGGCCCGATTATTGAGGGCGAACTCCGCCAAAGGCAAAAAAGCAACCCAATCATCCTGATCCGCAGACACAAAACACCTCAAATATGTCTCCAAGGTCTGATTAGTCCGCTCGGTCTGGCCATTAGTCTGAGGATGGAAAGCAGACGAAAAAGACAAATCTATGCCCATCCTAGCACAGAATGCCCGCCAAAATCTAGACACGAATTGGGTCCCTCTGTCAGAAACGATATTCTCCGGAATACCATGCAAACGAACAACATTTTGAAAAAACAGAGGAACCAACTCGGAAGAAGAAGGCAACTTAGGCAAGGGAACCAGATGGACCATCTTAGAGAAACGGTCACACACCACCCAGATGACAGACATCTTATGAGAAACAGGCAGATCCGAAATAAAATCCATCGAGATGTGCGTCCAAGGCCTCTTCGGGATAGGCAAGGGTAACAACAATCCACTAGCCCGAGAACAACAAGGCTTGGCCCGAGCACAAACGTCACAAGACTGCACAAAGCCTCGCACATCTCGTGACAGGGAAGGCCACCAGAAGGACCTTGCCACCAAATCCCTGGTACCAAAGATTCCAGGATGACCTGCCAACGCAGAAGAATGAACCTCAGAGATGACTCTACTGGTCCAATCATCAGGAACAAACAGTCTACCAGGTGGGCAACGATCAGGTCTATCCGCCTGAAACTCCTGCAAGGCCCGCCGCAGGTCTGGAGAAACGGCAGACAATATCACTCCATCTTTAAGGATACCTGTGGGCTCAGAATTACCAGGGGAGTCAGGCTCAAAACTCCTAGAAAGGGCATCCGCCTTAACATTCTTAGAACCCGGTAGGTAAGACACCACAAAATTAAACCGAGAGAAAAACAACGACCAGCGCGCCTGTCTAGGATTCAGGCGCCTGGCAGACTCAAGGTAAATTAAATTTTTGTGGTCAGTCAATACCACCACCTGATGTCTGGCCCCCTCAAGCCAGTGACGCCACTCCTCAAAAGCCCACTTCATGGCCAAAAGCTCCCGATTCCCAATATCATAATTCCGCTCGGCGGGCGAAAATTTACGGGAAAAAAAAGCACAAGGTCTCATCACGGAGCAGTCGGAACTTCTCTGCGACAACACCGCCCCAGCTCCGATTTCAGAAGCGTCGACCTCAACCTGAAAAGGAAGAGCAACATCAGGCTGACGCAACACTGGGGCGGAAGAAAAGCGGCGCTTGAGCTCCCGAAAGGCCTCCACAGCATCAGGGGACCAATCAGCAACATCAGCACCCTTCTTAGTCAAATCAGTCAATGGTTTTACAACATCAGAAAAACCAGCAATAAATCGACGATAAAAGTTAGCAAAGCCCAAAAATTTCTGAAGACTCTTAAGAGAAGAGGGTTGCGTCCAATCACCAATAGCCTGAACCTTGACAGGATCCATCTCGATGGAAGAGGGGGAAAAAATGTATCCCAAGAAGGAAATCTTTTGAACCCCAAAAACACACTTAGAACCCTTCACACACAAGGAATTAGACCGCAAAACCTGAAAAACCCTCCTGACCTGCTGGACATGAGAGTCCCAGTCATCCGAAAAAATCAGAATATCATCCAGATACACAATCATAAATTTGTCCAAATAATCGCGGAAAATGTCATGCATAAAGGACTGGAAGACTGAAGGGGCATTTGAAAGACCAAAAGGCATCACCAAATACTCAAAATGGCCCTCGGGCGTATTAAATGCGGTTTTCCACTCATCCCCCTGCTTGATTCGCACCAAATTATACGCCCCACGGAGATCAATCTTAGAGAACCACTTGGCCCCCTTTATACGAGCAAACAAATCAGTAAGCAGTGGTAACGGATATTGATATTTAACCGTGATTTTATTCAAAAGTCGATAATCAATACACGGCCTCAAAGAGCCGTCTTTCTTAGACACAAAGAAAAAACCGGCTCCTAAGGGAGATGACGAAGGACGAATATGTCCCTTTTCCAAGGACTCCTTTATATATTCTCGCATAGCCGCGTGTTCAGGCACAGACAGATTAAATAAACGACCCTTAGGGTATTTACTACCCGGGATCAAGTCTATGGCACAATCGCACTCCCGGTGCGGAGGTAGTGAACCAACCTTGGGTTCTTCAAAAACGTCACGAAAGTCAGACAAGAATTCAGGAATCTCAGAGGGAATAGATGATGAAATGGAAACCAAAGGTACGTCCCCATGAGTTCCTTTACATCCCCAGCTTAACACAGACATAGCTCTCCAGTCAAGGACTGGGTTATGAGATTGCAGCCATGGCAATCCCAGCACCAAAACATCATGTAGATTATACAGCACCAGAAAGCGAATAACCTCCTGGTGATCCGGATTAACACGCATAGTCACTTGTGTCCAGTATTGTGGTTTATTACTAGCCAATGGGGTGGAGTCAATCCCTTTCAGAGGTATCGGAGCCTCCAATGGCTCCAAATCATACCCACAGCGTTTGGCAAAGGACCAATCCATAAGACTCAAAGCAGCGCCAGAGTCGACATAGGCGTCCGCGGTAATAGATGACAAAGAACAAATCAGGGTCACAGATAGAATAAACTTAGACTGTAAAGTGCTAATTGAAACAGACTTGTCAGGCTTCTTAGTACGCTTAAAGCATGCTGATATAACATGAGTTGAATCACCACAATAGAAGCACAACCCATTTTTTCGTCTAAAATTCTGCCGCTCGCTTCTGGACAGAATTCTATCACATTGCATATTTTCTGGCGTTTTCTCAGTAGACACCGCCAAATGGTGCACAGGTTTGCGCTCCCGCAGACGCCTATCGATCTGAATAGCCATCGTCATGGACTCATTCAGACTCGCAGGCACAGGGAACCCCACCATAACATCCTTAATGGCATCAGAGAGACCTTCTCTGAAAATCGCCGCCAGGGCGCACTCATTCCACTGAGTAAGCACAGACCATTTGCGGAATTTTTGGCAGTAAATTTCAGCTTCATCTTGCCCCTGAGACAAGGACATCAAGGCCTTTTCCGCCTGAAGCTCTAAATGAGGTTCCTCATAAAGCAACCCCAAGGCCAGAAAAAACGCATCCACATTGAGCAACGCAGGATCCCCTGGTGCCAATGCAAAAGCCCAGTCTTGAGGGTCGCCCCGGAGCAAGGAAATTACAATCCTGACCTGCTGTGCAGGGTCTCCGGCAGAGCGAGACTTCAGGGACAAAAACAATTTGCAATTATTTTTAAAATTTTGAAAGTGAGATCTATTCCCCGAGAAGAATTCAGGCAAAGGAATTCTAGGCTCAGACATAGGTGCATGAACAACAAAATCTTGCAAATTTTGTACCTTTGTGGCGAGATTATTCAAACCTGTAGCTACACTCTGAAGATCCATTTGAAACAGGTGAACACAGAGCCATTCAAGGATAAGAAGGAGAGAAAGAGAGGAAGGCTGCAGTATAGGCAGACTAGCAAGTGATTCAATTAAGAGCACACTCAGAACTAGAGGAAAAAAAAATAAATAAAATTGTAGCAGACTTCTTTTTTCTCTCCTTTCTCAGCCAGTAATTTAACCCTTCTTTTTGGCCGGTCAAACTGTCATGATTCTCAATGGCGAGAGAACATAGCCCAGCATATATGAGAACTAGCTCTTGGAAGATGGAAACTATACTGACCATGAACTAAACCTGCCGCACAACTAGAAGTGGCCGGGTAGCATGCCTACGTTTTTTTATCCCTAGATGCCCAGCGCCAGCCGGAGAACTACCTAATCCTAGCAGAGGAAAAGACAGTCCTGGCTCACCTCTAGAGAAATTTTCCCAAAAGGCAGACAGAGGTCCCCACATATATTGGCGGTGATTTTAGATGAAATGACAAACGTAGTATGAAAATAGGTTTAGCAAAAATCGAGGTCCGCTTACTAGATAGCAAGAAGACAGAAAGGGCACTTTCATGGTCAGCAGAAAACCCTATCAAAACACCATCCAGAAATTACTTTAAGACTCTAGCATTAACTCATAACACCAGAGTGGCAATTTCCGCTCACAAGAGCTTTCCAGACACAGTAACGAAACAGCAGCTGTGAACAGGAACAAAATGCAAAAACACACAAGGACAAAAGTCCAACTTAGCTGGGAGTTGTCTAGTAGCAGGAACATGCACAGAAAGGCTTCTGATTACATTGTAGACCGGCATGAAACTGACAGAGGAGCAAGGTTATATAGCGACTCCCACATCCTGATAGGAGCAGGTGAACAGAGGGGATGATGCACACAAGTACAATTCCACAAGTGGCCACCGGGGGAGCCCAGAATCCAATTTCACAACAGATGAGGCCTTTCAGATGTGTGGAAACCTCCTGAAACCATATTCCAGTCGGGATTTAACACACCCAAAAAGGATTTTTAATTACAGACTGACCAGGGCACAAAGAACAGTTGAGTGTGCTTTTGGTATCCTTATCTCAAAATGGTGCATTTTATCTCAAAATTGAGGCAGTTGATGAGGTTGTCAAGGCATGTGTGGTTCTGCACAACTACATAAGGCTAAAGAACGACCCAATGTTGAACTTGATGAACCTGTTTCTAACCCATTGCCAGATTACCATAATCACCCTCTCAGGACAACAGTTGAAGTTGCCCAAATGAGGGATACATTTGCGTCCTACTTTGTTTCTGAGAGTGGACGTCTGTCCTGGCAAGATGACATGGTTTAGTGTTTTTGTAATGTTGTGTACCTGTAATTATTAAAATGTACTACAACCCCTTTCTGCCAGCTGACGGAATAGTACGTCAGCTGGCAGAGCCCCCGCTTTGAGGTGGGCTCCGGCGGTGAGCCCACCTCAAAGTCGTGACATGTCAGCTGTTTTGTACAGCTGACATGTGCGCGCAATGAGCGCGAGCGGAATCGCGATCCGCCCGCGCCCATTAACTAGTTAACGTGGTGCCTCTCATTACAGTGATGAATATGCGGCTCCACCCCTATGGGAGGTGGAGCCGCATATTCATCACTGTAATGAGCGGCACCACTTGACCTCTCATACAGAACAAGCTGCGGCGCTGAGAGGAAGCCTCGAGGGAGCTGGGTGAGTATTTTATTTCCAGCGGGCGGGCGCACAGGGGGTGGGAGGGGGTTGGTTACCGGGAACTTGATTTCAACTGAAAAAAAAACAAACAAAAAAAAACCCATTGATTTTTCATTCCTTCTCTCCAGCGAACGCTGCTGGAGAGAAGAAATGAATGGGGGCTTCAGCACCACGCTGGGGGGGGACAGCGCTTACTGTAGCGCTGTCTCCTGCACGGCACACGGACAGTATCCGTGTGCGGTACGTGTTTTACACGGACCCATTAACTTTAATGGGTCCGTGTGCTCCCACGAACACTGACATGTCTCCGTGTTTTTCAAACGGACACACGGTCCGTGAAAACACGCTGACATGTGCAGAGACACATTGATTTTAATGTGTCTACGTGAGTCAGTGTCTCTGGTACGTGAGAAAACTGTCACCACACGTACCGGAGCCACTGACGTGTGAAACAGGCCTTAGGAGTGGAAGCATGGGACGGGAGAGACACATTGGAAGGGAGAGAAAAACTGGACAACACAGACACATTGTACCTAATAAAGTGGCCAGTGAGTGTATATATATATATATACACTCACCGGCCACTTTATTAGGTACACCATGCTAGTAACGGGTTGGACCCCCTTTTGCCTTCAGAACTGCCTCAATTCTTCGTGGCATAGATTCAACAAGGTGCTGGAAGCATTCCTCAGAGATTTTGGTCCATATTGACATGATGGCATCACACAGTTGCCGCAGATTTGTCGGCTGCACATCCCAAAGATGCTCCATACAAGGCAGGATGGATCCATGCTTTCATGTTGTTTACGCCAAATTCTGACCCTACCATCCGAATGTCGCAGCAGAAATCGAGACTCATCAGACCAAGCAACGTTTTTCCAATCTTCTACTGTCCAATTTCGATGAGCTTGTACAAATTGTAGCCTCAGTTTCCTGTTCTTAGCTGAAAGGAGTGGTACCCGGTGTGGTCTTCTGCTGCTGTAGCCCATCTGCCTCAAAGTTCGACGCACTGTGCGTTCAGAGATGCTCTTAGGCCTACCTTGGTTGTAACGGGTGGCGATTTGAGTCACTGTTGCCTTTCTATCAGCTCGAACCAGTCTGCCCATTCTCCTCTGACCTCTGGCATCAACAAGGCATTTCCGCCCACAGAACTGCCGCTCACTGGATTTTTTTTCTTTTTCGGACCATTCTCTGTAAACCCTAGAGATGGTTGTGCGTGAAAATCCCAGTAGATCAGCAGTTTCTGAAATACTCAGACCAGCCCTTCTGGCACCAACAACCATGCCACGTTCAAAGGCACTCAAATCACCTTTCTTCCCCATACTGATGCTCGGTTTGAACTGCAGGAGATTGTCTTGACCATGTCTACATGCCTAAATGCACTGAGTTGCCGCCATGTGATTGGCTGATTAGAAATTAAGTGTTAACAAGAAGTTGGACAGGTGTACCTAATAAAGTGGCCGGTGAGTGTATATATATATTATGACACACACGCACAGTCCCACTGTAAAATGACAGGCACATACACAGCCCCACTGAATAATTACACACACAGCCCCACTGTATAGTCACACACAGAGCCCCATTGTATAATTACACACACACAGCCCTACTGTATAGTCACACACAACCCCACGGTATAGTCACACACAGCCTCAATGTATAATCGCACACAGCACCACTGTATAATGACATACACACGCACAGTCCCACTGTAAAATGACAGGCACGTACACAGCCCCACTGTATAATCACACACACAGCCCCACTGTATAATCACACACACAGCCCTACTGTATAATCACACACACAGCCCTACTGTATAGTCACACACAACCCCACTGTATAGTTGAAGTGTCCGAGGGCAAGGCCGCCCATGCATATCCATGATCTGGCCCAGCAAAACCTCCACACTCAGATTCCATTTTAACAAACGTATCTTTACTGTTATACATTTTTCTTAACACAGCAGAACACAATAATAGACAGTACAAAGTATGCTTATTCACAGAAATAACGTGTAATAACAAACTATCCCTCACTGTCCCTATCCACACGTTACCAGTTCCTTTGCACCAGGAGGTTATCTTCCCACGTCGCAGGCCTGTCTGTCACTGCAGGGAGACGCTCCGTCCGAAGAGAAAAACAACAGGGATTAAACAAACTCTGTCTCTCAGGTCCAGACTGTAGTCCTTGGGGTTCAGCAGGTAAGGGTGGAATGTTTGGCCTCTCAACAGAGGACCCGCTTACAGTTCATGGGCTCCAGGATCTGTGAAGATGTCACCGCTGAGTGCTCCGCAGTGTGGAAGCTGGGAACAATCTGGATGTCAGCTTCCCAGAGAGAGAGGTCATCCAGGCAATCTTTTATATCGCATCTACAGGAGGACGCCAGCACACACTGTTCTGTCTCCGCCATCTAATTTGTTACTTCCAATTATCTGTTTGCATAATTTGCAGTTTCTCAGCCAGTATACAGGACTTGATATATTCATACCTTTATTTGTAGTGCTTTGGCTCCCTCTAGCGGTCAGAGTCATGTTGACAGTTGTATTTTTCTGTTATGTATTTTTTATGTCTGATTCCCATCCTCCTTTGCAATGCATTATGGTAGCTCAGCCTACATTTCCCTCCATTATCATTTCACTTCCAGTTTGCCTTCCAGGAAAGAAGCTTACACTTCATCCCCCTTGCGATTGCATTGCCGGTATGTCTTTATGCTCTCTGTAGATATTTCTGCTCTATATTAGCCTAGCTTAACCAGTTGCACTCCTAGTCCAGTTACTAGCCTTCTAAATGTAATGCATAACGTTTATCATGTGTAGTATGTATTTGTTCCCTACCATGCACTGATTCTATGTATATCATTGTTCACAGTTTCACCGCATCAATATACCACTACGTTTAATAAAGCACAGACTCAACCACAGTCTCCTTATTGGACCCCGGTATAGCGGTTTAGCTGACTGGATAGCTACAATGAGCCTGCCTCATTTAGTGAGGACAGAACAGTGAAACGGCAGCCATCCAACTAGTGGGATTCAAGTCACCGGCTACTCAGAGACTAAATACAGCTACAGCAATCTCTGCACAGCCAAGCACTTTCCCAAGACACCATGTCTCACAAATCGCATAGAACAAGATCTGTTACTTCCGTCTCCTCAAAGACAACATCCATCAGCAGCGCGGTCGCCATTTCCCGCGCAAATGCTGAAGCCGCCAAAATACGAGCGAGCTTTGCTGACCAAGAGATGCAACTTAAATTAGAAAAGGCACGCCTAGATGACGAAGAGAGAAGGTCACGATTAGAGAGAGCCGAGCAAGAGAGAAGGTCACGCTTAGAGAGAGCCGACCAAGAGAGAAGGACGCAGTTAGAGAAGGCACGTGTGGATGCCGCCTTAGAAAGCTTAGCAGCAAAAAGGGAAGCTGCCGCAGCCCTCGCTGAAGCGGAGTCGCTAGAAGCCGAGCAAAGTCCCAAGCTGCATAGCCAAAGCAGTACGTCGAGTCTGGAGTTTCCACTACAAGACTCACCACAACGCACATCTCAGTATGTTAATGAACTTCCTGATCCAAACTATAACCCTGAACCAGCACCAAAACGAGAATACGACGTCTCCAGCGAAGTGAGCGAGAGTCATCACGAGGCTCAGCTCCAGGACAGAAACAAACTCGAAAACGTGAGACAAAACAACTCTGCTAATGACTACCTTGCCCCTCACCAGGTAACCAATGTGGATCACCCTGCTGACACACCGTACGTCAGACCGAAGCAATACGACACCGGCTGGCGCCACCCTGAGGACACTAACAGGTATGAACGCACCTCACATCACTATCAGGGCGACCCATCACCAGCTTACTCTGCTGACAACCGGTTCATCACAGAATTTGCCAGGTTCTTCACACGACGTGAACTGGTTGCCAAGGGGCTCATGAAATTCACTGACCAAGCTGAAGGTTACAGAGCTTGGAAAGCTTCCTTCCAAAATGTCATTAGAGACTTGGGGCTACAACACAGGGAAGAGATAGACCTGTTAGTGAAATACCTGGGAGAAGAGTCAGTCAAACACGCAGTAAGAATCAGAGACATTAATATAAATCGCCCGGAGACTGGCCTCAGAGAGATCTGGAAGAGGCTGGATGAGTGTTACGGTTCGGCAGAGGTAATAGAAAGAGCCTTGTTCAAAAGAATCGATGACTTTCCTAAAATTTCTAACAAAGGTCTCCAGAAACTTAGAGAGCTAAGCGACCTACTAAAGGAAGTCCAAGTTGCCAAATACGAGGACGACCTACAGGGACTTGCATTTCTCGACACAGCCAGAGGTGTTAACCCTATAGTCCAGAAGTTGCCCTACAATCTACAGGAGAGGTGGCTCACACATGGTTCCACGTACAAATACAAACACAGTGTTCCATTTCCCCCCTTCTCCGTTTTTGTAGACTTTATACACCAACAAGCGAGAATTAGAAACGATCCCAGCTTTGACTTTGCGATGCCATATGCCACACCGTCACCACCTGCAAATCCACGCAGAACATCCGTGGCAGTACACAAGACTTATGTTTCTTCTCCAGGTTCTAATTACAGGTCTGCTGGCTGCTCCCAATCAGAGACAAAGGTGCAGGACCCTGACAAGCAGTGCCCACTTCATCAGAAGCCTCATCCTCTCCTGAAATGCAGAGCCTTCAGAGGAAAATCTATGCCAGACCGCAGAAGCTTCCTGAAAGAGAACGGTATCTGCTACAAGTGCTGCTCGTCCACAACTGATCTCGCCAAGGACTGCAAGGTCAGTGTAAAATGCACAGAATGTGGCACCACAGACCATAACACTGCTCTACACCCAGGCCCAGCTCCATTGAGTGCACAAAACACGCCAGCTGACAGTGAGCATGGCGGGGAGGAAAGGAACACTGATACAGCTACGCCAGAGATCACTTCACAATGTACCGAGGTCTGCAAAGGGACAATAGACAGTAGGTCCTATTCAAAAATATGCCTCGTCAGAGTATACCCGAAGGGCCATAGAGACCAGGCTGTAAGACTGTATGCTATCTTGGATAATCAAAGTAATCGATCCTTGGCAAGATCAACATTCTTTGACCTATTCAACATCAAAGGGCCAAGCACTCCCTACTCATTAAAGACGTGTGCAGGTACTGTGACAACAGCAGGCAGGAAAGCTACAGACTACCAAATCGAGTCATTAGACGGACAATTCTGCCTACCACTACCTACGATCATCGAATGTAACCAGATCCCAGACAACAGATCTGAAATCCCTACGCCAGATGTAGCAATCCATCACGCTCACTTAAAGCGAATAGCACACCTTATACCGGAACTCGACCATCAGGCCCAGATAATTCTGCTGTTGGGGAGAGATATCCTGCAGGTTCATAAAGTGAGACGTCATATCAATGGACTCCACAATGCTCCCTATGCCCAAAAGCTAGACCTAGGATGGGTCATAATTGGCAACGTATGCTTGGGACGCATGCACACCCCATCTTCTGTGACAAGCATGCTGACAAATACATTGGAGAAAGGACGACCATCTCTGTTTCAACCTTGTATCAATGAGTTCCATGTCAGGGAACTGCCACACAGCATCCAACTGCCCAACCATTTAATAGACTTTACTCACGACAGCAGTATAGTGTCGGGAAGCTATGAGGATCAGTTAGGGTGCACAGTCTTCCAGAGAACTAAGCAGGACAACCAAGTGGCAATGTCGGTAGAGGACAAGTTGTTCTTAGAGGTAATGGACAAGGGACTCGTTAAAGATGAGACCAACAGCTGGGTCGCACCTCTTCCCTTCAAAACCCACAGACCACGTCTACAGAACAACAGAAATCAGGCATTACAACGTTTCTCCTCTCTCAAACGTAATCTGCAAAAGAAACCAGAGATGAAAGATCACTTTTTCTCCTTCATGTCAAAGATTTTTGAAAACTGTCACGCAGAACTAGCTCCCACTCTCAAAGACTCTGAAGAATGCTGGTTCCTACCTATGTTCGGAGTATACCACCCTAAGAAACCAGGCCAGATTAGAGTCGTGTTCGATTCCAGTGCCAAATTTAATGATGTCTCCCTAAATGACGTTCTACTAACAGGACCAGACCTCAATAACAAACTGCTGGGAGTACTTATGCGCTTCCGTAAGGATTCCATTGCCTTCATCGCTGACATCCAGCAAATGTTCCATTGTTTCCTTGTGAGAGAGAGAGACAGGAACTTCCTAAGATTCTTCTGGTACAGAGACAATGATCCTACTAAAGAAGTCACAGAGTATCGCATGAGAGTGCACATCTTTGGCAACAGTCCTTCCCCTGCAGTCGCCATTTATGGACTCAAAAGGTCGGCTCAGGAAGGAGAAGCAGAATACGGAGCAGATGTCAGACAATTCATAGAAAAGGACTTTTACGTCGACGACTGTCTGAAAGCCATGCCTTCAAATGAGACTGCCATCAGTCTTCTCAGGAGAGCCCAGGACATGCTTGCCTGCTCGAACCTTAGGCTTCATAAAATAGCCTCAAACAGCCAAGAACTCATGGAAGCATTCCCTTCTCAGGACCTATGTAATGGTCTCAGAGACCTGGACCTGGGGTCAGACCCCGCACCAATGCAACGCAGCCTTGGGCTTCTCTGGAATCTACAGTCAGACACTTTCACCTTTCAGGTCAACCAGGAAGAAAGGCCTTTCACACGTAGAGGCGTCCTGTCTACCATCAACAGTCTGTACGATCCCTTGGGTTTCGCAGCTCCTGTTAGGGTACTGTCACACAGTACCATTTTGATCGCTACGACGGCACGATCCGTGACGTCGCAGCGATCGTATGAATATCGCTCCAGCGTCGTAGACTGCGGTCACACGTTGCAATCACGGCGCTGGAGCGATGCCGAAGTCCCCGGTAACCAGGGTAAACATCGGGTAACTAAGCGCAGGGCCGCGCTTAGTAACCCGATGTTTACAGTGGTTACCAGCGTAAAAGTAATAAAAAAACAAACAGTACATACTCACATTCCGGTGTCTGTCCCCGGCGTTCTGCTTCTCTCCACTGTGTAAGCGCCATAGCCGGCAAGCACAGCGGTGACGTCTTCACCGCTGTGCTCGCTTTCCGGCTGGCCGGCGCTCACACAGTGGAGAGAAGCTGAGACGCTGGAGGACAGACACCGGAATGTAAGTATGTACTGTTTGTTTTTTTACGTTTACGCTGGTAACCACGGTAAACATCGGGTTACTAAGCGCGGCCCTGCGCTTAGTTACCCGATGTTTACCCTGGTTACAAGCGAACACATCGCTGGATCGCTGTCACACACAACGATCCAGCGATGTCAGCGGGTGATCAAGCGACGAAAGAAAGTTCCACACGATCTGCTACGACGTACGATTCTCAGCAGGATCCCTGATCGCTGCTGCGTGTCAGACACTGCGATATCGTAACGATATCGCTAGAACGTCACGAATCGTACCGTCGTAGCGATCAAAATGGTACTGTGTGACAGTACCCTTACTATACAAGGCAAGGCCCTACTAAGAGACTTAACTAGGGAAACATCTGACTGGGATGCACCTCTGCCACCTGATAAGAGGATCCAGTGGGAAGAGTGGAAGAACTCGTTAGCGGCACTCTCCAACCTGAATGTGCTAAGACCATACGCCTCTGTGCCATCTACTGAAATACAAAGCCAAAGACTGTACGTATTTGCAGATGCTTCTGTCAAAGCGATTGCCGCTGTTGCCTACCTGAGAACTGTAGACTCCAAAGGTCAGTGCCACATTGGTTTCATTATGGGGAAGGCCAAACTCGCACCACAACCAGAGCACACTATACCCAGGTTAGAGCTTTGTGCCGCAGTCCTAGCCATTGAGTTAGCAGAGTTCATCACATCCGAAATGGATATCGACCTGACACAGGCCAAGTTCTACTCAGACAGCAAAGTAGTCCTGGGATATATCCACAACGAAAGCAGGCGATTCTACGTTTATGTCAATAACAGAGTGCTACGAATCAGGAGATCAGTTCATCCAAAGCAGTGGCATTACATACCCACAGACCAGAATCCTGCAGATCATGCAACTAGAGCAGTTGACGCAAGTCGACTAGGAAGCACAACGTGGCTGTCAGGACCAAAACTATTGTACATTGAGGAATGTTTTCCAGACACCTTTGAACTAGTAGGAGAGGACTCAGATGCTGAAATCCACCCTCAGGTGTCTACACTTCATACAATGACCTCTGTTATCCAGCTTGGATCTTGCAGGTTCGACAGATTCTCAAGTTGGAAGTCACTTACTCGAGCTATTACCTCCTACTTAGAGTTCTCTAGAAATCACATCATCCTCACTGTTTGCAGAAATCCAATGTCTTATCAACAAAGCTCCAATACCAGTGAGCAGCGTATTGAGAAAACTCGACCCATTCATCGACAACAGTGGCCTACTGAGAGTAGGAGGCCGACTCAAAGAAGCTGAGATGGAGTTTGTGGAGAAATTCCCTCTTATACTTCCCGGAAAATGTCATGTTGCCTACCTAATCGTACAACATTACCACAATCTGGTCAAGCACCAAGGAAGACTATTTACAGAAGGAGCCATCAGATCTGCTGGCGTGTGGATCATTGGTGCAAAGAGACTCATCAGTAGTGTCATCTACAAATGTATTACCTGCCGTAAGCTTCGTGGTTCGACTCAAACCCAAAAGATGGCCGACCTACCAGCAGATAGACTCAGCTCAGACCCTCCCTTTACCAGCGTTGGTCTCGATGTGTTTGGGCCTTGGTCAGTTGTTACACGTCGTACGAGAGGCGGCCAAGCCAATAGTAAACGTTGGGCAGTCATGTTCACTTGCATGTCAATCAGAGCCGTCCACAGAGAGGTCATCGAGTCCCTCGACACGTCAAGCTTCATCAATGCCTTAAGACGCTTTATTGCCATCCGTGGTCCTATCAAGCACATACGCTCAGACAGAGGTACCAACTTCGTCGGTGCAGCAAAGGAATTGGGAATACCTTCAAATCTAGACTATAAGACTCTTGAGCGGTTCCTCAGTGACCAAAGTTGCACATGGTCATTCAACCCACCTCATTCTTCACATATGGGAGGATCTTGGGAGCGAATGATTGGTCTAGTACGGAAAATTCTTGACTCCACTCTTCTTCAAGAAGGAGCAGCGAGGCTCACCCATGAAAGCCTCATCACCTTCATGGCAGAAGCTGCAGCTATAATTAACGCAAGACCCCTGGTTCCAGTTCCTAACGACCCTGAGGAGCCCTTGCTATTGACTCCAGCTACTCTACTTACCCAGAAAACGGGACTGTCCAGTGCCCCTCCAGGAGGATTCGACGCTAAGGACCTCTACAAGCGCCAATGGAGACAGGTACAAAGTCTTGCAAATACTTTCTGGGACAGGTGGCGGAAACAATATTTGTCTACCCTGCAGCCACGTACGAAGTGGCAATCTACTAAACCTAATCTGAACGTAGGTGACCTTGATCTTGTGAAAGACTGTCAAATTCACCGGAACCAGTGGCCACTTGGTCTAGTTACCGCAACATTCCCGAGCAAGGACGGCAACGTCCGCAAAGTTGAACTAAGGATGACTGTTGTGAAATTGGATTCTGGGCTCCCCCGGTGGCCACTTGTGGAATTGTACTTGTGTGCATCATCCCCTCTGTTCACCTGCTCCTATCAGGATGTGGGAGTCGCTATATAACCTTGCTCCTCTGTCAGTTTCATGCCGGTCAACAATGTAATCAGAAGCCTTTCTGTGCATGTTCCTGCTACTAGACAACTCCCAGCTAAGTTGGACTTTTGTCCTTGTGTGTTTTTGCATTTTGTTCCTGTTCACAGCTGCTGTTTCGTTACTGTGTCTGGAAAGCTCTTGTGAGCGGAAATTGCCACTCTGGTGTTATGAGTTAATGCTAGAGTCTTAAAGTAATTTCTGGATGGTGTTTTGATAGGGTTTTCTGCTGACCATGAAAGTGCCCTTTCTGTCTTCTTGCTATCTAGTAAGCGGACCTCGATTTTTGCTAAACCTATTTTCCTACTACGTTTGTCATTTCATCTAAAATCACCGCCAATATACGTGGGGGCCTCTGTCTGCCTTTTGGGAAAATTTCTCTAGAGGTGAGCCAGGACTGTCTTTTCCTCTGCTAGGATTAGGTAGTTCTCCGGCTGGTGCTGGGCATCTAGGGATAAAAAAACGTAGGCATGCTACCCGGCCACTTCTAGTTGTGCGGCAGGTTTAGTTCATGGTCAGTATAGTTTCCATCTTCCAAGAGCTAGTTCTCATATATGCTGGGCTATGTTCTCTCGCCATTGAGAATCATGACAGTTTGACCGGCCGCAAAAAAAGGGTTAAATTACTGGCTGAGAAAGGAGAGAAAAAAGAAGTCTGCTACAATTTTTTTTTTTTTTTTTTTTCCTCTAGTTCTGAGTGTGCTCTTGATTGAATCACTTGCTGGTCTGCCTGTGCTGCGGCCTTCCTCTCTTTCTCTCCTTCTTGTCCTTGAATGGCTCTGTGTTCACCTGTTTCAAATGGATCTTCAGAGTGTAGCTACAGGTTTGAATAATCTCACCACAAAGGTACAAAATTTGCAAGATTTTGTTGTTCATGCACCTATGTCTGAGCCTAGAATTCCTTTGCCTGAATTCTTCTCGGGGAATAGATCTCACTTTCAAAATTTTAAAAATAATTGCAAATTGTTTTTGTCCCTGAAGTCTCGCTCTGCCGGAGACCCTGCACAGCAGGTCAGGATTGTAATTTCCTTGCTCCGGGGCGACCCTCAAGACTGGGCTTTTGCATTGGCACCAGGGGATCCTGCGTTGCTCAATGTGGATGCGTTTTTTCTGGCCTTGGGGTTGCTTTATGAGGAACCTCATTTAGAGCTTCAGGCGGAAAAGGCCTTGATGTCCTTGTCTCAGGGGCAAGATGAAGCTGAAATTTACTGCCAAAAATTCCGCAAATGGTCTGTGCTTACTCAGTGGAATGAGTGCGCCCTGGCGGCGATTTTCAGAGAAGGTCTCTCTGATGCCATTAAGGATGTTATGGTGGGGTTCCCTGTGCCTGCGAGTCTGAATGAGTCCATGACGATGGCTATTCAGATCGATAGGCGTCTGCGGGAGCGCAAACCTGTGCACCATTTGGCGGTGTCTACTGAGAAAACGCCAGAAAATATGCAATGTGATAGAATTCTGTCCAGAAGCGAGCGGCAGAATTTTAGACGAAAAAATGGGTTGTGCTTCTATTGTGGTGATTCAACTCATGTTATATCAGCATGCTTTAAGCGTACTAAGAAGCCTGACAAGTCTGTTTCAATTAGCACTTTACAGTCTAAGTTTATTCTATCTGTGACCCTGATTTGTTCTTTGTCATCTATTACCGCGGACGCCTATGTCGACTCTGGCGCTGCTTTGAGTCTTATGGATTGGTCCTTTGCCAAACGCTGTGGGTATGATTTGGAGCCATTGGAGGCTCCGATACCTCTGAAAGGGATTGACTCCACCCCATTGGCTAGTAATAAACCACAATACTGGACACAAGTGACTATGCGTGTTAATCCGGATCACCAGGAGGTTATTCACTTTCTGGTGCTGTATAATCTACATGATGTTTTGGTGCTGGGATTGCCATGGCTGCAATCTCATAACCCAGTCCTCGACTGGAGAGCTATGTCTGTGTTAAGCTGGGGATGTAAAGGAACTCATGGGGACGTACCTTTGGTTTCCATTTCATCATCTATTCCCTCTGAGATTCCTGAATTCTTGTCTGACTTTCGTGACGTTTTTGAAGAACCCAAGGTTGGTTCACTACCTCCGCACCGGGAGTGCGATTGTGCCATAGACTTGATCCCGGGTAGTAAATACCCTAAGGGTCGTTTATTTAATCTGTCTGTGCCTGAACACGCGGCTATGCGAGAATATATAAAGGAGTCCTTGGAAAAGGGACATATTCGTCCTTCGTCATCTCCCTTAGGAGCCGGTTTTTTCTTTGTGTCTAAGAAAGACGGCTCTTTGAGGCCGTGTATTGATTATCGACTTTTGAATAAAATCACGGTTAAATATCAATATCCGTTACCACTGCTTACTGATTTGTTTGCTCGTATAAAGGGGGCCAAGTGGTTCTCTAAGATTGATCTCCGTGGGGCGTATAATTTGGTGCGAATCAAGCAGGGGGATGAGTGGAAAACCGCATTTAATACGCCCGAGGGCCATTTTGAGTATTTGGTGATGCCTTTTGGTCTTTCAAATGCCCCTTCAGTCTTCCAGTCCTTTATGCATGACATTTTCCGCGATTATTTGGACAAATTTATGATTGTGTATCTGGATGATATTCTGATTTTTTCGGATGACTGGGACTCTCATGTCCAGCAGGTCAGGAGGGTTTTTCAGGTTTTGCGGTCTAATTCCTTGTGTGTGAAGGGTTCTAAGTGTGTTTTTGGGGTTCAAAAGATTTCCTTCTTGGGATACATTTTTTCCCCCTCTTCCATCGAGATGGATCCTGTCAAGGTTCAGGCTATTGGTGATTGGACGCAACCCTCTTCTCTTAAGAGTCTTCAGAAATTTTTGGGCTTTGCTAACTTTTATCGTCGATTTATTGCTGGTTTTTCTGATGTTGTAAAACCATTGACTGATTTGACTAAAAAGGGTGCTGATGTTGCTGATTGGTCCCCTGCTGCTGTGGAGGCCTTTCGGGAGCTCAAGCGCCGCTTTTCTTCCGCCCCAGTGTTGCGTCAGCCTGATGTTGCTCTTCCTTTTCAGGTTGAGGTCGACGCTTCTGAAATCGGAGCTGGGGCGGTGTTGTCGCAGAGAAGTTCCGACTGCTCCGTGATGAGACCTTGTGCTTTTTTTTCCCGTAAATTTTCGCCCGCCGAGCGGAATTATGATATTGGGAATCGGGAGCTTTTGGCCATGAAGTGGGCTTTTGAGGAGTGGCGTCACTGGCTTGAGGGGGCCAGACATCAGGTGGTGGTATTGACTGACCACAAAAATTTAATTTACCTTGAGTCTGCCAGGCGCCTGAATCCTAGACAGGCGCGCTGGTCGTTGTTTTTCTCTCGGTTTAATTTTGTGGTGTCTTACCTACCGGGTTCTAAGAATGTTAAGGCGGATGCCCTTTCTAGGAGTTTTGAGTCTGACTCCCCTGGTAATTCTGAGCCCACAGGTATCCTTAAAGATGGAGTGATATTGTCTGCCGTTTCTCCAGACCTGCGGCGGGCCTTGCAGGAGTTTCAGGCGGATAGACCTGATCGTTGCCCACCTGGTAGACTGTTTGTTCCTGATGATTGGACCAGTAGAGTCATCTCTGAGGTTCATTCTTCTGCGTTGGCAGGTCATCCTGGAATCTTTGGTTCCAGGGATTTGGTGGCAAGGTCCTTCTGGTGGCCTTCCCTGTCACGAGATGTGCGAGGCTTTGTGCAGTCTTGTGACGTTTGTGCTCGGGCCAAGCCTTGTTGTTCTCGGGCTAGTGGATTGTTGTTACCCTTGCCTATCCCGAAGAGGCCTTGGACGCACATCTCGATGGATTTTATTTCGGATCTGCCTGTTTCTCATAAGATGTCTGTCATCTGGGTGGTGTGTGACCGTTTCTCTAAGATGGTCCATCTGGTTCCCTTGCCTAAGTTGCCTTCTTCTTCCGAGTTGGTTCCTCTGTTTTTTCAAAATGTTGTTCGTTTGCATGGTATTCCGGAGAATATCGTTTCTGACAGAGGGACCCAATTCGTGTCTAGATTTTGGCGGGCATTCTGTGCTAGGATGGGCATAGATTTGTCTTTTTCGTCTGCTTTCCATCCTCAGACTAATGGCCAGACCGAGCGGACTAATCAGACCTTGGAGACATATTTGAGGTGTTTTGTGTCTGCGGATCAGGATGATTGGGTTGCTTTTTTGCCTTTGGCGGAGTTCGCCCTCAATAATCGGGCCAGCTCTGCCACCTTGGTGTCCCCGTTTTTCTGTAATTCGGGGTTTCATCCTCGATTTTCCTCCGGTCAAGTGGAATCTTCGGATTGTCCTGGAGTGGATGCTGTGGTGGAGAGGTTGCATCAGATTTGGGGGCAGGTGGTGGACAATTTGAAGTTGTCCCAGGAGAAGACTCAGCTTTTTGCCAACCGCCGTCGTCGTGTTGGTCCTCGGCTTTGTGTTGGGGACTTGGTGTGGTTGTCTTCTCGTTTTGTCCCTATGAGGGTTTCTTCTCCTAAGTTTAAGCCTCGGTTCATCGGCCCGTACAAGATATTGGAGATTCTTAACCCTGTGTCCTTCCGTTTGGACCTCCCTGCATCCTTTTCGATTCATAATGTTTTTCATCGGTCATTGTTGCGCAGGTATGAGGTACCGGCTGTGCCTTCCGTTGAGCCTCCTGCTCCGGTGTTGGTTGAGGGTGAGTTGGAGTACGTTGTGGAAAAGATCTTGGACTCTCGTGTTTCCAGACGGAAACTCCAGTATCTGGTCAAATGGAAGGGATACGGTCAGGAGGATAATTCTTGGGTCACTGCCTCTGATGTTCATGCCTCCGATCTTGTCCGTGCCTTTCATAGGGCTCATCCTGATCGCCCTGGTGGTTCTGGTGAGGGTTCGGTGCCCCCTCCTTGAGGGGGGGGGTACTGTTGTGAAATTGGATTCTGGGCTCCCCCGGTGGCCACTTGTGGAATTGTACTTGTGTGCATCATCCCCTCTGTTCACCTGCTCCTATCAGGATGTGGGAGTCGCTATATAACCTTGCTCCTCTGTCAGTTTCATGCCGGTCAACAATGTAATCAGAAGCCTTTCTGTGCATGTTCCTGCTACTAGACAACTCCCAGCTAAGTTGGACTTTTGTCCTTGTGTGTTTTTGCATTTTGTTCCTGTTCACAGCTGCTGTTTCGTTACTGTGTCTGGAAAGCTCTTGTGAGCGGAAATTGCCACTCTGGTGTTATGAGTTAATGCTAGAGTCTTAAAGTAATTTCTGGATGGTGTTTTGATAGGGTTTTCTGCTGACCATGAAAGTGCCCTTTCTGTCTTCTTGCTATCTAGTAAGCGGACCTCGATTTTTGCTAAACCTATTTTCCTACTACGTTTGTCATTTCATCTAAAATCACCGCCAATATACGTGGGGTCCTCTGTCTGCCTTTTGGGAAAATTTCTCTAGAGGTGAGCCAGGACTGTCTTTTCCTCTGCTAGGATTAGGTAGTTCTCCGGCTGGCGCTGGGCATCTAGGGATAAAAAAAACGTAGGCATGCTACCCGGCTACTTCTAGTTGTGCGGCAGGTTTAGTTCATGGTCAGTATAGTTTCCATCTTCCAAGAGCTAGTTCTCATATATGCTGGGCTATGTTCTCTCGCCATTGAGAATCATGACAGATGACCAAAGGGAATGAACCTAAGACATTTTCCAGACCGGTATCTGAACTGGTCCTATTGTTGCCTTCGGAAGAAAGGAGTAGTGACATCCGTTGATGTCAGACGGGGAGTGTTCTGTCTCCGCCATCTAATTTGTTACTTCCAATTATCTGTTTGCATAATTTGCAGTTTCTCAGCCAGTATACAGGACTTGATATATTCATACCTTTATTTGTAGTGCTTTGGCTCCCTCTAGCGGTCAGAGTCATGTTGACAGTTGTATTTTTCTGTTATGTATTTTTTATGTCTGATTCCCATCCTCCTTTGCAATGCATTATGGTAGCTCAGCCTACATTTCCCTCCATTATCATTTCACTTCCAGTTTGCCTTCCAGGAAAGAAGCTTACACTTCATCCCCCTTGCGATTGCATTGCCGGTATGTCTTTATGCTCTCTGTAGATATTTCTGCTCTATATTAGCCTAGCTTAACCAGTTGCACTCCTAGTCCAGTTACTAGCCTTCTAAATGTAATGCATAACGTTTATCATGTGTAGTATGTATTTGTTCCCTACCATGCACTGATTCTATGTATATCATTGTTCACAGTTTCACCGCATCAATATACCACTACGTTTAATAAAGCACAGATTCAACCACAGTCTCCTTATTGGACCCCGGTATAGCGGTTTAGCTGACTGGATAGCTACAATGAGCCTGCCTCATTTAGTGAGGACAGAACACACACAGACTTCTCTCTGCACCGAAAAGTTTCCCGGGCTCTTTCTTTTCCTCCCCTTCCTGTTCACATGACATAACAGGGGGGAGTTTAGCCAATACAGTTTGTTTCTCTGTAATCACATTCGGCATAGGTATAACTTCTGGCCACACGGGGGCAGTGTCTGTCACAGATTCTATGTCAATGATAACAGAACAGTCACAGCCGGCCAGCTCACTACACGCCCCCCCGCTTAAAGGTTGGCAGTCTCTGTCAACGACTGTCTCCAGGGCGGCGATGGCTGTGGAGGTTGTAGGACCCGGCTGTGAAAAGGGCCACACATATTGGTCTCTGTAGGACTGTCCCGGGGGCACTCCTGCGGTGGTCCTCGCTGTCCTCCTAACGGGTGCTAGTCTCTCTCCCCGATCAGTCACCCCACTCTCCGCCCCAGTCGGTAAGTCAGTCGAGGAGGTAAGGGGTTCAGACGCGTCAGTCAAGCGAGCAGGGGTAGGGATGTCTTCCACCTCTACATCCCCGGTATCGGTGTCTCCCACAGTATTAGTGATATCCGTCTCTCTAGGCATTATAGGAGGGGAGTCAGGCTGAGAACGACAGGGGCGCAACATGTTACAGTGCAGGGTGCGGAGGCTGCCGCTGTCTTCGCCTTGTACTTGGTAGACGGGGCCACCAGGGTACGGGTGTCCAATTATTCGATAGACTTCGGTCTCCCACTTGGGCCGGAGCTTTCCTTGCGGTTTCTTTATACGAACTAGGACTAGTTGACCCACACTCAGTAGGTCTTCTTGTATTGGAAGTGGATCAGCGTGGACCTGGTCCTGGATCTGCTGTTCCACCAGCCGGTAGACAGTTTCCATCCTTTGACGGTGTGCTTGTAGCCAGGAAGGATAGGTACCACAGGTGTCTTCATCAGGGTTAGACAGGTGTAGCTCATGGATGCTTTTGCCTGGGCGGCCAAAAAGGAGGGTGTAAGGCGTGTATCCGGTGACAGAATGGACTTGATTGTTATAGGCCCACAGCAGTTCTGGGAGGAATCGAGGCCAGTCGGGCTTTTTGTCTTCTGCTAAGGTTCGGATCAGTTGTAAGAGGGTCCGGTTGAAACGTTCACAGGCGCCATTCCCTTGTGGATAATACGGGGTGGTCCTGGACTTCTTGATTCCATACATCTGCTGAAGTTCTTCAATGACTCGCCCTTCGAAACACGCCCCCTGATCAGAGTGCAGCCGCTCCGGACACCCGTAGACCCGAACGAAGTGTTGACAGATGGCCTGTGCAGCTGATTCGGCAGTCTGATCTTTGGTAGCAACAGCGACGGCGAATTTCGTGAAGTGGTCCACCATCACCAGACAGTACTGGTAGCCACTATTCGCCGTTCCGATCAACAGATAGTCCACCATCAACAACTCGAGGGGCCTGGATGTGCTAATAGTCTGGACGGGTGCACGCTGCTCAGTAGACTTGTGGAGTTCACATGTACGACATCTTAGGCAGACGTTTTCAACCAGCTTACGGAGTCCTGGGCAAAAAATGAATTGCTGGGTCCACCGGAGGGTCTTGTCTATGCCGAAGTGGCCGTTCCTTCTGTGGGCTTCAGCCACCATCTCATGGGCTAGCTGCACCGGGACGACAATCTGCAAACATTCTTCCAGCATATGAGATAAAAGGGCCCTGCGATACAAGACTCCATCCTTCACGATCAGCCGATCCCATTGGGCAAGTAGGGCAGAAGCCCTGGTTGATAGTCGGGCTCTTACTTCGGAGGGTGGTTTCTCTTGTGTCTTCATGTACTGTTTCAGTAAGACGTGTTCAGGGTCTCGATCTTGAAGCTTGGCCCATTCTTGTTGGGACAGGGGGGACCCCACTACGGCTTCGATCCCGCCTACAGCATACTGGCGGCTATCTTCTATTTGTTTAGCTAGCCGGGCAAAGTCGGGCAGTTCATCTTCCTCCAACTCTTCATCCCGGTTCCCCACTGGCGGGGATGAGGTCACTCTGGAAAGGCTGTCAGCATTCTGATTCTCCGTCCCCGCTCTGTATTTAATTTTGTATTGGAATCTAGAGAGCCTTGCCATCCAGCGCTGTTCCATTGCCCCTAGTTTGGCATTTTCTAGGTGGGCAAGAGGATTGTTGTCTGTCACGACCAGCACCTCCGCCCCTGTCAGGTAGCCAGCAAATTTCTCTGTCATAGCCCAGGTCAGGGCCAGGAGTTCCAGGCGGAAAGAGCTGTAGTTGACGGGGTTCTTTTCGGTGTCACGGAGGGATCTACTGGCATAGGCTATTACGCGTTCCTTGTTATCTTGGACTTGGGAGAGGACCGCCCCGAGACCTTGAAGGCTGGCGTCGGTGTATAACTGGAACGGCAAGGTGTAGTCTGCAAATGCCAGAATAGGGGGTGATGTCAGAGCAGCTTGAAGCGCCCGGAAGGATCTTTCTTGGTCGGGCCCCCAGCTGATGTGTCGTCCTCTGGGACTGTTCGCGGTCCCTCGGAGGATCTCATGCAGTGGTTCCGCAAGCCGGGCAAAGTCCTTGACAAATCGGCGGTAATAGCCCGCTAGCCCCAGGAAAGCCTGGACCTCTTTGATGGTAGTTGGTTGTGGCCGCTCTCGGACAGCTGCTATCTTCTCTGGAGAGGGTTGGACACCTTCGGCCGAGATCCGGTGTCCCAGGTAATCGATCTCCTGCTGGAATAGACGGCACTTGCTGGGCTTCAACTTCAAGCCGTGTTTCTTCAAGCGCTGGAACACTTTGCCAAGCTTGTGAAGATGATCCTCAAAGGTGGCGGAGTATACCACGATGTCATCAAGGTATATCAGCGTGAATTCGAAGTTGAAATCTCCCAGACAGCGTTCCATCAGTCTCTGAAAGGTCCCTGGTGCGTTATTCAAGCCGAATGGCATCCGGTCAAACTCGTACAGGCCCATAGGAAGGATGAAGGCGGTCTTTTCTCTGTCCTTCTCACTCATGGGGACCTGCCAATATCCACTGGCCAAGTCTAGAGACGAAAAATATTTGGCCTTTTTTAGGGCGGTCAGCGACTCTTCGATCCGGGGGAGTGGATAGGAGTCCCGGATCGTGCAAGCGTTCAACCGACGGTAGTCTACGCAAAATCTCAGGGATCCATCTTTCTTTTTGACTATCACCACGGGTGCAGCCCATGGGCTCTGGCTTTCCCGCACCACTCCGGCGTGTAGCATAGATTCTAAAAGGCTTTTCACCTCCTGGTATTGTTGAGCTGGTATTTGTCGGTACCTCTCGCGAATAGGGGCAGCATCGCCCGTGGGAATCTCGTGTTGGATACTGGTGGTGTACCCGAAGTCGGTGTCATGCTTTGCAAAGGAGTCTTGGTGTTCTCGCAGTAGTTTCTCCATTTGAGACACTTCCTGTTTGGTGTACTGGGACGGGTCCAGTTGTACTTTTTCCAGTAGTTTTCGCCCAATGTCTTCATCATCTGCTTGAGCATTTATGGCTGAGACAGTTACCGTCCAGCCATCTTCTGTAGACGGGGTGAATTGTAAGGGTCCCATGGGGTTCACTTCTGTGGGTAGAGCATATACTCTGGCAAGTTGCATGCCAGCCTCAAGAGCTACACCTACGTCTGCGGTGTTGTTTAGCCTGACAGGGACTCTTCCGTTCCTCACGACGGCTAGGGTGCGGGCGACTAGTGGGTTTAGCTTACTCCCACTTGGAGCCCTCGGCTCGATTAACACTTCAACTCCTTCAAGTTGTCGGTTGGTGTTAAGAGGCAGGGAAATGACTGTCTCTTTTTCAGCGGGCAAAGTAATCCGTGTACAGCGGGGCACTTTAATGGCTGCTAGGGGTAGTTGTTCCTTTGCCATCTGTTGAAGTCCAACGGTCCGGATTACGCGCTGGAACGCCAGACGAGTCGGTTTATGTTTGGTAACTTTCTGCCAGTACTTGGGCCCTTTTCTTGTCAACAGCATAAGATCCAGGTCTTTCAAGATATTCATTCCGATTATTACTGGGGTCTCGGAGCCGAAGCCTTCCTTGACAATGACGATTCCTCGTTTCCCTAGGTCTTGTCCACAGGCCTTCGTATCCATCCAGGCAACTCCGGTTACTGGAATGGGTAGGTTATTAGCCGCAATTATCTTAATGGTGGTATCTGGATCACAAGCAGTTCTTGGTTTGAGGTACTTTTCATAAAACTGTTCAGAGATCGTGGTCACTTGCGACCCAGTGTCCATCAATCCTTGCACCGCAACTCCCTCCAGAATAACTTCAAGTATAGGACTACTCGAGGCAAGAGTACTCCGTTGCTGGTTCTGTTTTTCTACACCCCGTTCTCTGTCCCCCCCTGCTGCTCGAACCTCAGCTGCAGGGGTGTCTAGTTTAACGGCGGCCATTGTGGTGAGACCTGGCGTGGTGGCTCTGCTTGTGGATGTAGCCGATATTCTGTTCGTCGTGGTAACTGATGGTTTGTTCGTTGAGGACAACGATTCGCCCTGTGGCGAGGGTCACCACATGACCAACACGGTCCCACGGGACGGCTAGGTCGTATCCGCTGGTCTCTCTGTCATTCTAGTGTTAACTGTGACACCTGTTGCTGTAAATCTGCTACCATCTGTTTCAGCTCCTCGGTGTCACTGTTGGGCTGTTTACTGTTTAATATGGATCTGCACGCAGCGCTTTGAGTCCCCACATCCATGACGGGTCCCCTAGAACGTTCTAAGGCTTCCTGCTTGACTTCAGCGAAGGTGAGAGTCGGTGTCATCCGAATCAAGTCCTGTAGCGTACGGTTAAGATACTGGTCTCACAGCCCTATAACGAATTGGTCTCTCAGTACCAGGTCACGAGGAGCTATAGTAGCTTCAAACTTCCTGACCTGGTTTACAATGGACACCGGCGGCGGTTTCTGACTGTACACTGGGCCTGGGTGGGAATCTTGCTGGGCACAGATCCTGCCGACTACGCCAGATGAAGTGTCCGAGGGCAAGGCCGCCCATGCATATCCATGATCTGGCCCAGCAAAACCTCCACACTCAGATTCCATCTTAACAAACGTATCTTTACTGTTATACATTTTTCTTAACACAGCAGAACACAATAATAGACAGTACAAAGTATGCTTATTCACAGAAATAACGTGTAATAACAAACTATCCCTCACTGTCCCTATCCACACGTTACCAGTTCCTTTGCTCCAGGAGGTTATCTTCCCACGTCGCAGGCCTGTCTGTCACTGCAGGGAGACGCTCCAGCCGAAGAGGAAACAACAGGGATTAAACAAACTCTGTCTCTCAGGTCCAGACTGTAGTCCTTGGGGTTCAGCAGGTAAGGGTGGAATGTTCGGCCTCTCAACAGAGGACCCGCTTACAGTTCATGGGCTCCAGAATCTGTGAATATGTCACCGCTGAATGCTCCGCAGTGTGGAAGCTGGGAACAATCTGGATGTCAGTTTCCCAGAGAGAGAGGTCATCCAGGCAATCTTTTATATCGCATCTACAGGAGGACGCCAGCACACACAGACTTCTCTCTGCACCCAAAAGTTTCCCGGGCTCTTTCTTTTCCTCCCCTTCCTGTTCACATGACACATCAGGGGGAAGTTTAGCCAATACAGTTTGTTTCTCTGTAATCACATTCGGCATAAGTATAACTTCTGGCCACACGGGGGCAGTGTCTGTCACAGATTCTATGTCAATGATAACAGAACAGTCACAGCCGGCCAGCTCACTACATAGTCACACACAGCCCCACTGTATAATCACACACAGCCTCACTGTATAATGACACACACAGCACCACTGTATAATCAGACACACAGCAACACTGTATAGTCACACACACACAAAGCCCCACTGTATAATCACACATGCGCACAGCCCCACTGGATAGTTACACACACACACACACACGCGCGCGCGCCCGGACTGGGACAAAAAAAAGCAGCACTGCCACAAAAACCCCACCAGACGACATGCTCAAACACTCCCCACCCCCGATCAGTGGATTTTGCTATACTTTGTCATGCCCTTCAACACTCCTCTTAAAGGCACTATTTGAAGAGCTACATGTGAATGGCGCCGCAGTATGCGTGATCGACCACAGGTCCATTTACATGGTGCTCTTTAGAGCTACAGCTCTCAGGATCATGGGGGTCTCAGCGATTGGACCCTGGTGATTTAAAGTTCTCAGCATAGAAGATTACTTGGGATAATCCATTTAAATGGATTTTCCAATATTTTTTTTTTCCCATAAAAAAACCTGAAAATAATATTTTGACCTTCCCAAAGACCAATGTCGCCTCTCTGACAACAGGACAGGAGAAGTGGTACTATGCAGTGTATAATGGCCAAAACAAGAAAGAAGGAAGCATGCAAAGAACGGGGATCACCACACATAAAAATACTACAAATATCAATGAATTTTTATTTAGACAAAGCACAAAACACTGCAAAAAGGTTTAAAAACATCTAAAAATACAAATACAAACAAAAGAAAGTACATTGACCTATAATAAGGTCATGTCCTAGTCAGACCCCACACCACAAAAGGATCTTAGTAGACCACTGACACCTAGTCACAGAAGATATTGTGATGTCATCTTCATAGAACATACAGGTGTATCCCAGGTTGATAAATTACAAAGCATTAAGCTGGAGCAGCCAGAATTTGGTAGAAGCCTGAAAATAAGGGCCTATCAAAGAATGCAAAACTACGTATAAGACCAATACAGACAAAGGCCTGAATGGCCCTGAACAATTAAATAGATGGCACTGAGTAATCCAATAAGCTATACAACCTGAGAGAATTGTCCCAACTCATGTCCCTGTAAAGGGCAACAGCACGGTGCAAGATAAGCAAAGAGGGGAGCGAGGGGATGGGGCCGACCAGGACACAGAACGCCCGACGCGTGTCGCCAGGAAACCTGGCTTCTTCAGGAGCAGTAAATGCAGTGAGCGTGCATGCAGCTTAAATACCTTAGTTGTCATAATATGTAGAGAAACAGCTGGTGTCCAGGGAAGGTGGAAGCGCCAAGCGTGATTGCAGCCAGAGGACCGGAAATCTTGAGGACGCCGGCGCATGCGCAGTAACATATAAGAAGCCGAAGCTCCTGTACCAAGATGTCTAAACACATGGTATATGCGCATGCGCCGATCAGCGTGCAGACAAAGGGAGATCCGAATAGCAGACGCCCACAACAACTGGCTAAAATAGAGCAAAGGGGTGGCGCCAATCAGCACAAACGGCCCCGAACAACATATACCAACAAAAGTAGGCTGGAACAAGCTAAATGTGCGCGCAGGGCCCGCGCAGGCGCAGTAGTATATAGAAAGCCGAGGCTTCAGTACAAAGATCTCTAATCAAATAATATATGCGCATGCGCCGATCGGCGCACATACAGATGGAAGTCCCAGTAATGCAGATCCACAATAATTAGCTAGAACAGAGGAGATTGCGGCAGCCAACACAAACGAACCTAAAACCAAGGTGGAAAGTAATTAAATATGGTCATCCTGATAGGTACAACACCATCAATATGGAATTTACCATATAAAGAGGCAGCAGCCTTTGGACAATAGGGACAGCACTAATATAGCGGACACTGGTCACATAAATATAGGTAAAGTTGCCACAAGAGTCACGAGGAAAAATAAATCACAGATTTAAAATAAATTATATATAAACAAAGCCCCCTATATAACAAAAAACACTAGTACACTTGAACAAGGCATTAGTATAGCAAAAAATATATAATATAATATATAGTATACAGTATGTTAGAAAACCATGGTTTTCATCGGATAGAATCTAGTTCATCCGTGTACACATATTAGTTAATTACATAATTCACAAAGCAGGAATTATAAGACTGGGAGGGGCAAAGAGAAAAACCAGGGGTTACAAACACTCATCCCCGTCCTACAAACGGGAGACGAGGTTCAACCGCAGGAAACATCAGTATTGAATCCATCATCTCCGAAAGATAGCCAGGACCTGCAGGACACAGGTAATTTGCAGATCATAAACCTGACAACTCATGTTCTGACACCAGAAGAAGAATTGGTTTTGGGTAAGGGACTTACTTTTGCACCCATGGGCACCCTCGACAAATTTACCCTGATAAAAGACGTCTATTTGTTTTGTCGTCAGCTAACTTTTAAACTTTTATACCACCATCCTACTTTAGCTGACCAACTTCCAAATGATGAGAGACAAGTCCTTAGAGACCTCATGGAATTACTTCATGAGAACGACACGGAACCGACCAGGAGAAGATTTACAGGTAGATTACCCTCGCAAGCTACCCCTTCTTTTTCCCTCTTTTTCCCTCTTTTTCCTCTTTTTCAAGTGTACTAGTGTTTTTTGTTATATAGGGGGCTTTGTTTATATATAATTTATTTTAAATCTGTGATTTATTTTTCCTCGTGACTCTTGTGGCAACTTTACCTATATTTATGTGACCAGTGTCCGCTATATTAGTGCTGTCCCTATTGTCCAAAGGCTGCTGCCTCTTTATATGGTAAATTCCATATTGATGGTGTTGTACCTATCAGGATGACCATATTTAATTACTTTCCACCTTGGTTTTAGGTTCGTTTGTGTTGGCTGCCGCAATCTCCTCTGTTCTAGCTAATTATTGTGGATCTGCATTACTGGGACTTCCATCTGTATGTGCGCCGATCGGCGCATGCGCATATATTATTTGATTAGAGATCTTTGTACTGAAGCCTCGGCTTTCTATATACTACTGCGCCTGCGCGGGCCCTGCGCGCACATTCAGCTTGTTCCAGCCTACTTTTGTTGGTATATGTTGTTCGGGGCCGTTTGTGCTGATTGGCGCCACCCCTTTGCTCTATTTTAGCCAGTTGTTGTGGGCGTCTGCTATTCGGATCTCCCTTTGTCTGCACGCTGATCGGCGCATGCGCATATACCATGTGTTTAGACATCTTGGTACAGGAGCTTCGGCTTCTTATATGTTACTGCGCATGCGCCGGCGTCCTCAAGATTTCCGGTCCTCTGGCTGCAATCACGCTTGGCGCTTCCACCTTCCCTGGACACCAGCTGTTTCTCTACATATTATGACAACTAAGGTATTTAAGCTGCATGCACGCTCACTGCATTTACTGCTCCTGAAGAAGCCAGGTTTCCTGGCGACACGCGTCGGGCGTTCTGTGTCCTGGTCGGCCCCATCCCCTCGCTCCCCTCTTTGCTTATCTTGCACCGTGCTGTTGCCCTTTACAGGGACATGAGTTGGGACAATTCTCTCAGGTTGTATAGCTTATTGGATTACTCAGTGCCATCTATTTAATTGTTCAGGGCCATTCAGGCCTTTGTCTGTATTGGTCTTATACGTAGTTTTGCATTCTTTGATAGGCCCTTATTTTCAGGCTTCTACCAAATTCTGGCTGCTCCAGCTTAATGCTTTGTAATTTATCAACCTGGGATACACCTGTATGTTCTATGAAGATGACATCACAATATCTTCTGTGACTAGGTGTCAGTGGTCTACTAAGATCCTTTTGTGGTGTGGGGTCTGACTAGGACATGACCTTATTATAGGTCAATGTACTTTCTTTTGTTTGTATTTGTATTTTTAGATGTTTTTAAACCTTTTTGCAGTGTTTTGTGCTTTGTCTAAATAAAAATTCATTGATATTTGTAGTATTTTTATGTGTGGTGATCCCCGTTCTTTGCATGCTTCCTTCTTTCTTGTTTTGGCCATTATAACTGTTTATGGCATGTGATGGGAGATCCCCAGTAGTGGTGCCCGCCTACATGTGTTGAATAAATGGTCTTATAGGGGGATCCTTTTGTTCCCTCTTTTCTTGGAGTGTGGCACACTACTAGTAGTATAGTGATATATTTAATCTTATAAATATGGATTTACAGGCTAGAGAAACAGCTTGGAGCCAGAGGGCTCAGGGAATTTTTGAAACTAGCAGTGGTGGTACTAATGATCTGGTTAGTAATGATGGTGGCTTTTCTAGAATAACGAATGAGTTAACTAACCTACATAGATCATTAACTAAAGTTTGGTGGAATATAAGGAGTTTGGAGGAGTACAAGTTTACTGGGTTTGTCCCTCGAGGATTAAGGGTACAGATTTTCCCAGCCTGGGAAGTGGATGATTGTTTCCGAAATACATGGGAGACAGGATTAGTGAAATGCTCATCTATACTCATGGACATGCTAATAGCACATGACCAGGCCCTCTTGACTAAACTAAAAGAGGACATCAAGATGAGGGAGACTCAACTTGCTAACTTTGACCCCCCTTTGATCTCTTCTTTCAAACAGCAACTCAGAACTGTTATTGATAAATACGAAAAGGAGATTACTGAGGGTAAACGACGCAAATTTCAAAGAGACAAGGCTGATTTCTCTAGTGGACGTGCCTATAGGTGGGGTCATCGAGGCAATAGAAGGGCGGTCTCCTTTGAATCAAAAGAAACCAGTGAGGCCAATACCAGGCTTGAAGCATCTTCTAGCGATTTTTTATCATCAGACCCCAGCGACCTCGAAGGGGCCGCAGGCGGGGTCGACGTAAGACTGGGAGGGGCAAAGAGAAAAACCAGGGGTTACAAACACTCATCCCCGTCCTACAAACGGGAGACGAGGTTCAACCGCAGGAAACATCAGTATTGAATCCATCATCTCCAAAAGATAGCCAGGACCTCCAGGACACAGGTAATTTGCAGATCATAAACCTGACAACTCATGTTCTGACACCAGAAGAAGAATTGGTTTTGGGTAAGGGACTTACTTTTGCACCCATGGGCACCCTCGACAAATTTACCCTGATAAAAGACGTCTATTTGTTTTGTCGTCAGCTAACTTTTAAACTTTTATACCACCATCCTACTTTAGCTGACCAACTTCCAAATGATGAGAGACAAGTCCTTAGAGACCTCATGGAATTACTTCATGAGAACGACACGGAACCGACCAGGAGAAGATTTACAGGTAGATTACCCTCGCAAGCTACCCCTTCTTTTTCCCTCTTTCCTGTGGTACAGATTTTCTTTAATCATACTTGCAGAGAGATACAGTCCCTCCATCTTGATGGTAACAAAAATAAGAATCTGAGCCCAACTGAACATAGGGCACTCATGGGACTGCAGAATAATAAAGAATTTCTGGTCCGTGAAGCGGATAAGGGGGGCAATATTGTTTTATGGCCTAACTCTCTTTATCTACAGGAGGTTGGACGTCAATTAGGGGATATGGCTTGCTATAGACGTCTTCCAGCAGATCCCACAGATATCTTCAAGGGTAAATTGGATCAACTCTTTGAGCGAGCACTACGCGATGGCATTTTGAGTAAGAAGGAGGTGGACTTTCTACATACTGAGCACCCTGTGGTACCGACCTTGTACCTTCTCCCTAAGGTCCACAAATCTTTGGAAAACCCCCCAGGTAGGCCGATAGTATCTGGTATGAATGGTCTGTTCGAAAAACCTTGTTCCTATCTAGATTTTTTCCTGCAGCCAATGGCCATGGCATTGAAGTCCTTTATTAGAGACTCGACACATTTGATTCAATTGCTTCAAGATCTTTATTTACCACCGGATACAATCTTGATAACGATGGATGTCGAGTCTCTATACACTAGCATCAACCATGACATTGGCTTGAGAGCAGTTTCATTCTTTTTGGAACTAAACACCACGGGAGATAGAGGGCACGACCAATTCCTTCTGGATCTTTTGTTCTTTGTCTTGGACAAGAACTACTTTGTTTTCGACAGGACCTTCTATAGACAGGTTAAGGGTACTGCCATGGGGGCACGTTGCGCACCATCGTACGCAAATCTTTTTCTAGGGTGGTGGGAGGAGTTGGTGGTCTACCAACACGAGGCCTTCAAGAAACATTGTTTAAAGTGGCTTCGGTTTATCGATGACATTGTAATGTTCTGGACTGGTACTGAAGAGGATTGTCATCTTTTCCTTGCAGATCTCAATAACAACCCCTACAACATCAAACTCACTTCAAATTTGTCACGGATTTCGGTGGAGTTCCTAGACCTCAAATTGAGCTTGGAGGGTTCGTATATTGCTACCACTCTTTATCGGAAACCCACAGCTACCAATAGCTTGTTACACTATTCAAGCTTCCACCCTAGGCACTTGAAGGACGGCATTCCAACAGGCCAATTCCTCCGGTTGAAAAGGAATTGCAGCTTGACGGCGGACTTCCACTTAGAAGCACGAAAATTGACGGACCGATTTCGGCATCGGGGCTACCCTAAGGGTATTATCTCTTCTGCTTATCAGAGAGCCAAAACTAGTGCACGTTCTGAGCTACTTCACAGACGAACACGTGAGTCCTCTAGGCCTTTGGGTATTGTTACTACTTATAACAATCAGTGGCGGGACATTTATAGAATTCTGGATCGGAGTTGGGGTATTTTACTAAGCGAACCCAGATTGACACCCCATATTTCGGCTACGCCTAATTTAATAGCCAAAAGAGCAAGAAATTTGAAGGATTTGCTTTGCCACAGCCACTTTGTTCGTCCCACAACTAGGCTTAACAGGGGGACTAAGATTTTTGGCACATATCCATGTGGCAATTGCAATATCTGTCAATTTATTATTGCACAGAATGGTTTTCCGCTCACCATCTCTCCCTTTCAGATTAAACCAAAGAGGACCTTCATTAACTGCAAGACTCGTTCACTTGTCTACGCCTTGATCTGCGATTGCCCTAAAGTATATGTGGGCCAAACGACCCAGGAGTTGCGGAGACGAGCACAGCAACACTTATCCAACATCTCCATGGCCCAGAAGGACCGTGAAAAGGGCAAAGGCATTACATCAGTTGCTGCACATTTTCTTGACTTTCACAATGGACGCACCAAAGGACTAAAAATTATGGGCTTGGAGGTGGTTCCACTGAACATTAGAGGTGGCGACTTGACGAGAAAATTACTTAGGTGTGAGTCCAGGTGGATTCATGAACTACATAGCCTCACCCCACATGGACTCAACGAGGAACTTTTATTCACCGGTTTTTATAAACAGCTTTAAATTGTCCCCTCTCTTTCTTTTCCCCTTCCCCTTCCCCTTTTTTTTTTTTTTTTTTCTGGGATATAATTCCTGCTTTGTGAATTATGTAATTAACTAATATGTGTACACGGATGAACTAGATTCTATCCGATGAAAACCATGGTTTTCTAACATACTGTATACTATATATTATATTATATATTTTTTGCTATACTAATGCCTTGTTCAAGTGTACTAGTGTTTTTTGTTATATAGGGGGCTTTGTTTATATATAATTTATTTTAAATCTGTGATTTATTTTTCCTCGTGACTCTTGTGGCAACTTTACCTATATTTATGTGACCAGTGTCCGCTATATTAGTGCTGTCCCTATTGTCCAAAGGCTGCTGCCTCTTTATATGGTAAATTCCATATTGATGGTGTTGTACCTATCAGGATGACCATATTTAATTACTTTCCACCTTGGTTTTAGGTTCGTTTGTGTTGGCTGCCGCAATCTCCTCTGTTCTAGCTAATTATTGTGGATCTGCATTACTGGGACTTCCATCTGTATGTGCGCCGATCGGCGCATGCGCATATATTATTTGATTAGAGATCTTTGTACTGAAGCCTCGGCTTTCTATATACTACTGCGCCTGCGCGGGCCCTGCGCGCACATTCAGCTTGTTCCAGCCTACTTTTGTTGGTATATGTTGTTCGGGGCCGTTTGTGCTGATTGGCGCCACCCCTTTGCTCTATTTTAGCCAGTTGTTGTGGGCGTCTGCTATTCGGATCTCCCTTTGTCTGCACGCTGATCGGCGCATGCGCATATACCATGTGTTTAGACATCTTGGTACAGGAGCTTCGGCTTCTTATATGTTACTGCGCATGCGCCGGCGTCCTCAAGATTTCCGGTCCTCTGGCTGCAATCACGCTTGGCGCTTCCACCTTCCCTGGACACCAGCTGTTTCTCTACATATTATGACAACTAAGGTATTTAAGCTGCATGCACGCTCACTGCATTTACTGCTCCTGAAGAAGCCAGGTTTCCTGGCGACACGCGTCGGGCGTTCTGTGTCCTGGTCGGCCCCATCCCCTCGCTCCCCTCTTTGCTTATCTTGCACCGTGCTGTTGCCCTTTACAGGGACATGAGTTGGGACAATTCTCTCAGGTTGTATAGCTTATTGGATTACTCAGTGCCATCTATTTAATTGTTCAGGGCCATTCAGGCCTTTGTCTGTATTGGTCTTATACGTAGTTTTGCATTCTTTGATAGGCCCTTATTTTCAGGCTTCTACCAAATTCTGGCTGCTCCAGCTTAATGCTTTGTAATTTATCAACCTGGGATACACCTGTATGTTCTATGAAGATGACATCACAATATCTTCTGTGACTAGGTGTCAGTGGTCTACTAAGATCCTTTTGTGGTGTGGGGTCTGACTAGGACATGACCTTATTATAGGTCAATGTACTTTCTTTTGTTTGTATTTGTATTTTTAGATGTTTTTAAACCTTTTTGCAGTGTTTTGTGCTTTGTCTAAATAAAAATTCATTGATATTTGTAGTATTTTTATGTGTGGTGATCCCCGTTCTTTGCATGCTTCCTTCTTTCTTGTTTTGGCCATTATAACTGTTTATGGCATGTGATGGGAGATCCCCAGTAGTGGTGCCCGCCTACATGTGTTGAAAAAACTATGCAGTGTATATATACAGTACAGGAGGTGTGGTACTGTGCAGTGTATATATACAGGACAGGAGGTGTGGTACTGTGCAGTGTATATATACAGTACAGGAGGAGTGGTACTGTGCAGTATATATACACAGGACAGGAGGTGTGGTACTTTGCAGTGTATATATACAGTACAGGAGGTGTGGTACTGTGCAGTGTATATATACAGGACAGGAGGAGTGGTACTGTGCAGTGTATATATACATGACAGGAGGTGTGGTACTGTGCAGTGTATATATACAGGACAGGAGGAGCGGTACTGTGCAGTGTATATATACATAACAGGAGGAGTAGTACTGTGCAGTGTATATATACATGACAGGAGGAGTGGTACTGTGCAGTGTATATATACAGGACAGGAGGAGTGGTACTGTGCAGTGTATATATACAGGACAGGAGGAGTGGTACTGTGCAGTGTATACAGGACAGGAGGAGTGGTACTGTGCAGTGTATATATACAGGACAGGAGGAGTGGTACTGTGCAGTGTATATATACAGGAGGTGTGGTACTGTGCAGTGTATATATACAGGACAGGAGGTGTGGTACTGTGCAGTGTATATACACAGGACAGGAGAAGTGGTACTGTGCAGTGTATATATACATGACAGGAGGAGTGGTACTGTGCAGTGTATATATACAGGAGGTGTGGTACTGTGCAGTGTATATATACAGGACAGGAGGTGTGGTACTGTGCAGTGTATATACACAGGACAGGAGAAGTGGTACTGTGCAGTGTATATATACAGGACAGGAGGAGTGGTACTGTGCAGTGTATATATACAGGACGGGAGGAGTGGTACTGTGCAGTGTATATATACAGGACAGGAGGAGTGGTACTGTGCAGTGTATATATACAGGACAGGAGGAGTGGTACTGTGCAGTGTATATATACAGGACAGGAGGAGTGGTACTGTGCAGTGTATATATACAGGACAGGAGGTGTGGTACTGTGCAGTGTATATATACAGGACAGGAGGTGTGGTACTGTGCAGTGTATATATACAGGACAGGAGGAGTGGTACTGTGCAGTGTATATATACAGGACAGGAGGAGTGGTACTGTGCAGTGTATACAGGACAGGAGGAGTGGTACTGTGCAGTGTATACAGGACAGGAGGAGTGGTACTGTGCAGTGTATATATACAGGACAGGAGGTGTGGTACTGTGCAGTGTATATATACAGGACAGGAGGTGTGGTACTGTGCAGTGTATATATACAGGACAGGAGGAGTGGTGCTGTGCAGTGTATATATACAGGACAGGAGGAATGGTACTGTGCAGTGTATATATACAGGACAGGAGGAGTGGTACTGTGCAGTGTATATATACAGGACAGGAGAAGTGGTACTGTGCAGTGTATATATACAGGACAGGAGGTGTGGTACTGTGCAGTGTATATATACAGGACAGGAGGAGTGGTACTGTGCAGTGTATATATACAGGACAGGAGGAGTGGTACTGTGCAGTGTATATATACAGGACAGGAGGAGTGGTACTGTGCAGTGTATATATACAGGACAGGAGGAGTGGTTTAACTCCATATCAGCATGGGTTTATGAGAAATCGCTCCTGTCAAACCAATCTAATCAGTTTTTATGAAGAGGTAAGCTATAGGCTGGACCACGGTGAGTCATTGGACGTGGTATATCTCGATTTTTCCAAAGCGTTTGATACCGTGCCGCAGAAGAGGTTGGTACACAAAATGAGAATGCTTGGTCTGGGGGAAAATGTGTGTAAATGGGTTAGTAACTGGCTTAGTGATAGAAAGCAGAGGGTGGTTATAAATGGTATAGTCTCTAACTGGGTCGCTGTGACCAGTGGGGTACCGCAGGGGTCGGTATTGGGACCTGTTCTCTTCAACATATTCATTAATGATCTGGTAGAAGGTTTACACAGTAAAATATTGATATTTGCAGATGATACAAAACTATGTAAAGCAGTTAATACAAGAGAAGATAGTATTCTGCTACAGATGGATCTGGATAAGTTGGCAACTTGGGCTGAAAGGTGGCAGATGAGGTTTAACAATGATAAATGTAAGGTTATACACATGGGAAGAAGGAATCAATATCACCATTACACACTGAATGGGAAACCACTGGGTAAATCTGACAGGGAGAAGGACTTGGGGATCCTAGTTAATGATAAACTTACCTGGAGCAGCCAGTGCCAGGCAGCAGCTGCCAAGGCAAACAGGATCATGGGGTGCATTAAAAGAGGTCTGGATACACATGATGAGAGCATTATACTGCCTCTGTACAAATCCCTAGTTAGACCGCACATGGAGTACTGTGTCCAGTTTTGGGCACCGGTGCTCAGGAAGGATATAATGGAACTAGAGAGAGTACAAAGGAGGGCAACAAAGTTAATAAAGGGGATGGGAGAACTACAATACCCAGATAGATTAGCGAAATTAGGATTATTTAGTCTAGAAAAAAGACGACTGAGGGGCGATCTAATAACCATGTATAAGTATATAAGGGGACAATACAAATATCTCGCTGAGGATCTGTTTATACCAAGGAAGGTGACGGGCACAAGGGGGCATTCTTTGCGTCTGGAGGAGAGAAGGTTTTTCCACCAACATAGAAGAGGATTCTTTACTGTTAGGGCAGTGAGAATCTGGAATTGCTTGCCTGAGGAGGTGGTGATGGCGAACTCAGTCGAGGGGTTCAAGAGAGGCCTGGATGTCTTCCTGGAGCAGAACAATATTGTATCATACAATTATTAGGTTCTGTAGAAGGATGTAGATCTGGGGATTTATTATGATGGAATATAGGAATATAGGCTGAACTGGATGGACAAATGTCTTTTTTCGGCCTTACTAACTATGTTACTATGTTACTGTGCAGTGTATATATACAGGACAGGAGGAGTGGTACTGTGCAGTGTATACAGGACAGGAGGAGTGGTACTGTGCAGTGTATATATACAGGACAGGATGAGTGGTACTGTGCAGTGTGTATAGATACAGGACAGGAGGAGTGGTACTGTGCAGTGTATATATACAGGACAGGAGGTGTGGTACTGTGCAGTGTATATATACAGGACAGGAGGTGTGGTACTGTGCAGTGTATATATACAGGACAGGAGGAGTGGTACTGTGCAGTGTATATATACAGGACAGGAGGAGTGGTACTGTGCAGTGTATATATACAGGACAGGAGGAGCGGTACTGTGCAGTGTATATATACAGGACAGGAGGAGTGGTACTGTGCAGTGTATATATACAGGACAGGAGGAGTGGTACTGTGCAGTGTATATATACAGGAGGTGTGGTACTGTGCAGTGTATATATACAGAAGGAGTGGTACTGTGCAGTGTATATATACAGGACAGGAGGTGTGGTACTGTGCAGTGTATATATACAGGACAGGAGGTGTGGTACTGTGCAGTGTATATATACAGGACAGGAGGAGTGGTACTGTGCAGTGTATATATACAGGACAGGAGGAGTGGTACTGTGCAGTGTATATATACAGGACAGGAGGAGCGGTACTGTGCAGTGTATATATACAGGACAGGAGGAGTGGTACTGTGCAGTGTATATATACAGGACAGGAGGAGTGGTACTGTGCAGTGTATATATACAGGACAGGAGAAGTGGTACTGTGCAGTGTATATATACAGGACAGGAGAAGTGGTACTGTGCAGTGTATATATACAGGACAGGAGGAGCGGTACTGTGCAGTGTATATATACAGGACAGGAGGAGCGGTACTGTGCAGTGTATATATACAGGACAGGAGGAGCGGTACTGTGCAGTGTACACTCACCGGCCACTTTATTAGGTACACCTGTCCAACTTCTTGTTAACACTTAATTTCTAATCAGCCAATCACATGGCGGCAACTCAGTGCATTTAGGCATGTAGACATGGTCAAGACAATCTCCTGCAGTTCAAACCGAGAATCAGTATGGGGAAGAAAGGTGATTTGAGTGCCTTTGAACGTGGCATGGTTGTTGGTGCCAGAAGGGCTGGTCTGAGTATTTCAGAAACTGCTGATCTACTGGGATTTTCACGCACAACCATCTCTAGGGTTTACAGAGAATGGTCCGAAAAAGAAAAAAAATCCAGTGAGCGGCAGTTCTGTGGGCGGAAATGCCTTGTTGATGCCAGAGGTCAGAGGAGAATGGGCAGACTGGTTCGAGCTGATAGAAAGGCAACAGTGACTCAAATCGCCACCCGTTACAACCAAGGTAGGCCTAAGAGCATCTCTGAACGCACAGTGCGTCGAACTTTGAGGCAGATGGGCTACAGCAGCAGAAGACCACACCGGGTACCACTCCTTTCAGCTAAGAACAGGAAACTGAGGCTACAATTTGTACAAGCTCATCGAAATTGGACAGTAGAAGATTGGAAAAACGTTGCTTGGTCTGATGAGTCTCGATTTCTGCTGCGACATTCGGATGGTAGGGTCAGAATTTGGCGTAAACAACATGAAAGCATGGATCCATCCTGCCTTGTATGGAGCATCTTTGGGATGTGCAGCCGACAAATCTGCGGCAACTGTGTGATGCCATCATGTCAATATGGACCAAAATCTCTGAGGAATGCTTCCAGCACCTTGTTGAATCTATGCCACGAAGAATTGAGGCAGTTCTGAAGGCAAAAGGGGGTCCAACCCGTTACTAGCATGGTGTACCTAATAAAGTGGCCGGTGAGTGTATATATACAGGACAGGAGGAGCGGTACTGTGCAGTGTATATATACAGGACAGGAGGAGTGGTACTGTGCAGTGTATATATACAGGACAGGAGGAGCGGTACTGTGCAGTGTATATATACAGGACAGGAGGAGTGGTACTGTGCAGTGTATATATACAGGACAGGAGGAGCGGTACTGTGCAGTGTATATATACAGGACAGGAGGAGTGGTACTGTGCAGTGTATATATACAGGACAGGAGGAGTGGTACTGTGCAGTGTATATATACAGGACAGGAGGAGTGGTACTGTGCAGTGTATATACACAGGACAGGAGGAGTGGTACTGTGCAGTGTATATATACAGGACAGGAGAAGTGGTACTGTGCAGTGTATATATACAGGACAGGAGGAGTGGTGCTGTGCAGTGTATATATACAGGACAGGAGAAGTGGTACTGTGCAGTGTATATATACAGGACAGGAGGAGTGGTACTGTGCAGTGTATATATATATACAGGAGGAGTGGTACTGTGCAGTGTATATATACAGGACAGGAGGAGTGGTACTGTGCAGTGTATATATACAGGACAGGAGGAGTGGTACTGTGCAGTGTATATATACAGGACAGGAGAAGTGGTACTGTGCAGTGTATATATACAGGACAGGAGGAGTGGTACTGTGCAGTGTATATATACAGGACAGGAGGAGTGGTACTGTGCAGTGTATATATACAGGACAGGAGAAGTGGTACTGTGCAGTGTATATATACAGGACAGGAGGAGTGGTGCTGTGCAGTGTATATATACAGGACAGGAGAAGTGGTACTGTGCAGTGTATATATACAGGACAGGAGGAGTGGTACTGTGCAGTGTATATACAGGAGGAGTGGTACTGTGCAGTGTATATATACAGGAGGAGTGGTACTGTGCAGTGTATATATATATACAGGAGGAGTGGTACTGTGCAGTGTATATATATATACAGGAGGAGTGGTACTGTGCAGTGTATATATACAGGACAGGAGGAGTGGTACTGTGCAGTGTATATATACAGGACAGGAGGAGTGGTACTGTGCAGTGTATATATACAGGACAGGAGAAGTGGTACTGTGCAGTGTATATATACAGGACAGGAGGAGTGGTACTGTGCAGTGTATATATACAGGACAGGAGGAGTGGTACTGTGCAGTGTATATATACAGGACAGGAGGTGTGGTACTGTGCAGTGTATATATACAGGACAGGAGGAGTGGTACTGTGCAGTGTATATATACAGAATAAAACCACATTCACATGTTCAGTATTTGGTCAGTATTTCACTTCAGTATTTGTAAGCCAAAACCAGGAGTGAGTGATAAATGCAGAAGTGGTGACGTGTTTCTATTATACTTTTCCTCTGTCTGTCCCACTCCTGGTTTTGGCTTCCAAATACTGATTAAGATACTGACCAAATACTGACAGTGTGAACGTGGGCTTTATACAGGTACTCATTAGGGTGGAATCACACTAGAATATGGCATCGGATGAGATCTGACAATGATACCCGGCTCTTGCTCTGCTGCGAGCGTGATCCGAGTGTCAGTGCTCCAATGGTCTCGCAGCACAGGTGTGGAGGAGACGGAGAAATTAATTTCTCCATCTCCTCAATGATCTGACTCACCGTGTATCGGACTGCAACATCTGCTGAGAAAAAAAAACGATTGCACACAGACAGCAAGTGAGAAGAAAATCGTACCACTTTTGTGGAAGAAAATGGAACCGATTTTTTTTTTTTTTTTTATACTCTTTATTAGCCCATGTGGCAACATTTCACTTCTATATCAGAGAAATGTTCAGTTATGGATCCGAAACGTTGCTACATGGACTAATAAAGAGTACGCTACTTTTCTCACAATTAAAGGGAACCTGTCACCCCCAAAATCGAAGATGAGCTAAACCCACCAGCATCAGGGGCTTATCTACAGCATTCTGTAACGCTGTAGATAAGCCCCCGAAGTATCCTGAAAGATGAGAAAAAGAGGTTAGATTATACTCACCTGGGGGGGTGGGGGCGGTCCGGTCCAGGGCCTCCCATCTTCTTACGATGACGTCCTTTTCTTGTATTCACGCTGCAGGCTCCGGCGCAGGCGTTCTGATGTGCCCTGTTGAGGGCAGAGCAAAGTACTGCAGTGCGCAGGCACCGGGAAAGGTCAGAGAGGCCCAGCACCTGAGCATTGCAGTACTTTGCTCTGCACTCAACAGGGCACATCAGAACGCCTGCGCCGGAGCCGCAGCGTGAAGACAAAAAGAGGACGTCATCCTATGAAGATAGGAGGCCCCGAACCGGACCGTGACGCCCATCGGACCGGACCGCCCGCCCAGGTGAGAATAATCTAACCTCTTTTTCTCATCTTTCAGGATACATCGGGGGCTTATCTACAGCATTCCAGAATGCTGTAGATAAGCCCCTGATGCTGGTGAGCTTAGCTCATCTTCGATTTTAAGAGTGTCAGGTTCCCTTTAATCGGAATGATAGATATATAGATACACACACATACATAAAAATAATACTGAGAATTACACCATTTATGCAGGACAGTAGAAGTATACACAGATCCACAATATACCGTATATACTCGAGTATAAGTCGACCCGAGTATAAGCCAAGGCACCTAATTTTGCCACAGCTTCTCTGCTGTATATTATAATCCCGTTGTCCGGGGTTACCTCTCAGAAGTTCCACTCCTTACACTGACTTCAGGTCAGTCCCAGGTCCTCAACACAGACCGTCCAGGTCTACTGTCTCCAGGTGCTTCCAGGACGACTCCACTCCCAGGAGTCTCCAACACCAACCGTCCGTGCTATGTCCAGCACGCAGGCTCTCCAGCCTGGAATGGTCTCTGTGTGCTTCCAGGACATCCCCACTTGGAACCGTCCAACACACAAGCCATTCTGCAGTGTCCTGCCAGGACACACGGAAGTGTGTCCACCCTGACAGACACTCACACACACACACACACACTCAATCTCTCTCCACAGGTCCTTTCACACAAAACCATCTTACGTGTTCAGACACGCCTCTTTGGGAGGGTTTGTAGGTGACTGAACCCACCCATCTCTCCAATCACCTGGAAGCCTTCCCAATGTAAACAAACCCCTCAGCAGTAGATCTGCTTGAGCAAAACATACCCAGGCTTTCATCACAGGGCCACCCACCTCTGCGATACATACCATCCATCATTCACATGACCAGTCGCTATGCTACACTATATAAGCCGGGTATGCATTGTCCCCACATCCCCGTCCTTGTATACATGGCTCCTCATCCCCGTCCTTGTATGCATGGCTCCCCCGTCCCTGTCCTTGTATGCATGGCTCCTCATCCCCATCCTTATCTTCATGGCTTAACACCATCCTTGTGTGCATGGGCTTCTTCTTACCTTTCTTGTTTGCATGGCTCCTTATCCCCGTCCTTGTATGCATGGCTATGGCTCCTTATCCCCGTCCTTGTATGCATGGCTCCTTATCCCCGTCCTTGTATGCATGGCTCCTTATTCCCGTCCTTGTATGCATGGGCTTCTTATTTCCATTCTTGTATGCATGGCTCCTTATCCCCATCCTTGCATGCATGGCTTTTTATCCCCATCCTTGTTTGCATGGCTCCTCATCCCCGTCCTTGTGTGCATGGCTCCTCATCCCCATCCTTGTCTGCATGGCTCCCACATCCCTGTCCTTGTCTGCATGGCTCCTTATCCCCGTCCTTGTATGCATGGGCTCCTTATCCCCTTCCTTGTATGCATGGCTCCTTATCCCCGTCCTTGTATGCATGGCTCCTTTTCCCTGTCCTTGTATGCATCGCTCCTTATCCCCATCCTTGTATGCATGGGCTTCTTATTCCCATTCTTATATGCATGGCTCCTTATCCCCGTCCTTGTATGCATGGCTCCTTATCCCCTGTCCTTGTAAGCATGGCTCCTTATCCCCGTCCTTGTATGTGCAGCGCCCCAGAGTCCTGGTCGTTGCAGTACTGATGCTCCGCCGCTAAGGGGGGCTATGGTACGTCTGATGGTACTGAAGGAGTTCACTTGACCAGGTATCACAGACCCCAATACATTTCACAGTCTGGCCTCCAGGGGGAGCTAAGGGTACTATGTATTAGGCCACTCCTCACAGTCTGGTAAAACTGGGGGTTAGACAGGAAGTTAGTGAGAAGCTGACTGGGTTGGAGCCAGGCAACATCCTGTGGCAGAGGGTATTGCAGGGGAAGATTCAGGGGGGTCCCTGTAAGGGGTGGGATCCTGACAGAGGCCTAGCGAACAGAGAGAACGTTACGGGACCGCGCCTGCACGAGATAGCGGCGGTGCCCTAAGAAAGGACAAGAAGCGAGGTTTATTGTGCTGAGTGAGAAACGAGATCGACGCAACAAGGAGAAACACCAGTAGGAGTCGTGCTGTGAGACGAGGCAACATCCTACTGAGGCGCGCAGCCGGTGGCCGGAACGCCGAGGAAGTATAGAGCTCCAGGCCTAACTTCAAACCTACGGCAGGACAGTCAGTTATAGGCGGGCTGTCTCACCCAAATCACCTAAGAAGACATAGGGGGCAACAACAGGAGAGGGGCGACACTAGGGTCCAGGAAGAGCTCCGAGCCTACCCGTCATACGGGTGCGTCCTAGCCATATCATCTGGGGGACGAAGAAGAACATCATAATCGAGTTGTGAGGGAACTTTAGAAACAGACACAACAGTTGTGGGGACTATCCCGTAAGCACAGCAGGGGAGGACCACAACACACAAGCGCTAGAAGGTAGGCACAGATTTCCACCTGCGAAGGGAACTCTGGAGGTGCCATCGGACCGGCCGGACTTGCGCAGCCTGGTTAACCGTATTCCAGACTGAGGATCCTGAAGCCTTCAGTAAAGAGGTAAAGAGACTGCAACCTGGTGTCCTTGTTATTTACTGCGGCCCGCACCACTACAGCATCACCACCCACACCTTTCATTGGGCGCCCCTCAGCAGTGTCACGGACCGGGTCTAGCCACCGTGACAACCCCAGAGCAGAGACTCAGAGGCCCGGTACCGGGTACCCCCCGGCCCTGCGGCAGTGGGGGCGCTACAACTTGGCGTCACGAACAGGATCTACTTAAGCCTGAAGAATCAGGTCATGTGTGCCTTGGAACTGTGATTTATTGTGCTTGGACTGTGACTCATTGCAAAGACTGTGTATTGCCACTTGCCGCCAGAAGTTCCCGCCAAAACCGCCACCATTACAGCACTAAGGAGAGCGCAGGAGAAGAAGAAGGGCGTGGAGTAGGCGTGGACCAGCTGAAGAGCGCGAAAGACAATGGCCGCCCCGTCTAAATTTTTCTGCCCCTTGAGGACGTGTCCGTCAGCAGCCGAGATCCGCCTACTGATCCTCAATGGGGGGCGGAGACAACGAAAGTGAAACCGCCCACGAAGGAGAGAGCGGGAAAAGGACCAGGAAGAAGAAGTCAGCGACATGGAGGACACCATGGCGAGCCACCCGGAGCCGGAGCGTGGGGTAGGAGCAGAGGACTCCCCCAGCTACCCGGAGGGGCACCGCAACCAGGCCTCCACCGCTGATATTGACTTCCTGCAGGCCGGAGTGGATGAGCTCAGCGACCAACTCCGGCAGACGCAGCTGAGCACTGAGGCCGGGTGGACGAAGACCTTCATCGGGAGCCTCATCAGACGTCTGTTGGCAGCCTCATCTGGTCCGGAGCAAGAAAGAAGTTCCAGCGCTCCAAAGCCAGAAAGCAAGGCCCTGCCGGAAAGCGAGGTGCTGCAAACGGGGATGACAATGCCGCAGCGCAAGGCCCTGCAACTAGCGTTCCAGACCCCAACGGAGACAGAGCAGATCGGCACCGGAGGGACCGCATCTGAAGCAGGTATGAAGAACGACCCTGCCCCGCCAGCAGAGGACTTGCTGATAGGCCCCGTCGCGGCACCCCCTCTCCCTGGGACCTATAGACTCCAGCGCCTTACACCCTGGGATCAGGCCCCGGGTGTGGAGCACTTCTTAAAGGCCCCGATCTCGCCAATCACCTTGCCGGGCGAGGTCTATGTGGAGCTACGGCCGCCAGAGCGAGAGTAAACCTCGATGCCATGGATATGTAAATAGTTAACTGCTTGTTTCCCTGCTTTTTGCTGCTTTAAACCCGGCTAGGGTTATTCTTAAAGGGATCCCTTTGTTTACCCGGGATCCCTATTGCTTTTATTTTTGCTTTTATTTTCTTTTTTGCTCCCTGTTCACCCATGTTATAAAGACTATCGAATCATGGACGGTGAATGATTCACAAACTGTTTTGTAAATAGTTCGCACTTTCTTAAAGGTGCCCTCTACTGGTTTTACAAAGAAAAGGACTCTTTGCGAAGAAACTGTTCCTGGAAGCAGTACCGGAGTCCTTGCTGCATGCGGACTTGCAGCTTGAGAAGTTGCACTACCTCATAGAGACTTGGTCCCTTCTTAAAGGGAATGTTCATCCATAGCACTTGCAGAATGATGATGCTTTGAAAGGAAGTACTAATAATGCTTACATATGAGAGTTATATGTAGTGAGCTAGTTAATTGTGAGAAATGTTTAATGATATTGCTAGAAGAATGAGGACAGGAAGTGAACCCGGATGGGGTTAGTCGGTGAGTCCTCCTAGGAGCCATACAGAGATGGCTCGGTGATCCTGAACTGAGAGAAGGAAGATAAGTTCTATACTGTGTATAGTAGCAGAAAGGCAGTAGGCCCGGGCGGAAAGGGGCGGCCCTGCAACAGAACGAGAGGCAGTTGGCCTGGGGCAGATAGACAGGCGGTCCTGCAGATGTAAAGATGGAAAATGAAGAAAAGTTGATTAGCCTTATAGTGTTTTATAAGAAGGTCTTTAGTGGATTCAGCGTGTACGTCCTTAAAGGCAATGTTAAATTATTGTTCAAAAAATTTGCACTTAGTAGAATACCCGGTTGGGTAAGAAAAGTTATTTATAGTATGTTATTTAAAGTATTTAACCATGTTTGTAACGTTCAAGTGTCCTCACCTCCCATAAAGGGAAGCTCTGTTCAAATTTACTTATTGTTATTGCATTTCAAAATTGTATGTCTTTTTGCTGACATGTATTGTTGTTTTCTTCCCAGTCCAGGAGTACTGGATTTAACCGGGGGGGAGTGCAGCGCCCCAGAGTCCTGGTCGTTGCAGTACTGATGCTCCGCCGCTAAGGGGGGCTATGGTACGTCTGATGGTACTGAAGGAGTTCACTTGACCAGGTATCACAGACCCCAATACATTTCACAGTCTGGCCTCCAGGGGGAGCTAAGGGTACTATGTATTAGGCCACTCCTCACAGTCTGGTAAAACTGGGGGTTAGACAGGAAGTTAGTGAGAAGCTGACTGGGTTGGAGCCAGGCAACATCCTGTGGCAGAGGGTATTGCAGGGGAAGATTCAGGGGGGTCCCTGTCAGGGGTGGGATCCTGACAGAGGCCTAGCGAACAGAGAGAACGTTACGGGACCGCGCCTGCACGAGATAGCGGCGGTGCCCTAAGAAAGGACAAGAAGCGAGGTTTATTGTGCTGAGTGAGAAACGAGATCGACGCAACAAGGAGAAACACCAGTAGGAGTCGTGCTGTGAGACGAGGCAACATCCTACTGAGGCGCGCAGCCGGTGGCCGGAACGCCGAGGAAGTATAGAGCTCCAGGCCTAACTTCAAACCTACGGCAGGACAGTCAGTTATAGGCGGGCTGTCTCACCCAAATCACCTAAGAAGACATAGGGGGCAACAACAGGAGAGGGGGGACACTAGGGTCCAGGAAGAGCTCCGAGCCTACCCGTCATACGGGTGCGTCCTAGCCATATCATCTGGGGGACGAAGAAGAACATCATAATCGAGTTGTGAGGGAACTTTAGAAACAGACACAACAGTTGTGGGGACTATCCCGTAAGCACAGCAGGGGAGGACCACAACACACAAGCGCTAGAAGGTAGGCACAGATTTCCACCTGCGAAGGGAACTCTGGAGGTGCCATCGGACGGGCCGGACTTGCGCAGCCTGGTTAACCGTATTCCGGACTGAGGATCCTGAAGCCTTCAGTAAAGAGGTAAAGAGACTGCAACCTGGTGTCCTTGTTATTTACTGCTCCCGCACCACTACAGCATCACCACCCACACCTTTCATTGGGCGCCCCTCAGCAGGGTCACGGACCGGGTCTAGCTACCGTGACAACCCCAGAGCAGAGACTCAGAGGCCCGGTACCGGGTACCCCCCGGCCCTGCGGCAGTGGGGGCGCTACTTATGCATGGGCTTCTCATTCCCATTCTTGTATGCATGGCTCCTTATCCCTGTCCTTGTATGCATGGCTCCGTATTCCTGTTCTTGTATGCATGGTTCCTATAAAAAAAAAATCCTACTTACCTTCTCTGCATGCCCTCGCATCATCTCGTTCTGGTGCCAGCAGCTCCTGTGGCCAGGCGATCACGTGTCCCCCGCTCATTAAGGTAATGAATATTTACCCACACCTTTGGAGTGGAGAGGGGTGAATACTCATTACCTTAATGAGCGGAGGACACGTGATCGCTCGGCCTGAAGAGCTGCTGGCGCCGGAACGAGATGCAGCGAGGGTGTGCAGGGAAGGTAAGTAGGATGTGTGCTGGAAGCCGGCGGCTGTGGCTGTGAACGCTATAAGAGAAATGAATATTCACTGCCAGCGCAGTGAAAATTCATTTCTCTTTAGCAGTGGCACAGGCTTTATCCGCAGCCGCCGGCTCTTGCCTCTGTGATCCGCTGCTCCCCCTCCGTGTTTCTGGGACAATGACTCGTGTATAAGCCGAGGGGGGCGTTTTCAGCACAAAAAAAAATATGCTGAAAAACCTCGGATTTTACACGAGTATATATGGTATACTACAATCTATTATATACACAGCTGCATATTATATACTGTGTTAAGGAACATAGAGCGGTGTATATATTATATAGTGTAGAGATGTGGCAGCATTGTATATATAGTGTGAATTCCACACTATATACATAGCGCCATACTATATAAACATCTCTACACTATATATATATATACAGTACAGACCAAAAGTGTGGACACACCTTCTCATTTGAGGATTTTTCTGTATTTTCATGACTATGAAAATTGTACATTCACAATGAAGGCATCAAAACTATGAATTAACACGTGGAATTATATACTTTACAAAAAACGTGTGAAACAACTGAAATTATGTCTTATATTCTAGGTTCTTCAAAGTAGCCACCTTTTTGCTTTGATGACTGCTTTGCACACTCTTGGCATTCTCTTGATAAGCTTCAAGAGGTAGTCACGGGGAATGGTTTTCACTTCACAGTTGTGCCCTGCCAGCTTTAATAAGTGGGATTTCTTGCCTTATAAATGGGGTTGGGACCATCAGTTGTGTTGTGCAGAAGTCTGGTGGATACACAGCTGATAGTCCTACTGAATAGACTGTTAGAATTTGTATTCTAGCAAGAAAAAAGCAGCTAAGTCAAGAAAAACGAGTGGCCATCATTACTTTAAGAAACGAAGGTAATTCAGTCTGCAAAATTGGGAAAACTTTGAAAGTGTCCTCAAGTGCAGTGGCAAAAACCATCAAGCGCTACAAAGAAACTGGCTCACATGAGGACCGCCCCAAGAAAGGAAGACCAAGAGTCACCTCTGCTTCTGAGGATAAGTTTATCCGAGTCACCAGCCTCAGGGTATGTTTCCACGTTCATGAAACACTGCGTGTTTGACGCTGTGTAGAGCTGCAGCCTCAAACACGTAGCGTCCAGATGTTACAGCATAGTGGAGGGGATTTCACGAAATCCCGTCTCCCCTATGCGGTAAAACATGCAGGCGGCAGACCCGCGTAAACGGCCGTAAACGCCGTAAATTTACCATAGACTATCATTAGATGCGATGAAATAGCATCTAATGATTAGTCACATGCGTAGACACTGCGTACACACAGCTCACTACGCATGTCTGCCGGCTCATCTGTCCCGCTGCCGGAAGTCCCTCATCCACTGCAGTTCTCTCGATAACTTATGTTATCGCGAGGACTGCCGTGCACGTGACCGGGAGTTATCTCCGGTCACTAGTCTGGTTCTCGCAAACAGCTGATCAGCTGTTTATGAGAACGCTGTAGTGTAGGTGATCGCTGGAGAGTTATCTCTGGCGATCATCTACAGGCTCTGCTACATCTGGATGTCAGGCATCCAGATGTAGCAGAGCTGGGCTCGTCTAGACTGTGTGCATATATAACATACACCATACAACACACAACATACACCATGTGACGACATGCAACATGCGACAACATGCAACGTGCGACAACATGCAATATGCGGCAAAATGCGACATACAACATGCATCATGCGACAACAGCGACGACATGCAACATGCGACAACATGCATCGTGCGACAACATGCGAGATGCAACACGCGGCAATATGCGGCAAAATGCGACATGCAACATGCGACGACATGCAACATGCGGCGACATGCAACATGCAGCGACATGCAACATGTGACATGCAACAACAGTAAACGACATGCAGCATGCGACGACATGCAGCATGCGACAACATGCAGCATGCGACAACATGCAGCATACGACATACACCATACAACACATACATAAAGTACATACATATAGACATACAGTACATTAAACCGAGTACATACTCACCATCACTTGTCACTTTGAACTCCGAAGCCATTGTCACCTGTAAAAAATATTAAAATAATAAACAAACAATATACTCCCTGATTCGCAGAAATCCAATTAAAGCGAGTGTCCCATGACGATCTCCCGTGGAGAACAGCAGCATCAGCTGATGCAACCGCTCTCCAGGGGTCCAGGAATACAATGATGGAAGGTATCCTTCCACAATGTATTCCTCACAGTGTATTCCTACGCCCCTGTGAGAAAATAGTCCCTAGTCTCACTTGTGGCATTGCTGTGTGAGAAAGTTCCCACGCAGCAATGCCATAAAGTGAGACCAGTGAACTACAGTAACCTTTCAGTGATGCACTGCAGGAGCCATTGTCTCCTGTCAGTGTGTCACTGGAGGTCCTATAGAGCAGTGACATCACCCGATGCACTGTTATATAGGGGAGATCATCGTGGGACACTCGTTATTAATTGGACTACGGTGGAAAGTGAGTATACGGTTTTGCTGGCGATCGAGTATGGTTAAATTAAGAATAATAAAATACTTTTTTCTGGCCGTGTCTTTATTTTTTTTTAACCCTTTCACTACTCTAGGATTAATAATGGATAGGCGTCTTATTGACGCCTCTCCATTATTAACCCGGCTTAATGTCACCTTATAATAGCAAGGTGACATTAACCCCTTATTACCCCATATCCCACCGCTACACGGGAGTGGGAAGAGAGGGGCTAAGTGCCGGAATTGGCGCATCTTACAGATGCGCCATTTCTGGGGCGGCTGGGGGCTGGTATTTGTAGCCGGGGGGAGGGGCCAATATCCATGGCCCCTCTCTAGGCTATGGATATCAGCCCGCAGCTGTCTGCGTAGCCTTTCTTGCTATAAAATATAGGGGGACCCCATGCCTTTTTTTATTTTGGGGTCCCCCTATCTTTATGGCCAGTAAAGGCTACATAGACAGCTGCGGGCTGATATTCATAGCCTAGAGAGGGGCCATGGGTATTACTCCCTTCCCAGGCTACAAATATTGTCCCCCGGCCGTCGGCTTTCCCCCTCTGGCGCAGAAAATTGCACGGGAGCCCTCGCCATTTTTTTCCCATTTTTTTTTTTAAATTAAACGTTCATTCATAAACATCGGCCTTGCTATTACATATCTACTTGATGGTGGCCCGATTCTAACACATCGGGTATTCTAGAATATGTATGTAGTTTATACGAAGTGGTGTTTAATTCCCGCTGCAATATCGCTGATTGGTGCCGGCCGGGCGCGAGCAATCAGCGAAGCGTGGTTTAAATCCTGCGCCAATTCACGGCCGGACTGCACCTGTCGCTGATTGGTCGCGCCAGCCGCCCGCAAACCAATCAGTGATGCGGGATTTCCGTTACAGACAAACAGACCCTTAGACGATTATATTTATATATACTAGATGGTAGCCTGATTCTAACGCATCGGGTATTCTAGAATATGTATGTAGTTTATTTATGAAGATTTTAGAATAATACATTGAATACACAGGATTCGGCCAGCCGTGACCAATTAGCGAAGCATGGTTCAAATCCGACTCCAATTCGCGGCCGGACTGCGCTTATCGCTGATTGTTCGCGGCCGGCCACGTAGTATATAGCATATATAGTATACCTCCTCCTCAGAACTGTTCCTTAACATACAATCCTGTCTCAAAGCACAGGCAGCCCCCTCATGCCCTCTCCTGCTCCCACCTGCTAACACTATCTCTGCTCCTTCTCACTGCTGGTGATATCTCTCCAAATCCTGGTCCTCCTCACCATATTCCCACAGTCATTTCTACCTCCCACCCACGCTCCATCACAAACTTCCGTAACCTCTCTAACCTTATACCCATTTGCCCAGCCCCCGCTACCCCAGTCCCACTAACAGGAGCTCTGTGGAACGCTCGCTCTGTTTGCAACAAACTTTCCTACATCCATGATCTTTTTGTTACTACCAAACTTTCCTTCCTCGCCATCACCGAAACCTGGCTCACCCCTTCTGACACAGCCTCCCCTGCTGCACTCTCTTACGGTGGCTTCCACCTTTCTCACACACCCCGCCCCAGCAGCAAGCATGGCGGAGGAGTTGGTTTTCTCCTGTCAGATAACTGCTCCTTCACCCCAATCCCACTGCCACCCTCTGTTACCCTCCCTTCCTTTGAGGTGCACTCTGTGCGCATCTACTCCCCCTCCAACCTCCAACTGGCTGCCATTTACCGCCCCCCAGGGCCAGCCACCACCTTCTTTGACCACTTCACCACCTGGCTACTTCATTTCCTTTCTGCGGACATCCCCACTATCATCATGGGCGATTTCAACATCCCCATTGACACTTCCCTCTCAGCTGCCACTAAACTTCTATCTCTCACTTCCTCCTTTGGCCTCACTCAATCGTCTTCTGCAGCCACTCACAAAGATGGTCACACACTGGACCTCATCTTCACCCGCCTCTGCTCCCTATCTAACCTCTCTAACTCACCTCTTCCACTCTCTGACCACAACCTTCTCACATTCTCATCTCTCTCCACTCCACGTCTACAATCCCCACCCCACAAACTTTCACACCCTCGCAGAAATCTTAAACATCTTGACCTACATTCATTCTCTGAATCCCTCCTCCCTCTCACAGACATAAGTTCCATACACAATGCGGATGATGCTGCCGCTCTATATAACACCACAATAGCTGTAGCTTTGGAATCTGCTGCCCCGCTTACACATACCAAAGCTCGCAAAATCAACAGACAGCCCTGGCACACCAGCCTGACCAAAGAACTGAGGCGAGCTTCCAGGGCTGCTGAGCGGAGATGGAAAAGATCCCACTCCATCGACCACTTTATCGCATTCAAACAGTCCCTCACTACTTTCAAGACCACACTCGCCACAGCTAAACAAACCTACTTCTCATCTCTCATATCCTCCCTGTCTCACAACCCTAAACAGTTATTCAACACCTTCAATTCTCTCCTCCGTCCCCCAGCACCTCCTCCCTCCCCACTTATCTCCGCTGAAGACTTTGCCTCATTCTTCAAGCAGAAGATTGATAGCATCAGAGACAGTTTTGGTCAACAAGCCCCAGAGCCCTTCCTCCCGACTTCCCTGCCCTCCACCTCCAAAACCAACTTCTCCACCATTACAGAAGATGAACTCTCCACTCTACTCTCAAGATCACATCTCACCACCTGTGCGCTTGACCCGCTCCCATCCCACCTCATCCCAAACCTCACCACAGTCTTCATCCCAACCCTAACCCATCTCTTCAACCTATCACTAACAACTGGTGTTTTCCCCTCAAGCTTTAAACATGCCTCCATCACACCTATCCTCAAAAAGCCCTCTCTTGACCCATCCTCTGTATCTAGCTATCGCCCTATATCACTTCTCCCTTATGCCTCCAAACTACTGGAACAACACGTCTACCTTGAACTGTCCTCCCATCTCTCTTCTTGCTCCCTCTTTGACCGCTTACAATCTGGCTTCCGGTCACACCATTCCACTGAAACTGCCCTAACTAAGGTCACCAACGACCTCTTTACCGCCAAGAGCAAGCGACACTACTCTGTTCTCCTCCTCCTCGACCTGTCGGCTGCCTTTGACACAGTGGACCATTCCCTATTATTACAGATCCTCTCATCCCTTGGCATCACAGACTTGGCCCTATCCTGGATCTCATCATACCTAACAGACCGGACATTCAGCGTCTCCCACTCACACACCACCTCCTCACCTCGCCCCCTATCTGTCGGAGTCCCACAAGGTTCAGTTCTTGGGCCCCTTCTCTTCTCTATTTACACCTTTGGCCTGGGACAGCTCATAGAATCTCATGGCTTTCAGTATCACCTCTATGCTGATGACACACAGATCTACATCTCTGGACCAGATATCACCTCCCTACTAACCAGAATCCCTCAATGTCTGTCCACTATTTCTTCCTTCTTCTCCGCTAGATTTCTGAAACTTAACATGGACAAAACAGAACTCATCATCTTTCCCCCATCTCACGCGACCCCCCCAACGAACCTAACCATTACAGTAAATGGCTGCCCACTCTCCCCAGTCCCACAAGCTCGCTGCCTCGGGGTAATCCTTGACGCTGATCTCTCCTTCAAACCACATATCCAAGCCCTTTCCACTTCCTGCCGACTTCAACTCAAAAATATTTCACGAATCCGTTCATTCCTCAACCAAGAATCTGCAAAAACCCTAGTCCATGCCGTCATCATCTCTCGCCTTGACTACTGCAACCTCCTGCTCTGTGGCCTTCCCTCGAACACTCTCGCACCCCTCCAATCTATTCTAAACTCTGCTGCCAGACTAATCCACCTGTCCCCCCCCCGCTATTCTCCGGCCTCTCCCCTCTGTCAATCCCTTCACTGGCTCCCCATTGCCCAGAGACTCCAGTACAAAACCCTAACCATGACGTACAAAGCCATCCACAACCTATCTCCTCCATACATCTGTGACCTCGTCTCCCGGTACTTACCTACACGCAACCTCCGATCCTCACAAGATCTCCTTCTCTACTCCCCTATTATCTCCTCTTCCCACAATCGCATACAAGATTTCTCTCGCGTATCACCCCTACTCTGGAACCCTCTACCACAACACATCAGACTCTCACCTACCATCGAAATCTTCAAAAAGAACCTGAAGACCCACCTCTTCCGACAAGCCTACAACCTGCAGTAACCACCGATCAACCAAACCGCTGTATGACCAGCTCTATCCTCACCTACTGTATCCTCACCCATCCCTTGTAGATTGTGAGCCTTCGCGGGCAGGGTCCTCTCTCCTCCTGTACCAGTTATGACTTGTACTGTTTAAGATTATTGTACTTGTTTTTATTGTGTATACCCCTCCTCACATGTAAAGCACCATGGAATAAATGGCGCTATAACAATAAAAAATAATAATAATATAGCACAGTCACGTAGTATATAACAGCCCACGTAGTATATAGCACAGCCACGTAGTATATAGCACAGCCACGTAGTATATAGCACAGCCACGTAGTATATAGCACAGCCATGTAGTATATAGCACAGCCCACGGAGTATATAGCACAGCCCACAGAGAATATAGCACAGCCCAGTAGTATATAGTACAGCCCACGGAGTATATAGCACAGCCACGTAGTATATAGCACAGCCCATGGTGTGTATAATAGCCCACATAGCATATAACACAGCCACATAATTTATAACAGCCCACGTAGCATATAACACAGCTCACGTAGTATATAACAGCCCACGCACTCAGTATATAACACAGCCCACATAGTGTATAACACAGCCCAGGTAGTGTATAACACAGCCCACGTAGTGTATAGCACAGCCCACGTAGTGTATAGCACAGCCCACGTAGTATATAGCACAGCCCACGTAGTATATAACAGCCCACGTAGTGTATAACACAGGCCACGTAGTGTATAACACAGCCCACGTAGTATATAGCACAGCCCACGTAGTATATAGCACAGCCACGTAGTATATAACAGCCCATGTAGTGTATAACACAGCCACGTAGTATATAGCACAGCCCACGTAGTATATTGCACAGCCACGTAGTATATTGCACAGCCATGTAGTATATTGCACAGCCACGTAGTATATTGCACAGCCCACGTAGTATATAGCAATGTGGGCATCATATCCCTGTTAAAAAAAAAGAATTAAAATAAAAAATAGTTATATACTCACCTTCCGTTTGCCCCCGGATCCAGGCGAAGCGTTTACCGATGCTCCTCGCGCGCTCTGGTCCCAAGAGTGCATTGCGGTCTCGCGAGATGATGACGTAGCGGTCTCGCGAGACCACTACTTCATCATCTCGCGAGATCGCAATGCATGGAGCGGTCACCGGAGCGTCGCGAGGAGCGGGAAAGGCCTGTTCTGGATCCGAGGGGCCGATGGACGGTGAGTATATAACTTTTTTTTTTTTTAATTATTTTTAACATTAGATCTTTTTACTATTGATGCTGCATAGGCAGCGTCAATAGTAAAAGTTGGTCACACAGGGTTAATAGCAGCATTAACGGAGTGTGTTACACCGCGGCATAACGCGGTACGTTAACGCTGCCATTAACCCTGTGTGAGCGCTGACTGGAGGGGAGTATGGAGCGGGCACTGACTGCGGGGAGTAAGGAGCAGCCATTTTGCCGCCGGACTGTGCCTGTCGCTGATTGGTCGAGGCTGTTTTGCCGCGACCAATCAGCGACTTGGGATTTCCGTGACAGACAGAAAGTCGGAAGTGACCCTTAGACAATTATATAGTAGACTAGATGGTGGCTCGATTCTAACGCATTGGGTATTCTAGAATATGTATGTACAGTGCCTACAAGTAGTATTCAACCTCCTGCAGATTTAGCAGGTTTACACATTTGGAATTAACTTGGCATTGTGGCATTTGGACTGTAGATCAGCCTGGAAGTGTGAAATGCACTGCAGCAAAAAAGAATGTTATTTCTTTGTTTATTTATTTTTTTTAAATTGGGAAAAGTATTTTCAGAGGGTCATTTATTATTCAACCCCTCAACCCACCAGAATTCTGTTTGGTTCCCCTAAAGTATTAAGAAGTAGTTCAGGCACAAAGAACAATGAGCTTCACATGTTTGGATTAATTATCTCTTTTTCCAGCCCTTTCTGACTATTTAAGACCCTCCCCAAACTTGTGAACAGCACTCATACATGGTCAACATGGGGAAGACAAAGGAGCATTCCAAGGCCATCAGAGACAAGATCGTGGAGGGTCACAAGGCTGGCAAGGGGTACAAAACCCTTTCCAAGGAGTTGGGCCTACCTGTCTCCACTGTTGGGAGCATCATCCGGAAGTGGAAGGCTTATGGAACTACTGTTAGCCTTCCACGACCTGGACAGCCTTTGAAAGTTTCCTCCCGTGCCGAGGCCAGGCTTGTCCGAAGAGTCAAGGCTAAACCAAGGACAACAAGGAAGGAGCTCCGGGAAGATCTCATGGCAGTGGGGACATTGGTTTCAGTCAATACCATAAGTAACGTACTCCACCGCAATGGTCTCCGTTCCAGACGAGCCCGTAAGGTACCTTTACTTTCAAAGCGTCATGTCAAGGCTCGTCTACAGTTTGCTCATGATCACTTGGAGGACTCTGAGACTGACTGGTTCAAGGTTCTCTGGTCTGATGAGACCAAGATCGAGATCTTTGGTGCCAACCACACACGTGACATTTGGAGACTGGATGGCACTGCATACGACCCCAAGAATACCATCCCTACAGTCAAGCATGGTGGTGGCAGCATCATGCTGTGGGGCTGTTTCTCAGCCAAGGGGCCTGGCCATCTGGTCCGCATCCATGGGAAGATGGATAGCACGGCCTACCTGGAGATTTTGGCCAAGAACCTCCGCTCCTCCATCAAGGATCTTAAATGGGTCGTCATTTCATCTTCCAACAAGACAATGACCCAAAGCACACAGCCAACAAAACCAAGGCCTGGTTCAAGAGGCAAAAAATCAAGGTGTTGCAGTGGCCTAGTCAGTCTCCTGACCTTAACCCAATTGAAAACTTGTGGAAGGAACTCAAGATTAAAGTCCACATGAGACACCCAAAGAACCTAGATAACTTGGAGAAGATCTGCATGGAGGAGTGGGCCAAGATAACTCCAGAGACCTGTGCCGGCCTGATCAGGTCTTATAAAAGACGATTATTAGCTGTAATTGCAAAAAAAGGTTATTCCACAAAATATTAAACCTAGGGATTGAATAATAATTGACCCACACTTTTATGTTTAAAATTTCTAAAAATTTAACTGAGCAACAAAACTTTTTGGTTTGTAAGATTTATGCATCTGTTAATAAATCCTGCTCTTGTTTGAAGTTTGAAGGCTCTAACTTATTTGCATCTTATTAAACCTGCTAAATCTGCAGGGGGTTGAATACTACTTGTAGGCACTGTATGTACGTCGCGCTGTGAGTGGGGGTTAAATTCCGTGCCAATATCGCTGATTGGTCGCGGCCGGCCACTTAGTATATAGCACAGCCACGTAGTATATAGCACAGCCAGCGGAGTAGATAGCGCAGCCACGTAGTATTTAGCAGCCACTTAGTATATAGCAGCCGCGTAGTAAATAACACAGCCCACAAAAAGAATTAAGATAAAAAATAGTTATATACTCACCTTTCGTCGTCCACTGAAGCTGTCCTGCTCCTCGCGATGCAGCCGGCAGCTTCCCTTCCCAGAGATGCATTGCGAAATTACCCAGATGACTTAGCGGTCTTTGCCAGAGACCACTAAGTCATCTGTGTAATTGTATCTCAGGGAACGGAAGCTGCCGAGAGCATCGGGAGGAGCGGGAAAGCTGCGGAGGCGACGGAAGGTCAGAATAGCATGATTTTTTATTTTTTTTATTACTTTTACCATTATATCTTTTTACTATAGATGCTGCATAGCCAGCATCAATAGTAAAAAAAAGTTGGTCCAGGATGGGGAGTAGGGAGGAGCCAATCAGCGACTCGGGATTCCCATAACAGACAGAAGTACCCCTTAGATGATTATATAGATGGATAATCTATCTATAGATATATTTATAGATAGATATATCTATAGATACATAGATATACTAAACATCGGGCTTGGTATTATCTATCTATCGTATCTATCTTTTATCTATCTATCATCTATCTATTATCTATCGATATATCTATCTAGCTGTCTATAGATATATCTATCGATAGATATATTTATAGATAGATAATAGATAAGATAGATAGATACGATAGATCTATTATCTATCTATTATCTATCCCATATCTATCTATCTACTGTATCTATCTATCTATTATCTATCTATCAATCTATCTGTTATCTATCATCTATCTGTCTGTGTGTGTAAACATTATTCTTCAATGGAGTATGTAAATGAAGAGGCTGGACAAGAAATGACATCACCCTTTTTTTTTTGGGTATATCTTTATTGAGCTTACAAAAGCACACACAAATCCGCATGAAAAAAAACGTGTCAAAAAACGCAGGTGACCTGCCAGTGACCTCAAGTGCAGATTTGGTGCAGACTTTACCTGCGTCAAATCCTGATGCAATCCTGTACAAGCAGAAGAGACTAGTTTGGGCTAAAGAACACAAGGAATGGACATTAGACCAGTGGAAATCTGTGCTTTGGTCTGATGAGTCCAAATTTGAGATCTTTGGCTCCAACCACCGTGTCTTTGTGCGACGCAGAAAAGGTGAATGGATGGACTCTACATGCCTGGTTCCCACCGTGAAGCATGGAGGAGGAGGTGTGGGGGTGCTTTGCTGGTGACACTGTTGGAGATTTATTCAAAATTGAAGGCATACTGAACCAGCATGGCTACCACAGCATCTTGCAGTGGCATGCTATTCCATCCGGTTTGCGTTTAGTTGGACCATCATTTATTTTGTGTGGATTACACCTGCCCCTCAATAGGAATCCGCAGGTGAAATCTGCACAAAAAAATGCGACCGATGCGCCGACAGCTGCAGACTCGTTTTCGGTCTTTTCACAGCAATTACGGGTGGTCCTCTACGGCCAATTCCACCGGTTCGGGGCGCCCCGCTGACAGGGACAAGAGTCCACAGGCCTCGTACAAACCTAACCGCTCATGGAAGGGCCGCCCCAAGCAGTACAGTTCTAGGGGATCCATACACCAAAGATCCTCGACTAAACGACTTGCAACACTGTCCGGACAACACCAGCAGAGTAGGCGGCCGCCTACTCATGTTTCACCATGTCTGGCTCACTGTCTTTCACGACGAATGGGTCAGGGATCTGGTGTCCTCCAGATACAAAATATAATTTTTTCCCCCTCCAACCTGTTTTTTTTACCTCCCGTCCCCCCTGAAGCAGGAACGTGGGCTCGAGCCTTTTACCAGGCCATCGAGTCACTCCGCCGAGACGGAGTTATTACCCTGGTCCCAGAGAACGGAAGGTTCCAAGGATTTTATTCAAATCTGTTCACAGTCCCAAAGAAGGATGGGACAGTCAGATCCATACTGGATCTAAAACTTTTAAACAGATTCGTCAGTCTGGCATGTCAGGATGGAGTTCCTTCGCTCCGTCATCGCTTCGATGGAACAAGGCGAGTTCCTAGCCTCCATCAACATTCGGGATGCGTATCTTCACGTTCCAATCTTCCCTACTCACCAAAGGTTTCTTTGATTTGCTGTTCACAGAGAACATTTTCAGTTCACGGCCTTGCCCTTCGGCCTCGCCACCACCCCCAGAGTCTTCACAAAGGTCATGGCAATCCTACACTCTCGGGACCTAGTTGTCTTTCCCTATCTAGATGACCTACTGATCAAAGGTCCATCTTTCCAAGCCTGCGAGGAGTGCGTCTACATTTCTTTGGATATTCTTTCTCGGCTGGGCTGGTTAATCAACTTGAACAAGTCTTTTCCCATTCCAGCTCAGCAGATCTCCTTCCTGGACATGATTCTGGACACTTCCCCAGGGTTGGTGATTCTCCCTTGGGACAAGGTCCTAGCCCTTCAACAGGACGTCCAGACGCTCTGTCAACCGTCTCCTTGTTCCATCCGTTTCGGCATGAGGATTCTCGGGAAGATGGTAGCCGCAATGGAAGCAATTCCGCTTGCGCAACTGCATCTTCGTCCCCTACAACATGCACTTTTGGACGCATGGGGCAAGAGTCCCTTTTCCCTCGATCAACCTTGTCGACTGACCCCTCGGGTCAAACAGGCACGCCAGTAGTGGACACTCCGGTCCTTCTTCCTCCAAGGGAAGTCCTTTCTCCTCGTCCATTAGCTGGTGGTCACTACCGATGCCAGCCTCCTCGGCTGGGGAGCTGTTTTTCATCATCACACTGCCCAGGGGAGTTGGTCTCCTCAGAAGTCTCATCTTCCCTTCAACGTCCTGGAGATCTGTGTGATTCGGCTGTCCCTGCGGTAGTTCCATCACCTCCTAGCATGCCACCCCATCCGTATCCAGTCGGACAATGCCACAGCTGTGGCCTATATCAATCATCAGGGGAGCACTCGCAGCAAAGCTGCAATGCGCGAGGTGGAACACATTCTTCGCTGGGCCGAAAGGAACCACTCGGTCATATCGGCCGTTCACATTCCAGGCAGCGGTGGAAAACTGGGCTGCGGATTTCCTAAGCCGTCAAGGCTCTCCATCAGGACATTTGGTCTCTCCATCAGGACATTTTCCAGATCGTTGGGGTACTCAGAACGTAGACCTGATGGCTTCCTGGTTCAATGCCAAGACTTTGTGCCCTGGTCCCGGGACCCGAGAGCAATCATGGATTACACGCTGTTCCTTCCCTGTAGTAACTTCTGTCTTCCTTACCTGTTTCCTCCCTTGCCCTTGCTTCCGAAGGTCATCAGGAAGATCAAGGCAGAGGGAGTGCCGGTGATCCTCATTGCGTGGTATGGTATGCAGAGCTCGTCCAACTGATTGCAGACGTTCCTTGGCGACTATCAAATCATCCCGGTCTGCTTTCTCAGGGTCCAATTTACCAGAACTCAGGGGCCATGTGTTTGACGGCTTGGCCGTTGAATCCTGGGTTCTGACCCAAGCGGGTTTTTCCCGCGAGGTAGTTTCCACCTTCATCAATGCTTGAAAGCCGGTGTCAGTGCGCATCTATCATCGGACCTGGAAAATCTTTTTTGAATGGTGAAGTTAGCCTCCGCTGGTTTTCAACAATTCCCACAATCTTGGAATTTCTTCAGTCCGGTCTGGACTTGGGATTAGCGCCGAGCTCCCTCAAGGGGCAGGTCTCGGCCTTGTCCGTCCTGTTCCAGCGTAAGATCGCTTCCAAACCACAGGTGAGAATGTTCTTTCAGGGAGTCTCCCACGTGGTACCTCCCTATAGAGCACCTCTAAACGCCTGGGACCTTAATCTGGTCCTAGGTGTCTGGCAAGAATCTCCCTTTGAGCCGTTGCAGGACATCTCTCCTCTCAAGGAAGGTGGCCTTCCTTGTCGCGATTACTTTGATTAGAAGAGTCTCTGAGTTGGCTGCGCTTTCCTGTTGAGCTCCTATTCTGACATTTCACTGAGACAAAGTGGTCATCAGGCCATACCCGCCCTTCCTTCCAAATGTGGTGTCTTCCTTCCACCTTAACGAGGATATTGTGCTTCCCTCGTTTTGTCCTGCCCCAGAGCACCGTGTGGAGAAGGCTCTTCACTCCTTGGATCTTGTGAGGGCTCTCAGAAAGTACGTGTCTAGGATGTCATCCTTTTGCCAGACGGATTCTGTTTCAACACCGGAAAGAATTGGCCGCCTCTAAGTCAACAATAGCCAGATGGATTCGGTCGGCTATTAAAGAAGCTTACCGCATCAGAGACAAATCTATTCCAGCGGGGGTCAAGGCTTAGTCCACTCGGTCGATGGGTGCTTCATGGGCCATTCGGCATCAAGCATCTGCGGAGCAGGTTTGCAAAGCAGCGACCTGGTCTAGCCTGCACACTTTCTCAAAGCATTATAATGTCCATACTCGGGCATCTGCAGATGCGAGACTGGGCAGATGAATTTTGCAGGCAGTGGTAGCGCACCTTTAGGCTACGTTCACATTTGCGGTGTGCGCCGCAGCGTCGGGCGCCGCAGCGTCGCCGCATGCGTCATGCGCCCCTATATTTAACATGGGGGCGCATGGACATGCGGTGCACTTGCGTTTTGCGCCGCATGCGTCACTGCGGCGCCCGCGTCCGGGCGCAGAGGACGCAGCAAGTTGCATTTTTGCTGCGTCCAAAATCAATAGAAAAAAGGACGCATGCGGCGCAAAACGCAGCGTTGTGCATGCGTTTTGCCGCGTTTTTGTTTGCGTTGTGCGTTGCGGCGCCGACGCTGCGGCGCACAACGCAAATGTGAACGTAGCCTTAGACAGCAGGTGCTGGGAGTTTACTCTGTTATGATGTTATTTCTCACCCAGGGTCTGCTTTTGGATGTCCCACGGTCCTGTGTCCCCCAATGTGGCGAAGGAGAAACAGAGATTTTTGTGTACTCACCATAAAATCCTTTTCTCCGAGCCACTCGTTGGAGGACACAGCAACCACCCTTTTTGGGCTGTTGCCCATGATGGTTTTACAGTTTGACATGTTGTATCTACTGTTAATTTTTTGTTAATCTTCTACTGCTTGGTCACTGAACTGGTTCGATCCAGAGCCAATGGGTAGTGTATACTGCAGAGGAGCTATCCCTTTTTTATATACTTAGTTTCAGCCTCCTAGTGGCAGCAGCATACACCCACGGTCCTGTGTCCCTCAATGAGTGGCTTGGAGAAAAGGATTTTACGATGAGTACACAAAAATCCCTGTTTTTGCTCTTACTCATTTTTTTCTATGGGTGAAAAAAATGCTGATTAAAGTGACATGCTGCAGTTTTCAGAAAAACATTAGTTTTCCAATTCAGTCAGGGAAATAAAAATGTGTGTGCATGAGATTTCTGAAATATAGCTTTTGCTGGTAATGTAAAATGCAGCTTTTAATTTGCTTCAAAATGTGATGTGTGAACATAGCCCTATTCTTTCTCATCTGGACTACTGCAAATCTCTACTAATCGTTCTCACTCTATCCAAACTGTTCCCTCTCCAATCCGTCCTGAACGCGGCAGCCAGGATCATATTCCTGTCCAGTAGCTTTACTGTTGCCTTCACAGAGCCGGTTCCAGTTGTTCATGGGACCCTTTAATTACATACCATGATTCATGATGAACAGATACGGCAGAGAATATCGTAGTTACTCACCGATAACGGTATTTCTCTGATCCCATGACGGCACCATGGAGAGAGGGATCCGCCCTCAGGGAGAGGAAACCCACAGGTTAAAAAGGCGGGACCTCTCCACCACCTCAGTTTGGTTTACAGAGCCTTAACAGGACTTCAGCTGTAATTTAATTATTTAATTTTTTTTGTTATATATATATATATATATATTATATATATGTATATATATATATATACATATTTTTTTCTTTTCTTTTTTTTTTGCGACACCGCGTGACTAAAACATTAGTAGTGTGCACACCCATATGTGAAGGGAGGGAATACACGGGCGCCGTCATGGGATCAGAGAAATACCGTTATCGGTGAGTAACTACGATATTCTCCTACCCCCATGACGGCACCACGGAGAGAATTTCAAAGAATGTGTATTTAGGGTGGGATTACTGCCTCCAGAACTCTCCTACCAAAGGTTAAGTCTGAAGCGGGAGATAGGTCAAGTTGGTAGTGCCTAAAGAAAGTAGAGGGAAAGGGGCAAGTGGCTGCTCTACATATCTGGTCAATATATGCTCCCGCTCGCTCTGCTTAAGAGGTTGCCACCGATCTGGTTGAATGGGCCTTAATTGTCTCTGGAACCTCTTCTTCGGGTGAGGTATATGATAAGGTGATGGCATCCCTTACCCATCTCGCCAATGTGGCTTTTGATGTTTTGTGCCCCTTGTTTGGCCCCTGAAAACAGACAAACAGAGCCCTCCCTTTCCTACACTCCCTCGTGGCTGATAAATAATGGACTAAACATCTCTTCACATCTAGCGTGTGCAGAGTTCTTTCTTTTTCATTTTTGAGATTTGGGCAAAAGGATGGTAAGGAGATTTCTTGGGGTCTATGAAATCTCGATGCCACTTTGGGAAGGTAGGATGGATCAGTCCTAAGGACCACTCTGTCCTCTAATATCTGGGTTAGGGGTGGGTAAGCTGATAGAGCTTGCAGATCACTGATCCTGCGAGCTGAGGTTAGTGCTACCAGCAAAGAGGTTTTCAAAGAAATTATTTTTAGGGAACCCTGTGGCAGGGGTTCAAAAGGCGCTTTAGTTAGTGCTGAAAGAACAAGGTTCAGATCCCAGGGAGGAGAAGTGTGATGTATGACAGGTCTGGATCTAGTTGAAGTTTTAATAAACCTTTTTATCCAGTGGTTCCCTGCCAAATCATGGTTATAAAGGATGCCTAATGCTGCGATTTGAACTTTTAGAGTGCTTGTTGCCAAGCCTTTCTCTAACCCTTTTTGGAGGAATTCCAATACTTCCTGAATTGGGATTTCTTCTGATAAGCTGACCCCTGAACTAGAGAGGAATTTTTTCCAGACTTTGCTATATGCTCTTGTGGTTACTGGTTTTCTACTGGCCAACAGAGTTGAGACTAGATTTGGAGAAAACCCCTTCTTAGTTAAAAATTCCCTCTCAAATTCCAGGCCGTCATATGCAAGTTTTTTATTTGTGGATGATTTACCGGCCCCTGACGCAGAAGGTTTGAGATATTGGGAGGACCCAAGGTTCTGATATGGACATTAGACGTAGCCATGGAAACCACGTTCTTTTTGGCCAAAACGCGGCTATCTTGATCACTCTTGCTCTGTCCTCCCTGATCTTCTTTAGAACTAACTGAATTAACGCTATCGGAGGAAATGCATAAGCTAGTCTGAAATTCCAGGGAATTAGAAAAGCGTCTAGGGTCAATGGATTCCCCCGTGGCTCTATTGAGCAAAATGCCTGTTTTGCGGTTTTGACTGTTTGCAAACAGATCTATATCCGGTGCCCCCCACCGATCCACTATGTGATCGAATATCTCCGTGTTTAATCCCCATTCCCCCTGTTTTAGTTGTGTTCTGCTTAAAGGGACTCTGTCACCTGAATTTGGAGGGAACAATTTTCAGTCATATGGGCGGGGTTTTCGGGTGTTTGATTCACCCTTTCCTTACCCGCTGGCTGCAATATTGGATTGAAGTTCATTCTCTGTCTTCCGTAGTACATGCCTGCACAAGGCAATCTTGCCTTACGCAAGCGTGTACTATGGAGGACAGAGAATGAACCCCGCCCATATGACTGAAAATTGTTCCCTCCAAATTCAGGTGACAGAGTCCCTTTAGAAAATCTGCAGTCTGATTCTCTGTCCCTTTGATGTGAAGGGCTGTCAGGGAGGACAGGTTGGCTTCTACCTGTGACAGGATGGATTTCGTCACTTTCATCAGAGGTTGTGACCTTTTCCCCCCCTGATGATTTAAGTACGCCACTACCACCCTGTTGTCTGTCAGTACTCTTACATGATGGGAACAGAGGGAGACTAGAAAGTGATTGAGGGCATACTTTACTGCCAAAAGCTCTTTCAAGTTTGAAGTGAGGGGTTTCTCTTCCCGTGACCAAGGACCCTGAGCAATTTGACCGTTTAGGTGGGCTCCCCAACCCCATGGACTTGCATGCGTGGTCAGGGTTACTGAGACCGGCCATACCCATGGGACTCCTCTGATAAGATTGGACGGGTCTGTCTACCAAGCTAGGGAAGCTATTGTTTGCGAGGATATTTGTAATCGCTTCTCTAAATCTCCTTTTAAGTGGATTTCCGCTTCTAATATTTCCCATTGGAGATCTCTGGAGTGACTCTGAGCCCACTGGACCACTGGAATGCAAGCTGTCATAGATCCTAGAATGGACATTTGCCTTCCTTAAAGTAATGACCGGAGAATGTCTCAGATGGTCCACTAGTTGTACCATGTTGGACACTTTTGCTTCTGGAAGACGACATTCTTGTTTTGCTGAGTCTATTATTATCCCTAAGTACTGCTGTACTTGTGTTGGGATGAGTCTGGATTTTTCCAGATTCAATAACCACCCCAGATTTGATAGGGCTGCCATTACTCTGTCTAGTTGCTGACTGCAATGGAGAGGCGATCTGCCCATCACTAGGTCGTCCAGATAAGGGACAATCAATATGTCTTGCTCCCTTATGTGGGCCATTACTTCCGCCATTAGTTTTGTAAATACCCTCGGGGCAATGGCAAGGCCGAACGGAAGCGCTCTGTATTGATAATGTTTCCGTTCCCCTTGTATCATTACTGATACTCAGATATTTTTGGTAATCCGGATGGATCGGCACATGGTAGTATGTGTCTTTTAAGTCTATGACGGTCATGAAACAAGACGGATGAAGGGTTCTGACACGATTTTATTGTTTCCATCTTGAACTTTTCTGTTACTAGGTATTTGTTTAATTTCTTCAAGTTTATTATTGTTCTGAAAGTCCAGTCCGGCTTCGTCCGAAGAAAAAGAGGAGAGTAGAAGCCTGTTGCTTCCTCCTGACGCGGCACTTCCTGTAGGACATTTTTTGACAGGAGACTGAGGACTTCTTTCTGGACGCTCATCTGCTCGATCTCGGATTTCCTTTGCGGTGTTACTACAAATTGGTGGTGTGGCCTTGCATGGAATTTCAGCTTCAGACCTGTCTCTATTATGTTTAAAGTCCAAGCACTCCCAGATATTTTTTCCCAGGCTTGGAGAAAGTAAGTCAGTCTCCCTCCTACCTGGGGAGCACCTTCATTGGGGCTGTTTTTTACTATCTGGCTTGTTGAACATGAAGCCTCCCCTTTTTTTATCTTCCCATCCATCTTTTTGATTTTTTGGGGGGCGTCTTTGCATAAATTTCTTCCCTCGAAAGGGCCGCCTATAGGATTGGTTGGGAAATCCCGGAAAAGCTTTTTTCTCGTCTGCGGCTTTCTCGAGGATATTATCCAGGGTAGGTCCAAACAAAAATTCCCCTTCACACGGTATGGAACAAAGCTTTGCCTTTGTTTGTAAGTCACCTGGCCAGCTTTTTAGCCATAGTGCTCTTCTGGCCGCATTTGAAAATGAAGCTGATCTCGCTGTCAGCCTTACTGAGTCTATGGAAGCGTCTGCTAAATATGCCGCAGCTCCCCTCACTGCCGCCGGACCTCGCGCGCGCACTATTGTTACCGGCTTCCAGGAGGGACGGAGGGGATCGCAGCAGCCTCTGCCTACACCGTGCCAGTGCCTCCCATCAGTGACCGCCGTCACCTTCCTCCTGAGCTCCAAACCGGCGGTGTTACCCCAGGTAGCTGCCGCTACCTATTACCGGCTACTCGCAGAAGAAAAGAGGAAGAGGCAGACTTGATCCTCTTCACTGCCTCCTCCCCGCACATACCCCACAAGACCCGCCGGCCCCGGAATGTGCCTTCGGGGAGGATATCCATCCATGACCACGGCAGGGCCCCCCGCTGCCTGAATTCGGCCCGATGGTCCCCGGGATTTCACGACGTTGTGGTAAGCTGTGGGTTCCCCGTCAGGGACAGGAAACCGAACTGAGGTGGAGGAGAGGTCCCGCCTTTTTAACCTGTGGGTTTCCTGTCCCTGAGGGCAGATCCCTCTCTCCGTGGTGCCGTCATGGGGGTAGGAGAAATATAAGGTATAGTATAATGCCAAAGATTTCACTTACTTCTAACATTACATGAGCAATATCTATTGTACATTCTACAATAGCTCTGAAACCAGACAGTATAGTCCTCCATACAGTATTATAGGCTCCATACAGTATATTAGGCACCACACGGTCCTACACACAGTATTTTAGGCTCCACACAGTATTATAGGCACCACATAATGCTCCATACACAATAATGAGCTCTATGTATTGCTCCATACAGTATTATGAGTAGCTCATAATGCTCCATAAAGTATGAGTCCCATATATTGCTCCATACAGTATTATGGGCAGCATATAGTGCTTCATACAGTATTATGGGCATTACGTAGTGCTCCATACAGTATTATGGGCATCACATAGTGCTCCATACAGTATTATGGGCATCACATAGTGCTCCATACAGTATTATGGGCATCACATAGTGCTCCATACAGTATTATGGGCATCACATAGTGCTCCATACAGTATAAGGAGCCCCATATATTGCTCATTACAGTATTGTGGGAACCACATAGTGCTCCATACAGAATAATGAGCTCCATAGAGAATGATCCATTTATTGCTCAATACAGAATGATCCCCAAACATTGCTCCATACAGAATAATGAGCCCCATATAATGCCCCATACAGTATATGATGGGCCCCATATCATGAGGCATATATAATGGGCCCCATATATGATGCTCCAGACAAACAAAAAAAAGTGAACTACTCACCTCTCCTCTGCTACAGACTCCTCAGCCTCGCCATCTTCCGTCTCCCTGCACTGTGACTGTTCAGGCAAAGGGCGCACACTAGTCACGTCATCGCGCCCTCTGACCTGAAACACAAGTCAAGAGATGCGGAAGATTCTGAAGCGCAGGAACGGGGAGAAATGAGTACTGCAAGTACTGGGGCCCCGAGTAAGGAGGGGGGCACGCACAGGAGTCGGCACTAGAACCCCATAGCGCACTGGTATCCCCGACGGCGAGTGCACGCCCCCACCTACTCAAGAGCCCCGACACTTGCTCGAGTGCCGACGCCAGCCCTGTGCCTCCACCTTGTGTCAGCCATTGCACTGGTTGCCCAACCACTACAGAGTTCAATATAAACTTCTCATTCTCGCCCAGAGTGCTCCACAGTTCTGGACCACCCTACATCTCTTCCATCATCTCTATCACCCAACACGTGCCTTCCGCTCTGCAACTGATTTAACATAGTAACATAGTTAGTAAGGCCGAAAAAAGACATTTGTCCATCCAGTTCAGCCTATATTCCATCATAATAAATCCCCAGATCTACATCCTTCTACAGAACCTAATAATTGTATGATACAATATTGTTCTGCTCCAGGAAGACATCCAGGCCTCTCTTGAACCCCTCGACTGAGTTCGCCATCACCACCTCCTCAGGCAAGCAATTCCAGATTCTCACTGCCCTAACAGTAAAGAATCCTCTTCTATGTTGGTGGAAAAACCTTCTCTCCTCCAGACGCAAAGAATGCCCCCTTGTGCCCGTCACCTTCCTTGGTATAAACAGATCCTCAGCGAGATATTTGTATTGTCCCCTTATATACTTATACATGGTTATTAGATCGCCCCTCAGTCGTCTTTTTTCTAGACTAAATAATCCTAATTTCGCTAATCTATCTGGGTATTGTAGTTCTCCCATCCCCTTTATTAACTTTGTTGCCCTCCTTTGTACTCTCTCTAGTTCCATTATATCCTTCCTGAGCACCGGTGCCCAAAACTGGACACAGTACTCCATGTGCGGTCTAACTAGGGATTTGTACAGAGGCAGTATAATGCTCTCATCATGTGTATCCAGACCTCTTTTAATGCACCCCATGATCCTGTTTGCCTTGGCAGCTGCTGCCTGGCACTGGCTGCTCCAGGTAAGTTTATCATTAACTAGGATCCCCAAGTCCTTCTCCCTGTCAGATTTACCCAGTGGTTTCCCATTCAGTGTGTAATGGTGATATTGATTCCTTCTTCCCATGTGTATAACCTTACATTTATCATTGTTAAACCTCATCTGCCACCTTTCAGCCCAAGTTGCCAACTTATCCAGATCCATCTGTAGCAGAATACTATCTTCTCTTGTATTAACTGCTTTACATAGTTTTGTATCATCTGCAAATATCAATATTTTACTGTGTAAACCTTCTTATTTTAAGACTAACATCCACCATAATCCAAACCTTGCACCTGTCTCCAACACTTCTCTCATGCCACGCCTGTTTTCTAGAATGCATTACCCCAGGTGATCCGACTGATATCTAGCCACTACATTGTTAAGGGTGCTTTATAAACATCTTTAGACAGCCCTATCACCTGAATTCACTAGTGTAACTCTTACCCGTTCCCTCTTTCTAAATTGTCCTATGACTCTGCTCTTCCTTATCTGTCTCGACACCCTCCATGCCCCAATAGAACTTGGTAACCAGATCATGCATCTTTACTTGACGAGAAGGAATATAAACCAGCTCACCCGTGATGCATAAGCTGAGTTTCGGGTGCACGGACCCGCTATGTCCAGGAGTGTAGAATCCAAAAGAAGAAAGTGTCCAGCTTCACCGAATCCGTGAAAAAAAGTTTTCTTTATTCACAAACGTAAACATGGAGGATACAAACTTCAGCACAAACCATATGGGTAAGAATCTCAACACGTTTCTAGAAACTGAGCTCCCTTAATCATGTCATGATTAAGGGAGCTCAGTCCCCAGAAACGCGTTGAGATTCTTACCCATATGGTTTGTGCTGAAGTTTGTATCCATGTTTACGTTTGTGAATAAAGAAAACTTTTTTTTTTCACGGATTCGATGAAGCTGGACATTTTCTTCTTTTTGGATCTTTACATGACACTCTTATTTATTACGGGACTGTAAATACATAATCATATTCTACCTATTGTGTCCACCCTATTATGGATGGTAAGCGTGCAAGCAGGACCCTCACTCTTCCTTTAACTGTGTGATACTTTGTGATGTCTTTATTGCCTGTACATATCCCCGTTTATTGTAAAAGGCTGGGGAATATGCTGGCGCTATAGAAAAAAAAAAAAATTGCACAGAACAAAAAAAAAAAGTCATCATTTTGTGTATGCAGTTCCAATACAGAATGTTTTCAAAACAGGAGACGTTTATTTACATTGGTATATATCTATTCTTACATCAATGTGACCTTTGAGCTGCCTCATTATGTGATACTTTGGATAGAGATGGCAGCACCCCGATCATCGGATGGGAGCCCTGCAAATCGCCACTTACCTGCCATCATCCTTCTGTTCCCTCAATTAGCTGGGCTGGGGATGACAGCAAGTAAGGGGTGATCTGCAGCTGCAGTAAAAGGCTCTAAAAATCAGTTTCTGGATGTCCGGAATTACAGTATAATAAAAAGCAGCAGTTCAGCCTTCTGTGTTATTTTTCCCCCAGAGCAGCGCTCTTGGTTGTAGATCACCAGCAGTCACTGCAATGGTCCTGTACTGTACTCCGGCTATGACTGCGTTGCAAAGAAAATTCTTGGCCCTAGAGGTTAGACCCCCACTAACGCACCAGCAGAGCAGTTCAAGGTCCCTTCAGGCTTGATCACCCCCAAAGCACCAGACCAGTCATCTCCCATCCACTTTTATTTTACATGCATAATATTTTACAGCCCATTGACAGGACTTTATGCATCAGATGGTTTGTGCCTCATTCCCTAAGAGCTGGTACAAAAAGAAAAAAAAAAAAAAAGCGAATCTGAAAACCTGAAACATTATAAAACGACAAAGAAGGACTGTACAGAAAATTATACAAACATAAATTACAACCCCCCCACCCCCGGCCAGAGCGGAGCCGGCGGCCCCCAATACTGGAACAGAGGCTCCGGCAGATGTCCACGCGGCACTGGAGCCTCTGTCCACTCAAGCCTCACAGGATCCATCGTCAGTGCCTCTGGCGTCTGCCAGTCACTCGCATGTGTGCAAAAAAGACACAATATCGCGTCCTCCATGTCCAACAGTAATGGAGAATGAACAGCAAAGAGGAGAGCCACCGCCACAGAGTCACCGCTCCGGGTCCGGCTCGCAGTGCATGATCCGGATCTTCTCCGAGCAGTGCTTTTTGTGCGCGGGCCAGTCTTTCTGTTGGCACTGGGTACCACAGTATCTCGCTAGTTGGCATCTACCACAAATATTAAACTCGCGTAACTGCAAAAAAAATTAAAAATTTAAATTACACTGAAGAATTAGAAAATTCATCCATGGCTGCTTCCCCTCCAGTTACTGCTGCGTGCATTGACTTAAAGGGATAATCCCTTTTAAGTAGGTGCATCCTCATCATTCCTACGATTACACAGTGATGTCGTGTTTTAGGGATTATACAAAATTGGAAAATTCCTTTAAATAGGGCTGTGCTGGATACCAGGAAAAGCCATCTACAAGAGGGAGCGCTGTTTGTATAAATGTCTGCAATTAGCAGGGGACACTCCAAACACAGGGCCGATTATGTCACCACGTCCTGACCCCTGGGAGATGTAGCCAGAATGGATGAAAGGACACCCCACATCAATCAAGACACTGATCCCCTCCCATCATCAGGGGATTCCGGCACGCACCTGTTTCTCCATCATTGTACACGGGGGATAGTGACATTCGTAATAAGTGCAGGAATTCTCCTCCTCCCGGACAACCTCTCCATTGGCGTTGTAGCAGCGGGTGACGTTCAGCAGGGGGAACAAATCTTCAATGGGGTCAGTGGGGAGCTGCTGTATGGCCAGCCAATATAGGGACTGCTCCCTACAGAAGAAGAGGGAAACATCCAGCAGTTAGGCACGATGTCAGTACACAGTGACTGCACCAGCAGAATAGTGAGTGCAGCTCTGGAGTATAATACAGGATGTAACTCAGGATCAGTACAGGATCAGTAATGTAATAATAATAATAATTTTATTTATATAGCGCCAACATATTCCGCAGCGCTTTACAAATTATAGAGGGGACTTGTACAGACAATACGTAGACATTACAGCATAACAGAAATCACAGTTCAAAACAGATACCAGGAGGAATGAGGGCCCTGCTCACAAGCTTACAACCTATGAGGAAAAGGGGAGACACGAGAGGTGGATGGTAACAATTGCTTTAGTTATTTGGACCAGCCATAGTGTAAGGCTCGGGTGTTCATGTAACGCTGCATGAACCAGTTCACTGCCTAAGTGTGTAGCAGTACAGACACAGAGGGCTATTAACTGCATAAAGTGTATGAGAACATGATGCGAGGAACCTGATTATGGGTTTTTTTTTTTTTGGTTTTTTTTTAAATGTAATGTATGTACACAGTGACTGCATCAGAAGAATAGTGAGTGCAGCTCTAAAGTATAATACAGGATAAGTAATATAATGTAAGTACCCTGTGACTGCACGAGCAGAATAGTGAGTGCAGCTCTGGGGTATAATACAGGATGTAACTCAGGATCAGTAATGTATGATACAGTGACTTCAACCAGCCGAATAGGGAGTGCAGCTCTGGGGTATAATACAGGATTTAACTCAGGATTAGTACAGGATCAGTACTGTAAAGTATGTACGCTGTGACTGCACCAGCAGAATAGTGAGTGCAGCTCTGGAGTATACACAGTGCTCATCATTACCTCTGCTTGCTCGACACTTCCTCTACCTCGGGTTTCCAGCCCCAAGGAACCACCTGCAGGTTGTCCAGTCTATTATCCACAGTGATGCCGTTGAGGTGCAGGACCTGGAAGCCGGGTGCGACACCTCCTTTATGCCTCTGCCTAAAAATAAAGATGATGTGAATAAATGATGGGGGAAGTTAATTAACCCGCGAAGTGTTGGCATCTATGAAACCGAACCTCCAAAACTAAGACAAAGCCGCAAGTGCATGAGGACGGGGGAGCACTCACCATAACAATTCATGGAGCAGGCGCCCCGACCCTCTCCCCTTGTACTTGTCGAATGCGTACGCAAAGATCTTTGCACCGTTCCCATCAGCGTCGACCTCCATTCGAGCCTGGGAGAGGGGAAAACTGTGATATTAGCAGAATATTCCTGTGCACTCTGGAGCCTCCCCGCATAAGACGTCGGTGGCCTAATAAGGGTTTCCTCAGCTGCTGCAAACTAAGACTCAGTTTGCTTGCTTGTTGGGAGTTGTACTCCATGTAAAAGTCGGAGTGCTGCCATAATGGGAAAATATGATCCCTTCTGGGAAACTGCAGTATAAGGCTGCCGTCACACTAGCAGTATTTGGTCAGTATTTTACATCAGTATTTTTAAGCCAAAACCAGGAGTGGGTGATAAATGCGGAAGTGGTGATGTGTTTCTATTATACTTTTCCTCTAATTGTTCCACTCCTGGTTCTGGTTTTGGCTTACAAATACTGATGTAAAATACTGACCAAATACTGCTAGTGTGATAGCAGCCTTACACCCCGCCGTTTGTACAGGGGAGGTCTAGATAAGGGGTACTGCAATGACTGCAATAAAACTGCTTACTTCAAAAGAATAGTTGTCCACCAGCGGGATGTCTTGCTCATCAATAAGGGTATACTTTATCTGGAGGGAACACAAACATAGGGTTAGTGCCAATTAATTCTGCAGCCTTCTCTCTCTATCTCTGCTTTATGTCACTCAATTGAAAAACATTGGCTTTTTTATGTCTGGATATAAGTCTGAATAGTTCTTATAGCTGAGGGTTTGTTACAGTTGCATACAATCCAGCAGCACTGATCTATCCTGTTCTGAGTTTGTAACAGTGTATCAATCTGAGATCAGCCGACACCAGATTGTTCTCACTGGATACAAGTGTGACGAACCCTCAGCTGAACAAATGATCAGAACAGATTTTATTGCAAGTGGGATTTCTAGCAAAGGATTAGGAACTGAAACCCCCAAGTCTGGAGCTGCAGTGCCCCCCCATGGGCGCCAGCGGCAGTGTACGTGACAAAGGTCTCTGGGACGCCGGCAGCTCCAGGTACTGACACACCCATCATGTGGGAACAATCTGCACATCTTACACAATCCCAAAACTAACGCCACCCCTGATCCATGGCAGCAGCGGGCAAGAAGGACAGGAAGGCGACAGCGTGAAATAATGGGAGTTGTACTGGAGAATCACAGACCTAACCACCCACTCTGCACTAGAAGACTGTCCTCACATGCTGGATAACAATGCATGCTACTACTCGCTGTTGTCAGGCTGCAAACAACATACCTAATGTTAAAACTGGGGGACCAAAAGCAGAGGGCTTCATGCTGCACTGTGCCCCCCCCCCCAACTACGCAGAAAAGCAGAGGGCTGCATGCTGCACTGTGCCCCCCAACTACAAAGAAAAGCAGAGGGCTTCATGCTGCACTGTGCCCCCCCCCCAACTACGCAGAAAAGCAGAGGGCTGCATGCTGCACTGTGCCCCCCCAACTACAAAGAAAAGCAGAGGGCTGCATGCTGAACTGTGTCCCCCCCAACTACAAAGAAAAGCAGAGGGCTTCATGCTGCACTGTGCCCCCCCAACTACACAGAAAAGCAGAGGGCTGCATGCTGCACTGTGCCCCCCCAACTGTACGGAAGGGCAGGGGGCTGCATGATGCACTGTGTCCCCCCCCCCCCCCCAACTGTACGGAAGGGCAGGGGGCTGCATGATGCACTGTGTCCCCCCCCAACTGTACGGAAGGGCAGGGGGCTGCATGATGCACTGTGCCCTCCCCCAACTGTACAGAAGGGCAGGGGGCTGCATGATGCACTGTGCCCCCCCCAACTGTACGGAAGGGCAGGGGGCTGCATGATGCACTGTGCCCTCCCCCAACTGTACGGAAGGGCAGGGGGCTGCATGATGCACTGTGCCCTCCCCAACTGTACAGAAGGGCAGGGGGCTGCATGATGCACTGTGTCCCCCCCAACTGTACAGAAGGGCAGGGGGCTGCATGATGCACTGTGTCCCCCCCAACTGTACGGAAGGGCAGGGGGCTGCATGATGCACTGTGTCCCCCCCCAACTGTACGGAAGGGCGGGAGGCTGCATGATGCACTGTGTCCCCCCCCAACTGTACGGAAGGGCGGGAGGCTGCATGATGCACTGTGTCCCCCCCAACTGTACGGAAGGGCAGGAGGCTGCATGATGCACTGTGTCCCCCCCAACTGTACGGAAGGGCAGGAGGCTGCATGATGCACTGTGTCCCCCCCCAACTGTACAGAAAGGAAGGGGCTACATGACACACTTAACACCTGCCTTGCTGTCCTAAGGGGGTAAGGTTGGAGAAAAGGCAGCCCATTCCTCCTGGTCACTGCGCCCTCTTGTGGTGGGGTACATGAATACACTCGTGCAGGACTAGATGTGACCACCAGAGGGCCGCAGTAGAAGTAACACGTTTGCAGCCAGGACGCCCCCGTGTGGTTGGTCGGCTGTCATTGCAGGAGTCCTACTGTCCCCTGCTCACCACGCCGGTCAGGGGGAGACGCGAACGAGTCTCCTCCCACAAGCGGGTGTGTCCACACGAGACCTACGTATCGGCGAGAACAACCCCGACATTACCCCTCGATATACCGGTCCCCGGGGTCTAATCGTGCGACGCCGCAGCTCGGGGCGCTCACCTTACCGGCCACCCGGCCGAGGCGCACGATGCCAAGCTTGAAATCTGTCATGGTCGGTGTGAGGTGAGGGAGGGACAGGCAGACGCACTCTCCCCTGCTCGTCCGTCGTCGCCTCCCTCTGTTACGCCACGTCTTCGGATGACGAGCCCCTCCCACTTCGCCGGTACCGTGGAGGATCGGCCGACCGGGCTCTCCCCGACGCCACACGAGGGAGACCTGGGCTGCCACGCACCGCCTCTCCCCCGACCGCGCTCACAGGCGACACCCAGAAGGGGCGGGGCTTGTGACTCCAACAGACCAATCAAAGACGGCAGCGAACGAAAAGCTATTGCGCGCAGCCGGTAGACGCCAGCCAATCAGCGCGTCTGGTGGGCGGGACTTGTCGCCTACTCCTGACATCACAAGGGTTATAGGCGGAGCGTCTGAATAATGACGTCAGTTTCGCGGGAAAAGAAAAGGTTTTTGAGCGCCAGAAAGTGACGTCAGCACTGGAGGAACAGGTGGTACGATTTAAAGGGCCAGTGTACAAATCCAGGCCCCTCAGCAGGTGATGACACAGGCCTTTCTTGCAGAATTTGATGCATCTTGCTGCCCCTATGTTGGGGTCCATGTATTCCTTTACTAGTATTTTTATGTGGTCGGATGTGGGGGAAATAAAGCAGTAACCTTTATATAAGCCCCCGGTGTGCGGGACGTGCTGGGATTGTTCTAGGATTTAAAGGGGTTGTCCTCTCTGGAAACACTGATTTTCCTTTAATGCAGGTATTTCGGGTCAGTCAGTTTTGCATTTGGGTTTCATGAACAACTTTGCCTCCTTTTGGCTTTTTACAGTTTTTTTTATTTTCCTGTACAGTCAGCCATAAATCAGCTGCCAGGAGCTCAGAAGGCAGGAGAGGGTTACAGACCCCCAGCCCAGCTCACTGATGCATTCTCTGTTAACCCATTCTGCAGAAAGCCATTCACCTGCATCACAGAGGAACACAGCTAAAGCGATTTTTAGACAAATAACCTGTATTTAAGTAAGAGGGGAAATAAGTCTGTACAGGTGGACAATCCCTTTAAAGTCACTAGGTGATCATACATTGTATGTGTGATCGGGGTCTGACAGCCGGGACCATCATCGATCTCAGGAAAGGGGCTGTGAGGTGTCCTCTGTAGATTAGAGGCTTAACCTCGTATGTGCTGCTCTGCTCCGTTCATTCCACAGAGAGCACTGAGCGCAGCGCTCTGCCCTGTCCGCCAGTCCAATACAGAATGCATGGGGGGATGTACTGTACATGCGCAGCCCCCCCTACAAATGTAAAATGCCCTTTCTTGGGATCTCTGCCGCCGCCCCCCGCTGATCAGCATGTATCCTAAAAATAGATGATCCCTCTCAATATTGGGAATAAACCTTTAACTTTATTCTAGGATTCTGAAGTTTCAGCAATGCCATGTTTTATACTAATAGTGATGAGCGAATATACTCGTTACTTGAGATTTCTCGAGCACGCTCGGGGGTCCTCCGAGTATTTTTTAGTGCTCGGAGATTTAGTTTTCATCACCGCAGCTGATTGATTTACATATAAGTACATGTGGGGGTTGCCTGGTTGCTAGGGAATCCCCACATGTACTTATGCAGGCTAACAGATGTAAATCATTCAGCTGTGGTGCTAAAAACTAAAACCCCGAGCACTAAAAAATACTCGGAGGACCCCCGAGCGTGCTTGAAAAATCTCGAGTAACGAGTATATTCGCTCATCACTACTAATTAACTTAAATCCTTCATTTTCCGATTCTCTCCAATCTCATCCACAGCATCTGATGGGGCAGATCGTCTGCGCTCACCCCGCTCATGTATGGCAGGACGCAGGAAACCCCACTTTATGCGGAATCTGCTGGAGTTGTCTGGACATGAGACCCTCAGTCCCAATTCACAATTTTTTTTTCCTGGTACTCAAAAAATCAATTCCTATTGATCCGTGCGCTGGATCCAATGTTCATCTGTTTTTGGACCTTTGATTATGTTACTTACTAATGAAATAACCACTGCTGGATTTTCCAGGAATCGTGGACACCATCAGTGAGCTCTCCCACTTTTTTTCTAATTGCAGATCTATTCACTTAAATTGAATCCAATCCGATGGTGCAAAAGACGCCGGAGACGTGACGGTTCCAGATGATACAAGTGGTGATTGTTGCCATCACTTTTGCAAATATGATTTTTATTTTTTTTCTTTAAGTTGCAATTGGGTGGGCAACAAGCAGAGCCCTAATTCCCTGCCCCCTCTAATTATACAGCATAGGTGCAATTTACACCAACCGCAGCTCTATAATCCGGGTGCGTTATTGCCACAGAGTGATCGACCTGCAACAACGTATCAGTGCAGCTGAGAGCGAATTCTCCAGACTGAATCCAATTGTAACAAACCCTCAGCTGTGATTACTGGGCACAATGTATAAATGCTTCCTCAGCACCAATTGTTACAGGACTTTAGGGTATGTGTCCATGATCAGGCTGGCCGGCGGTTTAGTCAGAGCGGCAAACCCGCTCGGCGCTAAGCCCCGCCCCCTTCTGGGACGCGATGATGCCGGATGTGTTCATTGCACACATCCGGAATCATCGCACCCCTCGCATAGGGCCCTGTGTTATTCCTTGCGGCGGCGCAGCGTCGCCGCAAGGAACACGGACATGCTGCGATCTGAAAAGACGCACAGCATGTCCGGAGTCGCAGGGCCGACAGATGCGTGTAACCACGCATAGTGGAGACGGGATTTCATAAAATCCCCTCCACTATGCTGGAACATCTGGACGCTGCGTGTTTGACGCTGCGGCCCCACGCAGCGTCAAACACGCAGCGTTTCCTGAACGTGGACACGTACCCTTAGGGTATGTGCACACGTAGTTTAGAGCTCTGCGGATTTTTCCGCAGCGGATTTGAGAAATCCGCAGGTAAAAGGCACTGCATTTTACCTGCGGACTTTGTGCGGATTCCACCTGCGGTTTTACACCTATGGATTCCTATTATGAAGCAGGTGTAATCCGCTGCGGAATCCACAGTGACATGCTGCAGAATGTAACCTGCAGCGTTTCCGCGCATTGTTTTTCCGCAGCATGGGCACTGCGGGTTGCGTTTTCCATAGGTTTACACTGTACTGTAAACGCATGGAAAGCTGCTGCGGACCCGCAGCTGCAGATCTGCAGCAAAATCTGCAACGTGTGCACATAGCCTAATAGTATTTACAGGCCCCCTAGACTCCAGGGCTGAGTGTGACTGCTGCCCCCCGGTCGGTAATGCAACCACAGCAAGGGAGGATACAACTTCTAACCAACACATTTGGAAGCACAAAATCTTGCCTTTCTAAGGTGATATGTCCATGTAAATTTCCCCAAGTGCTCCATTATTTTCTGCCAGGACAATTCCACACTGCAGAGTATTGCACCGGCCCAGGGTTCAGCTTGTTTAGTCTGTCCGCTACTTTCTGCAGAATCATAGGATCAAGCAAGTAACACATGACTGCATTATCAGACAATAAATGGTTATCTTGCAGTCTGTAGCCATGGAGCCACATAGCCCTGCATAGTAGCAGCATACACAAAACGACAGAATTCCAGTGAATGCTCTTAGGCTAGGTTCACATTTGCGGTTGAGTCCGCAGCGTATCGTCCGCAACCGCATGCAAATGCTTGATAACGCAGCGGTTCTTATCCGCATCAGCTTACGCATGACAGCAAAAATCCCCGCAGCGTTTGCATGCATTTTTGCCTGCGTTTGCACTTTTTATGTGCATGCATTTGATATTTCTAGGCGGGCGTGTGTAAATCAGTTCCTGGACATGCGCAGTCCTAAGTAAGCAAGCGCATCAAACACATGCGTACGCAGACCTGTACTTGCATCTACAATTTTAAAGATAGGAAATCAAGACGCATGCGGATGTATGGATCAGAAACGCTGCGGACACAACGGCAAATGTGCAACTGGCCTATCAGAGGAGGCCGTGCCATGGCTCCTAATGGCCAATGCGGGGTGTGCTGATGATGCTTATGGGGGTCATCACTGGCCCTGCGCTGTCTGCTGCTCTGCCTACGGTTTGGTCGCTGCAGACACTGCGAGTCAGGCGACTCTGCCTTTCTCCCCTGGAGCAGGGGGAACAGGACAGCCGGCTCCACAAGTATTCACTGCTGGTCAGAACGCATGAGTAACCCCGATGATGCTGACCCTGCAGAACAATTCTCTAAAAGCTGCTACTATCAGAGTCAATGATGCAAAATGCTGACTGCAGCCCCTCCGGGGGGAGCTCAGGGCATATACACAACTGTCCCCCCGAACCGATGATTGCAGGGGGCTTGGTCCTTAGTGACCGCTAGTCTTTTACCAGGCAGAGGCCAATCTGTGGTGGTGCAAATGGAAAACTTCTCTGAGCGCTATGTTTAAAAGTAGTGGACAATTCCTTTAACCCCTTTACCCCCAAGGGTGGTTTGCACGTTAATGACCGGGCCAATTTTTACAATTCTGACCACTGTCCCTTTATGAGGTTATAACTCTGGAACGCTTCTACGGATCCCGGTGATTCTGACATTGTTTTCTCGTGACATATTGTACTTCATGATAGTGGTAAAATTTCTTTGATATATCTTGTGTTTATTTGTGAAAAAAAAACGGAAATTTGGCGCAAATTTTGAAAATTTTGCAATTTTCCAACTTTGAATTTTTATACAATTAAATCACAGAGATATGTCACACAAAATACTTAATAAGTAACATTTCCCACATGTCTACTTTACATCAGCACAATTTTGGAAACACAATTTTTTTTCTTGTTAGGGAGTTAATATAAGGGTTAAAAGTTGACCAGCAATTTCTCATTTTTACAACACCTTTTTTTTAGGGACCACATCACATTTGAAGTAATTTTGAGGGGTCTATATGATAGAAAATGCCCAAGTGTGACACCATTCTAAAAACTGCACCCCTCTAGGTGCTCAAAACCACATTCAGGGTATGTTTCCACGTTCAGGAAATGCTGCGTTTTTGACGCTGCGTCTTTCCGCAGCGTCAGAAACGCAGCGTCCAGATGTTACAGCATAGTGGAGGGGATTTCATGAAATCCCAACTCCACTATGCGTTAAAAAACGCATGCGTTTTTGCCGCAAAAACGCATGCGCGGTGCGTTTTTTCAAAACGCAGCATGTTGCTACAATGAGCAAAACACGCAGGCACACCGCAGGTGACCTGCCAGTGACCTCAGGTGCAGTTTTGGTCAGGATTTTACTTGCATAAAATCCTGACCAAATCCTGATGCAATCCTGAACGTGGACACATACCCTCAAGAAGTTTATTAACCCTTCAGGTGTTTCACAGGAATTTTTGGAATGTTTAAATAAAAATGAACTTTTAACTTTTTTTACACAAAAAATTTACTTCAGCTCCAATTTGTTTTATTTTACCAAGGGTAGCAGGAGAAAATGGACCCTAAAAGTTGTTGTACAATTTTTGTCTTGAGTACGCCGATACCCAATATGTGGGGGTACCCACTGTTTGGGCGCATGGCAGAGCTCGGAAGGAAAGGAGCGCCGTTTGACTTTTCAATGCAAAATTGACTGGAATTGAGATGGGATGCCATGTTGCGTTTGGAGAGCCCCTGATGTGCCTAAACATTGAAACCCCCCACAAGTGACACCATTTTGGAAAGTAGACCCCCTAAGGAACTTATCTAGATGTGTGGTGAGCACTTTGACCCATTAAGTGATTCACAGAAGTTTATAATGCAGAGCCGTAAAAATAAAAAAATCATATTTTTTCACAAAAATGATTTTTTCGCCCCCAATTTTTTATTTTCCCAAGGGTAAGAGAAGAAATTGGACCCCAAAAGTTGTTGTCCAATTTGTCCTGAGGACGCCGATACCTCATATGTGGGGGTAAACCACTGTTTGGGTGCATGGCAGAGCTCGGAAGGGAAGGAGCGCCATTTGACTTTTCAATGCAAAATTGACTGGAATTGAAATGGGACGCCATGTTGCGTTTGGAGAGCCACCGAGGTGCCTAAACATTGAAACCCCCCACAAGTGACACCATTTTGGAAAGTAGACCCCTTAAGGAACTCATCTAGATGTGTTGTGAGAGCTTTGAACCCCCAAGTGTTTCACTACAGTTTATAACGCAGAGCCGTGAAAATATTTTTTTTTCCCACAAAAATTATTTTTTAGCCCCCAGTTTTGTATTTTCCCAAGGGTAACAGGAGAAATTGGACCCCAAAAGTTGTTGTCCAATGTGTCCCGAGTACGCTGATACCCCCTATTGTTGAGGTAAACCCCTGTTTGGGCGCACGGGAGAGCTTGGAAGGGAAGGAGCACTGTTTTACTTTTTCAACACAGAATTGGCTGGAATTGAGATCGGACGCCATGTCGCGTTTGGAGAGCCCCTGATGTGCCTAAACAGTGGAAACCCCCCGATTATAACTGAAACTGTAATCCAAACACACCCCTAACCCTAATCCCAACAGTAACCCTAACCACTCCTCTAACCCAGACACACCCAACCCTATTCCCAACCGTAAATGTAATCCAAACCCTAACTTTAGCCCCAACCCTAATGGGAAAATGAAAATAAATACATTTTTTTAATTTTTCCCTAACTAAGGGGGTGATGAAGGGGGGTTTGATTTACTTTTACAGCGGGTTTTCTAGCGGATTTTTGATTGGCAGCCGTCACACACTAAAAGACGTTTATTGCATAAAATGTTGTTTGCGTTACCACATTTTGAGAGATATAATTTTTCCATATTTTGGTCCAGAGTCATGTGAGGTCTTGTTTTTTGCGGGACGAGTTGACGTTTTTATTGGTAACATTTTTGGGCACGTGACATTTTTTGATCGCTTTTTATTCCGATTTTTGTGAGGCAGAATGACAAAAAAATTTTTTATACCGTTTATACCGTTCCGCGCTTGGTAAAATGGATAAAGCAGTTTTATTCTTCGGGTCAGTACGATTACAGCGATACCTCATTTCTATCATTTTTTTATGTTTTGGCGCTTTTATACGATAAAACTATTTTATAGAAAAAATAATTATTTTTGCATTGCTTTATTCCGAGGACTATAACTTTTTTATTTTTTCGCTGATGATGCTGTATGGCGGCTCGTTTTTTTGCGGGACAAGATGACGTCGTCAGCGGTACAATGGTTATTTATTTCCGTCTTTTTGATCACATGCTATTACACTTTTTGTTCGGCGGTATGATAATAAAGTGTTGTTTTTTGCCTTTTTTTTTTCCAGTGCTCACTGAAGGGGTTAACTAGTGGGAGTTTTATAGGTCGGGTCGTTACGGACGCGGCGATACTAAATATGTGTACTTTTATTGTTTGTTTTTTTTATGTAGATAAAGGAATGTATTTATTGTAACAATATATTTTTTTTTTTTACTATTCATTTAGGATTTTTTTTTTCTTACTTTGCACCGGGGGGGGGGGGGGCGCATCACAGTAAAGTGACAGATCGCTGTGCACGGTGTCAGATCGGTGATCTGACGTGCACTGCTGTGAAGCCACCTCCCTGCAGGACCCGGATGCAGCCCCGTGTACATATTGGATCCGGGGCTTACAGGGAGGAGACGCTCGGTACAAGGTGAGCGCTTCGCCTTGTACCGATCGTCTCAGGGAAGCCCACAGGGAGCCCCTTCCCTGCGCGATGCTTCCCTATACCGCCGGAACACTGCGATCATGTTTGATCGCAGTGTGCCGGGGGGCGGTCTGTGACCACTCCTGGCACATATTGCTGGATGCCAGCTGCAATAGTCAGCTGACACCCGTCTGCGATCGGCCCGTGAGCGCGGCGGATCACGCTGGACGCACTATTCCGTCCTTGGGAAGTAGGGCCCACCCAACATGGACGGAATAGTACGTCCAATGGCAGAAAGGGGTTAAAGAGACCCTGTCAGCAGGATGGATCACTAAGGGCTCGCTCAGACTGGCATATAGCTCGGCTGATGTGTCACCCGCTCCGATGTTATACTATGGGGCGGAGGCGACTAGCAGGGGTGTAACTACACCAGGTGCAGGGGTTGCAATCGCACCCGAGCCCTGGAGCCCTAAAAGTCCCTTTGGCCTATAGAAAAAGACTAATGCTATTAAAGATTTAAAATATTTGGGGGCCCCGTTGGAGCTTTCGCATCAGGGCCCATGAGTTTCAAGTTACGTCACTGGCGACCAGTGTTTATCTTTTCATGTCGAGTCGGCAGAAGAAAAAAAAAAATCTATGGGAAAGTGTAAAAACAGGAGATGGGTGGAGGGGATGGAGCAGAAGATCAACCCTGTTGGGGACACGTCCTCGTCGCTCTCATGTCGGACACACCGGTAGCTATTTATTCAATTAACTAATTCCTTTCAGTTCTACTTATAGTACTTGCTGGTACTTATAGTTAGCGCCTCCCCTGATGAAGCTGCGTTCACAGCGATACGCGTGGGGCTCTCCCCACACCAGATTCACGGTACCATTCTTATCCCTGTGACAAGCACAGCCTGGGTCCGTACAGGTTCTCCCCAACCCATTGATGCCACAGTGCTGGGTATTGGGGCATCTGCCTCCTGATCCTTCCTGTGGGCATTTCTTCCCCACAGCTTCCATTATAGTTTCTCACTGGCTCCTATTCACAGCAGTGTGGACTATCTAGATCTCCACTTTTTTTTTTCTTGATATTTAGTTTGGGTGCACCAGGTTACTATGGGGCTTGTCTAACTTGGATCACCTAACCATCGGTGGGGACGCCCACATTCGGTTTCATATGGTCTCTTAGGTCATTGACATTACTTGTTTTTCATATGAACCTTGTGCAATTTTTAATCTACAGGTTATTGTATATACCGTAGATACATCTTCTTAATAGCCTGTTTGTCTGTTACACCGTTCAGGGTTCTGGTACCATGCATGAATATATTGTTTATAGCCATAGGCTACGCTGCCTTTTGCTACACTGTTATTACGGTTTTAAATGCTTGTAATGTTTGTATTTTTATCCCAAACTTTAGATGTGCGCAATTTATATGCATAGACTCTTTTTTTCCATTAATTGTCCTCTATGCATTCACAGTCCCCATTTGGCTCAAGTTTTAGTATATACATTTAGTGGTTGTGTCCTCTTCCTGTTTTTAGGCTCTGTATATGTGACATCACCCTTCATCTCCTGCAGTAGCAGAATACACCTGGGTTATCCAGTGCTGGGGACTTGATCAAATGAATGGATTTGGGGATATTTCTTGCATTTGTGTATTGATAGACTGTTGTGCAGTGGTGTGACCCTGCTCAATCCATTTCGACAGGTGCAGTGGTGTAATGCATGGCCCCACTCCATCCACTTTAGGGGCAGTGGTGTGATGCAATGGGCATTGGATACATATTCCTGGGGCATATCACAAACAATAAGCATAGATACATGGCTCTAGGAGAATAGAACACATGAAGGGCATTGGATACAAGCTTGTGAGGTGTATTGCACATGATGGAATTAAACTCCTGATCAGTTATAGTACTGTAAGCCTTCAGAGACTTACAGCACCATAGCAGGACAGAGTCAGGGGATCAGATCACAGGAGCGTGACCATTATTCTGCTGTACTCTGAACACTGCAGTGAGCTGGTGCTCAGCAGCCAGGTATTGTACTACTGATCCCAGGCTGCTGAACATCACTCTCCATGGCTGAGACCTCCCATCACCGCTTACCTGGGGGTGGTAAACAAGGGGAAAGTAGCTCACAATATAATGGTGCCAATCTTCACTCACCCACCATGTCCAAAAAGCCATGGCGAATGGTGCCTCACTCAGATCACCTCACCCCTTCCTGATATTCCACTATACAGCAGCTATCTGCCAATTACAGCCAGCATTATAACCATATACTGTGTTATTCAGTTCTGTAGACACAGTTAGGCCAATGCCTGATACACTGGTGCAGGGAGGTCTATCGGCTCAGTCTGCCATCTACATAAAGGTAGTCCTGGATTAACCAGCAGGGCAGCTTCCTGTTGTGTAGTTGATGGTAACAGATCCAAGCTGCAGTACCACTCTGCCACTAGTGAGGGACAGCACTGTTACTCCAGTCCCTGAGCTTTTCTATAGGTCATGTGTATCTAATGTGAAGGGACTGAATTTACATGGCAACTTTTTATTCCCTGCAGCCCGTAGTTGCAAGTAGTCCCTCACATGGGGGTATTTCTCCCACTAACACTTTAGCAGTGAGGTTTGTGCACCCAGGACTCTGCTCCAGTTCTCATGAATCAGTACAACTTCATTCCTGGACAGATCACACTCAGCTGCAGCTCATGGAGGAGCATGTGTTTTCTGCCTTATGTAGAGGCGGTGTCTGCGTCTGATCTACCTTGTCTTTATGTTATGCATTAAAAGGCAATTTAGATTTTAAAGTATTGCATTTGCTTGATTAAATGAAAACAAAAGGTTATTTAGTTTTCTGTAAGCCAATTAATACACCCATAAACCCACTAAAATGTGATCCAACACCACACACACCAGGTGTCTGCACCACCTCCTATTCCAATGACCAGGACAGGTGCAGGTTACATGCAGGTGTAACGCTCCCCTCCCATTGCTGCCTCCAGGAGGGGTGAGGAGATCCAATCAAGCACAGCACAAGTTTATTGTACTGTAGCACCACCTAGTGTCAGCAAACAAAGCACAAAACTCTTAGGTATCGGTCTCTGGTGGTCCCATACATATTGACACCCAGTAACCCAGCTTTAATCCGAGAAAAAAAAAGAAAACGAAGCAGATTATGCAGATGAAGATTTTTTTTTATTATGGTTGACATCTTCAGATTAATTCTGGAAGGGAGAAAAAACAAAAAAAAAAGTAAACACCAGTCAGCAGCTCGCACATTACTAGTTATTGCAGTGCATTGTGATGTGTGGCACTTACCGCTGGGCACTCCAATGCACCGCTGTTAATATCGTCAATGATATCGTGTGGGTGTCTGCCGTCCACATTGCAGCCCACAGACTGTGCCGTTCCCAGGATTTCCTTGATGGTTCCTGCAGAAGAAAACCAAAACATAAAACCAATCCAGATTAGGAGTCCCAGGCCCCATTTATCACAAGACTAACCCGACAGCTCTCTGGCCAGGGATCGGGGCCTCATCTGACGGGCGATGCTGATCACTTCATCCATGGAGATGTTGCCGTTGTGTTTTACTGTTCAAATATAGAAACCCACAGATTAGAACAAGCCGGTGTTATCTGGGCATCTGTCCCCATCCTTACGGCACAGAGTCACTCACGGGCAGAGTGCACCTGTTTCCTAAAGGTGGCATCTTCTCTTAGCGCACCACTGGACTATACACAGCCACTGCAGACTGCTACAGTGGCGGGTGGCTGAGGGGCCGGCAGATCGGCCCTGTACAGACACCACAATAATGGCCAACACTTACTGTTCTTCTGCTTCTTCCTGTCACGGGGCGGCTCCTTGAGGGCCTTGATGATCAGAGCCGAGGCGGATGGCACAACCTCAATCTGCAATACACAATTAATTGTCATTTGCCGTGTTCTCAAGGTATAACCCCATGAGAAAAAATGCTCTAGAAGATCACACCACTTAATGGGAATCTGTCAGCAGGTTTCTGCTACCTCAGAGTTGCCTGATGTAAAGATAAGCTGAATCCAACGATGTATCACTTACATTACTGGGTGCAGCAGTTCTGACACAATGAGAGGTATAAGGGTATATGTCCACGTTCAGGATTGCATCAGGATTTTATGCAGGTAAAATCCTGACCAAATCTGCACCTGAGGTCACTGGCAGGTCACCTGCGGTGTTCTTGCGTGTTTTGCTCATTGTAAGGACATGCTGCGTTCTTAAAAGACGCGCCGCTGTCCATTTCCGCGGCTCTGCCGCATACGTCTTTTAATGCATAGTGGAGATGGGATTTCATGAAATCCCCTCCACTATGCTGTAACATCTGGACGCTGCGTCAAACACGCAGCATTTCCTGCACGTGGAAACAAACCCTTAGAGTTTGCAATGCAGCTGAGCTGAGAAAGCTTCCCCCACCCACACCAGGCTTAATAGACAGTGTCTATAGACCAGGAGCTGCTCACAGGAGGGGGTGGAGTCAGACTAGCAAGCTGAGCCAGCTAGTCACAGCAATGATAATCATCAGGTGATAAAACCTTCAGGGTAACAGCACACAGCCCAACATATGACCTCATTGAATTCTGTGTATTAACCCCTTATTGATGTGGTCCTCAGGTTACATAGAAAAAACCTGCTGACAGATTACATTTAAAGGGGATGTCCACTACTGCACAATCAATTCAGAATGTAAATAAAAACAACATGGATGTTCCTCCCACAACAGAACCCATTTCCACAGGGTGAGATTATGATTTCATGTTAGCCTGCAATTTTATTTTTATCAGGGTCCTGAATTAAGCACTGGTTGCTTACTAGTGAACAAGCTCTTAAGTAAAAAAATAACATGGCCGACTTATAACTCAAAGAAGCACACCTCACCTGTTCACTGGGAGTACTGCAGCTCTGCTCCAAGGACACTAGTCGGGCTGAGCTCCGATACCTCCAGCAGACTTGGGCGGTGCCATTTTATCACACCATTGATTCTATGGTGGAGTTCTATACATAATGCTACAGGTAGCCTGTACCCGACCTCTCGGCAGTCACTTGCATGGAGAATTTGCACTACAGTACTGTGACTTGCCCTCGGCACAGCAGAGAAGTGCGTCTGCAGGGGAGCGTGACGGGGACACTGGATGATTAGGACAGTGATTGTAAAGGTACCGTCACACTAAGCGACGCTGCAGCGATAGCGACAACGATGCCGATCGCTGCAGCGTCGCTGTTTGATCGCTGGAGAGCTGTCACACAGACCGCTCTCCAGCGACCAACGATGCCGAGGTCCCTGGGTAACCAGGGTAAACATCGGGTTGCTAAGCGCAGGGCCGCGCTTAGTAACCCGATGTTTACCCTGGTTACCAGAGTAAAATGTAAAAAAAACAAACAGTACATACTTACATGCGTCCCCCGGCGTCCGCTTCCTGCAATGACTGAGCGCCGGCAGTAGCAGGGCACAGCGGTGACGTCACCGCTGTGCTGTGGTTTCACTTTCACTTTGCGGCGCTCAGTCAGTGTGGGAAGCGGACGCCGGGGGACGCATGTGAGTATGTACTGTTTGTTTTTTTTACATTTTACGCTGGTAACCAGGGTAAACATCGGGTTACTAAGCGCGGCCCTGCGCTTAGTAACCCGATGTTTACCCTGGTTACCAGTGTAAAATATCGCTGGTATCGTTGCTTTTGCTGTCAAACACAACGATACACGGCGATCGGACGACCAAATAAAGTTCTGAACTTTATTCAGCGACCAGCGACATCACAGCAGGATCCTGATCGCTGCTGCGTGTCAAACTAAACGATATCGCTAGTCAGGACGCTGCAACGTCACGGATCGCTAGCGATATCGTTTAGTGTGACGGTACCTTAAGAGGAGGTGCTGTACCAAGACCAGAGATGCCCATCAAACAAGACTGAGTAAATAAGAGCTTTTATATGTGGAAAGTCTGGGTGACCGGTTTCCTTTAACCCCTTAGTGACCCCAATACGAATTAAAACTGACCTGCAATAAGACTAGCATCCCCCAACTGGTGACAATCCTGTAGCTTTCAGCTCTATACTATAGCAGATTTTTATAGATATATTATTAATCTATTTATCTCTCCTAAAGTAATTTCAAAACTGAATAAGTCCCTAAAAAGTGTTGTGTAAATTTCCTTTAACCCCTTCCCGACATGTGACGGAATAGTACGTCACATGTCGGGACCCCCGCTTTGATGTGCGCTCCGGCGGTGAGCGCACATCAAAGTCGCGACATGTCAGCTGTTTTTTACAGCTGACATGTGCGCGCAATAGCGGCGGGTGAAATCGCGATCACCCGCCGCTATTAACTAGTTAAATGCCGCTGTCAAACGCAGACAGCGGCATTTAACTACCGCATCCGGCCGTGCGGCCGGATATGAGCGCATTGCCGACCCCCGTCACATGATCGGAGGTCGGCGATGCTTCTCCATTGTAACCATAGAGGTCCTTGAGACCTCTATGGTTACTGATTGCCGCTGGCTGTGAGCGCCCCCCCCCCCTGTGGTCGGCGCTCACAGCACACCTGCATTTTAGCTACATAACAGCGATCTGATGATCGCTGTTATGTAGCAGAGCCGATCGGGCTGTGCCTGCTTCTAGCCTCCCATGGAGGCTATAGAAGCATGGCAAAAGTAAAAAAAAAAAGTTTTTAAAAATGTGAAAAAAATAAAATATAAAAGTTTAAATCACCCCCCTTTCGCCCCAATCAAAATAAATCAATAAAAAAAAACCCCCAACCTACACATATTTGGTATCGCTGCGTTCAGAATCGCCCGATCAATAAAAAAAAAGCATTAACCTGATCGATAAATGGCGTAATGAGAAAAAAATTCGAAACGCCAGATTTACGTTTTTTTGGTCGCCACGACATTGCATTAAAATGCAATAACGGGCGATCAAAAGAACGTATCTACACCAAAATGCTATCATTAAAAACGCCAGCTCGGCACGCAAAAAATAAGCCCTCACCTGACCCCAGATCACGAAAAATGGAGACGCTACGAGTATCGGAAAATGGCGCAATTTTGTTTTGTTTTTTGCAAAGTTTGGAATTTTTTTTCACCACTTAGGTGAAAAATAACCTAGTCGTGTTAGGTGTCTATGAACTCGTAGTGACCTGGAGAATCATAATGGCAGGTCAGTTTTAGCATTTAGTGAACCTAGCAAAATAGGCAAGCAAAAAACAAGTGTGGGATTGCACTTTTTTTGCAATTTCACTGCACTTGGAATTTTTTTCCCGTTTTCTAGTACACGACATGCTAAAACCAATGATGTCGTTCAAAAGTACAACTCGTCCCGCAAAAAATAAGCCCTCACATGGCCAAATTGACGGAAAAATAAAAGTTATGGCTCTGGGAAGGAGGGGAGCGAAAAACGAAAAAGCTCCGGGGGTGAAGGGGTTAAAATAAATAATAAAAAAAAAATGAAGTCTTAATGCTACATTTTTAAACCTACATGTTACAAACGGTGCTGATGTAAAGCAGACAAGAGGGAAGTGTTATTTGTGTGTATGACCATCTGGATTAAAGGGATAATCATTCAATGTTTGAAAACTGCAAATTTTGGAAATGGTCAAACTTGATGTACAAGACGCATCAATCTAAATTTACCATTTTCATAAAATGCGTCACAAACAAATCAATCTCAAAGCCACTAGGATTTGTTAAAGTGTTCCCGAGTTATTATCACATAGTGACACTGGTCAGATTTCAAAAATTTGGCTCCGTCACTAAGGGGTTAAGGAGACAAGCAGCAACCAAGCCTGGGCCCCACAGCATGTATGGCAGTAACAGACACCCCTTATTCATCACTTCACCGCTTGGATGCAATTGTGAAGGCTGCAGCCAATCAATGGTGACTGGCTGCAGGGGTCGTGACTACGTTACAAGACTGGCACCGGTCCAGTAGGCATGGCTACTTGGCAATATGCAGAACCTTGCAATGGGGAATAAGCACCCCAGAATTAAGTTTATCCAGCACCTCGGCACTGATGACAATCACCATAGCATCCTGCCCCGTACATGATGACACGCTTCCCCTGTAATCGGGGAACCTCCACTGATGAGGTAACAAGGGACTAAGGAAACCCCCTGTAAGAATGCTGGCTGCAGGAGCAATAAGCCGTCATTGTAGTATAGAGGCGGGGGAAGGGCACGTTACCTGAGCCTGCCTGTTCTGGATGGTCAGTTTGATGGTGATCCTCAGCCCCTTCCAGTCACCGGTTGCCTTGGCAATGTCATCACCAACTTTCTTGGGGGACTAAAAAAAACACCACACATTAGATTCCACGTAGGGTGCAGGGCGCCGAATCTTACACGGGGAGCGGACGACTTACCAACCCCAGGGGGCCGATTTTAGGGGCCAGAGCAGAGGTGGCTCCGACCTCCCCGCCGGTGCATCGCAGGAACACTGAGGACGAGAGGCCAGAAGGTGGTTAGGACAGAGGAGCCAGCAGGGTACGCAGCCCCCCTGCGGAGCGGCCATGTTCTCCAGCTTGCGGCACAGGGCAGATCACACACAGAGCCGCCCGGTTTCCTAAGAGGAGGTCGCTATAAGGCTACGTTCACATTTGCGGTGTGCGCCGCAGCGTCGCCGCCGCAACGCACAGCGCAAATGTGAACACATGCACAACGCTGCTTTTTGCGCCGCATGCGTCCTTTTTTCGATTTTGGACGCAGCAAAAATGCAACTTGCTGCGTCCTCTGCGCCCCGACGCGGGCGCCGCAGGGACGCATGCGGCGCAAAAAGCAAGTGCACCGCATGTCCATGCGTCCCCATGTTAAATATAGGGGCGCATGATGCATGCGGCGCCGCTGCGGCGCCCGACGCTGCGGCGCTAGCCGCAAATGTGAACGTAGCCTAAGCCACCACTGGACTGTGCGCAGACACGGCAGGCCGGCACAGTGGCGGGCGGCTACAATCCCCCCAGCCTAACAATGGGACAGATCCGAATTAACCCCTTCCCCATCCCAAAACGCCGCGATCACCGCTGCTGCCAATCACTGAGGACAGGCTCCCAGACACCGCAGGGTCAGGTCTACAGAGAGCCTAGAGTACACCCCCCAGTGATGGCCGCCTCCCCGGGGCCTACCGCAGCCCTGCACCCGCCCGGGACAAGCCTCCGTTCACATTACCCCGGCAGACACGTTGCTCCGTGAGAGCCGCACTCCCGGCTCCTGCGCTGCGGCCTGCCCGGTGTGGGGGGCTCCGCTCGGCGGCTCACATTCCCCTCTCCCGCCTCACGTACCGATTTTAATCTCAGTGGGATCAAATTTAGGAGGCATGGTAGTGCCGGACTAAGGGGCTCCGCTTCACTCTGGCCGGTTTCGGTGTCGGATGAACCCGGATTCGGGACGACCGATGAGAGTTACACCTCTACCAGCTGGGAAGCGTAAGGAGAAAGAGGGCGGGGGCAGCGCGACACGGCGTATTAAGCGAATAAATCTCGCGAGAATTATCTCTCGAGGATGTACTGCTGGCAGCCATTTTTGTGTCTGGATGCCCGTAATTCTGTGACGGAAGTCGTGAAGCAAAATGCGTTTCTGAGGAGACCATCGATATAATCGCTCTTAGTTTATGCACTAACGTAATCCTCAAGCTGTTTTTATAGCGGATAGATGAGAGCCGGCATTACTAGTCATGCGCGGACTGACCACTAGATGGAGCTCTGGTGGTGATGTGCGAAGTCGATCACGTGATGACTGGGAACCCGGAAGCGTCAGATGGCTGCAAAGGAACTGTTGAAGCTGGGAGGACGGTGAGGGGCCCCGGGGAGTGTGTGGCCCTCTCCAGCGGTGAGTACCGGCCCCGGCCTCACTGGATGGTTCGCCTGATGGGCTGTGTCCCGTATTAGTAACACTAGGTGTGATGACACTGCTGTGTCACCAGGGGCTGCTCGGATTCGGGTGCTCTCTGTTTGTGTGTAGACAGGTTGTGTTGTTCCCATTGCTGGATTATCAGACGTGTATAGAAAACCTGTACGTGGGCTGGAAATAACCTGTTTTGGTAAAATGTACTGTAGTGTGTGGCGCCGGAGGGAAAGTCTGGATTGTCAGATGAGAGGAGCGTTCTGGAGCTTGTAGTGTCAGATTATCGGACTTTTACTGTCTGTGCTGCCGCAATCACAAATCCTCTTGTAAAATAATATAACAGATGATTTCTCCAAACGTCACCTCAGAATGTCATTTTCCTGACTCCTGCGCTATCAGGAGCCTTCGCCTCTTTGTGCCAAGCGTCCCCAGTTCTTGGTAGCGCCCCTCTGGCTGTTACAACCTGCTGCAGACCTGATTGATAGCTACACAGCGGCTCCCGACAGCGATCCTGGCCAATCTTAGCTCCAATGCCAATGGACTCCAGGTTACTAATGATTTATTTGTCCAGGAAGAGGATCATAGATAGAAAACAAATCTCTGGCCCACAGGGAAGGTGCACTACAATACTCAGCGCGCAGGCGGCTGCAGCAAACCCAGGAATACTGGTGATCTGGAGACGGCTGCCGGTGAGGGCCGGGCTGGGGGTCCTCAGGAACGAAACCAGAAGCTGCTGTCTGAGAATGCGTCAGGTCGTAACAGCCCGAGGCTCTAATGACTCTGCTCATGATGGCGTGAATAATCTGAGACTGCAGGAATAAAACCGGCATCTTGTGCTGAATATGGAGAAACCTCCTTACATTATCTGTGTTATTTACATTGCTCTTGTGTATTGCAAACAGCAGAAAGTTTCTTCATTTTGCTTGTTTGTTTGTACATAGACAATGAGCCCACTCCTTCCCTTCCCCACTGTATGTGTCAGTAGATATTACATGCAAATAATGAAGGGATATGGTAAAGAAGTCACCGGATTGTCTGATGGTCCAATTACGATAATATTGGATTATATCACATGTGAGGCGAGGAATATTCTCCTCCTCTGTCGCTGCTGGATTATCACTGACTATAACCCCGAGACTGCGGATGTTTCTGTATACAGCAGAGGAATGCGAATTATCTTCTCACAGGTATCTAGGTGGCACAAGGTGATTACACCTTGGTATTAAAGGCTTAGATACACAGCTCAGCAGACAGGATCACACAGGGAAGGCTTAGATACACAGCTCAGCAGACCGTGCACAGGATATGATTAGATACATGGCTCAGCAGACAGTATCACACAGGATAGGATTAGATACATGGCTCAGCAGACAGTATCACACAGGATAAGATTAGATACATGGCTCAGCAGACAGTATCACACAGGATAGGATTAGATACACAGCTCAGCAGACAGTATCACACAGGATAGGATTAGATACACAGCTCAGCACACAGTATCACACAGGATAGGATTAGATACATGGCTCAGCAGACAGTATCACACAGGATAGGATTAGATATATGGCTCAGCAGACAGTACCACTGGTCGGTGTTTGAGAATAGTGATGCTGGACATACGGGAACATTACACTACAGCTGATAGACAGGTTGAGCAGAGCTGAGCCAGTTGAGTCTCTACACTTTTTTTTTTTTTGGATGTCGGTATGCCTGTAGGTGAATCACTGATGTTGTATGTGTGAGGACTGTAATCAATACTCTTTACTCACTGATTATATATGTGTCCTTTGCCGCTCCTCTTTATATGGAATCTGTCATAATCAGGACATTACTGGATTTTACAATGAGTCATTTATTGGGGCATTGCTCTGATGGCACTGACTGTCAGACAGGGGTAATCTAGAACAGCCTGACACTGCCAGTAGTGGTGGACATTGTTATGTAGCTTCTCCCCTTCCTGTTTTAGAGTATCTGTGTGTTTAATTCTCAGTGTCAGCATTCGGTCGCGCTCAGCTTCTCTCTGGTGTGAGCGTGCGGCTGCCGTCTGGTGTGAGCGTGCGGCTGCCGTCTGGTGTGAGCGTGCGGCTGCCGTCTGGTGTGAGCGTGCGGCTGCCGTCTGGTGTGAGCGTGCGGCTGCCGTCTGGTGTGAGCGTGCGGCTGCCGTCTGGTGGGAGCGTGCGGCTGCCGTCTGGTGCGAGCGTGCGGCCGCGCTCTGGTGCGAGCGTGCGGCCGCCCTCTGGTGCGAGCGTGCGGCCGACCTCTGGTGCGAGCGTGCGGCAGCCCTCTGGTGCGAGCGTGCGGCAGCCCTCTGCAGTCAGTGTTCTCTTCTCTCCTCTAAGTGTCAGTGTGCGGCTGCTCTCTGTTGTCAGTGTGCGGCTGCTCTCTGTTGTCAGTGTGCGGCTGCTCTCTGTTGTCAGTGTGCGGCTGCTCTCTGTTGTCAGTGTGCGGCTGCTCTCTGCTGTCAGTGTGCGGCTGCTCTCTGCTGTCAGTGTTCTCTTCTCTCCTCTAAGTGTCAGTGTGCAGCTGCTCTCTGCTGTCAGTGTGCGGCTGCTCTCTGCTGTCAGTGTTCTCTTCTCTCCTCTAAGTGTCAGTGTGCGGCTGCTCTCTGCTGTCAGTGTGCAGCTACTCTCTGCTGTCAGTATGCGGATGCTCTCTCCTGTCAGTGTTCTCTTCTCTCCTCTTAAGTGTCAGTGTGCGGCTGCTCTCTGCTGTCAGTGTGCGGCTGCTCTCTGCTGTCAGTGTTCTCTTCTCTCCTCTAAGTGTCAGTGTATAGCTGCTCTCTGCTGTCAGTGTTCTTTTCTCTCCTCTAAGTGTCAGTGTGCAGCTGCTCTCTGTTGTCAGTGTGCGGCTGCTCTCTCCTGTCAGTGTTCTCTTCTCTCCTCTAAGTGTCAGTGTGCAGCTGCTCTCCGCTGTCAGTATGCGGATGCTCTCTCCTGTCAGTGTTCTCTTCTCTCCTCTAAGTGTCAGTGTGCGGCTGCTCTCTGTTGTCAGTGTGCGGCTGCTCTCTGCTGTCAGTGTGCGGCTGCTCTCTGCTGTCAGTGTGCGGCTGCTCTCTGCTGTCAGTGTGCGGCTGCTCTCTGCTGTCAGTGTGCGGCTGCTCTCTGCTGTCAGTGTGCGGCTGCTCTCTGCTGTCAGTGTGCGGCTGCTCTCTGCTGTCAGTGTGCGGCTGCTCTCTGCTGTCAGTGTGCGGCTGCTCTCTGCTGTCAGTGTGCGGCTGCTCTCTGCTGTCAGTGTGCGGCTGCTCTCTGCTGTCAGTGTGCGGCTGCTCTCTGCTGTCAGTGTGCGGCTGCTCTCTGCTGTCAGTGTGCGGCTGCTCTCTGCTGTCAGTGTGCGGCTGCTCTCTGCTGTCAGTGTGCGGCTGCTCTCTCCTGTCAGTGTTCTCTTCTCTCCTCTAAGTGTCAGTGTGCGGTTGCTCTCTGCTTGCAGCCGCTGTCAGGGAGTGGTCCCGTAGAGCAATAGACTAGTTAGGCTGTATAGTCTCCGGAGGCTCGAGCTCTGCATGTCTTCTGTTACAGCTCGCTATCTGACCGAGGAGCGTGCCACCAGACATGATGCCGCTTTTCTTCAGGAAGAAGCAGAGCGGAGAGGCGAGAAAACGCCTAGAATATCAGATGTGCCTGGTGAGTGCGGGGAGGACGGTGCTGCTTGCTTTCTTCTTCCAGCATGGAACATTGGTGCCAGGAGATGACATCAGACAGAACTGATCTCCTCGTAGGATGTTCTGCAGCAGTGTGCTGGGCTGAGGAGCTGGAGCTCATCCGGTTCTAGATAGGGCTCCGGTCTCATTCCCAACATCGTCATCTAGAACAGAGTGGCCCTGGCAATCACTCTCGTTATCTGCTCTTATGGCGGAGATTCAGCAGAGCTAATGCCATCTGAGATCTATTAGATGAAGTACAGATGTAGCAGAGCTGAGTGTGTCTGCTGTGGTATTTGTAGATTTACTTAGGACTGGAGGTAAAGCACAAAAAAAAAAAAAAACTTGGCTCTGCTGCATCAGTGTGTTTTTATTTTTGAGCTCCTGGAATCAGAATAACTGTATCTGTCTATATTCAGGCGAAGGAAGCCGGCGCTGATGAAATCCTGGACATCTCCAAATGTGAACTGTCAGAGGTAACACCATGATCTGTCGGTATAATATCTATCCATCCTTCGTGTTACCTCTTATCATTAGTCATCACCCCCATCCTCTCGCTTTGTCTGGATTTCAGGTCCCTGATGCTGCTTTCTCCACCTGTCGGGTCCTGCAGAAGAAGGTCAGTAATGGAGTCTGGTGCCCCCAAAGTATGGGGAAAGGAAGGAGGATGCAGGATAACAATACAAGGCATTTCTTTACCATTTCAGGAGGATTGTATTTTAGGGGGCTTTTATCTGTCCTCATGTGCTACATGGTCCGTTTCAGAATGTAAAGAGGGGTCTGTGAGTGGATGAATCAGGGCCCACAGAATATTTTAGTTGAGTATGCTGATTTCCTATGGGGCAGTGACTGGGAATCAACACCCAAAACTATCAGAGAACATTTAGTGATGAGATTAATTTATCCTAGCAGCACTGAGTATTTCAGGACAGTGATCTTATAGAGAAGCTGCTATCTGGACTCTCATGTGCTACATGGTCCATGGCAGGGTGTAAGGGGGGATTGGCAGACTGGAAGTGGATGGAGCAGGGTCTGAGCAGCGCAGAGTATTTCAGTATATAAGTATGCTGCTCTTCTATCAGGCAGTGACTCGGACTCTGCACCCAAAGCTATCGGAGAACATTTAGTGATCAGATTTATTTATTCACACAGCACAGATTATTTCAGGACTTTTAATCCTAATGATTTTTTTTCTTTCCAGGTGTTGATTCTTCATAGTAATTTTTTATCGCAGCTGGTCCCCAAGTCCATCCAGATTTTAGATTTAGCCACTTTAAAGGTAATTATCCATTGCGGTTCCTCATCTCCAGATCTGATTGTTCCCAAACTTAATTTCTGTTGTTGGTTTTTAGGTTCTGGATCTCCATGATAATCAAATCACATCAATTCCTGCAGACATAGGACAACTCAAGTCCTTACGGGTAAAGGAAGAGAAGAATTGGGGACCAAGAAGTGATTTTTCTAGTGGGGGGTTGTAGTGGGTCCGGCACAGGTGAAGCAGACCTTGTTGCAGTGCCAATTATTTGGAAATTCTGCCCCATGTGCTGTGAAAATCCTTTATTTCGGCAGCCAGAAAATGAGTCTTTCTGTTTTTCATCCCCAGGTGCTGAACGTGGAGCGAAACGTGTTGCGTTTTCTCCCAGACTCCATAGGAAACTTAATCCAACTCCAGACCCTGAATGTGAAAGGTGAGCGCCCAATATAGTCACCATCACACAGCAAAACCTTCGGTAACTTTCCTTTTTATCATCTGTTCTAAAATCTTGCCAATTTCCAAAGTTTCTGCTTGCTGTCAGTGGATGGAAGTCTTCTTTATTTCCAATTCGGTGACCCCAAAAACCCAAACAGAGCTGTAGGGAGAGAAGATCTGTATTCAGCCCTGAACCTCGTCGTAAATGGATGTGAGCCGGATTGTATCCAGTCACTAACAGCAAGCAGAGATCTTAAAACTGGTGAGGAATCAAAAATTGTAAAATGTCTACAAAAAAAGAGAAGTAGAAAGTTACGGAAGTTTTCATAATAAAATGGTTGCGGAGACTGTGTGTCTGCTGGCTCTGGGTCCTGCTTATCTTGCGATCACTTTTTACTAATTGTTCGTAATTATCCTTCAGGAAATAAGCTGAAGCTGCTTCCCCCGACCGTTGGTGGCCTGCGCTGCCTGCGTACTTTGAATATCAGCGAAAATAGACTCAGTGAGCTTCCTCCGGCTCTGGCCAATGTCCGCACATTAGAGGTAATTGATAGAACCGGTATGTAGTACAAATATCAGTTCTGGTGTGGCGTCCATTCCTCTCCATGGCTGCTGCCCTGTGAATTCCCAACCAGCTGTAGGGTGTCTGTTCAGCTGAATTACCCCATGGACACCATCTTGGTACTCCTGTGAAGCCAAAGGCAGGGCTTCATAGTAGATCATGACTTTCTCTATAAATTGCAATACTGTAGAACAAGTGATCAAACAATCACAGGTTCAATTCCCCTAGGAAGGCTTAAAAAAGAAAAAGGAAAGTAAAAAGTAGTTTTAAAGACTGGGGAAAAAAACAAAACCATATTTCAGAAAGAAAAAAAAAATCAAACTCTTTAATATATTTCGGCCATCGTATTAATGCAATAATAAGCGATCAAAGCGTCATTTGCAACCCAAAATGGTACCAATGAAATGTACAGGTCCGCACCCCAAAAAAAGAGCTCACACAACTCCAGTCATAGCAAAATTTTATGGATCTGAGGAAATGGCAGCACAATTTTTTTTTTTTAAGGACAACTTAAGCGTTTTGTTTTCAGCCCTGGAGTTGCGCTTTAAATGGTAAGCCCTCTGCCCCCGTTCTTATATTCACCTTTTACCAACGCCAGTATGGTCCCACAGCACCATCTTGTACCTAGAATTTCTGACTGTCCGGAAGTCAGAAGTTACATCACAAGAGCTCAATGCAAGTCTGTAAGAGCCAGTACAGGGCCAGTATGAAGCTCTCATAGACTTGTATTGGAAAGAGATCTCCGGTGCGCTTCATCAAACACTGGTGCTGCCGGTAGGTTACTTTTCTCCGGAGACTGACGGGAGCAACGCGGGAAAAGGATGAAGGCGGCGGCAGGTGAGTATGAGACTGGGGCAGGTGAAATGCATTTAAAGCACCACTCCAGAGGTGCAATAAAAAAACTGCTGGAGTGATCTAAACATTTGGCCCCGATAAAATAATAAAGCCTATACTCTTCTCCTGTGCCGGCACCGTTCCAGTGGTGTCTGCACTCACAATACCCGGGCTTTTGTGCAGTTGGGACACTTGATGCGCGGCGCTCAATCAGCACTGATGTCACTGTCCCCACCTTCAGACATAATGAACATCAACAGGAAGTCAGGGATGCAGCTAATGTCTCACTTTCTCTTGATGTTCAATTTCTCTGAAGGCGAGAACAGTGACGCCGCCGCTGATTGGGCACCGGGGTCACATGTCCTAACAGCCACACAGGAGTCCCGGCACCGTGAGTGCCGACAGAAAGAGAATGGTGCCGACACGGGAGGTGAGTAAAGGCTTTTTTATTTTATCTGGGTGAAAACATTTAGACCAAGAAGGGGTTGTCCTAGTGAATTGTGTCATTCATAACTGCAAGTCAACCTGCAAAAAAATTTAAAAATTTAATTTGCTTGTGGAGATGAAAAAATAAAAAAAATGACTCTTGGAAGAATTGGAGGAAAAAAAACAAAAAGTGAAAAAACTAAAAAAAAAAAAAAATCAACTGTCAGAAAAGGTTTTGCTACTTCACTCAAGAGCAGCGTAATGTAGGCAATGAGATCCTGAATCCAATAATGTATCACTTACATTATTAAAGAACTGAAATAAATTAGCTTTTTGATGATATTCAAATTTAGTGAGAAGCACTGGCACATTATAAAAACCTTCTGACAGATTCCCTTTAAAAAAGAAGTTACAGTTACCACTAGAGGGAGCACACTGCTTACTTTAGCAAAGAGTGCAATGTATAAATGTATACAGTGATCTCCCCCTAGTGGACATTCACTGTAAGGAGTCTGGCGGAGCTGGTAAATGACACTGGGAGCTGTAGTGGTTGTCACCCAACTTTTCTAGGAATTCATAAGATGTAAGGACAAAATGACAACACTTTTTATTATTAATTGCCTTGTTTAATTACAGTATTCTTCCCGTATCTGCTTACAGCCCATATTATTGTTTTATACTTGGTGTCTAGTGCTGCAGTAATGGACTCTCACTCTTTCTTCTAGACTCTTACTCTGGACACTTCAGGGATGGTTTTTCCTCCGGTTTCGGTTTGCAGTGAGGGCACAGAGGCAATCCAGCAGTTTCTATGCAAAGGTAGCTATCCATATTGGTGAGATCCGCTCGGTTATCTGGGCTTGCTGAAATGTATAGTGTGTGTAATGGGTCTGCATCATACTGAGATTTCTTTATCCCCCCTGCAGAGCTTGGCATTGACTATTGCCCACCCTCTCAGTACTTGCTGTCTGTCCTGGAGAACGACACCTGCGATGCAGCCGCCGACACTATAGATGGCGCTCTCCTAATGTCTTTGAAGGAGGAAACTGATTGGCAGGTCAGAATTCTGCAGAGATTCGGGGAACAGCAGTCACAATGACCAGCTAAGTGTAAAATGGGATCCTGCACTTATAGCATCTCCCTAATGCTGGGAGAGAATGCAAACATGACTGCTCCTACCAGTGCCAGCAACAGAATGTAGGTGCTGGATATTGTACCTGGATACCTTGAATGCACAGAGGAAAAGATCACAGCTTGCTGGTGGTAAATGCAAACATTATTGCTTGCATTTGCTGCTTGTTTTAGGTGATCACATAAATGGGGCAGATGAAGGAATAATGTTTGTTATAATTTGGTCATCTTTGTCTTGCAGAACAAATTTTCCGAATATGAGAAGAGAAAGGTGAGTCCTGCGCTGGTACAATGGCTGTGTGGAGAGTAAGTCTGTAATTTATTTTTTTTTTAATTATGTCACTTTGAAAGTAACTAGGTCTATATTATAGTCCATAGCCTAAACTCTTGATCATTGGAAAATGTGGTACTAACACTAAGCTCAGATGTGACCAGATCCTTAGCGGGGAGAAACTGAGCCACTGATTCTGAAATACACAAGTCACAGCCAAAACAAACACCAGACCACAAAATTAATTCAGACCCAAGACTTCAAAAATATTACTATTCATTATTACCCCAGATAACAAAATAAATGCCGATCCCATACAGCAAAATTAATTCAGACACCAAGCCTTGATTTATATCAGACTCCATACTAGACCCTAAATAGATTCCGACACTAAACCACAAAATTATTTCAGACTCTTACATAAATTCAGACCTTAGACCAGATCTCTAATTTTTTTTAGACCCACACAGCTGACTCCCAACTTTATTCAGACCTTACTCCAAATTTACAGGTATTTACTTAGCTCTTCTCGCTCCTCTAGTTTTCAGGGCACTGGTTTACCCACAGCCCATGGCACCTGTCCTCTATCGGTCCCGAACCAAGTACAGTCCACATAAGCCCGGTTCTGAATGTGGTATGTGGCATCAGTCCCCTCTGTTCATCTCCATCGTCGCACATCTTCTGTGTTATTTTCAGGAACAGAAAATGTTAGAAAAACTGGATTTTGAGCGTCGCCTGGACCTGGGGCAGAGAGAGCACGCACAGCTTGTTCTACAGAGCAACTCTCAGAAAAATGAGATGTTACAGACTGTGAGGGAGGTGAGTGCCCAGCACCCCAGATCTGGGTGAGGCTGGTGAGCCACAATACCAGGTAGATATACTGGCGTCTGCGTCTGTTTGCTCAGGAACAATCGCGATTGGAGAAAGGACTGACAGAGCATCAGCGGCAGCTGCATAGTGATCGGCAGAACCTGCAGGAACAGCTCAGACGGATGGAAGAGGGCATCTCTTACCGAATCTCTAATCTGCTGGAGGAGAATCACAGGTTAACTAACTGCAATGCCCTCTACAGGAGAAATGTAATATTACATTCAAGTTATGGAGAGTTACGCAAGTGCACAGTTGGATGTGGAGAATCACTGTGGTGCACGGCTGGATGTGTAGAATCATGGTGGTGCACGGTCTGAATGTGGGGAATCACGGTGGTGCACGGCTGGATATTGAGAATCATGGTGGTGCACTGCTGGATGTGGGGAATCACTGTGGTGCACGGCTGGATGTGGGGAATCACTGTGGTGCACGGCTGGATGTGTAGAATCATGGTGGTGCACGGTCTGAATGTGGGGAATCACGGTGGTGCACGGCTGGATATTGAGAATCATGGTGGTGCACTGCTGGATGTGGGGAATCACTGTGGTGCACGGCTGGATGTGGAGAATCACGGTGGTGCATGGCTGGATGTGGAGAATCGCTGTGGTGCACGACTGGATGTGGAGAATCACGGTGGTGCACGGCTGGATGTGGGGAATCACGGTGGTGCACGGCTGGATGTGGGGAATCACGTTGGTGCACGGCTGGATGTGTGGAATCACGGTGGTGCACGGCTAGTTGTGCGGATTCACGGTGGTGCACGGCTGGATGTGGAGAATCATGGTGGTGCACGGCTGGATGTGGAGAATCATGGTGGTGCACAGTCTGAATGTGGGGAATCACGGTGGTGCACGGCTGGATATTGAGAATCATGGTGGTGCACTGCTGGATGTGGAGAATCATGGTGGTGCACGGGCCGGATGTGGGGAATCACTGTGGTGCACGGCTGGATGTGTAGAATCATGGTGGTGCACGGTCTGAATGTGGGGAATCACGGTGGTGCACGGCTGGATATTGAGAATCATGGTGGTGCACTGCTGGATGTGGGGAATCACGATGGTGCACGGCTGGATGTGGAGAATCACGGTGGTGCACGGCTGGATGTGGAGAATCGGTGGTGCACGGCTGGATGTGGAGAATCACGGCGGTGCACGGCTGGATGTGGAGAATCACGGTGGTGCACGGCTGGATGTGGAGAATCACGGTGGTGCAGGGCTGGATGTGGGGAATCACGGTGGTGCACGGCTGGATGTGGGGAATCACGGTGGTGCACGGCTGGATGTGGGGAATCACGGTGGTGCACGGCTGGATGTGGGGAATCACGGTGGTGCACGGCTGGATGTGGGGAATCACGGTGGTGCACGGCTGGATGTGGAGAATCACGGTGGTGCACGGCTGGATGTGGAGAATCACGGTGGTGCACGGACTGGATGTGGAGAATCACGGTGGTGCACGGCTGGATGTGGAGAATCACGGTGGTGCACGGCTGGATGTGGAGAATCACGGTGGTGCACGGACTGGATGTGGGGAATCACAGTGGTGCAGGGCTGGTTGTGCAGAATCACGGTGGTGCACGGGTGGATGTGGAGAATCACGGTGATGCACGGCTGGATGTGGAGAATCAGTGGTGCACGGCTGGATGTGGAGAATCACGGTGGTGCACGGCTGGATGTGGAGAATCACGGTGGTGCACGGACTGGATGTGGGGAATCACGGTGGTGCAGGGCTGGTTGTGCAGAATCACGGTGGTGCACGGGTGGATGTGGGGAATCACGGTGGTGCATGGCTGGATGTGGAGAATCACACTGGCTTATACTCATTCTTACATATTGGGGCAGAAGTGATGGGGTTTTTGTTGTAAGAAAGTAGGAGGTAAGGTTCTGGATGGCAGGTATGTCACTGAGATTTGTTTTATTTTTTTACTGTATTTTGGTTCTGGAAATTTAGGAGTGACCAAAAGTGCTCCCATACTCCAGTCCGGGTCTTACTGGCCTAATAAAATGCACCTGGTGTAGTTGTGGTAGTGGAGTGTGCTAAGGCTGGAGAATAACAGCTGCGGGATAGTCTGTGCCACAGCCTGAGAGGTTCCTGTAATACCAAGTTGGCTAGCCGTGTGATTTACTGTTTACTGGAGAACCGCAGAAGGTTTACTGCAACCTTGCTCTGCAGGATGCCAAGCAGTACGGCAAGGTGAAGGTGGAGATTATGGCATGTTTGGGTGTAACCCTGGCAGTCAGGGTGCAACAAGTTCACCTCTGGCACTACCATAAGAACAAGTGTCCCCGGTCCGAGATATTCAACCTGTTACACCTGGTGCAAAAATGGCTGCAGCCTGAGATCTGCTCTCCAGCATAAATGATGGAAAGAGCGGTAGTGGACCGATTTATCCACTCACTACCTAAGTCCATGCAAAACTGGGTTGCTGAAGGAGATCCCCAGAATTGTGAGCCTCGTGGAAAGATATTTACCTGTGGAGAACTCCCTGAGCAATCAAGAGAGCCTGAGGTCATCTTTCTGGGATACCCAAAAGAAGGGGCCCAAGGCTACATCTGAGGGGCTCTCAAAAATCCAGCAGCTAGAGCCAAATTCAAGGGGTACATCGTGTACCATTGTTTGTTGAAGGTGTTGTGCCCTGGGTCATATAGCAGTCCATTGTACTAGACCCCAGAACTGATGTACTGCTCCATGGGCCTATGCTTCTCATTTTTGCAGCTCTTGCATGCAGTGCAATTCCTCGCCCTGGTGAGGGACCTCAGCTGTGCCAGGTGTGAATATAACTGAACAGTGTGACTATAACTGGACTCTGAGAGTAAGGTTGGACAATTAACTGACACACTTCCCCATCTGCTAGTCCCTGGGTAGAGCAGTAAGTAGAGGGGGTAAAGTGTATCCATTGAGGCTCCAAGAACTATCCCATGGCCCAGGTTGACATACGCACAGACTGTGGTTCTGTGTCTCACCATGTAGGAATGGTTAAAGACTTATTGCATGCTATTGTTATCAGACCAGATTTTAATTTGGTCTGGGACTTATGGGCTAGAGCTGTAGCACCCAGTAATCTGGTTGTGCCGCCAAAGGCCGGCTATGGTAACAAGGTCATATGATGTAACCAGTGAATTTCCTTTTTCAGTACTGGCTAGAGAGGAGGATAAGGAAGCATGCTCTGAAGCCAGTGTCCCTTACCTGGAGGAGTCCCAGGACAACTATGGGTCTGCCCAGGTCTGGGACTTAGTGGTGAAAGGTACTCTGAAAGACATAACAGCATTGAATGATGTTCTGGGGTCGGGTACTTGTGTTAGTGCCGACAGGTGAGAGCAAGTTCCTTACCAAGTGTCAGGTGCCCGATGAGGTGGTGGAAAAGGTCAAACTATAAAGTACACCAACCAGGAAAAAGGAAACCCTTCCCAATATATCATATCAACCCACTGAATCCCTGGAAGGATGGGGACCCGCTCGGAACTTCTTGCTTGTTGACCAGATCAGATTCCGACTTTGAGGGTATTAAACTGGCAGAAACTTTGTCGTGTTCCCAAAAACATTAGTGCCAGAAATTGTTACTCCAAAATAAGGACATGTTTTCGGAGTTATCAGGTCTCACTAGTGTCATCAAGCAGGAGATACCACTGATCCTCACGCTCGGGTCAATTTAAAGTTCTATAGGAGTCCTGAAGCCCACCTGGAGGTAATTTTCTAAGGAGGCGACACAGAGTTGGCCTCACCCATTCATGTAAAAAACAGGTCAGAGCATTCCTGGGAATTGTAGGACATTACAAGTGGGTTGTCCCTAACTTTGCTGTAATGGCAGCACCTCTAAACAATCTAAAGGGCACAAAATCAGTTATGGCTAAGTAGCCTTCAGAGGCTGAGAGAGGGCATTTGAGGAGCTTAGTCTAGCTGTCTGTAGGTAACCAGTGGTGGTAGCGCCGGATTTCTCCAAAGCGTTCATAGTTCAGACAGATGGGTTGGCTGTCGGGCTAGAAGCTGTCATGTCCAATGGGTTAAATGGGGAGGAACACCTGATAGTCTACTTGGATAGAAGGCTTTCCCCATGCAAGAAAATTACTCAATTCTAGAGGAGGCCCAGTAAGCCAATTGGAAATGCGGGTGGTCTGTCAAGGGTTCACTGTTTTTTGGCAGATGGCACCCAGCACAGATTTTGGGCAGCGGAGGAAGGGGATGAGGTATGTATAAAAGCAAGACGTAAGGTTTTGGATGGCAGGTACGTTATATGTTGCTGAGATTGTTAGATTTTTTACTGGGTTTTGGGATTTGGGAATGACCAAAAGAGCCTGGGTGGGAAAGGTCGCTCCCATACTGCAATCCTGATCTTACTGGTCTAATAAAATGCACCTGGGGTAGTTGCGGTAGGGAAGTGTGCTGAGGCTGGTGGATAGTCTGCGCTGCAGACAGAGAGGTTCCTGTATTACCTAGTTTGTTAGACCGCGTGATTTATTTTGCCTTATTCAGAGAGACGACTGTTCTTATTCATTTGTGCTGGAAAAAAAAGGACCGTTTCATTTTGAAGCTGTAAAGTTTGTGAAGGACAGTAAACTTTATTCTGCTTTGATGTAAAAACCCTGTGTGTATCCAAGCTGCTACCAAAGAGCAGAAACCCCTCCATGGTATATATGCAAACTCCTCTTTTTTTCTTCTTTGCATGGTGTGATTTTCTCCTGGTTTCTCTGTCTTTAAACCTTACCATTCATTTGCAGACAGAAGCAAAGTGCGTCTATTCTGAAGTCCCTGGAGGATGAGAGGTGAGGCCATTAATGACTATGGAAAGGGTTAACATCATCATTATAGTATTAGACGCGGGCTGTTCTATGCTGGGAGTTTTCATTTATCTCCATTTATTCATATATTTTCTTCTTTGTAGGATTAAAATGGAACAGCTGATGGCAATTACGCAGGAAGAGGCAGATAATCTGCGCCGTAAAGAAGTGGCAGGTAAGTGCTGGCGTTCAGGTGCCTTAGTCAGCTGAGTATCCGACCCCATAGCAGCTGTAAATGTGGACATATTGTCACCCACTTACAGACTGATAAGAGCAAATGCAGAGTTTTATAAAGCAAGATTTATGGGACTTGCTTCCAAAAAGGCATGTACCCGCAAACATAGTACTTCTGACCCGCTACTGATGTGGCCTGCACCGTGTACCAAATTATTATGCAAATGCTCTTTTCCTCTGATTTTCCTATATTGTTGATGCAAATAAGTCAGTTTAATGTTCAAATGATTAACCATTAGCGTACGGCCACGTTCAGTATTTGGTCAGTATTTCACATCAGTATTTGTAAGCCAAAACCAGTAATAGGTGATAATACAGAAGTGGTGACGTGTTTTTATTATTCTTTTCCTCTGATTGTTCCACTCCTGGTTTTTACTTACAAATACTGATATAAAATACTGACCAAATACTGAACGTGTGAACGTGGCCTATAAATCATATTTTATTGGACAAACCTCCAATGATAAAACGCAACATGCATTGTTCCAAATTATTCTTCACAACAGAGTCTCCAAATATTTTATACGTTGTAAACAACTGAAAATTGCTATTTGATAAATTTGCCACATTACCAAGTCACACTTACTGAAGTCAAAAGCTTTTGCAATCAAAAACATTTTAGCAGGCCAAGTTAGGATCCCTATGATATCACCTTCACAATTCTGGCATCCATTGAACTTGTGAGTGTTTGGATAGTTTCTGCTTGAATTTCTTTGCAGGATGTCAGAATATCCTCCCAGAGCTTCTATTTTGATGTCAAATGCCCCTGCCCTCATGGATCTTTTGCTTGAGAATACCCCAAAGGTTCTCAATAGGGTTGAGATGATGCATTGTCAGCATGAAGATAATTTTGCTATGGATGGCATGATTCTTTTTACCATAGAAAAAAGTGGTCAGTCAGAAACTGTATATTTTGACAAGGTCATTTTCACACCATCGGGGACCCTAAAGGGGTCTACCTGCTCTCTGTGCATGATTCCGGCCCAAAACATGACCCAGCCACCTCCTTGCTGATGTCGTAGCCTTGTTGGGACATGGTGGCCATCCACCAACCATCCACTTCTCCATCCATCTGGACCATCCATGGTTGCATGGCATTCATCAGTAAACAAGACTGTTTAAAATTAGCCTTCATGTATGTCTGAGGCCACTGTAACCATTTCTGCTTGTGAGCACTGTTTAGGGGCAGCCAAATAGTAGGTTTATGCACAACTACAAGCCTCTGTAGGATCCTACACCTTGAGGTTCGTGGGTTTCCAGAGGCACCAGCAGCTTCAAATACATGTCTGCTTCTTTATAATGGTATTTTAGCAACTCCTCCCTTAATCTGATGAATTTGTCTGGCAGAAACCTTCCTCATTATGCCTTTATCTGCACAAACCCATCTGTATCAGGCACAAATCTCTTCACAGTACGGATCATCGGATCATGCTTAAGCTTTTGTAAAATATGTAATGTTTTCATACCTTGTACAAGGCATTGCACTCTTTGACGCTTTTCAGTATCAAAGAGATCTTTTTTCCTTCCCTTATTGCTTGAAACCTGGGACTGCTTCATAATGTGGCCCGTCCTTCTTAGGCTTTATTCACAAGTTGTGTTTTTGCAGTGTTTTTTTCATGCCAAGTTTAAGCTGCTAACAAAAAGCAGGTTTTGCTGAGTGTTTGTTGCATTTTTGTCAGGGTACATTTCTCTCTTATGCATGCTGATGAAGTGAAGTCAGATTTTTTTTTTTGCACTAAACTTTATCAGGTTTTGGCACCAGAAACACAGCAAAACCTGATACCAGCATTTTTGCACCACCCATTGCTTTCAGTGTGTGAAAAACACAGCAAAAACGCTGAGTTTAGTGACCTGCTACATTTTGCAAAAACCAAGCTCTTTAACAAAACAGTCAAGAAAAAAAAATCCCAAGGTGTATGCATGAGATTTCTGAAATCTTATAGACTTTGGTGGTACTGTGAAACGCAGCTGAAAATTAGCATAAAAAAAAGCTTTAAGTAGTATTCCTTTAATTGGGCTCACCTGGGAAATTAATTATCACTGATTTCAGGTATCCAAAGACCCCGGGACCCCATACAAAAATACATCTTTCTGACTCTTAAATCCAATTTGCATAATAACTTGGAACGCTGTGTATTGGTCCCTAGTAAAGGAGCCAGGCTGCAGGTGATACCTGTTCAGTCTCCTACATCTCCAGGTTTTATAGTTGCACTAAAGCCTACATTTACACAATGTTTTTCCTCTCTTTTCAGCGTCGATGCAACAAATGTTGGAAGAAAGTTACAAGAACAAACTGCTGCAGATGACGTACGAATCTCGGCGCCAAGAGATGGTTTATCAGACCTGCTCCAGGTAAGATGGAAAAATCCACCGCTGACGGGAGTGACGCATGAGTGCAGTCAATGATTGCGCGGGGGCTCGTCATATGTCACCTAATAACTTGCACGCTCTCAGCATTTGGTAATGATTACCCCCGCATGCTAGAGATCAGTGATGAACCATTAATCATTTCCTATATGAGACCACCGCGGCAGCGGGGATTGAAACAGTCGGTGATAGGTGATCTGCACAAATAATTACGGTTACCGAATTTAAAGGAAAAGCTTATGCATAGCCCCTCAGCGAAATCTTGATCCTTGACAGGAGGTCCACTGAGACCCCCAAATACTCCCCTTGATTCCACCCTGGTGATTGATGTAATTTTGGCTTGCAGACCTTCACCAGTGGGGATGATTAAAGGGATACTCTTGGTAAAACCAATTCACTGCATTATAAGTCACAGCGATTCTAGGTGGTGTCCTTTTAAATCTCGGTCGCCCCCACCCCCCTTTTGGCCCTGTATTATAACCCCCAATGTTCCCTTTTCTCAGCTTGGCCGAAATGGATCGTAAGATTCAGCAGATTCAGACGTGGCAGCAGCTGGATCAGAATAAAGCCATCAGCCAGATCCTGCAGGAGGTACGGACGTCACCCCATATGAGCCGCTGCTCGGCCATTGCACAGGGTGGGGCGCACGTAACCATTCTTTACACTCTCTTTTCCAGTCTGAAATCCAGAAGGCGGCCTTCGAGACCCTGCAGCTCAAGAAGGATCTGATGCATCGGCAGATACGAGAACAGGTATGTGAGATGAAGATGTATTATATAGTGTGGGGCGGCCATTTTTTGGAGAGCAGACACAGCATTCAGTCTATGTAATTCAACTGGATGCTGGCGCAGCCCAGAAAATGACTCCGACCAGTTGAAAAAGTGATAATACAGTATTTAGTGCACCCCCCACATTTAGGATACGGGGGTGAGGCAGCACCCTGACCCCAGACCAGACTTTAACATACCATAGTGACTTTCTCGAGTGCCTGTTCTGGAGTTGCAGTGTCACAACAAGCCATAGACTTTATATTTCAGTCCCTCACCATTTCCAAGATCTCTGCTTGCTGTCATACCTGAGAACATTCATGCTTGCATCTACAGGCTCAAAATCCTGGCAGATCTAATTGTATTCACAGCATAGTATTGCTACAATAGTGTCCTATCGGGATAACTTCTCTAAACTCTTGGCTGATACATTGTAGCAGAAATCCAGATGAGAGATTCTTGCCAGACTGCTAAGGATTGCTGAGACTGTAACAAATCCTCTTCTTTGTGAATGTTATAAAGGATGGGTATCCAGGATGTAGATGGAAAAGGAATTATTACCAACCATTGACTGCAAGCAGAGATTTTGAAATCAGGGAAGGATGAAGTATATTAGAAAGTTGCAGAACTGAAGGGGATTTCTGATACTTTGATACTGGTGGGCTATCCGGAGAATCGGTCTTCAGATTGCTGGGGAGCTGACTCCGGTCACCTCTACCGTCAGCTTAGCTGTCCTGTTCACTTACATGGGACTGTCTTGCAGTACCGAGCACTGCCACCAACAAAGCTGTGCCTGGTAAACAAAGGGGCTCACAACCTGCACGTCAGATCCCCACCAGTCTGATACAGATTTGGCCGTCCGGTTTGTCCCAAAAAATACAAGAAAAATTGCTTTAGCCAGTCATGCCGATGTGTTGCCTACAGTTAACCCTTTGACCAGTGGATTTATTTATCTGATGCGCTCCTCCCTTTCATTGCCAACATTGTAGCATGTTGTGTTGCTCTCTTTCTCCGCCTGGCTTTGCTATTTTTTCTTTCTTATTTTACTCTTGCGCCACATTCGTGATAAGAAAAACGGAGAGAATCTGCATAGAGTAAGCGGGAGGGTAGTAGTCGTGCCAGCTGTAGACACAAGCCTGCTAAAGATTGGCGACCACTGGATATGCCCGTCTGGCTTTGGTACTTCCGCGGAGGGAGATAAGCCGCTAATGGTCGCCATCACTGCCGCTTATCTCCACTAAGCAGAACATTTGAGGTTCCCAATCGCTGCTTCTTGCTCTTTGCGGAGGTTTATACAACTTTCCCTATTTTTATGATGTCGTTGAGATCCGCAGCAAATTTCAGGACTTTTATCACTTTGTGTTTCAATCTTTCACCATTTTTAAAATCTCTGAATCCTGTCAGTGTATAGGAACATTCCTGTTTACATCCAGAGACTGAAAACCAGACTAGACCAAACACTTTTGGCAGCTGAAGGTTTGCTACAGTTTCATTCAGTCTGGTATGTTTTTTTTCCAGTACTGATACTTAGTTTTGTTACAATCAGGATGGGGAGAGAGATGTGTGCAGTTATTCTGCTTTAGCTGGCTGAGGCGGGTACGCTTGTAACAAACCCTCAGCTGTGAGATCTGCAATGGTGTAGAGTACAAATAAAATTAAGAAAGTTGATGGTTAGGAGGGGAACGTCCACTGGGACCCCCACCGCTCCTGAATGAGGGGGCTTCAGCTCTGATGCCGGATCATAAAGTGGTGGCGTATCCTAGCAATAACAGATGGGAATGCCCCTTTAAGTGATTGCTTACCTAGAATTGTGTACATTTGCCACATATGCAGGTAGTCACAGTCGTCCGATGCATGCATTGCGACACCGAACCTACTGCACCCATGGGGGTTCACCCCTAGGCTGCGCAGAGGTCACCCCAACCCCATCCTCCCCCTAGGCTTTGCTCCGTTAGCACGATCCTGTTCACCCGAACCCTGCTGTCTCATCTTCTGTCTAGATTTTATTAATAGAGGCTGAGTTAATGCAGCTGACTCAGCTGGAGGTAAAGAGGCAAGAACTGGAAACGGAGGAACTCCAGGTATGTGCTCACCCCCGGGGATCTTACAAATACAAAAATCCCCCCGGAAGCTTCTTTTTATATTTTCTTTCTTTTCCAAACCTCAGCAGCATGAGCTGATCGGGTGGCGGGGGTAGGGAATTCTACAATCATTGTTATAATGTTGCCCCCCCATTGGGACAGGCCGCCGCTGGTATATTAATACACGGCAGTGGCAGCCATTACTCCCGAGGCACGAGGTAACCAGTGCCTCATATCTCACTGATTTACGTGATGACTACTGCCATGTGGCGTCCAGTCTTGTGTCTAGTCTTGCTAAGATTCTTTTTGGTCTCCAGTCTGTCCTGTCCGTTTGTCAGTCTTGTACAGGATTCTCCTCGTCACTAACACTTTTCGGTCATGTGTCTCGTCTGTTTGTGGGCAGAGCATTCAATAATTAGCACCAGGAAAAGTTTTACAAATTTTTCTCCACCTGAAAGTAATGCAGTTATACTGACAACAGTGAAAATGTACGGCCGGTTGTCAGGTAATCGGCGCTCCACTCCTCATTTATGGTGTCGCGGAGTAGCTCCAGGATCGGGATCACATCTCATACAAGTATATTGGATCTAAAGATGTCAAGGAAAAGTCCATTTATTGCCAGATAGTTGTCACCAGTTGGTAGAATCACTCGGCTGTGGCTCATGAAGTTATCTGACTGTCCCATAATGGTAATGTCAATGTGTACTAGGGGGTCACACCCTGGGCAATGTGTGCTGGGGGGTCACACACTGGGCAATGTGTACTGGGGGGTCACACACTGGGCAATGTGTACTGGGGGGTCACACACTGGGCAATGTGTGCTAGGGGGTCACACACTGGGCAATGTGTACTGGGGGGTCACACACTGGGCAATGTGTACTGGGGGGTCACACACTGGGCAATGTGTACTAGGGGGTCACACACTGGACAATGTGTACTAGGGGGTCACACACTGGGCAATGTGTACTGGGGGGTCACACACTGGGCAATGTGTACTAGGGGGTCACACACTGGGCAATGTGTACTAGGGGGTCACACTGGGCAATGTGTACTAGGGGGTCACACTGGGCAATGTGTACTAGGGGGTCACACTGGGCAATGTGTACTAGGGGGTCACACACTGGGCAATGTGTACTGGGGGGTCACACACTGGGCAATGTGTACTGGGGGGTCACACACTGGGCAATGTGTACTGGGGGGTCACACACTGGGCAATGTGTACTGGGGGGTCACACACTGGGCAATGTGTACTGGGGGGTCACACACTGAGCAATGTGTGCTAGGGGGGTCACACACTGGGCAATGTGTGCTAGGGGGTCACACACTGGGCAATGTGTGCTAGGGGGTCACACACTGGGCAATGTGTGCTAGGGGGTCACACACTGAGCAATGTGTGCTAGGGGGGTCACACACTGGGCAATGTGTGCTAGGGGGTCACACACTGGGCAATGTGTGCTAAGGGGTCACACACTGGGCAATGTGTACTGGGGGGACACACACTGAGCAATGTGTGCTAGGGGGTCACACACTGGGTTGGGGACATCTATATGAGCCAGAGCAGATTTGTTAACAAGCCATGATGATGGTTTTTTGCAGGCTGTTAGTCTCAATGGCTGAATGTAATACTACATTTGCTCTATCATTGAGTGTTGTATCTGTATGATGGAAGCCAGACCTCTTTCAAAAGAGCTACCTCCTATATTATACGTTAGAGCTGCACTCACTATTCTGCTGGTGCAGTCACTGTGTACATACATTACATTACTGATCCTGTACTGATCCTAAGTTACATCCTGTATTATACTCCAGAGCTGTGCTCACTATTCTGCTGGTGCAGTCACTGTGTACATACATTACTGATCCTGAGTTACATCTTGTATTATACCCCAGAGCTGCACTCACTATTCTGCTGGTGCATTCACTGTGTACATACATTACTGATCCTGAGTTACATCCTGTATTATACTCCAGAGCTGCATTCACTATTCTGCTGGTGCAGTCACTGTGTACATACATTACTGATCCTGAGTTACATCCTGTATTATTCCCCAGAGCTGCACTCACTATTCTGCTCGTACAGTCACTGTGTACATACATTACTGATCCTGAGTTACATCCTGTATTATACCCCAGAGCTGCACTCAATATTCTGCTGGTGCAGTCATTGTGTACATACATAGGATTTTGGTTGCTTCTTGCGTTTACATTTTCTATATGTTCTTAGATTTGTGTTTTTTTGTGTTCTGCTTTAACCTTAATTTAAATTCTTAATTTAATTTGTTTTTCCTTTTCTCGTCTTTTTACATTCTCTGTTTTTACTGTTTTGTGTCATTCGTAAAATAAGTCCAACTTCTAACAAGTCTACTAATGAAACGTTTGTGCACACTTGTCATTATGGCCCATTTCTAGGAAATGATTCATGTTAATGAGTGGTGTCTTCACTTTTTATCTGATACGCATTTTATAGAGCTGTTCGTGCTGATTCAGGGAACATGCCAGTTATTTCTATGGTTCGCTTACTTTCTAAGTTAATTCACTTGAAAAATTAACATTTGACCTAATTGAGATCCATAGAGGGTGGCGCTGTTGCATTTTCGTCTTTGGGAGAAAAAGATGCCAACTGCTGTGGGGTGAAAAGTCAGATTTTTTTTTTTCCCAATTCCATTTTGGAGGACACTTTCCCTGTGTTCGGTGGTTAGTTGGAGAGATGCGGGTTTTGTAGCATAAGAAAACAATGGTGTATATTTTTACCCTATAGAGTTAACCTAAGCCCAAATGCCAGCACCATAGACCGTAACTGCTGCCCCTGGCACATATCAAAAAACCCATAATGTAGCAGCTAGTCATGCCTTAGTAGTGCATAAAGGAATATGGCTCGTTTCATTAGCTTTTTTGGGTTCTTTTGCATCATTACTTCCAACCAGCAGCTCATTCCCATTCATAGATCATGCTTGCCCCATGGCTGCCCCAGTAGCCCCTTCCATGAGCCACACGTGGTCCAGTCTGAATATTGTAACCTCTTGGGTTAGGGACGTGATTGCTGATGGCATGCCATGTCCCCTATCCAGGCTCATTTGGCGTTTTTCCATTGCCCCCTGTATCTAACTATGGTTTTATTGCATCAGTGGGCGATTGCGGAGCAGCGTCAGGCACTGAGCGATCTCCTACAGCAGCTCCTTAAGGACAAGAAACAGAGGGAAGAGGAGCTGTTGGCCGTGTTGGTGAGTTCTGCCCTTAAAGGGATAGGTTATTTTGAACAATCCCTGGGGCCACCAAAGTTTATTTGACCATAAATTCTCCAGCTACTGTAATCTCCTGCTCTATTTCCTTGCAGCGCCTCCAGAGGTGAAATTAAGTATTGCATTCCTATTAATAATAGTTGCCCCTTCCCCTTTAACAAAATCGGATTTTCTGAACAAGGCATAGGTGATGAGTGTCTGATTAGTGGGGGTCTGACTGCTAAGACCCTCACTGATCACAACAATGGGGGTCCTGATATCCCAGTTTGGAGCAGTAACCATGCACGCGACTGCCGTTCTGTTGGAAGTGTAATTGACTATCTATGTCCGTCACATAATAAATGGAGAAGCAGCATGCATGCCTCTCCATCCCAATGTGGAAGTAGGGGTATCATTTTCTAATATGGACCTCCACTTTTTTCAGATGCACATGGACTCGAAGAGCGAGGCAAAGCTGGAGAACTATTGGTTGATCCAGTACCAGAGACTCCTGAACCAGAAACCTCTTTCACTGAGACTCCAGGTGGGTTCCAGATCACTATTTAACCCCCTTGATCATTGATCTCTTCTGAATCTCCAGCGTCTTTTGTTGCTTTCTTAGGAGGAAGGGCTGGAACAAGAACTGGTGGATCTCCTCAAGGAGCTTTCTGCAGAGAAGTATTTGCCTATATTTGCTCACCATAGATTTTGCCTGGAGATGCTGGAGAAGATGATGCCAGATGATCTTAGGAAGGTAATGGTGCAAGTTTAATGGTGTGGGATCCCTCATAAGATTGCAAAGGATTTACTATGGGGACGTGTTGTGCTCTGTCACTCCAGATCGGCGTGGAGGAAGTTGGCTTGCAGATATCCATTATCGAGAAGGCAAAAGAAATTCAAGAACGCAGGAGAGGTAACTCGTGTAGTCAATGTGCAGGAGGGGCAGGTGTGGGCACAGGAGGTGGGCACAAGGCAGTGATCTATGGGTTTCCATAATGGGTGAAATCTGTTATGTGGAGTTCTATTACTCACACTGCATTATGGATTATTACACTGGTCAACAGCATTTTTGGTGCCAAAGATATTTCATCGAATTTAGGGTATTTTTGGGGTGCTGATTCTGAATATGTCATCAGTTTTGCCAGATTGGCTCAAGTTTTTGAGATTTTTGGTATCTTATTTATAGCACTTGTTGGTAAATGCAACGCATCATCTCATTAATTTCTTTGGATTAGTACTTGAACTGAGCAGTTCTCAATATAGTTTTGTGTTAATTAGTGTTCTAAAAGTTTGTTCATAGCTTGATTTTTGCACTAACTTTATGTTGTTGTCTGTTTTCCAGTGAAAAGCATGAACTCATCAAGAAGAAGTTGTCTTAACGATCCAGACTCATTCTGTTACATTTGTGGTGAATACACACTGCCAAAACATAGAAGAAACATAACAGACTTCGTAAAAAAAGTGTATTTTGCCTATTTTGGGGTTATGCTTGGGGACCAAGACAAGTTTTGGGCACCACACATAGTGTGCAAAGCATGTATCAAATTATTACGAAAATGGAGCAAAGGACAAAGAAAAAGCTTCAAATTTGGTGTTCCAATGGTGTGGAGAGAGCCAAAAAATCATCATGATGACTGTTATTTATGGTAAACACAGGTACAGGCACATCTTCACAATGAGGGACAGGCCTTCTTGCAGATTCCATGTTACTCCCATTTTCGTTTCTTATGCTTATTGAATCCTTGCACTTGCACTGCACAGAAATAACAGTCATCATGATGATTTTTTGGCTCTCTCCACACCATTGGAACACCAAATTTGAAGCTTTTTCTTTGTCCTTTGCTCCATTTTCGTAATAATTCGATACATGCTTTGCACACTATGTGTGGTGCCCAAAACTTGTCTTGGTCCCCAAGCATAACACCAAAATAGGCAAAATACACTTTTTTTACGAAGTCTGTTATGTTTCTTCTATGTTTTGGCAGTGTGTATTCACCACAAATGTAACAGAATGAGTCTGGATCGTTAAGACAACTTCTTCTTGATGAGTTCATGCTTTTCACTGGAAAACAGACAACAACATAAAGTTAGTGCAAAAATCAAGCTATGAACAAACTTTTAGAACACTAATTAACACAAAACTATATTGAGAACTGCTCAGTTCAAGTACTAATCCAAAGAAATTAATGAGATGATGCGTCGCATTTACCAACAAGTGCTATAAATAAGATACCAAAAATCTCAAAAACTTGAGCCAATCTGGCAAAACTGATAGCATATTCAGAATCAGCACCCCAAAAATACCCCAAATTCATTAAAATATTTTGGACACCAGAAAAAAATTTTTTTTTTGTTGACCTGTGTTATCTGCATTAGGACAAATGCCGCTGCCAGCTGTGCCTTCCCTGTAGTGTATGTGTGCAGGAGCAGGAATGGACCATACCTGGACAGCCCCTCATTAAATACTGTATCCTCTTATTTAAACTAAAAATAAGATGCCCGCCTCCCCCACTGGTGCCATACCAGCGATGTCCGCACCGGGTCTCCTAGGGATGGCATGACATTGTTATGTAACATGAGCCAATTAGCCGCCGCTGACTTCTTGAAGTTCGAGCTCAGACATCCGGGGGAAGTGTGAGAACTGCAGCCCATTATTCATTGCGATTGGCAGTAGGATGCACAAGGCATAACAATGTCACGGCGCCAACATCGCTAGTATGGTGCTGGTGTGAAAAGCAACCTGTTGTTTTTAATTTAAATGAGGAAATACAACATTTAAGGAGGGGTTGCCCAAGTATAACTTGGGAGACTGACCTTAAAGGGACTGTCCAATACTTGCCAGGTCATATGCTGTCGGCAGGTAATGTGCACCTTCCCTTTATGTTAGAATGGAATGTGTGCACTATAGCTGCCAGCTGGGCATGCGTCCTGTCCGGCTCCCTTCTATACAACTTCATCTCTTTTTCGCCTCCTCAAGACTAAATGAGCAGTGCCGGAGGCGGAGCATGCCCGTTAAGAGTGAACCGTAGTGTCAAGCTCCTCCCCCGCAGTACCCGCACAGGGCAAACCATAGCAAATTAGATTTACCCAGAGTGTTCCTTTTATAGGTGTGCTGAATGGTAGTGACAGGGGAGTTAGGGTATGTGCACACGATGCAGATTTAGTGCAGAAACGCTGCAGAACTGCACTGTGATTTACAGTACAATGTAAATCAATGTGAAAAAAAAAGCTGTGCACATGGTGCAGAAAAATCTGCGCAGAAACGCTGCAGATTTCAAAGAAGTGCATGTCCCTTCTTTTGTGCAGTTCTGCAGCGTTTCTGCACCCCTCAATTATAGAAATAAAATCTGCACCACATTTCCTACGTGTGCACATAGCCTAAGGCTGGTAGTAAAATAGTTTGTCATAGTAAGATGATCCGCTATTGCCTACTCTTCAGCTATTTGGGACCCATATCTGTAGTGTTACCAGAGTGCAGACCCACGCATTTCATTGTAGTAAGAGACCCATCTTCGTGATCAGACCCCATTAACTAAGGGGATTCTCCAACCCAGACAACTCCTAGTAAGGCTTCCTGTGTATTCCTGCAAACATCAGAGTCGCATGCTGGAACCATTCCAACGTATGATCTCTGTGCCTGGCACCTTCTCTCTCCACGTCTGATGACCTCGTATGAATGTACATATCATTTGTTCTCCTTTAAGTTGTTCTAATGTAAATCTTTTTCACAGAATCGCCCAAATCTTTGGACAAACTAAGACCCTCGGAGGTTGAACCTAGTGCCCCTGCCGCTGCCAGGCAGCCCAGCCCGAGCTCTCCCTCGCGTTCATTACCAGATGTGGCTAGCAGGCTCTCCGAGTGTGTGGTGTGCATGGAGCTAGAGGTGAGAAATATCCTGTATACAGCAGCCACAGATGAATCTGCACGTAGGGGCGAATCCTCATGTGGATCTGCCCAGCCAGACACAAATCCACTCATGTCTACAATCCCATCCCTAACTGCTCCGTTTTTAATTTTTGCCCTTTTGTTTTTTTCTCCTCCTCTTTTTCCGAGAGCCATATCTTCATTTGTATTTTTCTGTTAATATGTTCGTAACAAGATTCTGCGGGTCAGTACAGTCACAGGGATACCAGACTTATATAGATTTTATTTTCTATTTAAGCGCAGAAAAAAAAATCTGAATGTTATCAAAAATAATTCTGATGCCCATACCTTTTTTTTAAATTTTTTTGTTGATGGATATGTGGGAGGGCTTATTTTTACATGTCCAGCTGACGTTTGTATTGATACCATTTTGAGATGAATGTGGCTTTTTTTTTTTTTTTTTATGGCAAAGCGGTTACCGAAAAATGGTGAATAATCGCGATCACAAGACTGGGGACAGTAAAAACCGACCAGATTCATGTTCTCTGGGGTCTCAGCTACCCCCCGATAGCCAAGACCCCGGAGATTTTCTGACGCTGGGGGGCGCTATACACTTATTTCTCAGCGCCATTAAATGAGGAATAAGTCCCCTTAACTGCCGCCGTTAAAAAGCGTATCAGTGGTCGTTAAGGGTTAAAGATTAAGTGTCGTTTTAATTTTTATTTCATAAAGCAATAGTACACATGAAAATAAGAAACTTTGGAATATATCATATCATAGAAATCTGTTTCTTCATCTGGACTAATCATTCATTCTCAAAATTCTCAATTCATGTGGAAAATGTATATTCGGTGAAGACTGATTTTGTGTGATTTAACTCTGTGATTTAAAGGCATAAGAATTAAAAGTTTAAACATTGTGAAATTTTCAAAATTATCACCAAATTTCCACAAATGAATTCAAGTCAATCGAAGAAATGTTACCACTAAAGATGAGCGAATATGTTTGGTTCCCTTCTTATTCGGGAACCTGGTTTCCTGGATCGCTCCGCAGCTGCATGTGTGGCGGCCGAGACAACACATGCATGGAGAGCCCAACACACCGGCCGAATAAGGAGGGAACCGAACATATTCGCTCATCTCTAGTTACCACTCCCATGAAGTGCATGTCACAAAGAAATGTTGTCACAATCAGTGGGATCCAATGAAGCGTTCCAGCGTTATTACCAGTGGTAGAACCACTGTGCACATGGCACCCTCTTTTGGGTTGTGTCACGGGACACTTACTCAATCCATTTTTTTTTCCAGGCCCAGGCGATATTCCTCCCCTGTGGGCATGTCTGCTGCTGCGCCAGCTGTGGAGATGCCCTCCAGACATGCCCTTTGTGCCGCAGAGACATCAGCCAGCGTATACGGATCTACCAGAGCACTTAAGATCAACCTCAGGGAGGAGGCCGCTTCTGACCTCCCGTGTAACACTAAATGAAGGAACAAATTTGGTTTTGAAGTCCGAACTGTTACGTATTACTCTGCGATGCTGGGTGCGCAGCATTGTAGATTACGGCCGTGTACGTCTCTAGTGATGCTTGTGTCGTCCGCACTCCTGGTGTGCCCCCTGTGGCTAGTCACAGCACTGCAGGGTGTGGTCGCCATTACGTGGCGACGTTTGCCCTTTATATATTCCTCCATTTCCTGAGTGGCTTTTTTATTTGGTCATTCTTGCTCCATAGTCATCCTACTGAATGTGCCCAGAGGAGGGTTTCATGGCAAAACAAGGACCTTAAAGCCATTTCTATAAATGTCAGTTTGTATGTAAATGTACGTGTACCATAGATTAATTTATTACCTTATATGGCAATGTGGACTATGTCCGGCACTTACGGTATATCAATTTACCGCCCTATTTCATGAGCTTCCTTTGCCTTTGTACTACTACTCATATGTGGCACTGCTCTGTAGAACCCCACCATGCTGACTGGAAGACCCCCGAATTGTAGAAACGCACTACAAATTACAGGTTCCCAATCGGGGCACTAGGAGGCACTATTGTGTAAGAACATGTGCTGCGGGAAGTCATGTGACCTGACCAGTGACGCCTTTCTGTGAAAGGTCACATGACTTTCCTCAACCAATCACTTAAGGCCGCTGTGCACTTGTATCGACCACCAGAATACACACTTTTAGGAATATTTACATATGATCTACAGTCTATTGGGTTCCTTTATATGTTTTGGGCTTTTTATTTATTTTTTTGGGACCCCAGGCCTTAATGGGTGAAGTCAAAGAAGACGGTAATACTCCAGGTCAGCGCGACAAATTGTAACAGACTAGGTAAATAATGATCCTGTGGGTCAGGGGGGGGGGGGGGGAGAATAATGTTTCCCTATTACATGGCCATGTCCAGACATTCCTTATTATATCCCTAAGGGGCTAAAATGTCTCTGCTTCGTCGTGGCCTAAACTCCCAGAGGTCAGTAACGCATAGCAACCACCCAGAGAGCGGGTCTTAGGGGGAGGGAGATAGACGCAGAGTTCCGATTGGTCGCTCTGGGTTGCAAGCTTCCAAGGCAAATGCCTTAGCCTTTTAACCCTTTAGGGGCTTGGGGTATTTGGTGCCCATAATGACCGAGCCCGATTTATATCATTTTGACATGATTTTTTTTTTTTTCATATCTACATTTTTTTGTGTTTTGATGGCAATGTAAGCAAAAAAATTTAACGAAATTTAGTCACGTTCTTCCCTAGAATTTATTCACTGTGTGGTTTATAGTGATGCTCTGCAAAGTGGTTTACCTGTGAATTATATGTTGCCCATAGCAACCAATCAGGTTCCAACTTTCATTTCTCGCTTTTGAACTATAAAAGCAGCGACTGGATTGGATTTTATAAAAACCAGTGCTACCGTCATCTGTTCCATTGGGGCTGGGATTTGAGGCCGCATTGTGCATATATATTACCAGCTAAGGGTCAGAATTTGTGCATTTCAATGAGGGGTATTAGATGGTACAAATCCAGCTTAGGCCCCCTACATTAAGACATAGGTGTGGCCCCCATATTTAATGGAGCCTTTGTGTCCCGCCCAGGACTAGATCATGAAAATGTCAGGAGCTAGGACCAGACTCTGCACCCCTCCCGGACTGCAGGAAAATCATTGACCACACAGTTAAACTGTGCAGGAACAGGCACGGGGGGCATTTGGGGGGATTTTTAACCTGTGATGTACTATGGGATCATGTACCTGAAATTGATGTCTGTGCGTTTGGAATACTACCCCCACCAGATCATCTCTGCCACAAATAGATAACCCTGGTGCAGTAGTCCACCTCCTACCCACTACCTACACTTGTTTTATGTATGTACGCACATCGCAAGAGGATATCTCCAAATTTTACACCTGTCCTGATAATAAAAAGTGCCTCTGCATGGACATTGGAGGGTGTGTTGTGTTTTTGCTAAATAAAAAATATTTAAAGAGGTTTTTCAGCATAAAGAAAAACAGCACTGGCGCCATCCACAGGTTCTAAGTGGAACTGTAGTTTCCTCATAGTCACATCAAGAGGAACATTATAGAACCAGTTCTAATCAGATGATGGTAGTAGTACTACAGTACCCATCAAACCCAGGGCCGGAAAAATGCAGCCGCATGTGACCTGTTCCCCACCCATGCCATATAGGTTGCTGTTAATTTATGTAAAGGAAAAGTTCTACAGATTTCGTGAAGAATTTTTCCTTAATCCCTGACTATTTTCATTATCCTTGTTAGTTGACTGTGAACTCTTTTCCTACCCCAAATGCTCACAAGTAGGGAGCTGGTCTGGCCACCATGTCAGTACTCAGTGCTAGCTGGACCAGAGCCCTGCAGACCTTGTCCTAGCTGCCTGCATGCCCAGTGTCTATTCTAATTTGTAGAACCCATGCGGCCTACTAATCAGATTGGACACCTATGATGCAGACCGGTAATATAAGACCTTGAGGGCAGCCCTCAAACTTATGACTTCTTTAGCTCATCGGTTTAACAATTATCTCTGTCACCAGGGTTATGGAGTTGGTAAGCCAAACCACCAACTCTGATTCTTCAATTTCCCTGACTTCTGACTCTGACACAACCGCTCTGATCACTACTGAGCATGTAGCCTAGATCAGGAATAGAACAGACATTTATAGGACATTTCAGAACTTTCCCAAATTTTTATGAAACATTTACAGCACATACTGCATTGTACTACTATACTCAATGTACACTGTTCAAAAAAAATAAAGGGAACACTCAAATAACACATCCTAGATCTAAATGAATTAATTATTCTCATTGAATACTTTGTTCTGTACAACGTTGAATGTGCTGACAACAAAATCACACAGAAATCATCAATGGAAACCAAATTTATTAACCAATGGAGGCCTGGATTTGGAGTCACACACAAAATCAAAGTGGAAAATTGCAAATTGCAGGCTGATCCAACTTCAGTGGAAATGCCTCAAGACAAGGAAATGATGCTCAGTAGTGTGTGTGGCCTCCACGTGCCTGTATGTTCTCCCTACAATGCCTGGGCATGCTCCTGATGAGGCGGCGTTTGGTCTCCCGAAGGATCTCCTCCCAGACCTGGACAAAAGCATCCGCAACTCCTGGACAGTCTGTGGTGCAACGCGACGTTGGTGGATGGTGCGAGACATGATGTCCCAGATGTGTTCAATCGGATTCAGGTCTGAGAAATGCGCGGGCCAGTCCATAGCTTCAATGCCTTCATCTTGCAGGAACTGCTGACACACTCCCGCCACATGAGGTCTGGCATTGTCCTGCATTAAGAGGAACCCAGCGCTAACCGCACCAGCATATGGTCTCACAAGGGATCTGAGGATCTCATCTCGGTACATAATGGCAGTCAGGCTACCTCTGGCGAGCAAATGGAGGGCTGTGCGGCCCTCCAAAGAAATGCCACCCCACAACATTACTGACCAACTGCCAAACCGGTCATGCTGAAGGATGTTGCAGGCAGCAGATTACTCTCCACAGCGTCTCCATACTCTGTCACGTGCTCAGTGTGAACCTGCTTTCAGGGCGCCAGTGGCAAATTTGCCAATCCTGGTGTTCTGTGGCAAATGCCAAGTATCCTGCAGTGTTGGTCCGTGAGCACAACCCCCATCTGTGGACGTCGGGCACTCCGACCATCCTCATGGAGTCGGTTTCTAACAGTTTGTGCAGACACATGCACATTTGTGGCCTGCTGGAGGTCATTTTAGAGGGCTTGAGCAGTGCTCCTCCTTGAACAAAGACTGATGTAGCAGTCCTGCTGCTATAGGTTGTTGCCCCTTCCACGTTTCCTGGTGTACTGGCCTGTCTCCTGGTAGCGCCTCTGGACACTACGCTGACAGACACAGCAAACCTTCTTGCCACAGCTCGCATTGATGTGCCATCCTGGATGAGCTGCACTACCTGAGCCACTTATGTAGGTTGTAGAGTCCGTCTCATGCTACCACGAGTGTGAAAGCACAACCAACATTCAAAAGTGACCAAAACATCAGCCAGAAAGCATTGGTACTGACGTGGTCTGTGGTCCCCACCAGCAGAACCCCTCCTTTGAGTGTGTCTTGATAATTGCCAATATCTTCCATCTGTTGTCAATTCCATTTGCACAACAGCAAATGTGAAATTGATTGTCAAACAGTGCTGCTTCCTAAATGGACAGTTTGATTTCACAGAAGTTTGATTTGCTTGGAGTTCTATTCTGTTTAAGTGTTCCCTTTATTTTTTTTTGAGTAGTGTATTATATATTTTAGGAGTCGGTCCATTTTATTTAGACCAAAATGAACACAGACTCTGACTCCACTGCCCTGTCTATCACATACCATCGCTGGGGATTTGTTACTATTATATCCTAGCTAGCCAATCCTAAGTGCGCTAAACAGCAAATATATGATTGTCATTGTCTCTGCTCGCTGACAGTAAATAGGAACAGTCTTGTTTACACTCAGAAATTGAAAACCCGTCCAGCACTACTCGCCCCAGGTGCAAATTTGGGGCAACCGGATATGATAAAAAGGAGATTTTTGTGTACTCACCGTAAAATCTTTTTCTCCGAGCCAACTATTGGGGGACACAGGACCATGGGTGTTATGCTGCTTGCCACTAGGCGGACACTAAGTAAACACAAATAATTAACTCCTCCTCTGCAGTATACACCCCTTGACTGGACTGGCCAGTAATGACCCAGTTAGGTAGTAAAGCAGTAGGAGTATAAGAAAAACCAAGACAAGTAAACTGTCAAAAACTGAGGAACAAACCACAACAACAACCAGCCAATAAGCTAACAGGGTGGGTGCTGTGTCCCCCAATGATTGGCTCAGAGAAAAAGATTTTACGGTGAGTACACAAAAATCTCCTTTTCTCCTATGCCTCATTGGGGGACACAGGACCATGGGACGTCCTAAAGCAGCCCCTGGGTGGGGAGCAATTGCACTGCTAAAACCCCATGTACCACTGGCTTACTGAGGTACCGCTGTCTGCAGAATGCGCCTGCCAAGGGCAGTGTCTGCCGAAGCCTGGGTACGAACGTGATTAGTGCTTCGTGAAGTTATGCAGACTGGACCAAGTCGCAGCTTTACAAAGCGGTTGTGCTGAAGCCTAGTGCCGAATGGCCCAAGAAGCACTGACCGACCGAGTCGAATGCGCCTTAAACCCTGCTGGGACAAGGGTGTTCCTGACACCTGATGGTAGGATTCCTGAATAGTGGAGCGAATCCACTGGGCTAGAGTGGCCTTTGAGGCGGGTAGACCTTTCCTATCTCCCTCCGGAAGCACGAACAGGACATCCGACTTACGGAAGGGAGCCGTGCGAGATATGTACCGCCGAAGAGCTCTAACCACATCCAGAGTATGGAGAGCTTTCTCGATGCGATGGGTTGGTGCCGGACAGAATGACGGCAAGACAATGTCCTCATTTAGATGAAAGGAGGAGACGACTTTAGGTAGGAAAGAGGGAGAGGTTCTCAAAACTACCTTGTCTGGGTGAAAAGTCAGAAAAGGGGGTCAGCAAGAGAGGGCCGCCAACTCAAACTCTCCTGATTGACGTAATTGCCACGAGAAAGACCACCTTCCATGAAAGGAGGGTGAGAGATGTCCTGCAATGGTTCGAAAGGGGCCTCCTGAAGAACTCTGAGAACCAAGTTAAGATCCCATGAAGCCAATGGCATTCTATAGGGAGGGACCACCCCGGAGACTCCTTGGGTGAACGTTTTAACCGGCAGTCTGGAAGCGATCTTTTGTTGGAATAGAACAGACAATGCGGACACTTGTCCCTTGAGCGAGCCTAGGGCAAGGCCTGAGACCCTAAACCTGATTGGAGAAACTCCAGAATAGACGGAATGGAAAAAACCAGAGGAGAACGTCCATGGGCATTGCACCATGAAAAGAAGATGCGCCAGGTGCGATGATAAATGCACATGGATACGGGTTTCCTAGCGTGAATCATGGTAGAAGAAACCCCTGGAGAGAATCCGGCTTGGGCTAAAATCCAGGATTCAACGGCAACGCCGTCAAAGACAGGGCCCCGGAGTTCTGGTGGCAAATCGGGCCCTGTGAGAAGATCCATGCGATCTGGAAGCCGCCAGGGGACGTCAGTGACCATTTGGACGAGTTCCGCGTACCATGCTCGGCGCGGCCAGTCCGGCGCAACGAGGATCACTGGTCTCCCCTATGCCCTGATCTTCTTGATGACTCTCGGGGGAGAGGAAGAGGCGGAAATATGTATGGCAGCTGGAACCGATGCCACAACAGGACCAGAGCATCTGCCCCGATGGCGCAAGGATCGCAGGATCGAGAAATGAACTGGGGAACCTGGTTGTTGAGCCTCGAGGCCATGAGATCCACATCTGGCGTCCTCCAGCGAAGATAAATCTGCTGGAAGACTTCCGGATGGAGGGACCACTCGCCCGAGGCAAGACCTTGGCGACTGAGGAAGTCCGCTTCCCAATTCTCCACACCCGGTATGTGGATCGCCGAGATGAGCGAGTGATTGGTCTCGGCCCAGCGCAGGATGTGGGAGACTTCGAGCATGGCTGCCCTGCTGCGGGTTCCCCCTTGCCAGTTGATATACGCCACAGCTGTGGCGTTGTCGGATTGGATTCTGATGGGATGGCCTACGAGAAGGTGGTGAAAGTAAGGCAAGTGTGATCGCTCGAATCTCCAAGATATTGATTGGAAGACGCAACTCTTGTGGACCAACTACCTTGTGCCGTGTGGTGATTGAAAACTGCACCCCAGCCCAAAAGGCTGGCATGGGTGGTCACCACTAACCAGCGCACTGGGAGAAAGGACTTCCCTTGGTTCAGGGAGGATTGTAGCGTCCACCACCAGAGGGTCTGCCTGACCTGTGGGGACAGGCTAACAGCAGCACTGGTTGCAGGGGACGTAGATGGAACTGCGCAAACGGAACGGCTTCCATCGCCGCAACCATTTTCCCGAGGATGCGCATCGCGAAGCGAATGGAGTGAGGGACTGGGTGGGAGAGCTTGCGTGCTCCCTGTTGTAAGGACAAGACCTTCTCTGGAGGGAGAATGACTAACCCGCGGGAAGAGTCCAAAATCATGCCCAGGAAGCAGATTTGCTGAGCCGGCACTGGAGATGATTTCTCAAAGTTGATTTTCCAACCTAGGCGAGAAAGAGAATCCACGGTGATACTTACAGACTCCTCGCAGGCAGGATGGGACAGACCCTTCAATAATAGGTCGTCCAGATACCAAAGAACTACCACACCCCGAGCGTGGAGAATGGCCATGACCTTTGTGAAGACTCTAGGGGCGGTGGCGAGTCCGAAGGGCAAGGCCACAAAATGGAAGTGTTCTTGGACTGCGAAGCGCAGGAACTGCTGATGAGGGAAAAATTGGAATATGTAGATAAGCATCCTTTGATGTCTATGGATGCAAGGAACTCTCCTTTTTCCAGGGACGCGACAATGGAACGGAGCGAGTCCATCCTGAAGTGTTGGACCCGTACGAACTTGTTTAGCAGTTTGAGGTCCAGCATGGGCCGTAGAGTCCCGTCCTTCTTTGGGACCACGAATAGGTTGTAGTAAAACCCTTTGAACCTTTGGTCTCGAGGGACCAGAACGATGACACCGTCCCTTTGAAGCTCCTGTATGGCCTGAAGATGATGTGATGCCCTTTATTTGGGGGGAGAAGAGAAGGTCTCGGTCTGGTTTCCAGGAACGGTTTGGTCTGTATGAGACCGGGGGATTTCAGTTTTCCCGCCGTCCCGAACCAGGGGAAGAGGAGGACCAACTGGAGTTGTTACGAAAGGACCGGAATCGAAACTGCTGTTGATTCCGAAAAAGCTGGGCAGGTTTTTTTCTGGAGAAGAAATTTACTCTTCCCTCCGGTAGCGTCAGAAATGATTTGGTCTAGTATCTCCCCAAATAAACGGCGAGCTTGGTAAGGTAAAGAAGTCAGCGACTTTTTAGAAGCAGAAGCTGCTCGCCAATCATGGAGCCATAAGGCCCTCCTGATGGAGATAGCGTTTGCAGCCGCTTGCGCTATTTGCCGCATCTATGGAAGCGTTAATTACGAAATCTCCGGCCTGAGCTATCTGGTTAGCTAGTCTGGCCGCCTCTGGGGGAAGATTATTGTCATAGATGGTAGAGGTTAACAACTCTGCCCAGGCAACCATTGCCTTAGCCACCCAGGTAGCAGCAAAAGATGGAAGGAGGGCTGCTCCTGAGGCCTCAAAGACTGAGCGAGCCACGTAGTCAATTTGACGGTCAGAAGGACTTTTGACTGATGAACCGTCGGACAGAGATAAGACTGTTTTGGATGCGAGTTGCGATACGGCAGGATCCACAGAAGGAGAGAGAAGCAACTCCTTCATCAGATCCTTGGAGAAAGGATATTTAGCTTCCGTGGCTTTTTGGGCAGTAAATTGCTTCTCCGGGTGTTCCCTGTGTTTTTGGACAATGTCCTGAAACTCAGGGTGATAAGCAAGTATCTTTTGAACGCGTTTAGTCTTTTTAAAAGACACGACGTGTTCCTGAGTGGATACAGATTCCTCATCCACCATTAGTGTTTTGTTGACTGCCTCAATAATTGAATCAAGTGTCTCCTGACTGATAGAGGAGTCTTGGGTTAAAGATTCCTCCGACTCGTATTCTGAGTCATGTACGCTACGACCCTCGGGGGAGGGGGAGCGAGAAGATGAGCTCACAGATGCTGAAGCTCGAGCATGGACGGGAGATGAAGGAAGGGTTATTTTTCTGGCACCCCGAGATTCCCGTAGTACGATACGCCCCCTGTGGTCGGACGGCCCCGCACCAGCGTCAGATTCCGTTGCAGCCAACGGAGGTGAGTTCTGGCTTAAGGAGGACCCCCGGAAAGAGTCCAATGCCTTCACCAAGGAATCCACTGAACGTGACAAGGACGCGGCCCACTCAGGAGGGTTAGGCTCGTCGGGGTCGCTGGCACAAAGGGGTATTGTGGGCACGTGGCAACGCAGAATTGCAAGTGGCACATGAAGTAAAAAACACTGTGCTTTTTATTGCCCCTTTTAGCCTCCTTAGATTGAGACATAGTGTATGTCTATTCTCCAGTAAACTGCTAATAGCAGGGCTATGGGTGCAGAGAAGGGGTTAAGCTTTTCCCTATGGAGTGGAGCAGCTTACCCACGGTCCTGTGCTGGTGTCCCCAGGGAGGAAGAGAGGGAAGTAGCGTTTTCGGCTGTATTTCCCTGCAGCAGTGGAGTCCCAAGATGGCGCCCAAGATTTGCAGGGCTCTTCTCGTTCAGAGCGAGAAGGGCCTGAGTAGTGGGCAGGATTTTTGAATTGCGGCCTAGTCCGGCTGAAGAAGCCGGGGATTAAATTAGTGGACCTGGCCGGCGGAGTGCATCGGCGGCCGTGTCTTAACGATCGCCGCTGGTATCTAGCCAGCGGTACCTCTCCCAGGGACCCGGACAGCACCTTCCCACGCGGGCAGCGTGAGGAAGGGTACTACTCACCGAGGAGGGAGCCACCTCCAGCTCAATCGATCCTCCCTATGCCGGAGGATGGAGAGCATCCTGATGTGTGCTTGCCGCAGGGGACTTACGGCTACTGTGGGGACTACATGACGCCAACAGGTGAGGGCTTAATTGCGGAGGAGCCCGGGAGATGCACATAAGAGGTATACTCTATGTGCTCGCCATCTTACAGGGGGGAGATCGGGACCGTATAGGAACCGTTGCCCTAGCGTAGATTAGGCGTGCCCCAGTCGTCGCAGGAAATGTACAGGGAGGTATACTCGCCTTGCTTGCCTCTTGATGGTTTGGGGAAGAGCGGACTCTGAAAAGGAATCAGTCGCCCCCTTCACTCCGTTAATTAAAAAAAAAAAAAATTTACAGAAAAAAAAAAAACTGGGTCGTTACTGGCCAGTCAAGGGGTGTATACTGCAGAGGAGGAGTTAATTCTTTGTGTTTACTTAGTGTCCTCCTAGTGGCAAGCAGCATAACACCCATGGTCCTGTGTCCCCCAATGAGGCGTAGGAGAAAGTGGGCTTCACAAATATTTTGTTCACGGACAGCAAGCAGAGGTCTTAAAAATGGTAAGGAATTGAGACGCAAAGTATATAAGAAAGACCCACAATGTCATTATACAATCATATACAGTTGCTTATTGATGTGAGTGCTAATAAGGACAAATACACTAGAAATATACACCAAAGCGGAACTGACCCTTTTATTTTTTTTGCAGTAACTGATATAACTTGCCTTTTATGTACGAGATTAACCCCTGTTCCTTCTGAGCAGTCAGGTCACCATAGGGCACTGCAACCAAAGTCCAGCACACCCCACAAATACTGCCATCCTAATCCAATGCAAGAACACATGCTTCTGTTAGTGATAAACCCACCGGCCGTGTCCAGTACATGGATTCGAAGTCCACACAGCACAGGACAAAACCAGCACAAGAAGGTTGGAGCAGTCATTCCCTGGATGCCTCTGAAGGCCAGAGTCTGGAGAAGCTGCCTCTAGAGCACCAGGTCCTTCCAAAGTTGGGCAGTACTAGGAGGTAGACCCATATTCTACATGAACAATGGAAGCATTGCAGAGTGGAAGACCATTTTCGGAGAGGACAATAGATAATTCATGACCTGGCTGCTGAAGGGCCAGGTTGCACATTAGCACTGCTGAGCAGTGGGACTTTGCAATTCCTTAACTTCTCCAGCTCCTCCAGAAAGATACCTACCTTCAATTTCCAGAAATTCCAAACTTTCTGTTTCAGCCCTCCTGAGTGGTGGAGATCTTAACATCTTCCTTTTCGGCGATGCTGTTTTATGGGACTATAAAGATTTGTTTTGATAAACTTGAGGTTCCAGACATCCAGTCGACACCCAAGCCAAGGTTCTCCACCCAGAATTTGGCCATCAAAAAAACAGAAACATCTTATTTCAAGGCATGGTGACATGTACATGTGGAGCAGACGACGCAAGTAACGAATGGGATGTTCATTAATTAAAGGAGAATTCCATACATTTAAGGCAAGAAGATCCTAAGTGAGGTTGGCACCATGGATTTGCCAGCTTTGGAGACCCAGATCGTGGACAGTCCTGGAGAGTGCACTATATGCTATGAGGTTTTCAAGACCCCGTCTAAATCAAGGGCACCAAAAACATTACAATGTGGTCACAACCTCTGCTTGCACTGTCTGCGGAAGATGGTGTGCCATAGCTTACTGCTGACCTTTGTGGTTTGCCCTTTCTGCCGCAAGGTCACCATAATACCAGATGAAGGGGTGCAAGCCTTGAAGACTGATGAAGAGACCTTACGCCGAGCTTCCATGGCTACGGTTGCCAGCGACGACTGTCAGTCAGAGGCCTCTGGTTTCTCCAGTGGCAGAAATTCACCATCTTTCACTGATGACCGCATGCAGTCTCCCCGACCATCCATCTTCACGGTCAGCGAAGTTATGGTCCCTGATGAAGGGCAGCTGTGGGGAGGCAGGTACATGCAAGAAATTCGAAGCACCTATCTCTTAGGTATCACGCGGAGGGTGGCACTCTCTGAAGCCCACCCTTCGCCAAATCCAACATCCATTTCAGCAGACAGTCTGAGACTTTGTTTCGCATTGGGACTTGTCATATTACTGGCCTGTGTTTTCTTTATACTTATCTTCTTCAAGTAAACAGAAGGTAAGGAGAACAAGAGAAATAAAGGGGCTACCACCATCAGAAGTCAACGATGACATGAGCAGATCATTAGTCGCCTAAGGTCTACTCCACCGGACGTTGCATGGTGTACAGAACAGGCAGAGCTTGTGTAGTCTATAACCTCTGTTTATACCATTAATCACGGGTACCACCTATAGACTATTTAACCCATTATTTACCCAGCACCCTTAGAGGGAGGGGCTCTGAGATTCATCCATTCACAGACTAGGAAGTGAGATTCTCCCACCTCTGCCAGAATTAACTAATGAGTGGGGTGTTGGGGGCTTCCATGTACTTACTATCATGTGAATCACATTTTAACATGTTCTGTATGATTGGTATGAGATTACTTGATGTGGAAAAAAGACGGTTATGTATTAAAAGTGAACCTAAAACGAAATCTCTAGATTATCCCGTATTTTTCCTCAGACCTGTTCTCGTGATCACAGGGGGTCCCAGGGATGGGTAAACTATCTCCTAGCAATGGGAACGCAGATCATTACTTACTTGGGAAAACACCTTTTTAAGGGATTAGAGAGGTGAAAATTTGCAGGGACCGGAGCACAAGTTCCATCAGGAACGGCGTCAATCAGCAGAAACAAGCAGCATGGACAAATCTTGTAATATAATTGTATTATACTAGAATCATTAAAAAAAAAAAACCCTAAACAAAAAAAGTTCACAGATTTTTATTTTTCTACCATAAATGGTAAAAGTAAAAAAAGCAAGAAAATGATTACAAGTGGAGAATCCTTGGAAATCTGACATAGCCAAACTTTATTTTATTTTTTTTTTTCTTTGCAACTACGAAGCAATAAAAAAAAAAATCCAAAGGAATTAGCTGTGCTTCCAAATCTGGATCGGTTAGTAGCATATGACTTGCAACAACTGATAGACTGCAGAGGTAATCAAATCCAGATTCTCTCCTGCAGAGCATCCGAGGTCATTAGCGCCTTCTTGAAATGCCTTCTGGGTCATGAGCACCTTCCTGCACTGCATTCTGGGTCCTGTACCTGAAGGTGTAGGTTATTGTGCAGTCTGTAGTTCGCCAGTACACAAGTCTATGGGTCAGACTGCAGCAGATGTGGATTCCTTGGCTCTGACCTTATCTGTGTGACTTTAGAAGTTCATGGTTCCTCCAGTTTTCGGGCGGTCACACATGAGCTTGAGATGTTGCTATTAAAGGTTCACCTTTAAGACCTGGAGATAATAATTACCCCATCCAATCCAAGTCTTCATCTTCTTCGTCATCTCCAAAAAGAGGTGCAGGAGGAGGACGTCCCTTCATGCTCTAAGGATGGAAGACACAGTCTGCTTACTTGTCTGCGGTTAGAGATACCACCGGCCACTTTTCTATAGTATTCGGGACTTCTAAGGTCATGTTCACATGACGATAGTGACATTACTTCCATTTAAAGGGAGAGTGTCAGTAATAAAACCATTGACACTACTTTACATGTCACATTAAAAGCCAGGGGGAGGTTTGCAGAGTTCAGAGATTACTGACTTGGCCACTACACCTGGGTCCTCCGCTTGTATTTATGTAAACCATCCAGGCGTATGAGCATTTCAGTATGTCACAATATTTTACCTTCAATGGGGTAGGATGTATAGTGTAGAGAGCCATATACAGGCAGCAGCAATGGTCGTCCTCAGTACTGCAGCTCTGATCACATTCATTTCAATGAGACCGAGCTGCAGAAGGACCACTCCCACCGATAAGGATGACCCATCCCAAGCATAGGTCAGCGATTTCTCAGTCCTGGAAAAAACCCTTACTCATTCACATAAGAAAACTTACCACTTCCTCCTCTTCTTCATCTTCGTGTTTTCCTTTGGTCCCAGGGGATGAATGTTTAAACAAGTCCTCTTCATCATCAGATTCCACCAAGCTGAAAGAAAATAGATAATTAGTGACAGCAGAGACTCATCCATCCATCCATCCCAACCTATAAGTCCATATAACAGCTAGTAGCCCATGACTTGGAATCAAGATCATGAGGGTGTCCTATTGGCCACCATTCACACCTGCCCTCTACGGACGGATCAGATGCACACGTCGGCACCTGTCATGCACCAAAACATCTCCTGCCATTACCAGGCAGATCTATCAGAACTAACCTGACATTAGCGATTTCCTCTTGCTTGGGACTGACGTCCACCTTCCCTTTTACGTCTGTACTTTCCATAGAGCTGAGAGTTGGGATCTCTCCCTTGGCAGGCACAGGGCTGCTGCTTTCCTCATCACTTCCGAATGGAGGCGGATGATGTTTCTCGTCTTCAGAGTCGTTGGTCTTGGATAAGGCAGCAGGAGGCTCTTCTGACACAAGAACATCACCCTTCGGGTCTTCTCCAATCTCAGGAGAAGGGTCACAGACCAGTGCATCGTCACTGACGCTAGTCCCAGACTGAGGCAATTCTCCAGCGATTTCTGCCATGTGGGTAACCATACTAGACTCCGGCAGATCACTGGAGAACATGTGCACAAGAGCAGATGGGGCCTCTAGATCCTCCTCGATCACCTTCACCACTTTCTCCTCTTTTGCTGCAGATTTTTCTTGGTTTGGATGCCCATTGACAACTTCTTTAGTTTCGGGGGTCTCATCGATCTGTGCATGGTCGGCAGAGAGCGGTACACTTAGATTTGGAGGCGTCGACACAGAAGCATGTGGCGCAGGGTGTGTGGCTCTTTCCACCTCCTCATCCCTGTCCTCCTCCTCTGCCTCCTCCTCGCTGCCACTTCCTGCTGGTGGCTCGTCCTGAGATTTATTCAGTAACTGTAGTGTGGTTGCCTGAAAAGATACAAGAGGTCGTCCATTCATCTGCATATAAAAGCACTTCCCACCATTTCAAGATCACTGCTTGCTTTGATTTTCGCATAGAGGCTATTTTGTTAACACATCTGATGCGTCAGTGTAGGCAATCCTATGTGAGCTCAGCACAGCAGCACAGGCCTGGACCGAAACTGATACATTGTAACAAACCCACCAGTGCGTCCATGTCCCTTAAACATTATGGCGTCCCTTTACCTTTATGGTGCTCATGATGGTGCCCAGCACTGCCCGTCCAGTGTACGACTCCTCCAAGTCAAATTCCTTCCGGAGGGAATGGAATACTCCATTCATGATCTTCTTCACCTAATGAACAGGGGACAACCAGGATAATAATCTGCACCCACCTTCACAAATATTAATTAGCTGTCATGAATACTAATTAGCCTACATATACAGTATATTAATTAGATGAAAATAAACATAGATGCATAAATCCAGTGACCCTAAAAGCAAACAATGGCATCATATGACATCACTTTGTATAATAAAAGTCTGCAACCTGTGGTTCTCCTCCTGACAAGAAACTGCAAGTCCCAGCATGCTGTCACTGACCGTACTGAGAGTTGCAGTTTCCAAACAGTTGGAGACCCACAGGTTGTTTTGTTATGGGCTCCCACAAATATAAGGACCCTATAGATTACAGCTCAATGCATCCGTCATGCAACTGCGCAGCCTTAGTCGCCATCTAACCCCCGGACTCACTGACGCTTAAGATATCGCGTGACGTCTCACCTCCTCGGCCGGATCGCTCAGTGGACGTCTTTCTTCTTTACTCGCATGAGCGTATCCAAGCTGACTTGTTAAGGAAGCGACCTGAGTCTGGAGCTGGGCGCACTGGGAGGAGACACAAGTTACCAGAAGGGTGCAGAGTGTGTGTGTGTGTGTGTGTGTGTGTGTGTGTGTGTGTGTGTGTGTGTGTGTGTGTGTGTGTGTGTGTGTGTGTGTGGTGAGGTGTGTGGTGTGGTATTCAGGACCGCTATGGACTCACCTGCAGTCGCAGAGGCTCTAGCTGCACTGACCCCTCCTGAAGCCGAGATAATTTCTGCTTGTGGCAGTAGGAGGGATCGATAATTGTGACGGAAGATGTCATGGGGCACAAATGTGATCAAAACAAATACATTAATAAATCGGGAAAGAAAAAAACAAACAAACAAAAAAAAAACATCTGTTTCATTAGTCGTGTAATAAAAGTTATGAAACTTTTGAACATTTTCTTTAAATTTCACACCATTTTCAATATCTCTGCTTGCGGTCAGTATATAGAAACATTAGGATGTGAATAGAAAAGGGAATGTTTGCATTCAAAGACTGCAAGCAGAAATATTGGGGAGTGGAAGAAATGGAGAGAAAACAGGAAACTATTAAGTTATTACAATTTAATTATATAAAACCCCTTTAATTAATAACTCCTAATACCAGACTCCTATCTAAAAACCACCTTCCCAGTGGTTTTTAGGCAGAAAAAATTGCCAAAAAAGGTTTGACCAAGGTCTAGCACATACCCTATGATAGGCCTAATCTATCACCTGCCTTACTGTGGAGGTTGGCACCCTAAATATACGATTTTTTGGCGCCCCCACTCACCCTGGGCTATCCCTCACTGCCCTATCTCACCCTACATTCAAAAGGTGAGAAAACAATAATTTAAAGAACAGAAATGAAAAAAGTAAAAAAAAAAGGTAAAAAAAAAATCAAATAAGTAAATAATCAAAATCCAAAACAATAAGCAACCTCAATAGAGCATTGGCCTTTGGGTTTAGCCGTATATCAGCTCAAAAGATCACATTGACCCAGGGCATGATCCACATCAAAGCACATATTCTGTTTAAATGATACTTGACCTCAAATAGCTTAGTTTGCTTATTCAGTAAGTTAAATGGGTATACTTCTAGATTGCTAGACACACATGCAGATTAACACCAATACATGAATAAATCCTATATCACACCCAAACAATAAGGACATAGATAAAACATCACTTATCCGATATAGGATGCGCCCCGTTGTACGGTTCATCAGGAGGCCCTTCAGATGCACAAAGTACGGATGCTATTCTATCTACTATGGCATCTGACATCGGTACTTTGTGCATTATATTTGTTTGTTTTTTTGACCATTTTTTTGCTTTTTCAATTTCTGTTCTTTAAATTATTGTTTTCTCACCTTTGAACGTAGGGTGAGATAGGGCAGTGAGGGATAGCCTACGGAGAGAGGGGCTGCCAAAAAAATTGTATATTTAGGGTGCCAACCTCCACAGTAAGGCAGGTGATAGATTAGGCCTATCATAGGGTATGCCATAGGGTATGCGCTAGACCTTGGTCAAACATCTTTTGGCAATTTTTTCTGCCTAAAAGCCACTGGGAAGGTGTTTTTTAGATATTTGTAAATAACATTTTGTTTTAAAGGGAATTCATGTTCACCACTAGTTATAAAATTCTCCTTCACCATTTTAAGAATTAATACCAGACTCCCCCCTCACCTGCTCCACTCGGTCTTTCGCAGAGAGCAGGTCACTTTCTCGGTCGCGCATTTCTCCGAGCTGGTCTCTTAGGGAGGTTATCTGGCTCTGTAATTGGCCGCACTGCAAGGGAGACATGGAGCGGCATGAAGCAGCCGAGTGATGCAGACTTTGCACAATCTAACCCCTGATGCCACACTGGAGGCCTACAGATGGAGACCCCATAATCACCTTTACTTTCAGGGGCTGTAACTGGGCGGCCTGATCCTGGAGCTCCATCAGCCTCTGCTCATCGCGATCCCGGGAAGAAGAGGAGGACAGCTGCACACAGATAGGGGAGAAGAGCGTAAGCATGCGATCTCACCAGGACAGCAGGGACACTGTCCTAGACCACCAGGAATCCTTACATTAACCCATTCTTTGTCCTAGACCACCAAGGATACTTACATTAGCCCCTTTAATGCCCTACTCCACCAGGGATCCTTACATTAATCCTTGATTAACCTTGCGCCACCATAGATCTTTATATTAACCTCATTACTGCAGTAATCCACTACAAGAATACGGACATTAACCCTCTGACTGCTTTAGACAACTAGCCCCGGACCACCAGGGATGCAGACACTAAGCTTCACTCCACTCAGCCAGGATCATGTGTGGCGCCATTTGCAATCATGCTACATGGCCCTGTGTATCCAGCTGCTTTATAGCTAATTATTTGAGCGCTGTGCGGTAACATTTCTGCATAGCCCGCGATGCAGAGGGCGGCACACAGGACGGGAACTTCCCCACTCACCAGCTACAAAGGCTTAGAGGGAACATTGCTGAGGACTAGTGTTCAGTATCAGACTAACATATGTCTCCGGCCACTGTCCGCACACCCGCCGCTCTGCCTCCTACTGACCTGTTCGGCGGTCACCTGCTCACGGCTTTTCTTCAGCTGCTGCCTGAGGGTCTCGTTCTCCTCATGGAAGGATCGTCGCAGCTCCTCCTGCTCCTCCTCTGCCCGCTGCCGCTCCTGCTGCGACTTCTTCTTTCTTTCAGTCAGGCTCTACATCACAGAAAGAAAATATACCTTATTTATATGAAGACTCCGGCTTACCCACACTGTCTACTGGAAGCTAGATTAGTCTAAAATCCCCCATGCTACACTGCAGAATACACAGACTGGTTTCTATTAAAAGTTCAGCTTTACTGTCACCTTCTCCAGATTCTCCTTCTCAATCTTCAAGTCTGACATTTCTTCTTCTAGGGCGGTCAGTCTGAGCTCCAGGGTGCGGCGGCTGTCCTTTTCAGTTTTGGCGCGGTTTTTGGTCTGCTCGGACGTCTCTTTCAGCTCTGGGTATAGATGGAGTCATCACACCGCTGCTTGTTGGCGACCCGATGGTCCACCGTGGAGCGCGCACTAACCTATGAGCTGAGCCTGCAGCGAGCCGAGCTCCAGCCGACACTTCTCAGCTTCTTGTAAGGAGGCAGCCAGTTGTGTCCGGAGATCCATCTCCTTCTTCTGATAGGCTGTGACCTCCAGCTGAAGGCGGGACAACTGGCCGGTGGCAGCGGAGAGGTCCTCTGCTACTTTGGCCTGTAAGACAGAGCGGATGGCGAATGAAGCCATCATGGTGACATCACTGTACAACAGCTCTTCAACTGAAGGAAAACGGCAATTCCTAAACATGTCGAGGCATGCTGGGAGCTGTAGTTTCTTAACAGATGCAGAGCAAAAAGTTAGGATGATCTGCAACCTCTCAGCTGTGCAACTTATCATATTAGCATCAAGTTAAGCAAGAAAGGTCAGTAATGAAAGAAATATGATGGAAGGAAGGAAGTCCCCACAGACCTCACCTGATACCTGCCCAGATCCATGTGCAAAGCATGCTGGGAAAGAAAAAGCAGCGGCAGTAAGAACAAGCCAGCGAATCACAGAGCACTGAGGGAACACAACAGGAGCAATAGAGGCAAGAGCAAATATTCCAGCAGCTCACCAGACTCCTGTACATTGGGAGCGCTATTATACTACTTATACATGGGGGCAGTAGTATAGTAGTTCTATTATTGTACATAAGGGCAGTATTATAGTAGTTATATTCTTGTACATAGGAGCAGTATTATAGTAGTTATATTCTTGTACATAGGAGCAGTATTATAGTAGTTATATTCTTGTACATAGGGGCAGTATTATAGTAGTTATATTCTTGTATATAGGGGGCAGTATTATAGTAGTTATATTCTTGTACATAGGAGCAGTATTATAGTAGCTATATTCTTGTATATAGGGGGCAGTATTATAGTAGTTATATTCTTGTACATAGGGGCAGTATTATAGTAGTTATATTCTTGTATATAGGGGGCAGTATTATAGTAGTTATATTCTTGTACATAGGAGCAGTATTATAGTAGTTATATTCTTGTACATAGGGGCAGTATTATAGTAGTTATATTCTTGTACATAGGGGCAGTATTATAGTAGTTATATTCTTGTACATAGGGGTAGAATTATAGTAGTTATATTATTGTACATAGGGGCAGTATTATAGTAGCTATAATCCCTACTAATAAGTCAGTAATAGGAGAATTAAGCACAGACACCTTTTCTTGCATGGCATGGAGCATCTTTGCTTGTGTGTTCTCAGTTGAATTCTTCAGAGAGTCGTTCCTCTGCTCCATTAACATGTTACTCTGCTCTACATATCTGCCCGGAGAGGATGAAGATGTCAAAGGAAACAATGTCAAAATCAAACCGAAAAAAACCCAAAACTGTGTAACTGGTGAAGCTCCTGCTGATCGGCCCTATACCGAGCCATCATTCCTAATCTTTGCCGCTTCGCATGCATTATACCTCTGGTTACGATTAATCAGTTCACCGATCTTCACGTTCTGCTCTTCTATCCGGCTGCTCTTATCCAAAACTTCCTGCTTCAGACGTTCATTTTCCTGGTAGGTAAAATAAAATGTAACCCTTCAATCCCTGCCAGGACCCCTTCACTCCAGATCAGCAGCGTGTCCTCAGAAACGAGTAGCCCCCCGCGCTGCTCTCACCTGGATGATACGTTGGATATTATTCATGATCATGGCGCTTTCCATGGTGATGGACGATAACCCAGGGAGCAGATGGGAGGCTACGGATGAATTTTCCTTCTGCAGATTGTCCACCTGCACCGACAGACACAAAAGTGAGATGACGAGGAGCAGAGGACACTATAGAGCAGAGGACGTGGGGGTCTCCTTACCTTAGAGGCCAGGGTGTCTATTTTATCAATGACTTTGCCGATGCCCATCCGGATCTCGGTGCTCTGCTGTCGTGCCTCCGTCATCAGGAAAGAAGTGACATCACCTGAGGCTGAAAGTTCACAACGGATGGGATTAATATAGTAATCCCATTGCACCAATTTTTGCTTTTTCTCACCTTTTTTTAAGAGCCATAACTTTATTTTCCGTCCCCAGCTTCAAAAATAAGCCATCAACACCCCACAATCGAGTCTCGGAGGGCAAATAATAATAAAAAAAAATATATATATATATATATATATATATATATATATATATATATATATATATATATATATATATATATATATATATATATATATATATATATATATATATATATATATATATATATATATATATACATACATACATATATACACACACACACACACGCACACACACACACACACACATATATACACACGCACGCACGCACACACACACATACATATATATACACACGCACACACACACATACATATATATATATATACACACACACACACACACATACATATATATACACACACGCACGCACGCACAGTACAGACCAATAGTTTGGACACACCTTCTCATTTAAAGATTTTTCTGTATTTTAATGACTATGAAAATTGTAAATTCACACTGAAGGCATTAAAGCTATGAATTAACACATGTGGAATTGTATACTTAACAAAAAAGTATGAAACAACTGAAAATATGTCTTATATTCTAGGTTCTTCAAAGTAGCCACCTTTGCTCTTGGCATTCTCTTGATGAGCTTCAAGAGGTAGTCACCGGAAATGGTCTTCCAACAATCTTGAAGGAGTTCCCAGAGATGCTTAGCACTTGTTGGCCTTTTTGCCTTCACTCTGCGGTCCAGCTCACCCCAAACCATCTCGATTGGGTTCAGGTCTGGTGCCTGGGGAGGCCAGATCATCTGGCGTAGCACCCCATCACTCTCCTTCTTGGTCAGATAGCCCTTACACAGCCTGGAGGTGTGTTTGGGGTCATTGTCCTGTTGAAAAATAAATGATGGTCCAACTAAACGCAAACCGGATGGAATAGCATGCCGCTGCAAGATGCTGTGGTAGCCATGCTGGTTCACTATGCCTTCAATTTTAAATAAATCCCCAACAGTGTCACCAGCAAAGCACCCCCACACCATCAAACCTCCTCCTCCATGCTTCACGGTGGGAACCAGGCATGTAGAGTCCATCCGTTCACCTTTTCTGCGTCGCACAAAGACACGGTGGTTGGAACCAAAGATCTCAAATTTGGACTCATCAACCCAAAGCACAGATTTCCACTGGTCTAATGTCCATTCCTTGTGATCTTTAGCCCAAACAAGTCTCTTCTGCTTGTTGCCTGTCCTTAGCAGTGGTTTACTATCAGCTAGTTTACCATGAAGACCTGCTGCACAAAGTCTCCTCTTAACAGTTGTTGTAGAGATGTGTCTGCTGCTAGAACTCTGAGTGGCATTGACCTGGTCTCTAATCTGAGCTGCTGTTAACATGCGATTTCTGAGGCTGGTGACTCAGATAAACTTATCCTCAGAAGCAGAGGTGACTCTTGGTCTTCCTTTCCTGGGGCGGTCCTCATGTGAGCCAGTTTCTTTGTAGCGATTGATGGTTTTTGCCACTGCACTTGGGGACTCTTTCAAAGTTTGCCCAATTTTTCGGACTGACTGACCTTCATTTCTTAAAGTAATGATGAACACTCATTTTTCATTACTTAGCTGCTTTTTTCTTGCCATAATACAAATTCTAACAGTTTATTCAGTAGGACTATCAGCTGTGTATCCACCAGACTTCTGCACAACACAACTGATGGTCCCAACCCCTATTATAAGGCAAGAAATCCCACTTATTAAACCTGACAGGGCACACCTGTGAAGTGAAAACCATTTCCGGTGACTACCTCTTGAAGCTCATCAAGAGAATGCCAAAAGTATGCAAAGCAGTCATCAAAGCAAAAGGTGGCTACTTTGAAGAACCTAGAATATAAGACATAATTTCAGTTGTTTCACACTTTTTTGTTAAGTATATAATTCCACATGTGTTAATACATAGTTTTGATGCCTTCAGTGTGAAAATACAATTTTCATAGTCATGAAAATACAGAAAAATCTTTAAATGAGAAGGTGTGTAAAAAACTTTTACTCTGTACTGTATATATATTCAATTGTCAGTGAATGACAGCGGCATTGGAATGGTGACTATTGTTAAAGTTCTTGACTTGCAGCCAGAATCACGCTGACGAAAGAAACTACGTGGCTTTGCAATAGAGCAGTAAATTAAAGAATACTTCCATTACCTTGGTAAGTAGCCGGCTGCTGTATAGGAGCAGGGTAGACATGGCCGACTGGCTGCAGCTGGGTTGTAGGGTTCTGCGGATACGCATACTGGATTCCAGTGTACGGCTGAAAGATGATATTTGTTACAGCTGCCCGCAGGTTTTCAGAAAACAATGGCACATATTTAAGGGTATGCACAATTAATAAGACTGGCAGAAATCTATGAAGATTGATCTTTACAAGGATGCAAGACATTTTATTATTGGAGGATCGATGCCAACAACTTCCAAATAAACCAGTTTGGCACTTGCAATATCCAAATTCCACCACTAGATGGCTCTACAGTCACATCTACTAAATACTATGCTGTACTGACCTGGAAGCCGGGAGCTGCAGGAACGCCATGGGAGGGAAGGTGCGCGACGGGTAGCAGGGCGGCAGAAGAGGCGGCGAGCCCCGGCTGCTGTTGAGGAACTGTAAATGTAACAATAAAAAAAAAAAAAAAGTCCTCAAAACTGTCCTCAGGTCTGGGGTCAAGCAAGTAAAGGCGTGAAGTGCCCTGGAGCAGGTGGGTCCACACATTACCGGGAGCTGCTATATGAGGAGGGTGGCTGATCTGTGGGGTGGGCCGGACTGGGAGCGGAGCTGCGGGATATGGCGAGATTCTCTGTGCGTTAGGATCCTATTAAAGAAAAACAAAAAAAATTTATGATTTTACCTTTTATACTAAGGCAAATAAAATTCAGATTCCATGTGACACGGCACTATTGTTTAATATATATTTATTAATCTTTGTTTTTATTCTCACGTGGCAAGTAAAGATAATGTAAAGGGCAAGGAACTGAAACATACTATTTTTTAACAAAAAGCTAAAACTGTGTAAAGATGAGCCTTGCAATGCGTCAATGCAGGCAATCCCAACAGATATCGTGCCTGGATGCAACTGTAGCAAATTCTATGTTCAAAAAGTATTGGGATAAGAAGTGAACAAAATGCCACTATTCATTAAAAGGAAGCCAAGATCTTGGAAATGCAAGGCAATGGAATCCAAGAGTATTAGAAAGTTGAAGTACATATGGATTACTCGTATGTGTCACCCTTTAGTGTCGCAGGCGTCCATCCATATGAGGGAAGCATTTTACCTCAATCTCAGAGTCACTGGAGTCCGGTTGTGGAGTGGAACTCCCTGCCAGGAAGGGTAACATGGGCTGACCCATTTTTGCCATACGGGAGATCAGCTTCGCCTTCGCCATATCAGGATTCTGTTAATCAGTGAAAATGTCAAAAATGATAGATAAGCTGTAACGTGCCATTCCCGTGAGCCAAAAGTCACCTACTGCCAGTCCCGTTAGTCCTGCTTGCCACAGGTCACCTACTGCCAGCCCCGTGAGCCCCAGGTCACCTACTGCCAGCCCCGTGAGCCCCAGGTCACCTACTGCCAGCCCCGTGAGCCCCAGGTCACCTACTGCCAGCCCCGTGAGCCCCAGGTCACCTACTGCCAGCCCCGTGAGCCCCAGGTCACCTACTGCCAGCCCCGTGAGCCCCAGGTCACCTACTGCCAGCCCCGTGAGCCCCAGGTCACCTACTGCCAGCCCCGTGAGCCCCAGGTCACCTACTGCCAGCCCCGTGAGCCCCAGGTCACCTACTGCCAGCCCCGTGAGCCCCAGGTCACCTACTGCCAGCCCCGTGAGCCCCAGGTCACCTACTGCCAGCCCCGTGAGCCCCAGGTCACCTACTGCCAGCCCCGTGAGCCCCAGGTCACCTACTGCCAGCCCCGTGAGCCCCAGGTCACCTACTGCCAGCCCCGTGAGCCCCAGGTCACCTACTGCCAGCCCCGTGAGCCCCAGGTCACCTACTGCCAGCCCCGTGAGCCCCAGGTCACCTACTGCCAGCCCCGTGAGCCCCAGGTCACCTACTGCCAGCCCCGTGAGCCCCAGGTCACCTACTGCCAGCCCCGTTAGTCCTGCTTGCCACAGATCACTTACTGCCAGTCCTCCCAACCCCAAGTCACTTACTGCCAACTGCTCGCTGATTGAGTTGGACTTGGCACGAACATCCGGATCCCTGGAAAAAGAGGATAAATCAGTAAATAGCACAGGCATGCAGAAAATTAGACAACATGCTGTAATGGATCTTCAGCGGCACCATGTTGGTTGAACCACTGGCATTAGCATATACCCAGGTTTTGGTGGCACCGATGTTGGCGGTTGCGGTGGACTCTCGGTAGGAATACAGTCTGTGATAGACACTGGGGAGTCCCGGGAACCGATGCTCTGCCGGTCAGATCCCTGCTCCTTCTGTTTCATCTGATAAAAAAATAACATTGGATATTAACCCTTTCAATGCCACAGTAAATTGTTTTGTTTTAGGCATTTGCATTTTTTTTTCCCTTCATTTTTCGTTCTTGTTACCGTGTTCAATATGCGGTAAAAATGAGCTAGTGACATGATTGTTAAGGCCAGGAAGATTACAACAGTACCAACATTTGTTCTTTTAATATTTTAGTGGTTTAATTAAAAAAAAAAAAATCTGCAATTTTTTTTTTTTTTTACAAAAAAAAGTTCTTTGCATTAATACTTACTGACACCTGTAACTTTTTTTTTGCATTTTTATAGAGCGCTGTAGGGGCTTAGTTTTCTGCATGTCGAGCTGCGTTTTTGATCAATACTATTTTGGGGAATACTGCAAAACCAAATGTATCATTTGTTTTATTCTTTTATTTTTGAGCTATAAAAAAAAGTTTGGGCTTCAGTTTTTTTTGAAGTGGGGGCAGTGATATTTTTAAATACTTTTTGGTATGCATTTCACAAAATTTTTTAGCTTTCTGACCCCCAGAGGACTTGAACCCGTGAGGATTTGATTGCTTGTACTTTAAGATCTTGTGAAATTAACAATTCTAGCACAGAAGTATAAAGATGGCGAGGACGAGATGGAGGTGGCAATGGGAGCATGTATCCAAGCTCCACTGGAATTGAGACACTTAAATGAAGCTTTCAGAGAATGACAATGACATTTAAGCGGTTAACCATCAGCGATTAGGGCTGTTAGAGGCAGGTGTTAAAAGTACAACACAGCCGTCACCTGCTATGCAAGGAGAGAACTCTTCTCCTGAGCCATACATGGCGGATATTGGGAAAGGGTTAATAACCATTACAGTATATATAATCTTCCAAAACTAGAACGTCACTCACCCGCTTCACTTCCACCTCGAAAACAAGGGTAGCGTTAGAGGGGATTCTGCCGGTCAGTCCCTGAGAACCATATCCAAGTGCTGGAGGGATGACCAGAAACCTTTTTCCTCCTTTCTTCATCCCCAGCATTCCCTCCTCCCAGCCCTGGACAACAAAGAAATAAATAAAAAAAAATAAGAAAAAGTGATCCATACTGCTATAATATGGTCTTAAAGGGGCACTTCCACCTTAGAACTTTCTATCATATCTAGAAGACACACCATAATGATAGACGGGTCCTTGCACATATCTTTAGAGTGGGTGGCCAGGCAGAGAGTGAATAATTTCTCCATTCAATTCTATGGTAGTTACAAGACATGACCAGCTGTTTCTGCAACTCCCATAGAAGTAAATGGAGATAGTCATCCAACTCTGCATCAATTTTCCACCTGGATGTGACGGCTCGTTTTCTGGGTAAATATCACAACGCATAACAATAGGTTTTGCTTTAAGTTGACCCCATCCTGTCCCAGTGCCTCAGTGTTAACCATGTCGATCACTGGTCCCATGTGTCGATCACTGGTCCCACGTCTTGCTGGCATCAGAGGCTATACATAGCTTTGCTCTATATGAGGAAATCACCTTAATCACTTTCCCGGAGCCCAGCTTAAGGCGCAGTAATTTGTCCTTCTGGACGTTGGAGTCGAACATCTGAAAATAAAAAACAAAAAGGGATGGAATGAGTAAATCCTGGGGAAGCACAAAGAGAGTGTGAGCCGCCTGCGTACAAGATGGTCAGACTGGAGCACAGCTGCACCAATGTTCCTAATGCGAGAGCTGCAGTTCCCCATGTGTTCAATAGAGGGTGCTACTTTAGAAAAATTATGTAATTGCTTTCGCTATCATGATTGCGAGGAAGACATGATCAGTCACTGACTACTAGATACACTTCATGGTACCTGTCCGATCCCGTGGTCCTGGAGTAACCAGCCAGTGTACGCCACTTCCATCAAGTCTCCAACATCTGCCGCTTGTCCATCACCGGGGAGGAGATCCTGGGAGACCACGGCATCAATGGATGGGGCACTGTTACACTTGGCAAGGCAGAGCTGTGATGGGCACGGAATGTTAGGAACAACAAATACTTAACACACGCACACATACTGCACATATACATGGTTCACCTGTTTACTGAATTCCACCGCAGCCACTTCGGACTCGAACATAACAGACCAGCTCTGCTGCTGCTCGTCATAGAAAGCTGCGTAATGATTAAGCTGAACCTGCGGCGATCAGAACACGCAGCATTAACCCCTTCACCCCCAAGGGTGGTTTGCACGTTAATGACCGGGCCAATTTTTACAATTCTGACCACTGTCCCTTTATGAGGTTATAACTCTGGAACGCTTCAACGGATCTTGGCGATTCTGACATTGTTTTCTCGTGACATATTGTACTTCATGATAGTGGTAAAATTTCTTCGATATAACTTGCGTTTATTTGTGAAAAAAACGAATATTTGGCGAAAATTTTGAAAATTTTGCAATTTTCCAACTTTGAATTTTTATGCCCTTAAATCACAGACATATGTCACGCAAAATACTTAATAAGTAACATTTCCCACATGTCTACTTTACATCAGCACAATTTTGGAACCCAAATTTTTTTTTGTGACGGAGTTATAAGGGTTAAAATTTGACCAGCAATTTCTCATTTTTACAACACCATTTTTTTTTAGGGACCACATCTCATTTGAAGTCATTTTGAGGGGTCTATATGATAGAAAATACCAAAGTGTGACACCATTCTAAAAACTGCACCCCTCAAGGTACTCAAAACCACTTTCAAGAAGTTTATTAACCCTTCAGGTGTTTCACAGGAATTTTTGGAATGTTTAAATAAAAATAAACATTTAACTTTTTTTCACACAAAATTTGTTTCAGCTCCAATTTGTTTTATTTTACCAAGGGTAACAGGAGAAAATAGACCCCAAAATTTGTTGTACAATTCATCCTGAGTACGCTGATACCCCATATGTGGGTGTAAACCATTGTTTGGGCGCAGGGCAGAGCTCGGAAGGAAAGGAGCGCCATTTGACTTTTCAATGCAAAATTGACTGGAATTGAGATGGGACGCCATGTTGCATTTGGAGAGCCCCTGATGTGCCTAAACATTGAAACCCCCCACAAGTGACACCATTTTGGAAAGTAGACCCCCTAAGGATCTTATCTAGATGTGTGGTGAGCACTTTGACCCAACAAGCGCTTCGCAGAAGTTTATAATGCAGAGCCGTAAAAATAAAAAATCATATTTTTTCACAAAAATGATCTTTTCGCCCCCAATTTTTTATTTTCCCAAGGGTAAGAGAAGAAATTAGACCACAAAATTTGTTGTGCAATTTGTCCTGAGTACGACGATACCCCATATGTGGGGGTAAACCACTGTTTGGGCGCATAGCAGAGCTCGGAAGGGAAGGAGCGCTATTTTACTTTTCAATGCAAAATTGACTGGAATTAAGATGGGATGCCATGTTGCGTTTGGAGAGCCCCTGATGTGCCTAAACATTAAAAACCCCCACAAGTGACACCATTTTGGAAAGTAGACCCCCTAAGGAACTTATCTAGATGTGTTTTGATAGCTTTGAACCCCCAAGTGTTTCACTACAGTTTATAACGCAGAGCCGTGAAAATAAAAATTCTTTTTTTTTTTTTTCACAAAAATGATTTTTAGCCCCCAGTTTTGTATTTTCACAAGGGTATCAGGATAAATTGGACCCCAAACTTTGTTGTCCAATTTGTCCTGAGTACGCTGATACCCCATATGTGGGGGGGAACCACTGTTTGGGTGCATGACAGAGCTCGGAAGGGAAGGAGCGTCATTTGGAATGCAGACTAAAATGGATTGGTCTGCAGGCGTCACGTTGAATTTGCAGAGCCCCTGATGTACCCAAACAGTACAAACCCCCCACAAGTGACCCCATATTGGAAACTAGACCCCCCAAGGAACTTATCTAGATGTGTTGTGAGAACTTTGAACCCCCAAGTGTTTCACTACAGTTTACAACGCAGAGCCGTGAAAATAAAAAATCTTTTTTTTCCCACAAAACTTATTTTTTGGCCCCCAGTTTTGTATTTTCCCAAGGGTAGCAGGAGAAATTGGACCCCAAAAGATGATGTCCAATTTGTCCCAGGGTGGATTGATTTAAATCACGCCGATTTAAATCATGATTTAAATCAAAAGGTTTTTTTTAATATAAATCACGATTAAAATGAGAAGTGAGAGCAGTGCGCATGTGCGCCCATAGTTACACGGACGAAACTAGGGGCAACGATCTAACGCCAGGGTGAGGGGGGGACCCCAAAGTAAGTAAAAATCTTTTTTGTTTTACTATATGGCAATAGGTAGGTGTTTAAAAGCAGCATGTCTTAATTGTATAAACTATTAATAGCCTCCACATTTTGTTCATACTGCCCCTTTAATTCCACACTTCTAGCTTGGTTTCACTTTTGGTTTAGTTTCTTTTTCCATTCAGTTGACATGCCCAAACTTGTTGGATAGTCAGCATCCTACAGAAACCTCTGGAAGAGCATGGCATTGTGAATGTTACACATATACAGCCTTTATTCTACTGAGTTAAACAACTCAGCTTTATCTCATGATGGAAGAACCTTTGGATGGTAAAATATTTTCCTCAAAAAGCAGTTTATTGAAAAAAATCCGATTTAAATCAAAAAAATCCGATTTAAATAAAAAAAAACCGATTTTTTTGATTTTTTTAAAAAAACATTGATTTTTATCCACCCTGATTTGTCCTGAGTACGCTGATACCCAATATGTTGGGGTAAACCCCTGTTTGGGCACACGGGAGAGCTCTGAAGGGAAGGAGCACTGTTTTCCTTTTTCAACGCAGAATTGGCTGGAATTCAGATCGGATGCCATGTCCCGTTTGGAGAGCCCCTGATGTGCCTAAACAGTGGAAACCCCCCAATTATAACTGAAACCCTAATCCAAACACATCCCTAACCCTAATCCCAACGGTAACCCTAACCACTCCTCTAACCCAGACACTCCAAACCCCAACCCTAACCCTAACCCTATCACTAGCCCTAACCCTAACCCTAGCCCTAGCCCTAGCCCTAACCCTAGCCCTAACCCTAGCCCTAACCCTAGCCCTAACCCTAGCCCTAACCCTAGCCCTAACCCTAGCCCTAACTCTAGCCCTAACCCTAACCCTAGCCCTAACCCTAGCCCTAACCCTAGCCCTAACCCTAGCCCTAACCCTAACCCTAGCCCTAACCCTAGCCCTAACCCTAGCCCTAACCCTAACCCTAGCCCTAACCCTAGCCCTAACCCTAACCCTAGCCCTAACCCTAGCCCTAACCCTAGCCCTAACCCTAGCCCTAACCCTAGCCCTAACTCTAGCCCAAACCCTAACCCTAACCCTAGCCCTAACTCTAGCCCAAACCCTAACCCTAATGGGAAAATAGAAATAAATACATTTTTTAATTTTTTTATTTTTCCCTAACTAAGGGGGTGATGAAGGGGGGTTTGATTTACTTTTATAGCGGGTTTTTATGATTGGCAGCCGTCACACACTGAAAGACGCTTTTCATTGCAAAAAATATTTTTTGCGTTACCACATTTTGAGAGCTGTAATTTTTCCATATTTGAGTCCACAGAGTTATGTGAGATCTTGTTTTTTGCGGGACGCGTTGACGTTTTTATTGGTAACATTTTCGGACACGTGACATTTTTTGATCGCTTTTTATTCCGATTTTTGTGAGGCAGAGTGATCAAAAACCAGCTATTCATGAATTTCTTTTGGGGGAGGCGTTTATACCGTTCCGCGTTTGGTAAAATTGATAAAGCAGTTTTATTCGTCGGGTCAGTACGATTACAGCGATATCTCATTTATATCATTTTTTTATGTTTTGGCGCTTTTATACGATAAAAACTATTTTATAGAAAAAATAATTATTTTGGTATCGCTTTATTCTCAGGACTATAACTTTTTTATTTTTTTGCTGATGATGCTGTATGGCGGCTCGTTTTTTGCGGGACAAGATGACGTTTTCAGCGATACCATGGTTATTTATATCAGTCTTTTTGATCGCGTGTTATTCCACTTTTTGTTCGGCGGTATGGTAATAAAGCGTTGTTTTTTGCCTCGTTTTTTTTTTTTTTTTCTTCTTACGGTGTTTACTGAAGGGGTTAACTAGTGGGGCAGTTTTATAGGTTGGGTCGTTACGGACGCGGCGATACTAAATATGTGTACTTTTATTGTTTTTTTTATTTTATTTAGCTAAAGAAATGTATTTATGGGAATAACTTTTTTTTTTGGATTTTTTTTTTTTTTTTTTTTTTTTTTTTTTTTTTTTTTTTTTTACACACACACGTGGGGAATTTTTTTTTTACTTTTTTACTTTGTCCCAGGGGGGGGGGACATCACAGATCATTGATCTGGCAGTGTGCACAGCACTCTGCCAGATCTGCGATCTGCTGTGCAGGGCTGCAGGCTTACCAGCGCCTGCTCTGAGCAGGCACTCGGTAAGCCACCTCCCTCCCTGCAGGACCCGGATGCCACGGCCATCTTGGATCCGGGACCTGCGGCGAGGAGGGAGGTAGGAGACCCTCAGAGCAACGCGATCACATCGCGTTGCTCCGGGGGTCTCAGGGAAGCCTGCAGGGAGCCCCCTCCCTGCGCGATGCTTCCCTATACCGCCGGTACACCGCGATCATGTTTGATCGCGGTGTGCCGGGGGTTAATGTGCCGGGGGCGGTCCGTGACCGCTCCTGGCACATAGTGCCGGATGTCAGCTGCGATAGTCAGCTGACACCCGGCCGCGCTCCCCCCGTGAGCGCGGCCGATCGGCTATGACGTACTATCCCGTCGAGGGTCAGATAGGCCCAGGTCACCTCGACGGGATAGTACGTCTAAGGTCACAGAGGGGTTAAAGGGGTTGTCCAGGACTTGCCATTGGCTTTTAGATAGGTGATGAGTGTCAGATCGACAATAAACATTCATACGCAGTGAGCCGAAGACAACAGCTCTGCACACCTTGTAGTGGTGTATGGTACTATAGTATCTTTCTAGTGTAAATAGGAATTATACCCAATGCCAGGCACCAGGAAATGCAGCATGGCACATTGTGGACCATGTAAAAGGCATAACAATACATTAGAACAATAATATTGGGCCCCCCCGTAAAACCCCCTCAGGTCGCAAACCTCTAGATCTGAGGACATGGAGGATTAAGAAGTGAACAGCTGACTATTCATGGCAAGCGATGGATTGCTCCTCACCAGCACACTTGGTGGCTCGGTTACATCTCCATGTGAAGGTCTGTTGGAATCGCTGCCAGTTTCTAACAAACAGCATTGTTCTACGGGATCCGAGGAGGAGATAACACATATTACCCCTGGGGATTTAGATCGGGTGTCCTGCACCACGACAGTGGACTTACTGTAAAGGCAAATCCTGGATGTATGCGGACAGTGGTGACCGGCTGCTGCTGGCTGATGTACAGCAGGATCCTGTACTACAGGACAAAGACAAAGCCAGAGGGTCAGAGAGCTGCACACGAAGCTCGCAGGACCTAACACACTGCACCCCTCAGCTCCACTCACCTCCTTACTAGTATGGTTCCCCAGGACAGCAGCACCGAACTTGCCCTGCTTCACATACTGGCCACTTACACTGTACAACAAAGACACCATTCAGATCAAGTTTATCCATCAAGTGATAAATACTCCAGAGCTGCACTCACTATTCTGCTGGTGCAGTTACTGTGTACATACATTACATTACTGATCCTGAGTTACATCCTGTACTATACCCCAGAGCTGCACTCACTATTCTGCTGGTGCAGTCACTGTGTACATACATTACTGATCCTGAGTTACATCCTGTATTATACTCCAGAGCTGCACTCACTATTCTGCTGGTGCAGTCACTGTGTACATACATTACTGATCCAGAGTTACATCCTGTATTACACTATGTTTCAAATTATTATGCAAATGACATGTTTCTCGGCTTTTCCTAAATGGTCGGTGCAAATGACAGTCAGTCTAATAAAAGTCATCACCCGTTGGAGTATACATCAAATTTTATTGAAGAAACCTCCCAATGATAACAGTATAATCTCCAAAATGAATAAAAACTCAAAATGCACTGTTCCAAATTATTAGGCACAGTAGAATTTCTAAACATTTGATATGTTTTAAAGAACTGAAAATGCTCATTTGTGGAATTTGCAGCATTAGGAGGTCACATTCACTGAACAAAAAAGCTATTTAACGCGAAAACATCCTAACAGACCAAGTTACATGTTAACATAGGAGCCCTTCATTGATATCACCTTCACAATTCTTGCACCCATTGAACTTGTGAGTTTTTGGAGAGTTTCTGCTTGTATTTCTTTGCATGAAGTCAGAATAGCCTCCCAGAGCTGCTGTTTTGATGTGAACTGCCTCCCACCCTCATAGATCGTTTGTTTGATGATACTCCAAAGGTTCTCTATAGGGTTGAGGTCAGGGGAAGATGGTGGCCACACCATGAGTTTATCCCCTTTTATGCCCATAGCAGCCAATTACTCAGAGGTATTCATTGTCATGCATGAAGATGATTTTGCTCCTGATGGCACGTTTCTGCTTTTTAGACCATGGAAGAAAGTTGTCAGTCAGAAACTCTATATACTTTGCTGAGGTCATTTTCACACCTTCAGGAACCTTAAAGGGCCCTACCAGCTGGTTCCCCATGATTCCAGCCCAAAACATGACTCCTCCACCTCCTTGCTGACGTCGCAGCCTTGTTGGGACATGGTGGCCATCCACCAACCATCCACTACTCCATCCATCTGGACCACCCAGTGTTGCTCGACACTCATCAGTAAACAAGACTGTTTGGAAATTAGTCTTCATGTATGTGTGGGCCCACTGCAACCATTTCTGCTTGTGAACACTGTTTAGGAGTGGCCGAATAGTAGGTTTATGCACCACAGCAAGCCTTTTTAGGATCCTACACCTTGAGGTTCAAGGGACTCCAGATGCACCAGCAGCTTCAAATAACTGTTTGCTGCTTTGTAATTGTATTTTGGCAGCTGCTCTCTTAATCCAATGAATTTGTCTGCCAGAAAACTTCCTCATTATGCCTTTATTTGCATGAACTCTGTCTCTGCTCTGTTTCAGTCACAAATCTCATCAGAGTATGATGATCACTCTTAAGTTTTCGTGAAATATCACATTTTTTCATACCTTGTCCAAGGCATTGCACTATTTAACGCTTTTCAGCAGCAGAGAGATCCTTTTTATTTCCCATATTGCTTGAAACCTGTGACCTGCATAATAATGATGTGGAACTTCATTTTTGAGTAGTTTTCCTTTAATTAGAATCACCTGGAAAACTAATTATCCCATGTGTTTAAGATTGATTTCAGTGATTCATTGAGCCCTGAGACACAATACCATCCAGGAGTTTATTTGAAAAACAAAACAATTAAATCTTTAAGACACTTAAATCCAATTTGCATAATAATTTGGAACACAGTGTATACCCCAGAGCTGCACTCACTATTCTGCTGGTGCAGTCCCTGTGTACATACATTACATATGAATACTGTGTGCAGCTCTGGGGTATAATACAGGGTCAGTACTGTACAGATGTCCCCGTTGCATTATCTCCACACATAGACAGTGGTGGTGTTGATAGTGATGGCTTTATATAAAGGACACTTACTACTTGTAGGCGTGGACGGCTGTAGCGTACAGGACGGAGGGGGCAGCACCAGGGGCTCCGGGCAGTTTGGAGGATTTTGTACCTGGAATGTGAATAAAGAGATATAAGCACAATGTGGACAATATTTTCATACAGCCGCCTCCCTTCCCTTCCCGAGACCCCCGCCGGCTCCCACAATGGCTTCAAAGGTCTATTCCCCGCGGCGAGCAATCTGCGGCCCTATAGCCTCACCCGCTGGCACTGCGCCCTTCTTCGGCTGCTTTGGAGCGGTGTAGTGGAAGGATTCATTCCCCTGCACGCTGACATTCTGGTCCATTCCAAAGAGAGATGCCAACTTGGACCTATGACATATATGAAGACGGGATTACACACATCACCCGTCGTTAAAACCTAAAATCTCTGCTTCTTGTCAGTGGATGGTTACATTTCCTTTACAGTCAACCTGAAAAATAGCAAGACATTCCTCACAGCTGAAGGTTAGCTACAATTTCTAGAAAATATATTGGAAGCTAAAACTCCAAGAGAAGCCCACATTAGGTCCCTGAACGTTTGCTACAATGTGTCAGTCTGGAGCCCAAGCGAATACTGATGGACCAAACCCTCCACTGTGACACATTGGGTCAGGTTTACGAGTATGTAGGGAGGATTCCACTTCACTGACTGCAAGCAGAGATCTTACAACATGGCAGTAAAGTGATGCATAAAGAGCACAATAAGGGTCTGCCTCCACGCCCCGGCACTGACCCATGGATCTCGTGCCAGAAGTAGTCTATCTTCCATGGTTTAGGCGCGCTCTCCTCCAGCTCTCCAGGACCCATTTCTAGTTATGCAGACGGACATGAGCATGTGAAATCTGCCACTTCTCCGTGAAATTCTTCCAAAGTAAAAGAAACCACCGAGCAATCCGCATCCCCAGCCGCAAAGGAGCTTGTGGAGGCAGCAGGATGTCCGCCCCGAACATCAGTAATACAGATCATCTGACACCAGTTTAGAAGCGCGGACACTGTTGTCCCCGTCACGTTCTCAATTCCCTAAATTCTCCATAATGCAAGAGGTCACTGAAAAGACTTTTGTTTATGGAGATAGAAGTATCACGGGGCAGCCAATGTACCAATCATTAACAACAACAAAAAAAAGGCACTAGGGGGCGATGCTTCCATCACTGCCCCATATTCATCAATGGGAAAACTACAGAGGGTGATGCTTATAACTTTACCCCATACACATCAGTGAATAACCAACCACTAGGGGTCCATGCTTCCATCACTACCACATACTTACAATCATCAACCACTAGGGGGCGATGCTTCATCACCACCTCATATTCATCAATGGGAAAACTACAGGGCTGATGCTTCCATCACTACCCCATGCTATGTGAACAATCAACCACTAGGGCACCATACTTCCATCACTGCCTCATATTCATCAATAAATAACCAACCACTAGGGACCCTACTTCCATCACTGCCTCATATCCTTCAATGGAAAGCCAACCACTAGGAGGCGACATTTACATCACTACCCCATACTATGTGAAGAATCAACCACCATGATACTTCCATCATTGCCCCATATTAATCAAAGAGTAACTAGCCTCTAGAGGGCGATGTTTCCTTTACTGCCCCATATTCATCAATGAATAACCAATCACTATGGGATGGGGCCATACTTCTATCACTGCCCCATATTAATCATTGATAAACAACCACTAGAGGGCGATGCTTCTATCACTTCCCCATATTCACAAATGGAAAACTAAACACAAGTGGGCTGCAAAGTTGCCTAAACATATGGAAGACATGCTGAGATTTGACAGCACTGCTGGGACTAATATTTCCACCAAAGACTCAGCAATAAAAATCAGTCTGCGCACCGAACATAGCAGGAGGTACGCATTACTACATGTCAATGGAGCTTTGCCTTGAAACATTAGGTGACAACTATAGCGGCCACTACTACTGATCCCACAAAGTTGTCACCCAGCGGTGTCAGGCGCCTGCGTCTACTGAAGTAGATTCACTGCCTCAGATCTCAGGAAGTCTTCCAGGATGGAGTGGCCCCCAAGCTGCTAAACAAGGAGCGCAGCCACATGACTGATCCGATCAGATGACACCCGCTACACAGCAGAACCACCGCTGCCACACAGTTCTGCTTTATCAGCATTCTGCTTATCGAGGACACTTCCTCCTCGTAACCCGATCGCTGCTTAGGAAATGTGAACTCACCGGGTATAGAAAGCAGTCGATTGTTCTCTGTTAGCAGCCATATCCAGCTGGGGAGGGGGTACAATCTATTACTCACTGTTATCAGCCATTACTGGAGGAAAGCAACTGTAGGGCAGGTGAGTGCAATAGATTACTCTCTGTTATCAGCCATCACTGGGAAGATGCAACTGTAGGACAGATGACTACAATCTATTACTCCCTGTTATCAGCCATTACTAGGGACAGGCGAGTACAATCTATTACTCTTATCAGCCATTACTGGAGGAAGGCGACTATAGGACAGGTGAGTGCAATTACTACCTGTTATCAGCCCAAACAAACACATAAGAGGGCACCATCAACAATTTTCATGCAATATAAAAAAGAAGTAATCAACCTGAGGCATGTCAAAAAGTGTACTGCAAACTATGAGAGAAAAGTACATGCCAAAGAATCAGGGACCACTATATAAATAACAATTAGATATTATTTTAATTTTATTAACGTATACAAAGACACACCAAACCACACAAAATATAAAAACAATGTAATGAAGGTACGTCCATTCCGACAAATGGCCCAGACGACAAAAAAACTGCACCCAAAACTATCATAAACAACAAGCGTACCTCAAATAGACATGTAGATAATAATCAAAATAAGCTGTTTATTAATCAAAAACAAAGCGGACTTGAGAGTTACTACACAATTATTTGGCACCTTCAACAACCCCAGAGTACCATATTCCAAAAATGTCAGCAATATCCTTTCACCAAAATTATTATTATTAACTGGGCTAAACAAGTAACAAGTATCTGTATATGTTCTTCCTGATACGAATTGTAAAAAAAAAAAAAAAATTATATGATACTATCAGACAAAATAAAGAACAGACAGAACATATGAGATGGAGCAGGGATAGAGAGGAGGAAGTAAGAACCTGGTATTCCAAGTATATGCAAACCCTCTAGATGGAGAAGGGGTGGTGAGACCCTGAACCAGTTGGTATGAGGCACACGGGGCTGAGTAGGGCTTACCCACAGCCCAACAATAATAATGCCACTGCAAAGGTCCACAGGGAAATACCTATAGCTCAAGACCAGTTTGTTGGTGCTTTGCCAGGTGGGCCAAATGAATGCACGATGCGTGTCGCCACTAGAGTGGCTTCTTCAGGAGCCAGTATAATCCCTGTTATCAGCCATTACTGGAGGAAGGAGACTATAGGACAGGTGAGTGCAATCTACTACTCCCTGTTATCAGCCATTACTGGAGGAAGGGGACTGTACTCATGTGTCCTACAAATGTATTACTCTCTGTTATCGGCCATTACCGGGGACAGGTGACTGAAGGACAGGACAATACAATTTCTCGCTTTTATAAGCCAATGTCACGTTGCCTGGATTACACTTATGCATCTTCTTACTGTATGAGGGAACTGCTATTTATGAGATTTCCCGGTGATCATTAGTGGAGCCTAAAGCAAGTGAATGGGACCTCTGTGTTCTGTCATCAGCTGGCAGTGCATCAATATGGGGTTATAATCGCTTCCTTGTAATGCCAATAGTAACCTCAGTTGTTACTTATAGGGAAGCTTTTGCCAGGACGAATCAATGTGTCATACATAGCGGGACGGCACAGCACAGATCCTCCTTCCCTTCCCTTGGATGCATCTCTCCACATCCAAAGTCAAATTGAGCAAGAGATTGCAACTCCCTAAAGGGGTTTCTAACATAAGGTTGTTGATACTGCAATGCACAACTGATGTAGAACTACAACTCCTAGCACTGCAGTTATCAGATTGCTGACAGTAGCAGTCACACAAAGAGCTGAAAGTCAAAAGATTCGGACTTTAGAATCAGAACACCACTTCCACTACAAGGTGCGGGATTGATGCAAAGTGTATTAGAAAGTTGTGAAACTTTTAAGGATGAGGGTGAATGAAGCGATGAGCTGACAGCCTCCCCTGCGTGCACTGCCCACGCTGCGATCACTGCCCACGGCCTCCCCTGCGCGCGCTGCCCACGCTGCGATCACTGCCCACGGCCTCCCCTGCGCGCGCTGCCCACGCTGCGCGCGCTGCCCACGGACTCCCCTGCGCGCGCTGCCCACGGACTCCCCCTGCGCGCGCTGCCCACGGACTCCCCCTGCGCGCGCTGCCCACGGACTCCCCCTGCGCGCGCTGCCCACGGACTCCCCTGCGCGCGCTGCCCACGGACTCCCCTGCGCGCGCTGACCACGGCCTCCCCTGCGCGCGCTGCCCACGCTGCAATCACTGCCCACGGCCTCCCCTGCGTGCGCTGCCCACGGCCTCCCATGCGCGCACTGCCCACGGCCTCCCCTGCGCGCACTGCCCACACTGCGATCACTGCCCACGGCCTCCCCTGCGCGCGCTGCCCACGGACTCCCCTGCGCGCGCTGCCCACGGACTCCCCTGCGCGCGCTGCCCACGGACTCCCCTGCGCGCGCTGCCCACGGACTCCCCTGCGCGCGCTGCCCACGGACTCCCCTGCGCGCGCTGCCCACGGACTCCCCTGCGCGCGCTGCCCACGGACTCCCCTGCGCGCCCTGCCGACAGCTTCCACTGACCACAACCACATTACAACGGAAATCAAGTAGTGAGGAACTACAAGGCTCAGCATGTCAAGGAACACCCAGCTTATAGTTCCACACAGGCTCTGAGTGTCTATAAGTCACAGTAATTGTTGTTTTTTTCACACTTTATGTCAAACAAGCCTCTATGACAGTGAGCGGAGGGGCCCCCAGCTCTCAGGGGCCACTTACCCTCCAGTAGGAGATAAAAAGTCAGCATCCTCCTCGTCTGGCCCAAACATGACAGCAGCAGAGCAGTGTACACCCGGAGCCTCCCATGCGTGCGCTGCCCACGGCCTCCCATGCGCGCACTGCCCACACGGCCTCCCATGCGTGCACTGCCCACGGCCTCCCCTGCGCGCACTGCCCACACTGCGATCACTGCCCACGGCCTCCCCTGCGCGCGCTGCCCACGGCCTCCCCTGCGCGCGCTGCCCACGGACTCCCCTGCGCGCGCTGCCCACGGCCTCCCCTGCGCGCGCTGCCTACGGACTCCCCTGCGCGCGCTGCCCACGGACTCCCCTGCGCGCGCTGCCCACGGACTCCCCTGCGCGCGCTGCCCACGGACTCCCCTGCGCGCGCTGCCCACGGACTCCCCTGCGCGCGCTGCCCACGGCCTCCCCTGCGCGCCCTGCCGACAGCTTCCACTGACCACAACCACATTACAACGGAAATCAAGTAGTGAGGAACTACAAGGCTCAGCATGTCAAGGAACACCCAGCTTATAGTTCCACACAGGCTCTGAGTGTCTATAAGTCACAGTAATTGTTGTTTTTTTCACACTTTATGTCAAACAAGCCTCTATGACAGTGAGCGGAGGGGCCCCCAGCTCTCAGGGGCCACTTACCCTCCAGTAGGAGATAAAAAGTCAGCATCCTCCTCGTCTGGCCCAAACATGACAGCAGCAGAGCAGTGTACACCCGGAGCAGCAACCCCCACCGCCAGTCAGCTGCCTCTTCCGGGTTGCCTGACAGTCACGGGGTAGTCAGCTGACACCCTATACTCCCATGCTGATCTCGTTTTACAGCTGCTGTAAAGCAAACGTCGGAAATTAATGTAAAAAAAGTATCACGTGGCGTCTATAGCTTTCGACGGAACGCAGGCGTGGTGCTTCACACCTCGCTATGGTTAGCCAATCAGAGTGCGGCTGCCTGTGGTTGTAGAAGATGATTGGCAGGAGAGGGCGCGGCTTGCTGTGAGGGTTCATTGAGTGATTCTGGTCACGCTCCACCCTCCCATGACGTCAATGGGCGGGGTCTTGTCGGCTGATCTCCCGGAGTCGGCGGCGCTGGCAGTGGCTGTGGAGCTCGGAGGTGACAGCGGTCAGTCAGCGGCGGTGGCGGCAGCCTGGTGAGGAGGCAGAAGCCCCGGCATTGGAAAGTGACACGTGCAGGCAGAGGTCACCTGTAATAGGGTCAGTGTAGCCCTCCTAGGTGGTCGGTGACAGGCTCTGCGCCCTGTGGTTGTAGGTCAATGCTCTGCCGACCCCAAATATCCTGGAGCAGGAGGGGTGCAGCTGTGCTGTCTGTTCCTGTCCTGGTTCCCAGTGTGCTATTATGTCATGGCTTAGTGGGGTCTCCTCTTTCTGCCAGTGCAGTTGTCATGGTAACATCTTTGGGGGGCTCTCAGTGGCTGAGTACGTTTGTGACATCCAATGCAGATTTCTGCTGGGTGTTGTAGTTCTCGGAAGTCCACCGCCCATCAGTCAGATCCTCGTGTCTGCGTTATGAGTGCATGAGGGACCTCCCAAAGATTCTGTCTGGTCATGTGGGCGGATGTGCTCAGTTATTAAGCATGGGACCCCATAAGGGGGAGACCTGGATATTTACCTCCGGCCTCTTCATCCCGTAAGGACCCCCCTGTTATTAAAGGCACACTCCGCTAACAATGTTGCATCACTTGTTGCCTTGCACTTTCCTATGTCGGCAGAGAAACTGATGGGTGTAATTTGTGGCATATCCCTTTAAAGTCTTGAGGGTTAGGAGTCCTTGGGGTGGAGTCACTGGTTGACAGCGGCTTCATTTGCATTCTGATCTCGCTGGCTTTGTTCTTGTGAGTCTTGTAATTAACCTTTCTACTAAAATTGTGTGAATCCCCCCCCCCCCACAGACTGGGAGTAAATTAAAGGGAATGCTTTAGAAAATCCGAGGTGGGTGCAGTCCAGGAGGTTTTGGCACCAGCTGGTTCTCTGTGACATATTGGCTGCGCCCCAGCGCTGGGTCATCTGGTAATGATATCGCCGCTAGCTCGTTACAAGGTATTGGCTCCCTGTAATTACATCTGGCCAGATGTAACACTGCTAATAGTTGTCATCTGGTGCTGACAGTTACAGTATGTACAGGTGCCATACAGCGCTCATGTCATCCAACTGTTACGGTTCATGCTGTGCTGCTGCATTACGAATAGTGCCACATGGCTCCAATGTAGTACTGTAATACAATGCCAATATATCTAATGTCACATAGGAAACATAGTGCCAATGGTAGTAAAAAATAATTCCACATGGGCGCTGTGTTAAATAGTCACCAACAGTCTAGGGCCATTAATACATAACAGTGCCATTATAGTAAAATGTTGTCATGTACAAGTGCTTCTCACTAAATTAGAATATCATCAAAAAGTTAATTTATTTCAGTTTTTCAATACAAAAACTGAAACTCATATATAGAGTCATTACACACAGAGTGATATATTTCACACGTTTTTCTGTTAATGTTGATGATTATGGCTTACAGCCAATGAAAACCCAAAAGTCATTATCTCAGTAAATTAGAATACTTTATAACATCAGCTTGAAAAATGATTTTAACATCCGAAATGTTGGCCTACTGGAATGTATGTTCAGTAATGCACTCAATACTTGGTCGGGGCTCCTTTTGCATCAATTACTGCATCAATGCGGCGTGGCATGGAGGCGATCAGCCTGTGGCACTGCTGAGGGGTTATGGAAGCCCAGGTTGCTTTGATAGCAGCCTTCAGCTCAAAAAAGAAGTGAAGGACAGCATCCAATCCGGGTGAAATATCAAATATTCTTAATTTTGCCAGATGCCAAATAAATGACAAAATAAAGAATTTTTGATATTTCACCCGGATTGGATGCTGTCCACTTCTTTTTTGGTATGTAATTCTTCCATTGGGTCCAGTGGAGCTATGCCTTGCATCCACATATCTGATGTGCTGTCGGCTATCTCTTAATCAGCAGCCTTCAGCTCGTCTGCATTGTTGGGTCTGGTGTCTCTCATCTTCCTCTTGACAATATCCCATAGATCCTCTATGGGGTTAAGGTCAGGCGAGTTTGCTGCCAATCAAGCACTGTGATACTGTTTGTAAACCAGGTATTGGTACTTTTGCAGTGTGGACAGGTGCCAAGTCCTGCTGGAGAATGACATTTCCATCTCCAAAAAGCTTGTCGGCAGAGGGAAGCATGAAGTGCTCTAACATTTCCTGGTAGACGGCTGTGCTGACTTTGGTCTTGATAAAACACAGTGGACCTACACCAGCAGATGACATGGCTCCCCAAACCATCACTGATTGTGGAGACTTCACACTAGACCTCAAGCAGCTTGGATTGTGGCCTCTCCACTCTTCCTCCAGACTGTGGGACCTTGATTTCCAAATGAAATACATAATTTACTTTCCTTGTGGAGTGTGTCACTGACTGCTACTGAAACAGACTAAGGGTATGTGTCCACGGTCAGGAAACGCTGCATGTTTGACGCTGCGTGGGGCCGCAGCGTCAAACACGCAGCGTCCAGATGTTCCAGCATAGTGGAGGGGATTTTTTGAAATCCCGTCTCCACTATGCGTGGAAACACGCACGCGGCGGCCCTGCAACTCCGGACATGCTGCGCGTCTTTTCAGATCGCAGCATGTCCGTGTTCCTTGCGGTGACGCTGCGTCGCCGCAAGGAATAACACCGGGCCCTATGCGAGGAGTGCGATGATCCCGGATGTGTACAATGAACACATCCGGCATCATCGCGTCCCAGAAGGGGGCGGGGCTTAGCGCCGAGCGGGTTTGCCGCTCCGACGATACCGCCGGCCATCCTGACCGTGGACACGTACCCTGAGGGACCTTTTTAAGCACTTAGGAAGCCTTTACAGGTGTTTTTTGTTAATTATTCTAGTTTACTGAGATAATGACTTTTGGGTTTTCATGTCTGTAAGCCATAATCATCAACATTAACAGAAATAAACACGTGAAATAGATCACTTTGTCTGTAATGACTCTATATAATTTGAGTTTCACTTTTTGTATTGAAGAACTGAAATAAATGAACTTTTTGATGATATTCTAATGTTGTGAGAAGCACCTGTAGTTCCTGCATAATGCTGTGTTATCGAGGCTTTATGTCTGGTGTCATATGAAAAAGTGCCAGGTAGTAATGATGCAATGTGGTGAAAGTGTGATATGCACCGCGTGAAGAAAAGCATGTGCCCCCTCCAAATTATTCCTTTGGGGACTTTACTGCCCTCCCACTCTATATCCATGGAGTCTTTCGCTCTGCATAAATAGCAACTTCTGGTGTTATGGGGAAGGATTTCTACAAGATTTTGGCGACGTCTGTAGGAATTTTTGCTTCTTCATCCAGAAGAACATTTGTGAGGTGAGACCTCAATTTTGTTGGAGGCCAAGCTTACAATCTCCGCAGTTGAGTGGAGCTGAGATCTGAGTTCATATTCTTCCACCAAACTTCAAACACCCCCCCCCCCCCCCTCTTCATGTCTGGATTGTCCTTGTTTACTGGGCGCAGTCATGGGGAACAGAGAAAGGTCTTCCCCAAAACTGTTCTCACAAAGCTGCAAGCTACAATTGTTCAGAATGTTTGGTGCTGAAGAATTAAGATTTTCCCGCACTGGAACTAAGGGGCCGAGGCCGACCCCGATAACAGCCGATAGCATTTTCCTCTTCCACCAAATTGTGCAATAGGCACTGGCATTCACCAAATTGAGACTCGTTTATCAGACGCCAGTTAGAGAAGTGCGATACATCACTGCACAGAACACTTCTCCTCCAGAGTGCAGTGGTGGAAGCTTTCCGCCACTCCATCCGCCACTCGGCATTGTGGTTGGTGATGTAAGGCTGCATGCAACTCCCAGCGGAGGCGCAGTGTTTGTGCTGATGTTAATACCAGAGGAGTTCTGGGCTGCAGTTATGGGGTCAGCAGAGCAGTGGTGACTTTTCTATCGGCCCCCTGCTATGTAATGTTACTCGGTCTCCACTTTGTGGCTAATGTGTGCAGCAGTTACTTTCACTTCTCAATAATATCACTCACAGGTGATGGGGATGATTCAGGTATTAGGCTATATGCACACGTTGCGGATTTTGCTGCAGATCTGCAGCAGCTTTCCATGCGTTTACACTACAATGTAAACCTATGGAAACCACAATCCGCAGTGCCCATGCTGCGGAAAAAAATGCGCGGAAACGCTGCGGGTTACATTCCGCAGCATGTCAATTCTTTGTGCGGATTCTGCTGCGGTTTACACCTGCTTCATAATAGGAATCTTCATAAAAACCGCGGTAAAACGCAGTGCCTTTTACCTGCGGATTTCTAAAATCCGCTGCGGATAAATCCACAGAGCTCCAAAATACGTGTGCACATACCCTTAGGAAGTGTCATGAACAGATTTTTATTTTATTTTTTTACCCTGGTGGTCCTATTACAGGATGCTACTGGTATCAGTGAGCTCTTTAGCACCAGCAGTTCTGGGAGATTATACATAGGGGAGATGGGGGCAGGGTCCAGAGGTTGTACACCAGAATTCAGCGATTAAGATGTGCAGCCAAATACTTTTCTCTGTATCGTATTTGTAGTTAGGGGAATACAAAATGTTGCCATATAGTGACTTTGTGTAGTTTTATTTAGGGAAGGATTCTGACGATCCGTTCCTCACTGTCCGGTAGATCTTGAGAAATGAACTTCCTACGACACTCACCCTGTAAATTTGTCCTTTGACGTGACCTCAGGGATGGGCCCCCCGAGTACAGATAATTTTTATATAGCGCTGACATATTACACAGCGCTTTACAGTTTGCACACATTATCATCACTGTCCCCGACAGGGCTCACAATCTAAATTCCCTTTCAGTATGTCTTTGGATTGTGGGAGGAAACCCACGCAAACACGGAGAGAACATACAAACTCTTTGCAGATGTTGTCCTTGGTGGGGTTTGAACCCAGGACTCCAGCGCTGCAAGGCTGCAGTTCTAACCACTGCGCCACCGTGCTGCCCATGTCCCTGGCATTTTTCTTAAAATTCGAATTCAGTAAACCTATAAACAATGATAAAGTATAACTGCTGCATGGGCCACGACGTAAATATCTTAGAGCCTAGAGGCCATTTTTCTTTGCTTCCTTTACGGATTTAGCTCCTGAGTTCTGCAGATCTTGGCAGCTCATTCTCAGGATTAACCCTCTGATTTTAGGGTCAGGCTGTCCCCTGCCGAGGATTTGTGTGAGATTAAGGGGGTCATGTGAGGTCATTTTCTTTGCAGGCTGTATTCTGGTTCATTGTAGCTGCCGCCAATGCGGTCACTTTTAACTCTCTTCCTCTCTGCTACATCTATGAATACCTGTATATAGGGTCTGTTGGGGAGAGGGTCTGCATATTTGGTAAATGGGAACCCACCTGTGTGTATCCTAGCCCACATATTTGTACAGCCGTTTGCATGGACATTGCGCCCGGCTTGTTGTGCTTGGCACCCGCAGCATTTGTTGCATAGTTTACTTTGTGTTTTCTCATTGCAGGTTTCTGACCCAATCAGTACCTGCCATTACACCCCTCCCTGGTATCATCCAGAATCCGAAATGTCATATATTTCCAGTTTAACCCATTATCCACAAATATGGGAAAGTTTTGTTCGTTGATTCTCTAAAAGAGGAAAGAAGTCCTGGGGGTATAAAAACTTACATTCTCTGTCGCTTTGTTAGGTCATTAACGTTCCTGATCACATGGCTCAGGCCACTTTTTGCTCTGGCGTTCTGCATCCCAGGGTTTTAGGATCTTCAGACTATCACAGCTATTGTGTAACTGTCCCTTTAAGGCTAGGTTCACATTGCGTTAATGTGTGCACGCTAACGGACAGCGTTGCACGGCGAAAATGTCGCAATTAACGCCGTGCAACGGGTCCGTTAGCGTGCCCATTGACAGCAATGTAAATTTCTCCTGCAGCGCATCACTAGCGCGTGCCTTTTTCGGCTCGCGCTAGTGATGTGCCGTTCTTCTGTGACGCGCCTCGGTCGCTGCTTGCAGCGTCCGCGGCGCGCCCGAGGTCCGTTCCCCGCTCTCGCAGATCGGGGATCTGCGAGAGTGGGGACGTTAACGCGACCCCAAACACGGCCCCTAAATAAACATTGCGTTAGCGCAATCCGCTAGCGCTAAACGGATTGCCCTAACGCAATGTGAACCTAGCCTAAGACTTGGGGGGGGGGGGGTTATGGTTCCCTTTAGTAAACTTGAGTTTACTGTTGTGAAATAGATGAGGGGTTTGTTTGCATTTTTATTTAATAACTTGTTTAAGCAATATAATTAGAAACATTGTTGCAGATTCCTTAGGATAAAGTTGAGGTGTATTCCAAGGCGCTGAGTGTAGCTGCAGTTCCATGCTCGATTGTAGGAAAGTGACAAGTTGCAAAATCGCTGAGATCAAAGTTCACCCCAACAAGGTATCCTGTGCCTGCATCTTCCTTGCTGAGTAACCTCAATAATATGTCAGCTATCATCAAATATGTGACTATTGTCTTACACTCCGGCTCAGCGCTCACAAACAAGCAGAACCCTCATTAATCTGCTGCTGAGACCGGGAACCGGGCCGTACAATAGTGATTGTGTGTGGGCCGAAGTGAAAGTAAATGAGTACTCCGGTAACCAAAATATGAGGCAAAAATGAGATTCAGTGATAATGTAATACTGCCCCCTATGTACAAGAATATAACTACTATAATACTGCCCCCTATGTACAAGAATATAACTACTATAATACTGCCCCCTATGTACAAGAATATAACTACTATAATACTGCTCCTATGTACAAGAATATAACTACTATAATACTGCTCCTATGTACAAGAATATAACTACTATAATACTGCCACTATGTACAAGAATATAACTACTATAATACTGCCACTATGTACAAGAATATAACTACTATAATACTGCCACTATGTACAAGAATATAACTACTATAATACTGCTCCCTATGTACAAGAATATAACTACTATAATACTGCTCCTATGTACAAGAATATAACTACTATAATACTGCTCCTATGTACAAGAATATAACTACTATAATACTGCTCCTATGTACAAGAATATAACTACTATAATACTGCCACTATGTACAAGAATATAACTGCAGCCTGCAATAACCATTCTGCCGCCTCGCCAGAGCAGCCGCCTCACCACAGCCAGAGCTGCTGCACCTCCGAACTTCTGTCTCTTCCCCACTATCCCATAGAATGTAAGTCCGCAAGGACAGGGTCCTCTCCCCTCTGTACCAGTCTGTCACTGTAAACTTGTTTACTGTAAACAATATTTATAACCCTGTATGTAACCCCTTTCTCATGTACAGCACCATGGAATTAATGGTGCTATATAAATAAATATTATTTATTATTATTATTATTATTATTATTATTAACTACTATAATACTGTCCCCTATGTACAAGAATACAACTACTGTAATACTGCTCCTATGTGCAAGAATATAACTGCTATAACACTGCCCCCTATGTACAAGAATATAACTACTACTAGATGGTGGCCCGATTCTAACGCATCACGAATTCTAGAATTTGTATTGTAGTATATAGCCCAGCCCACGCAGTATATAGCAATATGGGCACCATATCTCTGTTTAAAAAAAAAAAAAAAAAAAAAATTAAAATAAAAAATAGTTATATACTCCCCTTCCGGCGGCCCCCGAATCCAGCCCAGGCGTTTAGCGATGCTCATCTCGACGCTCCGTTCCCAGTAATGCATTGCGGCAATAACACGTGATGATGTAGCGGTCTCGCGAGACCGCTACGTCATTTCCGGTCATCGCTGCAATGGATTCTTGGGACCGGAGCGTCGCAAGGAGCGGGAAAGGCACTGGAAGGTGAGAATATAATTTTTTTTATTATTTTTAACATTAGATCTTTTTACTATTGATGCTGCATAGGCAGCATCAGTAGTAAAAAGTAGGTCACACAGGGTTAATAGCAGCGTTAAGGGACTGCGTTACACCGCGTTATGCCGCGTGGTGTAACGCAGCCTGTTTAACGGACTGCTAAACCGCTATGAGGGCACTGACTGGAGGGCAGTAGAGGGGGGGGGGGGCACTGACTGGGATGGAGTAGGGAAGGGGAATTCGCAGGGGACTGTGCCCAGGCGGCCGCGACCAATCAGCGACGCGGGATTTCCATAACAGACAAACATACGGAAGTACCCCTTAGACGATTATATAGATAGATAATACTGCCCCCTATGTACAAGAATATAACTACTATAATACTGCCCCCTATGTACAAGAATATAACTACTATAATACTGCCCCTATGTACAAGAATATAACTACTAGAATACTGCCCCCAATGTACAAGAATATAACTACTGTATATACTCGAGTATAAGCCGAGATTTTCTGCCCCTTTTTTTTGGCTGAAAGTCCCCCTCTCGGCTTATACTCGAGTCAAACTAAAGGGTCGGCAGGGGAGGGGGAGCGGGGGGTCTGTCTAATTATACTCACTTGCTCCCGGCGTCGTCCCTGCACGTTCCTGGCTCACCGGCGCCCCAGCTTCTTCCTGTACTGAGCGGTCACATGGTACCACTCATTACAGTAATGAATATGCTGCTCTATCTCCCATAGGGGTGGAGCCGCATATCCATTACTGTAATGAGCGGTAACGGTGACCGCTCAGTACAGGGAGAAGCTGTGGCGCCAAGGAAGCAGCGACTGCACCACGCCAGGAGCAGGTGAGTATAATGGGGAGGGGGAGCGCTGCGCGATATTCACCTGCTTCTCGTTCCGGTGCCGCTCCATCTTCAGCGTCTTCTGCAGTGACGCTCAGGTCAGAGGGCGCACACTAACCACGTCATCACGCCCTCTGCCTGAACGTCAGTGCAGAAGACACTGAAGATGGAGCGGCCGGCGCCGGAACGAGGAGCAGGTGAATATTGAAAGTGCTGGGGGCCTGACAACGGAGAGGTGAGTATATAATTTTTTTTTTTTTTATCACAGCAACAGCAAATGGGGCAAGTGTCTGTATGGAGCATCTTATGGGGCCATAACGTTTGTGCAGCACTATATGGGGCAAGTGTCTGTATGGAGCATCTTATGGGGCCATAATTAACGTTTGTGCAGCATTGTATGGGGCAAATGTCTGTATGGAGCATCTTATGGGGCCATAATCAAGGTTTGTGTAGCATTATTTTGGGCAAATGTGTCTATGGAGCATCTTATGGGGCCATTATTAACCTTTATGCAGGATTATATGGGGCATATTTTAATATGGAGCATCTTATGGGGCCATCATAAACTTTATGAAGCATTATATGGGGCTCCTGATTCAATATGGATATTCAAAAACACTTAACCTACTGATGTCTCAATTAATTTTACTTTCATTGGTATCTATTTTTACTTTTGACATTTACCGGTAGCTGCTGCATTTTCCACCCTAGGCTTGTACTCGAGTCATTAAGTTTTCCCAGTTTTTTTGTGGCAAAATTAGGGGGTCGGCTTATACTCGGGTCGGCTTATACTCGAGTATACAGGTCCTTCTCAAAAAATTAGCATATAGTGTTAAATTTCATTATTTACCATAATGTAATGATTACAATTAAACTTTCATATATTATAGATTCATTATCCACCAACTGAAATTTGTCAGGTCTTTTATTGTTTTAATACTGATGATTTTGGCCTACAACTCCTGATAACCCAAAAAACCTGTCTCAATAAATTAGCATATTTCAACCGTCCAATCAAATAAAAGTGTTTTTTAATAACAAACAAAAAAACCATCAAATAATAATGTTCAGTTATGCACTCAATACTTGGTCGGGAATCCTTTGGCAGAAATGACTGCTTCAATGCGGCGTGGCATGGAGGCAATCAGCCTGTGACACTGCTGAGATGTTATGGAGGCCCAGGATGCTTCAATAGCGGCCTTAAGCTCATCCAGAGTGTTGGGTCTTGCGTCTCTCAACTTTCTCTTCACAATATCCCACAGATTCTCTATGGGGTTCAGGTCAGGAGAGTTGGCAGGCCAATTGAGCACAGTAATACCATGGTCAGTAAACCATTTACCAGTGGTTTTGGCACTGTGAGTGGGTGCCAGGAAGCATGAAGTGCTCCAAAATCTCCTGATAGCTAGCTGCATTGACCCTGCCCTTGATGAAACACAGTGGACCAACACCAGCAGCTGACATGGCACCCCACACCATCACTGACTGGGTACTTGACACTGGACTTCAGGCATTTTGGCATTTCCTTCTCCCCAGTCTTCCTCCAGACTCTGGCACCTTGATTTCCGAATGACATGCAAAATTTGCTTTCATCAGAAAAAAGTACTTGGGACCACTTAGCAACAGTCCAGTGCTGCTTCTCTGTAGCCCAGGTCAGGCGCTTCTGCCGCTGTTTATGGTTCAAAAGTGGCTTTACCTGGGGAATGCGGCACCTGTAGCCCATTTCCTGCACACGCCTGTGCACGGTGGCTCTGGATGTTTCCACACCAGACTCAGTCCACTGCTTCCTCAGGTTCCCCAAGGTCTGGAATCGGTCCTTCTCCACAATCTTCCTCAGGGTCCGGTCACCTCTTCTCGTTGTACAGCGTTTTCTGCCACATTGTTTCCTTCCAACCGACTTACCATTGAGGTGCCTTGATACAGCACTCTGGGAACAGCCTATTTGTTGAGAAATTTCTTTCTGGGTCTTACCCTCTTGCTTGAGGGTGTCAATGATGGCCTTCTTGACATCTGTCAGGTCGCTAGTCTTACCCATGATGGGGGTTTTGAGTAATGAACCAGGCAGGGAGTTTTTAAAAGCCTCAGGTATCTTTTGCATGTGTTTAGAGTTAATTAGTTGATTCAGAAGATTAGGGTAATAGGTCGTTTAGAGAACCTTTTCTTGATATGCTAATTTATTGAGACAGGTTTTTTGGGTTATCAGGAGTTGTAGGCCAAAATCATCAGTATTAAAACAATAAAAGACCTGACAAATTTCAGTTGGTGGATAATGAATCTATAATATATGAAAGTTTAATTGTAATCATTACATTATGGTAAATAATGAAATTTAACACTATATGCTAATTTTTTGAGAAGGACCTGTATACGGTACTAGAATACTGTGCCTCTAGATGGACTATACTATACGTTTGACATTTTTGTATGCTTTGTGCAATGATTTTTTTTCTGAGAAGTTTCTGGTCAGGTGTTGGTTGTGATGTAATCTCGGGGATCTGTTGTTGGATCTGCTCTGGACTAATCCTGCCTCTTGGCATCTGGGGTAGACTTTGTCATTGCTTCCGTCTTGCGTTCTTTATTTCCCTGTCCCCTTTCCAAGCCTTGTACCTAGGAGCCATGTATAACTGGTGGACGTGCCCCGCGGTTGAGCATACGGGGACACAGATCAGGATTTCCTCCTGCTCAGTGCGACATGGAATAATTCTGCCTTCCCATCTTTGCTTGCTTCATGATCTGCTGGTAGCATCTTTTTTTTTTTTTTTTGTTTAGCTGCTGCAGGATGTAATTTCCTGTCACTTGTATTTCATTATTAATATTTAAGTTGTGCGTGGAATTTTGCCCAAAATGGAGGGAAAGAGGAATTGTAACTGGGGAAATATGGCATGCAATAAATGTAAAAGTGTTTCTGAAATATATGCTTCAAGTCTTCTCCTCGGCCATCCATGAATCCATATAGGATTTTTTTGGCTTATCAGTGTCAGGTTAATGATCAGCCGAGCGCCTGTGATGTGATGAGGATGATTGACTTCACGTTGGAGACTTTGGACATCCATAAACCTGTCCTCATTAGGAAAGAAATACTGCAATTGTTTAATTGCTGCGACGTGACAACCCAGCCAGAAAGGGAAAGTGTGATCAGCCCTGTGCCCCCTGTATCCAGCGACTTTGCTTTCTTTTTATTTTATTTTGTGGGGGATTCACTCTTTTGGTTGGGGCTGCATCATTTCATGAGCTATTTTTTTGCAACACACATCCCCCTTATAGAAATGGATCTTTTGTGGCCCTACCAAGTGACGTACCTTGAAGCTCGTGGGCCCCGATGTAAAATCTTCAAATAGGGACCCGAATGATCATGGACTCTTTAATTGTATTGGTCTCATCATATGGACCAAAGCCACCTGTTGAGCCCCTCTAGGCTCTATGTTGCGGGTGCAACTTTTGCAAAGCGCCATAAATAACTAGTTGACAAGTAAAATAAAAAAAATTGCATGTTGATCACATGGTTTAGCAAGTGTTTGTGTCCATCTTTTTATTGTCACTTTGTGTGACTGGGAATCATTGGATATCATGGGGGGCTCAGGGTACCCACCCACCAATGTCTTGAGCAAAGAAGCCCCAAATACCCAGCGGCTTACTACAACAGAGGTTTTTCTTCTTGGTTTTTATGCTTGTTTCTTCTTGGTCTTTTGTGTTGTGAATTCCGCTCTTGGGCTCCCTCCGGTGGTTGTAAGTGGCACTTTTGTGAGTTCTGCTCTTGGGCTCCCTCCGGTGGTTTTGAGTGGAACTGCTGCTCCTTGGATTTAGCAGTCAGCAGCTGCTTCCACTGATCGTCTTTCTGGCTTGGCTATTTATCCTGGCTCTATCCTTCAGCCTGGGCCAGTTGTCAATGGTTCCTGGTTGGATTCACATCTCTGCTTGGATTTCCCTGATATTCTGACCAGTTCAGCAAAGATAAGTCCTTGCTTGTTCTTTTGCTGTGCATATATTGTGGACTTAATCGTTCAGCTCTTTCTATGTTTTTTCTTGTCCAGCTTGTCTATATGGATTTATTCAGTTCAGCTGGAAGCTCTGGGAAGCAGATTTACCCTCCACACCTTTAGTCAGGTGTGGAGATTTTTGTAAACTCTGTGGTGGATTTTTCTAGTTTTTTTTTATACTGACCGCACAGTATTCTGTCCTGTTCTATCTATCTAGCTAGAGTGGCCTCCTTTGCTACATTCTGATTTCATTCTGCGTATGTCATTTCCCTCTCCACTCAGTCAATATTTGTGGGGGGCTGCCTTTCCTTTGGGGATTTTCTCTGAGGCAAGATAGCTTTCCTGTTTCCATCTTTAGGGGTAGTTAGTCCTCTGGCTGTGACGAGGTGTCTAGGGAGTGACAGGAACATCCCACGGCTACTTCTAGTGTTGTGATAAGCTCAGGAACTGCGGTCAGTACAAGTACCACCTCCTCCAGAGCTCGTCCCATGTTGCTCCTAAACCACCAGTTCATAACACTTTTGACTACGTGACCCTTTCTACAGTCGTGCTGCATGCACAGTGACTATCCTATACCCTCCATAATAAGGCCACGGACTCAGTGGCTGATGTAAGATGCTGACTTGGCGAAAGTCTAATAGCAACGTTCTCCTGTATGTACATATGTACTTTATTATCAGTAGCCCCTTCGCTCCTCCTCGAGAGCTGCATTTACAGTATCTCGCATAGATAAGACAACGTGACCTGTAGACTTGTGATGACTTTCCATAGTGTCAGGCTTTAAGGACAGTGGCATGATAAACCAAAAAAAAAAGAAAAGTTAATGAGTTTGAACTTTCTTGAAGGAGCCATCACGCCCATCTATTGGACTCTGCCCGGCTTTGTATAGAGAGAAACGTCTTTGAATCGCCATGAGCAGTTGGGGCCCCTGATTCTGAACTGCAGGAGAAACTATAAAAACTGGTGATCCCAATGCGTGCATGCACACATTTGTACCAGTCAGAATTTTGGCCACCCATCTTCATGCAGTTGTTGTCCTTATCCTTAATGGAATGTGCACATTGCAGAGTCAGACTGGAGGCAGCAAAACCACAAAGAAAGGAATAAGTATGTGTTACACCTTTGTTTCCTCCTGGTGCCCACCTTTTACTCTATTGACAGCTTTACATCCCCCTTGACTTTCTCTCTAGCAACTTCATCAGGTTTATTACCTGGACTAGCTCCATCAGTCCTGAATGTGTTCCCAGAGGAGCGGAGTATTTGTTCTGCTTTGACTTCATTCTGTGTCCAACTCATCCTAAACCATCTCACTTGGGTTGATATCAATAATTGGGGAGGCAATGTCTTCTTACACAGCCTCCATATCTCTCCATGCCTACATGACCTGGAGGTGTTGGGGTCATCGTCCTGTTGCAGCACAAGTCATGGTCCCACTCACTGCAAACCAGATGGGTCGGTGGTCATTGCATAATGCTGTGGTAGCCATGCTGACGAAGTTGAACTTTGCTGCATCTTACAAAGCCACAGTGGATGATTCCAAAAGTTTCTAATTTTGACTCCTCAGACCACTGTATAGGTTTCCCCTGATCTAATATTGAGTCATTGTGTTGGTTCAACCAAACAAGTTTCTTCATGTTTGCGGTCGCCAGTAGCTGCTTTTTTGCAGTAACACAACAATAAAGGCTGCTTCTTGCAGTCTCCTCTGGACAGATGATGTTGAGTTGGCTTCTACTTAAAGGGAACCTGTCACCTGAATTTGGCAGGACCGGTTTTGGGTCATATGGGCGGGGTTTTCAGGTGTTTGATTCACCCTTTCCTTACCCGCTGGCTGCATGCTGGCCGCAATATTGGATTGAAGTTCATTCTCTGTCCTCCGTAGTACATGCCTGCATAAGGCAATATTGCCTTGCACTGGCGTGTACTCCGGAGGACAGAGAATGAACTTCAATCCAATATTGCGGCCAGCATGCAGCCAGCGGGTAAGGAAAGGGTGAATCAAACACCCGAAAACCCCGCCCATATGACCCAAAACCGGCCCCGCCAAATTCAGGTGACAGGTTCCCTTTAATTATTTTTGTGTACTGTTATCTGAAGTGCTGTCAATTTGAGCTTTGTGACTCTGATGAACTTATCCTCTGCAGCAGAGGTAATTCTTAATCTTCTTTTCCTGGATTGGTATTCATGACCAGTTTCACCTTATTGAATGATAATTTTCATGACTGAAAGTGAAGATGCCCTCAAGTACTTGTAATTTACCTGATTCTGACCTCCATGATAGGCCTTACGGGTGACAGAGACACCCAGGGTCCCAGAAAGAGGTTTGTCCGCACAGAAGTTGAACACTGCTCCAGTCCAGCTGCAGTGGACGACTGAACTGAACTCTGGACCTGGGTACTTCTGATTTGTTTTCTTTACTTTTCTCATTTAATTTTTATCTTCCTGTTTGCTTGTTTTTGGATTTTTTTTTTTTTTATCCTGACGCCTCATGTAACAGAAGGGACATTTTACATTGCTCATGCTTTTTTGGACTTGTCCTCATCAAGGAAACATAAATGAGGAATCTCAATGTTCTGCCAAAGTGTTGTGCTGTTTGCATACACTTACTGTGTACTTATGGGGATTGTCGTGTGCAGGAGCTCGACCCGTCACGTATTAAGGAAGAGGGTGAAAATCTGATTTTTAAAGGGACATCTTACAGATAAATTGTGAGCGCATGGATATATTTGAAGTCCCTGCACCATGTTCATATGAATGCATAATTATGTTTTTTTTTTTTTTTTTTCGGGGGGGGGGGGGAGAGAGAGTATGTTTGTGTTAACATACTTTCATTTTGCCAAAATCATGTAAGGTTATTAAAAGTAAAAAAAAAAAAAAAAGTGGTGAGGCGATATTATGACAATGTGGTCCCTCCTCTTCGCTCTAAACTTGTAATTTGACCTGGAACCGTGAAATAGATTTGTTTGTTTTTCTCTTTAAAATATCTAATGTTAATAGGATGGAAACATCCTAGTTGGTTGAAACTGCTGCTGCTGTCTGCAGGAATAGAAACTCCAACCATTGTTACTTTTTTGTTGCACACTTTATATGTATATTTTTATTTCCACGATTTATTTTGCTATTTATCTGCCTGTTCTAGATATTACAGGACACAGGGATGTGCCAGGGGCTGTGAGTCCAGGCTCCGGATGATGCACATGTAAATGATGAGCTGGTTTTCTTAGCAGATAGGGGAGGAGTTCCTGCGTATCTAAACCTCTGCGCACCCTTTTACTCACTCTTTCTGTACATTCTGCAGCTCAGGGACTGTCAGAAGATCTCCTCTAGGCTGGTGAGCTCTAATTTCTATCATAGAAACTCTCCAATATTTTAGATTGTAGTTTTGGTTTTGCATTTAAAGGGGTAGTCCTCTGTATTCAGGTGCAGACCCTTTAAGACCGAGTGGACCCTTTATGGCTGCAATAAGACAAACTCATTTGCTTCACCTATACTTGGTACATGGCACATTACCGCTCAATTGTGAACCCCAATATTCTTTTACTGGAGTCCTGGATGCTGAGATACAGGGAGCTGTTTTCGGGGTCACCACTGACTTTCTTGTTCCCTCCATGTCACAGGCTGATAGAGGAGAAGCTCTAACACTTTAGGAGACTGCAAACAGCACCTCATGTCTCAGCCTTCTCAACCACCATGTTTAATAAGGGAGACACAGACTATTTGGGGTTCACTATTGCAGAACTGTGCAACTTAATTGGGAGTAAAGGGATAATTAGGAGACACATTTTAGTGCATGACGTGTCCATGTTTTTCTTTATCGCCCTCTTGGGCATCGCTGCCTCCAATATCCTGCTCATTCACACTGATTCTTGAATCCCTTTCTTCAATCACATTTGTGATTAACTTTCTTTTTGTTGCACAATCCATTTATCTTATTTATGAGAAGTGCCCAAAACTTCTTATTGCACGTGCCCTTATATCAAGCGCTAGGTTTTGACTTGCTTTCACTTTATTCCCCTTCTTTTTTTTTTTTTTTTTTTTTTTAATGTTTTTCTTCACTTTTTTATTCATGTTATTCCTTTTTTTTTATTTTGTACGGGTTTTTTTAGAACATTTTTGCACTCTTTTCATCTTCCTTATTTCACTTTCACTTTGTCCTGCAGCGCCTCCACAGGAGCAATGAAGTATTGTATAACTCCAAAAGGACACTGTAAGGCCAAGATGCAAACATTGAATATATGAGATCAGAACCACATTACTGCTATATAGACTATACTTAGAAAAATGAAGGGACTTATCTCACAAATTGGCCAATGCATGAGCCCATCAGCCACGACAAGGCCTCCTTTCCTTGATGGGGCCCTAAGCTGAATATTTATCATGCATGCCTCGCCCTCTGCATTTGCAGCTTTTAGCCCAGGAGAGGCATGTTTGATAAATATCCATGTTGAAATACGATGTAGCAATCTTTCTGATTTCCCGCTGATGTTTCCTTTGTGATCTGATTAAACTTCTACAGGATGAAATCTGTTTCAGGCATTCAGTGCTCCTTTCCAGACTTGCTCAATATTCTCCCCATAAAAGCCCAGGTTATGTAACGCCACGTGCCATCACCTGGTAGAACCCGTACAGGGACTTGCGCACTCCCATTTATGCATTGAGCGGGTCCACTATTGATTTACAGACTATCGGGGGTAATGACAGGGACCCCATAACACAGACGGTAATAGGGTGCACTCTGACAACGCTAACACCAAGGACAGACGGCTATCTTAATTACACTTATTTGGTACAAACTGCATTTGGTCCAATCTAATGTGATTACCTGTAATAATCATGATCCATTAGATGTCCTTCTTACAGCAGAGAACAAGCCGCAGGTGACAAGCGACCTTTCCCAACGTAATCAGGTTACTGAGATAAGACCCAAATGTACAGTCATACAGCTCATGTATGTACACAGTGACTGCACCAGCAGAATAGTGAGCTCAGCTCTGGGGTATAATACAGGATGTAACTCAGGATCAGTATAGGATCAGTAATGTAATGTATGTACACAGTGACTGCACCAGCAGAATAGTCAGTGCAGCTCTGGGGTATAACACAGGATGTAACTCAGGATCAGTAATGTATGTACACAGTGACTGCACCAGCAGAATAGTGAGCTCAGCTCTGGGGTATAACACAGGATGTAACTCAGGATCAGTAATGTATGTACACAGTGACTGCACCAGCAGAATAGTGAGTGTAGCTCTGGGGTATAACACAGGATGTAACTCAGGATCAGTACAGGATCAGTAATGTAATGTATGTACACTGTGACTGCACCAGCAGAATAGTGAGTGTAGCTCTGGGGTATAACACAGGATGTAACTCAGGATCAGTACAGGATCACTAATGTATGTACACAGTGATTGCACCAGCAGAATAGTGAGTGTAGCTCTGGGGTATAACACAGGATGTAACTCAGGATCAGTACAGGATCAGTAATGTAATGTATGTACACTGTGACTGCACCAGCAGAATAGTGAGTGCAGCTCTGTGGTATAATACAGGATGTAACTCAGGATCAGTAATGTAATGTATGTACACAGTGACTGCACCAGCAGAATAGTGAGCTCAGCTTTGGAGTATAATACAGGATGTAACTCAGGATCAGTACAGGATCAGTAATGTAATGTATGTACACAGTGACTGCACCAGCAGAATAGTGAGTGCAGCTCTGGGGTATAATACAGGATGTAACTCAGGATCAGTACAGGATCAATAATGTAATGTATGTACACAGTGACTGCACCAGCAGAATAGTGAGTGCAGCTCTGTGGTATAATACAGGATGTAACTCAGGATCAGTATAGGATCAGTAATGTAATGTATGTACACAGTGACTGCACCAGCAGAATAGTCAGTGCAGCTCTGGGGTATAACACAGGATGTAACTCAGGATCAGTAATGTATGTACACAGTGACTGCACCAGCAGAATAGTGAGCTCAGCTCTGGGGTATAACACAGGATGTAACTCAGGATCAGTAATGTATGTACACAGTGACTGCACCAGCAGAATAGTGAGTGTAGCTCTGGGGTATAACACAGGATGTAACTCAGGATCAGTACAGGATCAGTAATGTAATGTATGTACACTGTGACTGCACCAGCAGAATAGTGAGTGTAGCTCTGGGGTATAACACAGGATGTAACTCAGGATCAGTACAGGATCACTAATGTATGTACACAGTGATTGCACCAGCAGAATAGTGAGTGTAGCTCTGGGGTATAACACAGGATGTAACTCAGGATCAGTACAGGATCAGTAATGTAATGTATGTACACTGTGACTGCACCAGCAGAATAGTGAGTGCAGCTCTGTGGTATAATACAGGATGTAACTCAGGATCAGTAATGTAATGTATGTACACAGTGACTGCACCAGCAGAATAGTGAGCTCAGCTTTGGAGTATAATACAGGATGTAACTCAGGATCAGTACAGGATCAGTAATGTAATGTATGTACACAGTGACTGCACCAGCAGAATAGTGAGTGCAGCTCTGGGGTATAATACAGGATGTAACTCAGGATCAGTACAGGATCAATAATGTAATGTATGTACACAGTGACTGCACCAGCAGAATAGTGAGTGCAGCTCTGTGGTATAATACAGGATGTAACTCAGGATCAGTACAGGATCAGTAATGTATGTACACAGTGACTGCACCAGCAGAATAGTGAGTGCAGCTCTGGAGTATAATACAGGATGTAACTCAGGATCAGTAATGTATGTACACAGTGATTGCACCAGCAGAATAGTGAGTGTAGCTCTGGGGTATAATACAGGATGTAACTCAGGATCAGTACAGGATCAGTAATGTAATGTATGTACACTGTGACTGCACCAGCAGAATAGTGAGCTCAGCTTTGGAGTATAATACAGGATGTAACTCAGGATCAGTACAGGATCAATAATGTAATGTATGTACACAGTGACTGCACCAGCAGAATAGTGAGTGCAGCTCTGTGGTATAATACAGGATGTAACTGAGGATCAGTACAGAATCAGTAATATAATGTATGTACACAGTGACTGCATCAGCAGAATAGTGAGTGCAGCTCTGGAGTATAATACAGGATGTAACTCAGGATCAGTACAGGATCAGTAATGTATGTACACAGTGACTGCACCAGCAGAATAGTGAGTGCAGCTCTGGAGTATAATACAGGATGTAACTCAGGATCAGTAATGTATGTACACAGTGACTGCACCAGCAGAATAGTGAGTGCAGCTCTGGAGTATAATACAGGATGTAACTCAGGATCAGTACAGGATCAGTAATGTATGTACACAGTGACTGCACCAGCAGAATAGTGAGTGCAGCTCTGGAGTATAATACAGGATGTAACTCAGGATCAGTAATGTAAGTACACAGTGACTTATCGGCTCATCTGCTTTAAAGGACCAATCTGCAGTTGGTGCCAGTAAAAGGCCGGGGCCGTTCCCAGGGGCCACTGTCTGGACAGATAAACGTCTAATAAAACGGGATACGTTTTCTCTGCTCCTCTGCTGATGACAGCCAGGTGAATCATGGCCCTTCTACCTAAATATTGTCCATCGCCTCCTTCCATCTAGCACTCAGGGGTTTGGTAGTTGTTCTTTGTTACTTTGTATCTTCCACTGTTCTTAGTATGTAACAATGTTCCTGAAGTATTTTTTTTTTTTAAGGATTGATAGAGGGAATAGCTGTTGAAGGTTTTCAAAATGTCCCACATACACGATAGTATGACCACGTCTGATCCGCACGGTGGGCATCACCATCCCACCACAGGTGGGCACCACCACCCCACCACACCTGAGCACAATCATGGAGGCGAAGGGTCTATGCATATGATGGTGAGTACTAGTCCTGAGTGCTCATAATTCCTTCCACCTTTTATAGGGTCTCCCATGGCGGGCCAACATCTTGGCAGTGACTTGTATGCCAGGTGGGCCATAATGCCCTCCTGTCTGCAAATGGGAGATAGTGGAAATTCTATCTGGTGAGGAAATTCCTTGCAGATGGCCGCTGACACATTCTTTTATTTTTCCACAGCACATGACTTTTTATTTCGGATACGAGAACGTGGAGCTTCTGTTCACGGGATTGGTGATCAATACAGCAGGAGGTCAGTACGTGCTCTCATATCTACGGTACATTTAACCCTTCCCTGCTGCTGATTCCTCATCTTGGAAGTAGTGGAGTCAGAGTATGACTGCAGGATCAGACTTCCCAAGGCTTGTTTGTACTCAGTTACTATGGAGACACATAGCTCTGCATAGGAGCTGCATACACTTGACATTAGATTAATTCTTGTTCCCCTTCATTCTCAGCATTACTGGTGTCCTGGAGGTCGAAGACCAACTAATCTTAGTGATTGTGTAGTCTACCTGTGTATCAGCACCATGTGAAATGGCAGTGTAATTTCTCTTCTGCTACTCTGTTACAGTGTATCGGTGCAGGTAAAATGTCGCTTTAAAATGCACGTACTAATCTGTTTCTTTCTACCTTACATGGTAATAGAAATGGCCGGAGCCTTTGTGGCGGTCTTTCTGCTCGCTCTGTTGTACGAGGGACTGAAGATCTCCCGCGAATCTTTGCTCAGGAAGTCGCAAGTCAGCATCCGCTATAACTCTATGCCGGTACCAGGACCCAACGGCACCACCCTGATGGAGACTCACAAGACTGTAGGGTAAGAAGAGGGCTCGGCCATCCTTCCATGTTGTGCAAACAGTGGAGACTATTATTGCTATTGAGTATCTTATTCTGCAGCCGCATCGCCCTTTTCTCCTGCCCATATTGGATTTCCCCTTTTAAATAATGCTATATTTATTCTTTCATCCAGACAGCAGATGCTGAGCCTGCCCCACGTTTTCCAGACCTTTCTGCACATCATCCAAGTCGTGGTCAGCTACTTCCTTATGTTGGTATTCATGACCTACAACGCCTACCTGTGCATCGCCGTGGCAGCCGGAGCAGGCACCGGCTACTTCCTCTTCAGCTGGAAGAAGGCTGTGGTGGTGGATATAACTGAACATTGCCATTAATGAAGGGTCGGCACCCCAAGGCTTTGGGTGATGGGACATCTGGAGACTCTGGCACAGAGCTCTGCCTCCTTGACAAATGATGATGGGCGACCAACGCAACCAAATCCTCCGATGCCTTTATCTTATATCAGATGTCTATTACTTTCACCTTGATGTCCTCGTACTTAAGGATTTCTTGACCACGCCTTTGCCAGTAATGGATTGTCTATGGTCTGTTCCTTGAGGAACACACCGCTGTCATTTCTGTTCCTCGAATTACTCTGTCAATGTCTCCCTTAACCAGTAGGGGGCACAATTGATGCAATCCAAGCCTTATAATCCTAGTTGATGGTCGACTTGGACAATTCCTTAATTATGTAAATCCATATCCAATCGGTGATGTTTTCTATTTTTAATTCATCCTATTTTTAAGACAAATTCCATTTCAATCACAATTATACGTAATTACTAAAAATCAATTGCCTATACAGGTGAATCTTTACTTGCCAATGGCATGTAAGCCCCTCCCCTGCAGTCACACCCCCGAGGATCTTCTCAAGATCTCAATTTACCCTTTTTTTGACAATTAGGTGCAGTACAAAAGATAGACTCAAAAACAAAATGAAGTTGTCACAAAAGTGACCTGTAATGTAGATTACAAAAATCTTCTTTTTTAAGTTTCAGCTTTTTTTATTTAAAATCTTATTTTATGTACCGTATATATTTTCTAGAGAATAAATGTATGATTGTTTTGTTTTTTTTGTTCCAATAGTTGAAACCTTAAAAATATTCAATCCTTTTAATAAAATATTAATAGTGGCAGTTTGCAAATGGTGTGATTTTCATTTATTTAATTTTCAAACTGATAGTGGTGATTAAACTAAAAATATGAAGTCAGAAATATAACCAAACCACAAATTCCAAAGAGGTTTCATAATTATACTTTACATTTAAAAAAACAGACACTGATTAATTGCATCCTGACTTATACTACAGAGCTGCATTTACACTTTTATCAGCATCAAAGCTGAAAACTTTCGCCGTTCCGTAGTTAATATATTGTCAACTGATTTAGGAAAATCAAAGTACCCCACTACTGTGCTAAAAGAGCTCAGCTAAGGGGGCTTTCTGGCACTTGTTTGTTGGCCACGTCGGGACTTGCGTCCGAAGCCTACACAAAACTGGGATTTGGACATGTGCCAACGGGGCCATAGACTATAAGGATATGTGTCCACGTTCATGAAACGCTGCGTTTTTGACGCAGCATGCCTAAAAAAACGCAGCGTCCAGATGTTACAGCATAGTGGAGGGGATTTCATGAAATCCCGTCTCCACTATGCAGTAAAAGACGCATGTGGCACACCCGAGAAAACTCACATGCGGCGCGTCTTTTAAGAACGCAGCATGTCCTTACATTGCAGAAAAAACTCAAGGACAATGCAGGTGACCTGCCAGTAACCTCAGGTGCAGATTTGGTCAGGATTTTACCTGCATAAAATCCTGACCAAATCCTGAAGCAATCCTGAGCGTGGACACATACCCTAAGGGTATGGCTCCACGGTCCGGAGGGGCGGCACATCCGGGATCATCGCACCCCTCGCCATAGGGCCCTGTGATATGCCTTGCGGGGACGCTGCGTCTCTGCAAGGTGTACGGACATGCTGCGATCTTAAAAGACGCGCAGCATGTCCGGAGTCGCAGGGCCGCCGCGTGCGGGTTTCCACGCATAGTGGAGACGGGATTTCCTAAAATCCCCTCCACTATGCTGGAACATCTGGACGCTGCTTGTTTGATGCTGCAGCGTCAAACAAGCAGCGTTTACTTACTGTGGAAACATACCCTCATGGTGCTCACAGCGTGAAAGTGTGCTCTCACGTGCATTATTTTCAGGCCTGTAAACCTACTGGAGGCGGCACTCAGACATAGTAGACTGCGGATGCCAGAATGCAGTGTGAAAGCATTCTTTATTGTTCAGGTGTCTGTCTATAAAAGCAAGCCAAGAGTTTTCAACAACTAGTGGAATAGTGAAGTGCAGCTCTGGAGTATAATACAGGATGTAACTCAGGATCTGTAATGTATGTACACAGTGATTGCCCAAGCAGAATAGTGAGTGCAGCTCTGGAAGTATAATATTAAGTGCTATTATACCACAATATAACAGATTCCTGATTTATTTAGCTTGTATTATGTTTTCAGAGTTTAATTACCAAAAGTGACATCATTGATCCCTACACCGTTGGTATTTCGGGTCATGAGATTTTGTTACCATCATGCTCCAGTCTGAATATGACCCCAAGCAAAGCGAATGCAGATTTTGTTCTGGGCTACATAAGGATTGGTCTGTTGTGCAGCATACTGACCATTAAGCCTGGTGTGTAGAAGGAAGACAAAGAGCCACTGGGGGAGACAAGGGCTCAAAGGGAGAACGATTACTTTAATCAAGGTTCGTGTCTCTGCACTGAACAGTCACTTTCATCAGGCCCATGGATTCTCCCTGGTAATGGCTGACAACAGGAGGCAAGCAATTGCAGATCAAATATAGATGTTAAAATATCCTTTCTTAAACGGTTATGCCACTAATATAAATTTTTGAACCCTGCATATTTCATTTTCTTTTAAATGCCATCCTCCCTCCATGCACAACCCCTGGGGTCCATATTCTGCAACATTTTGCCTGTTACAATACGTTAATAAATCCAGTTTTCACATCCAAACCCCAGTTCACTAAAGTAAGAAAGTGAAAAACCCCAGTGGGCCACAGGTTATAGGTGACATTGATGCACATTGTTCATCTCTGTTCTAGGAGCCCCTCCATCAATGGGACAGCAAAGTCTTAATTGCTGGAGTCCCCCCAGATGCTAGAACTCAAAGTTTCCAAACTGTGTTGTGTGACTGTTGGGTTTTGGCTGTGGCTTGTACCCAATTCTATCGTGTATAGTCTGCTCTCGCGTCTTCGCATCAGTGCTGAGGGGGACTGCGGCAGCGTCTGGCTCATTGGATGACAGGTCCACCTCCTCCCGCTGCTTCTTCCGACTCTGCAGAGAAAAGGACACCGTGGTAACAGAAAAAATTATTTTCACAGCTGAGTATTCATTCTAGACAATCTCCATCTCTCCCGACCCTGATAGTTTGTTACACCGTATCAGTCTGCAATCACAGAGCATTTTCTGACATATACCTCCAATCTGGCTTCCGCCCCCACCACTCCACCGAAACTGCTCTGACCAAAATTACTAATGACTCACTCACAGCCAAAGCTAACAGACAGTTCTCCATCCTCCTCCTTCTCAACCTGTCCACTGCATTCGACACAGTCGGCTACTGCTACAGATTCTTTCTTCCCTCGGCATCAAAGGCCTTGTCCTGTCCTGGATTGCCTCATAACTTTCCAACCGCACATTTAGCGTTTCCCACTCCCACACTACCTCCTCACCCGCCCCCTCTCTGTTGGAGTCCCCCAAGGCTCTGTCCTAGGGCCCCTGCTTTTTTCCATCTATACCCTTGGCCTAGGACAAATCAAAGTCCCATGGCTTCCAGTACCACCTGTATGCGGACGACACTCAGATCTACCTCTCTGGCTCAGATGTCGCCTCTCTCCTGTCCTGAATCCTGGAGTATCTGTCAGCCATATCCTCCTTCTTCACCTCTCGCTTCCTAAAACTCAATGTAGACAAAACCGAACTCATCATCTTTCCCCCATCTCACGTATCCCCCCCCTACCTGATCTATTATGGTAAACGGCATCGCGCTCTCGCCCGCACCTGAAATCCGCTGCCTCGGGGTAACTCTCGAGTCTGCCCTGTCCTTCAAACTCTTGCCACGTCCTGTCGCCTCCAACTCAAAAATATTGCCAGAATCCGTCCCTTCCTCAGCGCACAATCTACTAAAACTCTTGTGCATACCCTAATCATCTCCCGCCTCGACTACTGCAACACCCTCCTCTGTGGCCTCCCCGCTAACACCCTTGCACCACTCCAGTCTGTCCTCAACTCTGCTGCTTGGCTAATCCACCTCTCCTCCCCTCTGCAAATCCCTCCACTGGCTCCCAATTCCCCAACCAATCCAGTTCAAACTACTAACACTGACCTACAAAGCCATCCACAACCTGTCCCCTCCCTATATCTCTGAACTAGTCTCCCACTATCTACCCTCACGTACTCTCCAATCCTCCCAAGACCTCCTACTCTCCTCCACACTTATTCGTTCCTCACACAACAGCCTCCAATATTTCTCCCGAATATCCCCCATCCTAGGGCAATTCCATGCCTCAACATGTCCGACTATCCACCACCCCTCGGATCCTTCAGACGGAACCCGAAAACCCATCTCTTCAGGAAAGCCTACAGCCTGCAATAACCATTCTGCTGCCTCACCAACCACCCGAGCTGCTGCCACGTCGTCGCCGCCGCCTCACCACCACCCGAGCTGCAGCACCGCGACCTCCTGTGTCTTCCCCATTATCCCGAAGAATGTAAGTCCGCAAGGACAGGGTCCTCTCCCCTCTGTACCAGTCTGTCATTGTAAATTTGTTTACTGTTAACGATATCTATAACCCTGTATGTAGCCCCTTTTCACATGTACAGCACCATGGAATTAATGGTGCTATATAAATTAATAATAATATACAATTGTAACACACGTGAAACGTTTCCATTCACTGACAGGAAGCACAAATTTTTTTATACAGTGGTGATCTGAAATAAAGTATACTAGAAAAGTGTTACTTATAACATAACGAACCCCTTCATTGTTCTCAGAACCAGAAATCAATTTCTGCATAGAAATCTCCTCACCACAGGGTGACAGTGCAATATCCAACAGAGGGAGAGGATTGGGGACTATTCTACTTTTCTCACCTCCAGATCTTTCCGGATGTTCTCAAACTCCTCAATGTCATCCAGTTTCAGCTCCAGGCGGGTGGGCTTCCTGCGTAGCATCTTATAAACTGCACAGAGGGAAGAGCTGTTAGTATACAGCAGAGTAATGCAACTATAAGACTACTACCCCCATCATGTCTGCTGAGCCATGTATCTAATCCTATCCTGCGATACTGTCTGCTGAGCTGTGTATCTAATCCTATCCTGTGTGATACTGTCTGCTGAGCCGTGTATCTAATCCTCTCCTGTGTGATACTGTCTGCTGAGCTGTGTATCTAATCCTATCCTGTGTGATACTGTCTGCTGAGCCGTGTATCTAATCCTATCCTGTGTGATACTGTCTGCTGAGCTCTGTATCTAATCCTATCCTGTGTGATACTGTCTGCTGAGCTGTGTATCTAATCCTCTCCTGTGTGATACTCTCTGCTGAGCTCTGTATCTAATCCTATCCTGTGTGATACTGACTGCTGAGCCGTGTATCTAATCCTATCGTGTGATACTGACTGCTGAGCTATGTATCTAATCCTATCCTGTGGGATACTGTCTGCTGAGCTGTGTATCTAATCCTATCCTGTGTGATACTGTCTGCTGAGCCGTGTATCTAATCCTATTCTGTGTGATACTGTCTGCTGAGCCGTGTATCTAATCCTATTCTGTGTGATACTGTCTGCTGAGCCGTGTATCTAATCCTATTCTGTGTGATACTGTCTGCTGAGCCGTGTATCTAATCCTATTCTGTGTGATACTGTCTGCTGAGCCGTGTATCTAATCCTATCCTGTGTGATACTGTCTACTGAGCCGTGTATCTAATCCTATCCTGTGTGATACTGTCTGCTGAGCCGTGTATCTAATCCTATTCTGTGTGATACTGTCTGCTGAGCCGTGTATCTAATCCTATCCTGTGTGATACTGACTGCTGAGCCGTGTATCTAATCCTATCCTGTGTGATACTGTCTGCTGAGCCGTGTATCTAATCCTATTCTGTGTGATACTGTCTGCTGAGCTGTGTATCTAATCCTATCCTGTGTGATACTGTCTGCTGAGCCGTGTATCTAATCCTATTCTGTGTGATACTGTCTGCTGAGCCGTGTATCTAATCCTATCCTGTGTGATACTGACTGCTGAGCCGTGTATCTAATCCTATCCTGTGTGATACTGTCTGCTGAGCTGTGTATCTAATCCTATCCTGTGTGATACTGTCTGCTGAGCCGTGTATCTAATCCTATTCTGTGTGATACTGTCTGCTGAGCCGTGTATCTAATCCTATCCTGTGTGATACTGTCTGCTGAGCCGTGTATCTAATCCTCTCCTGTGTGATACTGTCTGCTGAGCCTTGTATCTAATCCTATACTGTGTGATACTGTCTGCTGAGCCGTGTATCTAATCCTGTCCTGTGTGATACTGTCTGCTGAGCCGTGTATCTAATCCTGTCCTGTGTGATACTGTCTGCTGAGCCGTGTATCTAATCCTGTCCTGTGTGATACTGTCTGCTGAGCCGTGTATCTAATCCTAGATACAGTTATGATGGATGCATCTCAGCTGTACCTCTTGCGCACTCTGTCCAGGGCACATCACCCTCCTCGGTCTCCTCACCTGTCCTGTCTTCCTGGCACCACAGCTACTTCCGCCCTCTCTTCTGACTTCCGGTGTCCGTCATTTCCCCCCTCTGATGACCCGGAAACAGTTAAGGTAACGTGTAGCGGCTGTTGGAGGTGGAGAGCGGATAATTGGCGTTATTTCTCCGGTAATTCCTGACATTAATCTCCCCTCACCGGCGTCATGTTCTGTCATGTTCTGTCAGCAGCCAGTGGGGACTGAGCTCCTCAGTATAGCGCCTCAGTGCTGTCTGTACCTGCCCCTGCCTTGTGTAGCCGAGACCCCGGACAGGAAAAGCTGCCTCATTATTAGTGATATTTAGTGTGTCAGAGAGAGGACATCAACCATGGGGGTGACAGAAATACCGGCCCCCTAACGTTAGCTGAGCCCCCTAACCTTATAGCTGAGCCCCCTAACCTTATGGCGGAGCCCCCTAACCTTATGGCGGAGCCCCCTAACCTTATAGCTGAGCCCCTAACCTTATGGCGGATCTCCCTAAACTTATAGCGGATCTCCTTAACCTTATGGCGGAGCCCCCTAACCTTATAGCGGAGCTCCTAACCTTATAGCTGAGCCCCCTAACCTTATGGCGGAGCCCCCTAACCTTATAGCGGAGCTCCTAACCTTATAGCGGAGCCCCCTAACCTTATGGCGGAGCCCCCTAACCTTATGGCGGAGGCCCCTAACCTTATGGCGGAGCCCCCTGACCTTATAGCGGAGCCCCCTGACCTTATAGCGGAGCCCCCTAACCCTATAGCGAAGCCCCTAACCTTATTGCCACCGCAAACCCAAGGCTCCCTAACCTTATACAGAAGCCCCCTAACCTTATAGCGGCCGCTGACCATAGGCCCCAAACCTTATTACAGCCCCTTAACGGAGCCCTGAACCTTATATCCACCCAGAACGGACCCCTAATATAATAGACCCTCATTTATTATAGTGTTTTTCCTCTTCCACAGCAGACATGTCGGACGATGAGGGAGCACCTGTGGTGAAGAAGTCTCGTATTTTCTACGGCAGTTTGGCAGATAAAGAAAAGGAGCGAATCTCCAAGGGGGAGACGTCTCTGGGGAAAGCCGCTGTGAGGGCTGGCATAGAGTCCGGGAACATCAATATCGGAGGAGGTGACTGAGACATTGTCTTACCGATACGTTGCTGATCGTTCTCCAGGATTTATCATGAAAAGTTGTCACTTTCAAATTTGCATTGTCTTTTTATTTTCAAGATCTTTGCTTGCAGTCAGTGAATGGAATCATTCCTGTTTACATCCAGAGGGTTAAAATTGTTACAGACCTAGCAATGCTTACAAGGCGAGGGTTTCCTGCAATTGCAACCAGTCTTCACAATCCTATGACTTCAGTCGGATGCATTTTATCTGCACTGATACATTGTAACAAATCATCAGCATGTGCACTGGTGCTGTTAAGGGGTTATTTTCAAAAAATCAAGTAATACAGGTCCTTCTCAAAAAATTAGCATATAGTGTTAAATTTCATTATTTACCATAATGTAATGATTACAATTAAACTTTCATATATTATAGATTCATTATCCACCAACTGAAATTTGTCAGGTCTTTTATTGTTTTAATACTGATGATTTTGGCCTACAACTCCTGATAACCCAAAAAACCTGTCTCAATAAATTAGCATATCAAGAAAAGGTTCTCTAAACGACCTATTACCCTAATCTTCTGAATCAACTAATTAACTCTAAACACATGCAAAAGATACCTGAAGCTTTTAAAAACTCCCTGCCTGGTTCATTACTCAAAACCCCCATCATGGGTAAGACTAGCGACCTGACAGATGTCAAGAAGGCCATCATTGACACCCTCAAGCAAGAGGGTAAGACCCAGAAAGAAATTTCTCAACAAATAGGCTGTTCCCAGAGTGCTGTATCAAGGCACCTCAATGGTAAGTCTGTTGGAAGGAAAAAATGTGGCAGAAAACGCTGTACAACGAGAAGAGGTGACCGGACCCTGAGGAAGATTGTGGAGAAGGACCGATTCCAGACCTTGGGGAACCTGAGGAAGCAGTGGACTGAGTCTGGTGTGGAAACATCCAGAGCCACCGTGCACAGGCGTGTGCAGGAAATGGGCTACAGGTGCCGCATTCCCCAGGTAAAGCCACTTTTGAACCATAAACAGCGGCAGAAGCGCCTGACCTGGGCTACAGAGAAGCAGCACTGGACTGTTGCTAAGTGGTCCCAAGTACTTTGTTCTGATGAAAGCAAATTTTGCATGTCATTCGGAAATCAAGGTGCCAGAGTCTGGAGGAAGACTGGGGAGAAGGAAATGCCAAAATGCCTGAAGTCCAGTGTCAAGTACCCACAGTCAGTGATGGTGTGGGGTGCCATGTCAGCTGCTGGTGTTGGTCCACTGTGTTTCATCAAGGGCAGGGTCAATGCAGCTAGCTATCAGGAGATTTTGGAGCACTTCATGCTTCCATCGGCTGAAATGCTTTATGGAGATGAAGATTTCATTTTTCAGCACGACCTGGCACCTGCTCACAGTGCCAAAACCACTGGTAAATGGTTTACTGACCATGGTATTACTGTGCTCAATTGGCCTGCCAACTCTCCTGACCTGAACCCCATAGAGAATCTGTGGGATATTGTGAAGAGAAAGTTGAGAGACGCAAGACCCAACACTCTGGATGAGCTTAAGGCCGCTATTGAAGCATCCTGGGCCTCCATAACATCTCAGCAGTGTCACAGGCTGATTGCCTCCATGCCACGCCGCATTGAAGCAGTCATTTCTGCCAAAGGATTCCCGACCAAGTATTGAGTGCATAACTGAACATTATTATTTGATGGTTTTTTTGTTTGCTATTAAAAAACACTTTTATTTGATTGGACGGGTGAAATATGCTAATTTATTGAGACAGGTTTTTTGGGTTATCAGGAGTTGTAGGCCAAAATCATCAGTATTAAAACAATAAAAGACCTGACAAATTTCAGTTGGTGGATAATGAATCTATAATATATGAAAGTTTAATTGTAATCATTACATTATGGTAAATAATGAAATTTAACACTATATGCTAATTTTTTGAGAAGGACCTGTATATAGGAGGTGGGATAAGATGATGATCACTGGGACCCTAAAATTTGGAGTAGAGTGGAGATGCGCATGCTTGACCTCTTCAATATTTATTGAAGTGCGGTCAGTTATTTCCTGCAGCCCCATAGACAGTGAATGGAGTAGAGTTCGAGCATGCGTATCTCTGCTCTATTCGGGGCAGTGCTGCAGAGCCGCTATCCCGGGATCGCTGGGTATGCCACAGTGGACCCCCTGCAATCAAGTTATCTCCTTTGCAGAGGAGAGGGAATAACTTGATTTTTCTATGGAGATAACCCATTAAGCTGGAGGGGTACATAGACTGCATGCAATTGTGACCAACCTTCAGCTGTGATAACAGGACAAGTGATCAGCTTCTGAATGTAAATAGGGGTGTCGTTACTCACTGACAGCAAGCAGTGATGTTGAAATTGATCAGAAAAGGTAACGGGAAGCATAATAGAAAGTTGCTAAACTTTTTCTATGGAGTCCTCTAATTCCACTTCTTCCTTAGGGGAGTCATTTGACCTTGAAGAACACATCAGTGAGAGACAGGCGGAAGTACTCGCCGAGTTCGAGCGCAGGAAGCGAGCGCGACAGATCAATGTGTCCACCGATGACTCTGAGGTGAAGGCCTGTCTGAGGGCCCTCGGGGAGCCCATCACTCTGTTTGGAGAGGGGCCGGCAGAGCGTAGAGAAAGGTGAGAGAGTGTGTGCAGTAAAGCCTTTCTGATGTCCTACTTGTGCAGGTCTCACTACAGTGTATCACAACGGTCTGTTGTAACAAATCGTGCCCTCGTGTCAGCTGAACATTGAATTTTCCAATTCAATGACTGATAGCAGGGATCTTGGAACAGTTTTCTGAACCCCTTCTGTCAGACTTCTAGACCTTTCCATCACACAGTGATTGATGTCAAATAATCACTCTGCTTTGCAGATTGCGAAACGTTCTCTCTGTTGTCGGCACAGATGCCCTGAAGAAAACCAAGAAGGAAGATGAGAAATCCAAAGCCTCACGGGAAGAGGTATGTTGGAGGTCCATATTGGCAATTGTATTGTGGTTTTTAATTTTGTATTACATCAGAGTTCTTTTCACAATTCTGCTGTTCCAGAGCTGAAATCCCTCTGAAAGCTCCATGCTTGTTCAGCATCTGCACTTCTGATTTGATTTGTTGGCTTTGTATTTATACCAGTGGCTGTCCAGTTATCTGATGTAGGGAATGTCTCCCTTCATTATAGGGCACAGGATGGGCACAAAAGTCTGGTTGGTATCAAGCTTGCTAACTGCTTCCCATAACAACCAGAATATTTAGTATAGCATAATGGACTCTGTAACTGAGGATTAGTACATATAAGTAACATATATACTCAGTGACTGCACCAGCAGAATAGTGAGTGCAGCTCTGGGGTATAATACAGGATGTAACTCAGGATCAGTAATGTATATACAGAGTGACTGCACCAGCAGAATAGTGAGTGCAGCTCTGGGGTATAATACAGGATGTAACTCAGGATCAGTAATGTAATGTTTATACAGAGTGATGACTGCACCAGCAGAATAGTGAGTGCAGCTCTGGGGTATAATATAGGATGTAACTCAGGATCAGTAATGTATGTACACAGTGACTGCACCAGCAGAATATTGAGTGCAGCTCTGGAGTTTAACTTGGAATCAGTACAGGATCAGTAATGTGTGTGTCACGGCACTGTTGCATTATTTCCCAGGGCTAGGGGTGCCCTAGCAAACCCTGCTCCCCAGGTTACTTCTGATGATGAAGATGCCATGGCCACGTGCCTTGCTGAGCTCCTGAATCCGCACTAGATCTGTCCCCCTCCCCCACCGATAGAAGTGGGGAGTTGTAGAGTATAAGAATACTCAAAAAAGACTAACAAAGGAAGGTGTACAGGAGTAAATGAAAATACCAATCATACAAATATGCACTCACAAACAGAGTGAACACTGGGAAGTAAAGGAAAGAAAAAACAAATAGGGGAGGTTGCGGATATGCACACAGACAAATCACCAAGCAAAAGTCTTCTGAACAACACTCCCAATGCCTCCTCAAGCAACCTACACATTCAAACTCCTGAGCCATGCAGTATGATACGAACGCTGGCAAGCCCGCCCCCCCCCCCCCCTTCCCCGGTCAGAAGCAATAGCTGTAGGAATCCCATGTAGTTTATCAATTTGCTGAAAATTAGCGCCATGGCATTGGGCAAAGCGCATATCAATGACATGAGACATATTGCTGAATCTGTCTACATCACCAAAAGTACAGTATTACCTGAACATATTGGTAGATCCGTGAAGAAATCTGACAAATGAGTCCAAGGTCTAATGGGAATCTCCACTGGTTGGTAAGACCTACATATACTAGTATGAGAGTTTTTAGAACGCGCACAGACACTGCAGGCAGCTACATACTCCCGAACATCTTGATGTACAGTACAGACCAAAAGTTTGAACACAACTTCTCATTTAAAGATTTTTCTGTATTTTCATGACTATGAAAATTGTACATTCACACTGAAGGCATCAAAACTATGAATTAACACATGTGGAATTATATACTTAACAAAAAAGTGTGAAACACTGAAAATATGTCTTATATTCTAGGTTCTTCAAAGTAGCCACCTTTTGCTTTGATGACTGCTTTGCACACTCTTGGCATTCTCTTGATGAGCTACAAGAAGTAGTTACCGGGAATGGTCTTCCAACAATCTTGAAGGAGTTCCCAGAGATGCTTAGCACTTGTTGGCACTTTTGCCTTCACTCTGCGGTCCAGCTCACCCCAAACCATCTCGATTGGGTTCGGGTCTAGTGACTGTGGAGGCCAGGTCATCTGGCGTAGCACCCCATCACTCTCCTTGGTCAAGCAGCCCTTACACAGCCTGGAGGTGTGTTTGGGGGTCATTGTCCTATTGAAAAATAAATGATGTTCCAACTAAACGCAAACCGGATGGAATAGCATGCCGCTGCAAGATGCTGTGGTAGTCATGCTGGTTCAGTATGCCTTTAATTTTGAATAAATCCCTAACAGTGTCACCAGCAAAGCACCCCCACACATCACACCTCCTCCTCCATGCTTCACGGTGGGAACCAGGCATGTAGAGTCCATACGTTCACCTTTTCTGTGTCGCACAAAGACACGGTGGTTGGAACCAAAGATTTCAAATTTGGACTCATCAGGCTAAAGAACAGATTTCCACTGCTCTAATGTCTATTCCTTGTGTTCTTTAGCCCAAACTAGTCTCTTCTGCTTGTTGCCTGTCCCTAGCAGTGATTTCCTAGCAGATATTTTACCATGAAGGCCTGCTGCACAAAGTCTTCTTTTAACAGTTGTTGTAGAGATGTGTCTGCTGCTAGAACTCTGTTTGGCTTTGACCTGGTCTCTAATCTGAGCTGCTGTTAACCTGCGATTTCTGAGGCTGGTGACTCAGATAAACTTATCCTCAGAAGCAGAGGTGACTCTTGGTCTTCCTTTCCTGGGGCGGTCCTCATGTGAGCCAGTTTCTTTGTAACGCTTGATGGTTTTTGCCACTGCACTTGGTGACACTTTCAAAGTTTGCCCAATTTGACTGACCTTCACTTCTTAAAGTAATGATGGCCACTCGTTTTTCTTTACTTAGCTGCTTTTTTCTTGCCATAATACCATCAAGAGAATGCCAAGAGTGTGCAAAGCAGTCATCAAAGCAAAAGGTGGCTACTTTGAAGAACCTAGAATATAAGACATATTTTCAGTTGTTTCACACTTTTTTGTTAAGTATATAATTCCACATGTGTTAATTCATAGTTTTGATGCCTTCATTGTGAATTTACCATTTTCATAGTCATGAAAATACAGAAAAATCTTTAAATGAGAAGGTATGTCCAAACTTTTGGTCTGTACTGTACCTCTGACTACCAGAAACGCCGGGTGAGGAGATGTCTAGTGGCTTTATTACCGGGATGTCCGGCCAAGAGCAAAATCATGATGTTCACTCAAAACTTTAAGACTCAGATTCACAGGTACGAACAGTTTACCTAACGGACAGGCAGTAGGGGCGCCCCCCCTGAGCCTCTACAACCTCTTTGTCAAGGTCAGAACTTATAGAAGCACTAACTATCCCTTTCTGTAGTAAAGGGACCAGGTCACAATTATCTCCACCCCTAGGAAAACATCTGCCTTAATGTTTTTATTCCCGGCCTATATGTCACAAAAAAGTTGAATCTAGTGAAGAACAATGACCTTCTTGCCTGTTAAGGTGTCAGACGCTTAGTAGATTTCAAATATAAAATATTTTTATGATCAGTGGTGACCTTGACCAGATGATGCGCTCCTTCCACTCCACTCTTCAAAAGCCCACTTTACTGCTAAGAGTTCCCTATTACCAATGTCCGTTTTTCTCAGTGGACGACCGTTCCTTAGAAAAATATGCACACGGACACCATTTACCAGGAGACACATCCTGTGGCAATACAGCCCCCATCCCCACTTCAGACGCGTCAACTTCTACAATGAGCGACATCAGGCTATATAAGAATCGGCGCAGATGCAAAACATCTTTTCAAGATATCAAATGCCTCCTTGGCCAGACTGGACCATTTGGAAAAGTTAGTCCCTTTTCTTGTCACATCCGTCAGAGGTTTGGCCTCTACCGAAAAGTTTTTGATGAACTTTCGGTAGTAGTTTGCGAAACCAAAAAACCTTTGTAAAGTCCTCAGGATGATCATAATACAGTACCGCCCAGATTTTCGCCGGATCAATGCCAAAACCGGCGGACAATGAGTAATAACCTAGAAAAGGGACCTACCTGACATGACCTAATGTGACTCGAGGTCAGGTGAATACATTAGTCATCAAGATGGGTGACCACAAATCTACCTACCATGTGATTAAAGATGTTATTTACAAAGTGCTGAAAGACAGCGGGAGCATTTGTCAACCCAAATGGTATCACAATGTTTTCATAGTGGACCTCAGGTGTATTGAAGACTGTCTTCCACTCATCCCCCCCCCCCCCCCTCCTTAATTCAACGGAGATTATATGCCCCCTGAGATCAAGTTTAGAAAACCATTCTGCTGTTACAATCTGGTTAAAGATTTGAGGTGAGAAGATATGAATCCCATACCGTGATCCGATTAAGTTCTTGGAAATCTAGGCAGGGGCGTAATACCCCCCCATCCTTCTTCATTACAAAGAAAAATCCCGCAACAATGAATGAAGACTGTCTGATATGGCCCTTTTCCAGACTTTCAGAGATTTATAGTATCTCTGGACCAGAGATGTTATATAGTCTGCTCTTTGGCACCGTGGCCCCAGGTATAAAATTAATGGCGTAAACGTAAGGACGATAAGGAGGGCGTTCTTGACTCCCCTGTTCTGAAAAGTTCCCCAAAGTAAGACAGGTATTCAGGCAGAGATTGGGTACCCACCCTGGCTAGCTAGGTGCCCAAGCAGTGTCCTTGACAATACTCACTCCATTTTACAAACTCCCGATGCTGCCAATTTACCAAAGGGTTGTGCAGAGTGAACAACGGTAGTCCAAGAACCACAGGAGAGGGCAGACCCTCTAGCACATAACAGTCAATACCTTCTGAGTGCGTGGCCCCAACCTGTAGATGTAACCCCTGGATGGCTTGAGTAAAATACCCCTGTCTCAAGGGTGCGGAGTATATGGTGATTATGGGAATAGGTCTGGACATTGGGGATTTGGATGTTTTGCCCCCAGCAGTTCGCCATCGGGTGCATTTACTTCACCTGTGGGAATTTATACTATCCAGCTACCATACCATCACCCCAGAGGACCCCTTTAAGCAGCGTCGGTCCTCACTGACCGAATACCACAGGTGGCGTCACGAACAAACTTTATTCTTTAACTTCCTTTAAAGACCTTTCCCTTTACTTGGGCACCCAGGGCCACAGACTGGGTCGCAGCCACCGTAACGTCCCCTTTAAGTACTGGACCCGTTACAGAGTACCCCACTGCCCTAGCGGGTGACTCATCTTGGCGTCAGGAACAGGATGTACCCGGGGGCGAACTGCTGGGGGCGAAACATCCTATAACCGGACATTGTATGTGGTTTGATGACATGGGCCTGGACAAACCTGGCGTCTATCAAATTAAACCCCGCCCCACTGCCCAGAAAGGCTGAAATGACCACCTTATTTTTGGTCAGATAGATCTTGGCTAATAAAAAAATGGGATCTACCCACAGAGGAAATATGTGCACCCGGGTTGCCAACCTCCCCTCAACCCGGGATTTTCAATTTCCGGCGGCTGATTACTGTGGGATAAGGTAGGCCAAGCACCCACAAAATGACCCTTTCCAGCACAAAAAAAACAGACGCACCCCTTTACGCCAAACTACAGTTAGACCAACAGAACATGCTTCCCCACCCAACTGCATTGGTTCCTCATTTGACTCAGACCCCGGCCTCCCCACAAATTGGAGTGTCTCTTTGTCTCTGGCGAAGACGGTGGTCTACACGGATAGCCAAAGACGTGGCTGCCTCAAGGGAAACCGGAGTCTCATGCAGGGCAAAGGCATCCTTCACCCTTACTGATAGCCCTGTACAGAACTGGGTACAGAGTACGGGATTGTTCCACTTAGTATCGGTGGACTACCCCCGAAACTCAGAGCAATACTCCTCCACCGGCCGGTGTCCCTGCCGAAGCTGATGTTGAATAAATTTGGCTAGGGAGTCGTGGTACATCTGACCCAGCATATGCAAAAAAAAAAAAAAAAATCTTCAAACGTTCTAAGCGACTGAGAGTCGGCCGGGAGACAAAATGCTCAGACTTGGGGGTCAGCCTGAAGAAGATAAATTACGATTCCCACCCGGTTGCTCCCCGGTTCCTTAGGAGTGAGGACGTACTTTAAAGTGTAGCTTACATGACTCCTGAAAACAACAAACTTGTCTCGCCTCCCAGAGAACCTGTCAGGCAATGCGATCTTGGGCTATGTCTGGGGCTGCCTGGGAGTTGCGGTCCCTAAACCAGATGAGTTAAGGTGCTAAAAAAAATCTACAGTACGTAGGTCTGCCACCTAAAGGCTCAGTTGCTGCAGTTGCCCTGCCAGAGCAGTAATAGGGTCCATGATGGATAGAAAAAAATGGTTTCCCAAGAGTTAACGTCATGGCACTGTTGCAGGACATCCTGGGGTCACTATCCCTATTACTTCTGATGGTGAAGACACTGGGGCTACATGCCTTGGTGAGCTCCTAAATCAGCCTTTCAGCCTTTATCTGTCCCCTCACCCACCCAAGGAAGTGGGGAGTAGTGGTATTTAAGAATACACAAACCAGACTAACAAGGGAGGACGTATAGGAATAAATTAACATACCAACCATACAGCTATGCACTCGCAAACAGAGTGGAACACCAGGAAGGGAAAACGAAATATGAGAGAATGAAGATATGCCCACAGACAAATCACCAAGAAAGTCTGTTGAAAAACTCTTGTAACGCCTCCTCAAACTACCAACAGCTCCAACTCCAGAACAAGGCAGTATGAAACTAAAACTGGCAATACCTGATTGCTAGAGGCAAGTATGTATAGTAGAGGGGATTGTCCAACACTGAACAGCTGAGATCATCAAAGCAAGAAAGCTCCAGAAACTCTCAATTGAATAGCTTGACCCCTACACTTCTAGCAGAAACCTGCACTGTTTTAATATGATGGTGAAGTGCTTCTAATCCGTGCAGGAGTACAAGAAATCAGACACTATGGTCTTCTGGCTCCTCTCTGTTGCGGTAAACCCATGTACACAGTGACTGCAGCAGCAGAATAGTGAGTGCAGCTCTGTAGTATTGTTGTAAACTCAGCAATTTTGTGGGAGGGGAAAATTGTACAATTCCTTGTAATTTCCATTTATTTATTGTATAAGGAGTTACTTATAAACGTTCTGGACCATTTCAAGATCACTGCTTGTTGTAAACTAATAGTGAAAACACCCAGCTGATGGCTTTCCTGCTGTATATCGGTTCACATAATAATCTCTGAGCTGTGAACATCAGCTGCACAACTTTCACTTGTTCTGATCATTTGCTGCAATGTATCAGTGCAGGTAACACAGATTTATTAGGAAGTTGCTTTTCAGTATAAAATGATGAAGCTTTGTGGACATTAGACCTGGTGAAGCTGCGTCGCACTGCGGTTACATTACACTGGATCCCGCTTATAGTGGATTGTTCTTGTCTTCAGCACCAGCACACTTGGTATCACGAGGGGCCGAACACGCTGAAGATCGCTCGACTGTGGATTGCACGATACTCCTTACCTCGGTACGTTGTGTAGTTGGTATCGTCACCATGTAGGGAACACTCCTGGTGAAGTAGGCATGGCTTGCGGGGCATCAGGTGCTATATCTGCTGGTCCCTGTTTCGTTCCCCCCTCTCTCTGTTTGCCTGGAGTGTTCCTATGAATCGTGTTGGATTATGTTCCCATCCAATCAGATTGTAGTTTGGAGACTGGAAGCAGCCACGTGATTGGATGGTTATCATTTCCCCCCACTCTGTATTTACCCATAAGATCTACTGTATACATGACTGTTCCCCCCCTTATGCCCGTCTTCTGCAGGGCGATGCTTCGATTGGAAAATGCCCGGGAATACAGAGTCATCCCAGAATCCACCAGGACATCCCAGAAACAAGACCTGCACAAATCCCTGCGTGTGAGTAGAATGGAGGGCAGACACTTTAACTTAGAGGCAGCATTTTATTAATGCTTCCTTTCCAAAATCTCTGCTGTCAGTACATGAAAGCACTTTAGTGTATACTCAGAGGCTGGAAATCTTTCCAGAATGAACCCACTTCAAAAGGTTTGTTACAGTGTATCAGTGTGAGCGTTATCAGACCGGATCCAGATCTGTTTCACCCCTTAACGACATTTGATATATATATGTCACGGTCACCAACCAATGCGGTATATATACACCTGCTGTTGATTTATTTTTTTTTTTATAATTCTGCCTCCCAAAAATCGCAGTAAAGCTTGGCGCACATTTATCCTGTATTCTACGCTGTACTTACATCGGCGTTTCCATTTAAATCTCTGAAATGCGTGATTCAGACGTAACTCCCGGTATTCCCTATAATGAGGCAGATGGAGGCACTGAGGACGCCATCTTGCCTATGATACGGCGGTGTCTGTCTTTTTAGGCATGCATAAAAGTGCGATAGGCCACAGTTTTGTGCACTCTGCTGCCTCATTAGTGAATGGATCCCTCAGAGGTTTCAACTTAATCACATCACTTGGAGATGTAGTTTGAAACACCGATGTAAGTGCTCAGCATAGAGCGCTGGATAAATGTGATCTGAAACATTATGTAAAATGTTTCCATTAAAAGCTTCAAAATCCACAAAAAAGCAAGTCCCCACACAGGTCTGTCATCTGTTAATGGAAATATAGGGGGCTTCAATGTTATTGGTAGCACAAAGGCTCTGGAAAAGCTAAATGGCTCCTCGCCCCCAAATGAAATTAAAGGGAACCTGTCACCCCCAAAACCGAAGATGAGCTGAGCCCACCAGCATCAGGGGCTTATCTACAGAATTCTGTAATGCTGTAGATAAGCCCCCGATGTATCCTGAAAGATGAGAAAGAGGTTAGATTATACTCACCCAGGGGCGGTCCGGTCCGATGGGCGTCGCGGTCCGCTCCGGCGCCTCCTATCTTCAGAGGATGACGTCCTCATCTTGTTTTCACGCTGCGGCTCCGGCACAGGCGCACTTTGTCTGTCCTGTTGAGGGCAGAGTAAAGTACTGCAATGCGCAGGTGCTGGGCCTCTCTGACCTTTCCCGGTGCCTGCGCACTGCAGTACTTTGCTCTGCCCTCAACAGGACAGACAAAGTGCGCCTTTGCGCGGCAGGAAGTCAAGAAGAGGACGTCATCGTAAGAAGATGGGAGGCCCCTGGACCGGACCGCCCCCCCCCCAGGTGAGTATAATCTAATCTCTTTTTATCATCTTTCAGGATACATCGGGGGGCTTATCTACAGAATTACAGAATGCTGTAGATAAGCTCCTGATGACAGTGGGCTTAGCTCATCTTCGATTTTGGGGGTGACAGGTTCCCTTTAAGCAAATTCTGCGCTTCCAAATCCAAATGCCTCCTCCATTCTGAGACCCACGGTGTGCCTAAACCACATTTAGTGTCCATGTTTGGCATTTCTGTAGTGCTGATAATTCACCCATTTTACGTGTGAATGTCTCCAGAAGAACGTGCTGGTCACTACAACGTGTGCTGGTCACTACAACGTGTGCTGGTCACTACAACGTGTGCTGGTCACTACAACGTGTGCTGGTCACTACAACGTGTGCTGGTCACAACAACGTGTGCTGGTCACAACAACGTGTGCTGGTCACTACAACGTGTGCTGGTCACTACAACGTGTGCTGGTCACTACAACGTGTGCTGGTCACAACAACGTGTGCTGGTCACAACAACGTGTGCTGGTCACAACAACGTGTGCTGGTCACAACAACGTGTTCTGGTCACAACAACGTGTGCTGGTCACTACAATTTATGGGTCATTACAGTGGTGGTTTGCAACTCTCTCATGCATGTGATAGTAGACACGGCACTTTTGGGGACAAAGGTGCGCAATTAGGATCCAAAGATGTTGGTTATTTTTTTTTTAAACTCTAGGCACACTCCTTCAAGTGACCCCATTTTGGAACTTAAACCCCTTTGGGAATTTATCTACAGGTGTAGTGACAATTTTGACTCCATGGATGTTTTCCAGAAACAAGCAGCAGTGGATGTTTGAGTGAAAATTGCAGTACTGTAAATACACTTGGCACTCGTATTGATGTATTCAGGAAAATATATATATTTTTATTGAAGAAAATTCCAGACAAAAATAGAGATGTTGCGGAGACAAGACCTTCATCAGTCATCTGGAAGAGGCAAAGCTGTGTGTTGCAGCATCATGTGAGAGTCTGCGGTGTCTACCGCTCAGACTGAAAGCGCTCTGAGTACTGCAATTTTCACTCAAACATCCACTGCTGCTTGTTTCTGGAAACATCCATGGAGTTAATCGTCACTATATCTGCAGATGAATTCCCAAAGGGGTATAAGTTCCAAAATGGGGTCACTTGAAGGGGGATTCTGCTTTTCTAGCATTTGAGGGCTCTGTATATGGAGTTTGCAAACTATTTTAGGAAAATCTGCGCTCCGTTCCTCCTGAGTCTCTCCGTATGGCAAAGTAGTACTGTACAGCCACAGATGTGTTATTTCTATTTTCAGCACAAATTTTGGTGCCATTTTTACCCATTTCCCAGTGTGAAAATGTAAAATTTGGGGATAAAAAATTTTTTTGTGGTAAAAATGTAATTATTTTTTTCTTCACTGCCCAATAGTAAAAAATTCTGTTCCCCACCTGTGGTGTAAATATGATCGGTGCACCCCTAGATTAACGAATTGAGAAGTGTAGTTTGTAAAATGGAGCCAGGTATGAGGGATTAAGCTGTTCTGGCACCTCATGGGCTCTCCCAATGTGACATGGCACCATCAAACCTGTCCAACAAAATCTGAACTCCAGTATAGCGCTTTTTCTTTTGAGTTTTGCACTGTGCCTCAAAAGTGCGGTAGTTTTCAACCACATATGGTGTATCTGTATACTTAGTAGACATTGCACAACAAATATTGGTGTCCATTTTCTCCTGCTATCTTTTGAAAAATGGAAAAAAATTGGGGCTAGAACAACATTTTTGTGGGAAAAATATTTATTTTTTCATTACCACAGATCAACGTTGCAAAATTCTGTGAAGCATTTGTGGGTTCAAGGTGCTCACAAAACATCTAGATAAATTCCTTGAGGGGTCTAGTTTCCAAAATGGGGTCACTTGTGTTTTTTTTTCACTGTTTACGCACATCAGGGGATCTCCAAACGGGACATCACACCCCGCAGAACATTCTATCAGTCTGCATTCCAAAATGTCATTCCTTCTTTTCTGAGCCTTGCAGTGCGCCCAAACAGTAATTTACCACCACATATGGTGTATGTGTGCACTCAGGAGAAATTGCACAACATATTTTCGGTTCCATTTTCTCCTGTTACCCTTGTGAAAATGCAAAATTTGGGGCTAAAAGAACATTTATGCAGGAAAAATATGATTTTTTTTTATTATTATTTTTATGGCTATATGTAGTAAACTTATCTAGATGTGCACCTTGAACCCCCAGGCACTTCAGAGAAGTTCCTTGAGAGGTCCATTTTCCAAAATGGGGTCACTTGTGGGGAGTTTCGACTGTTTAGGCACATTAGGGGCTCTCCAAACGCGACATGGCGTCAACTAATTATTGCAGCAAATTTTACATTTAAAAAGTCAAATAGCGCTCCTTCCCATGTAGGACCCTGCCGTGCGCCCAAACAGTGGTTTTCACCCACGTATGGAGTATCTGCATGCTCAGGATAAAATGCACAACTAATTTTGGGGTCAATTGTTTTCCTGTTACCCTTGCGGAAAAAAAAAAAAAAAAAAGTCTAAATTAAATTTTTGGTAAAAATGAAAATTGTTTGTTTCCTTCCACATTCCAAAAATTCCTATGTAGCACCTAAACGGTTAATAAACGTCTTGAATGTGGTTTTGTGCACCTTTAGGGGTGCAGTTTTTAGAATGGTGTCACTTTTGGGTATTTTCTGTCATATAGGACCCTCATAGTCACTTCAAATGTGAGGTGGTCCTTTAGGGGAAAAAAAAAATGGTTTTGTAAATGTTGAAAAAATGAGAAATCCTTGGTCAACTTTTAACCCTTCTAACAAGAAAAATTTGCTTCAAAAATTGTGCTGATGTAAAGTAGACATGTGGGAAACGTTATTTATTAACTATTTTGTGACATACCTCTGATTTAAGGGCATAAAAATTAAGTTTTGAAAATTGCAACATTTTCGACAAAATTCTGATTATTTTTTTTTCACATTACACGCAAGTCATGTCAAAATCTTTTACCACCATCATGAAGTACAATATGTCACAAAGAAACCTCAGAATCAGTGGGATCCGCTAAAGCGTTCCAGAACTATTGCCATGTAAAGTGACACTGGTCAGAATGGTAAAATTTGGCCCGGTAATTAGTGTCAACAGGCTCAGTGTGAAGGGGTTAATATCTATGCTGATACATTGTGCCAAACGCTCCACAGTCTGGGTTACGAATTCAGCTTCTGAAAGCAGAGACCTTGAGACTGTGTCCATCGCTGTCTTTTCTTGTTCCACAGTCCTTGAACAACTTCTGCAGTCAGATTGGAGACGATCGCCCTCTGTCCTTCTGTCACTTTAGTCCGAACTCAAAACTTTTGGCGACAGCGTGCTGGTAAGTGAATTATCGGTCACAGGTATGTGGGTAAGGCCTCTTTCACACTTCCGTCTTTTAGCTCCTGTCGAAATCCGTTGATTTTTGAAAAAACAGGATCCAGCAAATTTTTCTAATGGATCCAGTTTTTTCCATAACAGACTTGTATTAGCGACGGATTGTGACTGATGGCCATCCGTTTCATCCGACTAAATCCGTCGGAAAATCGCTGTCCGTCGGGCTGAGAAAACGTTCAGAGGAACGTTTTTTCTGCACCTCGGAAAATCGCTCAGTGACGGATCCTGCGCTGTCCGTCGTTGGCTATAATGGAAGCCTATGGGCGCAGGATCCGTCACTGACTGTCAAAAGCAGGAATCCAGTGCAGCATCAATAGTAACAAGATATAATGTAAAAAAATTTTAAAAATCGCAATATTCTCACCTTCCGGCGTCCCGCGCAGCGTTACCGATGCTCCCAGCACCTAGCGTTCCCATGGATGCATTGTGAAATGACCCGATGACGTCACGGTCTCTCGAGACCGACGTCATCAGAGGTCATTGCACGCAAGGCATTACTGGGAACGCCAGCTGCCGGGAGCATCGCGAGCATCGGTACCGCTGTGCGGGACGCCGGAAGGTGAGAAGATTGCGATTTTTATTTTTTTAAATATTTTTAACCTGGGTTTTGTTGTGTATGCCTTTTCACATCGGAAAACCGCTGAGAAGACGCATACACAACAGGTGCACATAGCCTTGACGGGTCCATCAGAAAAACGGGCCCAGTGCACCCGTTTTTTACAATCTGCACAGGATCCGTCATTTCAACATTTTGACGGATCCTGTGCAGATTGTAAAAGCGGAAGTGTGAAAGAAGCCTAAGGCTCATCCGTAAGACAAGGTCTGACCCAACTGCACAATGGTTGCTATAACCTGCAGTGGGATATACTTTACACATTGGGCCCATTGTTTATATCCTGCACTGGTAAAGATACCAAATGTGGGTCCATCTTACCAGTCCCAGGAAAGCGGGACTTAAGTCCTCTGTTCTCCCGTCAGGACCGACGTTGGGGGAGTGACTGGACAATTTCCCGGGGCCCCCAGCGTTTCCAGCAGAAACTACATTGGTAATAGCAGTTCTACATTATCCGTGTAGATTCCAATGTTAAGACTGCTGCAGGACCTATGGTGACATCATGTTCATGTGACCATGACATCACCACAGATCCTGTACTGTGCAGGAGTCTAGAACAGGGGTGGGCAATTAATTTTCCCAAGAGGCCACATGAGACCGTGACTGTTGTGGAGGGCCGAACCAATAGGCTGAAATAAATTAAGCTGAATATTAGTATCAACATATTAATAATATAATAATTATAATTAATATTATTTATATTACTCAGTATTGAGCAGAATTACGTATGCTAACATTACCCTATATACAGTTTGAACCTGAATACAGACCCTTCTATATATCGTATGAGGCCCACACAGCCCCCCCATGTCAAGCATATGAGGCCAACACAGCCTCCCCATATCCTGCATATGAGGTCCACACAGCCTCCCCATGTCAAGCATATGAGGCCAACACAGCCTCCCCATATCCTGCATATGAGGCCCACACAGGCTCCCCATGTCCTGCATATGAGGCCCACACAGCCTCCCCATGTCCTGCATATGAGGCCCACACCGCCTCCCCATGTCCAGCCTATGAGGCCCACACAGCCTCCCCATGTCCAGCATATGAGGCCCACACAGCCTCCCCATGTCCTGCATATGAGGCCCACACAGCCTCCCCATGTCCAGCCTATGAGGCCCACACAGCCTCCCCATGTCCTGCATATGAGGCCCACACAGCCTCCCCATGTCCTGCATATGAGGCCCACACAGCCTCCCCATGTCCAGCCTATGAGGCCCACACAGCCTCCCCATGTCCTGCATATGAGGCCCACACAGCCTCCCCATGTCCTGCATATGAGGCCCACACAGCCTCCCCATGTCCAGCCTATGAGGCCCACACAGCCTCCCCATGTCCAGCCTATGAGGCCCACACAGCCTCCCCATGTCCTGCATATGAGGCCCACACAGCCTCCCCATGTCCTGCATATGAGGCCCACACAGCCTCCCCATGTCCTGCATATGAGGCCCACACAGCCTCCCCATGTCCTGCATATGAGGCCCACACAGCCTCCCCATGTCCAGCCTATGAGGCCCACACAGCCTCCCCATGTCCTGCATATGAGGCCCACACAGCCTCCCCATGTCCAGCCTATGAGGCCCACACAGCCTCCCCATGTCCTGCATATGAGGCCCACACAGCCTCCCCATGTCCAGCCTATGAGGCCCACACAGCCTCCCCATGTCCTGCATATGAGGCCCACACAGGCTCCCCATGTCCAGCCTATGAGGCCCACACAGCCTCCCCATGTCCTGCATATGAGGCCCACACAGGCTCCCCATGTCCTGCATATGAGGCCCACACAGGCTCCCCATGTCCTGCATATGAGGCCCACACAGCCTCCCCATGTCCTGCATATGAGGCCCACACAGCCTCCCCATGTCCAGCCTATGAGGCCCACACAGGCTCCCCATGTCCTGCATATGAGGCCCACACAGCCTCCCCATGTCCTGCATATGAGGCCCACACAGCCTCCCCATGTCCAGCCTATGAGGCCCACACAGCCTCCCCATGTCCTGCATATGAGGCCCACACAGCCTCCCCATGTCCTGCATATGAGGCCCACACAGCATCCCCATGTCCTGCATATGAGGCCCACACAGCCTCCCCATGTCCTGCATATGAGGCCCACACAGCCTCCCCATGTCCTGCATATGAGGCCCACACAGCCTCCCCATGTCCTGCATATGAGGCCCACACAGCCTCCCCATGTCATGCATATGAGGCCCACAAGGTCCTAGTGGTGGCTTTCACACTGACTTATTTAGTGTGAAGGAGATGATTTTTGTAGACTAGAATGGCCCTTCAAAGGGGTATTATCATGGTTATTTTATTTCAGAACCTGCGCCACCCCCTGTCCATGAGAAGTCTGGTACTGTGCCTCTACCCCATAAAAATAAATGAAGCTGAGCTGCAGTAACACGGACAACCCATAGTCAGGAGTGGCAGCAGTGTTTTCTCATTCTGGTCAACCCCTTTAAGTCCAGTTCTATGAGATGACCCCATCGTGCTTGTCACCGCTCCCTTTGGTGATTGTAGCTTTTTCTTCCCAGGAGCGGACTGTGCAAGCTTTGGTCAATTCCAGACTGCCAACCTGTACGGACCCTGAGAGGTAACTAGAGAGGGGAGCTGATAATTGTGGGGGGCAAGTAGTGATCTCTGGCTGCATCATGATGGGACTTGTAGTTTTTCACAGGGTTGGAGATTCTGGTGTTACTGGACATTAACCCCTTCACAGCCAGGCGATTTTCCCTTTTCATTTTTTTTCCTTCTTCTAAGGGTCAAAGCCTTTTCAGTTTTCCATCCACATAGCCGTATGAGGTCTTAGTTTTTGCGGGAAGAGTTGTACTTTTAAGTGACACCATTTATTTTATCATGTGATGCACGAGAAAGCAGGGAAAAAATCCCGTGCGTTGAAATTGAAAAATAAGTGCAATGTGTCATTTGTGTTTTATTTACCATGTTCGCTACATGGTGACGTGACCTGGCAATCAGATTCTCCGGGTCCGTGTGATTACACAGATGCCAAACACGTATAGTTTGGGGGGTTTTAAGTGGTGAAAAAATTTGGAAAGGTGTTAAACTTTGCTTGGGTTAAACTTTGCTTTTGTCCCCACTTTCCGGGACCCATAACACTTTCAATTTTCGGGTTATTAGGCTGTTTGAGGGCTTTTTTTTTTTTTTTTTTTTTTTTCAGCCTCAGCTGCCGTTTTTACTGATACCATTTTGGGGTTACATAAAATGTTTTGATCGCATTTTAGTGCAATGTTCCTGTGGCCAAAAAACAAATTTTTTTTTTTGTTCGCTTTTTATCAATTGGATTAACTTATTTTATTTATTTTTCTCTTGTATGTCAACGGTTGTGAATGGGTTAAGGAGACATTTGTTTGGTTAATGCATTGTTTTTTTTTTTTTTTTTTCTTTCTCCAGGACACAACACAAATGTAGGCGCCATAGTGTTTCACCCCAAGTCCACGCTGTCACTGGATGAGAAGGATGTGAATCTGGCCTCCTGCGCTGCAGACGGTTCTGTCAAACTGTGGAACCTGGAAAGGTGATAAAACAGCCTGTCCACAGAGCGTGCAGCTTGGGAAACCCTGGGATTACCGCCTGTCATGGGGTCAGCATGTGCGGTTCGCTGCCTCTTACAGGAACCTCCTGTCATAGCAGAATCTTCATGATTTATTAACGAGCAGGAGAACAATAAAACATTCCTGGAGCAAAACTGGCCGAGATTTCAGATCGATCATTGTGCATCCAGAACCGCATCCTGTATCCACGCGCTCCCATGTTTTCTTCACTTCTGTCCTGCTCTGAGCGAGGGGCTCCCCAGGGGCTCTTGTAGTGCTGTAATCTGCCATGGGTATAGCTCCTGCCTCTGGGAATTATTTACTATCATCTGTTTTCCAAGACACGAACATGATTTCACCAAAGTGCAGCCCCAACGATCTGCCTCCTGTTGTGTAAGAGTGCTGGACACACAGCGATGTCACTGTGCTGCTATCCGCTGAGGTTTTGGAGCAGAAACTCTACAAATCCTTCTAAAAAAAAAAAAAACTCCGAAAACTTAGCAAAAGGACTCGGTGTGCACACAGTCTTGGGGACCTGCCTATTCATGTGCTATTTTTCTGCACACTTCTCATGTATTTTCCAGGCGAGGTTGTGCCATATCAACCTTGTGACTCTTGTGGCCCCTGTAGAACCGGCTCTTCTCCTGCGCGGTCCTTGTCTGCCTCCACTATACATACACAATGCATCAGCACACTGCAACTATTGATTACACAAACGCCAATATTGCTGCAAAAAGTTAAAAATGTAAGGTACTTGGTTTGCATTTTTTGATCAGAGTGCAAAAGCCATCCGACCACGTCAAGGAGACCTTTTAATATAGACGGACCGTAAACACTAAATGTCTTACCTCTCTCTGTGCCAGAACAGTCTTATGTGAATGGGGAGTGGAAAGGAAACCAGGCATAGCTCGCAATTAAAACCTTATGTGGGAAAGATGGGTGGACATGGGTGCTGAGCCCTGGAGGAGGCCAACCTTCTCACCATGCGTTTCCTGTAGCTCTTATGAAGCAGGATCTTTTCTGCTGCCTCTGAGACTCCTTAGGACAGGCACATCCTCTGCACTGTCCTTGTGTACCTCCTCACTATAGGGCAGGCTCTTTTCCTGCTCTGTCCTTGTGCCCCCTAAAGAGCAGGCTGTTCTCCTGTGGCCCCCTAAAGAGCAGGCTGTTCTCCTGTGGCCCCCTAAAGAGCAGGCTGTTCTCCTGTGGCCCCCTAAAGAGCAGGCTGTTCTCCTGTGGCCCCCTAAAGAGCAGGCTGTTCTCCTGTGGCCCCTATAGTGCATTTTCTTTGCCCTACCCCACGTGTCTCCTGTAAACTGTGTTCCGCAGGCTCTTCTGCGTTGTCCCTGCAATCCCATAGAACTTTCGCTGCCTGTCCCTCTGGGCCTCCTTTGACCCCTTTATCTGTGTGTTATACATTCCTTGCAGTTAACCCCCTAGACAATATTGTCTCTGTCCAACTGTATAGATTGCAGGGGCCCCTCAGGACATAGAAGGGTTAACATCCTGGACCCCATGGTCATTGTGGAGCTCACCTGGCTTCTCATCCGAGCTATGAACACAATAATAGGGGGGCTTATATTTTCGAATAGCTTATGGGTGTGAGCAGCAGGTGATCGGATAAGCGGCTTTAGTTTGCCTCCTTCCTGAAGAGCAGCAAGCGTGGCCTGTGTAATATGGCTGGCGGCCCCTGCTCTCATTACTCAGTGATTAGCGGCATGATGAGTATTTACCTTGCTCTTCCTCATTAAGTTGTACTACTTCAGTCTCTGAAGAGGTAATTAATGCCGATTCTGGGGCCGGGAGCCGTCGTCGTGGTGAATGATCCCTGTGGGGAATACATATCACACTTTACCTGCGGACTCTGCAGTCGTGTGAACCCCCACCACTCATGTCCCGCAGAGAGATGTGGGAATCGAGCGCACACCTCGGCTCTGGGGGGGGGGTGACCCGCGGTATCACTTGGCTGACCCTATAGTTAAGTAGATCTGTTCTGTGATTAGTTTAGATCTGCAGATTTTAACTCTAAACTGTTCCGACAACCTGCTCTGGAATTTTATTATTTTGTGATGTTGTCGGGGCTCCACCAGGGTGAGCACACTGCATGAGTATACACTGCCATAGTAGTACAGTGAGCTCCCCCTAGTGGTGACACTGGGGAGTTACAATGTTATAATTTTTTATGCAGATTTGGAGCTTTCTATTAGCAAAATAGAGCACCAACTGCAGTATGCGGTGTGCAAGGTGCGATGCCCCTTATAATATCAATTACAACCCCTAGCAATCACCTACTGACTTTTATAGAAATACCAGCTCTCCTCTGATGGATCCAGTGATCATTTTGTCTCTTCCTGCAGCGATGAACCGGTTGCAGATATTGAGGGACACACAGTGAGGGTGGCGCGAGTGACATGGCATCCATCTGGGCGGTTTTTGGGCACCACATGGTATGTACAATTTGCCTGTGACTCTGTAAGGCGGCGGTATTTTATTCTTTAACCCTTTGCTATCTTTAGTTATGACAAGTCCTGGCGCTTGTGGGACTTGGAAGCGCAGGAGGAAATTCTGCATCAGGAGGGTCACAGTAAAGGGGTGTACGACCTCTCCTTCCACCTGGACGGCTCCTTGGCTGGCACTGGGTAAGGAGCAATGAGAATATTATTGCTACTGTTAAAGATGGGTTCTTTACTTATGTTTACGGGGTCTGCTGGGAGTTGTAGTTTCTCAACAGCTTGAGAACTACTTACAATCATGACTGCTTTATTGTGGTCCGCAACCTGCGGCTCTCCAGCTTTGTAAAACTACAGCTCCCAGCAGACCCGTCCTGCGTACAGGATGACGCAGGCATTAGTGGAAGTTCTGCTATTTGCACTTTTACATGGTTTTATTTTTCTTTCTCTCCATTCTCATCCAATACAGAGGTCTGGACGCCTTTGGGCGAGTGTGGGATCTGCGGACCGGCCGCTGTATTATGTTCCTAGAAGGGCACCTGAAAGAAATCTACAGCATTAACTTCTCTCCTAATGGGTAAGATGATAGGAATTGTCAGTGGATGATGGGTGTAGATCGAGTCCATTCCTTTTATCTGGACTTGCTGCATGGTGGACATCACCGTATAAAAACATGAAATCTGCTGCTATTATTGGCCACATAATTGATCCTTTCTGCTCAATCTTGAGGTTCCAGATTATCAGGTGGTGCATTAAAGGAATTCACTGTATGCACATTATTCATCCAGACAAGATGGTTACTGGTGCCTCTTCATGTTTTCCTCTTTTCTGTGTCAGGTTTCATATTGCTACCGGCAGTGGGGACAACACCTGTAAAGTTTGGGACCTTCGGCAGCGGCGCTGCATCTACACCATCCCGGCTCACCAGAACCTGGTCAGCGCCGTGCGGTTCCAGCGTAAGTTCATGGGATTATTTATTACAGCAGACAAGATGATGACATGTGGCCGTAGTTTGCAGTGCTGAGGTTACATACATACCCTTAGCATTGCAAAAATACAACACCAGTCATGCCCTGCTAACCCCAAAGCAATGCACGATTGGAAAATCATCAGTGTGCATACATTTGTATGGGGGCAGAATGGTGCAGCTGATAAATGAGTCCTGTTCTGCAACATCTACTAGTTATTCCTGGCCAAGATGTGGTGTCAGTTCACATAAGGCACATACCCTGTACCCACCTCTACTATAGAGGACACTAGACTACATGACATTGTAAGCCAGGCCCAAGTTTCGGCCATGTTCAGCCCACAGATGTTACATAACAGGGTAAGTTTGTGGGTTATCTACACAGAGGTAAATGATGACATTGCAGCCACCACTAGGGGGAGCCACTTGTTAACTCCAGTGTGTGTGCACAGGCTCCCTCTAGTGGTGACTAGGTGTCCAGAATTATTAGGTAACATTGTGATCCACAGGTTCTGTTGTCCCTTTAAATACATAACACCTCCTTCTATTCCAGCCACAAACGGACAATACTTGCTGACCGGCGCTTATGACAACACCGCTAAAGTCTGGACGCACCCGCTGTGGTCTCCTCTAAAGACGCTTGCCGGTCACGAGGGGAAAGTGATGGGTGTGGACATATCCTCAGATGGAGAACTCATAGCCACCTGCTCCTACGACAGAACTTTTAAGCTTTGGATGGTGGAATAAAATAGAGTTAAACCAATGAACATTGACCCAGCTTCTGACATGCTGGTAGTTGTAGTTCTCGAACAACCAGCACGAGACAGGTTGCAGTATGGGAAGTGAAATGTCTACTCTTATGTATATATTTTTTTATGCTTCTAAAATAAATGTTTATTACATAGCAGTGGATTGATCTGTCTCTGCCTGGTAGCAGTCTGTGTATAATGGTAAGAAAAACATAGCTGCCAAAGACGGCACAACATGGGGCTGCAGGTTGAGACTCCGATTGAAGCTCAGGCCATTCTCATTGAATCCAGACCGTGGACATTGAGTGAAGACATTTATATGAGGTTGTCGCTGAGGTCCCTGCACAGAAGGGGCAGCGGCAGGCTCTAGAGTCTTACTGGCATAATTATCTAATATATGATGATTAAACCCATAAAAGAATTCCACTTCGTATTAGTCTCCACCCTGTATGAACCTACCAGCAGAACTTTGAATGCAGCTCCGGCTGTGACTGGAGTACAAGATACAGCAATTATTGGCTCACAATCCTATGTTCATTTAAAATGGGGAATCACATTGAGAAGTTTGGATTTGACACCTTATACGGTTTATTAAGAAACACTGTCTTGACATTAGGCCGCATCCTGTATAATGGTATACGTATAGTACAGATCTTCCTGCATCGTCTTCCAAGACGACTGTTCGTAGATCCCAGTGGGGTCACCCCGGTCCCCACAGTAGCTTGCGAGTCCAGAAAATGGAAAAGATCAGTAGCATACTGACCACCAGCATAGTCATCATCATGTAGGAGAACAGGCGGAACTGAGGGTTCCGGAGACACTGCCAGGAGGAGTCCTCAGAGGGAATAGTGGACGGGGGAGTCTGTACTTGAGTTTGTTGAGCACCGTACAAGGACCCCGTGTCCTGGGCGACATTAAGAGTATAGACTGAGGAGGGACGCTGGAAGAAGTTCAGTCTCCGGATGTCTTGGGCAGAAAGTCCATGTTTCTCTGGCTCCAGTTTGAGATGGCCGAGGATGACCGTGTTGGTGGGAAGATCTGTGATCACCTGGTCCAGGTGTAGCATAGTGGTATGGCGGCACAGCGGGCAGTGTAGGCGGTTCCTCACCTGGGTGGTGAAGCTCAGGTGGGCCAGGCACTCCATGCAGAAGGTGTGGTGGCAGCTCAGCAGTTTGGGGGTGCGGAACGTGTTGTTGTACGGATTCCAGCACACGGGACACTCGCACTCCGGGTCGAGCTTGGAAGCGTCCGCCATGTTTATCGCTCATTTAAAGCCGGTTACAGTCCAGGATGTTGATCAATTAGATTCTAGAAGAGAAACACAGAAAATGTTGTAAAGAAGCACGAGGAGACAACGGCGCCTCCCTGGGGCAGACGTCATCGCCCTTCATAGATCCTGTTTACTTACAACCCCCCAAAATCACCATGAACTCTGACCGCACTAAAGTCTCTATCACTGTGTCTACAGAACTTTGCCCTGTCGTTCTGCGGTCACTAGCTGCGGCCATCTGCTCCGGAAGCGCGGGAACATTGTACCTGTAAACACGGAGCACTCTCATAGGGCTCACATCATACACAGCAGGGAACAAGATGGAAGACCCCAGAGAGAGACACGTGGGGAACAGTAAAATATGTATCGCCACAGGATAGTGGTGACACGAGGGGAGGGGTGGGCACTATGGTGGCGACGCTTTGGGGGACATGATGGGTAGAGGGATATAGAACAAAGGCAACACTCGGGGAGCAGACATGATGGCGGCAACACTTGGGAGGGGACAGGACAACAATATTTCCAACATTTGGGGGATAGAGCAGTGACAGTATCACTTGTATGGTTCCAGATAAAAAATAAAAAAAAAAGTTTCTGAGCATTACATTGAGGAGTGTTGGTTGATCACAGAGCCCCCCCATACTTGCCTCTACTGTGTATCCCTTCACCCCTCCGTCTCGGGCTCGCACTTCTCAGGCTCTAGAATCCAGGACGACTGTGAATCCGGATCTGAGCCCTGAGGCAGCAGGATGTGTCCCTGTCCCGGGGATCAAGATAAACAGTCACTTCTGTGTGCAGGTGACGAAATATCACTAATACCCTTAGTACATCACTGTCATCCCCCCATATATCAGTGAGATGGACCCTCGTTTTTCACTGTTGTCGTCCCCGTATATCAGTGACATTTACCTTCGTATGTCCCAGTTGTCCCCTTATCGATCAGTGACGTGGTCCCTCACTGTTGTCCCCCCATATAAGTGGCTTGGACCCTCGTCTGCCACTGTCACCCCCTCATATCAGTAACATGGACCCTCGTACATAGTGGCCGGCTCAGATTCACACAGATGACAGATCATTTTGAGGAGTGACGGTGTTGTCAATTTGTGCAGGTAACATACAGCTATTGTTCTATGTTATCAGACATCTAGTGTGCGCAGGAAGGCATCGGCCTCTATGTGCCTACCGCTGGGTAGTGGTGGAGTCAGATCCGACAGTTTGGTAGAGGCTGAAATCACTTATGGGTGTAAATGTCTCCATGGTGTGAAATGGCTGATAACAGAAGACAACAGAGTACAATTAGGGTACAGACATGTAGCAGCCACGTTGCAGCCTTTCCCACTGCTGATAACAGGGGACAATAGCTTGCATTCATCTGTCCTGTCAGTCCATAACTAGAATGGCTAATAACGGAACAATTGATGCCATTCATCAGTCCTGACAAGATCGCACAAGGACCCGGATCTGTAAGTGAAGATTTACCATGAGGGTCCTCCATACTACAAACCACGGTAAAGGGGCGCAATCATTTGGTGGAGGTTTCTGCTGCTCCACCAGCAATAACTCCCATCATCAACTACCCACAATGAGCAGACACTTACCGGGAGCAGGCAGGGCAGCCGTTCTGTCTGCGGGATCTCAGCCCTCAGGAAACCTCGCATGGAGCAATGAATGCAGTCACCCCGAGGATACACGGTGCACTGGGGACCTGGAATGTTGTATGTCAGGCAGGTAAAGGGTTAAATTAAGAGCTGCCAAGCCCAGGATCTGAAGGAGGCAGAAGAGAGGAGAGGAGACTCCAAGGAGAGGAGAGGCAAAGTCTGACACACTGTGCAGGTAACAGGTGAGCACTGATCAGGAGGCGGAGCAAAGGGATATCGGTTATAATGTGGGCAGTATCTAATCCTACCCTGTGTGATACTGTCTGCTTGAGCTGTGTATCTAATCCTATCCTGTGTGATACTGTCTGCTTGAGCTGTGTATCTAATCCTATCCTGTGTGATACTGTCTGCTTGAGCTGTGTATCTAATCCTATCCTGTGTGATACTGTCTGCTGAGCAGTGTATCTAATCCTATCCTGTGTGATACTGTCTGCTGAGCTGTGTATCTAATCCTATCCTGTGTGATACTGTCTGCTGAGCAGTGTATCTAATCCTACCCTGTGTGATACTGTCTGCTTGAGCTGTGTATCTAATCCTATCCTGTGTGATACTGTCTGCTTGAGCTGTGTATCTAATCCTATCCTGTGTGATACTGTCTGCTGAGCTGTGTATCTAATGCCATCATGTGTGATACTGTCTGCTAAGCCATGTATCTAATCCTATCCTGTGTGATACTGTCTGCTGAGCCGTGTATCTAATCCCATCATGCGCGATACTGTCTGCTGAGCTGTGTATCTAATCTCATCATGCGCAATACTGTCTGCTGAGCTGTGTATCTAATCCCATCATGTGTGATACTGTCTGCTGAGCTGTGTATCTAATCCCATCATGTGCGATACTGTCTGCTGAGCTGTGTATCTAATCTCATCATGTGCGATACCGTGCTACTGACCTGTGCAGAGTTCATCCACTTTTGTGTAACACAATCCATGAACCTATAGACTGTTACCATGGAGACACATAGATCTGCGTAGGAGCTGTAGATACAAAACGGTAGATACTGTCTGCTGAGCCGTGTATCTAATCCTATCCTGTGTGATACTGTCTGCTGAGCCGTGTATCTAATCCTACCCTGTGTGATACTGTCTGCTGAGCCGTGTATATAATCCTACCCTGTGTGATACTGTCTGCTGAGCCGTGTATCTAATCCTGTCCTGTGTGATATTGTCTGCTGAGCCATGTATCTAATCCTATCCAGTGTGATACTGTCTGCTGAGCTGTGTATCTAATCCTATCCTGTGTGATACTGTCTGCTGAGCTGTGTATCTAATCCTATCCTGTGTGATACTGTCTGCTGAGCAGTGTATCTAATCCTACCCTGTGTGATACTGTCTGCTTGAGCTGTGTATCTAATCCTATCCTGTGTGATACTGTCTGCTTGAGCTGTGTATCTAATCCTATCCTGTGTGATACTGTCTGCTGAGCTGTGTATCTAATGCCATCATGTGTGATACTGTCTGCTAAGCCATGTATCTAATCCTATCCTGTGTGATACTGTCTGCTGAGCCGTGTATCTAATCCCATCATGCGCGATACTGTCTGCTGAGCTGTGTATCTAATCTCATCATGCGCAATACTGTCTGCTGAGCTGTGTATCTAATCCCATCATGTGTGATACTGTCTGCTGAGCTGTGTATCTAATCCCATCATGTGCGATACTGTCTGCTGAGCTGTGTATCTAATCTCATCATGTGCGATACCGTGCTACTGACCTGTGCAGAGTTCATCCACTTTTGTGTAACACAATCCATGAACCTATAGACTGTTACCATGGAGACACATAGATCTGCGTAGGAGCTGTAGATACAAAACGGTAGATACTGTCTGCTGAGCCGTGTATCTAATCCTATCCTGTGTGATACTGTCTGCTGAGCCGTGTATCTAATCCTACCCTGTGTGATACTGTCTGCTGAGCCGTGTATATAATCCTACCCTGTGTGATACTGTCTGCTGAGCCGTGTATCTAATCCTGTCCTGTGTGATATTGTCTGCTGAGCCATGTATCTAATCCTATCCAGTGTGATACTGTCTGCTGAGCTCCTGGATGTATTCCTGTCCTGTGTGATACTGTCTGCTGAGCCTTGTATCTAATCCTATCCTGTGTGATACTGTCTGCTGAGCTGTGTATCTAATCCTTTCCTGTGTGATACTGTCTGCTGAGCTGTGTATCTAATCCTATCCTGTGTGATACTGACTGCTGAGCGTGTATCTAATGCCATCATGTGTGATACTGTCTGCTGAGCCGTGTATCTAATCCTATCCTGTGTGATACTGTCTGCTGAGCTGTGTATCTAATCCTATCCTGTGTGATACTGTCTGCTGAGCTGTGTATCTAATCCTATTCTGTGTGATGTGTGATCCTGTCTGCTTAGTCATATCTAATCCCATCATGTGTGATACTGTCTGCTGAGCTGTGTATCTAATCCCATCATGTGCGATACTGTCTGCTGAGCTGTGTATCTAATCTCATAATGCGCAATACTGTCTGCTGAGCTGTGTATCTAATCCCATCATGTGTGATACTGTCTGCTGAGCTGTGTATCTAATCCCATCATGTGTGATACTGTCTGCTGAGCCGTGTATCTAATCCTACCCTGTGTGATACTGTCTGCTGAGCCGTGTATCTAATCCTACCCTGTGTGATACTGTCTGCTGAGCAGTGTATCTAATCCTACCCTGTGTGATACTGTCTGCTGAGCCGTGTATCTAATCCTATCCTGTGTGATACTGTCTGAGCTCTGTATCTAATCCTGTCCTGTGTGATATTGTCTGCTGAGCCATGTATCTAATCCTATCCAGTGTGATACTGTCTGCTGAGCTCCTGGATCTATTCCTATCCTGTGTGATACTGTCTGCTGAGCTGTGTATCTAATCCCATCATGTGCGATACTGTCTGCTGAGCTGTGTATCTAATCTCATCATGCGCAATACTGTCTGCTGAGCTGTGTATCTAATCCCATCATGTGTGATACTGTCTGCTGAGCTGTGTATCTAATCCTATTCTGTGTGATCCTGTCTGCTGAGCCGTGTATCTAATGCCATCTTGTGTGATACTGTCTGCTAAACCGTGTATCTAATCTCATGTGTGATACTGTCTGCTTAGTCATATATCTAATCCCATGATGTGCGATACTGTCTGCTGAGCTGTGTATCTAATCCCATCATGTGCGATACCGTGCTACTGACCTGTGCAGAGTTCATCCACTTTTGTGTAACACAATCCATGAACCTATAGACTGTTACCATGGAGACACATAGATCTGCGTAGGAGCTGTAGACACAAAACGGTAGATTTTTGAAGATATTTTTCATTTCAGATGCATGAGGCGAAATAAGAGATGGTCACAAAGGAGGAAATTCCTCACCGTGTGTATGAGGGTCCGATGCGCCAGATGTCGCCCCGATGCTGGCACTTGGACATAATGATGACGACTCTGTGGGCAAAAAGAAGTGGCTGTCAATGAGAGACCATGCATAGAAAGACACTAATAAATGGTGGCCCCCTCCATGGCCCCGGCTCTCGCAGACTTCCTGCTCCGATAATGCCATATAATACTCTCTGTGTTTGGAGGTCAGTAAATATTACTCAGGAAAACACGCCGGGAATCCACGTCTGAACGCGCCTCAAACATCAGCTCATTACTGCCGCCTTCTAGTCACAAGTCATAAAGGCAAAGCTCTGCGGTGTCTATGGAGGAGATAGAACTAGACGCTGCGCTGTCTCCACCTGCTGGACACAAACTGAACTGCATGGAGATAGTTAAATCAGTCATTGAACCAAAAGATGGAGGCATTATATAGTATGTATAATGACCCTTACACTCAGGGCACAGGGACAAGAACGAGAAAAACGAGCAACAATGTCCTTATTTTAAAAAAATATATATAGTGTGCTCATGGAAGGGCCTTGTGGTCCCGATTGATTGAACTGGGAATCAGAGCACCACAAAAGAAAATGAGACTGTAGGTCTTGCTGCAGTGTTAATTTATTTGATCCAGCAAGGAACTAAAAACAGATATAGTCCAACGTTTCGACCGAGAGTGGTCTATGTCAACGACATCTGTATATAGCAAGAGTCGGGAACAACGAAATGCGGCAGAGTGTGAGACCCTGACACCCGGGGCACAGGGTAATGACCCAGACGCTCAGGGCACAGGATCATGACGCTGACGCTCAGGGCACAGGATCATGATGCTGACGCTCAGGGCACAGGATCATGATGCTGACGCTCAGGGCACAGGATCATGATGCTGACGCTCAGGGCACAGGGTAATGACCCAGACACTCGGGGCACAGGATCATGATGCTGACGCTCAGGGCACAGGATCATGATGCTGACTCTCAGGGCACAGGGTAATGACCCAGACACTCGGGGCACAGGATCATGATGCTGACACTCAGGGCACAGGATCATGATGCTGACGCTCAGGGCACAGGGTAATGACCCAGACACTCGGGGCACAGGATCATGATGCTGACACTCAGGGCACAGGGTAACGACCCTGACACTCGGGGCACAGGATCATGATGCTGACATTCAGGGCACAGGGTAAGGACCATGATACTCGGGGTCCATAACGATGTGAGATACGGTCCCTCGTTCTTGGGTAATGATTCTGTGACGTTATATTTGCTTTGCGATTTCCCTTACAAATGATCTGTACTCAGTGACTGGGGGGGGGGGGGTAGTTCTGTGTACCCCCTTAAATTAGAGGGATCTGTCCTCTGACACAAGGTTTCCATTTGCATTCATGTAAATGAGTGCAGGGATCAGACAATGATGAGTTGTGCAGAACCGGGTGCGACTTGCGGTGTCATTGTCCCGAAGTAACGTGATCCTGTGTGAGTTGATGAAGCCACGCCAACATAGTGAGTAAATATAGTTACCAGGCACAGTGTGAACACAGACCGGACGAGCCGGTACCCGAGCCCTGGACATTCTCCTGCGGGACGGCTCCCATCACCACAGTCCCATGCTGTGGAGGAACGTCCAAGGAACCTTCATCAGGACGGCCATGACTTGGCAGAACTTCGATCTTTTGGGCTGAAGATGAGGTCAGGACATCTGCAAAGCTGCAGGGACCAGGTTTTCTGAAGTCTTTTCCTATAAAACCTTGGTGAACTACCTCTTGCCATTGGCCATAGAGTCCTCCCATGGAGCTGGAGTATTCAGTGCCCGAGTGTCCGATTTGCTTTGCGACTTACGACAACGTCTTTAAGACCCCGCTGCTCCTGCCGTGCTCGCATACCTTCTGCATGGAGTGCCTGTCCAAGCTTTGTATCTTCCAGAAGGAGCTGGAGACATTCTGCTGCCCCATGTGCCGGGCCGTAGTCACTATCCCAACAGGGGGCATACCTAAGCTGCCCCCTAATATGAACATTGCAGCTCGGTTCCCCCCTTGGATGGGCGAGCTTCAGAAAGTGTGGATAGAAGGGTCCAAACTGTGCTGGAAGAAAGGGTATGGCCACAACTACATCACGAGTACACCCAACACGCTGTCTTATTTTCCCCCAGGGCAGGAGCAGGACGTGGTCATCAGTGTCCATCTCCTGGGTCCAACACAACCACGTATCTCCCAGCCCGGTGACCTGATGGTGGTCCCACGACAACCTCATTATCACCGCTGCAACCTCATGCTGAGGAACTACGGCTGCATCCTCTGGGTCTTCATCTGCTGCATCATTTTGCTGTTTTTCATGGTGTTTTTCCCAACATATCTGCGCCTTTAACAACATGACTGTCATCTGTCCTCCATCCGGAATCCTGAGGTATCAGTGTTCATCCCTGGCGGACTCCATGAGAGACAGTTCCCAAGACTTCGTCCACCACCAAAGGCCGGTCCCTTTCATTACCCATTTTGTTATCCCGCACCCCCTTACAGTTACATATGGTATGGTCCAAGTTGGGAGAATCCTTTACTGGGTTTTATGGTCCCATATATCCATCTATATATAGTTTGGTGTTTTTGGCTACAACACGGTCTGGGGAAATGCAAGTAGAAAATCTGCAAAAATTTACCCAAACAGTAAAATATCAGACTATGACCTGCGGTCAGTTCTGCGTCCTTACTTTATCTAAAAGACGGGGAAAGTCGCAGTGTGCGCCAAATGCACAACGTAAGGGTACGTTCACACAGGACTTTTTTGCTGCTTTTTTTTGCTGCTTTTTTTTATGCTAATTTTCAGCTGCTTTTTACAGTACCAGTAAAACCTATGAGATTTCAGAAATCTCATGCACACACGTTGGTTTTTTGTTTGATCAGTTTTTTCTGCTTTGCTGCTTTTTTTGGACATAGGGCATGTCACTTCTTTCAGCGTTTTTGCAGCGTTTTTGCAGCGTTTTTTCACCCATTGACTTGAATGGGTGATGAAAAAAACGCTGCAAAAACGCTGAAAAAACGCATGTAGCATTATTTGCTGCGTTTTTTGTGCAGAAAATCATGGCCAGCAGGAAGAGATCTCACAGCCAAGAGCTTAGGGGTGTGGTTAGTGAGGTGTGAAGAGCCATTGTGAGCCATTGTGAGGTGTGAAGAGCCATTGTGAGGTGTCCTGTTTGTGATCTATTGTGAGGGAGTTCCTGGTAGTGAGGTGTGAAGAGCCATTGTGAGCCATTGTCAGGTGTCCTGATTGTGATCTATTGTGAGGGAGTTCCTGTAAGTGAGGTGTGAAGAGCCATTGTGAGCCATTGTGAGGTGTGAAGAGCCATTGTGAGGTGTCCTGATTGTGATCTATTGTGAGGGAGTTCCTGGTAGTAAGGTGTGAAGAGCCATTGCCAGGTGTCCTAGCAGCTGAAAATTGGCATAAAAAAAGCAGCAAAAATCTGCAGCAAAAATCTGCAGCAAAAAAGTCCTGTGTGAACGTACCCAAAAAACGCACCAAAAACGCACCAAAAAAACGCACCTAAATTAGCATAAAAAAAAGCAGCAAAAAAAAAGCAGCAAAAAAGTCCTGTGTGAACGTACCCTAAGATGGATCGCACCAAAACAATGTCAGAAAACTCTCGTGGAATAAATTGTTTCATCTGAGCCATTTTTGTAGAACGTTTCTTCTGTAACTTCTGGACCATAACGTTGTTACGCTGCAATGACCTAAACCAAACACCTCCGCATCTTAAAAGGATTGTTTCTTAAAGACAACACCACCTTTGGCTGTCAGAGAGGGTACTGCAGCTTGGGAGGACCCTGTACCCTGAGCCAGAATCTAGAGCCGCTCTATGGGTGCCATGTAATACTACATATCTCCTCTGGGGGGGCTGCTGCTCCATAAGGTGACCAATCACAGCCCTGAGGAGTCTCCTATGAGTAGCACAATGAAGGGGCCACCAGTAAGGGTGAAGGAGGAGCCACAGAAGTGTGAGGAGCAAGTAGGGGTCCTGCACTAATATAACACCCGGGTGACCCTGTGACTAAACGATCACTTCACAACTGAGCAGTCTCTCCTTCATAGTTTGTTTTTCTTCCAACAACACGCTATATTTTGCCTTTTTTTCTTATTCAGCATTTTCTTTTGTGTTCAGGACCTACATTTTTAACATTCACTGATTCACTGATCACTTGATGTAAAAAGTGTAATTTCTAAGAAAAAAATTACCGTAAGTTATAAAATCTGGGGGTCTCACTGTTGTGACACTCAATACTCCCAAAATTGGGGCTCAGCAGCCCCAACCTGAATGCACTGGGGTTGGCAGACATAACCTCGACTACATTTATTGTCTGCGGGACTTTAGCAGGAATCCAAGCGCAACACTTGGCAGTCCCATAGACAATGAATGGATGGAGCATGTGCACCTCAGGATGGGTCTGTGGAGCCTTGTTATCAAGCCAAGATCTGGGGATTAATGGGTGGTCTCAGCAGTCAGACTCTTCAGTGACCAACAAGTTATCCCCTCTCCCAGATTTTTTTTAATTCTTCAAAAATCAAATGAACTATGAATCGCATCAAATTGATTAAACATTTTAAAAAACGCTGATTAAAAATAAAAAAAAAGATGTCTTGATTTTTAGGGAAGAGCCCTTTACAAAAAAGCAACAACCGACCACTACACAACTCAACACACAAGACACATTGTCACCTGAAATCGTAGAATGTTAAAAAAACCTCTATATACAGAGTGTACTAGTTATAGATAACTCTTGTAAGGCCACAAAGCTCATAAAATGCCAAACCGCAGCACAGACACATGGAAAAAGAGCATCACTGAAACAAACTCACACACACTTTTGCATGTTTTACATTACCATACTATGTGGTCACATCATCAATAAATGCATATAAAATAAGGCGAGTGACAACCCTTTGGGAGCCCTAGAACCGCAGCAGTATTGGTGGTCGCCCAGTTTTGCAGAAACCAGATTCATATGTACAAATATAAGTGAAGGAAGAATAGAAAATTGCTTTGCCAGGATAAATAGCGCCACCTCCGAGTTGTGGCTGGAATTGCAGTTCTTCTCAGTGAATGGGCTGATTTGCAATACCAGACACAACCTGATGACCGGTGTGGCGCCATTAATCCTGCACCATCCCTTTAAGTTTACGGCTCCTACACGGTCGGTGTGAAGTATTGCCGGCCTCTTGGTGACTGGTGGCAGATGAATAAGCGCAGGATACACAAACCCCTGATATCACCGGTGACCTGCATGTCTAATGAGGGCCCGTCCCACCGTCTCTCCAGTGACAGAATGTGTTTGATGGCTCCTTCCCCAATTGTTTGTGTTGCTATGTGATGAGGAAGGACAGAAGACCCAAGAATCACTCTTGGCGGAAGCGTGAATGAAACCCGAAGCCGACTGCCGGTTACCAAGAGAAGATAGTATATAGAAGGCTGCAGATCCAGGAATGAGGCTCCAGAAGAAGCTTCTAAGGAAAATACAGACAAGAAAGATGGAGAGATGCTGAGAATGGAGAAGCCACGACAGGTGAGAAGACATCGGTTGCGTTGAGAGCCTAACCCAGGGGTGCGGAGGAGGTGATAGACGTCCTTGTGTCTCCCCAGCCGAGTCCCATCTTGGACCATTCCAGTGTGGAGATGTGGATATGACATGGCCACAGTCCCTCCTGATCCTGAAGAACACATTGGCAGCCTCCTCGAGTGTCCCATCTGCTACGTCCCCTATGATAACGTCTTCAAGACTCCGCTGCTCCTTCCCTGCTCTCACACCTTCTGCATGGAGTGCCTGTCCAGACTCTGCCTATTCCTTCACAAGTCTCAGGAGTTCCCATGCCCTTTTTGCCGAATCTTGGCTCAAATCCCTCCTGAAGGGGTCCCGAAAATGCAGCCTGACCTTGATGTCATAGCCCACCTACCACCCGAGATGCGGACTCTCCAAGATGTCTGGGCGGATGGGTGCAAACTGTGCTGGAGGAAAAAGAATGACTCGTCAGAAGGTAGAGGATCTGTGGTGACACTACACCTGCTGTCCTCCGGTGGGGAGCAGCGGCCCGCACCAGGAGGGCTCATCGCGGTGCAGCGGACGGGCTGCCGGGCCTTCTTCCAGAGCGTGTGGGGAGTCGGGCTCACCATTCTCACTGTCGGCATCCTCCTGTTCGCCGTTCTGTTCTTGCCCATATATCTGAACCAATAATGATACAAGGAATAAAGGACTGGGCCAGGTATGGATTTGGGGGTCCCAGCTGCCAGACCTCCACATTGCAGACATTTATGACTCTTCTTACCATCTCCCTATAAGACAGTTTTGCAGAATTTCACGCTATAAATTTGCATTTTTTGACCAATCTTTACATTTTGCGACTAAAATCTGAAGTTTGTGTACAATCAGACAAGTTATCCTTTCCTTAAGAGGGCGGCCTCTTAAAGCCGGTGGCTTGTGTGCAAAATCATCTATGGGGAGCGACCTGGTATCTAAACTGGGGGCTGGGAAAGTCTGTATGGGCGGCTGAGAACCATTTATTCTAGGGATTGTGGTTCCAGTGGTTGGATCCCCACCGATACAATAGCAATAAGTAAATGGTAGACTGATCACCCATTTCTACAGGTTCCCAATAGTCCAGTACATTTGTGCTATGCTGGATTAGCAGGATTGGCACAGCACGGTATCTCTGATTAGTAACAAGATATAACCTCTTAACTGTGCCTATGCCTTCCGACTGTACCTAGTGCCCTGCTGACCGTGTCCTATACCCTCCACATTGTGCCCATCCAACTGTACCTTGTGCTCTCTTGACCATATCCTATACCCTCCAGACCGTGCCCTTCTGACTGTACCTCGGGCCCTCCTGACCATGCCCTCGAGAGTGCCTTTCTGACTGTACCTCGGGACCTCCTGATGCACCGTCCCTCATGACTGTACCTCGTGCCCTTCACACTGTGCCCTTCCGACTGTACCTCATGCCCTGTGCCTCCCTGACCGCACCTTGTGTCCTTCTGACTGACCAGACCCTGAGCCTTCCTGACTGTATCTTGTGCCCTGTGCTCTCCTGACCGTACCTTGTGCCATTCTGACTGTACCTCGTGCCCTCCTGACCAGACTGTCTTCCTAACTGTACCCTCTGCCCTTCCTAACTGTACCCTCTGCCCTTCCAACTGTACTTCGTGCCCTCCTGACCATACCCTGTGCCTTACTGACCGTACCTAGTGCCCTCCTGACTGTACCGTGCCTTCCTGACCGTACCTTGTCACCTCCTGACCGTACCCTGTGCCTTCCTGACCGTACCTTGTGCCCTCCTGACCGTACCCTGTGCCTTCCTGACTGTACCTTGTGCCTTCCTGACCGTACCTTGTCACCTCCTGACCGTACCCTGTGCCTTCCTGACTGTACCTCGTGCCCTCCTGACCGTACCCTGTGCCTTACTGACCGTACCTAGTGCCCTCCTGACTGTACCGTGCCTTCCTGACCGTACCTTGTCACCTCCTGACCGTACCCTGTGCCCTCCTGACCGTACCTTGTGCCCTCCTGACCGTACCTTGTGCCCTCCTGTGTCTTATACCCTCCAGACCGTGCCCTTCTGACTGTGCCTCGTGCCCTCCTGATCGGACCCTGTGCCTTCCTGACTGTACCCTCTGCCCTTCCGACTGTACCTAGTGTCCTCCTGACCGTACCCTGTGCCTTACTCACTGTACCTTGTGCCCTTCCGACTATACCTCGTGACCTCCTGACCAGACTCTGTATTCCTAACTGTACCCTCTGCCCTTCCTAACTGTACCCTCTGCCCTTCCTAACTGTACCTCGTGCCTTACTGACCGTACCTAGTGCCCTCCTGACTGCACCGTGCCTTCCTGACTGTACCGTGCCTTGTAACCTCCTGACCGAACCCTGTGCCTTCCTGACTGTACCTCGTGCCCTCTTGACTGTACCCTGTGCCTTTCTGACCGTACCTTGTGCCCTCCTGACTGTACCTTATGCCCTCCTGTGTCTTATACCCTCCAGATCGTGCCCTTCTGACTGTGCCTCGTGCCCTCCTGATAGGACCCTGTGCCTTCCTGACTGTACCCTCTGCCCTTCCGACTGTACCTCGTGTCCTCCTGACCGTACCCTGTGCCTTACTCACTGTACCTTGTGCCCTTCCGACTATACCTCGTGCCCTCCTGACTGTACCTTGTGCCCTTCCGACTGTAGCTAGTGCCCTTCCGACCGTACCCTGTGCTACCTGACCGAACCTTGTGCCCTCCTGACTGTACCTTGTACCCTTCCAACTGTACCTTGTGCCCTGTGCCTCCTGACCATACCCTGTGCCTTCCTAACAGTACCTTGTGCCTTTCCGAATGTACCTCGTGCCCTCCTGACCGTACCCTGTGCCTCCCTGACTGTACCTTCTGCCTTTCCGAATGTACCTCGTTCCCTCTGCCCTCCTGACTTTGCAGTTTGTTTGCATATGATCCAATACAACATAATCTCCGATGACAAATTCAGAGGTGCAGACACCGGTCATCACCCTGTGTAGCTCAGGAACAGTGGGTGCGGGTTGTTACTAAGTGTGTACCCATAGAATGAATAGCAGCCGCTGAATAGGGTGTAATTAGGGCAAGACGAGGCTTGTAGCAGCCGGAGCAGGACATTCACAAACACAATGGAGGAGTACGACACCAAACACGAGCCCAGCTGCATTCAAAGCACATGCAAAGCAGGACCTGCTCCTCCAGTGAATGATGGGAGTGCTCCCCTACAGCAATGTAAAGGGCAAAGGGTGCGGATCACAGGACACAAAGGTGCCGAACTATAGAAATTTATCATAAAGGACCCCAATACAATTATAAGCACTAGCCCTATCACAGGAGCCGCAACTATGTCAGGTCCCACAGTCATCACCAAGTCACATGGAGCTTTGTTTTGGCAGCTGAGGTGTGTACTATGAGGTTCTGCAGCAGCTGAGGTGCGTACTATAGAGGTTCTGCAGCAGCTGAGGTGCGCACAATAGAGGTTCTGCAGCAGCTGAGGTGCATACTATGGAGGTTCTGCAGCAGCTGAGATACATACTATGGAGGTTCTGCAGCAGCTGAGATGCGTACTACAGAGGTTCTGCAGCAGCTGAGGTGTATTATGAGGATCTGAGTTTGCAGAATATCACAGTTTACGCCTCATCTGCTGCAGAACCTCATAATATACACCAGACTTTTCATATTGTGAATTGACCACCACTCTCACGATATAATCACCCTTACACATATCTTAGTGGAGCAATTCCCATAAGTGTCCATGCAGCACCATCAATCTCACTTACCGCATCCTCCCTCCTCGCTTCAGGCTCCGTCTCACAACTCTAAACTATAGTTAAACATAACAGTAGACATATTAGAATCAGAAAAAAATATTAGGATTCCTACTAGTTATCAAAAAATATGGCATAAAAAGGGTTACTCAATAAATTGGTAGATAAAGCTATAAAATGCAGGAACGTGGGCAAACACACCTATAATACTGCAAGGTGGAAATCTGTTCTGCCCTCTGCTGGAGGAAGGATACATTACGCACCAGCAAAAGTCATGGGCATCCAAGGCTGATCAAGGTGTCGAAAGGGTGGGAAGCCTCCTGGTCCGATCCTACAGAAGAGCAACATGACCCCAAATTACTGTTAAATGTACTGCTGACTATGATAAAAGGTGTCAGGACAGGCAGAGTATCACAACTAGGACAGAAAGGGGTCGGGACACAGCATCGCAGCTATGATAGAAAGTGGTCGGGACAAGGAGCATCGCAGCTATGATAGAAAGGGGTCAGGATACAGAGCATCGCAGCTATGATAGAAAGGGGTCAGGACACAGCATCGCAGCTATGGCAGAAAGGGGTCGGGACACAGCATCGCAGCTATGGTAGAAAGGGGTCAGGACACAGAGCTTCGCAGCTATGATAGAAAGGGGTCAGGACACAGAGCATCACAGCTATGATAGAAAGGGGTCAGGACAGCATCGCAGCTATGGTGGAAAGTGGTCGGGACAAGGAGCATCGCAGCTATGATAGAAAGGGGTCAGGACACAGAGCATCGCAGCTATGATAGAAAGGGGTTAGGACACAGCATCGCAGCTATGGTAGAAAGGGGTCAGGACACAGCATCGCAGCTATGGTAGAAAGGGGTCAGGACACAGAGCATCGCAGCTATGATAGAAAGGGGTCAGGACACAGAGCATCACAGCTATGATAGAAAGGGGTCAGGACACAGAGCATATGATAGAGGGGGAGGGGGAGGGACACGGAGCATCGCAGCTATGATGGAGGGGAGGGACACGGAGCATCGCAGCTATGATAGAAAGGTGTCGGGACACGCAGAGCATCGCAGCTAGGACAGAAAGGGGTCGGGACACAGAGAATCGCAGCTATGACAAAGGGGTCAGGACACAGCATCGCAGCTATGATAGAAAGTGGTCGAGACAAGGAGCATCGCAGCTATGATAGAAAGGGGTCAGGACACAGCATCGCAGCTATGGCAGAAAGGGGTCGGGACACAGCATCGCAGCTATGGTAGAAAGGGGTCAGGACACAGAGCTTCACAGCTATGATAGAAAGGGGTCAGGACACAGAGCATCACAGCTATGATAGAAAGGGGTCAGGACATGCAGAGCATGGCAGCTATGATAGAGGGGGAGGGGTCGGGACACGGAGCATCGCAGATATGATGGAGGGGAGGGACACGGAGCATCGCAGCTATGATAGAAAGGTGTCAGGACACGCAGAGCATCGCAGCTAGGACAGAAAGGGGGTCGGGACACAGAGAATCGCAGCTATGAAAGAAAGGGGTCAGGACACAGAGCATCACAGCTATGACAGAAAGGGGTCAGGACACAGCATCGCAGCTATGATAGAAAGTGGTCGGGACAAGGAGCATCGCAGCTATGATAGAAAGGGGTCAGGACACAGCATCGCAGCTATGGTAGAACGGGGTCGGGACACAGCATCGCAGCTATGGTAGAAAGGGGTCAGGACACAGAGCTTCGCAGCTATGATAGAAAGGGGTCGGGACACAGAGCATCACAGCTATGATAGAAAGGGGTCAGGACACAGCATCGCAGCTATGGTAGAAAGGGGTCGGGACACAGCATCGCAGCTATGGTAGAAAGGGGTCAGGACACAGAGCATCGCAGCTATGATAGAAAGGGGTCGGGACACAAAACATCGCAGCTATGATAGAAAGGGGTCAGGACACAGAGCATCGCAGCTATGGTAGAAAGGGGTCAGGACACAGAGCATCGCAGCTATGATAGAAAGGGGTCAGTACACAGAGCATCGCAGCTATGACAGAAAGGGGTCAGGACACAGCATCGCAGCTATGGTAGAAAGGGGTCGGGACACAGAGCATCGCAGCTATTATAGAAAGGGGTCAGGACACAGAGCATCGCAGCTATGACAGAAAGGGGTCAGGACACAGCATCGCAGCTATGGTAGAAAGGGGTCGGGACACAGCATCGCAGCTATGATAAAGGGGTCGGGACACAAAACATCGCAGCTATGATAGAAAGGGGTCAGGACACAGCATCACAGCTATGATAGAAAGGGGTCAGGACATGCAGAGCATGGCAGCTATGATAGAGGGGGAGGGGTCGGGACACGGAGCATCGCAGCTATGATGGAGGGGAGGGACACGGAGCATCGCAGCTATGATAGAAAGGTGTCGGGACACGCAGAGCATCGCAGCTAGGACAGAAAGGGGTCGGGACACAGAATCGCAGCTATGAAAGAAAGGGGTCAGGACACAGAGCATCGCAGCTATGACAGAAAGGGTTCAGGACACAGCATCGCAGCTATGATAGAAAGTGGTCGGGACAAGGAGCATCGCAGCTATGATAGAAAGGGGTCAGGACACAGAGCATCGCAGCTATGGTAGAAAGGGGTCGGGACACAGCATCGCAGCTATGGTAGAAAGGGGTCAGGACACAGAGCTTCGCAGCTATGATAGAAAGGGGTCGGGACACAGAGCATCACAGCTATGATAGAAAGGGGTCAGGACACAGCATCGCAGCTATGGTAGAAAGGGGTCGGGACACAGCATCGCAGCTATGGTAGAAAGGGGTCAGGACACAGAGCATCGCAGCTATGATAGAAAGGGGTCGGGACACAAAACATCGCAGCTATGATAGAAAGGGGTCAGGACACAGAGCATCGCAGCTATTGTAGAAAGGGGTCAGGACACAGAGCATCGCAGCTATGATAGAAAGGGGTCAGGACACAGCATCACAGCTATGATAGAAAGGGGTCAGGACATGCAGAGCATGGCAGCTATGATAGAGGGGGAGGGCGAGGGACACGGAGCATCGCAGCTATGATGGAGGGGAGGGACAGGGAGCATCGCAGCTATGATAGAAAGGTGTCGGGACACGCAGAGCATCGCAGCTAGGACAGAAAGGGGTCGGGACACAGCATCGCAGCTATGATAGAGGTGTCAGGACCCGCAGAGCATTGCAGCTAGTCTAGAAAGGTGTCAGGACATACAGTGCATCATAGCTATGATAGAAAGGGGGTGCGGGGCCATGGAGCAATGAAATGAGACCTGTTTGTTCAAACAGTACTGAAAACATATGGTCGGCAGGAGGCGTCCCTTACATTAGGAATCGGGAAAGAGGTGGCACCATGGAAAGAAGATAAGCCAACAGAGCAGTGCAACCAGGTAATGTTTTGTAGCATAAGGGGGCAATGTTCTGCGGGCATCATGTGATTGTACAGCGCCCCTTTCATCATACCCCTTCACTAGGCTCCATTGAGTTGACCCTTGTCTAGCTTTGCCATTACTTTCTCTGGGGTCCAGACTTGAAGCATCAAAGGAAAGCCTTTGATCATAGTTCTTTTTTTTAAATTTATAAAATAAAATCACAATAGGCAAAGTAGAGATCAGAAGTATCTACTTTATTCAGAATTTCCATATGAACAACATGGATCCACAATGTATTAAAGCCTCACAGTATGGTCATCTCTACACACAGTACATGGACATGTACGCATCTATCTCACAGGCCTAAATACAAAATGTAAACATTATACGGTCTAATCAGAACTACAGGACCATCACCGCTGCTGGATTATCAGACATTCTGGATCAGTCGACAATTCACCACTAACCTGCTAGGGAAGAGAACCTCCAAACCTCACCGCATTGTCACAGAAACTGCTTTTGTCACTTAGTGGGTACTCTGTTTCTGATCGTACAGTTTTATGCTGGACTGCTGGAATTTCAGGCACTGGATTAAAAGGAATGTTACTATGCACATTAACATATATGCAAAAACAGATGGTAAAAATAAGTGCTCTTCTTAGCCCAATAAACTACTTAGGGGTCTGTATCGTGTCTGTAAGCTCCCTCCAATTACCGGCTACAGGCTCCTGAACAGCTAAAGGGGGTTCCCGACATTACCCCACTGCGGCCAATTCAGTGAAGATACACAATATGCCATAATATTCAATTTTTTTGCATATAATTCAAAGTTATATAAACTAGTAATATACGCTGCTCAGAAAAATAAAGGGAACACTTAAATAACAGAACATAACTCCAAGTAAATCAAGCTTCTGTGAAATCAAACTTTCCACTTATGAAGCAAAAATGTTTGACAATCAATGTCACATGCTGTTGTGAAAATGGAATAGACAAAACAGAAATAAATTATTTGCAGTTATCAAGACACTCAATAAAGGAGTGGTTCTGCAGGTGGGGACCACATCTCAGTACCAATGCTTTCTGGCTGATGTTTTGGTCACTTTTGAATGTTAGTTGTGCTTTCACACTCATGGTAGCATGAGATGGACTCTACAACCCACACAAGTGGCTCAGGTAGTGCAGCTCATCCAGGATGGCAATGTGCGCTGTGGAAAGGTTTGCTGTGTCTGTCAGCGTAGTGTCCAGAGACTGGAGGCGCTACAAGGAGACAGGCCTGTACACCAGGAGAAGTTGGGGCGGCCTTAGGAGGGCAACAACCCAGCAACAGGACCGCTACCTCAGCCTTTGTGCAAGGAGGAACAGGAGGAGCACTGCCAGAAGCCTGCAAAATGACTTCCAGCAGGCCACAAATGTGCATGTGTCTGCACAAAGTTAGAAACCGGCTCCATGAGGATGGACTGAGTGCCCGACGTCCACAGATGGGGGGTTGTGCTCACAGCCCAACACCGTGCAGAACACTTGGCATTTGCCACAGAACACCCAGGATTCGCAAATTCGCCACTGGCGCCCTGTGCTCTTCACAGATGAAAGCAGGTTCACACTGAGCACATGTGACAGAGTCTGGAGACGCAGTGGAGAGCGATCTGCTGCCTGCAACATCCGTCAGCATGACCGGTTTGGCAGTGGGTCAGTAATGGTGTGGGGTGGCATTTCTTTGGAGAGCCGCACAGCCCTCCATGTGCTCGCCAGAGGCAGCCTGACTGCCATTAGGTACGGAGATGAGATCCTCAGACCCCTTGTGAGACCATATGCTGGTGCGGTTAGCCCTGGGTTCCTCCTAATGCAGGACAATGCTAGGCTTCAAGTGGCTGGAGTGTGTCAGCAGTTCCTGCAAGATGAAGGCATTGAAGCTATGGACTGGCCCGTCCGTTCCTCAGACCTGAATCCGATTGAACACATCTAGGACATCAAGTCTCGCACCATCCACCAACGTCACGTTGCACCACAGACTGTCCAGGAGTTGGCGGATGCTTTAGTCCAGGTCTGGGAGGAGATCCCTCAGGAGAACATCCGCCGCCTCATCAGGAGCATGCCCAGGCATTGTAGGGAGGTCATACAGGCACGTGGAGGCCACACACTACTGAGCATCATTTCTTTGTCTTGAGACATTTCCACTGAAGTTGGATCATCATGTAATTTGATTTTCCACTTTGATTTTGAGCATCATTCCAACTCCAGACATACATAGGATATTAGTTGTGATTTACGTTGATTATTTTTAGGTTTTCCTGTTCTCAACACATTCCACTATGTAATGAATAAAGATTTACAACTGGAATACTTCATTCAGTGATATCTAGGATGTGGGATTTTAGTGTTCCCTTTAGTTTTTTGAGCAGTGTACTTCGTGTATTGATGTCTCCTGATTTTCAAGATCTCTGCTTGCTGAAAGTGAAAGGAATTATTCCTGCTGTTAAGCTTGTTAACGTGCTGCTCACCAAAAGTGATGGCTGGTTACCATGCATCAGACCTCCCGCTAGTGAGCCCTGCAGCCGTGTGAGCCCAGGACGTGTTCCCATTCCCTGACAGTAAGCAGAGATCCTAAAAAAAGGTGATAAATGAATAGGTCTAAAATATTATAAAGATTTTAAAAACCCCCATCTAAATGAGAAAGTGTAAAAAAAAAAAAAAAAAAAAAAACTTAATCCAATCAAGAGTTAAGTGAAAAGATTTGCAGGACTCTTGCCGAGATGCCACATCGGTAGTCTGTAGCCCAGACCAGAGGGTGGTGAACCTCCTTCTTACCGGTATCCTGGCGCCTCTTCTGATCAGTAGGCATGGTGAGTCTGTCATGCTGGGACTACTAGTGAGGAGCCGGAGGTGTCGGCAGGTAGGAGGTTTGCAGGGCTCTGCTCCGGTGGGCACGGACTTACAACATGGCCGCTGTGCCAGGGTCCTGTGAATCTTTTTGCTCAACTCTAGCCCAATCCCATCATCCATAGTACCCATCTAAAGTTTGCTTCAAATCTGCTGCAAAATCCACATGTGAAAAAAAAGCAGATCTTGCTGCAGATTTGCCCCTTGTGCCTTGTAAGGGATTTATTTGACAAGGATCTCACCCACCTCTCTGCACCAATCTGCAGGAAAAAAATACACAGATGCTTTTGCAGTAACAAATATTCTAATAAAAAAAAAAAAACACTTGTCCATTGGGTTCTGGGAGATCAGTGGCTGCCTGCGACCTGCTTATCATCTGGGTGAACAATAAAATAAGAGAAAACCGCTCATCTATGAGGAGAGTCTACGGCTTAATGGCAGATCCTCCAGCAACTAAAGGATTCTTCCTACCAGATTATTCACCCAGGAAATCAGCAACTCCACAAGTGCCGGCGGCCGCCAATCTCCCCAGGTCCAGTGGTGCGATAACCGCTTCTGTCAATACACCAAATATACAGTAATAATCCAGATTCACAGACATTAAAAAAATCTACAAAAATATTGGCTGTTACAGATCTAAGTGCGGGGCCACTAATGGAAACAGCTTCAAGTGTGGGTGTTCATCAGGAGGACAGATCGCGGATAGGCAGTGCTACATCTCTCAAATGATGTCCCAGGACCCCCGCCATGTGAAATATTACCATCTACTGAGCTGCCATGTTTTACTTCTAATCTTTCACTGACTCCACTGAGATCACGCCAAGCAGCAGGACCGGACAGGAGCGCCATCGTGTGGTGTGATGAGTCTGTACAAGTGCTTAGAGCTAATAGCCGCCCCTTTATCCCATACACAATGTGGATATCCTCGCTGCAGTGATCGGACCCTTGGTGGGGAGGGGGACGTTCTGCGGCACCCCCAGTTAGAAGTTTGCCACCCGTTGCAGTGCGGCTCCTCTGCTGCAGTCTATGTGCAGGGACTGGATCCCGGAGTTGAAGCTGCCACACAGAATGGATGAATTATCACAGACCGCCAAAGACGAAAGGGGCCCCGAGCCGTCCAGGAACAGGCTGCTCACACACACTGGGGAGAGAGGGAAAGAAGCAAACCATGATGAGCCAGCAAAGAAAAGAGAAAAATACATCTGTAAGATTAATACTCACTGATCACATTCTGGTCTGGAGCTTCAATTATGCTCCAGTCACAGTCAAAGCTGTGTTCAGAAGTTACTGCTGTCCCGTTAGCTCTCAGATTACAAGGCCACGTATATTAGACCTAGTTTGGTCAAAGTAGGCTGGCCAATTGCCTGATGTGCATGACTCTGCGCCTGCATTGGTGAGAAACAGATGGGGTATATTAACCCCTTCGCGCCGCAGCCCATTTTCGTTTTTTGCGCTTCCGTTTTTCGCTCCCCTTCTGCCCAGAGCCATAACTTTTTTTATTTCTCCATCAATATGGCCATGTGAGGGCTTGTTTTTTGTGGGACAAGTTGTACTTTTGAAGGACACCACTGGTTTTACCATATTGTGTACTCAAAAACAAGAAAAGAAATTCCAAGTGCGGTGAAATTGCAAAAAAAAGTGCAATTCCACAACGAATTTGGGGATTTTTTTTACCATGTTCACCAAATGCTAAAATGACCGGTCATTATGATTCTCTAGGTCATTACAAGTTTATAGACACCAAACATGTCTAGGTTCTTTTTTATTTAGGTGGTGAAAAAAAGAAATCCAATGTTTGTTAAAAAAAAAAAAAAATTGTGCCATTTTCCGATACCCGTAGCGTCTCCATTTTTCGTGATCTGGGGTCGGGTGAGGGCTTATTTTTTTTTGCGTGCCGAGCTGACGATTTTTTATTGATACCATATTGGTGCAGATACAATCTATTGATCGCCCGTTATTGCATTTTAATGCAATGTCGTGGCGACCAAAAAAACGTAATTCTGGCATTTTTACTTTTTCTTGCTACGATGTTTTGCGATCAAGTTAATCCTTTTTTTTTTTTATTGATAGATCGGGTGGTTCTGAACGCGGCGATACCAAATATATGTAGGTTTGATTTTAATGGTTTTATTTTGAATGGGGCGAAAGGGGGGTGATTTGAACGGTTAAATTTTTATATTTTTTTCATATTTTTAAAAACTTTGTTCTTTCCCACTTTTGGCATGCTTCAATAGTCTCCATGGGAGGCTAGAAACTGCCACAGCCCGATCGGCTTTGCTACATACAGGTGAAGATCAGATTGCCCGAATGTAGCAGAATTGCTGACTTGCTATGAGCGCGGACCACCGGACAACCTCTGGTTGTCATGCCAACCTATCAGTGACCCGGGATCACAGGAAGGGGGTCACCGATGGGTGAATTTCCAGCGCGCTTGCCGGAAGCGCATGTTAAATGCCGCTGTCAAGAGTTTGACGGGTAACGGGTTAATAGCCGCGGATGGATCGCGATTCCACTTGGGGCTGTTACGGGCACAAGTCAGCTGTTTAAAACAGCAGGGTTCAATGGGACCTATTCCCCTCTGCGTATTTGGGACACATACTTGTAAGGAGGGGGGGATTGTTAGAAATAGCCTTGTGCCAAACTATTCATTTGGTCAATGCTTTGATGCGCTGTGGGAAATTAATTCTGTACATAAGTTTGGACTACATTCTCCACAATACTGGCTAGCAAAGTAGAAATAATATATATATATATATATATATATATATATATATATATATATATATATATATATATATATATATATATATATATATATATATTATACATACATACACACACACACATATACACACACTGCTCAAAAAACTAAAGGGAACACTTAAACAACAGAATATAACTCCAAGTAAATCAATCTTCTGTGAAATCAAACTGTCCACTTAGGAAGCAACACTGATTCACAATCAATTTCACGTGCTGTTGTGCAAATGGAATAGACAACAGATGAACATTATTGGCAATTATCAAGACACACTCAATAAAGGAGTGGTTCTGCAGGTGGGGACCACAGACCACATCTCAGTACCAATGCTTTCTGGCTGATGTTTTGGTCACTTTTGAATGTTGGTTGTGCTTTCATACTCGTGGTAGTATGAGACGGACTCTACAACCCACACAAGTGGCTCAGGTAGTGGAGCTCATCCAGGATGGCACATCAATGTGAGCTGTGGCAAGGTTTGCTGTGTCTGTCAGTGTAGTGTCCAGAGGCTGGAGGCGCTACCAGGAGACAGGCCAGTACACTAGGAGACGTGGAGGAGGCTGTAGGAGGGCAACAACCCAGCAGCAGGACCGCTACCTCAGCCTTCGTGCAAGAAGGAATAGGAGGAGCACTGCCAGAGCCCTGCAAAATGACCTGCATCAGGCCACAAATGTGCATGTGTCTACACAAACGGTTAGAAACTGACTCCATGAGGATGGTCTGAGTGCCCGACGTCCACAGATGGAGGTTGTGCTCACAGCCCGACACTGTGCAGGAAGCTTGGCATTTGCCACAGAACACCAGAATTGGCAAATTCGCCACTGGCGTCCTCAGATGAAAGCAGGTTCACACTGAGCACATGTGACAGACGTGACAGAGTCTGGAGACGCCGTGGAGAGCGATCTGCTGCCTGCAACATCCGTCAGCATGACCGGTTTGGCAGTGGGTCAGTAATGGTGTGGGGTGGCATTTCTTTGGAGAGCCGCACAGCCCTCCATGTGCTCGCCAGAGGTAGCCTGACTGCCATTAGGTATCGAGATGAGATCCTCAGACCCATTGTGAGACCATATGCTGGTGCGGTTGGCCCTGGGTTCCTTCTAATGCAGGACAATGCCAGACCTCATGTGGCTGGAGTGTGTCAGCAGTTCCTGCAATATGAAGGCATTGTAGCTATGGACTGGCCCGCCCATTCCCCAGACCTGAATCCGATTGAACACATCTGGGACATCATGTCTCGCACCATCAACCAACGTCACGTTGCACCACAGACTGTCCAGGAGTTGGCGGATGCTTTAATCCAGGTGTGGGAGGCGATCCCTCAGGAGACCATCCGCCGCCTCCTCAGGAGCATGCACAGGCACTGTAGGGAGGTCATACAGGCACGAGGAGGCCACACACACTACTGAGCATCATTTCCTTGTCTTGAGGCATTTCCACTGAAGTTGTATCAGCCTGTAACTTAATTTTCCACTTTGATTTTGAGCATCATTCGACCTCCGTGGGATATTAGTTGTGATTTACGTTGACCATTTTTAGGTTTTATTGTTCTCAACACATTCCACTATGTAATGAATAAAGATTTACAACTGAATATTTCATTCAGTGATATCTTAGTGTATATATATATATATATATATACATATACACACATACACACACACACACACACACACACACGGTACAGACCAAAAGTTTGGACACCGTCTCATTTAAAGATTTTTCTGTATTTTCATGACTATGAGAATTGTACATACATTCACACTGAAGGCATCAAAACTATGAATTAACACATGTGGAATTTTAACAAAATAGTGTGAAGCAACTGAAAATATGACTTATATTCTAGGTTCTTCAAAGTAAGCCACCTTTTGCTTTGATGACTGCTTTGCACACTCTCTTGATGAGCTTCAAGAGGTAGTCAGCGGGAATGGTTTTCAATTCACAGGTGTGCCCTGTCAGATTTAATATGTGGGATTTCTTGCCTTATAAATGGAGTTGGGACCATCAGTTGTGTTGTGCAAAAGTCTGGTGGATACACAGCTGATAGTCCTACTGAAGAGACTGTTAGAATTTGTATTATGGCAAGAAAAGAGCAGCTAAGTAAAGAAAAACAAGTGGCCATCATTACTTTAAGAAATGAAGGTCAGTCAGTATGAAAAATTGGGAAAACTTTGAAAGTGTCCCCAAGTGCAGTGGCAAAAACCATCAAGCGCTACGAAGAAACTGGCTCACATGAGGACCGCCCCAGGAAAGGAAGACCAAGAGTCACCTCTGCTTCTGAGGATAAGTTTATCCCAGTCACCAGCCTCAGAAATCGCAGGTTAACAGCAGCTCAGATTAGAGACCAGGTCAATGCCACACAGAGTTCTAGCAGCAGACACATCTCTACAACAACTGTTAGGGCTCATTTCCACATGCGAGGCACACGTCCGTATCTCGCATGTGGAAACCAAGCTGTGGAGCCGGCACTCCAGAGCGGAGCGTGCGGCTCCATGTGTTCCTATGCGGCCGCACGCTCCGCTCCCAAGTGCCGGCACCAGAGCTTGGTTTCCACATGCGAGACACGGACGTGTTTCTCGCAAATGGAAACAAGCCCTTAACCCCTTCACCCCCAAGGGTGGTTTGCACGTTAATGACCGGGCCAATTTTTACAATTCTGACCACTGTCCCTTTATGAGGTTATAACTCTGGAATGCTTCAACGGATCTTGGCGATTCAGACACTGTTTTCTCGTGACATATTGTACTTCATGATAGTGGTAAAATTTCTTCGATATAACTTGCGTTTATATGTGAAAAAAACGAATATTTGGCGAAAATTTTGAAAATTTCGCAATTTTCCAACTTTGAATTTTTATGCCCTTAAATCACAGACATATGTCACGCAGAATACTTAATAAGTAACATTTCCCACGTCTACTTTACATCAGCACAATTTTGGAACCAAAATTTTTTTTTGTGACGGAGTTATGAGGGTTAAAAGTTGACCAGCAATTTCTCATTTTTACAACACCATTTTTTTTAGGGACCACATCTCATTTGAAGTAATTTTGAGGGGTCTATATGATAGAAAATACCCAAGTGTGACACCATTCTAAAAACTGCACCCCTCAAGGTACTCAAAACCACTTTCAAAAAGTTTATTAACCCTTCAGGTGTTTCACAGGAATTTTTGGAATGTTTAAATAAAAATAAACATTTAACTTTTTTTCACACAAAATTTATTTCAGCTCCAATTTGTTTTATTTTACCAAGGGTAACAGGAGAAAATAGACCCCAAAATTTGTTGTACAATTTGTCCTGAGTACGCTGATACCCCATATGTGGTGGTAAACCACTGTTTGGGCGCATGGCAGAGCTCGGAAGGAAAGGAGCGCCATTTGACTTTTCAATGCAAAATTTACTGGAATTGAGATGGGACGCCATGTTGCATTTGGAGAGCCCCTGATGTGCCTAAACACTGAAACCCCCCACAAGTGACACCATTTTGGAAAGTAGACCCCCTAAGGATCTTATCTAGATGTGTGGTGAGCACTTTGACCCACCAAGTGCTTCACAGAAGTTTATAATGCAGAGCCGTAAAAATAAAAAATCATATTTTTTCACAAAAATGATCTTTTCGCCCCCAATTTTTTATTTTCCCAAGGGTAAGAGAAGAAATTGACCCCGAAAAATTGTTGTGCAATTTGTCCTGAGTACGCTGATACCCCATATGTGGGTGTAAACCATTGTTTGGGCGCAGGGCAGAGCTCGGAAGGGAAGGAGCGCCATTTGACTTTTCAATGCAAAATTGACTGGAATTGAGATGGGACGCCATGTTGCGTTTGGAGAGCCCCTGATGTGTCTAAACATTGAAACCCTGTACAAGTGACACCATTTTGGAAAGTAGACCCCTTAAGGAACTTATCTAGATGTGTGTTGAGCACTTTGACCCAACAAGTGCTTCACAGAAGTTTATAATGCAGAGCCGTAAAAATAAAAAATCATATTTTTTCACAAAAATGATCTTTTCGCCCCCAATTTTTTATTTTCCCAAGGGTAAGAGAAGAAATTAGACCACAAAAGTTGTTGTGCAATTTGTCCTGAGTACGACGATACCCCATATGTGGGGGTAAACCACTGTTTGGGCGCATAGCAGAGCTCGGAAGGGAAGGAGCGCTATTTTACTTTTCAATGCAAAATTGACTGGAATTAAGATGGGTTGCCATGTTGCGTTTGGAGAGCCCCTGATGTGCCTAAACATTAAAAACCCCCACAAGTGACACCATTATGGAAAGTAGACCCCCCAAGGAACTTATCTAGATGTGTTGTGAGAACTTTGAACCCCCAAGTGTTTCACTACAGTTTATAATGCAGAGCCGTGAAAATAAAAATTCTTTTTTTTTTCACAAAAATGATTTTTAGCCCCCAGTTTTGTATTTTCACAAGGGTATCAGGATAAATTGGACCCCAAAAGTTGTTGTCCAATTTGTCCTGAGTACGCTGATACCCCATATGTGGGGGGGAACCACTGTTTGGGCGCATGACAGAGCTCGGAAGGGAAGGAGCGCCATTTGGAATGCAGACTTAAATGGATTGGTCTGCAGGCGTCACGTTGCATTTGCAGAGCCCCTGATGTACCCAAACAGTACAAACCCCCCACAAGTGACCCCATATCGGAAACTAGACCCCCCAAGGAACTTATCTAGATGTGTTGTGAGAACTTTGAACCCCCAAGTGTTTCACTACAGTTTACAACGCAGAGCCGTGAAAATAAAAAATCCTTTTTTTCCCACAAAACTTATTTTTTGGCCCCCAGTTTTGTATTTTCCCAAGGGTAGCAGGAGAACTTGGACCCCAAAAGATGATGTCCAATTTGTCCTGAGTACGCTGATACCCCATATGTTGGGGTAAACCCCTGTTTGGGCACACGGGAGAGCTCTGAAGGGAAGGAGCACTGTTTTCCTTTTTCAACGCAGAATTGGCTGGAATTCAGATCGGATGCCATGTCCCGTTTGGAGAGCCCCTGATGTGCCTAAACAGTGGAAACCCCCCAATTATAACTGAAACCCTAATCCAAACACACCCCTTACCCTAATCCCAACAGTAACCCTAACCACTCCTCTAACCCAGACACACCCAACCCTATTCCCAACCGTAAATGTAATCCAAACCCTAACCCTATCTTTAGCCCCAACCCTAACTGTAGCCCCAACCCTAGCCCCAACCCTAGCCCTAACCCGAGCAATAACCCTAGCCCTATCACTAGCCGTAACACTAGCCCTAACCCTAGCCCCAACCCTAGCCCCAACCCTAGCCCCAACCCTAGCCCCAACCCCCAACCCTAGCCCCAACCCTAGCCCTAACCCTAGCCCTAGCCCCAACCCTAGCCCCAACCCTAGCCCCAACCCTAACCCTAGCCCTAACCCTAACCCTAGCCCTAACTCTAGTCCTAACGCTAGCCCTAACCCTAACCCTAATGGGAAAATGGAAATAAATACATTTTTTAATTTTTCCCTAACTAAGGGGGTGATGAAGGGGGGTTTGATTTACTTTTATAGCGGGTTTTTTAGCGGATTTTTATGATTGGCAGCCGTCACACACTGAAAGACGCTTTTCATTGCAAAAAATATTTTTTGCGTTACCACATTTTGAGAGCTGTAATTTTTCCATATTTGAGTCCACAGAGTCATGTGAGATCTTGTTTTTTGTGGGACGAGTTGACGTTTTTATTGGTAACATTTTCGGACACGTGACATTTTTTGATAGCTTTTTATTCCGATTTTTGTGAGGTAGAGTGATCAAAAACCAGCTATTCATGAATTTCTTTTGGGGGAGGCGTTTATACCGTTCCGCGTTTGGTAAAATTGATAAAGCAGTTTTATTCGTCGGGTCAGTACGATTACAGCGATCTCATTTATATCATTTTTTTAATGTTTTGGCGCTTTTATACGATAAAAACTATTTTATAGAAAAAATAATTATTTTGGTATCGCTTTATTCTCAGGACTATAACTTTTCTATTTTTTTGCTGATGATGCTGTATGGCGGCTCGTTTTTTGCGGGACAAGATGACATTTTCAGCGGTACCATGGTTATTTATATCAGTCTTTTTGATCGCGTGTTATTCCACTTTATGTTCGGCGGTATGATAATAAAGCGTTGTTTTTTGCCTCGTTTTTTTTTTTTTCTTACGGTGTTTACTGAAGGGGTTAACTAGTGGGGCAGTTTTATAGGTTGGGTCGTTACGGACGCGGCGATACTAAATATGTGTACTAAATATGTGTACTTTTATTGTTTTTTTATTTTATTTAGCAAAAGAAATGTATTTATGGGAATAATATTTTTTTTTTTTTTCTTTATTTAGGATATTTTTTTTATTTATTTTTTTACACATGTGGGGAATTTTTTTTTTACTTTTTTACTTTGTCCCAGGGGGGGGACATCACAGATCATTGATCTGGCAGTGTGCACAGCACTCTGCCAGATCTGCGATCTGCTGTGCAGGGCTGCAGGCTTACCAGCGTCTGCTCTGAGCAGACACTCGGTAAGCCACCTCCCTCCCTGCAGGACCCGGATGCCGCGGCCATCTTGGATCCGGGACCTGCGGCGAGGAGGGAGGTAGGAGACCCTCAGAGCAACGCGATCACATCGCGTTGCTCCGGGGGTCTCAGGGAAGCCCGCAGGGAGCCCCCTCCCTGCGCGATGCTTCCCTATACCGCGATCATGTTTGATCGCGGTGTGCCGGGGGTTAATGTGCCGGGGGCGGTCCGTGACCGCTCCTGGCACATAGTGCCGGATGTCAGCTGCGATATGCAGCTGACACCCGGCCGCGATCGGCCGCGCTCCCCCCGTGAGCGCCACTGATCGGTGATGACGTACTATCCCGTCGGTGGTCATACGGGCCCACCCCACCTCGACGGGATAGTACGTCAGATGTCAGGAAGGGGTTAAGAGGAGACTTTGTGCAGCAGGCCTTCATGGTAAAATAGCTGCTAGGAAACCACTGGTAAGGACAGGCAACAAGCAGAAGAGACTTTTGGGGCTAAAGAACACAAGGAATGGACATAAGACCAGTGGAAATCCACCGTTCCAACCACCGTGTCTTTGTGCGACGCAGAAAAGGTGAACGGATGGACTCTAAATGCGTGGTTTCCACCGTGATGCATGGAGGAGGAGGTGTGATGGTGTGGGGGTGCTTTGCTGGTGACACTGTTGGGGATTTATTCAAAATTGAAGGCATACTGAACCAGCATGGCTACCACAGCATCTTGCAGCGGCATGCTATTCCATCCGGTTTGCGTTTAGTTGGAACATCATTTATTTTTCAACAGGACAATGACCCCAAACACACCTCCAGGCTGTGTAAGGACTATTTGACCAAGAAGGAGAGTGATGGGGTGCTACGCCAGATGACCTGGCCTTCACAGTCACCAGACCTGAACCCAATCGAGATGGTTTGGGGTGAGCTGGACCGCAGAGTGAAGGCAAAAGGGCCAACAAGTGCTAAGCATCTCTGGCAACTCCTTCAAGATTGTTGGAAGACCATTTCCGGTGACTACCTCTTGAAGCTCATCAAGAGAATGCCAAGAGTGTGCAAAGCAGTCATCAAAGCAAAAGGTGGCCACTTTGAAGAACCTAGAATATAAGACATAACAAAAAAGTGTGAAACAACTGAAATTAAGTATATAATTCCACACGTGTTAATTCATAGTTTTGATGCCTTCAGTGTGAATGTTCAATTTTCCTAGTCATGAAAATACAGGAAAATCTTTAAATGAGAAGGTGTGTCTAAACTTTTGGTCTGTATGTATGTAATATATATATATATATATATATATATATATATATATATATATATATATATATATATATATATATATATATATATATATACATACATACATACATATATACGCATACATACATATATACACACACTCACTGGCCACTTTATTAGGTACACCTGTCCAACTTCTTGTTAACACTTAATTTCTAATCAGCCAATCACATGGCGGCAACTCAGTGCATTTAGGCATGTAGACATGGTCAAGACAATCTCCTGCAGTTCAAACCGAGCATCAGTATGGGGAAGAAAGGTGATTTGAGTGCCTTTGAACGTGGCATGGTTGTTGGTGCCAGAAGGGCTGGTCTGAGTATTTCAGAAACTGCTGATCTACTGGGATTTTCACGCACAACCATCTCTAGGGTTTACAGAGAATGGTCCGAAAAAGAAAAAAAATCCAGTGAGCGGCAGTTCTGTGGGCGGAAATGCCTTGTTGATGCCAGAGGTCAGAGGAGAATGGGCAGACTGGTTCGAGCTGATAGAAAGGCAACAGTGACTCAAATCGCCACCCGTTACAACCAAGGTAGGCCTAAGAGCATCTCTGAACGCACAGTGCGTCGAACTTTGAGGCAGATGGGCTACAGCAGCAGAAGACCACACCGGGTACCACTCCTTTCAGCTAAGAACAGGAAACTGAGGCTACAATTTGTACAAGCTCATCGAAATTGGACAGTAGAAGATTGGAAAAACGTTGCTTGCTCTGATGAGTCTCGATTTCTGCTGCGACATTCGGATGGTAGGGTCAGAATTTGGCGTAAACAACATGAAAGCATGGATCCATCCTGCCTTGTATGGAGCATCTTTGGGATGTGCAGCTGACAAATCTGCGGCAACTGTGTGATGCCATCATGTCAATATGGACCAAAATCTCTGAGGAATGCTTCCAGCACCTTGTTGAATCTATGCCACGAAGAATTGAGGCAGTTCTGAAGGCAAAAGGGGGTCCAACCCGTTACTAGCATGGTGTACCTAATAAAGTGGCCGGTGAGTGTAATATATATATATATATATATATTCAAGGAAATGCATGGTAAAAAGTAAGTAATTAAGCAGCAAGTTTTTGAAGGTCTTACCTCCTAATTTTGTTCCTTTTTTGGTCATAGATATTTTATAACTATTCTTAAAAAAAAAAAGAAAATTATCATTTACTGGTTGCTCAATGACACATCATATTGCAGTTTTAAATGTTTGTTTAGTATTTATCGTCATGCATATCCCACATTATGTATGTTATGTTATGCCGTTTACCAATCAGATTAATTATATTTACGCAAAAAACTGAACTGACTGCTACACAAGTACTGATACATGTACAATGTACATAATTGTGTAATGCATATTTTACTGTAATAGAATGCTTACTGCCATTCTATGTTTTTTTTAATTATAAATAGTATAGCCAGTTAAAGATATGATGACAAACTGAGTGGTTATTGTGTGTACAATATTGTGGAAAATGAGAAACATGGAATAATTCACATGCCTTGAGCAAGTGGTAAATCTAAATTTAATGTCAACATATCATACATGGTGAATCCTTATGCCAAAAGGAACAAATTTGAGGGGTAAGACTTACCAATTCGCAAAGTTCATTTTTCCTTGGTGTGTACAATATATATATACATATATATATATATATATATATATATATATATATATATATATATATATATATATACACATACACATATACATACCCACACACATACCTACACACACATACATACATAAAAAGAAGAAGAAAAAAGGAGAACCGCACAAAAAAAAAAAAAAAATAGAAAAAAGCGGACTTTAATGCCTGAGCGGCGTGGCAACGTTTCGGATATGGTATCCCTTTTCAAGCAATGAACATACAAGTGAAATGATTTTATATAGAACACACACATGTTCGATCATATTAGATTATTAACAATAATTATGGTTTTCCAACATCAGTGCAAATGTCATCAGCGATCAAAAAAAGTGCATAAGTGCTTTTATAGCAAATTCATCCAAATACATTATTCACACATGAATAGCATAAAGTGCAATGTGATCATAATTAAAACTTACTCAATGATCAATTAGATCAACTCAGGTGTCCCAATCTTATGAAACAAAGTAGTAGCACACTTACAATTACAGTTCAGCATGTGCCATATCTCCGGCGTCTTCCTAAAGCGCATGTCTGACGTCTACTCGAGGACCCAAAGCATTGTGGTCCGTGTCTGCGTACAGCTATACTGAAGGAGGCGGCGTCATATTACTAAAGGCATATCCCCGTCTCTGAGACAATTACAGAAGGGAAGTGTGCACAAAAACCCAATGTCCTGTCAAGATTGTTGCGCCTCTTTATGACATCTCTTCCAAGAATTTGTAATATTATAATCTATGTCTGCGCAAACTAATATTAGGGAAACCAACGCCATATCAATTAAGCTATATCCCATAACTTGACACGATCATATGGGTGAAAAAAATTAAAAAACAAGACAAAGGTTATTCATTGGGAACCACACTAATACTCTCTTATAATAATAAAGAGAGAGTCTCAATCTTTGCAATATATTATTGGCTCAAATGGTCAGGCATAAGCCCAATATATAGTGCAATATGGTCAGCAGAAAGACAGGGACCCAAAAGGGGTGGAAAATCCCCCATGTTTCTCCTGTCAACATATCTTACATGGTGAATCCTTATGCCAAAAGGAACAAATTTGAGGGGTAAGACTTACCAATTCGCAAAGTTCATTTTTCCTTGGCACATATATATATATATATATATGTCTAAGGGTCACTTCCGTCTGTCTGTCTGTCACGGATATTCATTGGTCGCGGCCTCTGTCTGTCATGGAAATACAAGTCGCTGATTGTTTTGCCACGACCAATCAGCGACAGGCACAGTCCGGCAGAAAAATGGCCGCTCCTTCCTCCCCGCAGTCAGTGCCCGCTCCGTACTCCCCTCCAGTCAGCGCTCACACAGGGTTAATGGCAGCGTTGACCGCGGTGTAACGCACTCGGTTAACGCTGCTATTAACCCTGTGTGACCAAATTTTTACTATTCATGCGGCCTATGCAGCATGAATAGTAAAAAGATCTAATGTTAAAAATAATAAAAAATAGTTATATACTCACCGTCCGTCGGCCCCCAGATCAAAGCGGCCAGTTACCAACGCTCCTCGCGACGCCCCGGTGACCTATCCATGCATTGCGGTCTCGCGAGACCGCTATGTCATCTCGCGAGACCGCAATGCACTCTTTAGACCGGAGCGCGCGAGGAGCATCGGTAACCGGCCGCTTCGATCTGGGTCCAATGGACGGTGAGTATATAACTATTTTTTTTTTTTTTTTTTAACAGGGATATGGTGCATACTACGTGACTGGCCAATATACTACGTGGCTCTGTGCAGTATTCTATGTGGCTGGGCAATATACTACGTGGCTGGGCAATATACTACGTGACTGAGCAGTATATTACGTGTCTGTGCTGTATACTATGTGACTGGGCATTATACTATGTGGCTGGGCAATATACTATGTGGAAATGCATATTCTAGAACTGGCGGCAGTTCCTCATACAGCCAGGATGCCTTGAACGCTGTTGTGCTAGAAACATTTAGATGGGTCTGCAGATATAAATCAGCACTGCAGCCCATTATTATCAGGGTCAGAACCCAGCAATTATAAAGTGAAGGTACATGCTAGCAATGTAGCCTCACTTACCACATAAGTCATAAAGTGTGAGAAGGCTGTCACCAGGGAGATCAAGTAGAATCCCACCGCTGCCACCACGTGACGAATCCACACCTCGCCTGACATCACTATTACGTCAGAAGAATCACGTAATGCAGTCTCCCCACTATCACAAACGTAACGTTGCGCACCCCCTTGGGACACAAAGTCAGCTTGGTACAGTTTTACACACCCCCCCCCCCCCCCCCCAGTCAACACGGGCCCAAGGAGGCATGGGGAGTAAGAGGATGTGGCCCATGTAGTCACTGACGTGGCACCACACTCGCCCACAACCCTGACAGGCTGAGAGGCCCCTTTCACTGGCACCAGTGAAACGCCTGGTCATCATGATAGGACTGTCACCAGTTCCTCGTTAGATATAAGTCCTGTACCTTAACGGGGTTATATGGGGCCAGAAACCAGCCCCGGTAGAATGGAAAGTTAAGCCAAGAACTTGGACTTGTGAATCGAGATAAAACAGCAGCCAAAGGTTAAATGATCTATTTAATTGCCTTAAGGGCACAGTAGACAATACACTATGGTTATACATATACAATGATCAGATATTCAAATACACGTGAAGTACAACAGATATAACCTGATGGATCATGTCAATTACCAGTTTGATGTTCAATCATGTGAGCACTGGGCTGCAGGGAGCATGGACTACCAGCTGTTTCCTAGCCCCTTCACAGCACGTTACTCGACGTGGCCCCCACTTTCGAAGTGAACAGCAAGCATACCAGAGAAAGAGACCACATGGCCTTACACTAGCCTTTATCCCCTTTGGGTCACTCCCCTCTGCCCTCTGGGCTGAACCTAAATCCCCTCCCCTTTCCTCTAGCAGCTAAAAACTCAAAAACCTAAGATGGGTCTTAACCCCTTAATGGATGGTCCTAGGGAGGCGGTTTTGGCGCCATTGGATCCGGCCGGGCCCGTGCTACGCGTTGAGACTAAAGACATCTTTGCTACCTGGTTCCTACTAGCCATTCTACATATCTCCCCTCCCTAGGGTGCCAAAACGGCTTGAGACCCTGGATGGTGTTCGGCCCCTTCCAGAGAACTCAAAAATGTAACTGGTATGTGGCTAGGACATACAGTAAGTCCATATTCTCCTTATGAAATCCAAGCTGCCCGGACAAAGCAGTTAGATCCACAGGGAGTCATCCTGTACAAGCTAGTTGCTAGCGGGGGGGGGGGCGGCTTGAATTCCTTCTTTGAAGCCAAGAAACTGACCCCCTGCTGAGCCAGGTGTCCAGTTACAGCTGCATGTTTTCGGGAGGATTGTAAGCTGACAATAAATCTCCCCATCCTTCAAAGAGTACTATAGACTGATCACATACCAGCAGTATCTCGCTCCCAAATCTTCACCATGCAGTCATGTGATGCAGTGGCCACCAGTGGGGTGTCGCAGGTACCTATCGGAAGGAAAACGCAGGAGGTGGTGCTTTGTAGGTGTCCCTTATACTCGCACACTATGTCTTTAGTCTTCCTGAGGTCCCACAGCTGTGAAGAGGACAGTAAGTTTAGTTTGACTTCATAAGCTGTGCTGTTGACTAAAACCTATGTCTCTTTGTTGTCATCCATTTCAAGCGATGGCAAGGCTTAGTGGTGTGCATGATCCTGCATAGAGAGGTGCATACAGGTGAGCGGCTTTAAGGCTACTTTCACACTAGCGTCGTGCACTGCACGTCGCAATGCGTCGTTTTGTAGAAAAAAAACGCATCCTGCAAAATTGCTTGCAGGATGCGTTTTTTCTCCATAGACTTGCATTAGCGACGGATTGGCACATGTAACGTTTTTTGGTGCTTCGTGTCCGCCATTTCCGACCGCGCATGCGCGGACGGAACTCAGCCCCGCCTCCCCAGACATCAAAATGGGGCAGCGGATGCGTTGTAAAACTGCATCTGCTGCCACCGTTGTGTTTTCTACTCACAGTTTGTGTCGGTACGTCGCAACGTCGCATTGCGACATGCGTCGTACGAAGCTAGTGTGAAAGTAGCCTTAGGGGATTTTACTTGTGTTGTTGCCAGGTTTAAAGTAAAATCTCTGAAAGCCACTGATCTCAAAGAGCCAATCATATGTGAAGAACAACACCCCCCCAGTCCACCGTATAATGTCTCACCGTAGCTTCACAGCCCTGGCCACTGAACCCATTGCTACTGGTCACACAGTAGTTGCCATCCTCGCTGACATCACAGTGCATCTGTATATACTGCTTCATGGGGAATGTGTGCGCCACCTGCAGGTCACGGGTGTCCCATACACTAGGTAAATAAGATTAATGGTATTATGAATTTAGAAGTTTAGCACATTAGTATAGATGTTCCTAGTAATGGAGCAGGACAGCTGGCTTTTCTTCATATAACATTTCCACCTTGGGTGGTGTCATCCTTGGTGTTGCCATTTCTCAATGCTGGAGCTTGAGGGAAATGTGGAAATCAAATGTGACTACTGTGAGAGCAAGGTCAGGTTATATGAGGGAGTGTTGCTGTCATTGCTTGGTAAGTAGTGGAGAGAACTTCTGAGACTACTCAGTTGTTCTGCTGTGACCCACTGGGGACGCAGAGGGGTCCCGCTGTGACCCACTGGGGACGCAGAGGGGTCCCGCTGTGACCCACTGGGGACGCAGAGGGGTCCCGCTGTGACCCACTGGGGACGCAGAGGGGTCCCGCTGTGACCCACTGGGGACGCAGAGGGGTCCCGCTGTGACCCACTGGGGACGCAGAGGGGTCCCGCTGTGACCCACTGGGGACGCAGAGGGGTCCCGCTGTGACCCACTGGGGACGCAGAGGGGTCCCGCTGTGACCCACTGGGGACGCAGAGGGGTCCCGCTGTGACCCACTGGGGACGCAGAGGGGTCCCGCTGTGACCCACTGGGGACGCAGAGGGGTCCCGCTGTGACCCACTGGGGACGCAGAGGGGTCCCGCTGTGACCCACTGGGGACGCAGAGGGGTCCCGCTGTGACCCACTGGGGACGCAGAGGGGTCCCGCTGTGACCCACTGGGGACGCAGAGGGGTCCCGCTGTGACCCACTGGGGACGCAGAGGGGTCCCGCTGTGACCCACTGGGGACGCAGAGGGGTCCCGCTGTGACCCACTGGGGACGCAGAGGGGTCCCGCTGTGACCCACTGGGGACGCAGAGGGGTCCCGCTGTGACCCACTGGGGACGCAGAGGGGTCCCGCTGTGACCCACTGGGGACGCAGAGGGGTCCCGCTGTGACCCACTGGGGACGCAGAGGGGTCCCGCTGTGACCCACTGGGGACGCAGAGGGGTCCCGCTGTGACCCACTGGGGACGCAGAGGGGTCCCGCTGTGACCCACTGGGGACGCAGAGGGGTCCCGCTGTGACCCACTGGGGACGCAGAGGGGTCCCGCTGTGACCCACTGGGGACGCAGAGGGGTCCCGCTGTGACCCACTGGGGACGCAGAGGGGTCCCGCTGTGACCCACTGGGGACGCAGAGGGGTCCCGCTGTGACCCACTGGGGACGCAGAGGGGTCCCGCTGTGACCCACTGGGGACGCAGAGGGGTCCCGCTGTGACCCACTGGGGACGCAGAGGGGTCCCGCTGTGACCCACTGGGGACGCAGAGGGGTCCCGCTGTGACCCACTGGGGACGCAGAGGGGTCCCGCTGTGACCCACTGGGGACGCAGAGGGGTCCCGCTGTGACCCACTGGGGACGCAGAGGGGTCCCGCTGTGACCCACTGGGGACGCAGAGGGGTCCCGCTGTGACCCACTGGGGACGCAGAGGGGTCCCGCTGTGACCCACTGGGGACGCAGAGGGGTCCCGCTGTGACCCACTGGGGACGCAGAGGGGTCCCGCTGTGACCCACTGGGGACGCAGAGGGGTCCCGCTGTGACCCACTGGGGACGCAGAGGGGTCCCGCTGTGACCCACTGGGGACGCAGAGGGGTCCCGCTGTGACCCACTGGGGACGCAGAGGGGTCCCGCTGTGACCCACTGGGGACGCAGAGGGGTCCCGCTGTGACCCACTGGGGACGCAGAGGGGTCCCGCTGTGACCCACTGGGGACGCAGAGGGGTCCCGCTGTGACCCACTGGGGACGCAGAGGGGTCCCGCTGTGACCCACTGGGGACGCAGAGGGGTCCCGCTGTGACCCACTGGGGACGCAGAGGGGTCCCGCTGTGACCCACTGGGGACGCAGAGGGGTCCCGCTGTGACCCACTGGGGACGCAGAGGGGTCCCGCTGTGACCCACTGGGGACGCAGAGGGGTCCCGCTGTGACCCACTGGGGACGCAGAGGGGTCCCGCTGTGACCCACTGGGGACGCAGAGGGGTCCCGCTGTGACCCACTGGGGACGTAGAGGGGTCCCGCTGTGACAACTGGGGAAGTAGAGGGGTCTACTCTGACAAGTAGGAAAGTGAAGAGGAGGAAACTTTTTTATTTTTACTACTACCAGTAACAGAGGGTGTATTGATTTAGACATCCAAGTGGACCTCTTTTCTGACAAACTGAGTGAGACTTCAGTGGTGTGGGGATAAGCACCTAGATCCCTGCTTTCTGCACAGTTCCTGGCCTTCCAGCAGGTCATTACTGGATCTGAAGTCTGCCTGTTTATCAGACATATAATGCTTGTACATGGTGAGACATCACATCCTATTGCGTACACATGAATTACTGACCGGGTGCTTTTATCCTCTGAGGTCTGGACGATGTACGACTCTCCGGGAAGCCAGCATAAGTGCGTTACCTACAGGGCAGAGCGTCGAGGTCAGGATCCTGCACACAGTGGCAGCCTGTCCGATGGACATGATGCTGAAATAATTAAGATGTGCACTGCCATCTGTACAGTTATTATCTGCAGCACCTCAGTCCAGTCTACAACACAGGACTGAACTTACCAGATTTCTGGACACGGCAGCTTTGAGCAGACACTGCCCGGACTCCACATCCCATTTACACAGGGTGTTGTCTCGAGACCCCGTCACCATCTTGGCACAATCTACAAGCAACAGAAAGTCAAAGATGGTGACAACTAATATAAGCATAAGAATAACATTGTGGATGAGCGAGAACAGACCGGGGCTCACTGCCAATCCAGTGACAATTAAGTGATGCCCGATGAACTTCTGGGCACTGCCAGCCTTACAGTCCAGATCCCACATGAGGACGGACTTATCACGAGAGGCGCTGAAGATGCGGTTGGATCCGAAGACGCAGGCAATCTGTATGGTGGACACATGAAACGACCCAATGTACACATCTGTATTCTCACCAGTGTGGATATGATGTGTGCTTTCCACATCTCGCTCCATAGGCACAGAATTACCTTAGACACCTCTCGCTCGTGACCCACAAACCTCTTCAAGGCACTACCCGTTCTCCAATTGGACAAAACCACAGCCTGCAAGATAGTAAAGCATCAGTTATACATTTCCCCCAAATTTAGCAAGCTGAGATACGTCCAGACCCTGTTGATTAAGAAGCTGTCGCCATACCCATGCAAATGGTATGACCACGATGCAATGGGGCAAAGTGATGCATGTACAATGCCCAAAGGGGACGGGAGGGGAAAACATTTCTGTGCACCACAAGGCACAACACATACCTTAGCTGTACATTCAGCCAGCAAATATCACCCCTGCTCCTAATAAAGCAGCTGCCCTAGAGCAGAAAAACATGGCTGCTTTCTTCCAAAAACAGAATGTGATGTGTCCCGGCTATTGCAACTCAGCTCCATTCACGTCAGTAAAGCTGCAATACCAGACACAACCTGCTGGCAGGTGTGGAGCTGTTTTCATCAGTTAGCAGCCATGTTTTTCTTATTCTGGTTGAACCCTTTAACACACATGATCGGCTCAGCAGAATGTCTTTTCTTTTGATAAAAAGGGGGATACACAGCCAAAAGATATTTCCACTGCTTATCTTGGGTAACAGGGAAACAAAGGATTGAATAGAAAATAATATGGACATGGATATGGAATTATTGGGCAAATGTCTGTTCGTTGTGTAGATTGTATACAGCTCACAATGAAATGATTGGGATCTGCCAATGAACAAGCCTAACCTCTGCCCATCATCAGGCGGGAATCTGAGCCCTGCTGTGTTAATTACAAGGCAGGGCCGCCGCAGTATCCAGTGCTCAGTGACTTCACAGTTAAGTACTTACCTTGTCTTTGCCACCTGACACGCAGAGGTCGGATTTCAGAGCAGCGATGTAGGTGACGGCGTCATTGTGGGCCCGACTGTACTGCGGGATTGTGTGGATCGGCAACTTCTCCTCTATGTGATTGTTAGCCCTGCACATGGAAGAAATGATGTGAACCAGGACAGATTATACATAATGCTTATAGGAGGAGCCATATACAGAGTGCTGCAGTACTAGTGTGGGGGATGCAAGTAAGACATAACCACCTAGCTGTGCCCCCACCAAAGATCTCCCCTCAGTGTCAGCACCAATAAGATACAGTTGCTCCTAAAGAACTTTGGGGCACATGGGGCCATGATGCAATGTAGCAAAAGGAAATATGGAAGCTTTTTCCGTGTGTGTGTGTGTGTGTGTGTGTGTGTGTGTGTGTGTGTGTGTGTGTGTGTGTGTGTGTGTGTGTGTGTGGGGGGGGGGTCAGCATCATTATTTTATAGACCCCACAGTCTCCCCTCTGCATTTTGGCTTGTCCTCAGGAGGGAGCAGTGGTCTCTGGTTTTCCCATTCCTGGTATCACATTTACCTGTATTTAGAGCTGTTCCGCTTCACTTTACTCTGGAATTTCCCCATTGTCCCAACCAGTGACGGGATGAAATAAGCAGGAGAAGAAAGAACGGTCCAGACATCAGGAATCCTGCCGGGAGAAAAGATAAGAAATGAACATCTGGTAATCTGGGATCATTAACGTCATGGTTCTATGTAATAGACATATAGATGCTCCCCCATCAGCACTGACACATGGATCATAGTGATGTCCATCTGAACCCCTCAAATCATCTCTGGTCCTCAGGCTCTAGTCACTGATTGGGTAAGAACAAAGGAAGTGTACAGCATGTTAATGTTTCCCCCTCTCTCCTCTTCCACATCAAATAGCGAAAGCAGAAATTCACCCAAAACTCATCAACTAACATGGCATAACAATACAAGGGACCCCTCATCTTCAATGCTGAGGTGAGAATGTGCCTCCTAGACATCCACGTCAGTGGAGGAGAAGAGCCACGGATTAATACCATTACCAATATATTTATTACTGTAGATAGATAGATAGATAGATAGATAGATAGATAGATAGATAGATAGATAGATAGATAGATAGATAGATAGATAGATAGATAATTATCGCTGGATATATTACAATCTTCCTTCCAGGCTAAGCAGATTACAGACTAGCCGGATATATAAATGCTCTCATGTGTTTACAGATTGTCCCCTTCATATTCGGAGGGGGTCTCTTAGTGATCTTGCAAAGAATTATTACAGAGGAGAAAGGAGAATGTGGCGCCTGCTCACCTGTCCTGATTCTTGGCATTAAGTCTCCAAGGGAGATGGCAAGCCTCATTAGGATAAAGGGTGTCAGTCCGACTGACGCAAGCCTACCGGGATGTCCCCTAAGGGGAGAAGAGGGTCCAGTGTGGCCTGAGGTATTTACACCGTGTCATAAGGCCGAGGACATGGATTTAAAAGGGCCACAGCCGATAGTCATCAGCGTATCGTATAATAAGCCTCAGGGGGTGAGATCGGTCATATGATGGAGGTGTCTCTGGAGGGGGTTTCTCAGCATTGGACATAAATTAATGGTTTAGGAACGGGAGGATGGGGGGGGGGGGGTGTCTGGATTTTTAGTCTATTATACATGTGAAGAAGACTACGGAAGACTGTAGATTGTAAGCTCTCACGAGCAGGGTCGTCTTATTGTGCTTTAGTTATTGTATTGTTAACGTTGTTACTTATGACTGTTGTGTTTTAAACTCTTAAGCTGTAAAGCGCTGCGGAATATGTTGGCGCTATATAAATAAAAAGATTATTATTATGACTACAGTCAGCCTGGCTGATAACAGGGAGGAGTAGCTTGGCTTAAAGAATAAGATTTACAGCTGGATAAAAACATTAGCAAAGGGGCAGCTGACACTTCACTCCTCTAGGGGGCGGCCGCATTGCCTGTGATTCCCAGCCCCGCAGTGTCTTCTGATTTATTCACATTGCGGGGCTGGGATTCACAAGCAGGGCGGCCGCACAGGCACAGTCAGCTGGACTGCATATGAGGACAGACGGGCAGCACTCACTGCGCCTGCCCAAGGCAGAAGAAAAGAGCGCAGGCACCGGATCATTTCAAAACAGCGGCGAGGGGGTGGCTCCCGGCGCCAAGAAGATGTGAGTGACGGCTGGGGAAAGGCCTGCCTCCTTGACTGAAGACAAGGTATTTATAACAAATGACAAAACTGATTATTTCAGCAGTTGCAGCACCCAGAACTAAAAGAGCCACCTTGTCAGAATGCAGCATTACTGCTGCACGAGGTGGCTCTTTTAGTTAAAAACGCCTGGGGGGGGGGTGAGACAGGTTCCCTTTAAACATGCTCCCATTGCTTAAATAGCAATTCCCTAAAAGTGCAGAAATCGCTTCTATGAGAGGACATAGTCTGGAAATATGAAGAATGCAGATGGAGTAGAGGAAGAAGTCATACCTGGTCCCTGACGGGGGCACTACAGCCCCTTTGCTACACGGGAAGACAACAAAATGGTACATTGTAACAACAAGCATATAATGGCAGAGAAAGGACACGGCCAGACGGTGACAGCGTGGCAACCGACTATTGCCATAGGGAAGGTGGGTCGGCCGCAGCCGCACCGTCAGGCCTTATCCTGAGTCTAGGGCCACACAACTCCCATCATGTGCGATGTGTCCTAGACCTAATAAATAACCGCAACCTGTAAACAAACAAAAAACAACTCGTGGTCAATTTATGTGGAGAACAGCAAGGAGCAAGATCTCTATGGGGAGCGGCAGTGCAGACCGACATGTATCCTCCGGCTGCTGCCCGAGATGGCACTAAGGCCGGGGGCACATGATGCGGCAGTAGCAACACATGTCCGCTCCGTCCAAAGTGCTGCCGTCTATTGAACGCAGGTGATTCTGCATGTGTTCACTGAATCGTGTGGATTCACCGCGTCCAGTACATTCTATTGATGTCATTTCTCTTGTGGAGACTGAACGTCTTCGCAACCTAAGTTGAGGTGCTGCAGTCTGGAGAGAAGCACCGCATGTCCGTCTCCGCGGGTGATCTGCAGGCGTTTGTGCACGCACAGTGGGCACGGGCATTTTTGAAATCCCATCCACTATGCTGTAACATCTGCATAAATACACAGTGTCATACCCGCAGTGTTACTGATCGTGAGCACGTACCCGAACCCATTCCTATGGGCCAGCGAAACGCAGCGGACAGAATGGCAATGCAACCGCCGCAAACAAGTCGCAAAAACACGGCTTTTTAGAAGTTGCCCGCTGTGGTTGCGGCACCTTGCACCATTCACTTCCGTTTCGCCACACAATCGCCCTGAATATATGACTGGAGGAACGACTGCGAACATGACGTCACGTGCTGATACAATATGGCGCAGGAGAGGCCATTATATATAGGATACACAGAAAATAGGAACCGGTGTAAGAGAGCAGACAACTGACGTATAAACAGGAGAGAACGCCCACCGCAATCACCGAGGCCGGGATGGTGAGGGTCGTAGTCACACACTATACACATGAAGGAAGGGAAGTTACCCCGCACAGCTCCTCCTGCCGCCCCCGGGGCCGCTTCATTCTCCCGCCACCTGCTGCTGCCGACTCCCTGCCTGCTTAGCAACGCGGCGCCGGTTACCAGGGACCGAGTGTTACCTGGAAAAGCCTCCCCGCAGAGTCCAACGCTTTGGTTCCTCCCCTCGTACCCCGAGGCCCATGTATACGGTGTCGCTCTCACCGGAGTCCTGTCCCATTGGCTATTACACCCCTGACCTGCCACACTTCACAAGCTCAGTGCAAGAACTCTGCTCAGCCAGTACAAAAGGGAGAGTTACGTGGCAGCCAATCAGATTCTGATTTCATGTGCCCAAGGGGGGGGGGGGGAAATGTGAGCTAAAATCTGATTGGTGCCTAAGGGTATTGAAGACTAAGTCCATATAGATCTCTGTGGCAATATGTTGCCAAGCGCCTGCGCCAGGCCCCGGCTATACACCATGACTCCGCATCGCCAGGCCCTGGCTGTACACCATGACTCCGCATCGCCAGGCCCCGGCTAGACACCATGACTCCGCATCGCCAGGGCCCGGCTATACACCATGACTCCGCATCGCCAGGCCCCGGCTAGACACCATGACTCCTCATCGCCAGGCCCCGGCTATACACCATGACTCCTCATCGCCAGGCCCCGGCTGTACCCCATGACTCCGCATCGCCAGGCCCCGGCTAGACACCATGACTCCTCATCGCCAGGCCCCGGCTGTACCCCATGACTCCGCATCGCCAGGCCCCGGCTAGACACCATGACTCCGCATCGCCAGGCAGCGGCTATACACCATGACTCCTCATCGCCAGGCCCCGGCTATACACCATGACTCCGCATCGCCAGGCAGCGGCTGTACACCATGACTCCGCATCGCCAGGCCCCGGCTATACACCATGACTCCGCATCGCCAGGCAGCGGCTGTACACCATGACTCCGCATCGTCAGGCCCCGGCTATACACCATGACTCCACATCGCCAGGCCCCGGCTATACACCATGACTCCTCATCGCCAGGCCCCGGCTATACACCATGACTCCGCATCGCCAGGCAGCGGCTATACACCATGACTCCTCATCGCCAGGCCCCGGCTAGACACCATGACTCCGCATCGCCAGGCCCCGGCTATACACCATGACTCCTCATCGCCAGGCCCCGGCTAGACACCATGACTCCTCATCGCCAGGCCCCGGCTGTACACCATGACTCCTCATCGCCAGGCCCCGGCTATACACCATGACTCCTCATCGCCAGGCCCCGGCTATACACCATGACTCCACATCGCCAGGCCCCGGCTATACACCATGACTCCTCATCGCCAGGCCCCGGCTGTACACCATGACTCCTCATCGCCAGGCCCCGGCTATACACCATGACTCCTCATCGCCAGGCCCCGGCTATACACCATGACTCCTCATCGCCAGGCAGCGGCTATACACCATGACTCCTCATCGCCAGGCCCCGGCTAGACACCATGACTCCGCATCGCCAGGCCCCGGCTATACACCATGACTCCTCATCGCCAGGCCCCGGCTAGACACCATGACTCCTCATCGCCAGGCCCCGGCTGTACACCATGACTCCTCATCGCCAGGCCCCGGCTATACACCATGACTCCTCATCGCCAGGCAGCGGCTGTACACCATGACTCCACATCGCCAGGCCCCGGCTATACACCATGACTCCACATCGCCAGGCAGCGGCTATACACCATGACTCCTCATCGCCAGGCCCCGGCTATACACCATGACTCCTCATCGCCAGGCCCCGGCTATACACCATGACTCCGCATCGCCAGGCAGCGGCTATACACCATGACTCCTCATCGCCAGGCCCCGGCTATACACCATGACTCCGCATCGCCAGGCAGCGGCTGTACACCATGACTCCGCATCGTCAGGCCCCGGCTATACACCATGACTCCTCATCGCCAGGCCCCGGCTATACACCATGACTCCTCATCGCCAGGCAGCGGCTGTACACCATGACTCCACATTGCCAGGCCCCGGCTATACACCATGACTCCACATCGCCAGGCCCCGGCTATACACCATGACTCCTCATCGCCAGGCCCCGGCTATACACCATGACTCCGCATCGCCAGGCAGCGGCTATACACCATGACTCCTCATCGCCAGGCCCCGGCTAGACACCATGACTCCGCATCGCCAGGCCCCGGCTATACACCATGACTCCTCATCGCCAGGCCCCGGCTAGACACCATGACTCCTCATCGCCAGGCCCCGGCTGTACACCATGACTCCTCATCGCCAGGCCCTGGCTATACACCATGACTCCTCATCGCCAGGCCCCGGCTATACACCATGACTCCACATCGCCAGGCCCCGGCTATACACCATGACTCCTCATCGCCAGGCCCCGGCTGTACACCATGACTCCTCATCGCCAGGCCCCGGCTATACACCATGACTCCTCATCGCCAGGCCCCGGCTATACACCATGACTCCTCATCGCCAGGCAGCGGCTATACACCATGACTCCTCATCGCCAGGCCCCGGCTAGACACCATGACTCCGCATCGCCAGGCCCCGGCTATACACCATGACTCCTCATCGCCAGGCCCCGGCTAGACACCATGACTCCTCATCGCCAGGCCCCGGCTGTACACCATGACTCCTCATCGCCAGGCCCCGGCTATACACCATGACTCCTCATCGCCAGGCAGCGGCTGTACACCATGACTCCACATCGCCAGGCCCCGGCTATACACCATGACTCCACATCGCCAGGCAGCGGCTATACACCATGACTCCTCATCGCCAGGCCCCGGCTATACACCATGACTCCTCATCGCCAGGCCCCGGCTATACACCATGACTCCGCATCGCCAGGCAGCGGCTATACACCATGACTCCTCATCGCCAGGCCCCGGCTATACACCATGACTCCGCATCGCCAGGCAGCGGCTGTACACCATGACTCCGCATCGTCAGGCCCCGGCTATACACCATGACTCCTCATCGCCAGGCCCTGGCTATACACCATGACTCCTCATCGCCAGGCAGCGGCTGTACACCATGACTCCACATTGCCAGGCCCCGGCTATACACCATGACTCCACATCGCCAGGCCCCGGCTATACACCATGACTCCTCATCGCCAGGCCCCGGCTATACACCATGACTCCGCATCGCCAGGCAGCGGCTATACACCATGACTCCTCATCGCCAGGCAGCGGCTATACACCATGACTCCTCATCGCCAGGCCCCGGCTAGACACCATGACTCCGCATCGCCAGGCCCCGGCTATACACCATGACTCCTCATCGCCAGGCCCCGGCTAGACACCATGACTCCTCATCGCCAGGCCCCGGCTGTACACCATGACTCCTCATCGCCAGGCCCCGGCTATACACCATGACTCCTCATCGCCAGGCCCCGGCTATACACCATGACTCCACATCGCCAGGCCCCGGCTATACACCATGACTCCTCATCGCCAGGCCCCGGCTGTACACCATGACTCCTCATCGCCAGGCCCCGGCTATACACCATGACTCCTCATCGCCAGGCCCCGGCTATACACCATGACTCCTCATCGCCAGGCAGCGGCTATACACCATGACTCCTCATCGCCAGGCCCCGGCTAGACACCATGACTCCGCATCGCCAGGCCCCGGCTATACACCATGACTCCTCATCGCCAGGCCCCGGCTAGACACCATGACTCCTCATCGCCAGGCCCCGGCTGTACACCATGACTCCTCATCGCCAGGCCCCGGCTATACACCATGACTCCTCATCGCCAGGCCCCGGCTATACACCATGACTCCACATCGCCAGGCCCCGGCTATACACCATGACTCCTCATCGCCAGGCCCCGGCTGTACACCATGACTCCTCATCGCCAGGCCCCGGCTATACACCATGACTCCTCATCGCCAGGCCCCGGCTATACACCATGACTCCACATCGCCAGGCCCCGGCTATACACCATGACTCCTCATCGCCAGGCCCCGGCTGTACACCATGACTCCTCATCGCCAGGCCCCGGCTATACACCATGACTCCTCATCGCCAGGCCCCGGCTATACACCATGACTCCTCATCGCCAGGCCCCGGCTATACACCATGACTCCACATCGCCAGGCCCCGGCTATACACCATGACTCCTCATCGCCAGGCAGCGGCTATACACCATGACTCCTCATCGCCAGGCCCCGGCTATACACCATGACTCCACATCGCCAGGCCCCGGCTATACACCATGACTCCTCATCGCCAGGCAGCGGCTATACACCATGACTCCTCATCGCCAGGCCCCGGCTGTACACCATGACTCCTCATCGCCAGGCCCCGGCTGTACACCATGACTCCACATCGCCAGGCCCCGGCTATACACCGTGACTCCTCATCGCCAGGCCCCGGCTATACACCGTGACTCCTCATCCCCAGGCCCCGGCTATACACCGTGACTCCTCATCGCCAGGCAGCGGCTATACACCGTGACTCTTCATCGCCAGGCCCCGGCTATACACCATGACTCCTCATCGCCAGGCCACGGCTGTACACCATGACTCCTCATCGCCAGGCCCCGGCTATACACCATGACTCCACATCGCCAGGCCCCGGCTAGACACCATGACTCCTCATCGCCAGGCCCCGGCTGTACACCATGACTCCTCATCGCCAGGCCCCGGCTGTACACCATGACTCCGCATCGCCAGGCCCCGGCTAGGCCCCAGCTATACACCATGACTCCGCATCGCCAGGCCCCGGCTAGACACCATGAATCCGCATCGCCAGGCCCCGGCTATACACCATGACTCCTCATCGCCAGGCCCCGGCTGTACACCATGACTCCGCATCGCCAGGCCCCGGCTAGACACCATGACTCCGCATCGCCAGGCCCCGGCTGTACACCATGACTCCGCATCGCCAGGCCCCGGCTATACACCATGACTCCTCATCGCCAGGCCCCGGCTGTACACCATGACTCCACATCGCCAGGCCCCGGCTATACACCGTGACTCCTCATCGCCAGGCCCCGGCTGTACACCATGACTCCTCATCAATGACTCCTCATCACCTGGCCCCGGCTATACACCGTGACTCCACATCGCCAGGCCCTGGCTATACACCGTGACTCCTCATCGCCAGGCACCGGCTATACACCATGACTCCTCATCGCCAGGCCCCGGCTATACACCGTGACTCCTCATCGCCAGGCCCCGGCTATACACCGTGACTCCTCATCACCAGGCCCCGGCTATACACCATGACTCCTCATCGCCAGGCCCCGGCTGTACACCATGACTCCACATCGCCAGGCAACGGCTATACACCGTGACTCATCGCCAGGCCCCGGCTATACACCGTGACTCCTCATCGCCAGGCCACGGCTGTACACCATGACTCCTCATCGCCAGGCCCCGGCTATACACCATGACTCCACATCGCCAGGCCCCGGCTAGACACCATGACTCCTCATCGCCAGGCCCCGGCTGTACACCATGACTCCTCATCGCCAGGCCCCGGCTATACACCATGACTCCACATCGCCAGGCCCCGGCTATACACCGTGACTCCTCATCGCCAGGCCCCGGCTATACACCGTGACTCCTCATCACCAGGCCCCGGCTATACACCATGACTCCTCATCGCCAGGCCCCGGCTGTACACCATGACTCCACATCGCCAGGCAACGGCTATACACCGTGACTCATCGCCAGGCCCCGGCTATACACCGTGACTCCTCATCGCCAGGCAGCGGCTATACACCGTGACTCCTCATCGCCAGGCCACGGCTGTACACCATGACTCCTCATTGCCAGGCCCCGGCTATACACCATGACTCCACATCGCCAGGCCCCGGCTAGACACCATGACTCCTCATCGCCAGGCCCCGGCTGTACACCATGACTCCTCATCGCCAGGCCCCGGCTATACACCATGACTCTTCATCACCAGGCCACGGCTATACACCGTGACTCCTCATCGCCAGGCCCCGGCTATACACCATGACTCCGCATCGCCAGGCAGCGGCTATACACCATGACTCCTCATCGCCAGGCCCCGGCTAGACACCATGACTCCTCATCGCCAGGCCCCGGGTAGACACCATGAGTCCGCATCGCCAGGCCCCGGCTGTACACCATGAATCCGCATTGCCAGGCCCCGGCTGTACACCATGACTCCGCATCGCCAGGCCCCGGCTAGACACCATGACTCCGCATCGCCAGGCCCTGGCTGTACACCATGACTCCGCATCGCCAGGGCCCGGCTATACACCATGACTCCTCATAGCCAGGCCACGGCTATACACCATGACTCCTCATCTCCAGGCCCTGGCTATACACCATGGCTCCGCATCGCCAGGCAGTGGCTATACACCATGACTCCGTATTGCCAGGCCCCGGCTATACACCATGACTCCTCATGGCCAGGCCACGGCTATACACCTTGACTCCTCATCTCCAGGCCCCGGCTATACACCATGATTCCGCATCGCCAGGCAGCGGCTATACACCATGACTTTGCATCGCCAGGCCCCGGCTATACACCATGACTCCGCATCGCCAGGCCCCGGCTATACACCATGACTCTTCATCGCCAGGCCCCAGCTATACACCATGACTCCTCATCGCCAGGCCCCGGCTATACACCAAGACTCCGCATCGCCAGGCAGCGGCTATACACCATGACTCCTCATCACCAGGCGCCGGGTAGACACCATGACTCCGTATTGCCAGGCCCCGGCTAGACACCATGACTTCGCATCGCCAGGCCCCAGCTAGACACCATGACTCTGCATTGCCAGGCCCCGGCTATACACCATGACTCCGCATCGCCAGGCCCCAGCTAGACACCATGACTCTGCATCGCCAGGTGCCGGCTATACACCATGACTCCGCATCGCCAGGCCCCGGCTATACACCATGACTCCGTATCGCCAGGCCCCGGCTATACACCATGACTCCGCATCGCCAGGCCCCGGCTATACACCATGACTCCTCATTGCCAGGCCCTAGCTATACACCATGACTCCGCATCACCAGGCTCTGGCTATACACCATGACTCCGCATTGCCAGGCCCCGGCTAGACACCATGACTCCTCATCGCCAGGCCCCGGGTAGACACCATGACTCCACATCGCCAGGCCCCGGCTAGACACCATGACTTCGCATCGCCAGGCCTCAGCTAGACACCATGACTCTGCATTGCCAGGCCCCGGCTATACACCATGACTCCGCATCGCCAGGCCCCGGCTAGACACCATGACTCCGCATTGCCAGGCCCCGGCTATACACCATGACTCTGTATCGCCAGGCCCCGGCTAAACACTATGACTCCTCATAGCCAGGCCACGGCTATACACCATGACTCCTCATCGCCAGGCCCCGGCTAGACACCATGACTCCGCATCGCCAGGCCCCGGCTAGACACCATGACTCCTCATCGCCAGGCCCCGGCTAGACACCATGACTCCGCATCGCCAGGCCCCGGCTATACACCATGACTCCGCATCGCCAGGCCCCGGCTATACACCATGACTCCGCATCACCAGGCCCCGGCTATACACCATGACTCCTCATCGCCAGGCCCCAGCTATACACCATGACTCCGCATCACCAGGCTCTGGCTATACACCATGACTCCGCATCCCCAGGCCCCGCCTATACACCATGACTCCGCATCTCCAGGCCCCGGCTATACACCATGACTCCACATCACCAGGCTCTGGCTATACACCATGACTCCTCATCTCTAGGCCCCGGCTATACACCATGACTCTGCATCTCCAGGCCCCGGCTATATACCATGACTCTGCATCACGAGGCTCTAGCTATACACCATGACTCCTCATCTCCAGGCCCCGGCTATACATATTGACTCCGCATCGCCAGGCCCCGGCTATACACCATGACTCCTCATCTCCAGGCCCCGGCTATACTCCATGACTCCGCATCACCAGGCTCTTGCTATACACCATGATTCCTCATCTCCAGGCCCCGGCTATACACCATGACTCCTCATCTCCAGGCCCTGGCTATACACCATGACTCCTCATCTCCAGGCCCTGGCTATACACCATGACTCCGCATCGCCAGGCCCCGGCTATACACCATGACTTCGAATTTGGCCTAAGAAATGTTATATTATTACCCCAATGTTTCTCAGCAACATTTAAAATTGGGGCCCCTGTGCGGGAAACTCGGGCATTAGCCCTTATCCCAGTGAATTGCACCAGCTGCAGTTCCTTGTGTAGCCTGTTGGTCAGGGAGGCTTGCTGTGCAGGGAAAACTTAAAAAAGGGAGATGTCCGAAACAATTGTAGGGTCCGTGGGGGTCATCACTTTATAGGATGGGAATACCATTCAAAAAGGAAACTAGAATGTGATTTTACAAACAGTGCCACTCTTGTCCGTGGGCTGTGACTGGTATTGCTGCCTGACCGAGCAGATTGGCATCAGCACCTGGCAAGCCCTGCGTGTGTAATAAAAGGAAAAACACATATAGCCAGGGAAATGCAGCATATTAACGTATAATATCAGAGAAATATATATGTATATACCCCATAGCAGATATTAGGACAATTACGGACACACTGAGATCTAAACTAGATCCTCCCCCTGAGGAAGGAAGTTTTTGACTTCCGAAACGCGCGTTGGGGAGAGCGGTGGAGTGAGTGTGTACCTTCCTGCGCCACTAGGTATGTGACTGGGGACGCTATCATTGTGAACTGATGTTTTGCCCACTGTTATTGGCAATTTAATGCTGTTTCCTATGGGCGGTTACATGCTCTCCCACCGCTGTTTGAGGCAATCTGTCACGTTTTAGCCATGTTCCTGTCATATTTCTTATGTAATTATTAATAAATATTTTGCAATGTATCTTTGTCTTTTTGGACTTCATTACACTGAATAGTGTTGTGGTGGTTTTCAAGCCCTGCGTGTGCTATAATCCGCTGCACCTAGGGGCCACTCGTCCCCGGGCATATTGCATGTGTGACGTGGCTCTGATCACAGCTGCTTAACCCCTTAGACGCTGCTGTTAATGGTGACACCAGCATTTAAGCGGTTAGAAATGGGGAGCGGATGGTGTTGCCATGGGTCTTCTGTACGACCCCGTGCCCGTCATGTTTGTACCCGCCTGTGTCTGGGGTTCATAGGAGATCAGTCATTTTACAATATCACATTGTATCACAAGTGATCACCGGCTCAAGTCTCACGGGGACCAATAAAAGTACGGTAATAAAAAAATAAATAAATACAGAATATACATTTATTAATGAACACATTTGGTTCCTCCTCGTGGGGAATCGTCTGAACTAATAAAATGTCATATGTATTTTATTTAGTCAATGCCTAAATGAAAAAAAACATCACAATTGCACTGATTTTTGGTCACTTTGCCTCCTTAAAAATATAAAGCAAAAAGAGATCAGAAAGTGGATACAAAATGGTAGTTGGGAAAACTGCAGCTTGTGGAACGCTAGCCAGGGCCGTGGGGTACTCAGTACCGGGTCCGGTACCTAAGGGGATGTGGGAGCCCATGTTAAGGGAAAAGTCTTTAAAGGGGTTTTGAATAAAGTTTGTGTTCGTGACGTCACCTGTGGTATTTGGTCAGTGGGGACAGACGCTGCTTAAAGGGGTCCTCTGGGGTGATGGTATGGCAGCTAAGATGGTATAACTTCCCACAGGTGAAGCTGGGTCCCCAGGGCTTCCGGTTGGTAGATGAAGATGGTGGGTGGTGCGGTAAGAAACAGAGGACATCGATTTGCAGTCTCTCTACCTGCTTTACTGATGGTAGCAGGCAACCGCAGTCCAGGGCACCAGATTACAGGTACAGGCAGGGTGCGGCCAGCTTGGAAGCGAGTTCAGAGTCGCCTTTAACAGGTGGAGTTAAAAGCCTTCCTCATAGCACGGTGGTATTGTAGTTCCTCACTGCCTGTGGCTTCTGTCAAGGTCCTCACAGTTCTCTCTGTCCTCCCTAAAGGTGGGACACACACCCGTATGACAGATGGCTCGAGCCTTTATACAGGGTCTCTATCATGACCCGTGCTCTATGCGCCACTGTGTCTCCTGGGTATTAGGGTGGACAGGTGACGTGTAGTCCAGCTGTCCTGCCCATTTCTGCTGTGCCTCCTAGAGTCTGACACAACCTCGGTCTTCCGGCTACCAGAATGTGCGCTCTGTAGGGAGGTAGCCCAGTTGCAGCTATTCTCTCCAGTTGTCACTCTACTGTGCTTCGCTCTCCTGCACGCTCTCTACAAACTGTTCTCTCCGTATTCTCTCAATTCTGGAGCTGCAGCACCTCTGGCTGCACGGCCCCTCACACGTCTTTCTGCCTCAGACTCTTCCAGAAGTCTGCTGTCTGACACTAACTCTCTAACTTTCCCTCCAGACCATAATATATATATAGGGGAGCCACCCATAAGCTGGATCAGAGCTCCCCCTTCTGGCCTGGAGTGTGAACATATTGCACGTTTGTGTATACCTGATAGAGAAGATCCTCCTTCGCTTCCAAGCGTGACATCACTCTCCCCGTGAGGAAAGCAATGCCACTGTGACAATCTGGACCCTGGGGTGTCACACTTGTACCATGCAAAAAAGACAATCCTCATAAAGCGCTATGGGCCGAACATCTAGGAAGGGGAGAAGGAGGAATCAAAAGTGAAGAGTGGCCATAGGGCCCTGATGAGCCTGGAGCCGGCCCTGCCGTGGGTAAGGGTGGCGGGTGATGGTGGCATGCACCCCTTCATGTGAGGGTGACGGCTTCCCTGTCCTACCAGTGTGACAAGCCTTCCTCGTCAGATCGTCACGAGCGATGACTGATCCAGCCAGTGACAACTGATGTCGCAGATCCTCCATGTTTGGTAGTCATCTCTACCGGCATTACTCGTGTAACACGTTTATCCTGATTTATACAGCTGTGTGGGTGACGTGTTCACCACCGTCACTAAATTATAAGGTAGGAGACCATTTTGTGTTAATGAACCAACATAGTTAGAATTGTTTCTATTGTTGTTATGTGGAAATCATCAGCAAGCAGTTGTTGACAGATCCTGTATTATTATGTGTTTTTATCAGCACTTGGAAAATAAAATATGAATTGGCCGGGTTAGCGAGAGTAGGAGCAATCCTTCCTTCACTCTTTTCAGGAGCCTGGGAAAGCTGGTGACTATGACTATGCAGGGCTTCTCTCGCACAATAATCGTGAGAAACATGACACATCTCCCATCATATCCAGTGTTGTGAATTTGGATTCTGGGCTCCCCCGGTGGCTACTGGTGGAATTGAACTGGTGTCTTCATCTTCTCTGTTCACCTGTTCCCATCAAGATGTGGGAGTCGCTATATAACCTTGCTGCTCTGTTAGTTGCTTGCCGGTCAACAATGTTATCAGAAGCCTCTCTGTGCTTGTTCCTGCTCCTAGACAACTACTAGATAAGTTGGACTCTTGTCCATATTTGTTTTTGCATTTTTGTTCCAGTTCACAGCTGTAGTTTCGTTACTGTGTCTGGAAAGCTCTTGTGAACAGGAATTGCCACTCTGGTGTTATGAGTTAATGCCAGAGTTTTAAAGTAATTTCTGGATGGTGTTTTGATAGGGTTTTTAGCTGACCATGAAAGTGTTCTTTCTGTCTTCTGCTATGTAGTAAGTGGACCTCAAATTTGCTAAACCTATTTTCATACTACGTTTTGTTATTTCATCTTAATTCACCGCCAATACATGTGGGGGGCCTCTGTCTCCTTTCGGGGTATTTCTCTAGAGGTGAGCTAGGACTTATTTTCCTCTGCTAGCTTTATTTAGTCCTCCGGCTGGTGCTGGGCATCTAGAATCAACGTAGGCATGCTACCCGGCCACTGCTAGTTGTGTGTTAGGTTTAGTTCATGGTCAGCTCAGTTCCCATCTTCCAAGAGCTAGTTCCTATATATGCTGATGCTATGTTCTCTTGCCATTGAGATCATGACAGTTTGACCGGCCCACAAAGTGTTAATTGTTTGGGCTGAAGCAGGAGATAGAGAAGTGTTTAAGGGAAATTTTTTTTTTTTTTTTTTTCTTTCCCTTCAGAGTTTTGCTGTCTAGCCCTTAATTGCTGTCTAGCTGCTTCTTACCTCCTCTTAACCCTTGAATGGCTCTGTGTCCACCTGTTTGTAATGGATCTTCAGAGTGTAACTGCAGGTTTGAATAATCTCGCCACGAAGGTACAAAATTTGCAAGATTTTGTTTGTCATGCACCTGTATCTGAGCCGAGAATTCCTTTGCCGGAATTTTTCTCGGGGAATAGATCTGGGTTTCAGAATTTTCGAAATAATTGCAAATTATTTTTGTCCCTGAAATCTCGCTCTGCCGGAGACCCTGCACAGCAGGTCAGGATTGTGATTTCCTTGCTCCGGGGCGACCCTCAAGACTGGGCTTTTTCATTGACACCAGGGGATCCTGCGTTGCTCAATGTGGATGCGTTTTTTCTGGCCTTGGGGTTGCTTTATGACGAACCTCATTTGGAGCTTCAGGCAGAAAAAACTTTGATGTCCCTATCTCAGGGGCAAGATGAAGCGGAAATTTACTGCCAAAGATTCCGTAAATGGTCTGTGCTTACTCAGTGGAATGAGTGCGCCCTGGCGGCGACTTTCAGAGAGGGTCTCTCTGATGCCATTAAGGATGTTATGGTGGGGTTCCCTGTGCCTGCGGGTCTGAATGAGTCCATGACAATGGCTATTCAGATCGATAGGCGTTTGAGGGAGCGCAAACCAGTGCACCATCTGGCGGTGTCCACTGAGAAGTCGCCAGAGAGTATGCAGTGTGATAGAATTCTGTCCCGAAGCGAGCGGCAGAATTTTAGACGGAAAAATGGGTTGTGTTTCTATTGTGGTGATTCTACTCATGTTATATCAGCATGCTCTAAACGCACTAAAAAGCTTGGTAAATCTGTTTCCATTTGCACCTCACCGTCTAAGTTTATTCTATCTGTGACCCTGATTTGCTCTTTGTCATCTATTACCACGGACGCCTATGTCGACTCTGGCGCCGCTTTGAGTCTTATGGATTGGTCCTTTGCCAAACGCTGTGGGTATGATTTAGAGCCTTTGGAGACTCCTATTCCTCTGAAGGGGATTGACTCCACCCCATTGGCTAATAATAAACCACAATACTGGACACAAGTAACTATGCGTATTAATCCGGATCACCAGGAGATTATTCGCTTTCTGGTGCTGTATAATCTACATGATGATTTGGTGCTAGGATTGCCTTGGCTGCAATCTCACAACCCAGTCCTCGACTGGAGAGCTATGTCTGTGTTGAGCTGGGGATGTAAGGGGGCTCATGGGGATGTACCTGTGGTTTCCATTTCATCATCTATTCCCTCTGAAATTCCTGAGTTCCTGTCTGACTATCGTGACGTCTTTGAAGAATCCAAGCTTGGTTCGTTACCTCCGCACCGAGAGTGCGATTGTGCCATAGATTTAATCCCGGGTAGTAAATACCCAAAGGGTCGTTTATTTAATCTGTCTGTGCCTGAACATGCTGCTATGCGAGAATATATAAAGGAGTCCTTGGAAAAGGGACATATTCGTCCATCGTCATCTCCCTTAGGAGCCGGTTTTTTCTTTGTGTCAAAAAAAGACGGCTCTTTGAGACCATGTATTGATTATCGGCTTTTGAATAAAATCACTGTTAAATATCAATACCCATTGCCGTTGCTGACTGATTTGTTTGCTCGCATAAAGGGGGCCAAGTGGTTCTCTAAGATTGACCTTCGTGGGGCGTATAATTTGGTGCGAATCAGGCAGGGGGATGAGTGGAAAACCGCATTTAATACGCCCGAGGGCCACTTTGAGTATTTAGTGATGCCTTTTGGTCTTTCAAATGCTCCGTCAGTTTTCCAGTCCTTTATGCATGATATTTTTCGCGATTATTTGGATAAATTTATGATTGTGTATCTGGATGATATTCTGATTTTTTCGGATGACTGGGACTCTCATGTCCAGCAAGTCAGGAGGGTTTTTCAGGTTTTGCGGTCTAATTCTTTGTGTGTGAAGGGTTCTAAGTGTGTTTTTGGGGTACAGAGGATTTCCTTTTTGGGATATATTTTTTCCCCCTCTTCCATTGAAATGGATCCTGTCAAGGTTCAAGCTATTTGTGATTGGACGCAGCCCTCTTCTCTTAAGAGTCTTCAGAAATTTTTGGGCTTTGCTAACTTTTATCGTCGATTTATTGCTGGTTTTTCGGATATTGCTAAGCCATTGACCGATTTGACTAAGAAGGGTGCTGATGTTGCTGATTGGTCCCCTGATGCTGTGGAGGCCTTTCGGGAGCTTAAGCGCCGTTTTTCCTCTGCCCCTGTGTTGCGTCAGCCTGATGTTGCTCTACCTTTTCAGGTTGAGGTCGACGCTTCTGAGATCGGAGCTGGGGCAGTGTTGTCGCAGAAAAGTTCTGACTGCTCCGTGATGAGGCCTTGTGCCTTCTTTTCCCGTAAATTTTCGCCCGCTGAGCGGAATTATGATGTTGGGAATCGGGAGCTTTTGGCCATGAAGTGGGCTTTTGAGGAGTGGCGCCATTGGCTTGAGGGGGCCAGACATCAGGTGGTGGTATTGACGGACCACAAAAATTTGATTTATCTTGAGACCGCCAGGCGCCTGAATCCTAGACAGGCGCGCTGGTCATTATTTTTCTCTCGGTTTAATTTTGTGGTGTCATACCTACCGGGTTCTAAGAATGTTAAGGCGGATGCCCTTTCTAGGAGTTTTGAGCCTGACTCGCCTGGTAACTCTGAGCCCACAGGTATCCTTAAGGATGGAGTGGTATTGTCAGCCGTTTCTCCAGACCTGCGGCGGGCCTTGCAGGAGTTTCAGGCGGATAGACCTGATCGTTGCCCACCTGATAAACTGTTTGTTCCTGATGATTGGACCAGTAGAGTAATCTCTGAGGTTCATTCTTCTGCGTTGGCAGGTCATCCTGGCATTTTTGGTACCAGGGATTTGGTGGCAAGGTCCTTCTGGTGGCCTTCCCTGTCACGAGATGTGCGAGGCTTTGTGCAGTCTTGTGACGTTTGTGCTCGGGCCAAGCCTTGTTGTTCTCGGGCTAGTGGATTATTGTTGCCCTTGCCTATTCCTAAGAGGCCTTGGACGCACATCTCGATGGATTTTATTTCAGATCTGCCTGTTTCTCAGAAGATGTCTGTCATCTGGGTGGTGTGTGACCGTTTCTCTAAGATGGTCCATTTGCTTCCTCTGCCCAAGTTGCCTTCTTCTTCCGAGTTGGTTCCTCTGTTTTTTCAAAATGTTGTTCGTTTGCATGGTATTCCTGAGAATATCGTTTCTGACAGAGGGACTCAATTCGTGTCTAGATTTTGGCGGGCATTCTGTGCTAGGATGGGCATAGATTTATCTTTTTCGTCCGCTTTCCATCCTCAGACGAATGGCCAGACCGAGCGGATTAATCAGACCCTGGAGACATATCTGAGGTGTTTTGTGTCTGCTGACCAGGATGATTGGGTTGCTTTTTTGCCATTGGCGGAGTTCGCTCTCAATAATCGGGCCAGCTCTGCCACTTTGGTGTCCCCGTTTTTCTGTAATTCGGGGTTTCATCCTCGATTTTCCTCTGGTCAGGTGGAATCTTCGGATTGTCCTGGAGTGGATGCTGTGGTGGAGAGATTGCATCAGATCTGGGGGCAGGTAGTGGACAATTTGAGGTTGTCCCAGGAGAAGACTCAGCTTTTTGCCAACCGCCACCGTCGTGTTGGTCCTCGGCTTTGTGTTGGGGATTTGGTGTGGTTGTCTTCTCGTTTTGTCCCTATGAGGGTCTCTTCTCCTAAGTTTAAGCCTCGGTTCATCGGCCCGTATAAGATATTGGAGATTCTTAACCCTGTTTCCTTCCGTTTGGACCTCCCTGCATCCTTTTCTATTCATAACGTTTTTCATCGGTCATTATTGCGCAGGTATGAGGTACCGGTTGTGCCTTCCGTTGAGCCTCCTGCTCCGGTGTTGGTTGAGGGTGAGTTGGAGTACGTTGTGGAGAAAATCTTAGACTCTCGTGTTTCCAGACGGAGACTCCAGTATCTGGTCAAGTGGAAGGGATACGGCCAGGAGGATAATTCTTGGGTGAATGCATCTGATGTTCATGCCTCTGATCTGGTTCGTGCCTTTCATAGGGCCCATCCTGATCGCCCTGGTGGTTCTGGTGAGGGTTCGGTGCCCCCTCCTTGAGGGGGGGGTACTGTTGTGAATTTGGATTCTGGGCTCCCCCGGTGGCTACTGGTGGAATTGAACTGGTGTCTTCATCTTCTCTGTTCACCTGTTCCCATCAAGATGTGGGAGTCGCTATATAACCTTGCTGCTTTGTTAGTTGCTTGCCGGTCAACAATGTTATCAGAAGCCTCTCTGTGCTTGTTCCTGCTCCTAGACAACTACTAGATAAGTTGGACTCTTGTCCATGTTTGTTTTTGCATTTTTGTTCCAGTTCACAGCTGTAGTTTCGTTACTGTGTCTGGAAAGCTCTTGTGAACAGGAATTGCCACTCTGGTGTTATGAGTTAATGCCAGAGTTTTAAAGTAATTTCTGGATGGTGTTTTGATAGGGTTTTTAGCTGACCATGAAAGTGTTCTTTCTGTCTTCTGCTATGTAGTAAGTGGACCTCAAATTTGCTAAACCTATTTTCATACTACGTTTTGTTATTTCATCTTAATTCACCGCCAATACATGTGGGGGGCCTCTGTCTCCTTTCGGGGTATTTCTCTAGAGGTGAGCTAGGACTTATTTTCCTCTGCTAGCATTATTTAGTCCTCCGGCTGGTGCTGGGCATCTAGAATCAACGTAGGCATGCTACCCGGCCACTGCTAGTTGTGTGTTAGGTTTAGTTCATGGTCAGCTCAGTTCCCATCTTCCAAGAGCTAGTTCCTATATATGCTGATGCTATGTTCTCTTGCCATTGAGATCATGACAATCCAGCCCGCCCTGGTTGTGAAATCGAGATACCGGTGGCCTTTTCCAGTTAGTGGGAGAACTGGTCAAACATGTTGTTTCTGACGTAGATGAGGAAACGATCCCAAATCCCAGAGCCCGTCATACAGCGCTGTCTGATCCCACAGAGAACCCCATGGATCGATTGATTCAGTGCGGCCTATGGTGGCATCACACACCCAACTTTCCTAGAGTCCTGAACAGCACTGGACAGTAATCTGCTTCCAGAATGTTCCCTGTATGACTGGTGATAAATAGGTAACCTAGTATGGAGGAGATGTCCTGTACACCGAGCTTATCTCTGGATATGCACATTCCTCAGTGTGACATCAGAAGGTCATGGGCAACTGAAGGAGGGGCTGCAGCACCCAGTGGGACACCTATAAAGTCACCCACAGTATGAAGCGTGACACCCACAGAACCCAGAGCACATAGAGGGACACACACAAAACCCAGAGCACACAGCGGGACACCCACAGCACCCAGAGTACATAGCAGGACACCCACAGAACCCAGAGCACACAGCGGGACACCCACAGAACCCAGAGCACACAGCGGGACACCCACAGAACCCAGAGCACACAGCGGGGCACCCACAACACCCAGAGCACACAGCGGGGCACACACAGCACCCAGAGCACACAGCGGGGCACACACAGCACCCAGAGCACACAGCGGGACACCCACAACACCCAGAGCGGGACACCCACAACACCCAGAGCACACAGCGGGACACCCACAGAACCCAGAGCACACAGCGGGGCACCCACAACACCCAGAGCACACAGCGGGATACCCACAGCACCCAGAGCACACAGCGGGGCACACACAGCACCCAGAGCACACAGCGGGACACCCACAGAACCCAGAGCACACAGCGGGATACCCACAGAACCCAGAGCACACAGCGGGACACCCACAACACCCAGAGCACACAGCGGGACACCCACAACACCCAGAGCACACAGCGGGACACCTACAACACTCAGAGCACACAGCGGGACACCCACAACACCCAGAGCACATAGAGGGACACCCACAGAACCCAGAGCACACAGCGGGGCACCCACAACACCCAGAGCACACAGCGGGATACCCACAGCACCCAGAGTACATAGCAGGACACCCACAGAACCCAGAGCACACAGCGGGACACCCACAGAACCCAGAGCACACAGCGGGACACCCACAACACCCAGAGCACATAGAGGGACACCCACAACACCCAGAGCACATAGAGGGACACCCACAGAACCCATAGCACACAGCGGGGCACCCACAACACCCAGAGCACATAGAGGGACACCCACAGAACCTAGAGCACACAGCGGGGCACCCACAACACCCAGAGCACACAGCGGGGCACACACAGCACCCAGAGCACACAGCGGGACACCCACAACACCCAGAGCACACAGCGGGACACCCACAACACCCAGAGCACACAGCGGGACACCCACAGAACCCAGAGCAAACAGCGGGATACCCACAGCACCCAGAGTACATAGCAGGACACCCACAGAACCCAGAGCACACAGCGGGACACCCACAACACCCAGAGCACATAGCGGGACACCCACAGAACCCAGAGCACACAGCGGGGCACCCACAACACCCAGAGCACACAGCGGGGCACACACAGCACCCAGAGCATACAGCGGGACACCCACAGAACCCAGAGCAAACAGCGGGATACCCACAGCACCCAGAGTACATAGCAGGACACCCACAGAACCCAGAGCACACAGCGGGACACCCACAACACCCAGAGCACATAGAGGGACACCCACAGAACCCAGAGCACACAGCGGGGCACCCACAACACCCAGTGCACATAGAGGGACACCCACAGAACCTAGAGCACACAGCGGGGCACCCACAACACCCAGAGCACACAGCGGGGCACACACAGCACCCAGAGCACACAGCGGGACACCCACAACACCCAGAGCACACAGCGGGACACCCACAACACCCAGAGCACACAGCGGGACACCCACAGAACCCAGAGCAAACAGCGGGATACCCACAGCACCCAGAGTACATAGCAGGACACCCACAGAACCCAGAGCACACAGCGGGACACCCTCAACACCCAGAGCACATAGCAGGACACCCACAGAACCCAGAGCACACAGCGGGACACCCACAGAACCCAGAGCACACAGCGGGACACCCACAGAACCCAGAGCACACAGCGGGGCACCCACAACACCCAGAGCACACAGCGGGGCACACACAGCACCCAGAGCACACAGCGGGGCACACACAGCACCCAGAGCACACAGCGGGACACCCACAACACCCAGAGCGGGACACCCACAACACCCAGAGCACACAGCGGGACACCCACAGAACCCAGAGCACACAGCGGGGCACCCACAACACCCAGAGCACACAGCGGGATACCCACAGCACCCAGAGCACACAGCGGGGCACACACAGCACCCAGAGCACACAGCGGGACACCCACAGAACCCAGAGCACACAGCGGGATACCCACAGAACCCAGAGCACACAGCGGGACACCCACAACACCCAGAGCACACAGCGGGACACCCACAACACCCAGAGCACACAGCGGGACACCTACAACACTCAGAGCACACAGCGGGACACCCACAACACCCAGAGCACATAGAGGGACACCCACAGAACCCAGAGCACACAGCGGGATACCCACAGCACCCAGAGTACATAGCAGGACACCCACAGAACCCAGAGCACACAGCGGGACACCCACAGAACCCAGAGCACACAGCGGGACACCCACAACACCCAGAGCACATAGAGGGACACCCACAACACCCAGAGCACATAGAGGGACACCCACAGAACCCATAGCACACAGCGGGGCACCCACAACACCCAGAGCACATAGAGGGACACCCACAGAACCTAGAGCACACAGCGGGGCACCCACAACACCCAGAGCACACAGCGGGGCACACACAGCACCCAGAGCACACAGCGGGACACCCACAACACCCAGAGCACACAGCGGGACACCCACAACACCCAGAGCACACAGCGGGACACCCACAGAACCCAGAGCACACAGCGGGGCACCCACAACACCCAGAGCACACAGCGGGGCACACACAGCACCCAGAGCATACAGCGGGACACCCACAACACCCAGAGCACACAGCGGGACACCCACAGAACCCAGAGCAAACAGCGGGATACCCACAGCACCCAGAGTACATAGCAGGACACCCACAGAACCCAGAGCACACAGCGGGACACCCACAACACCCAGAGCACATAGAGGGACACCCACAGAACCCAGAGCACATAGAGGGACACCCACAGAACCCAGAGCACATAGAGGGACACCCACAGAACCCATAGCACACAGCGGGGCACCCACAACACCCAGTGCACATAGAGGGACACCCACAGAACCTAGAGCACACAGCGGGGCACCCACAACACCCAGAGCACACAGCGGGGCACACACAGCACCCAGAGCACACAGCGGGACACCCACAACACCCAGAGCACACAGCGGGACACCCACAACACCCAGAGCACACAGCGGGACACCCACAGAACCCAGAGCAAACAGCGGGATACCCACAGCACCCAGAGTACATAGCAGGACACCCACAGAACCCAGAGCACACAGCGGGACACCCACAACACCCAGAGCACACAGCGGGGCACACACAGCACCCAGAGCACACAGCGGGACACCCACAGAACCCAGAGCAAACAGCGGGATACCCACAGCACCCAGAGTACATAGCAGGACACCCACAGAACCCAGAGCACACAGCGGGATACCCACAGCACCCAGAGCACATAGAGGGACACCCACAGAACCCAGAGCACACAGCGGGGCACCCACAACACCCAGAGCACACAGCGGGGCACACACAGCACCCAGAGCACACAGCGGGACACCCACAGAACCCAGAGCACACAGCGGGATACCCACAGCACCCAGAGTACATAGCAGGACACCCACAGAACCCAGAGCACACAGCGGGACACCCACAGAACCCAGAGCACACAGCGGGACACCTACAACACTCAGAGCACACAGCGGGACACCCACAACACCCAGAGCACATAGAGGGACACCCACAGAACCCAGAGCACACAGCGGGGCACCCACAACACCCAGAGCACACAGCGGGGCACACACAGCACCCAGAGCACACAGCGGGACACCCACAGAACCCAGAGCACACAGCGGGATACACACAGCACCCAGAGTACATAGCAGGACACCCACAGAACCCAGAGCACACAGCGGGACACCCACAGAACCCAGAGCACACAGCGGGACACCCACAACACCCAGAGCACACAGCGGGACACCTACAACACTCAGAGCACATAGAGGGACACCCACAGAACCCAGAGCACACAGCGGGGCACCCACAACACCCAGAGCACACAGCGGGACACCCACAACACCCAGAGCACATAGAGGGACACCCACAGAACCCAGAGCACACAGCGGGGCACCCACAACACCCAGAGCACACAGTGGGGCACACACAGAACCCAGAGCACACAGCGGGACACCCACAACACCAAGAGCACACAGCGGGACACCCACAACACCCAGAGCACACAGCGGGACACCCACAGAACCCAGAGCAAACAGCGGGATACCCACAGCACCCAGAGTACATAGCAGGACACCCACAGAACCCAGAGCACACAGCGGGACACCCACAACACCCAGAGCACATAGAGGGACACCCACAGAACCCAGAGCACACAGCGGGGCACCCACAACACCCAGAGCACACAGCGGGGCACACACAGCACCCAGAGCACACAGCGGGACACCCACAACACCCAGAGCACACAGCGGGACACCCACAACACCCAGAGCACACAGCGGGACACCCACAGAACCCAGAGCACACAGCGGGACACCCACAACACCCAGAGCACACAGCAGGACACCCACAGAACCCAGAGCACACAGCGGGACACCCACAGAACCCAGAGCACACAGAGGGACAGCCACAGAACCCAGAGCACACAGCGAGACACCTACAACACTCAGAGCACACAGCGGGACACCCACAACACCCAGAGTACATAGCAGGACACCCACATAACCCAGAGCACACAGCGGGACACCCACAGAACCCAGAGCACACAGAGGGACAGCCACAGAATCCAGAGCACACAGCGAGACACCTACAACACTCAGAGCACACAGCGGGACACCCACAACACCCAGAGTACATAGCAGGACACCCACAGAACCCAGAGCATACAGCGGGACACCCACAACCCTCAGAGCACACAGTGGAACACACAGCACCCAGATCACGTAGCAGGATACCCACGGCACCCAGTGGGACACCTATGTCACCCACAGTATGAAGCGGGACACCCACAGAACCCAGAGCACATAGCGGGACACCCACAGCACTCAGAGTATGCAGTGGAACACACACAGCACCCAGAGCGGGACACCCACAGAACCCAGATCACGTAGCGGTAGCAGGACACACACAGCACCCTGAGCGGGACACCCAGAGCACAGAGCAGGACACCCACAGAACACAGAGCGGGACACCCACAGAACCCAGAGTACACAGAGGGACACCCACAACACTCAGAGCACGCAGCGGGACACACACAGCACCCAGAGCACGCAGGAGGACACACAGAACCCAGAGCACATAGCGGGGACACCCACAGAACCCAGAGCATGCAGCGGGACACACAGCACCCAGAGCACACAGAGGGACACCCACAGCACCCAGCGGGACACCTACATCCTGCCCAGTATGAAGCGGGACACCCACAGCACTCTATAAGCACCAGCTGTCATCTCCTATCTCAGTTAGGGTATGTGCCCACTATCAGGAATAGCAGCGTTTTGGACGCAGTTCACATACGCTGCATCCAAAATGCTGCGTTCTACGATACAAGCACAGTGGGTGAGACTTATAGAAATCCCATGCCCACTGTGCTCCTATTTAACGCTGCGCACACTCGCCCGCGGTGCGGGTTTACAAGCATGTTAATTTCTGTTGCGGAGACGCTGGTCTCCACAACAGAAATGTCTACAATAGAATGCATTGGATACGGTAAATCCGCATGGCTCAGTGATCTCAAGGAGATTTACCTGTGTGATTAGAAGGCAGCGGAAATGCGCTACATCCAAAGCGCTGCTGCCTCCCGCCCGTGGGCACACAGCCTAATGGGAGCATTTGTCTTCACTGATTACAGGCGTGAATTGTGAATTGAGAGTAAAGATCAGTCCTGGAGGAAGAAGCAGATTTCTCTGATAAGATATAACATTGCTTATTTTCCTGTGTTTTATTGACTTATGAAATAAGACTTAAAAGGACGGTTACTCTAAGATATTACCTGATCCATGTCTCCAGCCCATAATTCTGATATAAGACATCAGCTGCAGTCACTGTGAGCTGTGAAATAACGAGAAATACACTCACAATATTCTGTACAGGATTCTTCAGCTTCAAACAAATCACAGACACATTAATGTATTTTATAAACAGGAAATAAGTGTCCAATATTTACTGACTGTCCAGGAATGAATGACTGAATGAATGAGTGGATTGAAGATGGATGAATGAATGGATGATGGATGAATGAATGGATTGATGATGGATGGATCAATTAATTAATGGATGGATAAATGAATGAATGAATGAATGAATGGATGGATCAATGAATGAATGTCTGGCTATCTTCTTTCAGGGGTAAGAATAGCGCAATCCCAGACCCCACAATAAGTCACTAGGGTCGGTCAGGTTTCCCCGGGATCCATCCGGTGACCTGGTGCCAGATCCACCCTGAGCCTGGCACATCCAGTGTTGCTATTTCTATTGCTCCTTGAGACCCCTGTGTGATCATCCAGTCATGTCCTTGTATCCTGCAGTTGTTGTGGAACTACAAGTCCCAGCATTGCTCTCCCTGCCGTCAGCGATTGGTCGGGGTGCGCAGTCCCCTCCAGAGCAGAGGTTCCGGCACAGTGTCTCCTCGGTGTCACTGGCTCCTCCCTGGGGCAGTCTCTGCTCTCTACCTGGAGACAGGTGCAGGAGCGCAGGCTGCTGGCAGCCCCAGACCTCCTCTCTCCAGGATCCTGCTCGCCCCCAGCATGTCCCACCCAGGCTCTGCTCCTGGAGACCCCCAGCCTGCTCTGTGGGTGATCACTGGATCTCCTTCCTGGAAGGGATCTGGGAAGCTGGACACGGACAGGACGTCTCCCTTCGCTGTGGAGTGGATCCCTGATGATTCCCTGGCCACCTTATCCCTGGACAGCTCCAAGGAGACCATTGATCTTGAAGACCACCTATCACCGGGGCAGATTGAGGTGCAACAGGGACCTGTAGAGGTATCAGTGCCCGCCGCCTGCAGGGCCCATGGGCAGCAGCTCACCCTCTTCTGCTACCAGGAATACAAGCTCATCTGTGCCCAGTGCAAATCCCTGGGCACCTGCCAGGCTCACCGGACCAGGCCAGCAGAAGAAAGGGCATCGCAGATACGGGTGAGTAGTCCTCCTGCCCAATCCCCCTCTCCTCCCTGCATTGCAGAGCTCTGCCCTCCGATGCCACCCTGCACTCAGTATGGCCACCCTAGGGTTAACGCTGGAGCCCCCTCGTGTGCAGCGGCAGGAGGAGGGGAGTGTTTCGCAGCAGCAGAGACCTGACTCATTGCAGCAGAAGGGAGACCATCTCCTGTGTGCCAAGCAGCCAGCCACTGCTGCCAGCCGGCCTGCCTCCGCCAGGGGGCGACACTGGTTCTCTAAGTTTCGCCTTATCTGCCCCTAAGAAAGCTGGGTGACATCCTTTAAATTTTTTTTATATGGATGACAGCATTCCCAGGCGTTCCCCTCTGAAATCCGCACCAAATCCTGAACATGTGAGCGTACCCTAAAAAAAAGTCTGATCACACCCCCCTATAGACCACAGTGGAGAGGAATGCCGCGGATTTTCCCTCCTCATACTTGTCATTTCCTGGGTGACACGAGCCGCACACGACCTGACACACTGGGCCTGCACGGTCTACAAGTGCTGTAGTGAGGGAAACCGCCTGCCATAATACTACTATCACAGTGCCCCCATAACAGTGACAGCCACGAAGCCCCCAATACAGAGACAACCGTGTCCCTATAACAGTGCCTGCCCTAATAGCCCCCATATCAGTACCTGCCCTAATAGCCCCCATAAGAGTGACATCCACAAAGGTCCCAATACAGAGATAACTGTGCCCCCATATCATTGCCTACCCCAATAACCCCCATAAGAGTGACATCCACAGAGGTCCCAATACAGAAACAACTGAGCACCCATAACTGCCTGCCCTATTAGCCCCCATAACAGTGACATTCAGAGATGTCCCAATACAGATACAACTGTGCCCCCATAACAGTGCCTGCACTAATAGCCCCCTTAACTGTGACAGCCACGTTATAATCTATAACAATTACAACCATAGTGCCCCCATAATGGTGCCTTTACTAGTGCGCTAATAACAGTGACAACCAAATTCCCCACAAAAAGTGACAGCCAGTAGTCCGACAAAATAGTGACTGCCTCCAATAAAAGTGACATCCACCGTGCCCTCATAACAGTGACAGCCAGTGCCCTCCATAACAATGACTTTCACAATGCCCAATAACTGTGACAACCGTGCCCCCATAACAATGGCATCCGCAGTGCTCGGCTACAGTCCCCTCTTAGCAGTGACAGCCATCATGTCACCACAACAAGAATAGCATGTGTTCCCATAACAATACTGAGTGTTCGGACAACAGGGAAGAACTGGGGAATTCTTGGGTTGTCAGACCCCTCGCCGCATGTAGCGGTCACCATGGCTCTTCTTTGAGATGAAGAACTGACTAGAGGAGATTCCACGTTCTCGTAGGACAAGTCCTGCAGCTTCTAGGGTCAGCCATCACTGTGTCTCTCCTAGCTGGGTGCAATCTATTGTTCCCTGGTATCAGCCATTCCAGGATGGGTAGAGACTGATTTGTTTCTTTACTCAGATACCGCTGGTGGACATCAGAAATTAAGGTGGATCCCTGCTTTATGCCAAAGCCCAGAAGGAGTTCCCCTTTAAATATAGTAATCTGTTCAGTGATCTCCATCCGGAGACGGTGGCCGCTGTCATCATGGCCGCCTATGACAACAATGTGGCATTCTCTGTATCTGGCCCTCACACAATGCACGCCTTTATTCCCGGCCTGATTCCTTGGCTCCTGAAGTTCAGGCCAGGGAACACCTCAGGAGTTGGGTTACCGCCGACATGTGGGTATCACTTTCATGTAGGACTGGAGGGGACTCTCCATAGGGATTAGCAGCTCTACACACAGCACCTCATATCTCAGCTTCTCAGTCAGGACAACAGCCGCCATCCCTGAAGCGGAGTTATCATGTCAGCTAATTAAAAGGGCATTCTGATCCATTCACTGACAGCAAGCAGTACTGAATCTGTCAGGTCTGATGTCCTGTACTGATCCCACCGCTCTCGTCATCGACGTCACTAATGAAACGTTTTCTTCTCAGAACAAGATCGTCGATCAATGCGAAAAGCTGCAGCTACAAACAGCAGGAATAGAGAAGTATCTGAGCGACGCGCTGCCGGCCAAGATCCCACAAGTGGCGGTAATTATATCCTCAGTCCACAGCCGTGTACTCCTGAGATATACACCATATACAGGACAATAACTGCCAGCATGGAGGAGGCAGGGATCGTCATCACAAGTTCCAATATTCTCAGCTTTGAAAATACCATAGACCTGAAATAACAAATCACTATTCACTTTCATCCATAGCTAGATCCTGTATCCAGAGCTGCACTCACTGTTCTGCTGGTGCAGTCACTGTGTACATACATTACATTACTGATCCTGAGTTACATCGTGTATTATACCCCAGAGCTGCACTCACTACTCTGCTGGTGCAGTCACTGTGTACATACATTACATTACTGACCCTGAGTTATATCCTGTATTATACTCCAGAGCTGCACTCACTATTCTGCTGGTGCTGTCACTGTGTACATACATTACTGATCTGGAGTTACATCCTGTATTATACTCCAGAGCTGCACTCACTATTCTGCTGGTCCAGTCACTGTGTACCTGAGTGGTCAATCTACCCTACCCGCTCTTATGACCCGGCTTAACTGTGAACATGTGCTCTGGACACACATGCCCACATCCCCTCTCAGCTGCGAGCCCTTAGGTGCACATAAATTCAAAGCCATGAGTCTGACCAGACATGTGTGACCATCTTTCAAATTCCATCTTTTAAATTACAGATTTTTAATTACAATGAAATAGACTAGAATTGGACTGGAATTAACTGGAAGGTAAAGGAATAGAAAACTACTATAATGTTTCGGTTTCTTTTAACATACACCCCCATACTACTTTATTTCTTCCTATCTCCTGTAATCCCTCCACCCAGTAAGGAACTAGTCATTTCTCCCTCCATCCTCCCCAGCCACCTCACCTCCTTCACAGAACTGTTCTTCCACATACAATCCTTTTTCTCCAGACACACAAGGCTCCATCATGACCTATCCTGCTCCCACTTTCTAACGCTCTGTCTGCTGCTCCTCATTGCTGGCGATGTATCCCCTAATCCCGGCCCTCCTCAACACATCTCCACACTCATTTGTAACCCCCTGCCACGATTCTCTACACATTTTCACAACCACAGTAACCTCATACCCATTCATCCAGCCCCCACTCCCCCGGTCCCCCTACCTGGAGCACTATGGAACGCACGCTCTGTCTGCAATAAACTGGAATTTATCCATGACCTCTTTATCAATAACAAACTCTCCTTCCTTGGCATCACTGAAACCTGGCTCACCCTCTCTGACTCAGCCTCTCCAGCCGCTCTTTCCTATGGTGGATTCCACCTCTCTCACACCCCTCGCCCCAGCAACAAACGTGGTGGAGGAGTTGGCTTGCTCCTGACCGATACCTGCTCCTTTACCCCAATTCCACTACCACCTTGCTCTACTCTTCCCTCGTTCGAGGTGCACTCCGTCCGCATCTACTCCCCCTCCAACTCCAGCTGGCTATCATCTATCGCCCCCCAGAACTAGCCATCTCCACCTTTCTTGACCACTTCACCACCTGGCTACTTCATTTCCTCTCAGCCCACATCCCCACTATCATCATGGGTGACTTCAATATCCCCATTGACACTTCCACCTCAGCCGCCTCTAAACTTTTATCGCTCACTGCCTCCTTTGGCCTCACTCAATGGTCATCCGCAGCCACCCATAAAGATGGCCACACATTGGACCTCATCTTCACCCACCTCTGTTCCCTTACTAATCTCACTAGCTCACCCCTCCCCCGTCTGATCACAACCTACTGACATTTTCTTCCCTCTCCCCTCCTAGTGCGTAACCTCCACTCCACAAACTCACTCACCCTTGCAGAAATCTCAAACACCTCAATTTACACACACACACACTCTCTGAGTCCCTTCTCCCTCTTACAGACTTAGCTTCCTTCCATGACACAGATGCTGCTGTCACTTTTTATAACACCACAATAACAGCAATACTCGATTCGGACGCCCTGCTCATGCATAGCAAAACTCGTAGAATCAACAGGCAGCCCTGGCTAACCAGCCTGACCAAAGAACTGAGACTGGCTTCCAGGGTCGCTGAACGGAGATGGAAGAGATCTCGTTCTGCTGAGCACTTCACTGCATACAAGCAGTCCCTCGCCAGCTTCAAGTCCACACTCGCTGCCACAAAACAAACTTACTTCTCATCTCTCATATCCTCCCTGACTCACAACCCTAAACAGCTCTTCAACACTTTCAATTCTCTACTCCATCCCCCCAGCATCTCCTCCCTCCCCTCTCATTTCTGCTGAAGAATTTGCCTCATTCTTTAAGCAGAAGATCGATAACATCAGACAAAGCTTTGGCTCGCAGCCACTCCTCTTGACTTCTCAGCCCTGTTCCAAAGCCAGCTTCTCCACCATGACAGACGATCAGCTCTCCATCCTTCTGTCAAGATCACATCTCAGCACTTGCACGCTCGACCCGCTCCCATCCCACCTCATCCCTAACCTCGCAAAAGTCTTCATCCCAACCCTAACACAACTCTTCAACCTCTCACTTACAAACAGTGTCTTCCCCTCATCCTTCAAACACGCATCAATCACACCTATCCTCAAAAAACCCTCCCCATCCTCTGTGTCCAGCTATTGCCCGATATCCCTTCTCCCTTATGACTCAAAACTACTGGAACAGCATGTCCATCTTGAACTGTCCTCCCACCTCTCCTCCTGCTCCCTCTTTGACCGGTTAAAATCTGTCTTCCGACCACATCACTCAACTGAAACTGCCCTAACTAAAGTGACCAATGACCTACTAACCGCCAAGAGCAAGCGACACTACTCTGTCCTCCTTCTCCTGGACCTGTCTTCTGCCTTCGACACTGTGGACCACTCCCTCCTGTTACAGATTCTCTCATCTCTTGGCATCACAGACTTGGCCCTATCCTGGATCTCATCATATCTAACAGACCGGACATTCTGTGTCTCCCTCTCCCACACCACCTCCTCATCTCGCCCCGTCTGTCGGTGTTCCCCAAGGCGCAGTTCTAGGACCACTACTCTTCTCCATCTACACCTTCGGCCTGGGACAGCTCATAGAATCCCACGGTTTACAATATCATGTCTACTGCTGATGACATGCAGATCGACCTGTCTGGACCTGACCTCACCTCCTTACTCACCAAAATCCCACAATGTCTGTCTGCTATTTCATCCTTCTTTTCTGCTCATTTTCTAAAACTGAACATGGACAAAACAGAATTCATCATCTTTCCCCCACCTCACTCTACCCCTCCACCCGACCTATCCATCAATGTCAATGGCTGCTCACTTTCCCGGTCCCGCACGCTCGGTGCATCGGGGTGATCCTTGACTCTACCCTCTCTTTCAAGCCACATATCCAAGCACTTGCCTCCTCTTGCTGATTCCAACTCAAAAACATTTTCTGGATCTGTGCATTCCTTGACCATGAAACCACAAAAACACTAGTACATGCCCTTATCATCTCCCACCTCGACTACTGCAACCTCCTACTCTCTGGCCTCCCCTCTAGCACTCTGGCACCACTCCAATCCATCCTAAACTCTGCTGCCCGACTAATCCACCTGTCTCCCCATTACTCCCCAGCCTCTCCTCTCTGCCAGGCCAGGCCCTTCACTGGCTTCCCATTGCCCAGAGGCTACAGTTCAAAACACTAACAATGACATACAAAGCCATTCACAACCTGACTCCTCCATACATCTGTGACATGGTCTCCCGGTACCTACCTACACACAACCTTCGATCATCTCATGATCTCCTTCTCTACTCCTCTCTCATCTCTTCCTCCCACAACCGCATCCAAGACTTCTCCTGTGCTTCCTCTATACTCTGGAACTCTCTACCCCAACACATCAGGCTCTCACCTACCAAGGAAACCTTCAAAAGGAACCTGAAGACCCACCTCTTCCGACAAGCCTACAACCTGCAGTGATCCCCAGTCTACTGAACCGCCACATGACCAACTCTACCCTCTCCTAGTGTATCCTAACCCATGCCCTGCAGACTGAGCCCTCGCTGGCAGGGTCCTCTCTCCTCCTGTACTTGTGTGTGCCTTGTTTTACTCAAGTTTATTGTACTTGTCTATATTTTCCCCGTTCACATGTAAAGCGCCATGGAATAAATGGCGCTATAAAAATGTATAATAATAATAATAATAATTACATTACTGATCCTGTACTAATCATGAGTTACATCCTGTATTGTACTCCAGAGCTGCACTCACTATTCTGCTAGTGCAGTCACTGTGTACATACATTACATTATTTATCCTGTACTGATCCTCAGTTACATCCTGTATTATACTCCAGAGCTGCACTCACTATTCTGCTGGTGGAGTCACTGTGTACATACATTACATTACTGATCCTGTACTGATCCCTGAGTTACATCCTGTATTATACCTCAGAGCTGCACTCACTATTCTGCTGGTGCAGTCACTGTGTACATACATTATATAACTGATCCTGTACTGATCCTGAGTTACATCCTGTATTATACCCCAGAGCTGCACTCACTATTCTGCTAGGTGCTATTGTCAGGTGACTTATGCAGAACAGCTCCCACAATGCTGGAGGACAGTTAGTTCTTCCTATATCATATCACTGTACAGAGGCTACAAAATGATGACACTTCGAGAACTGCCGTTACCTTTGTGTGTGACGCAGAAGTCGGGCTGCTGGGAGGCTTTAGCTCTGAATGGTGCAGAATTGTGAATGCAGCTCTGTATTCACAGTCTTCTCCATGTACATGTGATCCAGTGTAATGAGCTGCACCTCTGTTACAGAGCACGGCCAGGAAAGCTCGTGAGATGATCATCCAGCGACTGAACTTCATCCGCACCGCGTGTGACAATGAGGAGCAGCGCCTGCTGGAGGAGATCCACGCGGAGGAGGAGCGGGTCCAGCAGGGGATCCTCACCCAGAGAGCCCACTGGACGGAGTCCACCAAGAAGCTGTCTGGTATCAGGAGCTATCTGGTGGACATGCTGACCAAGATGGACGACCTCAGCCTCATTGTACGTAATATTCTGTACTACACAGGAGATTCCTGTAGTCCTGAATTGTTCTGGACTATAAATGATCTAACGGGATAGAGACCTTCCTGGTGTCAGGAGTCCACAGGTTGTATCGATTCTGTTTTATTAGCATTTCTGGACTATTGGATTCTGGATTAAAGAATTTATTGTAATTCCATTTTTTTATACCCTAATCTCACTTTTTTCTGTTTTTTTGTCCTCTCAGGTTTCTGAAAATAAAATGGAGGACAGGTCAGTGCTTGTACGAAACGTTAATATTGTAAGCAGACAAACCTGCACAGTAAAGGTAGCAATCCTCTACAGCTCCTCTGCAGACTTATGTGTCGCTATGGTAACAGACTACAAACAATCCCCTATGTAGTCTGATTTTTCAGTCATCCTCTTCTCTAGTGATGCTCTGATAATATTTGGTCCTTTAGGAAAAATCTGAGGGATAGGAGGGAGTGTGGCCACAGGGTCGGACCTCTCAGGATCTGTTTGTGGTCTGTTACCATGGAGATACATAGGTCTGCATTGCTTTGCTCAGGTCATTTTGACACATGATGTGACTGTGCATGTTGCCTTTATTAGCAGGATATGGCAGGTATACGTCTTATCAATTTGTGTCTTCCCACTGTAGAACAGAAGAAGCAGAAGGAATTCTGGAGCCTCAGGAGTCGGGGAAGTTAAACTTTAACATGAATTGTTGTCAGGGTCCATTACTGAACAGACTGTGGGCCCTGTCTGTCCTCTGCCACACCTCCGGTCAGTATAAGACATTGCACCATCATATATCCTCTGTCCCTGTCTGTCCTCTGCCACACCTCCGGTCAGTATAAGACATTGCACCATGATATATCCTCTGTCCCTGTCTGTCCTCTGCCACACCTCCGGTCAGTATAAGACATTGCACCATCATATATCCTCTGTCCCTGTCTGTCCTCTGCCACACCTCCGGTCAGTATAAGACACTGCACCATGATATATCCTCTGTCCCTGTCTGTCCTCTGCCACACCTCCGGTCAGTATAAGACACTGTACGATTATATATCCTCTGTCCCTGTCTGTCCTCTGCCACACCTCCGGTCAATATAAGACATTGCACCATCATATATCCTCTGTCCCTGTCCTCTGCCACACCTCCGGTCAGTATAAGACATTGCACCATCATATATCCTCTGTCCCTGTCTGTCCTCTGCCACACCTCCGGTCAGTATAAGACATTGCACCATCATATATCCTCTGTCCCTGTCCTCTGCCACACCTCCGGTCAGTATAAGACACTGCACCATCATATATCCTCTGTCCCTGTCCTCTGCCACACCTCCGGTCAGTATAAGACATTGCACCATCATATATCCTCTGTCCCTGTCCTCTGCCACACCTCCGGTCAGTATAAGACATTGCACCATCATATATCCTCTGTCCCTGTCTGTCCTCTGCCACACCTCCGGTCAGTATAAGACACTGTACGATTATATATCCTCTGTCCCTGTCTGTCCTCTGCCACACCTCCGGTCAGTATAAGACATTGCACCATCATATATCCTCTGTCCCTGTCCTCTGCCACACCTCCGGTCAGTATAAGACACTGCACCATCATATATCCTCTGTCCCTGTCTGTCCTCTGCCACACCTCCGGTCAGTATAAGACACTGTACGATGATATATCCTCTGTCCCTGTCCTCTGCCACACCTCCGGTCAGTATAACACACTGCACCATCATATATCCTCTGTCCCTGTCTGTCCTCTGCCACACCTCCGGTCAGTATAAGACACTGTACGATGATATATCCTCTGTCCCTGTCTGTCCTCTGCCACACCTCCGGTCAGTATAAGACATTGCACAATGATATATCCTCTGTCCCTGTTTGTCCTCTGCTACACCTCCGGTCAGTATAAGACACTGCACCATCATATATCCTCTGTCCCTGTCCTCTGCCACACTTCCGGTCAGTATAAGACACTGTACGATGATATATCCTCTGTCCCTGTTTGTCCTCTGCTACACCTCTGGTCAGTATAAGACATTGCACCATGATATATCCTCTGTCCCTGTCTGTCCTCTGCTACACCTCCGGTCAGTATAAGACACTGCACCATGATATATCCTCTGTCCCTGTTTGTCCTCTGCTACACCTCTGGTCAGTATAAGACATTGCACCATGATATATCCTCTGTCCCTGTCCTCTGCCACACCTCCGGTCAGTATAAGGCCGGCGTCACACTGGCGAGTTTTACGGACGTAAGAGCGCAGAAACTACGTCCGTAAAACTCGCATTACATACGGCACAATTATTCTCAATGGGGCTGCTCCTATTAGCCGTATATTACGGTTCAGTATTATACGGCTTTCTACGGCCGTACAAAATCGCAGCATGCTGCGTTTGTCAGCGTACTGCGCAAAAAAATCGCCAATGAAAGTCTATGGGGGCGAGAAAAATACGGATTCCACACGGACCAGCAGTGTGACTTGCGAGAAATACGCAGCGGTGTTAGTGAAAAGTCGGTTATTCAATTGCCGGCTTTTCATTTCTCCTGCACAAACCCGACATGATATGAGACATGGTTTACATACAGTAAACCATCTCATATCCCCCTTTTTTTTGCATATTCCACACTACTAATGTTAGTAGTGTGTATGTGCAAAATTTCAGCGCTGTAGCTGCTAAAATAAAGGGTTAAATGGCGGAAAAAATTGGCGTGGGCTCCCGCGCAATTTTCTCCACCAGAGCAGTAAAGCCAGTGACTGAGGGCAGATATTAATAGCCAGGAGAGGGTCCATGGTTATTGGCCCCCCCCGTGGCTAAAAACATCTGCCCCCAGCCACCCCAGAAAAGGCACATCTGGAAGATGCGCCTATTCTGGCACTTGGCCACTCTCTTCCCACTCCCTGTAGCGGTGGGATATGGGGTAATGAAGGGTTAATGTCACCTTGCTATTGGAAGGTGACATTAAGCCAGATTACTAATGGAGAGGCGTCAATTATGTCACTTATCCATTATTAATCCAATTGTAGGAAAGGGTTAAAAAACACACACACACATGATTTAAAAGTATTTTAATGAAATAAACACAGCGGTTGTTGTAATAATTTATTGTTCTCTCAAATCCATTTGCAGTCCCTCGCTTGGCAACATAATAAACGCACAAGATACATACCTTCTGATGTACTGTCAGGTCCAACGATGTAATCCATCTGAAGGGGTTAACTAATATTACAAGCAGGAGCCCTGCTATAATGCAGCTGTGCTCCGTGCTTGTAATTCCCCTGCGAATGAATGAAATGTAGGTCATTGACCTACATTTCATTCATTCGCGGTGAGGCGCCCCCTGGTGGATGTCCTCATATGACCTGGAGCGTAGGAAAAAGTTCCCAGGCTGCAGTTCATGAGAACATCCACCAGAGGGCGCCTCACCGCGAATGAATGAAATGTAGGTCAATGACCTACATTTCATTCATTCGCAGGGGAATTACAAGCACGGAGCACAGCTGCATTATAGCAGGGCTCCTGCTTGTAATATTAGTTAACCCCTTCAGATGGATTACATCGTTGGACCTGACAGTACATCAGAAGGTATGTATCTTGTGCGTTTATTATGTTGCCAAGCGAGGGACTGCAAATGGATTTGAGAGAACAATAAATTATTACAACAACCGCTGTGTTTATTTCATTAAAATCCTTTTTAATCATGTGTGTGTGTGTTTTTTAACCCTTTCCAACAATTGGATTAATAATGGATAGGTGTCATAATTGACGCCTCTCCATTATTAATCTGGCTTAATATCACCTTCCAATAGCAAGGTGGCATTAACCCTTCATTACCCCATATCCCACCGCTACAGGGAGTGGGAAGAGAGTGGCCAAGTGCCAGAATAGGCGCATCTTCCAGATGTGCCTTTTCTGGGGTGGCTGGGGGCAGATGTTTTTAGCCACGGGGGGCCAATAACCATGGACCCTCTCCTGGCTATTAATATCTGCCCTCGGTCACTGGCTTTACCGCTCTGGTGGAGAAAATTGCGCGGGAGCCCACGCCAATTTTTTCCGCCATTTAACCCTTTATTTTAGCAGCTACAGCGCTGAAATTTTGCACATACACACTACTAACATTAGTAGTGTGGAATATGCAAAAAAAAGGGGGATATGAGATGGTTTACTGTATGTAAACCATGTCTCATATCCTGTCGGGTTTGTGCAGGAGAAATGAAAAGCCGGCAATTGAATTACCGACTGTTCACAGATATCGCGCTGAATGAAATCTAAATACAGAATATATATATATGTGTCTCAATGACATATATATATATATATATATATACTGTATATATGTTTTCCCGAACATTTGAGCACATAAATCCATTAGATGTCGGTTTTGCAAGCCTGCGCGAAAATCTCGCAGTACGGATGCCATACGGATTACATACGGAGGATGCCATGCGCAAAATACGCTGACACACCCTGACTACGGATCACTATTTTGGGAACATTTCTCCGTATTACGGCCGTATTACGGCCGTAAAATACGGACCGTATTGTCTTACGCCGAGTGTGACGCCGGCCTAAGACATTGCACCATCATATATCCTCTGTCCCTGTCTGTCCTCTGCTACACCTCCGGTCAGTATAAGACACTGCACCATGATATATCCTCTGTCCCTGTTTGTCCTCTGCTACACCTCTGGTCAGTATAAGACATTGCACCATGATATATCCTCTGTCCCTGTCTGTCCTCTGCTACACCTCCCGACAGTATAAGACATTGCACCATGATATATCCTCTGTCCCTGTTTGTCCTCTGCTACACCTCTGGTCAGTATAAGACATTGCACCATGATATATCCTCTGTCCCTGTCTGTCCTCTGCTACACCTCCCGACAGTATAAGACACTGCACATTATATATCCTCTGTCCCTGTCCTCTGCTACACCTCTGGTCAGTATAAGACACTGCACCATCATATATCCAATTTCCCTGTCCTCTGCTACTCCTCCGGTCAGTATAAGACACTACACTACCTTTGTATTTTTCAACACTTCTGGTCAGAACGAGTCACTAAATCTTCATAAATCTTCTTCCTCTGTCGTCTCCTACACCTCTAGTGAGTATAAATCCCTACATTTTCATAAATTATTTATCTCTGCCCTAACACCTCTTCTATAATGTCCACGTACCCTCAATATGGACTACTCCCATACATTCATTAGCACTGTTGTACCGGACGGGTGGAAGAAGTCAGAAGAATATCTTATATTTCTAAGACATTCTTATGACTTCTTCAACCCCTCCGGTCATTAGAAAGACTCTTCGCTTAATATATTCATTTTCCCTTTTCTCTCTTACATCTCTGATAAAGATAGAAATCCACATCTTCTTATATATTATGCCTTGATCCTATTCTACACTTCAGATCATTCTAAGACACTACATCTTCACATATATCATTTTCTTATATTCGCATCTGTCAATATCAGACTCTACATCTTCACATATATAATTTTCTTATATCCTCGTCTGTCAGTAACAGACTCTACATCTTTAGATTTCAGATTTTAAATCCCTCTTTTGCACCTCTGGTCAGTATAAGACTCTACATCTCTACATGTTCTCTTTCTCTGTCCTCTTCTATACCTCTAGTCATTATAAACCAATACATCTTCATTAGTGATGAGCGAGTGTACTCGTTGCTCGAGTGGTCTCCAGAGTATTTGTTAGTGTTCGGAGATTAAGTTTTCATCACCGCAGTTGGATGATTTACAGCTATTAGCCAGGCTGAGTACATGTGGGGATTCCCTAGCAACCAGGCAACCCCCACATGTACTTATGCTGGCTAATAGCTGTAAATCATTCAACTGCGGCGATGAAAACTTAATCTCCGAACACTAATACTCGGAGATCACCCGAGCGTGCTCGGGGAAAACCTGAGCAACGAGTATCACTAATCTTCATATATCTTACTCTGCCGTCGTTTCCTACACCTCTGGTCAATATACAACAAAACACCTTCTGTCCTCTCCTACACCTGCTGTCAGTATAAGAATCTTCACCTTCTTCTACACTGAATATATTTTACTACACTGTTAGATAGATCATAACCTTCCAGGATGATGGGACATAATGTCTTCTTACTTTTCAGCTTGTGAAAGCCTCACGTTTGATGAGAAGACCATGAGCCCCTTACTCGCCTTATCAGACAATAACAGCCTTAAGTTTTTCCCAAAGAAAGCAAAGGACTACCCAGACGGACCTGAAAGATTCGACCACTGGCCCAACTGCTTGGCAGTAGAGTTCTTCCAGAAGGGCATCCATATGTGGAAGGTGAATGTGGAGACGTGCGGTGCCTACAAGCTTGGCATCACCTACAGGTCTATCGCACGAAAAGGCTCGGGCAATGATGCCCGGCTCGGCTACAACCCCGTGTCCTGGATCTTCTCTCGCTATGACAAAGACTTCCGCTTTTCCCACGACTCTCAGCATCACCCCGTAGAACTTCTCAAGAGTCCCAAACAAGTTGGTATCCTGGTGGACATGGACGCCGGAGAGCTGGTCTTCTTCGACCCCTCTTCTTGCATCATCTTGTACAGCCACCAGACGAGGTTCTCCGCTCCGATCAGCCCAGTGTTTGCAGTGGCCGATGAGAGCATTAGTCTTGAGAAGTGATGATGATGGAGGCGTCGTCCTTATTTATAAAGAGATTTGTATAGAAAAGACTGAAGATTTTTATATAATCTCTGTGATGTTGTTACATATGTAAAGAAGAACTCCATGGGTTGCTTCTCAGGAAGCTGGCCCTTACCTGCTTGGAGATGGGTGGTCGGTTATGGCCCGATGGTTCCTTCCTTGCCTATGTTAGGTCGAGAGAACATAACGTGGGCTCTGTACTTGGGGTCCCACAAGCAGAGTGCAATAAGGCCATGATGGACACCAGGTGTCATATGTTATTTTCAAGCAAGTCTGAGAAATCAATGCGTGACTCCATAGGTCATATCAGGTTATGTAACATTGACTTCTTGGAGGTGCCACAAGACCCTGTGTAGCTACATCATTGTTTATTTTCCAGGAACATCATTCATGTCCTCAGCATGTCTCTGATATTACAGCAGCGCAAGCAAATTAATCTGGCTGAGCTGCAATACCAAATCCAACCCAAGGACAAGAGTGGCGCTATTGAATTAAAGTGAAAACATTAAAACATATCCCTCACTGATCTAATATAGCCGGTGTGGTGATCAGCTTATTGTATGTCCAGCTCATGCCACCCATGATTTCACCCAGGGGCAGCCTTGTCTGTAGTATTAGTAGTGGCCATTCATATAAAGATCCTAAAGGGATCCTCCACCCTGGGACTCAAAAAGAACCAAACATTGCTAATTTACCTGGCGCCTTCCATTTGGCTCACGTTCCCTCCTCTTAGATCGGCGCACCATTCCTCCCACATCCAGGATGGTATGGGGAGCAGAGCGGTAAATCTAAACCATGCCTCCCCTGTACCGTGAGATAGGAAAGGCCGAGGAGGCGAGGTGTAGACTTACACTGTGCTCCCCATGATATCGGTGATAATCACTGGAAGCCCTCCAGAACAGGGGCTTTTTCTCCAGAATGTCTTTCCATTCTGACTAATAAAGGGGCATCTAACCTAGGACCCCCTTCTATGATGTCCACATACCCTCAATATGGACAATTCCCATATATTCCTTAGCATTGTTGTACTAACGGCTCTTAGCTAGAACGGAACGTTGGCCACAGAAAGTTCTATGGCTCTCCAATATGATTTCATGTTGATGCAATCAGTAGATGGCAACATAATATTTTTGCAACTTTTCCATTCACTGAAGCCGTGGAAAGCGGTCTATCCTCCACTTCTGCTTCTGAGGTCAAGCAGGTGGAGCCAGAGACAAGTGGGAGGATACTTAGTTTCCTAACTGGAATACCGGTCAGGCTCATTTGCATGTTGAATTAGAAAGTTTTTGCCCCCCCTCTCTCTTATATAAATGTGACTATTTTTTCATTCCACCTTTGCCTTGGAAAATGTAAGACTGTGAATCCTTTAAGAGATAGATACCGTATTCTGTAAGACATGATTATGTGAAGATTCAGATGTAGAATTCTAGAAATTCTAAATATATTTGCACAAAATCTATAAAAGTTGTTATAATCGAATGTAAGTTATAATGTATTATATAGAACCTGTCACTTGTCATAAATGTCATTTTTCTTAAGCTGGTGTAAATGCTGCTATTCTCTTGAATCAAGGGATGTTTTTCCTTTCTTCCTGCTCCTCTCCGTTCCTGAGATATGGCCCCCTGTTCCCTGTATATAAATCTGGTCTCATTAGCCAAACAAGTGTGGTCCTACAGGGCACACCCACATAATAGCGTGATGACCACACCCACTTGGCTAACGACTAGATTTATATGCAGCGAAGTGGAGGCTGTATCTCAAGACTGGAGGGGAGCAGGAAGAAAGGAAAACCATCCCCGGATTCAGGAGAACAGTGGCATTTACCCCAGGGTAAAAAAACAACATATTTATGGCAAGTGACAGGTCACCTTCAAGTGGCATCACAATGAAAATATTATATTGTTATACCATTCATGTGTCTGTGGTCTATTATAGCACATTACATTTTGGCAACACAATTTACACAACGTTGGGAGCCCATATGCTGGCAATCTAGAGGATTACCATGTGAAGGGAGGTGGAGGACTGTCGAGTTGGGGGTGTACTGCTTATTTGGTCAAAGATATGATGGGGGATCGGGCTGACATCTGGAATCATGTGATTAAGGATGACCACCCAGGGTAATATCTTCTTTGGAACAGCTCTTTAATTTCCAGGATATACACTGTACCCCTCAGGGGCCACCAGCCAGGACCCTGTGTACAAAGCTCCAGCGCTCCTGTTATGTCTCCTACTCATTCCTCCGGCAGATAAGCCGCTGATCACAAATAGACCTCTGACATTTATCTCACCCGCTGTCAACCGTGCATGGAGCCAAGTGGACTTTGCCCGCTTGGTACAGAAAACAGCAAGTGGCACATTTAAAGGGACCTCCCCGGGTGACAAAACATAAATGCCATGGCTCATGCTGTTTTCTGGAGGGCAGATATGCCTCGTCATAAAGTATTCCTGCAGAAGTGGGCAGGGTTTCTAGGTGACAACCTATGTGGCCGCCATTACTAGGCGACCATCTACAAAAGTAGTAACACACATTTTACTAAATATTTCTAAAATGTTCACACATGATGCATTTATTGGATACTCTCCCTGAAAAAAAACTCCCAAATATACCACAGCTCAGCAGTTCACTTTTGAGTCAGAGTGCTGTTGCTATGGTTACTTTGCCTAGCTACCAGACATTTGAATAGTGTTGTTTGATATGGTTGTTGCTAGGGCACTTTACTAGCAACGTTTAAAGTCATGTCTGCCCTTTTACTTTTTCATGGCCCCTTTAAGATGAGGTAAATCAGAAGGCCCCTGTTAGTTCATGAACTGTCGTAGTCGTGGGACGAGCTGATCTAGCGACTGGATCAAGTGATCTGAAGGGATGTCGTCCCTGAGACCCCTCTGGAGGAGGAAGCTGACCATCCCGGCTTCTCTAGCAGCCATATAATCATTCACAAAATCATCTCCGATATGAGCAGCGTGATGCGGGACCACATCCCCCAGGTTCAGGGCCTTGTGAAAAATGCCCACATTTGGTTTAGCAACACTGGCGCTCTCCGAAGTCAGCACAAAATCAAAATGTCCATATAATTCAACCTGCCTGAGGATGTCCTCCAACCTCCGGTCAAAGTTGGAGACCACCGCCATCTTGAGTCCCAGTTCACTGCATCCTATAAGTGCCTCTCGGGCGCCGGGTAAGACCTCCCAGTACTTGGCGGTGGAGAAGTCCTGGAAGAGTTTCTCAGACAAGGGTCGGAGGAACTTCTCGTCTTGGACGCCCGAGAGACGAAATGTTTGGGACACCACGTCCAGCCACCACTGGTGGGAAGTCATGCCTTGGGAGCGGCCATAATTGGGGAACAGACGACATTGGTTACTGTACACCTGCCGAAAGGAAGACTCCAGGGTGGCAGACTCCACCTGAAGGCCTCTGCTCCTGGCCTCGGCCTGGTACTGTTGGCCGACGGGAAGCCGCATCCGGAGCAGAGTGTCTTTCACATCCCATGTTAGAAGCTTGAGTTTCATTTTTCGACAACTTTTCTGAAAAATGGAGATAGCCGTTAGTTGCAGTATAGCAGATACTAGTTAAAGGGTCACTAACAAAATATTCACCTAATCCCATGGACGGACACTAATGTGAGCTTCTACCTCCAACCAGAAATGGCTGATGGAGAAAACTAGGCCTATTTTATTGTGAACTGGGCGTCCCTTTTTCTCAGTGATGAAAGAAGATGGAGCACTCATTTTTCCTAAATTACAACTATACTCTGGAATTTACGCTCCACCCAAGATTCCCATTAGTCATAGGACAAGTAGATCTCCTATATTGTCCATATTATTCATCAGCTGCATACCTCTCCTCCCTCCACAAAGAGCACATGACTCCATCTTGACACATATCAGAAATATAATACCCTCTTCCCCCTTATGATGGGCACGATAAATACCTTGGGAAAGAATTTAAGCAAACACATAGAGCCGAAGTCACGGTGCGCTGGCACGTGTGTACCCACGGGATTAACTGATCGAGAACATTATTGTCTTAGGTGCAAGCCCCAACACCGTCCCAATGAGAGCCTGGAGACGGGGCTTATTTTACCAAACAGCCATGAAGCGGTCACTGGCTAAATATATGTGTGTGTATATATATATATATATATATATATATATATATATATATATATATATATATACACACATATATATAGTGGTGCAGTGACCAATGTTACAGCCAGGGGGTGTTGTGTGTGCACTTCAAGATGCACTTGGAGGCATAGTTGTGATGAAACAGTGACTGGCAGTGTTGTGAAATTAATGGCCCATATGTATCGCAGAGGTGGGTGGCCCTGTGATGGAAGCCTGGGTATGTTTTGCTCAAGCAGATCTACTGCTGAGGGATTTGTTTACATTGGGAAGGCTTCCAGGTGATTGGAGAGATGGGTGGGTCCAGTCACCTACAAACCCACCCAAAGAGGCGTGTCTGAACACCTAAGATGGTTTTGTGTTTTAAGTACCTGTGGTGATGTCACTCTCACCTGACTGGCCATGTGAAAGGTACCTGGGTGTGGTTACACCTATGTAAAGGAGGTGTGTGTAGCACATGGTGTGAGTGTTTTGGGGAGTCTGTCAGGGTGGACACACTTCCATGTGTCCTGGCTGGACACTGCAGAGTGGCCTGTGTGCTGTAGGTCCTGGTTGGTCAGTGTTGGAGGCTCCTGGGAGTGGAGTCGTCCTGGAAGCACCTAGAGACCGTAGACCTGGTCGGTCTGTGTTGAGGACCTGGGATTGACGTGAAGTCAGCATGAGGAGTGGAACTCCTGAAAGGTGACCCCGGACAAGGCAGAGAATATATATGGCAGAGAAGTTTATCTGCTGCATGAACAGACTGGTGGTTGTGATAAGTTCATGGACATAATGAAATAGACTGTATGTCATGTGGTTTATGAAGTTTAATAAACCAAATTTGACCAGATTTGTGTGAGGTACCGTGCCTGATTGCTTGAATCCTATGCCAAGCGAGTGTCCCCCAACACACTCAGGTGGCGTATCACCACAAAATAAATATATAAATATATATATATATATATATATATATATATATATATATATATACTGTGATTGGTAAAACTACACGTCTGAGCAGACATGAACCGCTGAAGGTGAGATTTACTGCGCCATCAGCTGGCCACTATACTGTGACTACCCTGTGTGCAGAGTCGTGTATGGTACGACATATTGATTGAATTCCCTGGTGTTGTATGCAGGAGTCGAGTGGGTGGTCCTTTTCAGTGACTGACAACTGCATGCACAGTCATACAGGGACCCCCCACTGGACTCCTGCACACACTTCAATGAATAAAATGCAAGCTATACAGAAACGTTTCCCACAAAATGTATATCAAGCTGATCAGCTCCTCTGGCTCTTCAATAATAATAATAATCTTTATTTATATAGCGCCAACATATTCCGCAGCGCTTTACAGTTTAACAGTTTCAAACACAACAGTCATGGGTAACAATGTTAACAATACAGTAATAAAGCAAAATAAGACAAAATAAGACGCCCCTGCTCGTGAAAGCTTACAATCTATAATGAGGTGGGGAGATACAAAGTACAGGTGTGTATTTACAATGGTGTATTTACAATGATGGTCCAGCCATCTTCAGGGGGTGGGGGGTAGATGGAGATAGTGAATGGGCTACACACACATAAAATGAATTTGATTAGGGAACGTGATAGGCCGCTCTGAACAAATGAGTTTTGAGCGAGCACCTAAAACTATGCAAGTTGTGGATGGTTCTAATATCTTGGGGTAGAGCATTCCAGAGGATTGGCGCAGCACGGGAGAAGTCTTGGAGTCGGCAGTGGGAGGTACGGATTAGTGCAGAGGTTAGTCGAAAGTCGTTTGCAGAGCGCAGCGGTCGGCTAGGCCGATAGACAGAAATGAGGGAGGAGATGTAAGGTGTGCCGCACTGTGGAGAGCTTTGTGGGTGAGAACAAGTACTTTGAATTGTATCCTGTAATGAATGGGCAGCCAGTGTAATGACTGGCGAAGCGCGGACACGTCCGAGTAACGATTAGCCAGATGGACGACCCTGGCTGCCGCATTAAGGATATACTGGAGAGGGGAAAGTCGTGTGAGGGGGAGGCCAATTAATAGAGCATTACAGTAGTCCAGACGGGAGTGAATTAGGGCGACAGTGAGGGTTTTTGTTGTCTCCATGGTGAGAAAAGGGCGGATTCTAGAGATGTTCTTTAGGTGTAAGTGGCACGAGCGGGCAAGAGATTGTATGTGGGAGGTGAAGGAGAGATCAGAGTCAAACATAACACCCAGACAGCGCGCCTGCTGCCGGGGTGTTATTATGGTGCCACCCACGGAGAGGGAGATGTCAGATTTAGGGAGGCTAGTAGAAGGTGGGAGCAGAAGAAGTTCAGTTTTGGAGAGGTTGAGTTTCAGATAGAGAGCGGACATGATGTCAGAGACTGCGGACAGACAGTCAGTGGCGTTCTGTAGTACAGCGGGGGTAAGGTCAGGGGATGACGTGTATAGTTGTGTGTCATCAGCATAAAGATGGTACTGAAAGCCAAATCTGCTGATGGTCTGTCCAATTGGGGCTGTGTAGAGGGAGAAGAGAAGGGGGCCAAGGACTGAGCCCTGAGGTACCCCGACAGTGAGAGGAAGAGGAGATGAAGTGGAGCCGGAGAACAGAACACTGAAGGAGCGGTCAGAAAGATAGGAAGAGAACCAGGAGAGAGCAGTGTCCTTAATGCCTCCTGACGAAGCTCATCGGGAGAAACGCGCGTCGAGGCGCCTGGCAGTTCGGCAGCAGGATCTACCCACCTCTCATAGACCAGATATGGCCACAGGTATAATAAGCTAACATATTATGGTGTTACTTTTTCTAAATTGCTAAGACAGTGGTGCAAACCAGTCAGTTATTGTTATGTACCCTTTAGTGTATTATGACTTAATAGCCATGGCTGTCTAAACACTCGGTATGCCAGATTGGGGCCGCTTACAGGTACTCCATGTGGTGTGGTTTTTATCTTGCTTCCGCTGCCTGGCACAGCAGTTGTATATTTTCTGCTTCTTTTGTCTGCTACTGGTGCTATCCACAAGATTATTATACATATGATGTTACTGTCTAATATTACACTTTAATAAAGTTTGTTATGTTTATAAACTCTGGTTGTCTTACCACCATTATGTTATATTATTATGATATATAGTCCTCCTAAAATATTACTTTTGGTATTGGGAGAAATTTGGACTATATTGCTATAGGTTTATATCCTTAATGCCTAGTGACTGGAGCCTAGAGAGTAGGAGAGGGTGGTCAACCGTGTCGAAAGCTGCAGAAAGATCGAGAATGAGCAGAGAGTGGTCACCGTTACATTTTGCTGTCAGAAGGTCATTGGTCACCTTGATGAGTGCAGTTTCTGTCGAATGTAGGGGGCGGAACCCGGACTGTGAAGGGTCTAGGAGGGAATGAGTGGAGAGGTAACGGGTAAGGTGGGCGTAGACTAGGCGCTCCAGGAGTTTTGCGATGAAGGGGAGATTGGAGACCGGTCTGTAGTTGTTTGTGCATGATGGGTCAAGGGTGGGTTTTTTTTAGTAGTGGAGTAATGATAGAGTGTTTGAAGGAGGAGGGAAAAATGCCAGAGGAAAGGGAGAGATTAAAAATTGTAGTTGTGACGACTGGAGAGAGAGACTGGAGGAGGTGTGAGGGAATGGGGTCGGTGGTGCATGTAGTCGGACGAGAAGAGGAGAGGAGCTTGGAGACCTTCTGTGATGGGATCGAATGCGGAGAGTGAGCCAGGGGAGATGCAGGGAGGAATGGGAGTCATTGCACTTGGTGTCTGGGAGCGGATTTCCTGACGGATATTGTCTATTTTCTCTATAAAGTGGGAGGCCAGGTCATCAGCACAAATGTCTGTGATAGGGTCTTGTGCTTTTGGCTTGAGAAGGGAGTGAAAGGTGTTAAAAAGTTTCTTGGGGTTGTTGGATAGTGAGGAGATCAGGGTGGTGTAGTAGGACTGTTTAGCGAGGTGAAGGGCAGAGTTATAGGTCCTTAACATAAATTTGAAGTGTACGAAGTCTTCTGGGGTGCGAGTTTTCCTCCATAAGCGTTCAGCACTCCTAGAGCATCGCTGGAGAAATCGGGTTTGCGATGTGAGCCAGGCCTGTTTCACTCTGTGTTTGGAGGTTCTGAGGGTGAGGGGAGCTACTTGGTCTAGGGTGCTTCTAAGAGTGTCATTGTAGTGATGTACAGCCAGATCAGGACAGGAAAAAGAAGAGATTGGGGACAGTGATGAGTGTAAGGAGTCTGAAAGTGTATGAGGGTTAATGGCTTGTAGATTTCTGAATGTGTGGTAGGTAGGAGAGTGCTGGGGTGGGCGAGGAATTGTGAGGGTGAAGGAGAGAATGTTGTGGTCAGAGAGGGGAAGTGGTGAGTTATCTAGGTAAGAGATTGAACAGAGCCGGACAAAGACCAGGTCCAGGGTGTTACCGTCTTTGTGTGTTTCAGAGGTTGAGAGCTGTGAGAGGCCTAGGGAAGTGGTTAGTGATAGAAGCTGGGATGCAGATGTGGAAGTGGGGCTGTTAATGGAGATGCTGAAGTCTCCCAGAATAAGGGTTCTGAGGACATGAAGTGCGGCAGCCAGGCTGAGAAGTGGTCAAGGAAGTGAGTGGGTGAGCCTGGGGGTCGGTATATGACCACTACTCTGAGGAAGAGGAGACGGAAGAGCCTGAAGGTGTGGACCTCAAAAGAAGGGAATGAAAGTGAAGGAACTGGGGGTATAACCTGGAACGTGCATTGGGGGACAAGAGTATGCCAACTCCACCACCAGGTCTGTTTGTGGGTCTTGGGGAATGGGAGAATTGTAAGCCACCATGATAAATGGCAGCGGGGGAGACAGTGTCAGAGTCCTGGATCCAGGTTTCAGTGAGGGCCAACAGATTCAGAGAGTTGTTCACAAAGTAGTTGTGCAGGAAAGGAAGCTTGTTACATACAGACCGTGGATTCCAAAGGGCACAATTGAAAGGGAGAGATGACGGAGTGCAAGTAATATTAATAAGGTTAGTATGGTTTTGATATGAGGTAGGGTAGCGGGTGAGGTTGGGGGTTGGGGGATATGTCCCCCGAAATCAGTAGAAGTAACAAGATAAAAAGCAAGTAGTTTTTTGAAGTGTAAGAAGTTTTTTTGTGCAGTGTGTTTGGGTAAGATGGGCTAAGGTTTTTCAGGAAGGTGAGAAGTGCATGGGAGCTGTACATGGGAGATGGAAGCAGTGAGGAGCTGATGTGTATGAGTCGTGGTGGAGGGGGGATTGGGCGGTGAATGTGGATTGCAAGGGAGCATAGGATAGGAATAAAGCACATGGATAGAAGGGAGAGCAGAGTGTGGGTTACCTGACTCCTGCCCTGACTAACTGCCATGGAATAACTGCTGTATCACGACGCTTATCTTCGTGACGCTTTGCTTCTGGGACGCGTGCACCCCTAAGGATGGTTCTACATTTATAGTCCAATGCTGGGTCAGAAGAGATGGATTGTGGGACCAGGGTGGGGATAATTTGGCAGCTGGGGCCAGCACACCAGGCGGTGGTTAAATGATCAAACACATTGTGGCTGGCAACATCTATATGCTATAAAACACCTTCAGCAAGATAATATCTAGAGTGGCCACAGTGATGGAAATACTGTACATCAAACAGTGAGTAAATCATACAATGCAGCAAATGAAGTATAACAATCATTAAGCAGGCACATTAAAATATGTTGCTAGATGGTAGAGTGGCAGATGACAGACAGCAGACAGCAAGCAGAGGGAGTTTATACCATTAAAGTCTATTGCAGCGGATGAGACGGATAAGACATCGTACAACATCCTGCCTGCGGATCAGATACAATTTTCGACGTTACAGGTTCCCTTTAAGGCCCCCATACAAGTTACAATAAATAAGTCATCCAAACCCACTGACTTCGGAAGGATCGGTTGACCATCTAATGTGTAAGGTGGGCTCCTGACTCTCCTTTACAGATTATATCGGGGGACATAAAGAATGGGCAGATGGGAATAAATTCCTTGATCATTAAGCCAATGGCTCTCTCATACAGAGCCCCAGAGCAGTCAGGTGAGCCGAGCGCTGCTGTGTATGGGGGAGTCAGGACAGGCGGCTATATAATGTGTATGGCCAGCTTTAGGCTACATAGGAAACCAGACTGCACGGTCCGTATTAAGGCAGAAGCCCGGCTTAGGGGTTCCTTATGTAGGATGTGGGGAAATGATTTTATAGGGTTAATCCCTACACAAAGGATAGAGGATATTCAGCCCCATGCAGAGAGGAGGGGAAGCCCACATTCGTGGTCTATGGGACTGGGAAAATTCAGGATGGCACTCAGAATTGTCGGTGGTCCCCTTGGTCGGACCCCCAATAATCGGTAAGTTATCACCTATCCTTTGGGTAAAGTATAACCATTTTTTTAAAAATAACCCTTTAAAGGGGTTGTACAGTACTTTTCTATTGATAGTCCACATATAGGATAATTCCACCCAGCAGTCAGCTGCCCCGAGTCGGCTGCAGCCGCTGTGACGGAGCCGTGCAGTCTGGCATCTGATCACATTACCATAATTTGCACCAAGCACAGCTGATCAGTGTGGTGCCGTGTAATTGCTCCTCTACCAATTTGGTATATATATATATATCACTGATCCTAGCATCAATATTGGAGTAGTGGACAACCCCTTTAATACAGGCTGCACAGCCCGGCCTCCTTCCCAGACTCCTACCACTATGGCTTGTGCCTTTCTGGTGTGTTGGAGATGACGCAGTCATGGCGGTGTATTGCAGAGTGCAGAGCGGTGTCCCCTCCTCACACAGCCGTACCCCCTTCTCACACACACAACACAGCACAGCACAGAGGTGTCCCCTTCTCACACAGGATGTCCCCTCCTCACACAGAGGTGTCCCCTTCTCACACAGCAGTGTCCCCTCCTCACACACACAGCACAGCACAGAGGTGTCCCCTCCTCATAAATTACTTCTGGGGATCGACCCTGGGATCCAGCCACTAAAATACAGGAAATAATGTCATTGTTACCAATAGCAACCAATCAAATCACAGCTTTTTCACGTGGGGCATGTCATACAAGCCGCGTTCTCATTGGTTACTAGAGTAAAGAAAGCCGCCCTCTCCAACGAGTGCGAGCCCTGTCACATGACCTCCTTGGCCCTGCTCGCCCGACCTCACTTACCGGAAGCTGCGCCGTGATGATGAGTCCGACAGTAAAGTCTTCTCCCACCAGCTCAGGGAAAACGAGAGCAGTGAATTGTGGTTCCGGTTTTCAGACACACAGGGAAACCGCCGGTTCGGTAGTGAGAGATTGCTGTCCGTCACTGATCACGGGCCCCGCTTCTGCTCTCCTCTCTTTGCTTAGAATTGTCTCTCAATTTGACTTCAGCGTGGAGAAATATAGCAGTATTTATTAGAGAAATGCTTAAATAGCAACTTCACACAAAACGATCACAGCCAGCTATACCCCGGGCCGGCTGACTCCGGTTGGAGCATGTGTGGGTGCCATTTGCCTACACGTCGATTCTAGGGAGGCTATGTGTTTAATTCCCTCCATAGTCTTGTAGTGGTTTCCAATCAGTTTGTGTACTAACATCTCTGCTGGCGTCACTGAGCGAGAACATTACACTGCCACAGACCGGTCCTGTATTTATGCTTCTCACAGCTGAGGGTTTGTGACAATTGCATCTAGTCTAGACAATCCTGTGTGAGCTGGACTGTGGGGTCTGACCTCTTCTAAGGCCGGCCTCACACTAGCAAGTTTTACGGACGTATGAGCGCATAAACTACATCCGTAAAATACGCATAACACACGGCCCAATGATTCCCTATGTCCCAGCTCCTATCTGCCGTATTTTACGGATCCGTAATATACGGTCTTGTACGGCTGTAGAAAATCGCAGCATGCTGCGTTTGTCACCGTATTGCGCAAAAAAATCGCCAATGAAAGTCTATGGGGGCGAGAAAAATACGGATTACACACGGACCAGCAGTGTGACCTGCGAGAAATATGCACCCGTGTTAGAGAGAAAAGCCGGTAATTCAATTGCTGGCTTTTCATTTCTCCTTCCCAAACCCGACAGGATATGAGACATGGTTTACATACAGTAAACCATCTCATATCCCTTTTTTTTGCATATTCCACACTACTAATGTTAGTAGTGTGTATGTGCAAAATTTGGCCGCTGTAGCTGCTAAAATAAAGGGTTAAATGGTGGAAAAAATTGGCGTGGGCTCCTGCGCAATTTTCTCCGACAGAGTGGTAAAGCCAGTGACTGAGGGCAGATATTAATAGCCAGGAGAGGGTCCATGGTTATTGGCCCCCCCGTGGTTAAAAACATCTGCCCCCAGCCACCCCAGAAAAGGCACATCTGGAAGATGCGCCTATTCGGGCACTTGGCCACTCTCTTCCCACTCCCGTGTAGCGGTGGGATATGGGGTAATGAAGGGTTAATGTCACCTTGCTATTGTAAGGTGACATTAAGCCAGATTAATAATGGAGAGGCGTCAATTATGACACCTATCCATTATTAATCTAATAGTACTAAATGGTTAATAAAACACACACATTATTACAAAGTCCTTTAATGAAAGCCACAGGGTGTTGTAATATTTTATTCTCTTAATCCAGCTGAAGACCCTCGTTCTGTAACAAAGTAAAAATAACAAATCAACAATATCTCATACCTTCCGATGAGCAGTCACGTCCCACGAAGTAAATCCATCTGAAGGGGTTAAATCATTTTACAGCCAGGAGCTGCGCTAATGCACTCGCTCCTGCCTGTAAAGCCTCGGGTACTGAATGGAAAGCTGGGTGATCTGTAGTTACCTTAAGTTGCGGTGATGCGCCCTCTGCTGGATGTCCTCATGAACTGGAGCCTTGGAAAAGTTCCCACGCTCGAGTTCATATGAGGACATCCAGCAGAGGGCACCTCACCGCGACTCAAGGTAACTACAGATCAAAATGCTTTCCATTCAGTACCCGGGGTTTTACAGGCAGGAGCGAGTGCATTAGCACAGCTCCTGGCTGTAAAATGATTTAACCCCTTCAGATGGATTTACTTCGTGGGACGTGACTGCTCATCGGAAGGTATGAGATATTGTTGATTTGTTATTTTTACTTTGTTACAGAACGAGGGTCTTCAGCTGGATTAAGAGAATAAAATTTTACAACACCCTGTGTCTTTATTTAATTAAAGGACTTTGTAATAATGTGTGTGTTTTATTAACCATTTAGTACTATTAGATTAATAATGGATAGGTGTCATAATTGACGCCTCTCCATTATTAATCTGGCTTAATGTCACCTTACAATAGCAAGGTGACATTAACCCTTCATTACCCCATATCCCACCGCTACACGGGAGTGGGAAGAGAGTGGCCAAGTGCCAGAATAGGCGCATCTTCCAGATGTGCCTTTTCTGGGGTGGCTGGGGGCAGATGTTTGTAGCCAGGGGGGCCAATAACCATGGTCCCTCTCTAGGCTATTAATATCTGCCCTCAGTCACTGGCTTTACCACTCTGGCGGAGAAAATTGCGCGGGAGCCCACGTCAATTTTTTCCGCGATTTAACCCTTTATTTTACAAGCTACAGTGCCCAAATTTTGCACATACACACTACTAGCAGTAGTGTGGAATATGCAAAAAAAAAAGGGATATGAGATGGTTTACTGTATGTAAACCATGTCTCATATCATGTCGGTTTGGGAAGGAGAAATGAAAAGCCGGCAATTGAATTACCGGCTTTTCACATATATCGCGCTGAATTAAATATAAATACAGAATATATATATATATATATATATATATATATATATATATATGTCTCAATGATATATATATATATATATATATATATATATATATATATATATATATATATATATATACTGTATATATGTTTTAACGAACACTTGAGCCCATAAATCCATTAGATGTCGGTTTTGCAAGCCTGCGAGAAAATCCCGCAGTACGGATGCCATACGGATTACATACGGAGGATGCCATGCGCAAAATACGCTGACACACCCTGCCTACGGATGACATACAGATCACTATTTTGGGGACTTTTCTGCGTATTACGGCTGTAAAAAACGGACTGTATTTACATACGCTGAGTGTGAGGCTGGCCTAAAAGTGAGGAACCGCGGAGCTGCGCAGGAAAACTGGGCCCTCCATTCTTAGAAGCAAAGCTCAGACCTCATGTTTATCGCCACTAATCAGACAGTGGCAGAACATCACCTTCTCAGATGGGAAATTCACCTTAAAGGGAATGGTCACCTCGGCAAATGCCGTATCACGCAGACGTGCGGCCAGTCTTCAGATCAATGCCGCCTCACTGATCGTGCAGCTAAGGGAGAAAACAATCTCGTTTCGCCGCCGGCTGTCACTCATGGGTGCGTGACCTGAGCGGTTACGGAGCAGCTCTAGGTTAGGGCAGCCAGGCAGCACTGACCTGAAGATTAACCATATATCTGCAGGCACAGAGCGGTTTCCAAGGTGACAGATTCCTTTATAAAGGACATGTTGCTTGCTAGATATATGAAATACTTTACCTGGAGTAAACGCCGCTGTTGTCCTGAATTCGCCAATGCTTTCCTTTAGTTCCTCTCCGCTCCTGAGATACAGCTCCATCTTCCCTGTATATACATGCAGTCTTTTTAGCTAAGTGGGTGGGGTTTTGAAGAACGCACCCTTAGAGAATAGTTGATGGTCAAGCCCACTTGACTAATAAAAGGTTAGATATACGTACAAGGAAGGAGGCCATACCTCAAACAAAGAGGGGGCAGGAAGAAAAGAACAACACCAGATTCAGGAGAACAGTGGCAAATATACCAAGTAAAAAAGTAGGTATTTATAGGGAGTGACAGGTCTCTGTAATTTACCATTCTCTTCAGGGGGCAGGGGTGGGTTGTACGACATCTAAAAAGATGTTGGAAATTGCCAAGACCATTTTAAAACAGGGATCTAGTATTGTTCTCCTGGGTGAACAGCAGCTGGATGGGAAGCGATGACGTCCTCTGAGTGGCTGAGACAGTCATGTGACCTGCCTCTGACGTCCTGGTCCCGTCCCTTGCAGCCAATCAGAGCTCTTAGCGGTCAGGTGACTGAAGGATGTGATATCATTGCTTACAGTCCTGGTGCAGACCACCAGCGCAACCTGTGCTGCATCCACGGCGCTCCCTGAATGTTTTCGGAGTGTGGTACAGGGATGCTGCAACATCAGGTATGGATCCAGATGTGGGCATGGGAGAGGTGTGCTCTGCAGATCACCATCAGACATGTTTCCATTTTATTTAGAGTATGTGCAGATGATCCGGAAGTGGCAGGGCTTTGGACGCAGCGCATGTTCACTGCCGTCTATTGAACGTAGGTGAATCCGCCTGTGATCACTGACCCGTGCAGATACAGCGCATCCAATACATTAGATTGGTGAATTTCTCCGCAAGAAAAATGGACATGCTGCTCCCTGGAGAGACATGCCGCATGTCCGTCTCCGCGGTTGAGCCGTGGGTGCACATACATGTATAGTGGGCATGGGATTTCTTGAAATCCCATCCACTATGCTGTAACAGCTGGACGCTGCACGAGTACACAGCGACCAACCCGCAGTGTTCACTGATCGTCTGCAATTACCCTTGTAGAAATTCTATTCGGTAATATTAATAAAAAAAGTCATGGCCATGTGAACGGCACCATAGTCTATAAAGGAGTCTATAACACGGGGGGCTACAGATCGCGCTACATTTCTGATCTCCCCAATACACATGGTCACTCAGATCAGCCATTATACATGTCTTCAGAGGGGAGAAAGGAATAAGATGCTGCCAGACCTCTCAGGCTGCTGCTTATTTTCACAGAGAACAAAAGGGAACAGGCATATCGAAATTCAACATGCCCAACCCTATTGTCTCTGCATCACCTGTTATGAAAGCGTCAGAACGTGGGCAGGTTCAGGTGACATTCAAGAAAAGAGGTGTAATAATAAATGAGAAAGGTATCACAATTTTAATAATATATTTTTTATTTTCTATAACGAATAATACTTCATAGTAAAAATCTTCATCACACATCAGCCGAAATATGAGAATAAAACGTAATGCTGTGAAATCATTGCACAACATAATGTATGCAATCTCTAAAAGCAGGTATAAAACACATTTTAAAGGGATTATCTAGCGCCGCTCACTTCTGCATCGGGTGCCATCGTCGTGTCCCCACCTACCTCCTGGGACACTACTGGCAAACATCATGAGCATCTCCTTTTCATTAGAAGAGAGTGGCGCTTGACAACCCGTTTAAAATTAAAAGTTTAATAAAACAAAATTACAACTAAAGACTAAGGTGTATTCCACCCTAAACACGTAGTGGGACGTCTAGTGATCACCAAAACAGGGGGCTCACCTTTTTCTCATAGTCCCCTGGTCAGAAGAAACTGAATGGGTCCTTCACAGATTTAACAGTTATCACATATCCAAGGGCAGAGGAGAACTTGTTTGGGCAGGAATGCCGTTTTTTGGGGGAGTGGGGAGAGGATTAAAGCAAAAGAAAGATAAAATGTAAGGCTGTGCATTATACCAGTATTGTACTCTAGTGGCATATACACTGCGCCCGTGTGCTGCCAGGAATTAAAATCTATTCATAGGCGATTTGCACCCAGCCTGAAGGGGTTACTAATACTCCCAGCACAATTCTAGTGAACGGATCAGTAATAATCGGGAAGCCGGTGCTGCTATTTGCGCTGCTTATGGCTCTGGGGACGTCTTTGCTGAATCCACAGTTGCCTTACTGTTCCTTCACCCATTTGAGGAGTTGTGGGACGTAGTAAGTGATGATGATGTCAGCACCTGCGAGACAAAAAGAATTATAGAACCGCGCAAAAGTCCTTAGAAGAAAGCAACCATGTACTGCTTCTTTTATTTAGTGATGAGGAAACATGCTCTGATAAGGTGTTATCTGAGCATGCCGAAGATGCCCTATTAGCACACGAGCGTGCTCGGATAACACCTTGCTCATCACGATTTCTAACATAAATCAAAAACCAGCGCCACACTTGCCTGCAGCTTGTGGGTGGTACTGCAGCATCCACTGCAATACCAGCCATGACCCTTAGACAGGTGTGGCGCTGTTTATGGGCCAACACCAGCATTCCTGCCATGGTATCTCTCAGAGTAAATCTGCTTACAAATTATATAGTTCATTCTCCTGTGCCAATATCACAATGCAGTCAGGAGTCTAAGAAAGCTGGGTGACAACCCCAATAGTACTGTGACCATTTCTGGCAATCACCCAGCTTTTCCGCAAATATTACACTCACCCGCTCTCCTGAATCCAGTCATGGCTTCTAATACAGCTATCTTCAAGTCAAAAGCTCCGGCCTTTGCTCCATGCCACAGCATGGCATACTCCCCCGACACGTGGTAGACGGCTAGTGGCAGGTCAGGGTGCTGAAACATGGAGGGGACCGTTAGATGAAATCTGCTGCTCCTATCATTACTGGAACTAAGGAAGCAGGAAGGGAAGACAATTATGTCATCTATGTAATTTCCCGCTTTACTTCAGGAGGTTTTAATTGTTACGTCCAGCATCCTGTGCCGATATAGAGCTCCAACACCTCTGCATAGAGTTAAAATACTGTGTCTGCAACCACCACTAGGGGGAGCTCCCTCATACTGTTAATATAGAGTGCGATGTGCATTCAGTGAGCCCCCTTAGTGGTGGGCAAAAGGCAGCAAAAATCATAACTATGGGGGCTGTAGGGGAATTTGGAGCTCTCGATGTGCAACTTACTTGACTTCTTTATTTAATTGTACTCATTTATATAGCACCATGCTATTCCCATTAACAGACACTATCATTACCTCCCCCCATTGAGCATTACCTTATCCTTCACTTCTCTAACAAGGTCCAAATATGGCATCCCAGGCTTCACCATCAGCATGTCTGCACCTTCACGTACATCACGGTCCTACCCAAATAAGAAAGCATAAGGTGTCTTAAAGTGGTAGCCCAGTACTTAAGTACTGTTGAGTGATTAATACTAGATCAGTGTGATTCTAGACTTGACACCCCCAATCAACTGTTTGCAGCTCCTGATTTTCAGCATTGTAGGGGGCCGGGACCCCACAGCTCCCAACACCATGCAAAGGCTTCCTATTAAAGTGTATGTGAGCTGAGCTGCAGTACCCAATAGTGGCCACAATGTGGTGTACAGAGCTGCTGCACTGATTCCATCCAAAATGGCAAACAGCTGATTGATGGGGAGCCGGGCCGGGACTCCCATGATCGAATATTGATGATTTATACCAACAAATCATCATGTATCATGAATTGCTATGTAACCAGATCGGATATCACTCTGGGTCATGTGACTAGGTCTTAAAGGAGACCTGTAAGGTGTAATGTCTGCCTCCTTACCACCGCCCTGCTGGCCAGTCCTCTGGCCCCAGGAGGTAACTGATAACATTTCCGGTCACCGAATGCAGGTTTGGACTGAGCTGCGTCTCTGTAATACAGAGAGGAAACATATGAGCAATAGCCAACCCCAGGACAGCAGCGGCCATCTCTGACCTTAACATTACTCTGCAGGGTAGGGACATTCTGAAGTAGAGCCATCATGAGTTTTCATCATGGTTGCAGTTACCCTATTCGCTTTTGTTTTCTGTGGCCCTATACGTATTCTCTGAAGTAGACATGGCCACCAAACCGGGATCCTGCAAATATATTTGCTCATCTCTGCATGGGACCACTGCTCGGTGGCGCCCTCTCTGGCAGAGCCGGCTGTCTACCGTAGACTGCACCTTTCTATAGTGAAATCAGCAAGTTATCGGGAATCTCAGGGTGACTGCGGCACCTACATGTAGTGAGATCACCATGCAAAAGTGTCATTGACTGTTTCCAATAGCTCAACTACTCTGGCACAAAGTGCAGGAGGGCACGGCTACGACGCCACCCAGACCGTTAACCCTCTAGTCACCGAAGTGGCCAAATCACACAATGCAAAACGAACCCAGGTTCAAGGACAACTTATCGGGGCACAAGTCTAAAAATTAAGGCATCCTGCAAGGAGTCGCAGAGCAATGACCCCCATCTCCAGAACTGACCTGAATGGACCATAGAAGCAGGAGGCAAATTTTGCGCTGTAACTCAAGACTGAAACCTGGGTATAAAAAAAAAAGTAAATATATAATTTATATAAACCCACATAATAGAATTATATAAAATTAAGCCTTAAAAAGAGAAGCACGAGATAAGACGGAACACTGCTCTCCACAACACCGCACCGGGCAGCGTCACATTATATAATTTCAGGCTGGCCCTGACTTGCATTACCAGTCACAACCTGTAGACAAGAGTAGAGCCGTGTCTATAAAATAGGAAAAAAAAAGAAAAAAAAAAAAAAACACACACCACAGAGCCTTCCTTCTAATCTCTGACACTTAATACTAAATATTAACATTTAATATACATTTGTTAATACACAGTAATTTGCGTGGTTTGACATTATTTATTTACATCTATATGATTATTTTCCTTACACCAATCCACTTTACTGTGTAATAAATTGTATGATTTATACATCTATCTATATTGTATGCTTGCTAGGTGCATTTTTATGTTAGCACTATTATTATATGTATATGTACACCCCACTTTTTCGCCACCTGGTGGTCTTTCCTTTTGTTAACCCTTTGATATATTATACATAACTTGTTAATAAACACTATTTTTCCATACTATTTGGCTGCGTATCATATTTTTAAGTATTATAAATTTCAGCAGATACACATTTGTACTTCTTTGTTTGCTTCCGTCTAATCTTGTAAGACCCGACTAAGGTCCCATAGAAGCTGAGGAAACTGTACTTACCCTGTTCCCGAAGTCATTGGATATTAACGCTTTTTTAATAGCTCCGATTCTCCCATCCATCATGTCGGAGGGCGCAATCACGTGACACCCTGTGGTACACATCAATGTACTGAGTGTGGAAATATTGCATGGCTGGAGGAGGGGCCAGAAAAAATAATATGCCATACTCTACCTGCGCGGGCATACGCCACAGCGACCTCTGCGAGCCGCTGACAGCTGGTCTCATTCTGGATGCTGCCATCTTCTCGTAGGATTCCTATAAGAACACAACAGGCTGAGCGACGTAATCCCACCAATACCGAAATAAAATAGCAAGGCTGCATTAAACAGCGCCACCTCTCACCACAGGTTTTGTCTGTTAGTGCAGGCTGTGTCTGGTAGTACAACTCAGCTCTATTGTGTTTACGGAGGCAGAGGTGCAATACCACTCACAGCCTGTGGACGGGTGCAGCGCTGTTTTGGGAAGAAAGCAGCAACATTTTCCAAAGTTTGTAAAACCCCAGAAGGCGCAAGCTCACCGCAATGCCCATGTGATGTGTAGGGACACAGGCAAAGATCACACGCAATGAGCAGCTGGGGAAAGAGACTGCGGATCTTCCTGATGGCCAAGATTGCTGGCGTGTCCTCTGCATCGGCCGCCGATCCCCGCTCATCCTGAGTATGGAAAAGAATAAGAAGAAAGGAGAAATGGGAATATCCAGCACGTCCATCCAGTGTAAGTAAAATAACCAAAATTTATTAGAACATTTTAAAAAACAATTTTAAAAAAAGAGAGAAGAACCCTCTTTGCCTGACGCGTTACTGGCGCACCAAAGCGCCCTTAGTCAGTTAGTTTTGGTTATTTTACTTACACTGGATGGACGTGCTGGATATTCCCATTTCTCCTACTTCAGCTGAAAATCACCAGCAGGTATGGCACCCACCAGTTACATTTACTTGCAACGGCTCTCAGTTGTATGTCTCGGCGTGTCAAGCTTCAACCCTTCCCCCTCCCCCTTTTTCTGAATTGTTCATGGAAAAGAATAATCTGCGATTGATGGAGGCCTGACAATAACAGAGGGGCATTTTCATTATGGGTACAAAGATCGCAGCGAAAAATGGCACCACAAACACCTGAATAGGGTCTAGCTGCTATAATATGTGTTCATGGAAGCCTGTCAACCGATATGGGCATCATAACAACAGCTGTTGTCAGCCAGATTGCTGAATAACAGCCTATCAAAGGACTATGATCTCCATTACCTTTGTGACTTTGCTTGGGACACCAAAGATCAGCACGCACTTTAGTCCATCTTCCACCAGGGGGCGCAGCATCTCCTCCAACTTGTTCACTCCATATCTGCAAAGGCGAAATTATACAGTACTTTATTCAGACAAGCTGTATAAGCCAGCACATCTCTCTGTATACCCCAGCACATCCTGCTGTATACACAAGGGAAGGTATTAGCTTTACTGCATGGTACTGAGCAAAGCCAGGATATCAGAGCCAAACAGACCAACTCCTGGCTCCAGAGGGCTCATATGGCAGAGGGAGTAGAGCAGCCGGCACACTCCGCAGACATCATGGCAAAGCCAAAATGACCCCGTTATAAACGGCAGGAAGATTTATGATGTCTAAGATTCTTTTCCACTGAGTCTATAGTCTAATACAATGAGGATATTCACTATTCAAAGAATCCCAACTTATATCTTGTATTATATATTCCAGAGCTGCACTCACTATTCTGCTGGTGCAGTCACTGTGTACATACATTACTGATCCTGAATTACATCCTGTATTATACTCCAGAGCTGCACTCACTATTCTGCTGGTGCAGTCACTGTGTACATACATTACTGATCCTGTACTGATCTGGAGTTACATCCCGTATTATACCCCAGAGCTGCACTCACTATTCTGCTGGTGCAGTCACTGTGTACATACATTACTGATCCTGTACTGATCTGGAGTTACATCCCGTATTATACCCCAGAGCTGCACTCACTATTCTGCTGGTGCAGTCACTGTGTACATACATTACTGATCCTGTACTGATCCTGAGTTACATCCTGTATTATACTGCAGAGCTGCACTCACTATTCTGTTGGTGCAGTCACTGTGTACATACATTACATTACTGATCCTGCATTACATCCTGTATTATACTCCAGAGCTGCACTCACTATTCTGCTGGTGGAGTCACTGTGTACATAAATTACTGATCATGAGTTACATCCTGTATTATACCCCAGAGCTGCACTCACTATTCTGCTGGTGCAGTCACTGTGTACATACATTACTGATCCTGTACTGATCCTGAGTTACATCCTGTATTATACCCCAGACATGCACTCACTATTCTGCTGGTGCAGTCACTGTGTACAGTCATGGCCAAAAGTTTTGAGAATGACACCAAAATTATATTTTCACATGATCTGCTGCCCTCTGGTTTTTATTAGTGTTTGTCTGATGTTTATATCACATACAGAAATATAATTGCAATCATATTATGAGTACCAATAGGTTATATTGACAGTTAGAATGAGTTAATGCAGCAAGTCAATATTTGCAGTGTTGACCCTTCTTCTTCAAGACCTCTGCAATTCTCCCTGGCATGCTCTCAATCAACTTCTGGACCAAATCCTGACTGATAGCAGTCCATTCTTGCATAATCAATGCTTGCATTTTGCCAGAATTTGTTGGTTTTTGTTTGTCCACCCGTCTCTTGATGATTGACCACAAGTCCTCAATGGGATTAAGATCTGGGGAGTTTCCAGGCCATGGACCCAAAATCTCTGTTTTGTTCCATGAGCCATTTAGTTATCACCTTTGCTTTATGGCAAGGTGCTCCATCATGCTGGAAAAGGCATTGTTGGGCGCCAAACTGCTCTTGGACGGTTGGGAGAAGTTGCTCTTGGAGGACATTCTGGTACCATTCTTTATTCATGGCTGTGTTTTTAGGCAAGACTGTGAGTGAGCCGATTCCCTTGGCTGAGAAGCAACCCCACACATGAATGTTTTCAGGATGCTTTACAGTTGGCATGAGACCAGACTGGTGGTAGCGCTCACCTCTTCTTCTCCGAATAAGCTGTTTTCCAGATGTCCCAGACAATCGAAAAGGGGATTCATCAGAGAAAATGACTTTGCCCCAGTCCTCAGCAGTCCACTCCCTGTACCTTTTGCAGAATATCAGTCGGTCCCTGATGTTTTTCCTGGAGAGAAGTGGCTCCTTTGCTGCCCTCCTTGAAACCAGGCCTTGCTCAAAGAGTCTCCGCCTCACAGTGTGTGCAGAAGCACTCACACCAGCCTGCTGCCATTCCTGAGCAAGCTCGGCACTGCTGGTAGTCCGATCCCGCAGCTGAAACAGTTCTAAGATACGGTCCTGGCGCTTGCTGGTCTTTCTTGGGCGCCCTGGAGCCTTTGTGACAACAATGGAAGCTCTCTCCTTGAAGTTCTTGATGATGCGATAGATTGTTGACTGAGGTGCAATCTTTGTAGCTGCGATACTCTTCCCTGTTAGGCCATTTTTGTGCAGTGCAATGATGGCTGCACGTGTTTCTTTAGAGATAACCATGGTTAACTGAAGAGAAACAATGATACCAAGCACCAGCCTCCTTTTAAAGTGTCCAGTGATGTCATTCTTACTTAATCATGACTGATTGATCGCCAGCCCTGTCCTCATCAACACCCACACCTGTGTTAATGGATCAATCACTAAAACAATGTTAGCTGCTCCTTTTAAGGCAGGACTGCAATGATTTTGAAATGTGTTTTGGGGGTTAAAGTTCATTTTCTGGGCAAATATTGACTTTGCAAGTACAGTAATAGCTGTTAAGCTGATCACTCCGACATTCAGGAGTATAGGCAAATTGCCATTAGAAAAAATGAAGCAGTAGACTTTGGAAAAATTACTATTTGTCTCATTCTCAAAATTTTTGGCCATGACTGTAGATACATTATTACACTGTGTATTATCCTGCAGAGCTGCGCACGCTGAGTACACATCACATTCCTCACCTGGCTTGCCCTGGCAGACTGTTGATCGGTTCTATTCCATTGTGATTATCTCTGTAACATATAAACATATATAATAAGACATACTGTACAGCAGAACACAAGTTACAGATCTGCAGCGTCACTCACGTGATGAAGATGGGGTACATGAGATTGGAGGCATGGAGGCTGGTCGCTGTGGACTGCCAGGCGCGGAGGACGGGGTGAAAGTAGCCGCTGTGCAGTATGGCGTCTGCCTGCATTCTGTCTGTGAAGGAAAAAAAAAAAAAATTGTCCATTGTTAACCAGAGCTACAAATAAAGTTCAGAAAATGAAGTCACCTTTGTTGCTCTGGGCAACTGCTTCAAGTTTCTCCCTGAGGAGATTACAAGGTGCCAGTGCAACCTATCCTTTCATCACTAAACTTTATTGATACAGTTCTGGAATGGACAGTGCTCTGGTAGCAACAATTTAACCTCTTCAACGCCTCAGTCAAGCTTTACTTTGGACCGTCCTGGCCCCTGTGAGCCATGATGGCGGCGCGCCGACAGGTTACAGTGGCAGCCAACATGCCAGAACTTAACCCCAAACAAGGTCGTGAAATTGGTGATCGCTCTCATGGCTCCTGGAATAAGGGCAAAGGAAAACTGGAGTAATGCAGCTGTTAGATGTCACTGCAGACTCCCGGATGGATATTTGGCTCCTCCCATTTGTCACATAAGGACACCATACGCTCATCTCCCTCACCAGTGTCCCGGTTACACTATAAATGTCCTATCAACATTCTCCTGTTAGCGAGCCCCAAGGGCGATTCCTATACAGCAGCCACTGATGGGTTAATATGCCGCACTGTGAAAGATAGGAGCCCCCCTCCATATTGGGCAGACACCACCCACTTGACAAAACCTGAAAAGATTCTGGGTGGGGGTGTGGGTGTGGCGGGGGTCAGCAATAGTTTTGCCAACAGAGGTTGCAATCTGGAGGGCGAAGATAAGAGAATCGCTGATCATGGGGAACTGCAGTAATGGCCGCAGCCGGGGATCATGGCGAAGACTGAGAGAAATGGGGCCCTGGCCCAACTGCAGGAAGGTTACACACCCGCTTAACGTGGAAGCATTGCATGTGATAAGGTGGCGTTAGGCTACTTTCACACTAGTGTCGTTTGGCCTCCGTCACAATGCGTCGTTTTGGAGAAAAAACGCATCCTGCAAAAGTGCTTGCAGGATGCGTTTTTTCTCCATTGACTTGCATTAGCGACGCAGTGCGACGGATGCGTCGTGTTTTGGCGGACCGTCGGCACAAAAAAATGCTGCATGTAACTTTTTTTGTGTGACGTGTCCGCCGTTTCCGACATTACAATGGGGCAGCGGATGCGTGGAAAAACAGCATCCGCTGCCCCCGTTGTGCGGCGCTTTCAACGCGAGCGTGGTTGCATTGCGACGTGCAGTGCACGATGCTAGTGTGAAAGTAGCCTTCTCTCATCTCAGAATGCAGGAAAAAAAGGATTACAAAAAAAAGGAATTTCTGCAAAACTGGCGTCTCCGGTGTTTCCACGTCCGATAATCCAGAATATTCTGCACTGCAGCCTGCCGGAGTACAGGAATTACACAAGACGGTGATGAGCAGATCGGGGAAGGAATTATACACACGGATATACAAGAGTCGCTGCCGGGGACCTGCACTTAAGGGGGATGTCCACGCGAGATAACTGGTTGTAATAAATGGACGTAATATGGGGGGGGTCCCAGTATAAGAGAAGTGGGGGGATTATGGGGCGTCCAGATAAAGACACTGCAGAAAGTCACAACGCCAGCAGCGACCCTAGAGCCGCAACTCACCGCTGCCCGCAGCTCCGTCCGTCTGTGACCTCACTCACGTGTCACCCCGGCGCACAAGTATCCCGGAACCGCCCGCCCCCTCATTACCATATCCCAAACCCCCTGCCGCTGATGACACCCAGTGGCCAAATGTAGGTACTGCAGCCAGCCCTGTATAAATAGACATAAAGGGTAATGCAGGGAGAAGAGATGTGCAAGTTGTGGCGGTGTGACACCTACAGAGATGTGTAAGTAAGGCGCAGCAGCTATAGGGTTACTATGTAAGTTGTGGCGGTGTGATACCTACAGAGAGACGTGAAAGTAAGGTGCAGCTGCTATAGGGTTACTGTGTAAGTTGTGGCTGTGTGATACCTACAATGTGCTTCCTGAGTTATTCCTACATGTGATGTGTCGGTATTGCATTAATGCCAGGCCCACCGTTCTGGAGACTGAGTGGGCTGCAGTATCAGGATCTCTTCACAGTTCCAGTTCAGCTATGTTCTGGTTAATGTAGTGAAAAACTTTTTTAGGCCTCTTTCACACGTCCAGATAATTCCGGTACCGGAGTTATCCGTGTCCGTGTGTCCGTGTGCTCACGTGGCACATCAGTGTGGCAAACGTGCGGCATCCGTGTGCCGCCTGAGAACCACACGAACCGTGCAGGAGAGACAGCGCTACAGTAAGCGCTGTTCTCCCCCCCCCCCCCCCCCCCCCCCGCTGTGGTGCTGAAGGCAGCATTCATCTCTTCTCCCCCGCAGGAGAGAAGAGAAGAATGATCAATTTTTTTTTAATTTTTTTTTTAATAAAAATAAAGTTGCTGGGACCTCCCGCCTCCCATCCCCAGTGTCCCGCCCGGCCCCTTGCAGAAGAAATACTCACCCGGCTCCCGCGATGTTTCCTCTCTCCTATCAGCGCCGGCCCCTTCTCCTGTGTGAGCGGTCACGTGGGACTGCTCATTACAGTGAGGAATATGCGCATATTCCTCACTGTAATGAGCAGTCCCACGTGACCGTTCACACAGGAGAAGGGGCCGGCGCTGATAGGAGAGAGGAAACATCGCGGGAGCCGGGTGAGTATTTCTTCTGCAAGGGGCCGGGCGGGGCACTGGGGATGGGAGGCGGGAGGTCCCAGCAACTTTATTTTTATAAAAAAAAAAAAAATTGATCATTCATCAGCACAGCAGGGGGGACAGCGCTTACTGTAGCGCTGTCTCTCCTGCGGGCGGTACGTGCACACTGAGGAGAGTGCACACTGTTCTCCGTGTGCAGGACGTACTGCTGTACGTGCTGCCGGAGAAACACGGACATGTCTCCATGTTTTGCACACGGACACACGGTCCATGAAAACACAGAGACATGTGCATAAACCCATTCATTTGAATGGGTCTACGTGTGTCAGTGTCTCCAGTACGTGAGAAAACTGTCACTACACGTACCGGAGACACTGACGTGTGAAAGAGGCCTTAAGGCTTATGGGGGGGGAAAAAAAATAATCAGAAATTGTCATCATCGGGATGGGATTAACAGTCCCAAAAGCAACTCATTGGGGCCGGGTGCAGTTGCAAACCTGACGGGCTGCAGGGACACAAGAACCGGTTTCTCCATTCTGTGGTATAATCTGCGATTTATTGCCAGAGAGAACGATGGGAGTGGTTGTTGTAATGGCAAATACAATAAACACACAAAGGCAATTGGTTTGACTCCCATTGGCTGCTATAGTGCTAGTCACCCAGCTTTCCTAGCCTCCTGCACGGCTTAAACACAATAAGAAGGGGGCACGGCGTGGCACAACTCCACAGATTTGCCTCTCAGGAGTCTGGGAAAGCCAGATGACTACAGCAATCATGGTCATTATCACTCGCTGGTGTTCTCTGCTCATTAAACTTTCTTCCCTGTTGCCGGCCTCAGCCATACTGGAGAATTGGAGGAATTTGCTGACAGGTCTGAGATTCTGACACTAATCAGGCCAAATTTGGCTCAGATGACTGGCTGTGAATGATGTGAGCTGTGTGTGGGTGCGGCCCCCGGCAGAGCTGTCACAGGGGATCATGGCGAGTGCATGATCACATTATACACGAGCAGCGGCACACACTGGAATAGAGAAACACGACCTGATGGAAAGTTCTGTCACTTTCCAAGATCTCCGCTTCCTGACAGTGAATTAAAAAAAAAATCACATTGAGGTTTATAAATTGAATAAAGTGCCCGGACCGTCACTCCCTTTGGTAAGACACCATTTATCCAACTACACATTAATATTGTGGATATCCTACCACTACGACCCTGATCATGGCTGGCCCACACAGTGGTTTTAATTCTTATGCGTTTTAGGATCATCCTCAAATGTTAGATGTCTGTCCAGCCTCTGTCTGAAGACTTCCATTGAAGGAGAACTCACCACCTCTCGTGGCAGCCTGTTCCACTCATCGATCACCCTCACTGTCAAAAAGTTTGTTCTAATATCTAATCTTTATCTTCTCCTTTTCAGTGTTATTCCATTGTTTATCTAGTGTTTATATGTGAAAATGATGATCCCTCTACACTGTGACATCCATTCAGATAGTTGTAGACGGCTATTAAGTCTCCTCTTAGCCTTCTTTTTTGCAAGCTAAACATTCCTAGAGCCTTTATCCGTTCCTTATAGGACATACTTTGAAGTCTGCTCACTATCCTGGTCCCTCTTCTCTGAACTTGCTCCAGTTTTTCAATGTCTTTTTTAAAATGTGGTGCCCAGAACTGGACACAGTATTCCAGATGAGGCCTGACCAAGGAGGAGTAGAGGGTGATAATTACTTCACAAGATCTAGACTCTATGCTTCTCTTAATACATCCTAACACTGTGTTTGCCTTTTTTGCTGCTGCATCACACTGTTGACTCATGTGCAGTCTGTGATCTATTAGTATACCCAAGTTGTTTTCACATGTGCGGTTGCTTAGTTCTGTGCCTTCCATTCTGTAGATATATAATTTTCGTTTTTCTTGACCAGATGTAGAATCTTGTATTTCTCCGTTAAATACCATTCTATTAGTCGCTACTGATTGTTCTAGCTTATCTAGATCCTACTGAATCCTTCCTGTCTTCTCTAGTGTTAGCTATCCCTCCTAGCTTTGCATAATTTGTAAATTTAATTGGTTTACCATCAGTTCCCTTATCTAGATCATTTATAAAATTTTTAGAGACGACATACAAAAAAATAGAAATTCACCTACCGGTAATTGGGTTTCTAAGCCCCTCCACGACAGCACACATAAGGTTGCCTCCCCATCCTAGTTAGAGACAGGAACAAGAGGTTTAAATAGCCCTCCCCTTCCCCTAATCCCCAGTCTTTTCCAAGGACCACGTAGAGTGAATGCTTGATTTATTTACACAAAAGAATCAAATTAACATATTTTGTTAGGGGGGTAATTACCTGTACTGTCGTGGAGGGTCTTAAGGTACCGTTACACTAAACGACTTACCAACGATCACGACCAGCGATACGACCTGGCCGTGATCGTTGGTAAGTCGTCGTGTGGTCGCTGGGGAGCTATCACACAGACAACTCTCTCCAGCGACCAACGATCAGGGGAACGACTTCGGCATTGTTGAAACTGTCTTCAACGATGCCGAAGTCCCCCTGCAGCACCCGGGTAACCAGGGTAAACATCGGGTTACTAAGTGCAGGGCCGCGCTTAGTTACCCTAATTACCATTGTAAAAGTTTTAAAAAAAACACTACATACTCACATTCTGATGTCTGTCACGTCCCCCGGCGTCCACAGGGTTAAAACTGCTTTCGGCAGGAGCGCTGGTAATGCACGCGCTGCTGCCGAGAGCTTCCCTGCACTGAATGTGTCAGCGCCGGCAGTAACAGCGGTGACGTCACCGCTGTGCTCTGCTTTACGGCCGGCGCTGACAGTCAACCCTATGGACGCCGGGGGACGTGACAGACATCAGAATGTGAGTATGTACTGTTTGTTTTGTTTTTTAACTTTTACAATGGTAACCAGGGTAAATATCGGGTTAATAAGCGTGGCCCTGCGCTTAGTAACCCGATATTTACCCTGGTTACAAGTGAACACGCCGATCCAGCGATGACAGCGGGTGATCAGCGACCAAAAATAGGGTCCTGATCATTCCCATCGACCAACGATCTCCCAGCAGGGGCCTGATCATTGGTCGCCGTCACACATAACGAGATCGTTAGCGGGATCGTTGCTTACGTCACCAAAAGCTAGACGTTGCAACAATATCGTTAACGATATCGTTATGTGTGACTCAGCCTTTAGAAACCCAATTACCAGTAAATGTAATTCTATTATCTCTAATCCCCTTCACAGCACACAGGAGATACAGTATAACAAAGAAAAATGGCTATGGAGGGACAACAGCTTACAGGACTTTCCTGCCAAAGGCTAGGTCTCTTACTGACATTAGATCTAATCTGTAGTGCCTACTGAAGGTATGGACCAAGGAGCAAATCTGCTCAATGGATGCATTGGCCTTTTCTGGCCAGGAAACGGAGACAGCTCGAGCTGAGTGGGCTTTCAAAGATTCAGGAGGAGGTAGATCCTCATTTTTGTGAGTGTCCATGATTGCTTTCTTGATCCAGTTTGCTAAAGAACTTTTGGAAGCTTTCTTCACTCTGTTTGGTCCACCATACTGAACAAAAAGATTTTTGATCTTTCCTCCAAGACTTTGACTTTGTTTCATTCAAACAGACTAGTAGTCCGCCGAATGTCCAGAGAGTGGAATCCTGCTTCTCTCTCATCTTTTGGATTGTCACAGAAGGAGGGCACAATTATTTTCTGGGACATCTGGAAGTCCGATGATACTTTTGGTACAAAGGATAGGTCTAGACTAAATATTATCCTGTCATCCAGGATTCTTAGATAAGGTTCTCTGATGGATAGAGCTTGTATCTCGCCCACCCTTCTTGCCGTTGTATATGGCTAAAAGAAGTGCTGTTTTCCAGGATAGACCAGATCCAGATAGACAGACTATCGGCTCAAATGGTGGGATAGTTAGACCTTTTAGCACCATGTTCAAATCCCAAGATGGGACCATGTTGGATTTCTTTGGATGGATTCTGGAAGTGGCTGACATGAACCTCCTTATTCATCTATGGTTTGCTAGATTTTGGTCGAAGTAGGTACTCAGGGCAGACACCTGGACTTTCAGAGTACTTGGTTTTAGTCCCTTAGATAAGCCGTCCTGTAGGAAATCTATTATTTTTGCTACATCTGGGAGGAAAGGATAGATGGGAGTGGATCCATACCATGCCAAGGTTTTCCATATTTTGGAATATATGGCATTGGTGATCGGCTTCCTGCTTTTTTGTAAAGTGGATATAACTGCATCTGAGAGGCCTCTGGCTTTCAGGATTGTGGACTCAGAAGCCAGGCTGCCAAGCTTAGGCTGTGGGGTGCCGGATGAAAGATGGGTCCTTGATGTAGAAGGTCCTGGTCCAGAGGCAGGATCAGAGGTTCCTCTGGGCTCATTAATTTTAGGGCTCGAAACCAGCTCCTTTTTGGCCAGAGAGGGGTGATCAAGATAGTTTTGACCCAGTCTGTCCTGACCTTTTGCAGAGTCCTTGGTAGTAATGGAGTTGGAGGAAATGCATATGCCAGTCTGAGGTTCCACAGGTGAGCGAAGGCATCCATCCTTGAATGGGTTTTGTTTGGGCCAATGTAAAAGTACTGCTCTGTTGGCATTTCCTCAGTTAGCAAACAGGTCCACTTCTGGGAGACCCCATTTTTTGGTTATGGCTTGGAAAATTCTCATATTGAGGCTCCTTTCCCCTGGATCTATATCTGTTCTGCTCAAGAAGTCTGCTTCGACATTGTAGGATCCTTTCAGGTGGAGAGCCGATAAGGATAGGAGATGATGCTCTGCCCCTAAAAATATCCTTGCCGAGATCTGTTGCAGACTTTCGTATTTTGTGCTGCCCTGGTACCGTAGATGGGCTACAGTGGTCATGTTGTCGGAGTAAACTCGGACATGGGTTTTTTGGATCAAAGGTTCTGCTGCCCCGAGGGTCTCTTCTACAGTTTTCAATTCTCTGAAATTCTGAAATTGGAAGACTGGTGTCAGGACTCTGAACATTTTTTACCTTTTGTGCATTACTGCCCTTTTTCAAGATGGCGTCTTTGGTCTCATGTGCACTGTGTCTCCTGCTATAACTCCACCCCAGCCTTCAGTCTGTGCTAGAGTATTCTGACTTGCATCCAGCTCCTGACCTCTGATTACTCCCTGGCTATACACCTGCTCCTGTGAACCTGTGTGGTGATCCTGCTACTCTGCTCTGAGTTCCTGCTGCCTACACCAGTTCCAGTAATCCTCCTTCATCTGCTGTTCGTGTTTACTTCCATGTGCATTTGCTGGACATGTAAGCTGTTTCTGCTTTGCAATAACCTGAGACTATTAACCAGGCCTCCCTGGTTGGGCTAAGATATGATTTGAACTGCCTAATAAGCAGATCTATCTGTGCCTGGACTAAGACAAGGATTTATTCGTGTCAAGTATCCTCAAGAATAACTGTGCTTCATAGACTTTCTGCTTGATTGCATTTTCCTCTGAAGTCTCCTATAGACTTGTAAGCTGCGTTTATTATTTGCACCAAGTGTTGTGGACTTGAGTTTTTCTCTGCACCTGTTTGAATCACCGTGTGATAACATAGACTTTACCACTTATAAAACTGTGTCCTGTAGTTGTCTTGTTCCACGCAAAGAGTCTCCTGAGTTATCCCCTATAATTATTACAGGATACTCTAGCCTAAAAAAAAAAAAAAAAGGAGACTGCTGGAACAATGACTGCAAAAAGCAAATTAGAGCAGGTGTTTTCCATAATTGGATCACTGCAGAAAGATGTGGAAGGTCTGCAAAAGAAGTTTGGAAGCTTTGAACAAAATCAACAAGTGTTTGGACAAACTTTGCAGGACTTGAGCAACCGCATGGCAACCCAGGAAAACAAACTTGCTGGCATAGAGTCCCAGTATGGACAGGCTTTTCAGGACATAAGCACGCAAATAGCTGCACAAGTGACTTTACCCTCTAGGCAACCACCACCAGCTAGCCCACCTAAGTTGCCCCCATTCAGATTTAATGGTGATCGCGACAAATTTCGTGGCTTTGTGAATCCAAAGTATTGTGTGTAATAATGCTACTGACCTCACGAGTGCTCGCCTGGGCGAATCTCATGATTGAGTCTCGTCACCCACGGTTAAATGACTTGGATGATTTCTTGGCCGCTATGGCATTAATGTTTGATGACCCTAATCGGCGTACAACCGCTGAATCTGCTTTGTTGTCTTTACGCCAGGCTAAACGTTCTGTTATTGAGTATGCCACTGAATTCAGGAGATTGGCGGTAGATACCAATTGGGACAGTTATTCACAATTGCCTATTTTTAAAAGGGGTCTGTCTAGTATTGTAAAAGATGAACTAGCCCACTCTGAGTCACCACAAGAGCTAGAGACATTTATTCAGCATTGTGTGCGCATAGACATTCGCCTTACTGAGCGTAGGCAGGAGAAATTTGCTGCATATAACCGTGTTTCTAACTTTTCCCTTCCTTCTAAAGAGCCTGCAGGTAAAACCTCTCGGGAGGTGGAGGAGGTGCCCATGCAAATTGATTCCGTTCAGAGGCGCGAGATCAATGAGCACCGGGAGCATCGCCTGCGTGAAAGTCTATGTTTCTACTGCGGCCAGTCTGACCACTTCTTGATCAACTGTCCTAAGTGTCCTAGACGGCCTAACAAGGTGCTAGCAGCAATAGGAGAGTATGACAACTGTGAAGTTGAATCTGACATCTCTGAATGTAGCCTGCCTTTAAATGCTGTATTACATTCACTTTCTATGACTTCACCCCCCAAGGAGCTGAAGGAAAAGAACTCTCACTGTTCTCTCCCTATTAAGATCCTGTGTTCAGGAAAGTGGATTTCCAGTTCAGCTATGATTGACTCTGGTGCAGGTGGCAATTTCATGGATATCGCATTTGCCAAGGAACATGGTATTAAAATTCAGCAAAGAGCCTCTCCAATTACCATGGAAACAGTGGATGGGTCACCTTTAATCTCTGGGCCTGTGGATCAGGAGACCGTACCCCTTGAAATTTTGTTGGAGCCTAATCATCAGGAGCAACTTTCTTTCTTGCTAATTTCTTCTCATTTTCCTGTGATTTTAGGCATTCCTTGGTTGCGTTCTCAGAACCCAATTATCAACTGGGAGACCAAGGAGATTATCTTCCCAACAAGGAGCAACTCAGCGTTAACAGAAGCTGTCCCTGAGTCCACGGCTACGGAACCACATGTACAGGTATTTTCTTTACCTCCAGCTTATAAAGAGTTCTCTGACATCTGTGACAAGAAGAATGCAGATCAGCTTCCTCCACACAGGCATTATGACTGTCCCATTCAGCTGCTTCCCGGGGCAGCCATTCCTTTTGGTAACGTATACTGTCATGATCTCCATGGCCAGAGAACTAGCATAAGCCTCTATAGGAACAAGCTCTTGGAAGATGTAACTATACTGACCATGAACTAAACCTACCGCATCATCTAGAAGTAGCCAGGTAGCATGTCCTACTTTTTATCCCTATATGCCCAGCGCCGGCCGGAGAACTAAATAATGCTAGCAGAGGGAAATATAAGACCTGACTCACCTCTAGAGAAATGCCCAAAAAAAGGAGACAGAGGCCCCCCACATATATTGGCGGTGATATGAGATGAAACAACAAACGCAGCAGGAAAATAGTTTTAGCAAATTTGAGGTCCGCTTTCTAGATAGCAGAAGACAGAAAGCATACTTTCATGGTCAGTAGAAAACCCTAACAAAACACATCCAGAAATTACTTTAGGACTCTGGCATTAACTCATAATACCAGAGTGGCAATTCCTGATCAACAAGAGCTTTCCAGACACAGTAACGAAACTGCAGCTGTGAACTGGAACCAAAATACAAAAACAAAACATGGACGAATGTCCAACTTATCTAGTAGATGTCTGGGAGCAGGAACAAGCACAGAGAGGCTTCTGATAACATTGTTGACCGGCAAGCATCTAACAGAGAAGCCAGGTTATATAGCGACACCCAGATCTAATCAGAACAGGTGAACAGGGAAGATGATGTCACAAGTTCAATTCCACCAGTAGCCACCGGGGGAGCCCAGAATCCAAATTCACAACAGTACCCCCCCCTCAAGGAGGGGGCACCGAACCCTCACCAGAACCACCAGGGCGATCAGGATGGGCCCTATGAAAGGCACGAACCAGATCAGAGGCATGAACATCAGATGCAGTGACCCAAGAATTATCCTCCTGGCCATATCCCTTCCACTTGACCAGATACTGGAGTCTCCGTCTGGAAACACGGGAGTCTAGGATTTTTTCCACAACGTACTCCAACTCACCCTCAACCAACACCGGAGCAGGAGGCTCAACGGAAGGCACAACCGGTGCCTCATACCTGCGCAATAACGACCGATGAAAAACGTTATGAATAGAAAAGGATGCAGGGAGGTCCAAACGGAAGGAAACAGGGTTAAGAATCTCCAATATTTTATACGGACCGATGAACCGAGGCTTAAACTTAGGAGATGAGACCCTCATAGGGACAAAACGAGAAGACAACCACACCAAATCTCCAACACAAAGCCGAGGACCAACACGACGGTGACGGTTGGCAAAAAGCTGAGTCTTCTCCTGGGACAACTTTAAATTGTCCATCACCTGCCCCCAGATATGATGCAATCTCTCCACCACCGCATCCACTCCAGGACAATCCGAGGATTCCATCTGACCGGAGGAAAATCGAGGATGGAACCCCGAATTACAGAAAAACGGGGAAACCAAGGTGGCAGAGCTGGCCCGATTATTGAGGGCGAACTCCGCCAATGGCAAAAAAGCAACCCAATCATCCTGGTCAGCAGACACAAAACACCTCAGATATGTCTCCAGGGTCTGATTAGTCCGCTCGGTCTGGCCATTAGTCTGAGGGTGAAAAGCAGACGAAAAAGACAAATCTATGCCCATCCTAGCACAAAATGCCCGCCAAAATCTAGACACAAATTGGGTTCCTCTGTCAGAAACGATATTCTCAGGAATACCATGCAAACGAACAACATTTTGAAAAAACAGGGGCACCAACTCGGAAGAAGAAGGCAATTTGGGCAGGGGAACCAAATGAACCATCTTAGAAAAACGGTCACACACCACCCAGATGACAGACATCTTCTGAGAAACAGGCAGATCTGAAATAAAATCCATCGAGATGTGTGTCCAAGGCCTCTTAGGAATAGGCAAGGGCAACAATAATCCACTAGCCCGAGAACAACAAGGCTTGGCCCGAGCACAAACGTCACAAGACTGCACAAAGCCTCGCACATCTCGTGACAGGGAAGGCCACCAGAAGGATCTTGCCACCAAATCCCTGGTACCAAAAATTCCAGGATGACCTGCCAACGCAGAAGAATGCACCTCAGAGATGACTTTACTGGTCCAATCATCAGGAACAAACAGCCTATCAGGCGGACAACGATCCGGTCTATCCGCCTGAAACTCCTGCAAGGCCCGCCGCAGGTCTGGAGAAACGGCTGACAAGATAACTCCCTCCTTAAGAATACCTGTGGGGTCAGAGTTGCCAGGTGAATCAGGCTCAAAACTCCTAGAAAGGGCATCCGCCTTAACATTCTTAGAACCTGGTAGGTACGATACCACAAAATTAAACCGAGAAAAAAATAATGACCAGCGCGCCTGTCTAGGATTCAGGCGCCTGGCGGTCTCAAGATAAATCAAATTTTTGTGGTCAGTCAATACCACCACCTGATGTCTGGCCCCCTCGAGCCAATGGCGCCACTCCTCAAACGCCCACTTCATGGCCAAAAGCTCCCGATTCCCAACATCATAATTCCGCTCAGCGGGCGAAAATTTACGGGAAAAGAAGGCACAAGGCCTCATCACGGCGCAGTCAGAACTTTTCTGCGACAACACTGCCCCAGCTCCGATCTCAGAAGCGTCGACCTCAACCTGAAAAGGAAGAGTCACATCAGGCTGACGCAACACAGGGGCAGAAGAAAAACAGCGCTTAAGCTCCTGAAAGGCCTCCACAGCATCAGGGGACCAATTAGCAACATCAGCACCCTGTCTAGTCAAATCGGTCAATGGCTTAACGACATCCGAAAAACCAGAAATAAATCGACGATAAAAGTTGGCAAAGCCCAAAAATTTCTGAAGACTTTTAAGAGAAGAGGGCTGCGTCCAATCACAAATAGCTTGAACCTTGACAGGATCCATCTCAATGGAAGAGGGAGAAAAAATATATCCCAAAAAGGAAATTCTCTGAACCCCAAAAACGCACTTAGAACCCTTGACACACAGAGAATTAGACCGCAAAACCTGAAAAACCCTCTTGACTTGCTGGACATGAGAGTCCCAGTCATCCGAAAAAATCAGAATATCATCCAGATACACTATCATAAATTTATCCAAAAAATCGCGGAAAATATCATGCATAAAGGACTGGAAGACTGAAGGGGCATTAGAAAGACCAAAAGGCATCACCAAATACTCAAAGTGGCCCTCGGGCGTATTAAATGCGGTTTTCCACTCATCCCCCTGCCTGATCCGCACCAAATTATACGCCCCACGGAGATCAATCTTAGAGAACCACTTGGCCCCCTTTATGCGAGCAAACAAATCAGTCAGCAACGGCAATGGGTATTGATATTTAACCGTGATTTTATTCAAAAGCCGATAATCAATACATGGTCTCAAAGAGCCGTCTTTTTTTGACACAAAGAAAAAACCGGCTCCTAAGGGAGATGACGATGGACGAATATGTCCCTTTTCCAAGGACTCCTTTATATATTCTCGCATAGCAGTATGTTCAGGCACAGACAGATTAAATAAACGACCCTTTGGGTATTTACTACCCGGAATTAAATCTATAGCACAATCGCACTCACGGTGCGGAGGTAGTGAACCCAGCTTGGGTTCTTCAAAGACGTCACGATAATCAGACAGGAACTCAGGGATTTCAGAGGGAATAGATGATGAAATGGACACCAAAGGTACATCCCCATGAGCCCCCTTACATCCCCAGCTCAACACAGACATAGCTCTCCAGTCAAGGACTGGGTTGTGAGACTGCAGCCATGGCAATCCCAGCACCAAATCATCATGTAGATTATACAGCACCAGAAAACGAATAGTCTCCTGGTGATCCGGATTAATACACATAGTCACTTGTGTCCAGTATTGTGGTTTATTATTAGCCAATGGGGTGGAGTCAATCCCCTTCAGAGGAATAAGAGTTTCCAAAGGCTCTAAATCATACCCACAACGATTGGCAAAGGACCAATCCATAAGACTCAAAGCGGCGCCAGAGTCGATATAGGCGTCAGTAGTAATAGATGACAAAGAGCAAATCAGGGTCACAGACAAAATAAATTTAGACTGTAAAGTGCCAATGGAAACGGATTTATCAAGCCTTTTAGTACGCTTAGAGCATGCTGATATAACATGAGTAGAATCCCCACAATAGAAACACAACCCATTTTTCCGTCTAAAATTCTGCCGCTCGCTTCTGGACAGAATTCTATCACACTGCATGCTTTCTGGCGTCTTCTCAGTGGACACCGCCAGATGGTGCACTGGTTTGCGCTCCCGCAGACGCCTATCGATCTGAATGGCCATTGTCATGGACTCATTCAGACCCGCAGGCACAGGGAACCCCACCATAACATCCTTAATGGCATCAGAGAGACCCTCTCTGAAAGTAGCCGCCAAGGCACACTCATTCCACTGAGTAAGCACAGACCATTTACGGAATCTTTGGCAGTAAATTTCAGCTTCATCTTGCCCCTGCGATAGGGACATCAAAGTTTTTTCTGCCTGAAGTTCCAAATGAGGTTCCTCATACAGCAAGCCCAAGGCCAAAAAAAACGCATCCACATTGCGCAACGCAGGATCCCCTGGTGCCAATGCAAAAGCCCAGTCTTGAGGGTCGCCGCGGAGCAAGGAAATCACAATCCCAACCTGCTGTGCAGGGTCTCCAGCAGAACGAGATTTCAGGGACAAAAATAGCTTACAATTATTTCTAAAATTCTGAAAGCTAGATCTATTCCCTGAGAAGAATTCCGGCAAAGGAATTCTCGGCTCAGATACCGGAGCATGAATAATAAAATCTTGCAAATTTTGTACTTTCGTGGTGAGATTATTCAAACCTGCAGTTACACTCTGAAGATCCATTATTAACAGGTGAACACAAAGCCATTCAAAGATTATAAGGAGAGAGAAAAAAAAAGAAAGACTGCAGCATAGACAGACTGGCAAGTGATCCAATTAAGAGCACAGAGAAAAAAAAAAAAAAAAACTCTCAGCAAACTTCTTATTTCTCTCCTTTCTCAGCCAAGGATTTTAACCCTTTAGTTGGCCGGTCAAACTGTCATGATCTCCATGGCCAGAGAACTAGCATAAGCCTCTATAGGAACAAGCTCTTGGAAGATGTAACTATACTGACCATGAACTAAACCTACCGCATCATCTAGAAGTAGCCAGGTAGCATGTCCTACTTTTTATCCCTATATGCCCAGCGCCGGCCGGAGAACTAAATAATGCTAGCAGAGGGAAATATAAGACCTGACTCACCTCTAGAGAAATGCCCAAAAAAAGGAGACAGAGGCCCCCCACATATATTGGCGGTGATATGAGATGAAACAACAAACGCAGCAGGAAAATAGTTTTAGCAAATTTGAGGTCCGCTTTCTAGATAGCAGAAGACAGAAAGCATACTTTCATGGTCAGTAGAAAACCCTAACAAAACACATCCAGAAATTACTTTAGGACTCTGGCATTAACTCATAATACCAGAGTGGCAATTCCTGATCAACAAGAGCTTTCCAGACACAGTAACGAAACTGCAGCTGTGAACTGGAACCAAAATACAAAAACAAAACATGGACGAATGTCCAACTTATCTAGTAGATGTCTGGGAGCAGGAACAAGCACAGAGAGGCTTCTGATAACATTGTTGACCGGCAAGCATCTAACAGAGAAGCCAGGTTATATAGCGACACCCAGATCTAATCAGAACAGGTGAACAGGGAAGATGATGTCACAAGTTCAATTCCACCAGTAGCCACCGGGGGAGCCCAGAATCCAAATTCACAATAGTATACCCTTTGGCGGCACCTGAGCTTCAAGCCTTAAAAGAGTATATTGATGAAAATCTGGCCAAAGGCTTCATACGTCCTTCTTCCTCACCAGCAGGGGCACCTATCTTTTTTGTAAAGAAGGATGGGACCCTGAGACCCTGTGTTGACTATCGAGAACTCAATAAGGTAACTGTACGAAACCGATACCCTTTGCCTCTGATTCCCGAATTACTGGAAAGAGTCCGCCATGCTAAGGTGTTCTCTAAACTGGATCTTCGTGGGGCTTATAATTTGGTGCGTATTCGTCCAGGGGATGAGTGGAAGACAGCATTCAGATGCCGGTATGGACACTTTGAATCTCTTGTGATGCCCTTCAGGCTTTGTAACGCCCCTGCAACATTTCAACACCTTGCTAATGACATTTTCAGATATTTGTTGGACCAGTTTGTAGTGATCTATTTGGACGATATACTAATCTTTTCTGACTCTCTACAGGAACATGAAGAACATGTCAAAACTGTTTTAAGACGTCTGAAAGAGAACCATCTGTATATTAAACCGAAGAAATGCGAGTTCGATCGTTCTGAGATACATTTCTTAGGTTATATCATCTCTCCCCAGGGGCTGAACATGGAATCTGGTAAGATTCAGGCTATCCTTGACTGGCCGGTACCCAAGAACGTTAAGGAGGTCCAACGTTTTATTGGTTTTGCAAATTTCTACAGACGCTTCATTCAAAATTTTTCTAATATTGTCCGTCCCATTACTTCCTTGACAAAGAAGGAAAAGCCCTTTAAGTGGTCGTCACAGGCTCAAGAAGCTTTTGATCGGCTTAAAGTCTGTTTCACATCAGCACCGCTGTTAATACACCCAGATCCAACACTTCCTTTCATTGTGGAGGTGGACGCTTCTGATAATGCTTTGGGGGCTATTCTCTCCCAAAGAACTAGAGAGAAGGGTCTGCTACATCCTTGTGCTTTCTTTTCCCGTAGACTAACCTCAGCAGAGAAGAATTACGACGTGGGAGACAAGGAATTGCTGGCTATTATTGCGGCTTTCAAAGAATGGAGGCATCATCTGCAAGGAGCTGCACAACAGATCATAGTGCTAACTGACCATCGCAATCTAGAGTTCCTTAGATCCGCTAGATGTCAGGCTCGTTGGAACTTATTCTTAAATCAATTTAACTTTGTTATCTCGTACCATCCAGGTTCTCGTAATGGGAAGGCTGGTGCTTTATCCCGAATCCATGCTGCTGATTCCGTACCTGGAGCCCCGTCCAAGACCATTCTATCTGATGCCAATTTCATCGGAGTTATCCACGATCAGGACTTGTGGAAGGAGTGCAGGGAGGCCTATGAAGGTGATGTATTTCTGGCCAACCCACCTGTGGATATTAATCTTGTCTTTAAGGGTGGCATGTGGTTCAGAGATCGACGTATCTACGTCCCGGAGGTCGTCCGTCTGCAGATCCTCAAGTTGGCACGTGACTCCAAGTTGGCTGGTCACAGGGGGGTACAGAAGACACAAGAGTTCCTGAGCCGATTCTTCAGGTGGCCAACTTGCCTGAAGGTTACCAAGGACTATGTTCTCTCTTGCGAGGTATGTGCCCATTACAAGACTCCTCATGTGGCACCTACGGGTCTTCTACAACCATTACCTGTTCCGACCCGCCCTTGGGGGTCTATATCAATGGACTTTATTGTGGGGCTGCCTACATCGGGGGGCATGAATACAATCATGGTGGTAGTTGATCGCCTGACTAAAGCTGCTCATTTTGTTCCGTGCACCAGCCTCCCCTCAGCTAAAGATACAGTGAACTTGGTTATACAGAATGTCTTTCGGTTGCACGGGGTTCCGGATGAGATCATCTCTGACCATGGAGTACAGTTCACTTCAAGATTCTGGAAGGGGTTTTGCTCTGCACTCAATATTGTCTGTCTCTCTTCTGCTTACCATCCCCAGACAAATGGTCAGACAGAGTACCAACCAGACGCTGGAACATATCTAAGATGTTATGTCAGCCATCTCCAGGATGATTGGTTGGAGTTGTTGCCGTTAGCCGAATTTTCATATAATAATTCTCAGAGCGCCTCCACTAAATTTATACCTTTCTTTGCCAATCTGGGTTATCATCCATGTATTTTACCTAGGTCTCCAATAATTATCCGGTTCCGGCAGTGGAGGAAAGGCTGACTGCGATGAGACAGAATCTGGAGGTTCTGAAGGAATCCCTGACCACAGCTCAAGAACGTTATAAGAGATCGGCTGATAGATTCCATAAACCTGCACCCATGTTCAAGGTAGGAGATTCCGTGTGGTTAGAAACTAAGAATCTGAAGTTAAACGTTCCTTCACAAAAACTTGGACAGAAATTAATTGGCCCTTTCAAGATCAACAGTATTGTGAGCTCTGTGGCCTGCCGGCTGAAGCTGCCTAGGACAATGAAGGTACACCCAGTTTTTCATGTATCTTTACTAAAGCCTGTATCTCCTAATACCTTCCAGGGACATGTTGTGCCATCTCCGCAGCCTGTGGTGATTGATGGGCAAGAACAATTCGTGGTGGAGGAAATTATTGATTCCAGGATTCGCAGGAATCGGCTCCAATATCTGATAAGATGGCAGGGATATCCCCCTGAGGAAGACTCTTGGGAACCTGTGGAAAACATCAATGCCCAACAGAAGATTTCTCGTTTTCATCAGAGATTCCCTGAGAAACCAAGTCCAGGATCGTCCTGAGGCCGCTTCTAAGGAAGGAGTAATGTCAGGACTCTGAACATTTTTTACCTTTTGTGCATTACTGCCCTTTTTCAAGATGGCGTCTTTGGTCTCATGTGCACTGTGTCTCCTGCTATATAACTCCACCCCAGCCTTCGGTCTGTGCTAGAGTATTCTGCCTTGCATCCAGCTCCTGATCTCTGATTACTCCCTGGCTATACACCTGCTCCTGTGAACCTGTGTGGTGATCCTGCTACACTGCTCTGAGTTCCTGCTGCATACACCAGTTCCAGTAATCCTCCTTCATCTGCTGTTCGTGTTTACTTCCATGTGCATTTGCTGGACATGTAAGCTGTTTCTGCTTTGCAATAACCTGAGACTATTAACCAGGCCTCCCTGGTTGAGCTAAGATATGATTTGAACTGTCTAATAAGCAGATCTATCTGTGCCTGGACTAAGACAAGGATTTATTCGTGTCAAGTATCCTCAAGAATAACTGTGCTTCATAGACTTTCTGCTTGATTGCATTTTCCTCTGAAGTTTCCTATAGACTGCTAAGCTGCGTTTATTATTTGCACCAAGTGTTGTGGACTTAAGCTTCTCTCTGCACCTGGTTGAATCACCGTGTGATAATATAGACTTTACCACTTATAAAACTGTGTCCTGTAGTTGTCTTGTTCCACGCAAAGAGTCTCCTGAGTTATCCCCTGTAATTATTACAACTGGTTAGTCATCTTCTTGGGCCAGACTCACTGAAAGACTCCCTTAGACGTCACTGCACTCCAACCGCGTTTGCTGGCATCTGTTGTAATCGACGCCATAGGATATTGTATCCAGGGTATCCCTTTTGCCAGGTTTCCTTGGCTGAGCCACCAGTTGAGGAATAACTTTACATGCTGAGGTAGAGAGATTCCTGTACTGAGTCTCTGGGTCTTTGTTCCAGCGGGAAAGGATAAACTTTGTAGTGTTCATGAGTGTGCCTGGGCCCAGGGGACTGCCTGGTTGCACAAGGTCATTGACCCCAACACTAACACGGCAAACCTTATGGTTACCTTTTTCTGTATTTTTAGCGTCCGAATTTTTGATCTTGCGCATAACTACTTGGTGACCGGGAGAAATGATTTTAGGTTCTGGGAGTCTAGGAGGATTCCTAGAAAGACTTTTTTGGTTGAAGGAGTCGGATCTGATTTTTCCTGATTTACAATCCAGCCTAAGGATGCCAAGGTATGCAGGACTGATCGGAGATGTTCTTTTAGAGTGGTGACGGAGGGAGTCATGAAGAGAAGGTCGTCCAGGTAGGGGACTATACAGATGTCCTGCTTTCTGAAGAAGGCTACTACTTCTGCCATTATTTTTGTAAATGTTCGGGGCGCCGATGATATCCCGAAGGGGAGAACCCTGAACTGGAAGTGATGTACTTCTTCTAGAGTAACCGCAAATCTCAGATACTGATGGATGGGTACGTGGTAATAAGCCTCTTGGAGGTCTATGGTGGCCATGGCAAAGTCTTTCCCGATCAATGGTATTGTAGTTTTTATGTATTCCATTTTGAAACGCCGGTACACAACGTGTTGGTTCAGCTTTTTTAGGTTGATGATGACTCGATATTTCCCACCTGGTTTTTTTTTACTAGAAACAGACAGGAGTGGTGGCCCTGGAACTGGTGATATTACTCCTGAGGACAAGATCTGTTGGAGTTCTGTATATAGGATTTTATGAAGTTTTGCCGATGGAAGATGTTAATTCTAGTTTTTGTGGAGGAAAGGAGGAAAATTTGTATTCCCCTTCTGACAGAGTCGAGGATTTTCTGGTCTGAGGTTATTTCTTGCCAGTTTGTGAAGTGATTTGAAATCCTGGCCATCTGCTTGGCATCATTTTTTGTCTGAACAGGAGCTCTGAAAAATATTTCTCCCTCTTCCACCTTTGGGGTAACTCAATTGCCCCATTTTACCTTTCCCCCTGTATTGAGGGGTCTGGGGTGAACGAAAGGGCTTCTTCTTGGGAGGTTTTGGTTCGGGAAGATTTTTCGTCTTGTCTTACTTTTTCCAGTAAGTCGTCCAGTGCAGGGCCAAACACGTACTCGCCCTTGAAGGGAATAGAGTTTAGATTAGATTTTGACAAAATATCTCCGCTCCACATCTTCAGCCACAAGGCGCTTTGGGTAGTGTTAGACAGTACCTATGTTCTTGCTGCAATGCAAACTGCTTTCGCAGAGGCATCCGCCAGAAAGCCTGCCGCCTTCTGAAGGAGAGGTATAGATGTCAGAAGATCCTATCTTGAAGTACAACTTCTTATATGGTCCTCTAGTTGTTGCAGTCAGAGGAATAGGGTTCTCGTGACGAAGGCGGATGCGACGTTCGTTTTTAAGGAGGCTGCTGATGCCTCCCAGGACTTCCTCAGTAAGCTATCCATCTTGCGGTCAAGAGGGTCTTTGAGTTCAGTCTTCAAAAGGTAGCAGTTTTTTTGGCTACCCTAGCTACTTGGATATCCACTTTAGGGACTTCAGTCCAACACTTCGAGGTGTCTTCATCCAGGGGAAACTGATCTCTCATCTCATTAGGGATATTCAGCTTCCTTTCTGGAAATTCCCATTCATCCAGGATTAGATTCTGGACATTATCATGGATAGGGAAGACCATCTTTCTTGATTTCAGACCGCCAAATAAATCATCCTAGACTGAATGGGATGGTTTCTCCTACTCCTCAACCCCCATTGTGTTTCTGACTGCCGAGAGTAGCTCCTCCATATCCTCTGAGGAAAAGAACAGTTTCTTATCATCCTCTGTATGGCTGAGAGTCAGTTCACCTTCCTCCCTCCAATCCCCGAGATTGATGACTCGGGTTCTGGGTCTGAGATGTCTTCAGGGGCATATTTTCTCTTTTTTCAGACTATAGGACCCCCTGTTAATGACTGGGGGAAGGAAGCTAGGGATGACCATCTCCTGTAGTACCATCCCTCTTACTTCATCCATCAGGGATTGTTGTTCCTCCAGGACAATTTTCTCTGTGCATAACTGGCACAAGGCTTTTTTGTAATTGGAGGGGAGTTTTTTTTTTTTTTTTAATGCAGATGGCATACTTGCCTCTTGCAGACTTTTCCCTAGCCTTTGGTACAGGATCCTTGTCTCCCTAAAAGAGAGGAGGGTTCCCATAATGGGTTCTGAACCAAAGATGGGTACCCCTTTACCAGGTATACTCACTGGGCCAGGGTTTGCGCTGGGCTCTGCAGATGCAGCTCTCATGGAAGACACATCCATCATTCAGACCTTAGTCCTACCTTATGGAGTCTTCCATCAGGGTTCTTATCCAGGAACCGAGATCCAGTGTCTTCCACCTCATCCAATCAAATGAGGTCTCTCCCCCTCAGTAATAGGAACTTCTTGGGACCATTCCCTTTTTTTTTTTTTTTTTTTTTTTAATTTCCCACCAAGATGGTGGTGTGTTCCACCGTGGAACGCAGAGCGGAAGTGACGTTGCGCCTTCTGTCTCAGCGGTGTACGTCACTTCCTACGCATGACCCAGGATGCCTGGAGTGCTTGCTGGCATATAGGCGCGAGGGGGAGAGCGAACCAAGAAGCTGGGGGGCTACGGGAGGCCCCCAGCACCGACTTACCATCCAGCATTGCTGAATGCGCTGGAGGATGGTGCTGTCCCGCCACGGCAGGAGCAGCATCATGGAGGAAGGTCGGGGACGATCAACCCAGGCTGCCCGGCAAATCCCTGGGATGTTGCCGGACCATCCACGGAGCACACAAGAAAAACCTCTTCATCCCGTTAGGGACAGGAAAACACTGGGGATTAGGGGAAGGCTATTTAAACCTCTTGTTCCTGTCCCTAATTAGGATGGGGAGGCAACCTCCTGTGTGCTGTCGTGGAGGGGATTAGAGAAAAAGCAGTTACACGAGAGTCAACACTTCGGTATTCATTGCAGGTCTGCAAATTGCAGCACCTTCACCTCTTGTAGAACAACTCCCAGCAGGAAGAGCCATAGATGCAGATGTAATAAATGGGATCAGAGGAGACGATATAGAAAACATCATCAACTCCAGGTTTATTACAAGCTCATGTCCCATCCGGTCCTTGGCCACTCTCACCACTCAGTCTCTTTTCACTTGTGGTTCGACCAGAGAGACCTGCGAGGATGGGTCTGGCGGGCGAGGGGGCTTCTGCTGGCTGAGAGCCAGTGCCCCAAATGTCCTCTACAAACAGGAGAAGCCTCATCTTAGTTCTCCACCTCCTCATCCTCTACCACCTCATCCTCCTCCATTTTCTCCTCCTCGTCCTCCTCTTCTCGACTCTTGTCTTGCTCATCACTATCCGGTTTCTTGTCTTTATTGTCTTTCTTTTTCATCTCGGTTGCTTCTTTCTTTCCTTTCTGCTCCCGTCTGTAAGCTGAAGGGGGGGAAAAAAAAAAAAAAAAAGAGGCAGTAAATACCCTATCTGAAAGAAACAGTATAGTATCATAGGGCAGAGAATGCGCGCAGAAACAGCGCTATTCTTATCTATGGGCATTGCCTGGTGGTGCGGATCAGACACATTTCTGTGGACAGTACAAGGAGAGCTTGATCCTTTTTTGTAATCTCTGCATCTGCACATATCAGCTCTGTGACCGTTTAGTGGTCACTCAGGTACTGCAGTTCCTATTCATTTCAATAGGAGTTCAGAACGGTGGACAGACAATTTATGGAGCTGCAGACAAATGATCAATGGGGTGCTGGACCACCAATCTAATATTAATCACATATCTTAAACAAACCCATTATGCCACGTTCAGTATTTTACATCAGTATTTGTAAGCCAAAACCAAGAGAAGGTGATAAATACAGAAGTTGTTGCCCTGGTTTTGGCTTACAAATACGGAGGTAAAATAGTGACCAAATACTCAACGTGTGAACGTGGCCTTAAAAAGTTTCACTAGAAGAACAGATTGAATGGTGCACAGGATCTCCAGAAGGGTTTGCTCACACTTGCATATAAAGGGGGTGGGGGGGAATGGGACGATTTTTTTCCTCGTTTGTAATCCGTATACAATCTGTTTTTTTTAACTCAGCAAATTAAGAGTTTGTATGTTCTCTCCGTGTTTGCGTGGGTTTCCTCCGGGTACTCCGGTTTCCTCCCACATTCCAAAGACATACTGATAGGGAATTTATATTGTGAGCCCCATCGGGGACAGCGATGATAATGTGTGCAAACTGTAAAGCGCTGCGGAATATGTTAGCGCTATATAAAAATAAAGATTATTATTAATAAAGATTATTAATCTTTTACAGCACCATTTACAGAGTTCTAATGTATCTGTAATTATCGGAAGATGCTCTGATGGCCGAATGGCAGATTTTTCTCACACCCAGATTTCGGAGTGAAATCATAGCATGCTGATTACAGCCGAGAAAAAAAACCCCCCCCAAAAAAACACGCAGATTTGCAAAAATTTGGCAACATTTAATTCTCATGCCCTTAAATCAGAGAGCTATGTCACACAAAATAGTTAAACCACATTTCCCACATGTCTACTTTACATCACTGCAATTTTTGAAACAACGTTTTTTGGTTAGAATGTTATAAGGGGTTAAAAGTTGACCTGCGATTTTTCATTTTTTCAACAAAATTTACAAAAAAATTTTTTTTTTTGGGACCACCTCACATCTGAAGTGACCGAGGGGTCTGTATGACAGAAAATTCTCTAAACTGACACCATTCTAAAATCTGCACCCCTCAAGGTGCTCAAATACACATTCAAAAAGTTTATTAACCCTTCAGGTGCGTCATAAGAATTTTAAGAATGTGGGAAAACAAAAAAAACTAGAGGGGCATTTCCTGAAGGAGATACATGGTACTTGAACAGTGCTGCCAGCTTTACAGCAGCACTTACTTATCACACACAGGGCGGGGGCACTTACTTATCACACACAGGACCGGGGGGGGGGGGGGGACTTACTTATCTTACTTATATACAGACATCCCCCTATATACAGACACCGTACATTTCCATAGCTGCCATCTTTGTAAGGTCAGTGCAGCTGCGCTGTGGCTTCAATCCATGTCAGTTGGGGTCATGGAAAGGTCGCCATTAATTCCTATGGGAAATTTTTTTCTTAAAATGCGATTTATTTTTTTTTAAAACTACAAATCGGATCGACTCCAAAATACATAGCATACCTGTCCCCACCGAGGGCTTCGAAATGCCTCCTGAACGGGGTCTCTGCGCCGAGCGGTTCGGGCCGCATTAATTACAGAATACACGGAGAAGAAGAAGAATAATAACTAGATGGGCATTTCCTGAAGGAAATACATGGTGCTTGAACAGCGCTGCCAGCTTTACAGCAGCACTTTTCACACACGGGACCGGGGGGGGGGCCACTTACTTTTCAGACACGGGACGGGTGGGTGTCTTAGTCACTTTATTCTGATGTTTGACTTTGATAAATGATCATGTCCTAAAATGGACACCGTACATTTGCATAGCTGCCATCTTTGGAAGGTCAAGTTGGGGGTAATGGAAAGGTCGCCATTATTTCCTATGGGAAATTTTTTTTTTTTAAATGCGAGTTTTAAAAAAAACCCTACAAATCGGATCAACTCCAAAAATACATAGCACACCTGTCCCCACCGAGGGCTTCGGAACGCCACCTGAACGGGGTCTCTACGCTGAGCGGTTCGGACCACATTAATTGCGGAAAACGCGGAGAAGAAGAATAACTAGATGGGTATTTCCTGAAGGAACTACAGATAGTGCTTTGGAATGGTGCCTGGGCTGCCCCTGCAAGACTTTCACACTTTTGGTGGGCGGGGCACCTTAGGGGTCCCTGGGGGTCAAATGGACCCTTGGTGGTCACTTTGACCCTTGAGGGTCGCTGGGGGTCAATTTGAGCCTCGGGGTCCCTGGGGATCAATTTGACACTTGTGGGTCACTTGAGCCTCGGGAGTCCCTGGGGGTCACTGACCCTCGGGGGTCACTTTGACCCTTAGGGGTCCTGGGGGGTCAATTCGATCCTCTGGGGTCACTTTGACCCTCGGCTCCACAGGGGTCAATTTGACCCTTGGGGGTCCCTGGGGGCCACTTTAACCCTTGGGGGTCAATTTGAGCCTCGGGGGTGTCGGAGGGCCACTTTGACCCTCGGGGGTTTCTAGGGGTCACTTTGACCCTGGGGGTCATTTTGACCTTCGGGGGTCACTTTGACACTCGGTCAGGGGTCCCTGAGGGGCAATTGACCCCCGGGGGTCACTGACAATTGGGGTCCCCGAGGGTCACTGATCCTCGGGGGTCACTTTGACCCTCGGGGGTCGCTAAGGGTCACTTTGAGCCTCGGGGGTCCCTGGGGTTCAATTTGACCCTCAGGGGTCACTTTGAGCCTCGGGGGTCCCTGGGGGTCAATTTGACCTTCAAGGGTTACTTTGACCCTCAGGGTCCGATTTGGTGGACGGGGTCACTCTGGGTCCGATTTGGTGGACGGGGTCACTCTGGGTCCGATTTGGTGGACGGGGCACCTCAGGGACCGATTTGGTGGGCGAGGTCAATCAGGGTCCGATTTGGTGGGCCAGGCACCTCAGGGACCGATTTGGTGGGCGAGGTCAATCAGGGTCCGATTTGGTGGGCCGGGCACCTGAGGGTCTGATTTGGTGAGCGGGGCTCCTCAGGGTCCGATTTGGTGGGCGGGGTCACCCTTGTGGGTCACTTTCAACTTAAAACTGCCCGGGGTCCCTTAGAGGCCTTGAAACTGCCCGGGGTCCCTTAGAGGCTGAAACTGCCTGTGGTCTCTTAGAGGCCTTGAAACTGCCCGGGGTCTCTTAGATGCCTTAAAACTACCTGGGGTCCCTTTGGGGCCTTAAAACCGCCTGGAGTCCTTTAGGGGCCGCAATACTGCCTGGGGTCCCTTAGGGGGCGCAGTGGGCTTCTACATCCACTTTGGTGCATGTTCTCTTTCAGCGGCATGGTCATGTGTTGTGTATCCGCTTTTTGGGCTCCCCTGGTGGTTGCTGGTGGTACTGGTGACTTGTTTGCACTTTGCTTCTTCTGTTCACCTGCTTCCATCAGTGTTTGGGAGTTTCCTATTTAGCCTTGCTCTCCAGTCATTTCCTTGCCGGTCATCATTGTAACCAGAGCCTTCGGTTGCATGTTCCTGCTACTAGTCTGCTGATCAGCTAAGTGGACTTTGTCCTTTTGTTTTGTACCTTTTGTCCAGTTTGCAGTTTTTGTAATTCTCTGTAGCTGGAAGCTCTTGCGGGCTGAAATTGCCACTCCTGTGTCATGAGTTGACACAGGAGTCTTAAAGTAATTTCAGGATGGTTTTTGAAAGGTTTTCAGTTGACCGTGAAGTCCTCTTTTGTATCCTTCTGCTATCTAGTAAGTGGACCTCTCTTTGCTAAATCTACTTTCATACTGTGTATGTCTTTTCCTCTTAATTCACCGTTATTACATGTGGGGGGCTGCTATCATCTTTTTGGGGTATTTCCCTAGAGGTATGCCAGGTCTGTTTCTTCCTCTACCAGGCGTAGTTAGTCCTCCGGCTGGCGCGTGGCATATAGGAAGCCGTAGGTATGCTCCCTGGCTACTGTTAGTTGTGTGGTAGATTTAGCTCACGGTCAACTCGAGTTTCCATCACCCGAGAGCTCGTTCGTTTCTTATGTGTTTTTTACGTTCCCTTGCCATTGGGAACCATGACAGTCATGTGATTAAGCTAGATTTGCATTTGTGCCGTGCAGTTCCTTTCACTTTAAGAGCTGATATTATCTGGCAATACCTGTGTCCTGGTGGGGTCATGTAGAGTTCGTAGGCGTTGGCATAGTAACTGGGTCTGACTGCGCATATCAATGAGCTAATCAGCCCAGGTGGCAGTTACATTTGAAATTGCCTCAGAAATCAGGCCCATATAACCCTATGGGAAAATTTCCCCATTGAAATATATTGAAACAATGCATTCCAATGACAGGGAAAAAAAAATTTTTTAAATGCAAATTGCGCCAAAACTACAAATCCGATCGACACGAAAAGTACTTAGCACACCTCTCGTGGATGCTGGCTTTGAAATGACGCGGAGGAGGATTGCATCCCTTTATTCTGAGAGCTATACATTTTATTTTTCCGCTGATGGAGCTGTATGGCAGCTTTTTTGTGGGACAAGATGACGTTTTCAGAGGTACTATGTTTATATTGGTCTTTTAGATCGCGTTTAATTCCACTTTTTGTTTGGCAGTATGATGATAAAGCATTGTTTTTTGCCTTTTTATGGGGTTCACTAAAGGGGTGAACTAGTGGAACAGTTTTATAGGTCGGGTTGTTCCGGATGCGGCGATACCAAATGCGTAATTTTATTGGTTTTGTGTTTATTTTCTCAGAAAAATATTTATGGGTACAATATATGATTTGTCAATATGTTTGACTATGACTATATGAATATAGGACTATATTTGCTATGCAAGCTGTCAGTACTGACAAACTTGCTTCATCATGCTCTGAGCATCATCAAGCAACTTTCCTAGCTCTGGAGACCCAGATGTCGTTATAAAAATATCAGGTCACCAGGGCAACGATCAGGGCCCCGCAATGATGTTGCAGGGTCTCCTGTTATGGTTACCCCAATGACCATGGGAAAAAAATACAAAACGGACTAGCTCTCGGGTGATGGAAACTAAGGTCGACCGTGACCTGAACCTGACCCAACACTTACAGTAGCCGGGGGATGTACCTACGATGCCCTAGACACCACGCGCCAGCCGGAGATCTAACTACCCCTATAAGAGGAATATACAGGCCTGCCTTACCTCCAGTGAGGAACCCCAAAAGATGATAGTAGGCCCCCACAGATATTGACGGTGAGTTCAGAGGAAATGACATACGTAGGATGAACAGCAGATTTAGCACAGTGAGGTCCGCTTACTAGATAGCAGAAGGACAGGAAAGAGTTACTTCACGGTCGACCTAAAAATCACTATTCAAAAACACCATCCAGAAATTACTTTAAACTCCAGTGACAACTCATGCCACTGGAGTAGTAATTTTCTGTCCACAAGAGCTTCCAGCACTGAAGAGTCACATTGCAGATAGCTGGACAAAAATAGCAAAACAAGAAACAAAATTCAACTTAGCTGAACTGGGACTTGAGGCAGGTGAATGCAACAGAATGCTACTAGCACATTGCTTGGCCGGCATGTGACTAACAGCCAAGCAGCCTTAAATAGGAAACTCCCCTAGAGGGTGGCGACAGGTAATCAGAGATGGAGGAAGGCACATAAGAGACACTACCATAACAGACCACCGGGGGAGCCCACAAACCGAATTCACAACAGTACCCCCCCCCCTTAAGGAGGGGGCACCGAACCCTCACCAGAACCACCAGGGCGACCTGGATGAGCACTATGAAATGCACGAACCAAATCGGGAGCATGAACATCGGATGCTGTCACCCAAGAATTATCCTCCTGGCCATAACCTTTCCACTTAACCAGATACTGAAGTTTCCGTCTGGAAACACGGGAGTCCAAGATCTTTTCCACCACATACTCCAATTCACCCTCAACCAACACAGGAGCAGGTGGATCAGCAGAAGGAACAACCGGTACCTCATACCTCCGCAATAATGACCGATGGAAAACATTATGGATATTAAAAGATGCTGGGAGGTCCAAACGAAAGGACACAGGATTAAGAACCTCCAGAATCCTATAAGGGCCGATAAACCGAGGCTTAAACTTAGGAGACGAGACCTTCATAGGAACAAATCGAGAAGACAGCCACACCAGGTCCCCAACACAAAGACGAGGACCAATACGCCGATGACGATTAGTGAACTGTTGAGTCTTCTCCTGGGACAACTTCAGATTGTCCACAACCTGTCCCCAAATCCGATGCATCCTATCAACCACAGCATCCACTCCAGGACAATCCGAAGACTCCAATTGACCGGACGAAAACCGAGGGTGAAACCCTGAATTACAAAAAAATGGAGAAACCAAAGTGGCAGAACTAGCCCGATTGTTAAGGGCAAACTCTGCCAATGGCAAAAAGTCAAGCCAATCATCCTGATCAGCGGACACAAAACACCTCAAGTAAGTCTCCAAGGTCTGATTAGTACGCTCAGTCTGGCCATTAGTCTGAGGATGGAATGCAGACGAAAAAGACAAATCGATACCCATCCTGGCACAGAACGTCCGCCAAAATCTAGACACAAACTGAGTACCCCTGTCAGACACTATATTCTCAGGAATACCATGCAAACGCACCACATTCTGAAAAAATAGAGGAACCAACTCAGAGGAGGAGGGCAATTTGGGTAAAGGTACCAAATGAACCATCTTGGAAAAACGGTCACAAATCACCCAGATGACAGACATCCTACGAGAAACCGGAAGGTCAGAAATAAAGTCCATAGAGATGTGCGTCCAAGGCCTCTTAGGAATAGGCAAGGGCAACAACAACCCACTGGCCCTAGAACAGCAGGGCTTGGCCCGAGCACAAACATCACAAGACTGCACAAACATACGCACATCTCGAGACAAAGAAGGCCACCAGAAGGACCTAGACACCAAATCCCTGGTGCCAAAAATTCCAGGATGACCTGTCAACGCGGAAGAATGAACCTCCGAGATAACTCTACTGGTCCAATCATCAGGGACAAACAGTCTACCAGGCGGACAGCGATCAGGCCTATCCACCTGAAACTCCTGCAAAGAACGCCGCAGGTCTGGGGAGACAGCTGACAATATCACCCCATCCTTCAGGATGCCGGTAGGTTCGGAATCACCAGGCGAGTCAGGCTCAAAACTCCTAGAGAGGGCATCCGCCTTCACATTCTTGGACCCAGGCAGATATGACACCACAAAGTTAAATCGGGAGAAAAACAACGACCAGCGCGCCTGTCTAGGATTCAGACGCCTGGCCGACTCAAGATAAATTAGATTCTTGTGGTCAGTGAGGACCACCACCTGGTGTCTAGCACCCTCAAGCCAATGACGCCACTCCTCAAACGCCCACTTCATGGCCAGAAGTTCCCGATTTCCCACATCATAATTTCGCTCAGCGGGCGAAAACTTTCCGGAGAAAAACGCACATGGTCTCATTACTGAGCAGTCAGGATCTTTCTGCGACAAAACTGCACCTGCTCCGATCTCCGAAGCATCCACCTCAACCTGGAACGGAAGTAACACATCAGGTTGGCGCAACACAGGAGCGGAAGAAAAGCGGCGCTTAAGCTCTTGAAAGGCCTCCACAGCCGCAGAGGACCAATTAGCAACATCAGCACCCTTTTTGGTCAAATCAGTCAAAGGTTTAGCAATGGCAGAAAAACCCGCTATAAATCGGCGATAGAAATTAGCAAAACCCAAGAACTTTTGCAGACTCTTCAAAGAAGTAGGTTGCATCCAATCACAAATAGCCTGGACCTTGACAGGGTCCATCTCCATAGATGAAGGGGAAAAAATATATCCCAAAAAGGAAATTCTCTGAACTCCAAAACTACACTTTGAGCCCTTTACAAAAAGAGAATTAGCTCGCAAAACCTGAAAAACTCTCCTGACCTGTTGAACGTGAGATTCCCAGTCCTCCGAAAAAACAAGAATATCATCCAAATACACAATCATAAACTTATCCAGATATTCACGGAAAATATCGTGCATAAAGGACTGAAAAACGGAAGGGGCATTTGCGAGACCGAAAGGCATTACCAAATACTCAAAATGGCCTTCAGGCGTATTAAATGCGGTCTTCCACTCATCCCCCTGCTTAATCCGCACCAAATTATACGCACCACGTAGATCGATCTTAGTGAACCACTTAGCCCCCTTTATACGAGCAAACAGATCAGTCAGTAAAGGTAACGGGTACTGGTATTTAACTGTAATCTTATTCAAAAGTCGATAGTCGATACAAGGTCTCAATGAACCATCCTTTTTACCTACAAAGAAAAATCCTGCCCCTAGTGGAGACAACGAGGGGCGAATATGACCCTTTTCCAAGGATTCTCTGATATACTCCCGCATAGCAGTATGTTCAGGTACAGACAAATTAAACAAGCGACCCTTAGGAAACTTACTACCGGGGATCAATTCAATAGCGCAGTCACACTCTCTGTGAGGAGGGAGAGAATCAACTTTAGGCTCTTGAAAGACATCATAAAAATCTGACAGAAATGCTGGGATCTCAGAGGGAGTAGATGAAGAAATAGGAACCAAAGGTGCATCCCCATGAATACCCCGACATCCCCAGCTCAACACAGACATAGATTTCCAGTCCAAGACGGGATTATGAATCTGTAACCATGGTAATCCAAGCACTAAGACATCATGTAGGTTATATAATACAAGGAAACGAATAATCTCCTGATGGTCTGGGGTAAGACGCATAGTCACTTGTGTCCAATATTGTGGTTTATTGCTAGCCAAAGGTGTAGAATCAATACCCTTCAGGGGAATAGAAACTTCCAACGGCTCCAAATCAAACCCACAACGCTTGGCAAAGGACCAATCCATGAGACTCAGAGCGGCGCCAGAATCCACATAAGCATTCACAGTCACAGATGATAAGGTACAAATCAATGTCACGGACAAAAGAAATTTTGACTGCAAGGTACCTGTAGAAAAAGATTTATCAACCTTTTTATCAACCTTATTTATACGTTTAGAGCATGCTGATATAACATGAGCTGGATCTCCACAGTAGAAGCACAATCCATTTTTGCGCCTGTAATTTTGACGTTCGCCTCTAGACAAAACACGATCGCATTGCATATGCTCTAATGCCTTTTCAGAGGTCACCGCCATATGGTGCACAGGTTTTTGCTCAGAAGATACCGCCATATGGTGCACAGATTTTTCCTCAGAAGACCCCGCCATATGGTGCACAGATTTGCGCTCCCGCAAACGCCGATCAATCTGGATAGCCAATTTCATGGCATCATTCAGACCTGTAGGCACAGGGAACCCCACCATGACATCCTTCACGGCATCAGAGAGACCTTCTCTGAAATTAGCTGCTAAAGCGCACTCATTCCATTTAGTAAGCACCGACCATTTACGGAATTTCTGGCAGTATATCTCAGCTTCATCTTGCCCTTGGGAAAGAGCTATCAAGGCTTTCTCAGCCAAAATCTCCAAATTAGGTTCTTCATAAAGCAACCCCAAAGCCTGAAAAAACGCATCTACATTTAACAACGCAGGATCTCCTGGCGATAATGCAAATGCCCAACTTTGTGGGTCGCCGCGCAGTAGAGAGATAACAATTTTAACTTGTTGAGTCTGATCACCAGCAGAGTGAGATCTCAGAGACAAAAACAATTTGCAATTTTCTCTGAAACTCAAAAACCGGGATCTGTCTCCGGTAAAGTATTCAGGCAGAGGAATCTTAGGTTCAGACATTGGAGCACGTATAACAAAATCTTGTAGGTTCTGTACTTTTGTCGCAAGGTTATTCAAACCTGCAACTAAACTCTGTGGATCCATGTTTCAAATGGGTGTAACCCAAGCATTCAGAGGTTAAGAGGAGAGGAGAAAAAAAAAAAAAAAAAAGGCTGAAGACTGCAGTTTAAGCAAGGAATACAAATGATCAAACTAAGGTGCACTTTCAAACACAGAAAAAAAAACCTTTTCTTCTCCTTCCTACTTTAGTGCATATTTTAACACATAGATTTTTTATGGGCCGGCCAAACTGTTATGGTTACCCCAATGACCATGGGAAAAAAATACAAAACGGACTAGCTCTCGGGTGATGGAAACTAAGGTCGACCGTGACCTGAACCTGACCCAACACTTACAGTAGCCGGGGGATGTACCTACGATGCCCTAGACACCACGCGCCAGCCGGAGATCTAACTACCCCTATAAGAGGAATATACAGGCCTGCCTTACCTCCAGTGAGGAACCCCAAAAGATGATAGTAGGCCCCCACAGATATTGACGGTGAGTTCAGAGGAAATGACATACGTAGGATGAACAGCAGATTTAGCACAGTGAGGTCCGCTTACTAGATAGCAGAAGGACAGGAAAGAGTTACTTCACGGTCGACCTAAAAATCACTATTCAAAAACACCATCCAGAAATTACTTTAAACTCCAGTGACAACTCATGCCACTGGAGTAGTAATTTTCTGTCCACAAGAGCTTCCAGCACTGAAGAGTCACATTGCAGATAGCTGGACAAAAATAGCAAAACAAGAAACAAAATTCAACTTAGCTGAACTGGGACTTGAGGCAGGTGAATGCAACAGAATGCTACTAGCACATTGCTTGGCCGGCATGTGACTAACAGCCAAGCAGCCTTAAATAGGAAACTCCCCTAGAGGGTGGCGACAGGTAATCAGAGATGGAGGAAGGCACATAAGAGACACTACCATAACAGACCACCGGGGGAGCCCACAAACCGAATTCACAACAGTCTCCGATCCAAGGGCAGAAGGACTTTCTTCCCTCTGCCTGCTCCCGAAATGTGACAATCGAGTTTGATCGAAGCATTTAGGGGGTTAAAGTGTTGTGAGCAGTGCCTGAACGCTCCTGACACTGAGTGTTGGGTGTCCAAAGTCGATAAGTACCATGCAACCTGGACACGTCTAAGGTCAGAAAGGGGTTAAAGACAGTAAAAAAAAAAAAATAAAATATTGCACCATGCTGCAATTGTATGCGACATTAGGATCGCACGCAGCCATAAAGGTCAATGGGTGCATGTAAACCATTGCACTACACTCCGATATCACCCGAGTGGAGTGCGATTCCCACCGACGCTGGCAACAGAGAAGAAATTAATTTCTCTGTCTCCTCTGCAGTTGTGAGAGGATTGGAGCACAGAGCACTCGGATCACGCTCGCAGCAGAGTGTCATTAGCATATCACGTCTGATGCTCTTGCATCGGATGTGATACGCTACTGGGACCCCGGGCGGAGGCTGACTATCAGCTGATCGTGTTCCTGACTGTACTGGTTCATGCACATGACCAGTTACATCGGATGACTGCTATCTGTGGGTTTGACCCATGTGATTCTGTGGGGCTGCCCACATGTCCTAGAGAAAAAAAAACAAAAAAAGTTACAGTATGCATGATTTGCCTCAAAGAATTGGGTGGCCATTCATGTCTATTGATCCGTGGGGAAAAAAAAGTATATGTATTTATTAATAATAATCAGACCGCACTCGGATGATATCTGAGTGCATTCCATTTTTCATGGACTGACATAATGGAAGAGTTAGATAAATGTTTTCTCTCCCCACCTCCGAGAAAATCGAATGACACTCTGATCATTTTTTCTCGGATGGAGAGACAACGGTTGGGTGACCCCATGTTGATCCGGATTCACATATTCGCCATTGTAAACATGCCTGCAATTTCAGAACAAATGAGTGAAGCACTTAGTCATCAGGAGATTGGATTTTTAGACATGCATAATAAACATTGCTATCGATGGCGCAGCGTCTGGTGTAGACAGGACATGTGCTGCTAACATGGCCATCGTTCTCACCCCATCACCGCTTGTCGGCCTGTGGACACGAGCATCGAACTGGCGCTCATTACTGGTCTGACATGGCCATGGATAGGAATACTCATCTCAGCAATTCCTTGCTGCTCCTGTGAAGGAGCTTTCCTAGTCTGGGTAGTCTTGGTTTATTGACTCCAACAAAGACTTAACATATGATTGGCTGCAGCGGTCACATGTTAAGTTGTAGCACTTACCTGTAGAGACCCCGAGAACCAGTGATTAGTGGCAGCGGTCACAAATTATAACTGCAGCTCAGTAGACAGGTTGGTGACATCGGCGGTATGAAAACATCAGCCACAAGAAACAGTGAGGGATTGGTGAGTAAAGGAGGTCGATAGGATCAGCGACTCACCTTCCAGTGCCTCTTTTAATGGTACAAGAAAACGCTGAAACTCCATCTCCTCCATGGCGGACATCACGTCAGTGACGTTCAGGGTCTTTCTCTTCCCCTTCATTGCAAATGTATTGGCGCTGAAGAAAAAAAAAAGAAACCATTAGAAAATTGAGCACGTGCTGATACCAAATCCGCTTTTATACATTTTACTATTTATGTTAGGAGAAAAAGGGAAGATTTAGTTTATGTTCTTACTGGCGAAAATGCTGTGGGGTTTTCTCTTCCAGTGTCCACACCAAGATAAGCATTAGTAGTCTGTTCTGACTATTGGGTTTTTGGCACAGATGTAACTGCGTTTATTTTAATGTATTTGCATTGCAATTGTGCAATTTCATGATTTTTTTTCATGGGTATCAGACTTCACAAACTTTCATCCATTTTGCTTAAACGTTTAAATAGCAGGAAAATAGAGTTTATGTAATGTGGGAGAGAGACTGAAAACATTTACCGTATTTTCCGGCGTACAAGACGACTTTTTAACCCCAGAAAATCTTCTTAAAAGTCGGGGGTCGTCTTGTACGCCGGGAATCGCCTTGTACGCCGGGTGTATATGGTGGGGGGGGGAGTGGTCCTGATGACGACGAGGGGGCGTCTCACAGGAAAGTGAGTATCCCCCATTACCTTATCGTAGCGCTGCAGCATGGGGTCTCTGTGCTGGGAGCGGCGCCTGCTGTGCTGTGGTGCGGCGGCTCCTCTTCTGCAGTGTGGGGCCGCTGGTGCTGTGGGGCGGTGGCGGCGGCGTATCTTCACGCAGTCGGGGTTCCTCCGGCATCTCAAAGCTTGGAAGCCCCGCCGGCAACTCCATCGGTGTAATGCGGTGGCCTCCGGGAAAATGGCCGCTGCTTAGATTCAGATCTCGTGTCCCGAGATTTCGGGACGAGATCTGAATCTGAGCATGCGCAGCCCCCAGCGGCCATTTTCCCGGAGGCCACCGCATTGTACCGATGGAGTTGCCGGCGGGGCCTCCAGGCTTTAATGAGATGCCGGAGGAGCCCCGACTGCATAAAGATACGCCGCCGCCACCCCACAGCACAGAGGCCCCACACTGCAGAAGAGGAGCCGCCGCCCCACAGCACAGCAGCCGCCGCTCCCAGCACAGAGACCCCACGCTGCAGCGCTATGATAAGGTAATGGGGGATACTCACTTTCCTGTGAGACGCCCCCTCGTCGTCATCAGGATCACTCCCCCCCCCCCCAAAAGGCACATATTCACCGGCCCTATAAGACGACATAGGGTGTATAAGAAGACCCCCGACTTTTAAGAAGATTTTATTTTTTAACTGGTAAAGTTGGGGGGTCGTCTTATACGCCCAGTCGTCTTATACGCCGGAAAATACGGTAGGTTTTTTTTTTTTTTTTACAGGTTTTAATATTTTTGCAATTATTTATTTATGGGACGTGAACCTGCAGTTGCTTATACTGTATAGCTGACAACATCTGATGTATCTCAGCTTCATGTGCTAACATGGCAGACACGGGGGCTTTATGTTGGCTACCGGCTGCCATGGCAACCCATTGGCACCTCGTGATCGCCTTGCCCAAGGGGCCAATAGCTGACAGAATCAATGACTGCCCGCTTTGTTATCCGTTAAATGCCGCTGTCATGTTTGAGATTTAACCTGCCACAATCTGCGGTGACTTTCAGACGTCCGCTGTGTAGCACCTATACTTGCACAGTATGGAGCGAGCATCTATGTAGATGCCACGGTCGCCACAGACTGCAGCGTGTCAGAGGTTAAACAATCCCTAGTCCCAACTGCTGCAGATCCATCAGAGGCTCCTGCTGACAGATTCAGGGACGTACATGGTGCTAGATGTCTCTTCAGAAAGATGGAGGACTAGAACTGTAGTGCCACCTATAGGAACTAGCAATCCTAGAAGTCAATATCGGCATTCATTGTGCTAAAGGCATTAATGAATTATGACGGTTATAACACAGCGCGCACTCACCAGGATGTGGCGTACAGCACGAAGACACTGGCGGCCCGGGCGATCGCACTGCGCGCTTCCTTCGACAAGTTAACCCCTTCTGGGAGCTGAGGAGAAAGAAAAAAAAAAATAGAAGAATAGGGATGAGGGGAGAGGAGATGTCACTCAAAAGGGGAGGGGGAGACGCAGTGCAGGGGGGAGAGATGCGGCTCAAACGGGGGGTAGACATGGCACAAGGAGGGGAGGGGGCAATGCAGCCAAGGTGTGGAGAGATGCAGCTCAAGAAGGGGGAGGGGAGAAGCGTCATAGGGAACGAGGGGAGCGGCGCAGGGAGGGAGAGATGCAGCTCAAGAAGGGAGAAGCGGCGTAGGGAAGGAGGGGAGAGGCGCAGGGCGGGAGAGATGCAGCTCAAGAAGGGGGAGGGGAGAAGCGGCGTAGGGAAGGAGGGGAGCAGACAAGAAGGGGGCAGGGGAGAAGCAGCGTAGGGAAGGAGGGGAGCGGCACAGGGAGGGAGAGATGCGGCTCAAGAAGGGGGAGGGGAGAAGCGGCGTAGGGAAGGAGGGGAGCAGACAAGAAGGGGGCAGGGGAGAAGCAGCGTAGGGAAGGAGGGGAGCGGCACAGGGAGGGAGAGATGCGGCTCAAGAAGGGGGAGGGGAGAAGCGGCGTAGGGAAGGAGGGGAGCAGACAAGAAGGGGGCAGGGAAGAAGCAGCGTAGGGAAGGAGAGATACGGCTCAAAGGGGGGGGATAGACATGGCGCAAGGATGGGAGAGATGTGGCCCTAAAAGGGGGCAGGGTAGAAGCGGCGCAGGGAGGGAGAGATGCGGCTCAAGAAGGGGGCAGGGGAGAAGCGGCGTAGGGAAGGAGGAGAGCGGCACAGGGAGGGAGAGATGCGGCTCAAGAAGGGGGCAGGGGAGAAGCGGCGTAGGGAAGGAGGGGAGCGGCACAGGGAGGGAGAGATGCGGCTCAAGAAGGGGGCAGGGGAGAAGCGGCGTAGGGAAGGAGGGGAGCGGCACAGGGAGGGAGAGATGCGGCTCAAGAAGGGGGCAGGGGAGAAGCGGCGTAGGGAAGGAGGGGAGCGGCACAGGGAGGGAGAGATGCGGCTCAAGAAGGGGACAGGGGAGAAGCGGCGTAGGGAAGGAGGGGAGCGGCACAGGGAGGGAGAGATGCGGCTCAAGAAGGGGGCAGGGGAGAAGCGGCGTAGGGAAGGAGGGGAGCGGCACAGGGAGGGAGAGATGCGAAGAAGCGTAGGGAAGGAGGGGAGTGGCGCAGGGAGGGAGAGATACGGCTCAAAGGGGGGGATAGACATGGCGCAAGGATGGGAGAGATGTGGCTCTAAAAGGGGGCAGGGTAGAAGCGGCGCAGGGAGGGAGGGGAGCGGCGCAGGGAGGCAGAGATGCGGCTCAAGAAGGGGGCAGGGGAGAAGCGGCGTAGGGAAGGAGGGGAGCGGCGCAGCGAGGGAGAGATGTGGCTCAAGGGGAGGTAGACACGGCGCAAGGAGGCGAGAGATGCGGCTCAAGAAGGGGGAGGGGAGAAGCGGCGCAGGGAGGGGATGGAAGGGAAGTGGCGCAGGGAGGGGGGAAGAGGGAGACAGTGTACATGGAGGGGGGTGCAACTCAAGGAGTGGGGAGACGGTGAGACTTACGGCTTCTTTAATGATCCGTGTGATGACGGCGTTGGGCAGATTCAGGTCCTCCGGTCTCTCCGCCATCTTGTCCGGCGCGATCTACAGGAACAGACAAGTTACTCATCTTACACACTTTCCTCTGATTCTCCTGCACAATGTTTATTTCCTACAACCTTCAATTTTCTTTCTTATTCAGTAAGCAGCCATACAATGACGCCATATTATCATTATTATGTCCACACTTACTCAGACTGCTCAATGCTGCTACAAGTCTCAGCATGTACATAAGAAGGTGTGCTGGGAGCTGTAGTTCCTGACAGTCACCACAGTGCAGGTAATACATATAATTCGGTTCCCGCCAACCTAGACGCTAAGCAGCTTCCGTACATCACGTGTTCTGCAGGCCACGCCCCATTGAAGCAGGAAAAAAATGCGTTTCACCTCAGCGTCTCCTTCGTCACGTTACGTGACATTCCACGCCTCCGGACAGGACAGCCAATAGGCATGAATGAGGCGGAGTTTACAGAGAAGGCGTGGTGGCGTTTTCTGTTGCCGTGGTGCCCTGGGCCCGGTAAGTTGTTAATGATTATGGAGATTTTGGTGGGGTCCTCAGTAGTGTTTGAGGGGATATCATCTGTGCAGAGCTTGCTGGGGTTTGTAGTCCTAATGACAGACATTACATCGCATGTGTTCTGTGTCAATAAAGCTTTGTAACTGCTTTCAGATTAGAGAAACTATGTGTTACTCAAAGTAACTAATCAGCGTTCAGCTTTTGTATGTTAAACTGCTCTGGCAAAATGAAAGCTGCTTTCTGATTGGTTGCCGCTATAGACAACCAGCAGATTTTTTCTCTCCACACTCTGCCCTTCTCTACATGGCACAGGCGACACTGCTGGTGCGGTGCGGGCTCAGCTCCTGGCGCTGTGCAGATGATGGCGCTGTGCAGATGATGGCGCTGTGCAGATGATGGCGCTGTGTGTGTTTCAGGCCTGAGGCGATATAATGAGAGCTGCACATGGAGCTGGATGAGACTGTGTGTAACAGAGCGGTGTGTCAGCACCCGCAGTGCTGGGTGACCCTGCGCAGGATAGAACAGGGCCATCCACGCCACCGGCTGCCCCCGCCTGTCTCCAGACATCACCCCCGAGATGGCGGTACAGTATATACTGACTCCCCGGAGTTACAGCCTATGTATCTGTCTGTGGTCATTCCTTCCTGATGTTTATCCCACAGGTGGGCTCCCAACCCTCAGTGTGACCACCCTACCGAGCGACCGGACCCTGCCAGATGGGGGAGTGATGGAGGGGTACAGAGGAGGTGCCCCCGCTACACCGACCATGCATGCCAGCACCGCCTCCTGCAGGTGAGTCCAGGAACAGCACTCGTCCATCCGTATGTGCCCCCAAAATCCACCTGTGGGGGCTTCTCTGTCCTCCATCCATAGACATTAATATGGAGTCGCCCCTCTGCAGATATAACAGCACCCGCTCTTCTGGGAAGGATTTCTATAAGATTTTGGAGGTGTCTGTGGGAATTTGTGCCCCTTCATCCAGAAAAGCATTTGTGAGGTCAGACTCTGATGTTGGGGGAGGCCGGGCTCACAATCTCCATTGTATGTGTTGGATGGAGTTGAGGTCTGGTCATGTTATTCCACCAAACTCCCCCTCCATGTCTGTATGGAGCGTGTGCACTGGGCACAGTCATGGGGAACAGTAAAGGCCATCAGAAGCCAGACAGAGAAGTGTGATCCATCGCTGCACAGAGCACATTTCCTCCAGACGCTCCATATTGTGCTTGGTGATGTACGGCTGCTCAGCCATGAAGCTCCTGGGGAGGACCTTGGGATCAGATATTATACATCAGGGACAATGAGACTGAAAGAGGAACTGGAATTTGGTGATTATGACGTGCAGCCCAGGACTTTTCTTCACATAATATATGTATCACTTTATGTTTTCCATCTTTGTGTTCTCAGTATGGAGAAAATCTTCTTCCCGGGTGTAAACTCCTTCAAGGAAATCATAGCACCTCCTCGGGGGTCTGGATCCTCCCTCTCCTTCCGGAAGCTACAAAAGGTAAAAAGATGGTGGCACTTCTGCTTCTCACCATCCCCACGCTGTGACTTTCCCTCTGGTAGTTGTTCAGGATCTAGGTAGTGATTACTACTACAACCTACAACATGGGCACCGGTATATTACGACCAATTGACAGGTTCTTATTCTGGGGTTGCTGCTCTCCAGGAATGACTAGTAAATGGTGAACCCTACCAACAGTGTATTGTGTGTTTTGAGGTGGAGATCCTCCATCCCTCCTTTCAGGATACAAGGAGCAGAGATGTGACCATGGTGTGGGTGCCAAATCCCCAGAACAACCCCCTGAAAACACAAGACAGGTGGGTATGCAGTGCCCTGCTGTGGAGCGATATCGGAACTTACTGCAGTCACCCCCAGATCAACAGGATCTGAGCAACGTATAGGTAGATGGAAACAGATATTTGTCCATTTTCTTTTTAGAGAAAAACCTCTTAAAGTTTGGATCAAAGATTTGTCACTTACTGACCAATTTGGAGGGATGAAAAGAGAAAAGGGAAATCCAGCACCAGTGAGTGACATCATGTGATAAAGCGCTATACAATCCAGACTCTTCAACAGAAAGCATCCTGCAAAAGAGAGAGAAGAGTGTACATAGGGAGCAGTATTATAGTAGTTATATTATTGTACATAGGGAGCATTATATTATATTATAGTAGTTATATTCTTGTACATAGGGAGCAGTATTATAGTAGTTATATTATTGTACATAGGGAGCATTATATTATAGTAGTTATATTCTCGTACATAGGGAGCAGTATTATAGTAGTTATATTCCTGTACATAGTAGTTATATTCTTGCACATAGGGAGCAGTATTATAGTAGTTATATTCTTGTACATAGGAGCAGTATTATAGTAGTTATATTCTCGTACATAGGGAGCAGTATTATAGTAGTTATTTTATTGTACCTAGGAGCAGTATTATAGTAGTTATATTCTTGTACATAGGAGCTGTATTATAGTAGTTATATTCTTGTACTTAGGAGCAGTATTATAGTAGTTATATTATTGTACCTAGGAGCAGTATTATAGTAGTTATATTCTTGTACCTAGGAGCTGTATTATAGTAGTTATATTCTTGTACCTAGGAGCAGTATTATAGTAGTTATATTCTTGTACATAGGGGGCAGTATTATAGTAGTTATATTCTTGTACCTAGGAGCAGTATTATAGTAGTTATATTCTTGTACCTAGGAGCAGTATTATAGTAGTTATATTCTTGTACCTAGGAGCAGTATTATAGTAGTTATATTCTTGTACCTAGGAGCTGTATTATAGTAGTTATATTCTTGTACCTAGGAGCAGTATTATAGTAGTTATATTCTTGTACCTAGGAGCAGTATTATAGTAGTTATATTCTTGTACCTAGGAGCAGTATTATAGTAGTTATATTCTTGTACCTAGGAGCAGTATTATAGTAGTTATATTATTGTACCTAGGAGCGGTATTATAGTAGTTATATTCTTGCACATTGGGGGCAGTATTATAGTAGTTATATTCTTGTACATTGGGGCAGTATTATAATAATCATCTTTATTTTAGTACTTATATTTCTTTTTTCAGACCATAAATAAAAAAAAGAAGAAGCCCCCTATTGGTGGTTGTCCTCTCAAACTCACACTGGTTGGATCTTTACCATTGCCTCATACAAAGAACTTAATGGCGGCACAGTAGGACTATTTAATTGCTTTCTTCTTTAATTGCGAAGTCCTTCTCCTGATGAAGGAACTGCCGATTCATTATTTGCTTGTCTTTTACCTTTCTACCTTAATATCTTGCAGTTGCCTTTTCAGGGATGCACAAGAACAGACTGAGGAAGCTGTAAAGTGCCGGAGAAGACCACATCAGCATTGGCCGGACATGGACTCTCCACCTTCTCCATTGCTTACTGGGATGATAGTGGAGAATCGGCGGGTCGTCCTGCATGATGCCAGAGAGAAATGCCCAGTTATAACCCACACGGGCCCAGTGTACAGAATGGACCAGCAGGTGGGCTTTACATTAGTATAAATCTACCCTCGGTTTTGTAGTTGATCCTTTTCTCCCTGTTGTCAGCCATTTCACACTGATGTGAACTCTTTCAGCAGTCGGCAGCACTAAATAATATGAGTAACTTGGAGGTAGACTTAGACAGTATCAGGAACCAGTATTACCTATGGAAGAAGTATATTCACCTTGGAGGTCCCAATCGCCGGATCAAACCTCCAGGTAAATTGGGATGTATTCACTAGTTTATTTATCTAATGGTCATCAGACTACCGGTGTGGTATGTGATTGTAATATCTAATAAATGTGTGAGGAGTCAGACCCCAGTCACCATTTGGGGTGGAGCGCAAGCGTCTTGTTTACAGTCACTCTTTTATACTAATGGAACGCTTCCTCACCTGCCGTTACACCCCCATCTATCACACATAATACAGACATCTAAAACTTACTTCCCAGATATTACTGTCCTTAAACATGCTGCAATCCAGCATCCACATAATCCTGCCATGTAGTGTCCAAATATTACTACCGTATTGTGCCTATGTAAGACTCCTTCAAGTGCTTGTTCAATACTTTTATTCAATGCCCATATACGGTAATAATGCAATGCTGCACTTACATAATACTGTCATCCAATATTCATACAAAGCAGTCATCCAGAATTCATTTAATACTGCCATCCAGTACCAATAAAATACTGTCTAACAACTTGCTTCAATTTAGCACCCACATGTTACTCCCATAAGATGCCTACTTAAGATGCCATATTGTGCTTACATAACAGATCCATACTTTGCTCATAGTTCTGCCATCTAATATACAAGGTACATTCACCCAGAACTCACATAATACTGCCATACTGTGCTTACATATTACTTTCTTACAGCTTGCTTCAATCCAGCACGCACATATTACCGCCTTAGGGTGCCAAAGTAACTCTGCTATTATTGCTTAGTGATTTAATATTAAAGGGGGTGTTTACTACTTGGACAGCCCCTCCTCATCTTCATGTGTGCCCCTGTTAATAGAAACACCTATACGCCCCCTCCTGTGCTGGTGCCGTTCCAGCGGAGTTTCCCTTTGCGGTCCCGGGACTCCTGTGCGGTTGTTATGACACATGAGCCCTGCACCGATCAGCGCTGGGGTCACTCTCCCCGCCTTCGGACGTAAAGAACATCAGTGGGAAGTCCGGGCTGCAGCTGATCTCTCACTTCCTCTTGATGTTCGATTTGCTTGAAGGCGGAGGCAGTGACGCCGGCGTTGATTGGGCACAGGGCTCATGTGACATAACAACCGAACGAGAGCCCCGGGACCGTGATTGCCGACACCGCTGGAACGGCACCGGCACGGGAGGTATAGTGAGTATAGGTGCTTTTATTTTAACAGGAGCAAACATGAGGAATGAGAAGGGGTTGTTCAAGCAGTGGACACCCCCTTTAATGATCTCATAGATACAAATGTTGGGAGAGAAGATAGTTTGTATAGCACCCCATGTGCTGTGATACTTTAGTTTCTTGCGGAGAACAGATACTTATTATTTATGCACTTTTTTTATTTTCAGATCACAGAACGAGCAAAACACGAAGATCATATAAGTCAGTGGCCCCTGATCACCTCGGCCACATAGGACTGTTCCCTTATGACCGCGGATCTGCCCTCAGTTACTACAAGTCTCAAGCCTTAGTGACCCCCACAGGTGCTTACATAACATTGCCACCCAGTGCCTACATAAGACTGTCATCCACTGCTATCCAGTGCCCACAAACAGTAAGACTACCATCTAATCACCATATACCACTGCCATCCAGTGCCCACATAACACTACCATTCAGTGCCATCTAAGCTAACACAATACTTCCATCCAGTGGCCTCATAATACCGCCATTCGGTGTCTGAATAATACCGCCATACAGTGTTTACATGACACTGCCATACAAATGGCCTTCACCATGACAACACTGAGTGGTTGCCGTGTACTCCATGTATGGGTCGGACGTTGCATTCATTTCTGTTATGTGCTCCGCAGGGTCTTTGGTTTCCGATACAACAAGGTCACAAGAGTCCGAGAGCAGAAATTCTCCTTCTCTAGCTGGACTTTCACAGAGGTCCTGGACAGATGAAGAATCCTCTAAAGCCGTGAGTGGCCGGACATGATGATGTAGGATATAGACATTAGGCATTTGGCAGGAGATTCAGGAAATTTACTTTGCATTTGCTGATTATCTGATGTTCATGGCTTCTCTAAAAGGTGGAGAATCTTTGAGGGGCTTTCAGATTCTTCTGTATTTGTCATTGACCTTGTTATTCTTTCAGCCAGCAGACATGAATGCCAGAAAGCGAGCCCAAAAGGAAATCCCAGGGGAGAGAAAGGAAGAGACGCAGCCAGCAGAACCGCCACAGGCCATGCGTATGGCTCCAGAACGTCCAGGTCAGTCAACATTTACTGTGGTAAAATGACACACATAAGGCCAGAATCACACTAAACGAATAAAAAATCAGTCCGATTCTCATTGACGAGAGTCTCACCAGTGTCGTGCAAGTGTCATGCATTTTTTATGCGAGTTTGATCCGATTTTTCACAGCTAGCATCCGATTTACATCCGAATGCAGTGGAATTGCTATCCAATTGCAACATGAGCTTTTACATAGAGTAATTCTCTGTCATTTACACATCATTTTCAAAGGAAATATTCTTCAAAGCACAGATAGATAGATAGATAGATAGATAGATAGATAGAAGTAAAAAACCTGCAATTCAGCAGCCGCGCAGTGTAAAAGCACAGTAGGACCCAACAGAAAAGAAGAGATGGATTACATACAGTACATACACATAGAATAGATAGATATATAGATGTCAGTGACAAATACAATTAGTACAGTGTGTGTGCAGCTTACTGTACATGTATTTAATTATTAAAAGATTTTTTTCCTGAAAAAAAAAAAAATGGCGTGGGCTCTCTCGTAATTTTCTTAACCAGCAGAGGGAAAGCCGATAGCTGGAGGACAATGTTTATAGCCTGGCATGGGGTAATACCCCTGGATCTTTCCAGGCTATTAATATCAGCTCACAACTGTATACTTAGCCTTTACTGGCTATTATTATGGGGAACCCTCCAAAAATATGACAACTGGTCTAGTTCTGCTACATCTAGATGATAGGCTGCATGATTACATGATGCGACCATACAGTCTGACATCCAGCAGAGACACTGAGCAGCATCTGATACCGTTAGAAATTTTTCCACGGCACTTGCAATGACGTCAGTTAGGTGAAGTGGGTTCATTGGCCGTGAACTCCCAGGACCTTTGTGACGACACCACGAGCATGAGAAATTTCTCACGCTCGTGGTGGCATCAGACAGGTTATAGGAGTATGCTGCTACACACTGAGCTGCGTCTGAGGGTCTCTGCTGTATGACAGGCTTTATGGTCAAGCAGAGCTAGACACGTCGTGGGACAAATGGATCATCATGTTCTCTGCAGACAGGTGAGAAATATTGTTGTTTGTTATTTTAATTCTTTTGCAGGGGACAATGGCGTCACTGGAATGGGCGATGTCGTAATTATGGATTAGTTAGGATTTATTAAAGGAGTCTGTGTCATTCTTTCAATTAAAGGACTTTATTCTGTGTGTGTTTTTATACAATATGACTATGGGGTTAGTATGTGGGGTGTCTTATTGACGCCTCTCCATTACTAACCTCAGAGCTTGATGTCACCTGACAATACAAAGGTGTCATCAACCCCTCCAACTATCACCCCACTTTCCACCTCATCAGGGCAAGTGAGAAAAGCGAGGCTAAGTGCCAGAATTGGCACATCTTATAGATGTGCCTTTTCTGGGCAGCTGAGAGCTAGGGGGGGTAGTATCCATGGCCCCTTCCTAGGCTACTAATATTAGACCGCAGCTGCCTGCCTAGCCTTTGCTGGTTATGAATTATAGGGGGACCCTACATCATTTTTTTTTTTTTTTTTTTTTGGGGGGGGGTCCCCATTTAATAGCCAGTCAATGCTAAGTACACAGTTGTGAGCTGATATTAATAGCCTGGGAAGTTCCATGGGTGATACCCCTTTCCCAGGCTATAAAAATTGTCCGTCATCCGTCGTCTTTCCCTCTGCTGGTAAAGAAAATTACGCGGGAGCCCACGCCATTTTTTTTTTCAGAAAAATAGTCTGGTAATAAATGTACAGTAAGCCTCACACACACTGTAATAATTGTCACTGACATCTATATATCTATCTATTCTATGTGTTTATACTGTATGCAATCCATCTATTATATCCTGTTTACTGTGCGCAGCTGCTTTTATTCTAATATATATATATATATATATATATATATATATATATATATATATATATATATATATATATATATACACACATACATATACATATACACACACAGTATATTTATAGCAAATCGGGCACACCCACTTAATATGGGTGCTCAAATAGGAATCCACCCCAAGATATTTATGGTATAACAAATTTGGCACTCCTGATAATGATGCAAAAATAATTTATTTCATGTAGCAACAACTCTGTTGCAAAAAAAACGACGTTTCAGCCACAAATGGCCTTCTTCAGAACAGAGAGTGGCAAGGAGTGTGAATGGCTGGAGAAGCGCTTCTTTCCTATGCACCATGATGCCATTCTTCTGCGCTGTTTCTACATTCATTTGGCCTGCATGATCTAATGCTGTGTGACTCCAGCCATTCACACTCCTTGCCACACTCTGTTCTGAAGAAGGCCGTTTGTGGCCGAAATGTCAATTTATTGCAACAGAGGTGTTGCTACATGGAATAAATTATTTTTGTATCATTATCTGGAGTGCCAAATTTCTTATACTATATACAGTACAGATCAAAAGTTTGGACACACCTTCTCATTAAAAGATTTTTCTGTATTTTCATGACTATGAAAATTGTAAATTCACACTGAAGGCATCAAAACTATGAATTAACACATGTGGAATTATATACTTAACAAAAAAGTGTGAAACAACTGAAATTATGTCTTATATTCTAGGTTCTTCAAAGTAGCCACCTTTTGCTTTGATGACTGCTTTGCACACTCTTGGCATTCTCTTGATGAGTTTCAAGAGGTAGTCACCGGAAATGGTTTTCACTTCACAGTTATTCCATTATTAATCTGGCTTAATGTCACCTTACAATAGCAAGGTGGCATTAACCCTTCATTACCCCATAGCCCACCGCTACACGGGAGTGGGAAGAGAGTGGCCAAGTGCCAGAATAGGCGCATCTTCCAGATGTGCCTTTTCTGGGGTGGCTGGGGGCAGATGTTTGTAGCCAGGGGGGGCCAATAACCATGGACCCTCTCCTGGCTATTAATATCTGCCCTCAGTCACTGGCTTTACTACTCTGGCGGAGAAAATTGCGCGGGAGCCCACGCCAATTTTTTCCGCGATTTAACCCTTAAATTTAATAGCTACAGCGCCGAAATTTTGCACATACACACTACTAACATTAGTAGTGTGGAATATGCAAAAAAAAGGGGATATGACCTGGTTTACTGTACGTAAACCATGTCTCATATCCTGTCGGGTTTGGGAAGGAGAAATGAGAAGCCGGCAATTGAATTACCGACTTTTCTCTAACACCGCTGCGTATTTCTCGCAATGCACACGCATGGTCCGTGTGTAATCCGATTTTTTCTCGCCCCCATAGACTTTCATTGGCGAGTCTCGGCCGAGATACGCTGACAATCGCAGCATGCTGCGATTTCCCTCGGATCCTGAATACGGTGGAGAAAATATCGGATGATGGGAGCTGCACCATAGGTTAACATTGGGCCGAGTGCTATGCGATTTTTTAGCGCATAGCACTTGTCCGTATTACGGTCTAGTGTGACCCCGGCCTTAAGAGGAGACTTTGTGCAGCAGGCCTTCATGGTAAAATAGCTACTATGAAACCACTGCTAAGGACAGGCAACAAGCAGAAGAGACTTGTCTGGGCTAAAGAACACAAGGAATGGACATTAGACCAGTGGAAATCTGTGCTTTGGTCTGACGAGTCCAAATTTGAGATCTTTGGTTCCAACCACCATGTCTTTGTGCGACGCAGAAAAGGTGAACGGATGGACTCTACATGCCTGGTTCCCACCGTGAAGCATGGAGGAGGAGGAGGTGTGATGGTGTGGGGGTGCTTTGCTGGTGACACTGTTGGGGATTTATTCAAAATTGAAGTCATACTGAACCAGCATGGCTACCACAGCATCTTGCAGCGGCATGCTATTCCATCCAGTTTGCATTTAGTTGGACCATCATTTATTTTTCAACAGGACAATGACCCCAAACACACCTCCAGGCAGTGTAAGGGCTATTTGACCAAGAAGGAGAGTGATGGGGTGCTACGCCAGATGGTTTTGGTTGAGCTGGACCGCAGAATGAAGGCAAAAGGGCCAACAAGTGCTAAGCATCTCTGGGAACTCCTTCAAGATTGTTGGAAGATCATTCCCGGTGACTGCCTCTTGAAGCTCATCAAGAGAATGCCAAGAGTGTGCAAAGCAGTCATCAAAGCAAAAGGTGGCTACTTTGAAGAACCTAGAATATAAGACATAATTTCAGTTGTTTCACCCTTTTTTGTTAAGTATATAATTCCACATGTGTTAATTCATAGTTTTGATGCCTTCAGTGTGAATTTACAATTTTCATAGTCATGAAAATACAGAAAAATCTTTTAATGAGAAGGTGTGTCCAAACTTTTGATCTGTACTGTATATGACACTGACATCGTTATATCTATCTATTCTAGTCCAACCCGTCATTCTGTGATTTTACTGTACACAGCAGATGAATTGCCAGCTTTTCAAAGGCAATCTGTGTGTAAAAATTGGACAGCACTGCTGTGCGATTTTTTTTCTCGCACCCATTGACTTGCATTGGCGAGTCTCGGACGATATACATGTACAATCGCAGCATGCTGCGATTTTACACACATGCCAAATACGCCTGAGAAAAAATACGGTGATCTGAGCTGCCCCATAGAGTAACACTGGGCCGTGTGCTATGCGATGTTTTATCGCATAGCACTCGGACGTATTGTATGGTAGTGTGATTCCGGCCTAATACTGCAATACTGAGATCACATAATACTGCTATACATAGCTCACATAATGCTGCCATACAGTGCTCACGTAATACTGCAGCACAATGCTCATATAATACAGCCATACTGAGATCACATAATACTGCCATTCATTGCTCACAAGACAGCCATACAGTGCTTACATAATACTGCCGTACATAATACTGCCTTACAGTGCTCACATAATACTGCAGCACAATGCTCATATAATACAGTCATACTGAGATCACATAATACTGCCGTATATTGCTCACAAAAGACAGCCATACAGTGCTCCCATAATACAGCCATACAGTGTTCACATAATGCCGTACATAATACTGACTTACAGTGCACACATAACACTGCAGCACACACAATACTCATATAATACAGCCATACAGTGCTCACATAATACTGTAATACAGAGATCACATAATATTGTCTTACAGTGCTCACATAATACTGCAGCACAATGCTCATATAATACTGCAATACTGAGATCACATAATACTGCGGTACATTGCTCAGAAAAGACAGTCATACAGTACTCATATAATATAGCCATATTGTGCTCACATAATACTGCAGCACAATGCTCATATAATACAGTCATACAGTGTTCGCATAATACTGCAGCACAATGCTCACATAATATTGTCACCTGCTTGGTACTTGGTTAACACTGCCATAAAGTTAGCTACTGTCCATATAATGCTAACATATAGTGCTCACATAATACTGCCATCCAATATCCACATAATACAGTCATTCAAAACCCACATAATACTGCAACTCAGTGCCCCCATAAGTCAACTAGAATATAAAGCAGCACAGTGCCTACATAATATGGCATACTGCAATCAGAATCCACATTTAATACTGCAATATGGTTCCTACTGAACACTGCTGAGTGCTCATATAATACTGTCATACAGCGCCACATAACGCTGTCGTCCAGCATGCTGCAATCTGGCACCCACATAATACTGCCATACGGTTCCTGGGTTGGTCCAATCTCAGTTGTTCCTGACTGAGATGGAAGTATTAGCTGGAGGGGCCCCAGGAACAGCAGCGCTCGTCTCTCCCCAGGGCCCCACTATCTTTGATCCTGGCTGGGCTGCTGTGATTTCTCTCAATATACCCTGTGTCCATGGCACAATGTTTTTGTTTTTCTATACACAGATCAAGAAAAGAAAGACGTCCCTGGAGACGACGAATCCACAAGAGTCAAACTATCACCTGACGCTGCCGAATCTACAGCCGAAAGTACTGCTGTCCATGAAAATCCAGAGCAGAGAAGGTCCTCCCCACAACCCAATCCGCCTCCCCCCACCCCAATGTATTAAGAGGCTGCTGGAGCACCTTAGTACGCCATGCGATGGCTCAGGGTAATACCGCCACACTCGAGCAACGCTGAACATAGTGCCGTCAGATACACCAGGTATTGCAGGTGTGCAGTCTCTATATCAGTGATCTCCAGCTGATGGAAAAACTACTACTCCCAGAATGCTAGGAGTTTTAGTTATGCACCAGCTAAAAAGCCGCAGCTGCAGATCATTGCTCCATGACTCACTAGGCTTATAGACATTTCTTATAATGAACACCAGGGGGCAGCACAGCATGAGATTACAGCATGTAGCGGCAAGAAGGGGCATGATACATTCAGAAAAGGCGGTCCGCCCATTATAACTTCCCCACTAACCCAGATCCGTCAGTAGTGCCAACATGTATTTCAAATAGGCTAACACCCTTAAAGGGGTTGTGCCACGTTAGCACCGATCCACAGGAAAATGGGTAACATGCTGATATGTGGGAAGGGGACCCCCACCGATCCTAAGAACTGGGGGCATTGCCATGCAATGGAGATAGCCGATTGTCAATGATGACTAGAGGAAAGCTGGGTGGCATTATATGCGGGCATCCTACGCCACATTGGTCACATTAATCTTGTCAAGGAGACCGGAAATAAATCCAGATTTTCCTGAACTGCACATCACCTTTCTGTAATTATTACACCCGCCTATTACCGCGGCTGCTGGCCGACCTGAGACGTGAATCCCTTCATAATCACCCGCTGTGCCAACATGTCTGCCAGGGAGCGCTGACTGTAGAGGAAGCAATTTGCCTACGCACAAGGGACTTCCTCCAGGGGATTATAAGGCACCTGCTGCCACTCACAGCTCCTTCTTGTGGCCGTCCGTGTACGACTGTCAGGAGGCGTCCCACCAGCTGTCAGACCCCCATCAGCGATACATCGTACATTATCCTTTGTCATTTTACATTAAATAATATGAGTGACTCCACCGGCGCCGGACAGTATGGACGACGCTCTTCTTGGTCCGGGAGACCACGTGCTATCACATAGGTTTATGCAATGTATCTGTCACATACCGCACGGTGCGTGCAAAAACTGTGCAGTGGAGAAACCAGATTCGGTGACGTCACCCCCACCCTCCCCATTATTACTATTTATTATTATTATTATTATTATTATTATTATAGTGCCATTTATTCCATGGAGCTTTACAACTCCAATGTAAAGAACCATTGACATTAGGGTCATCCACAGAGAATATCCAAACTGTGGCTCCCCGGCTGCTGGGTAACTATAACTCCCAGCTTGGTGATCTCCACTCAAATGAACTGGGCTAAACTGCGACACCAGAAACAACCCTTGTACAGGAGCGGCGCTGATGACATGGGTCCTCATTACTGAGCAGTGGAGCTGTATGCTACTGGTGAGTCCGATGTTAGCAGAGGATAGTACTGGTGGAGGGCTCAGGTGTCATGTCGCTGGGCCCCCTACAAAGCCGCCGAAAGATGCTAAAATTACACACATATAACTGCCAGAAACTAATCTACTCACATCCCCCCCTCTGTCTGATAGCAACGCAACAGAGCCGGCTCTGCTCATCCTTACTGACCTCAGGTCAGAACAACGGGACCCTGTACTGCACCTCATAGGCCACAACACAAGTGTCACTGCTCTGCACCACGGGGTGCCAGTGTCCTACACCACGACTATCAGCGTTATTATCCTGTACCCCGAGTGTCAGCGTCATTATCCTGTACCCCGAGTGTCAGTGTCATTATCCTGTACCCCGAGTGTCAGCGTCATTATCCTGTACCCCGATGGTCAGCGTCATTATCCTGTACCCCGAGTGTCAGCGTCATTATCCTGTACCCCGAGTGTCAGCGTCATTATCCTGTACCCCGAGTGTCAGTGTCATTATCCTGTACCCCAAATGTCTGCGTCATTCTCCTGTACCCCAAATGTCAGCGTCATTATCCTGTACCCCGAGTGTCAGCGTCATTATCCTGTACCCCAAGTGTCAGTGTCATTATCCTGTACCCCGAGTGTCAGCGTCATTATCCTGTACCCCAAGTGTCAGTGTCATTATCCTGTACCCCGAGTGTCAGCGTTATTATCCTGTCCCCCGAGTGTCAGTGTCATTATCCTGTACCCCAAGTGTCAGTGTCATTATCCTGTACCCCGAGTGTCAGCATTATTATCCTGTATCCCGTGTGTCAGCGTCATTATCCTGTACCCCGAGTGTCAGCGTCATTACCCTGTACCCCGAGTATCAGCATTATTATCCTGTATCCCGTGTGTCAGCGTCATTATCCTGTACCCCGAGTATCAGCGTTATTATCCTGTACCCAGAGTGTCAGTGTCATTATCCTGTACCCCGAGTGTCAGCGTTATTATCCTGTACCCCGAGTGTCAGCGTCATTATCCTGTACCCCGAGTGTCAGTGTCATTATCCTGTACCCCGAGTGTCAGCGTCATTATCCTGTACCCCGATGGTCAGCGTCATTATCCTGTACCCCGAGTGTCAGCGTCATTATCCTGTACCCCGAGTGTCAGCGTCATTATCCTGTACCCCGAGTGTCAGTGTCATTATCCTGTACCCCAAATGTCTGCGTCATTCTCCTGTACCCCAAATGTCAGCGTCATTATCCTGTACCCCGAGTGTCAGCGTCATTATCCTGTACCCCAAGTGTCAGTGTCATTATCCTGTACCCCGAGTGTCAGCGTCATTATCCTGTACCCCAAGTGTCAGTGTCATTATCCTGTACCCCGAGTGTCAGCGTTATTATCCTGTACCCCGAGTGTCAGCGTCATTACCCTGTACCCCGAGTATCAGCGTTATTATCCTGTACCCAGAGTGTCAGTGTCATTATCCTGTACCCCAAGTGTCAGTGTCATTATCCTGTACCCCGAGTGTCAGCGTCATTATCCTGTACCCCAAGTGTCAGTGTCATTATCCTGTATCCCGTGTGTCAGCGTCATTATCCTGTACCCCGAGTGTCAGCGTCATTACCCTGTACCCCGAGTATCAGCATTATTATCCTGTACCCCGAGTGTCAGCGTCATTACCCTGTACCCCGAGTATCAGCGTTATTATCCTGTACCCAGAGTGTCAGTGTCATTATCCTGTACCCCGAGTGTCAGCGTTATTATCCTGTACCCCGAGTGTCAGCGTCATTATCCTGTACCCCGAGTGTCAGTGTCATTATCCTGTACCCCGAGTGTCAGCGTCATTATCCTGTACCCCGATGGTCAGCGTCATTATCCTGTACCCCGAGTGTCAGCGTCATTATCCTGTACCCCGAGTGTCAGCGTCATTATCCTGTACCCCGAGTGTCAGTGTCATTATCCTGTACCCCAAATGTCTGCGTCATTCTCCTGTACCCCAAATGTCAGCGTCATTATCCTGTACCCCGAGTGTCAGCGTCATTATCCTGTACCCCAAGTGTCAGTGTCATTATCCTGTACCCCGAGTGTCAGCGTCATTATCCTGTACCCCAAGTGTCAGTGTCATTATCCTGTACCCCGAGTGTCAGCGTTATTATCCTGTCCCCCGAGTGTCAGTGTCATTATCCTGTACCCCAAGTGTCAGTGTCATTATCCTGTACCCCGAGTGTCAGCATTATTATCCTGTATCCCGTGTGTCAGCGTCATTATCCTGTACCCCGAGTGTCAGCGTCATTACCCTGTACCCCGAGTATCAGCATTATTATCCTGTATCCCGTGTGTCAGCGTCATTATCCTGTACCCCGAGTGTCAGCGTCATTACCCTGTACCCCGAGTATCAGCGTTATTATCCTGTACCCAGAGTGTCAGTGTCATTATCCTGTACCCCGAGTGTCAGCGTTATTATCCTGTACCCCGAGTGTCAGCGTCATTATCCTGTACCCCGAGTGTCAGCGTCATTATCCTGTACCCCGAGTGTCAGCGTCATTATCCTGTACCCCGAGTGTCAGCGTCATTATCCTGTACCCCGAGTGTCAGTGTCATTATCCTGTACCCCAAATGTCTGCGTCATTCTCCTGTACCCCAAATGTCTGCGCCATTCTCCTGTACTCCGAGTGTCAACGTCATTCTCCTGTACCCCGAGTGTCGGCATCATTATCCTGTACCCCGAGTGTCAGCATCATTATCCTGTACCCCCAGTGTCAGTGTCATTATCCTGTACCCCGAGTGTCAGCGTCATTATCCTGTACCCCAAGTGTCAGTGTCATTATCCTGTACCCCGAGTGTCAGCGTTATTATCCTGTACCCCGAGTGTCAGTGTCATTATCCTGTACCCCGAGTGTCAGCGTTATTATCCTGTCCCCCGAGTGTCAGTGTCATTATCCTGTACCCCAAGTGTCAGTGTCATTATCCTGTACCCCGAGTGTCAGCATTATTATCCTGTACCCCGAGTGTCAGCGTCATTACCCTGTACCCCGAGTATCAGCGTTATTATCCTGTACCCCGAGTGTCAGTGTCACTATCCTGTACCCCGAGTGTCAGCGTTATTATCCTGTACCCCGAGTGTCAGTGTCATTATCCTGTATCACGAGTGTCAGCATTATTTTCCTGTACCCCGAGTGTCAGCGTGATTATCCTGTATCCCGAGTGTCGGGGTCATTATCCTGTACCCCGAGTGTCAGTGTCATTATCCTGTACCCCGAGTGTCAGCATCATTATCCTGTAGCCCGAGTGTCAGAGTCATTATCCTGTACCCCGAGTGTCAGTGTCATTATCCTGTACCCCGAGTGTCAGCGTCATTATCCTGTACCCCAAATGTCAGCGTCATTCTCCTGTACCCCAAATGTCGGCGTCATTATCCTGTACCCTGAGTGTCAGCGTCATTATCCTGTACCCCGAGTGTCAGCGTCATTATCCTGTACCCCGAGTGTCAGCGTCATTATCCTGTACCCCAAATGTCGGCGTCATTCTCCTGTACCCCGAGTGTCAGCGTCATTATCCTGTACCCCGAGTGTCAGCGTCATTATCCTGTACCCCAAGTGTCAGTGTCATTATCCTGTACCCCGAGTGTCAGCGTCATTATCCTGTACCCCAAGTGTCAGTGTCATTATCCTGTACCCCGAGTGTCAGCGTCATTATCCTGTACCCCAAGTGTCAGTGTCATTATCCTGTACCCCGAGTGTCAGCGTCATTATCCTGTCCCCCGAGTGTCAGTGTCATTATCCTGTACCCCAAGTGTCAGTGTCATTATCCTGTACCCCGAGTGTCAGCATTATTATCCTGTACCCCGAGTGTCAGCGTCATTACCCTGTACCCCGAGTATCAGCGTTATTATCCTGTACCCCGAGTGTCAGTGTCACTATCCTGTACCCCGAGTGTCAGCGTTATTATCCTGTACCCCGAGTGTCAGTGTCATTATCCTGTATCACGAGTGTCAGCATTATTTTCCTGTACCCCGAGTGTCAGCGTGATTATCCTGTATCCCGAGTGTCGGGGTCATTATCCTGTACCCCGAGTGTCAGTGTCATTATCCTGTACCCCGAGTGTCAGCATCATTATTCTGTAGCCCGAGTGTCAGAGTCATTATCCTGTACCCCGAGTGTCAGTGTCATTATCCTGTACCCCGAGTGTCAGCGTCATTATCCTGTACCCCAAATGTCGGCGTCATTCTCCTGTACCCCAAATGTCGGCGTCATTATCCTGTACCCCGAGTGTCAGCGTCATTATCCTGTACCCCGAGTGTCAGCGTCATTATCCTGTACCCCGAGTGTCAGCGTCATTATCCTGTATCCCGAGTGTCAGCGTCATTATCCTGTACCCCGAGTATCAGCGTCATTATTCTGTACCACATAGTGTCAGCGTCATTATCCTGTACCCCGAGTGTCGGCGTCATTCTGTACCCTGAGTGTCGGCATCATTATCCTGTACCCCGAGTGTCGTTGTGTCCCCTGCTAACTCCTGTGGACGTGTTGATCAGCTGTACACAGCAGTAACGTGAATGTTGGGGGTGGTGGATGCGGAGTGCCCATTACTGTAGTGTAGGTGTGAAGAGCTCATGTAACACTGGATGTTGGCAGCATATAAATTCAGCAGTGCCCGCCGTCACAGATTCCTTGCCGCTCTGCAGTGAGGTCTAGGATGCCTGGGCTGGCAGCCAGCACTCGATACGCTGAGGTCACACTTGTCAGGCTGGCAGGGCTCGGCAGGGTGTGTCTCGCTGCAGCACCCATCAGGCTCCAGAGATGTAATCTGGGTCAGCAGAAGTACCTAGTGCGTTAACAGACCGCAGGCAGCTCAGGTACCCAGACACATAAGATGAGCCGCCCTCAGAGGATGGACCCCATCATGGCTGGGTGCTTTCTGTCTCAGTGCCCTATTGTTGTCCTTCACACAATTTCCAGCAGGCGGTGCTTTTCACTCAAAGTGCTAAGTAAAGACATCTACTAAGAATGATGGATCCATCAGCAGCAACTTGACAGTTGTTTCCCTGGGATCACAGAAAACCCCTGGCCAATCATTTACCATGCGTTTTGCCAGGTTGCTGCATCTGCAGACTCATCCCTGATCCGTCAACAGCTGTTTGACTATGGCTTCCATGTAGAAGATACAATTTAGGCTACAATTTTACATATTTGCCAACTCTCCTGAAACGTCCGAATGACCCATGGAGACCTTTCCCTAAACTTCTGGTAAAGTTAGCACCACAAAGGATGTAGTAAAAGGTGCAGGAAGGGGTTAATTTTAATATAAAGGGTAAATATATATTTTGTAACTCACCTGGATTTCCCTTTCACTTCTAAGCAATAGTACTGCAGGGGCGGAGCACGGCACAGAAAGCTCCAATGACGTTCCCTGTGTCACGCCCCGCCCCCGCAGACACTGCACTGGGCAACATCACTTTTCTTTGCAGTTTTCCTAGCATATATTTTGGCAGCCATTCGGAAGCTATGGCTGCTACAGGCATTACGGTATTTCTTTCTCATACCATTCATACCACTATGTGATAAGTGAGAGCAAAGAAAACAGGACCTCTGATCAAATTTGCAGATATGCAAAGATTTCTACCTCAATGTCCTGAATGTATTCAAATAACAGGAGAACACAAAGATGTCACACAGGAAGATAACGGTAATACTGCAGAACCAAGAGCAATGTGGTCCACAATCCTCATATTATACCAAGCCAGAGGATCTGCTGTATGGTGATATGGAGCATGCTGGTATAGCCTGGTCGTCTCCTGAATATAATTATATAGGTACAGCTGGTATAACCTGGGCATCTCCTGTATAAAATTATATATGTACAGCTGGTGTAACCTGAGCATCTCCTGTATATAATTATACATGAACAGCTGGTATAACCTGGGTATCTCCTGCATATAATAATATATGTACAGCTGGTATAACCTGAGCATCTCCTGTATATAATTATATATGTACAGCTGGTATAACCTGAGCATCTCCTGTATATAATTATATATGTATAGCTGGTTTAACCTGAGCATCTCCTGTATATAATTATATATGTACAGCTGGTATAACCTGAGCATCTCCTGTATATAATTATACATGAACAGCTGGTATAACCTGGGTATCTCCTGCATATAATAATATATGTACAGCTGGTATAACCTGAGCATCTCCTGTATATAATTATATATGTACAGCTGGTATAACCTGAGCATCTCCTGTATATAATTATATATGTATAGCTGGTTTAACCTGAGCATCTCCTGTATATAATTATATATGTACAGCTGGTATAACCTGAGCATCTCCTGTATATAATTATACATGAACAGCTGGTATAACTTGGGTATCTCCTGTATATAATTATATACACTTATACACTTCATCGCATTCAAACAGTCCCCTACTACTTTCAAGACCACACTCGCCACAGATAGACAAACCTACTTCTCATCTCTCATATCCTCCCTGTCTCACAACCCTAAACAGTTATTCAACACCTTCAATTCTCTCCTCCGTCCCCCAGCACCTCCTCCCTCCCCACTTATCTCAGCTGAAGCCTTTGCCTCATTTTTCAAGCAGAAGATTGATAACATCACAGACAGTTTTGGTCAACAACCCCCAGAGCCCTTCCTCCCGACTTCCCAGCCCTCCACCTCCAAAACCAACTTTTCCACCATTACAGAAGATCAACTCTCAACTCTACTCTCAAAATCGCATCTCACCACCTGTGCACTTGACCCACTCCCATCCCACTTCATCCCAAACCTCACCACAGTCTTCATCCCAACCCTAACCCATCTCTTCAACCTATCACTAACAACTGGTGTTTTCCCCTCAAGCTTTAACCCCTTCCCGACATGTGACGGAATAGTACGTCACATGTCGGGACCCCCGCTTTGATGTGCGCTCCGGCGGTGAGCGCACATCAAAGTCGCGACATGTCAGCTGTTTTTTACAGCTGACATGTGCGCGCAATAGCGGCGGGTGAAATCGCGATCACCCGCCGCTATTAACTAGTTAAATGCCGCTGTCAAGCGCAGACAGCGGCATTTAACTACCGCATCCGGCCGTGCGGCCGGATATGAGCGCATCGCCGACCCCCGTCACATGATCGGGGGTCGGCGATGCTCCTCCATTGTAACCATAGAGGTCCTTGAGACCTCTATGGTTACTGATCGCCGGTGGCTGTGAGCGCCACCCTGTGGTCGGCGCTCACAGCACACCGGCATTTCTGCTGTGTAGCAGCGATCTTATGATCGGTGCTGCATAGCAGAGCCGATCGCGTTGTGCCTGCTTCTAGCCTCCCATGGAGGCTATAGAAGCATGGCAAAAGTAAAAAAAAAAAGTTTTTAAAAATGTGAAAAAAATAAAAAAAATATAAAAGTTTAAATCACCCCCCTTTCGCCCCAATCAAAATAAATCAATAAAAAAAAAACCCAACCTACACATATTTGGTATCGCCGCATTCAGAATCGCCCGATCTATCAATAAAAAAAAAGCATTAACCTGATCGCTAAATGGCGTAATGAGAAAAAAATTCGAAACGCCAGATTTACGTTTTTTTGGTCGCCACGACATTGCATTAAAATGCAATAACGGGCGATCAAAAGAACGTATCTACACCAAAATGCTATCATTAAAAACGCCAGCTCGGCACGCAAAAAATAAGCCCTCACCTGACCCCAGATCACGAAAAATGGAGACGCTACGAGTATCGGAAAATGGCGCAATTTTGTTTTGTTTTGTTTTTTGCAAAGTTTGGAATTTTTTTTCACCACTTAGGTGAAAAATAACCTAGTCATGTTAGGTGTCTATGAACTCGTAGTGACCTGGAGAATCATAATGGCAGGTCAGTTTTAGCATTTAGTGAACCTAGCAAAATAGGCAAGCAAAAAACAAGTGTGGGATTGCACTTTTTTTGCAATTTCACTGCACTTGGAATTTTTTTCCCGTTTTCTAGTACACGACATGCTAAAACCAATGATGTCGTTCAAAAGTACAACTCGTCCTGCAAAAAATAAGCCCTCACATGGCCAAATTGACGGAAAAATAAAAAAGTTATGGCTCTGGGAAGGAGGGGAGCGAAAAACGAAAACGGAAAAACGGAAAAAGCTCCGGGGGTGAAGGGGTTAAACATGCCTCCATCACACCTATCCTCAAAAAGCCTTCTCTTGACCCATCCATTGTATCGCCCTATATCACTTCTCCCCTATGCCTCCAAACTACTGGAACAACACGTCTACCTTGAACTGTCCTCCCATCTCTCTTCTTGCTCCCTCTTTGACCGCGTACAATCTGGCTTCCGGTCACACCATTCCACTGAAACTGCCCTAACTAAGGTCACCAATGACCTCTTAACCGCCAAGAGCAAGCAACACTACTCTGTCCTCCTCCTCCTCGACCTGTCGGCTGCCTTTGACACAGTGGACCATTCCCTATTATTACAGACCCTCTCGTCACTTGGCATCACAGACTTGGCCCTATCCTGGATCTCATCATACCTAACAGACCGGACATTCAGCGTCTCCCACTCACACACCACCTCCTCACCTCGCCCCCTATCTGTCAGAGTCCCACAAGGTTCAGTCCTAGGGCCCCTGCTCTTCTCCATTTACACCTTTGGCCTGGGACAGCTCATAGAATCTCATGGCTTTCAGTATCACCTCTATGCTGATGACACACAGATCTACATCTCTGGACCAGATATCACCTCCCTACTAACCAGAATCCCTCAATGTCTGTCCACTATTTCATCCTTCTTCTCTGCTAGATTTCTGAAACTTAACATGGACAAAACAGAATTCATCATCTTTCCCCCATCTCACGCGACCCCCCCAACGAACCTAACCATTACAGTAAATGGCTGCCCACTCTCCCCAGTCCCACAAGCTCGCTGCCTCGGGGTAATCCTTGACGCTGATCTCTCCTTCAAACCACATATCCAAGCCCTTTCCACTTCCTGCCGACTTCAACTCAAAAATATTTCACGAATCCGTACAATCCTCAACCAAGAATCTGCAAAAACCCTAGTCCATGCCCTCATCATCTCTCGCCTTGACTACTGCAACCTCCTGCTCTGTGGCCTCCCCTCTAACACTCTCGCACCCCTCCAATCTATTCTAAACTCTGCTGCCCGACTAACCCACCTGTCCCCCTGCTATTCCCCGGCCTCTTCCCTCTGTCAATCCCTTCACTGGCTCCCCATTGCCCAGAGACTCCAGTACAAAACCCTAACCATGACATACAAAGCCATCCACAACCTGTCTCCTCCTTACATCTGTGACCTCGTCTCCCGATACTTTCCTACACGCAACCTCCGATCCTCACAAGATCTCCTTCTCTACTCCCCTCTTATCTCCTCTTCCCACAATCGTATACAAGATTTCTCTCGCGTATCACCCCTACTCTGGAACCCTCTACCACAACACATCAGATTCTCGCCTACTATCGAAACCTTCAAAAAGAGCCTGAAGACTCACCTCTTCCGACAAGCCTACAACCTGCAGTAACCACCGATCGACCAAACCGCTGGACGACCAGCTCTATCCTCACCTACTGTATTCTCACCCATCCCTTGTAGATTGTGAGCCATCGCGGGCAGGGTCCTCTCTCCTCCTGTACCAGTTATGACTTGTATTGTTTAAGATTATTGTACTTGTTTTTGTGTATACCCCTCCTTACATGTAAAGCGCCATGGAATAAATGGCGCTATAACAATAAATAATAATATATGTACAGCTGGTATAGCCTGGGCATCTCCTGTATATAATTATATATGTACAGCTTGTATAACCTGGACATCTCCTGTTTATAATTATATATGTACAGCTGGTATAACCTGTGCATCTCCTGTATAAAATTATACATGTACAGCTGGTATAACCTGGGCATCTCCTGTATATAATTATATATGTACAGCTGGTGTAACCTGGGCATCTCCTGTTTATAATTATATATGTACAGCTGGTATAACCTGGGTATCTCCTGTATATAATTATATATGTACAGCTGGTGTAACCTGGGCATCTCCTGTTTATAATTATATATGTACAGCTGGTATAACCTGGGTATCTCCTGTATATAATTATATATGTACAGCTGGTGTAACCTGGGCATCTCCTGTTTATAATTATATATGTACAGCTGGTATAACCTGGGTATCTCCTGTATATAATTATATATGTACAGCTGGTGTAACCTTGGCCTCTCCTGTTTATAATTATATATGTACAGCTGGTATAACCTGTGTATCTCCTGTATATAATTATACATGTACAGCTGGTATAACCTGGGCATCTCCTGTATATAATTATGTATGTACAGCTGGTGTAACCTTGGCATCTCCTGTATATAATTATATATGTACAGCTGGTGTAACCTGGGCATCTCCTGTTTATAATTATATAAGTACAGCTGGTATAACCTGGGTATCTCCTGTATATAATTATATATGTACAGCTGGTATAACCTGTGCATCTCCTGTATATAATTATATATGTACAGCTGGTATAACCTGTGCATCTCCTGTATATAATTATATATGTACAGCTGGTATAACCTAGGCATCTCCTGTATATAATTATATATGTACAGCTGGTATAACCTGTGCATCTCCTGTATATAATTATATATGTACAGCTGGTATAACCTAGGCATCTCCTGTATATAATTATTTATGTATAGCCGGTGTAACCTGAGCATTTCCTGGATATAATTATATATATACAGTTGGTACAACCCAGGCATCTCCTGTATATTATATATGTACAGCTGGTATAACCTGGGCATTTCATGGGTATAATATATGTACTGCTGGTTTAACCTGGGTATCGCCTGTATATAATTGTATATGTGAAGCTGGTATAACCTGGGCATCTCCCGTATAAAATTGTACTGTATATGTACAGCTGGTATAACCTGGGCAGTTGGACTGGGTTAATTCCTAGAATTGCCAGACTTGATTAGATGCACCTAACTAGCTTGTACTAATACACAGCACATGTGTTCACTTGGAAGCTCTCATCTGCTGGTGTGTTGAAGCTGGTGAATGGCCAACCAAAATAGGTATATACTGTATATACAGAATGTACAGCTGGTATAACCTGGGCATCTCCTGTATATAATTATACATGTATTGCTGGTATAACCTAGGTATATTGTCAATAGCATAATCATGTGCCAAGCATCAGTACAACTCTTGCTGTGCCATTGCTGAGTATTATTATATTATTCCTGCTATCTCTGAGTCTGCAAACAATAAAAAAGTAAAACTTGACATTAAAGATGTAGAATATAAGAGAGTATAGAAATTAAAACTAATCCTATCTATACACCAGCGGATGGAGACACAGTGTGTATTGTAATTCTACAGGGTTAGCACGGTGGCTCAGTGGTTATTCTATAAGGCAACATGGTGGCTCAGTGGTTATTATATAAGGCAAGAATGGTGGCTCAGTGGTTATTCTGTAGGGCAGCATGGTGCCTCAGTGGAAATTCTATAGTGCAGCATAGCGTCTCAGTGGTAATTCTATAGGGCAGCACGGTGGCTCAGTGGTTAGCACTGTTGCTTTGCAGTCCTGGGATTCTCAGTTCAAATCCCTTCAAGGAGACATCTGCAAGGAGGACTTTGTATGTTTTCCCACACTCCAGAGACATATTGATGTGGATTTAGATTGTGAGCCCCATTGTGGACAGTGCTGATAATGTCTGTAAAGCGCTGCGGAATATGATAGCGCTATATAAGGGAGTAAAATAATAATAATCTCCTCGCATCCCTCTGTGTCTGTACTTGTTGCTGACAGGTCCGGAGGTGACGTGGTAAATGTTACCTCTCCGGCTCTACGTAACACTGGGTGAGAACATTTATACATTTATAATTTTTGTGTCCAGACCACCTCAGTTTTACACTGCGGCCTCCATGATGTGAGAGGCTGGGGGTGTTGGCCTTGGAGAGGTCTATACATAGTAATGGTGTGTGCTGAGAGCGGCCCGCTCTGTCCTACCGGTGAGTCTGCATTCCTCCAATATCAAAGCCTCCATTCACTGCGGCCCAGCTACAGAGGGCGGCTGCTTACCTCACCACCTCCACAGAAACACTATGTGCACCACCCTGGCCCCAGCCTAATATACGGGGCCCCCGCATGGCCCAGGGACATGTTATATGTACTAATTACTCTAATGTAGTGGCAGAAGAGCATGATACCACATTATCTGCTGTGTAACTCTGTACCCCATATCCCGGTGTTAGTGGGCGAATCATCATATTTTATGGTGTCTGGTTTTATTATACTCTATTGCCTGATGTTAATTTTTTTTTCTTTAATTAAAATATTTTTACTGAGAAAACTTTACAACTTACAAAATGGTCGATAAAGATAATCATATCAAATTACAAGAACTTGAGGATAGTTTTGTATCAACCATTATTCATGACAAGAATACAATGCCCAAATTTCCTGATCTGATCTGATCTCACATTTTAATAATATATCGAGTACAATATCTAGACAACATTACATGAGAAACATACAGTGAGGTGTTTCTTATCTCAAATAATAGGTCACTTTTAGGGGGGGGAGGGAGTTAAACATGACACCTCTTGCCAGTTCCTCCGACACCACCGCTGGGCATTTAACCCAATCCCTCCACTGTTTACTACATTTAATGATGACCCCCTTTTGATGTATATCTACTTTTCTCTCAGAATGGTGGTATTTAAGCAGCTCACAACCTCTTCCGTTGGCGGAGCACTTCTTGCCAACCAGTTTTTAGCTGTGGACTTTCTGGTTTATTGGCTATAGCCAATTGTAGTGGAGATGAATTTCCCATGTCCCCCACTTATCCCAACACAACAAACTTTGGGGCTAAGAGATATTTGTTTTTAAATTCCTCAAAAACCAATTTATCCACCTTCTCCAACAACCAAGCCAAGTGGGAGCAGGACCACAACATATGGACCAAGTCTGCACCATCATCCCTACAATGTGGGCATCGATCATCGTCCTTAGACCCATTCTGTATAGCACTTTTAGAGTTCTATATACTCTGCGTATGAGAAATATTTGAGATTTTCTTTGAGCCGTATTTATCGATACTTTCCCTACTGACTCTAAAATATCAACCCACTCCTCTGAAGTAATATGTCCTATATCCCCCTCCTAACTGGATTTAACTGCAGCCATGGGGGGTCTCCCAGGATTATTAGTAACAAGGAATTATACATGAAAGATATAAGGCCTTTAGTATTTTTGACATTTACTACAGAGTCCATCACCCCATTCAGGGAGATGGATAAATCAGTTATAGGCTCCTGAGCTCTAATCACGTGACGTACAGGTTTAAGGTCTGATTAAGATGCTCAAATGTGCAAAAATATCCCTCCTTATATAATTGATTTACTGTAAGTGTCTCAACCCTCTCCTTTTCTATTCCCAAAAACCTTCCAAGTGTTGCAATTCCCTCAAACATGGGTTATTCTAGGTAGGGGTGTACTTGGAATATTTTTCCATTTTTTACATGCCCATCTGATTTTAAAGTTGGGAGGCAATAAGTAATTTAGTTTGCCATCCCCTGGTATCTAATGGTTTAGTTCTCCATCTCATGGTGTCTAGTGGATTAGTTCTCCATCCTCGTGGTGTCTAGTGGTTTAGTTGTCCATCTCATGGTGTCTATTGGTTCAGTTCTCCATCCCCTTGTGTCTAGTGGTTTACTTCTCCATCCCCTGCTGTCTAGTGGTTCTCCATCCCCTTGTGTCTAGTGGTTTAGTTCTCCATCCCTGGTGTCTAGTGGTTTAGTCCTCCATCTCCGGCTGTGCAGTGGTTTTGTTCTCCATCCTCTGGTGTCTAGTGGTTTAGTGCTCCATTCCTCGGTGTTTAGTGGTCCATCGCCTGTTGTCCAGTGGTTTAGTTCTCCATCCTCTGGTGTCTAGTGGTTTAGTGCTCCATTCCTCGGTGTTTAGTGGTCCATCGCCTGTTGTCCAGTGGTTTAGTTCTCCATCCTCTGGTGTCTAGTGGTTTACTTCTCCATCCCCTGGTGTCTAGTGGTTTAGTCCTCCATCTCCTGCTGTCCAGTGGTTTAGTTCTCCATCCTCTGGTGTCTAGTGGTTTAGTCCTACATCTCCTACTATCCAGTGGTTTAGTTCTCCATCCCCTGGTGTCTAGTGGTTTAGTTCTCCATCCCCTGATGTCTCGTGGTTTAGATCTCTATTCCTTGGTTTCTAGTGGTTTAATACTCCATCATCTGGTGTCCAGTGATTTAATACTATGGTTTGGTACCCAGGCGGCCCAGTTCTGCTTCATGTGCGGCGTCCCGGGGTCCTGGTTGTTGCAGTGGTATTGATTTCCTCTCGGGGAGAGTGATGCTATGTTTGGAGGCAAAGAAGGATAACTGCATCCAGGTATCACAAACATGCAACACATTTCACACTCCAGACCACCAGGGGGAGCTTCTGCCCCTATTTATTACGTCACTCCCCATATATATATATATATAACTGGTAGTCTGTAGGGAGAGTTAGAACATTCCAGACTTGGGTCTGAGGTGGACAGAGGGTACAAGGAGCTGTGCATGCCCTCAGAGCTGCAGCTCCCAGAAAGAGACATTGAAAGGCAGAACTGTATTGCAGCGAGTGTGAAGGGAGTCGCAGCAAAGGCTAGCATACCAGAAGGGGACCAGCCCTGCACAGGCTGCCTCCTTCTGAGGCACAGTAGCCCGGTAGCCGGAACACTGAGGGAGTAAGGACCTCTACGCCTTATTTCAGAGACCAGCAGGACAGCTAATTGCAGGTTACCTGTCCGCACCTACACCCAGGAGGCACGGTGACACCTACAGAGCTGGGTTATCTAAGAGACCCTATAAACAGGCTCAAGTCGCCAGTCATACGGGTTTTGTCCTATCCTATATGGGGACAGAGAGAGCGAAACATCGCATTTGTGAGACCCTTATGTGAAGCCATAGGCAGTAAGGGACTACACCACTGCAGCGCAAGTGAAGGCTACTGATTTCCACCTGGACAAGGGAACTCTGGACTTGCCTCCAAACCGGCCGGACTCTGCCTTCCCTGGTGCTCTGGACTGTGGATGCTGAAGTCTTCAGTAAAGGTAAAGAGACTGCAACCCTGTGTCCTCATTCTTCACTGTGCCATTCATCATTCACCATCTACACAAAGGGAAGCCCTGGGGGCATACTTCACCTGTGGGAAGGTATACCATCTAGCTGCCATAACATCACCCCAGCGGACCCCTTAAAGCAGCATCGGTCACCCTGACCGAATACCACAGGTGGCGTCACGAACATTCCCCTTAAAGACCTTTCCCTTTTACACGGACATCCCAGGGCCACGGGCCGGGTCAGCCACCGTGACATCCCCCTGTGAACCGCAGGGTCCGGTACCAAGTACCCCATGGCCCCATGGGGTCGCTCCACATGCACCTATCCAATGCATATAATCACTACAGACATTGGAGGATTACAGACCGGCAGCAACCCAGGAGTTGATGGTATAAGTTGATCTGCATTTCCTCTGAAGAAAACTATGTGCCTGAAGCCATGTAAGAGCGAGCGAGGTGAGGTTCCTTGGGTGTGACTGTGGCCATGAGAACAGATGGGACAAGGATACGCTCCCCTGTCAGCACCCTTACATTCCTGCACAGATCTCTAGAGCAGGGGTCCCCAACCTGTAGCTCGGGAGCCACATGTGGCTCGCGGTCCCATGAACTGTGGCTCGCAGCTGTCTGCCAGCTTTGTGCATTAGCTCCAGATTTAGTAAATGGGCATGAAGAGCATGTCTCAAAATGGTGAAATTTGTGATTAGTCCTGCACAGAAGAGCAGATTTAGGTACACTTCTACTGGTCTTGGGGGTTTAGAGATAATTTATGTATGGTGCGCTAGAGACAGGATAATACTACCAGTCAGAGGAGGTGCTTGAAGCTGAATGTAATTGTGTTGGGAGTGATGGAAGAATGCTGAATGGGGGTTTGGTGGGAACCCCTGGATCTCGGTATACTGATTCAGGGTGATTTGTGTGGAAAAGCTTTGGTTATCATTATACTCCTAATGGGGGCTTTGGTTGCCACTACTGTGAGGGGAGCAGGAGCTGGAGGTGGCTTGCGACCCTCTTGCAGAGCTGAATGTGGCTCTCAAGGTCAGAAAGGTTGGGAACCACTGCTCTAGAGTAAACCCTGGGTACATGAGATGCCTTCATGATGGGTGCTCTGCCCCCGAAACTAAGGACGGTGTCATATCAAGAATGCCCCTCTTTCATAGCGATAAATTCTGTAGCCTAAAATGAAAATGTTCTAATTTCTTACCACTTACAATCTCTTCTTGCTGTCTCTGACCAAATGTAGTCTTCAAAGGATGAAAATGGGCACAGACTGAAAGACCTGCCCTGAACTCGGCCGCTCCATAAACACATATGAGACTGCTGAGTTTAGGTCACGAGACTCGCTCCACATTCCAAGTGCGTTGAAAGGGTTAAAAAAAAAAACGAGATTCCACCGTCCACTGTTTTTTCATGTTTTATTGTACAGCTTTCATTATAGGCTAAGAATGACCTGATAACGTGATTCTCCATGTTGGTACAATTCTTGCGACTCCAAACTTGAAGAGTTTTTTTTTTTTATTATTATTATTGAGTGGCTTAAAATAATCTGAATTTCTTAAACCTCATTTTTCTGGGGACTTGTTCTTTGCTTGCTGAGGCGTTTTTAATGTCATTATTTTGGTTTATGTACATCATTTTAATGACTTTTCTATTTCATATTTTTAACGAGATGCGGCTTCCAAAAACGTAAATTCTCAAATTTCTGTTATGGGTTTCCTTACGGGTTAAATAATGTAATATTTTGATAGGACGGGACCTTTACAGACATGGTGAGTGTGACACCAAATACATTTATTGATTGATTTTTTTTATTTATTTTAGAGTCGTGAAAAGGAGGGGTCCCTCAGGGACGCCCCACAAGGATTACGCCACTTTAATGCTGCTGTCAGAGTTTGACAGCATTTAGGCTATGTTCACATGTTGCATTTTTGCAGTTTTTTTTAATGTAAATTTTAAGCTGTGTTTTACAGTACCAGCGAAGTCTATGAGGTTTCAGAAATCTCATGCACACGCATTGGTTTTATTTTTCGGACTGATTTGGAAAACCGCTGCATTTTTTAAAACTGTAGCATGTCACATTTTTTCAGTGTATTTGCAGCGTTTTTCACCCATAGGAAACAATGGGTAAGTGCAAAAATTCTTATTATTATTTATATAGCACCATTGATTCCACGGTGCTGTACATGAGAAGGGGTTACATACAAACAGCAGAAAATGCGGGTATCAGTTTTTGCAGTTTTTTTGGTGCAAAAACCTAAGGAAGTTAGATCAGGCTTTTTTTTTTTTTTTTTTTTTGGGGGGGGGGGCAATAAAATTTATCAACATGCACAAGGGAGACCAATAATAAAAAAGGCAGCAAAATCACAGCTTCTTTGCTGCCAAGAGAGCAGGTATGGCCTGTGAAAAAACTGCCACAAAAACACAACGTGTGAACATAGCCTAAAGTGGATAAACAGCAGCAATCGGGGCTAGCTCTGATCGCTGCTCTTAGCCCACCAAGCCCATTCCATACACCCGCACCTGCTACATGACGGATGTATATGTCATGAAGCGGGAAGGCTGTAGCACTGGCGGTCCGACTCAGAATCAGGCGGAGGTCGAGCATGAGTACTGCAGCTTTATTTATGTTTTCCTGTATGAAACTCATACTTTTTGTTAACCCCGCAGGATGATACTCTCTGCTTCTGGTGACATAACATACTATGTAGTGAGGTGTGAGCGTCGAGAGTCGTCTCCTGGAGATGAGTTCAGTCCCTATGGGAGCGGAGGACACAATCCGCTTTTGTTTGCAAACACAGTATCCAGCTCGTATCATTGGAGCATGAAAAGTCTCTGGCTAATGTGTAATGCTACACTGTATCCCGCACGCTCAGATATATTTCACAGGGTCACATTACTTATAGAGCTGCTACTGCGCTCATTTAACCTCCGACGCACTCACAGGAGATGGATTTTCTATAGTTAGCAGTTTCGTAATTTATTTATTTGGCCCTAACCCCCTCCTGCTGCAGCCAATTTTTGTTTTGCTGTGCTTTTGTTACTTTTCCATCCTTTCCTCCAGGAGACATAACTTTTTTTATTTTTATGTCCTCACAGCCATACTTGTTTTTTTGCTCATCAAGCTGTTGTTTTTATGAGTACCATTTTGGGGTACATATGAAGTTTTCATAGACTTTTTTTTGTTTGGAGGGGGGGGATGTGGTGACCCCATTAAAAAAAATGTAATTTTGACATTTATGCTTTTTTCCTTTATCGCATTTGCCATACAGGTTAAGCAATTATTTATTTATTTCATAAATCAGATTTTTACGGGCTCAACAATACTGGATATGCTTATTTGAAAAAAAAATTGTATTTGTATATTTTTAACTGCAGAAAAGTTAATCAACGTTTTTCACATTTTTTTAATTTTTTCATATTTTTAACCATTTTGGTTTTTTACATTACACTTTATTTTTCGGTCCGCCAAAGGACTTGAACGGTACCTGCTGCCATATACTGTAATACTATGGTATTGCAGGATATAGAACAAATCACTGTCTCCTATGAAACAAGTACAAACATAGAGCAGCAACAGGGAACTTGAGATTGGTGGGGGTCTGACACCTGGCAGCGGCACCAATCACCTGTTTTAGGCCGGGATCACACTTGCAAGTGCAATGCGAGAAACTCGCGTGAGTCTCTCGCCTTAATACCCGGCACTGCCGCGAGCACTCGGGACCGGAGCATTCAGCTGCATAGAATTACATGCAGCCACACGCTCCGATCCCGAGTGCCAGCAGCAGTGCCGGGTATTAAGGCGAAAGACTCGCGCGAGTTTCTCGCATTGCACTCACAAGTGTGATCCCGGCATTATGGTGCCAGAACAGGACAGCACCATACGATGTGTAGTGAATGTGATCTGAGCTGCAGTACCTGTGACAACCTCTACACAATGTATGGCGCTATGCTGTTCCAGCTGTATGCGCCATTTATATCTAGTCACTGAACCTAATATCAGCTGATCGGCGGTGGTAGTAGGCACCGATCTGATATTCATAACTTATCCTATGAATAGGTAGTTAATATCATGAGTCTAGACAGTCCCTTTAAGGAACCTTTTTAATAAATGTCTCCACAAATTCCCTTAAATTCATACGAATTGTCTGGGTAGAACTGGTCATGTTGACCTTACTGACTAGTACAAATCAGAAGAGTTGGCAGACAGATATCAGTCTGGGTCACCCACTACCTCCATATTATATCGGCTGGCTATAATTATGGCGGGTGAACATTTGTACTTTACCACCAAACAGGTTCTATAAGTGACACACAGCTTGTAAAGGGGAAGAGAACGGACTAGATAAGTTTATAGATGCCATAAAAATGTGTCTGTCGCTAATGATCGCTGTGAGAATTGAGAATGTGCCCCATCTACACAGACAGCAAACAAAAAAGTAGGAACCAGACCTAGGCACCAGAGGTGTAAAGAGGTATCAGTTCCTCACATCCTGTGATGAGCAGGAGGCCTGCTTCTTTTACCCTTCTTAGTCGTTGATCACCATGTCCATCAATGCTTACACGTATATAATGCATCTGGATATAGATATTGATGTAGATGGTGATAATCAGTAGCGGTCATGCTGTCATCAGGCCCGTTAGTGCCCTCCATTGATGGCTGGCATTAATGTTACATGTTGCTTCCAGCCTTAGTTCTTGCTATGGAAACAGACGACACAAGAAACAATGGTCTTCACGTCTGACTACAGTGGTTGCCTCACTACTGGCAACAAATAATGGCCGTCGGTCAAGACAGTGACGTCTAGAAATATCTGTACGGAATCCATAAAGCATGGTGTGTGTGAACTGTACCTAGAACAACTGATGAAGGTGACAGGCGGTCACACCAAATATTGATGGGATTTACATTTCTCTTTTGTTCATTCACAAACTATTTTGTTAGTTAATAAAAATAAACTATTAACACACCTATTTTTGAAAGATTCTTACTTTGCAGCATTTTTTATACACCTGCCTAAAACTTTTGCACAGCACTATACTGTGTATATTTATTTTTATATATCTTACCCGCCATCGCCGACATCTCCAGTAGATAGGAGAGCAAGTCTCTAAAGCCCCGAATATGCGGCCATGTATAAATACAGGGTAAGCCCCAGAGCTATGTGAGGGTATGTTTCCACGTTCAGGAAACGCTGCGTTTTTGACGCTGCGTTTTTCCGCAGCGTCAAAAACGCAGCGTCCAGATGTTACAGCATAGTGGAGGGGATTTCATGAAATCCAGACTCCACTATGCGTTAAAAAACGCATGCGTTTTTGCCGCGAAAACGCATGCGCGGGGCGTTTTTTCAAAACGCAGCATGTTGCTACAATGAGCAAAACACGCAGGCACACCGCAGGTGACCTGCCAGTGACCTCAGGTGCAGTTTTGGTCAGGATTTTACCTGCATAAAATCCTGACCAAATCCTGAAGCAAAACTGAACATGGAAACATACCCTAAGGGTATGTCTCCACGGTCCGTCTTGGGGCCGGTATTGGTACGCTGCGTCCCCGCAAGGTGTACGGACATGCTGCGTTCTGAAAAGACGCGCAGCATGTCCGGAGTCGCAGGGCCGCCGCGTGCGGGTTTCCACGCATAGTGGAGACGGGATTTCATAAAATCCCCTCCACTATGCTGGAACATCTGGACGCTGCTTGTTTGACGCTGCAGCGTCAAACAAGCAGCATTTACGTACCGTGGAAACATACCCTAAATGTTAAGAAAGCTTCTTCTATCAGCATTATCCCCGGCACGTCCATGCTTGCTCCCGTGTGATGCACATTCCTGCTGAGATACAGAGTCACCGTGGAGCAGACATCACACGAGACACCAGGACGTATATTCAGATATTAGGATATCAGCCACATGGTCTCCAATCTGTGACTCTTCAGCTGTTGTGACACTTCAACTCCCAGCATGACCTGACACATACATGGCTCAGAAAAGAGTATCACACTTGATGGGATTAGATACACGGCTCAGAAGAAAAAAAACGCTACGTGTTTAACGTATCTTTGTAGTCCTTATACATTGAGCTTTTTAACATTTCTATGTAACCATTATGGTAGTTTTTTCATATTTTCCATCACATTCACTCCTGCCACTGCAAGTAATGACATGATAATCCCCTCATGTACATGGCCCTTTAGGTGAATGTTCGGCCACTAAACCATGTCAGGTCAGTACAGCGATGGACAATTACAATAGTTGCTCTAATAACCTTTTCCATTGTCTTCTTCATGGTTGTGTCAGCTCCTGTGGGGTTTCTATAGCAGCTAAACATAGTTGTATGCAATCACCGCAACACACCTAGCAGGCATGCTGATGTCCATGCATGTTGCTTTCTGAGTCCCGTCCCTGAAAAGGGCCCTGATTCCCGGCTGATCCACTGTATAAAACACAATCATTCATTTATACATTTAGACCTGATGCATCTGATGTCCATTATTAGATCGGCATTGAGAGCATTCATACAGTGTTTCACATGGGCCTCAAGGAAGCAGCACAAACCTGATATACTTGTAACATCTAGATAAATGACTAAAATAGCTATGCATGTATGAAGGCCTCCGCACTGTCTGGATATACTGTTACTTGTTAATTCTATGGCATTGGAGGCCTATCAGTCTCCAGGACCAAGGGTCTGGTTCTGTCTGCCTACGCTGCATCTGTGTCAAGTTAAGGGACCATAATGGGCACGCCAGTTACCCCAGAACTATAGAATTAAAACCAATGAATCAGACCATATACCCTTTTTTCACATTGCACAGTCCTTGACAAAAATTAATCACCCTGAGAATTTCCAGTGGTAGGATAAAGTTTGTTCTTTACCTTAAAATATACACCTTAGGTACCTGTTATCCAAACCATTGTGAAAGAAGAAAGATAAAATGATGATTGTACAAACAACTGTTCACACGAACACCTCTTAAGGTACCTTCACACGAAGCGACGCTGCAGCGATAGCGACAACGATGCCGATCGCTGCAGCGTCGCTGTTTGGTCGCTGGAGAGCTGTCACACAGACCGCTCTCCAGCGACCAACGATGCCGAGGTCCCCGGGTAACCAGGGTAAACATCGGGTTGCTAAGCGCAGGGCCGCGCTTAGTAACCCGATGTTTACCCTGGTTACCAGCGTAAAAGTAAAAATAACAAACCGTACATGCTCACCTGCGCGTCCCCCGGCGTCCGCTTCCTGTACTGTGTGAGCGCCGGCCCTAACAGCAGAGCGGTGACGTCACCGCTGTGCTTTTACTTTCACTTTAGGGCCGGCGCTCAGTCAGAGCAGGAAGCGGACGGCAGGGGATGCGCAGGTGAGTATGTACTGTTTGTTATTTTTACTTTTACGCTGGTAAACATCGGGTTACTAAGCGTGGCCCTGCGCTTAGTAACCCGATATTTACCCTGGTTACCAGCGTAAAACATCGCTGGTATCGTTGCTTTTGGTGTCAAACCTGACGATACACGCTGGTCTGACGACCAAATAAAGTTCTGAACTTTATTCAACGACCAGCGATATCACAGCAGGATCCAGATCGCTGCTGCGTGTCAAACACAACGATATCGCTATCCAGGACGCTGCAACGTCACGGATCGTTGTCGTTCTTGTTGTAAAGTCGTTTCGTGTGAAGGTACCTTTACACTCATTGTTACAATTTGTGTAAAAGGACCTAAGCCCTACATAATGAGTACATCATGTAATGGGCACATCAGCTACCTTAGGAATATACAGTAGAATCTTCAATGTTCTTTTTAAATTTGATTTTTACCATAAAGCTGGCCATACACATCAGATAGATGTGCTTTCTTTGTAAAAGTCACTGTCAAACACATTTGGCAGCAGCTTATTTCTATGACAAAGGATTGGGCAATTGAATTATAATCGCCTCATCCTTCTTTCCTCCTGACATCATCTATTGGTGGAACAGTCGGGAGCACCCTATACATATATGGTTGGCTGATACCAGCAAAATTGGCAGATGACTTTTACCTAATGTGTATGGGGGCCTTAAAATTCTTTTAAATGGGGCAGTGATTGGCTGAACAGTTGTTTGTACGAATATGTGTTCCAATTATTTCATGTGTAAACATGACAATTCATTAAATGGTGCATTGCTATTTTGCAATTGATCGCTTTTTAAAGTTAGGACAGACTCTATTGTTTACGGTCAGCACATTCATGTAATCAGAAGATGTGCTGCCGACAATAATTAAAAGTTTATGAACGGAATGGGAAAATAATGATTATACAAATGACCATTCATACAAACCACTATCACGTTCATTGATAGGCTGCTGTGCTGTCACACTAGCAGTATTTGGTCAGTATTTTACATCAGTATTTGTAAGCCAAAACTAGGAGTGGGTGATAAATGCGGAAGTGGTGCATATGTTTCTATTACACTTTTTCTCTATTTGTTCCACTCCTGGTTTTTGCTTACAAATACTGATGTAAAATACTGACCAAATACTGCTAGTGTGACGGCAGCCATAGTTTGTTTAAGAGGACCTTACCCCTACATAGTGAGTTCTGTGAGTTGGGGTCTAAAATGGTCACATCATCTACCTTTGGAATATGCAAAGGAACCTTATAAATTAGATCATGAATCGCCTTGCATAGAATAAAAAGTCCCATGAAAATTTCACTAGCAGCTGAGGACACTTTTTAGCGAGTTTAGGATGGGCTGTTGAAATTTAATTACCATCTTAACAAAAGTATAACCAAATATTGAAAGTTCAGCTTAAAGGGGTTGTTACACTAAATAGATGATAAATGTATGATTGATGGAGAACGTTCTCTGTCAGTTCCATAGAAGTGAGTGAAGTAATGGATTGAGCATACAAGACATCAGACCGAGTTTAAGAACACAGTAGTCATTCGAAATGCATCAGCTTTCACCTCCTTGCACCCCTTATCCCCAATCATGTGTAGGCATATTTTAGTGTTGCCATATCAATTTTAATCATAAATTAAAAATAAAGGATATGATTTTATGGTTTAAAGCTGGACTCAATTCCTTCACAAGGCTTCTCCACACCAGAAACCTACCTGATTGCCATCAACGGTGAGCTGAATATTTTTGTTGCTTTCATACACAACCATATACCTTCACAAAAAGGATTTTGTTACAAATCCCCATTAGTCATAGGCTTCTAGCCTGAAACTTTTTTATTCTTTTTTTTTTTAGAATGGTAAACCTGTTTAAACAACTGCTTCCTCTGCTGAAAGCACAATCCCTTGCTGGACAGGAACACAAACTGTTAACTAGGTATCAGGAAAGGACCTGATAGATAAATGCTAATTGTCAGGTTGCTAATGGCTATTGTTTGCTGTAACAATTGTACCCTATGCTGGTTTCTAGAGATGTTCTCCTATTAAGTGTGTGAAATAATCACTAAGAAATGGGGTAAAAATACAGTAAAAAATATCTAATGGATCCACTCCCATAAAAATGGCTCTTTAGGAAGTCTGACTGCTGAGTCTCTTACCGATTCCAACAACTAGGGTCATAAATGTCATAAAAGCATAGTTTAGTTGGAAAACCCATATATGTAATGGGTTAAGGCTATGTGATTTATTCACGGGTGGTCTGGTTTGGAGTCCGAAATTAATTTTGCTGCCTAGTATTAAAAGGATTGTTTACTACAAGACAACCCCTGATTAATGGGCTAATTGAGGTGAAACAAAAATTGTGATACTCGCTTTCTAGACTGGTGCCGCTTGTACACACTCAGCGCTGCATCCCACAGTTTCCTGGCATCAATACCCCATATGAAGATTCTAATCGTCTGCAGCCATCAAATTTTATATCAGCAAAAGAAAGTTGGCTTGGAAAAAATGTGAACGGTGCAACCGATCGGTTGTCGCTGATTGGCTGTAGCAGTCACATTACATCCATGCCGGGTGTTGATGCCAGGATACTGGGGGCGGACATAGCATTGAGTGCAGAGAAGCATCACCAGTCCAGAAGATTAGCCAATTTAGACTTTTTTTTCTCAACATTATTTGTCTTGCATCCATGGCATGGATGTTGGATCTTTTTAACCTTCAGGTATTGCGATACAATTGTGGTCGGTGTTGGGGAATTATCTCCATTCAGGACCCCGCGGTCAGGCCGGGTATTGTGATACGAGCATGATCCGTGTTTGGCCCTTATCTCTGGTCAGGACCCCGGTATTGTTACACAAGCGTGGTCCGTGTTTGGCCCTTATCTCTGGTCAGGACCCCAGTATTGTGGTAGGAGCGTGGTCCATGTTTGGCCCTTATCTCTGGTCAGGACCCCAGTATTGTGGTAGGAGCGTGGTCCATGTTTGGCCCTTATCTCTGGTCAGGACCCCGGTATTGTTACACAAGCGTGGTCCGTGTTTGGCCCTTATCTCTGGTCAGGACCCCGGTATTGTTACACAAGCGTGGTCCGTGTTTGGCCCTTATCTCTGGTCAGGACCCTAGTATTGTGATAGGAGCGTGGTCCATGTTTGGCCCTTATCTCTGGTCAGGACCCCAGTATTGTTACACAAGCGTGGTCCATGTTTGGCCCTTATCCCTGGTCTGGACCCCGGTATTGTTACACGAGCGTGGTCCATGTTTGGCCCTTATGTCTGGTCAGGACCCCGGTATTGTGATATGAGCGTGGTCCATGTTTGGCCCTTATCTCTGGTCAGGACCCCAGTATTGTTACACAAGCGTGGTCCATGTTTGGCCCTTATCCCTGGTCTGGACCCCGGTATTGTTACACGAGCGTGGTCCATGTTTGGCCCTTATGTCTGGTCAGGACCCCGGTATTGTGATATGAGCGTGGTCCATGTTTGGCCCTTATGTCTGGTCAGGACCCCGGTATTGTGATATGAGCGTGGTCCATGTTTGGCCCTTATGTCTGGTCAGGACCCCGGTATTGTGATATGAGCGTGGTCCATGTTTGGCCCTTATCTCTGGTCAGGACCCCAGTATTGTTACACAAGCGTGGTCCATGTTTGGCCCTTATCTCTGGTCAGGACCCCGGTATTGTTACACGAGCGTGGTCCATGTTTGGCCCTTATGTCTGGTCAGGACCCCGGTGTTGTGATATGAGCGTGGTCCATGTTTGGCCCTTATCTCTGGTCAGGACCCCAGTATTGTTACACAAGCGTGGTCCATGTTTGGCCCTTATCTCTGGTCAGGACCCCGGTATTGTTACACGAGCGTGGTCCATGTTTGGCCCTTATGTCTGGTCAGGACCCCGGTATTGTGATATGAGCGTGGTCCATGTTTGGCCCTTATGTCTGGTCAGGGCCACGGTATTGTAATACGAGCGCGGTCCATGTGGAAACTGTTACAGTAAACGGACGCTGGTTGACATGGTAGAAGACGTGCATCGATTCTTCACCATTTTTGTGGGACATAGGATCTCTTTATTCTATGAAATGGACTGAGCCATTTTCTGGGTACAATGGAGGATTGTGTGTGCTATAGCTGGACCTTTATGAACAACGTCTCATGGAACATGAAAGTGGTCTTGAGAAATTTTCAGTATCTTATTTCCCGTTTTGTTTTTTTAGCAAATGTCACATTTTTGTGTAAGCAGTATATCGTCCAGTCATATGTGAGGTAAAATATTCACCACAGATGACAACATCCATTGGAAACCATGGTCACAGCTTGTGTTTGGGAATGTGTCTCTATTTAATTCATTATTTAGTGTAATACAAGGCGACTTGTCTGAACAGGACAGGTTTCCAGGATAAACAGACCCAGAGAGGCCACAGCAGCGGGAAACCACACGGCCCTCACGCTACTACCTGCCGGTAACCAAGGACCCTTAGGAACCGAATGTGACGCAAGTCAGTGAGAGTGCGCAGTCTGCAAAGCGTAAAACCCGTCTGTGAATAAGCGCTTGGCAGCGCGCTAACCGTTCTTGGCGCCTGACGAGCATTGCAGTGGTTACTAAGACGCTCACTAGATCCCGCCTCCTTTCGAAGAAAGTAGCCAACCAGGGGGCCAGTCAATCATTTGAATGGAACCAATCAGTGCGTGAGTAGAGACCGGAGTTAGGTGACCATGACAGCTGACAGGCAGCCAATTAGAACACCCTTATGGTAATATAACATTTGATTGACAGTTTCTTAAGCAATGCCTGTCTCTTGAGTGAGCCCGCCCACTTCCCGTCATCCAATAGGAGCCCTAGCGCCTAGCAACAAGGTCTTGAGCCGCCTATAAAATCTGCTGAGGCAGACGGTTAAGATCAGTTGCTCGCGCAGTCACCAAAGGAATTTACAGCACAGTCATCTGCCCGGATTTATTCCGTCAACATGAGGGAAATCGTGCACCTGCAGGCCGGACAGTGCGGCAACCAGATTGGAGCCAAGGTAATTAATCGGGAGGAAAGGGGAGCCGGGGTTTTCTGTCATAACCGCTGCCTCATTCATCATGTTCCCTACAATATGGCGGCTGACAGCCATTCAGCCGCATTGCGGAGATTTTTAGCTGCCGTACAGGATGTGTACCGGCTTCTCGCGCCTACTCCACTCCCCACTGTAGTATATTCCTGTCACTTCCACACTCGGTAATTATTCGCCGGCAGTGCGGTGGTTAAGCGTCTGTCTCAACGGCCTTTCCCGCCCCAAAGCCGGCAGTCACGTGACGCGAGCCCGCTGGGCGTGCCTTATCGCAGGACTGTTAGTGGTGGGCGTGCCCACCCAGAACCTGTCGCATCACGTGTCAAAGGTAACATATTTGAAATTCAAATCTTACAGGTCGGCGGGAATTGAACCTGCGGGCACCACGTGCTCAGTGACGTCACCCCTCCCCTGTGGTGCTCTAATGCTTTTGCTTATTGGGGGCTCTGTTTATGGCAGCAGGTGCCGCAGATGGAAACCTCAGTATGACTTGGCTTGCTGGTACTTGTGGTCACTAAATTGGTCAATCTTCTTTTAGAAAGTTATTCACTAGTGGCTGGGTGGAATCTGTCCACTATGGGGGTTAATGTGTAGTGTTATGGACTGATGTACAAAGCTGCATATGGCTAGGATCTCACTTATATGGGCAAGGATTCTGGCATCTTGCTTGTTTCCTGCCATGTACAGGCTATGGCGTCCTCCTGTAATCAGCAGATGTTGCCCTAATTCTGGAAAACTTCTATACTCGTGGGATTTTATAGTTTCTGGGTCTCTGTTGCTGTGACATAGGACTAATATTGATGACTGGGGCCTCAGTTGCACTTTATTTCTCTAGCTACACTTAGAATTCCAATGTTATGGTCCTCTTTAATCTAAAGTGATTCTCATCCCAAACATAATGTTGCTAGGGTTCACGGACTCTAATCAGTGGTGATCAAAGTTTGATGTGTGTGCGTCCCTTCATCCTGAGAAGGAAGGGGCACATGCTGTGAGATGGCATGCCACCTGGTGCTTGCCATGTAACCTGATCTGGGAGTAATAATCCATTGTCTGACACATTAAAGGAATAAACTTATATTTTTGGTTTCCTAACTTTTTTTTTTTTCTCTCATCTAGTTCTGGGAGGTGATTAGCGATGAACATGGCATTGACCCAACTGGTACCTACCATGGAGACAGTGACCTCCAGCTGGAAAGAATCAATGTCTACTACAATGAAGCCACAGGTGACTGACTTTCATCTAGAAGCCACTATTTTCCCCCTTGAGTTGTTGCTTATGATGTAATCTTGCCTGTAGGTGGCAAATATGTTCCCCGTGCTGTCTTGGTGGACTTGGAGCCTGGTACCATGGACTCTGTGCGCTCTGGACCTTTTGGACAGATCTTCAGGCCCGACAACTTTGTATTCGGTGAGTAATCGGGAGTCTTGTGACTAATATTGGTGTACGGATGGGTAAAAAAATAAAAATAAAATAAGAGGCATGCTATTGCAATTGTACAGGCTAATGACACATTAAAATCCATGTCTTGTGTTGGCAATCGTGGGCTCTTGGGACACCTTGCGGATGATCTGTTCCCTTTCAGGCTGATGGTTGGATGAGGTTCTTGCATCTTGGTAATTTATTCAATTGTTCTTATAGGTCAGAGCGGCGCTGGAAACAACTGGGCAAAAGGGCACTACACAGAAGGAGCAGAACTGGTTGACTCAGTACTGGATGTTGTGAGGAAGGAAGCAGAAAGCTGTGACTGTCTCCAGGGTTTCCAGCTTACCCACTCCCTGGGTGGTGGCACTGGGTCTGGTATGGGTACCCTCCTTATCAGCAAGATCAGAGAAGAGTACCCAGACAGAATCATGAACACTTTCAGCGTTGTGCCCTCCCCCAAAGTTTCTGATACTGTAGTAGAGCCATACAATGCCACACTGTCCGTCCACCAGCTTGTAGAAAACACAGATGAAACCTACTGCATAGATAATGAAGCCCTATATGACATCTGCTTCAGAACCCTGAAACTGACAACCCCCACCTATGGTGACCTGAACCATCTGGTATCAGCCACCATGAGTGGTGTCACCACCTGCCTGCGCTTCCCTGGCCAGCTAAACGCTGACTTGCGTAAACTGGCCGTGAACATGGTGCCTTTCCCGCGTCTGCACTTTTTCATGCCTGGCTTTGCCCCACTCACTAGCCGAGGCAGCCAGCAGTACCGTGCCTTAACAGTGCCAGAGCTGACCCAGCAAATGTTTGACGCCAAGAACATGATGGCTGCCTGTGACCCACGGCATGGCCGCTACCTGACTGTAGCCGCAGTGTTCAGGGGCCGCATGTCCATGAAGGAGGTAGATGAGCAGATGCTGAATGTGCAGAACAAGAACAGCAGCTACTTTGTGGAATGGATTCCCAACAATGTGAAAACTGCAGTGTGCGACATCCCACCCCGAGGCCTGAAGATGTCTGCTACCTTCATCGGTAACAGCACAGCCATCCAGGAGCTGTTCAAGCGCATCTCCGAGCAGTTCACCGCCATGTTCCGCAGAAAGGCCTTCCTGCATTGGTACACCGGTGAGGGCATGGATGAGATGGAATTCACCGAGGCCGAGAGCAACATGAACGACCTGGTGTCAGAGTACCAGCAGTACCAGGACGCTACAGCAGAAGAGGAAGGCGAGTTTGAGGAAGAGGCCGAGGAGGAGGCTGCATAAGGCGCCCCCTGCAGTTGTAAATTATGTTTAAAGCTGTAACTCTCCTGTTCATGAATTTCTTGTTTCTTGATGTTCATGTTTATTTGTGTTTAACCTTCTCCTGTTCCTCTTTCTTTGCTGTACAGATCTTCACTCCACCATTAAAGCATTTTTCATAAGTCCTTGTTTGAGGTCTTCTTACAGTGGGTACTTGAGGTACAGCTGCCTAGTGGTGGTCCCGTAGGTGTAGCCAACTGTGTCCCTAAAGCCTGGAGCATAAGAGTGGTGGGTTACAAAAGGTGTCCTCATAACGGCAGGTAATAGGTCTTAATTATATGCACGTTATGGCTTAATGGCCAGCTATAATGTACAGAAGGCAATTTTTTTTTTTTATGCCTTTTTCAGTTTAAGGGTATGTGCACACTTGCAGATTTTTCCGCATGGATTCTGCAGGTAGAACGTCCTGCGTTTTTACACCTGCGGATTCCTATAAAGGAATAGGTGTAAAACACTGCGGAATCAGCACAAAGAATTGACATGCTGTGGATTTGCATGTGCACTTCAGATTTAGTTTTCCATAGGTTTACATGGTACTGTACACCATGGAAAACTGCTGTGGATCTGCAACATGTGCACATGCCCTTGCTGGGACCCCACTTACAGCAGGATCGATGTAAAACTAAACTGGTTCAGCATACTTGTTAGCTAGATGTGCAGGTGAGTGGTCCCTAACCGGAGTACTTTGCCTCACTGTGTGCCAGCAGGCATCAAAATAGATGGGAGGGGGAAGAGCAGGGCCTGAAGTGTCTGACAATCGCTTCACCTAAAGTAGCACCGACCTGTGCTGTGGCAGCTATAGTGTACTATATGGACTAATCTAGTGAGAATCCATGTGACATGAGAGGGACCAGTAGTATGGGTTGTATCACTTAATCCTGACATTAAATATGGGTTCAATTTATGCAGGTAACCCCTTCCCCCCCCCTCTAGATGTGATCAACCTTGATGCAAAGAGTTTGCATCGGGTCACTTGTGGCCCATAGCGAGACATGTTCTGCTTAGTTGATGGGACTAATCATATCACTGACTGATAGCTTTGGTCACAAACTAATGCTGGGACACTCGGCTGATTCCAGACTTGTATGTATAAACTTTTTTTTTTTTTTTCTTTTAAACACATGCTTCGTCATCCTCTCAGATTTATTTATTTTTATGTGGGGGGGTTTTTTTTTTATGCCAAATCCAGGCCTGATGTCAGACATTTGACTTATTACTGTGCAAATGGTGGCATAATTGCCTGTCTAATACCAAGCAAATCCTGACAACATGACCCTTGACAGCTGGAGTTGGGGAACACTGATAAATGCGGTCCTACCTAATGTGCCCCTGTGAATGGAACACTAGAGTACAGTAATATTGTATTACCAACAAGTTATGTGCTGTAAATGTTTACATAACTTGGGAAAGTTATGAAATGTTCTGTTCCTGGTCTAAAAGATCCTTAGATGTACATGCTCAGTAGTGGGTACATGCTCACTAGTGGGGTCTGCGGTTTGGCTTTCAGACTCCACAGCCCTGCATTAAACACATCAGCTAAATCGGTGGTCCTATGACAACTACTATTCACCCGGTATGAAGCCTGTGTACTTAGGCAAGAGACCAGCGGGGCTGTAGATCTTCATTGCAGGCCTGAAAGGTGGTTTCATTCTCCATTCCGAGCTTGTGGCAGGTGGTCTGCTGTAAATCTAGAAGAAATGACAAGCTCAGGACTGGCCTAATGGGCTTGGTAATAATGATCGGTGTAGGTGCCCTCTAAGGCTACGTTCACATTTGCGTTGTTGGGCGCAGCGTCGGCGACGTAACCAACAACGCATGTACACAACGCAGCGTTTTGCGACGCATGCGTTGTCATAAGATCCTACAGATCGGGACTTTCGGCGCAGGGAAAACGCTACAAGTAGCCCTGTCTTGTGCGTCGTACAACGCATACCGGCGCATGTCCATGTGCCCCCCCCATGTTAAAGATAGGGACGCATGCGTCGACGACGCTGCGCCCAACAACGCAAATGTGAACGTAGCCTAACTCAATGGGCATCTCATGATTTGGGGAAGAGCAGGTTCTAGGCTCCTGAGCAGGGTGTTAACCTAAATGTGACAGCGGTCAGTCATCACCGTGTGTGTGTATGTATATATATATATATATATATATATATATATATATATATATACACAGCCTTCTAGGACTGTTTAATACCTGTATAGTTATAACCTGTGAATAGAGCAAGGTTACAGCTATTTGTGGAGGGCTGGGCTCAGATGCCCGCAGTTGGGAGTCCCACCTAGGATATGATTCATGTGGAGGAGGGAGGCCTACTAACCCAAGATTATGGTGTTAATAGTTCAGTGGGAACAAGCAAATTGGCATAATCCTAAACCTAACAATTAATGTGACTGCAGATTACCCGGACACCGTCCTGGTGTCAATGCTGAGATGGTGCTGTTTGAAGGCATTTTACTGTATAACGTAGATTTTTTTTCCTCTTTATCGGCTGCAAAAATAATCCCTTGGATACACAGGTACAGCAAAAACAGGTCCCATTACCTGCAGTAAGGTATTAACACCTGACATTTTTGGTCAGCCTACAGTGGATGAGGGCATCAGGAATGTGATGCAAATATATATATATATATTTTTTTTTTTTTTTTTGCTCTCTAGGAGCCAAGTAGTAAGAGTGAATCCTCAGTACTCGGTATCGCTGAGTATGACGCCGTTCTGATGTGTAGTGTGCTGCTGGTGATCTCAAAATGAGTCCTCAGAGTACCTGAATCATCCTGGTAGTTAGCTGCACAGACAGATCCTGTAAGCATTATTTTTGATATAACAGAGGGACTTTAAATAAATTGTCTGGTGGAAACAAGTTATCACCTGTAATTTAGAATAGCTGTTAAATAATGTATCGGTGAGGTCAGACTGCTGGGGCTTGCACGGATCACCAGAATGGAGCTGCAGTGCACATGCATCATCTACCTCTCCATTTCTGATGGGACGGCAGCCCTATAAAGAATAAATAGAGCTGCTGTCAGCATCCGATCTCCTAATCTATTCAAACAGGGATAAAAAGTCTCCTTGATGGGGCACCCACCAATCAGCAAGTTACCCTGCCGATGCATCATAACTTGTTTTCACTGGACAACCACCTTAATGTAGGGGCAGAACTATAGCAGTTACATTTTTGTGTAGAGGTCTGTATTATGTTATTGTACATAGGAGCAGTATTATAGTAGTTGTATTCTTGTACATAGGGGAGCAGTATTATAGTAGTTATATTCTTGTACATAGGGGAGCAGTATTATAGTAGTTACTGTATATTCTTGTACATAGGAGCAGTATTAGGCCGGGATCACACATACGCGAGATACGGCCGAGTCTCGCAGGTGAAATCCCTCCTCTGGCGCCGGCACTTGGGAGCGGAGCGTGCAGCTCCATGTATTGCTGTGCGGCTGCACGCTCCGTCCCGCATTGCCGGCGCCAGAGGAGGGATTTCACCTGCGAGACTCGGCCGTATCTCGCGTATGTGTGATCCCGGCCTTATAGTAGTTGTATTCTTGTACATAGGGGCAGTATTATAGTAGTTTTATTCTTGTACATCTAATATATAAAGTTGAGTGTGTATTGGCCAAGCCCACTCTGCAACCAATCACTAAGCATCTTTCATTTCACCAGAGCTGTTAAAAGATGAAAGCTGAGCTGTGATTGGTTGCTATGAGCAACAGTTTTCCTTGTAGACAGTTGTGGTAACTGAGCCCTATTTTAGCATTTCTATGGTATTATCGTCCTTCTGTGAAGCTGGAAATAACATAATATATTACCGTGCTGACACAGACCACCCTCTGCCACAGACTGCAGGGGGAGCCCAGAATCCGGAACTTCTTTGTCTGACATGAAGCATCAAATTAACTTAAATTTAAAACACAGATGAAAAAAAGCAACACAAGACGGATTTCTCCAACCCAGGTATCATTTTAATTGGTGTTGCAGCGCCAACCTGACAATGTTTGCTCTGGCTGGATGTTGTGGGATATTAGGAGTAGTAGTCCGGTGGCTCTGATGGGATGATATGGGATATTAGGAGTAGTAGTCCGGTGGCTCTGGCTGACAGGTGATGTGGGATATTAGGGGTAGTAGTCCGGTGGCTCTGATGGAATGATGTGTGATATTGGGGGTAGTAGTCCGGTTCTTCTGTGTGATTGGGATATTAGGGGTAGTAGTCCGGTGCCTCTGGCTGACGGATGAGGTGGGATATTAGGGGTAGTAGTCCGGTGGCGATGATGTGGGATATTAGGGGTAGTAGTCCGGTGGCGATGATGTGGGATATTAGGGGTAGTAGTCCGGTGGCGATGATGTGGGATATTAGGGGTAGTAGTCCGGTGGCTCTGGCTGACGGTTGATGTTGGATATTAAAGTGAGTGTGGCTATGCGGCGTGGGCAGGGCTATACACTCAGCTTTATATATAATCATTATTTTTTTACAACTAACCACAGTTAGTTACTGTTCCCGGGCAACGCCAGGCTCTTCAGCTAGTTTACATTAAATTATATTTCTCACCTGAATCTTATCAAATTCATCCATACTTGCTTTGATCCCTGGTCCAAAACCAACACCAAGAGCATATTGGTAACGAGGAATGAATCCGGTATAACCTATTGGTGACACAGAGAACTACAAGTAATATAATGTGTATATCTCTGTATATTATGAACCTTGATGCACTGGTTATCATGGGGTCTTGGGGCCCCTCTGCAACCGTTTTGTCATATAAGGTCTTTCTGGCTCTCACTATGGAGCCCCATCACAATGTCGGCCAAGTATCTGGAGGACGAATGAGGTGAGTGAGGTGTTCGTGCTGCGGTGCAGAGTTGTAGCTGTAACACTACTACAGCGCCATCTAGAGGCCGCATTGTGTCGTTTCTATGCAGGCGCCTCTTATTTTAACTAACTCAAGCTTCACCTTTAATATGATAGTCATTTAGGGGCAGATGTGCTTCATATCTGCTTCTAAACCAGTGACCAGTCCGTGGGTATACAGTAGCTGGGAGTTGTCGCCTCAATATCTGGAGGACTGTAGATTGGAGACCACCATTCTGAGATTTTGGGGTCCTTCCAATTTTTGGCAAAATAAGTCTGTCACTTTCCACTCCCCTAAATGCTTTTGGCAACCCCTCCCAAGAAGCAACTTACCAGGTATGGCCTTGCGCTGCAGATTATCGGGTAGGTCTACTTTAAGAGCTTTCATGTATTTATTTAAAGGGGATTTGTATTCTTCCTTTGGCCTCCATTGTCTCTTGGTGTAAACGTCCTGTAAGGAGAACCCAAAAGCTGATTGCCAGGAACAGCTGAAAGAGGCAGAACCTGCTATGTGGCAACTAATATGGCAGGAAATAGGGCCTCCTTCAAGAAGTCACCAGTTTTCTCATACTTTTCTGTTGTGGTCGTGCGTATATTCCGCTGGCTGTTTCATATGCCATCTTGTCACCGATGAATGGACCTCTGGACCGCCGTCCACTACTTCAGGGACCATGTGACACAAAGAGGTGGCGTGCTGACACCGCATCATACACTGGAGACCTGCAGGGGTGACACTAAGAGTAACCAAGTCTGCTGTTTCTTACCTATACTGAGTGATTTATGCAAAAGTGATACTATTGACAAGTGGAAGGAAACCCCGCAACTCAGCCCCGAAGTGGAGACCCTGTAATGTACCAAGCGGGGGAGGTCCATCAGACCTGCCTGAGCAGAGAGAACATGTCGGATTAGTAGGTATTGGTAAAAAAGTGTTAGATTGAATTCCTCTTGGAGCTGATGCAAACTTCTAAGCAAAGAGTTTGTAAATAATTGTTCTATCGCTCAGATCCCTTTTTGGTCCCAATCAGAAAAACCCTTTAACTTTGATGCTTCACCCAAATTGGGATTACGCCATAGCGTTCTGCATTTAGTGTATCCGTAATCACCCGTCCGTTTCTTTCCTCAGTCCCACACTTTATACACTAACGCCAATGTGGGGGGGAGAGGATTCCCAGAATCCCGGACTCCAGAAGTCACAGAAGTGAGGCCCATGTCACATTATGTACTTGTCCGTGTCTTCTCTATTCCCATCCATGGAGGTGTTGTAGTTAGGGTCCAATAAAATACCGCCATGGCTCAGGAACGGCCGGACCACCCTCATCCTTATTATGTGGCAGAGTTTGTAGTGTTATTCTGCTGATTACGCCATACTAATTCCCGGAACATGGGACGGAGGAAGGCGATGGGGGAATCCTAATCTTCAGCACAAGACAGTGTGGGCAATTGTAGCTTCAGCTTTGTGGGAACAGTTTGGGGAAGACTCTTACCTGTTCACCATGACTGTGCACAGAGCACAAGGGCTATAAAGACACGGAGGAGGAGTTTATAGTTGGGGGGGGGGGGGGGTGTCTTAGTCTGGTTTCATATTTGCGTTCAGGAGGGCTGCGGATGGCTGCCTACTTCCTTTCTTCCTCCCTGAAGTTCCGCCTACTTCTGTATGCGTCCTGCATTTCCCTGCGTACCTATCTTAAACATTGGGTACGCAGGTGCATGCGGATGCGTTGCATGCGGATGCGTCAGGCGTTTTGACATGTGCGGCGACCGCACGGAAATGCTACATTTTGTGCTTTCGTGCAGTAGCCGCATGTGGATGAATCCGCATGCAACGCATGTCCCTTTGTTCCCAATGTTTAAGATAGGTACGCAGGACGCATGGAGAAGTAGACGGAGCTTCAGGGAGGAAGAAAGGAAGTAGGCAGCCATCCGCAGCCCTCCTGAACGCAAATATGAAACCAGCCTTACCTGTATATTCTGCAGGGTTCCTAGTAATATTGGGGTACTTTCTGTATATAGTTGGGGGATCTTATTTGTATATTCTGTGGGGTGGCTAGTAATATTGGGGTACCTGCTGTATAGTTGGGGTCTTAGGCCTCTTTCACACTTCCGTTTTTTACAATCGGTCACAATCCATCAAAATGTTGAAAAGACGGATCCTGTGCAGACTGTAAAAAACGGATTCACTGTGTCCATTTTTTTTTACGGATCCATCGAGGCTATGTGCACTTGTTGTGTATGCGTCTTCACCGCGTTTTTCTGCTGCGAAAACGCATACACAACACAACCCAGGTTAAAAATAATAAAAAATAATAAATCGTGATATTCTTACCTTCCGGCGTCCCCCGCAGCCTTCCCGATGCTCCTGGCAGCTCCCGTTCCCAGTGATGCCTTGCGAGACAATGATCTGTGATGACGTAGCAGTCTTGTGAGACCGCGGCATCATCAGGTCATTTCGCAAGGAATTACTGAACGGCGGCATCGGGAAGGCTGCGGGGGACGCCGGAAGGTAATAATATCAACATTTTTTATTTTTTTATTATTTTTAGCATTATATCTTTTTACTATTGATGCTGCATAGGCTGCATCAATAGTAAAAAGAGAGGGAGAGAGAATTTTCCTGACGGGAAATTCTTCCGCGCACGCTCAGTTTCAAAAGACTGGACCCGTCGCTGGATTCCAGCCTTTGACAGTCAGCTACGGATTCTGCGTCCATAGGCTACCATTATAGCCAACGACGGACAGCGCAGGATCCGTCGCACGATTTTCCAACGTACACAAAAACGTTTCTATGTGGTTTGTCTCCGCCCGACGGACAGCGATTTTATAACAGATCCAGGGCACGACGGATGAAACGTGAGGCCATCCGTCGCTAATACAAGTCTATGGGAAAAAAACTGATCCAGCAGAAACATTTGCTGGATCCATTTTTTCACAAAACGACGCATTGTGACGGTAAAAGAAAGACGGAAGTGTGAAAGAGGCCTCACCTTTATATTCTGCAGGGTGGCTAGTAATATTGGGGTACCTGCTGTATATAGTTGGGGGGTCTTACCTGTGTATTCTGCAGGGTGGCTAGTAATATTGGGGTACCTGTTGTATATAGTTGGGGTCTTACCTGTATATTCTGCAGGGTGGCTAGTAATATTGGGGTACCTGCTGTATATAGTTGGGGTCTTACCAGTATATTCTGCAGGGTGGCTAGTAATATTGGGGTACTTGCTGTATATAGTTGAGGGGTCTTACCAGTATATTCTGCAGGGTGGCTAGTAATATTGGGGTAACTTGCTGTATATAGTTGAGGGGTCTTACCTGTGTATTCTGCAGGGTGGCTAGTAATATTGGGGTACCTGCTGTATATAGTTGGGGTCTTACCTGTGTATTCTGCAGGGTGGCTAGTAATATTGGGGTACCTGCTGTATATAGTTGGGGTCTTACCTTTATATTCTGCAGGGTGGCTAGTAATATTGGGGTACCTGCTGTATATAGTTGGGGTCTTACCTTTATATTCTGCAGGGTGGCTAGTAATATTGGGGTATCTGCTGTATATAGTTGGGGTCTTACCTGTATATTCTGCATGGTGGCTAGTAATATTGGGGTATCTGCTGTATATAGTTGGGGTCTTACCTGTGTATTCTGCAGGGTGGCTAGTAATATTGGGGTACCTGCTGTATATAGTTGAGGGGTCTTACCTGTGTATTCTGCAGGGTGGCTAGTAATCTTGGGGTACCTGCTCTATATAGTTGGGGGTCTTACCTGTATATTCTGTGGGGTGGCTAGTAATATTGGGGTACCTGCTGTATATAGTTGGGGTCTTACCAGTATATTCTGCATGGTGGCTAGTAATATTGGGGTATCTGCTGTATATAGTTGGGGTCTTACCTGTATATTCTGCAGGGTGGCTAGTAATATTGGGGTATCTGCTGTATATAGTTGGGGTCTTACCTGTATATTCTGCAGGGTGGCTAGTAATATTGGGGTACCTACTCTATATAGTTGGGGTCTTACCTGTATATTCTGCAGGGTGGCTAGTAATATTGGGGTATCTGCTGTATATAGTTGGGGTCTTACCTGTATATTCTACAGGGTGGCTAGTAATATTGGGGTACCTGCTGTATATAGTTGGGGTCTTACCTGTATATTCTACAGGGTGGCTAGTAATATTGGGGTACCTGCTGTATATAGTTGGGGTCTTACCAGTATATTCTGCAGGGTGGCTAGTAATATTGGGGTATCTGCTGTATATAGTTGGGGTCTTACCTGTATATTCTACAGGGTGGCCAGTAATATTGGGGTATCTGCTGTATATAGTTGGGGTCTTACCTGTATATTCTGCAGGGTGGCTAGTAATATTGGGGTACCTGCTGTATATAGTTGGGGTCTTACCTGTATATTCTACAGGGTGGCTAGTAATATTGGGGTACCTGCTGTATATAGTTGGGGTCTTACCTGTATATTCTACAGGGTGGCTAGTAATATTGGGGTACCTGCTGTATATAGTTGGTATCTTACCTGTGTATTCTGCAGGGTGGCTAGTAATATTGGGGTACCTGCTGTATATAGTTGGGGTCTTACCTTTATATTCTGCAGGGTGGCTAGTAATATTGGGGTAACTTGCTGTATATAGTTGGGGTCTTACCTGTGTATTCTGCAGGGTGGCTAGTAATATTGGGGTACCTGCTGTATATAGTTGAGGGGTCTTACCTGTGTATTCTGCAGGGTGGCTAGTAATCTTGGGGTACCTGCTCTATATAGTTGGGGGTCTTACCTGTATATTCTGTGGGGTGGCTAGTAATATTGGGGTACCTGCTGTATATAGTTGGGGTCTTACCAGTATATTCTGCATGGTGGCTAGTAATATTGGGGTATCTGCTGTATATAGTTGGGGTCTTACCTGTATATTCTGCAGGGTGGCTAGTAATATTGGGGTATCTGCTGTATATAGTTGGGGTCTTACCTGTATATTCTGCAGGGTGGCTAGTAATATTGGGGTACCTACTCTATATAGTTGGGGTCTTACCTGTATATTCTGCAGGGTGGCTAGTAATATTGGGGTATCTGCTGTATATAGTTGGGGTCTTACCTGTATATTCTACAGGGTGGCTAGTAATATTGGGGTACCTGCTGTATATAGTTGGGGTCTTACCTGTATATTCTACAGGGTGGCTAGTAATATTGGGGTACCTGCTGTATATAGTTGGGGTCTTACCAGTATATTCTGCAGGGTGGCTAGTAATATTGGGGTATCTGCTGTATATAGTTGGGGTCTTACCTGTATATTCTACAGGGTGGCCAGTAATATTGGGGTATCTGCTGTATATAGTTGGGGTCTTACCTGTATATTCTGCAGGGTGGCTAGTAATATTGGGGTACCTGCTGTATATAGTTGGGGTCTTACCTGTATATTCTACAGGGTGGCTAGTAATATTGGGGTACCTGCTGTATATAGTTGGGGTCTTACCTGTATATTCTACAGGGTGGCTAGTAATATTGGGGTACCTGCTGTATATAGTTGGGGTCTTACCAGTATATTCTGCAGGGTGGCTAGTAATATTGGGGTATCTGCTGTATATAGTTGGGGTCTTACCTGTATATTCTACAGGGTGGCCAGTAATATTGGGGTATCTGCTGTATATAGTTGGGGTCTTACCTGTATATTCTGCAGGGTGGCTAGTAATATTGGGGTATCTGCTGTATATAGTTGGGGTCTTACCTGTATATTCTACAGGGTGGCTAGTAATATTGGGGTATCTGCTGTATATAGTTGGGGTCTTACCTGTATATTCTACAGGGTGGCTAGTAATATTGGGGTATCTGCTGTATATAGTTGGGGTCTTACCTGTATATTCTGCATGGTGGCTAGTAATATTGGGGTACCTGCTGTATATAGTTGGGGTCTTACCAGTATATTCTGCAGGGTGGCTAGTAATATTGGGGTATCTGCTGTATATAGTTGGGGTCTTACCTGTATAGTCTACAGGGTGGCTAGTAATATTGGGGTACCTGCTGTATATAGTTGGGGTCTTACCTGTATATTCTGCATGGTGGCTAGTAATATTGGGGTACCTGCTGTATATAGTTGGGGTCTTACCTGTATGTTCTGTGGGGTGGCTAGTAATATTGGGGTACCTGCTGTATATAGTTGGGGTCTTACCAGTATATTCTGCAGGGTGGCTAGTAATATTGGGGTAACTTGCTGTATATAGTTGGTCTTACCTGTATGTTCTGTGGGGTGGCTAGTAATATTGGGGTATCTGCTGTATATCGATGGTGTCTTCCTGTATATTCTGCGGGGTGACTAGTAATATTGGGGTAACTTGCTGTATATAGTTGGGGGGCCTTACCTGTATATTCTGCAGGGTGGCTAGTAATATTGGGGTACCTGCTGTATATAGTTGAGGGGTCTTACCTGTGTATTCTGCAGGGTGGCTAGTAATCTTGGGGTACCTGCTCTATATAGTTGGGGGTCTTACCTGTATATTCTGTGGGGTGGCTAGTAATATTGGGGTACCTGCTGTATATAGTTGGGGTCTTACCTGTATATTCTACAGGGTGGCTAGTAATATTGGGGTATCTGCTGTATATAGTTGGGGTCTTACCTGTATATTCTGTGGGGTGGCTAGTAATCTTGGGGTACCTACTCTATATAGTTGGGGGTCTTACCTGTATATTCTGTGGGGTGGCTAGTAATATTGGGGTATCTGCTGTATATAGTTGGGGTCTTACCTGTATATTCTACAGGGTGGCTAGTAATATTGGGGTATCTGCTGTATATAGTTGGGGTCTTACCTGTATATTCTGCAGGGTGGCTAGTAATATTGGGGTATCTGCTGTATATAGTTGGGGTCTTACCTGTATATTCTGCAGGGTGGCTAGTAATATTGGGGTATCTGCTGTATATAGTTGGGGTCTTACCTGTATATTCTACAGGGTGGCTAGTAATATTGGGTACCTGCTGTATATAGTTGGGGTCTTACCTGTATATTCTGCATGGTGGCTAGTAATATTGGGGTACCTGCTGTATATAGTTGGGGTCTTACCAGTATATTCTGCAGGGTGGCTAGTAATATTGGGGTATCTGCTGTATATAGTTGGGGTCTTACCTGTATATTCTACAGGGTGGCTAGTAATATTGGGGTACCTGCTGTATATAGTTGGGGTCTTACCTGTATATTCTGCATGGTGGCTAGTAATATTGGGGTACCTGCTGTATATAGTTGGGGTCTTACCTGTATATTCTGCATGGTGGCTAGTAATATTGGGGTACCTGCTGTATATAGTTGGGGCCTTACCTGTATATTCTGCGGGGTGACTAGTAATATTGGGGTAACTTGCTGTATATAGTTGGGGGGCCTTACCTGTATATTCTGCAGGGTGGCTAGTAATATTGGGGTACCTGCTGTATATAGTTGAGGGGTCTTACCTGTGTATTCTGCAGGGTGGCTAGTAATCTTGGGGTACCTGCTCTATATAGTTGGGGGTCTTACCTGTATATTCTGTGGGGTGGCTAGTAATATTGGGGTACCTGCTGTATATAGTTGGTGTCTTACCTGTATATTCTACAGGGTGGCTAGTAATATTGGGGTATCTGCTGTATATAGTTGGGGTCTTACCTGTATATTCTGTGGGGTGGCTAGTAATCTTGGGGTACCTACTCTATATAGTTGGGGGTCTTACCTGTATATTCTGTGGGGTGGCTAGTAATATTGGGGTATCTGCTGTATATAGTTGGGGTCTTACCTGTATATTCTACAGGGTGGCTAGTAATATTGGGGTATCTGCTGTATATAGTTGGGGTCTTACCTGTATATTCTGCAGGGTGGCTAGTAATATTGGGGTATCTGCTGTATATAGTTGGGGTCTTACCTGTATATTCTACAGGGTGGCTAGTAATATTGGGGTACCTGCTGTATATAGTTGGGGTCTTACCAGTATATTCTGCAGGGTGGCTAGTAATATTGGGGTATCTGCTGTATATAGTTGGGGTCTTACCTGTATATTCTACAGGGTGGCTAGTAATATTGGGGTACCTGCTGTATATAGTTGGGGTCTTACCTGTATATTCTGCATGGTGGCTAGTAATATTGGGGTACCTGCTGTATATAGTTGGGGTCTTACCTGTATATTCTGCATGGTGGCTAGTAATATTGGGGTACCTGCTGTATATAGTTGGGGTCTTACCAGTATATTCTGCAGGGTGGCTAGTAATATTGGGGTATCTGCTGTATATAGTTGGGGTCTTACCTGTATATTCTACAGGGTGGCTAGTAATATTGGGGTACCTGCTGTATATAGTTGGGGTCTTACCTGTATATTCTGCATGGTGGCTAGTAATATTGGGGTACCTGCTGTATATAGTTGGGGTCTTACCTGTATATTCTGCATGGTGGCTAGTAATATTGGGGTACCTGCTGTATATAGTTGGGGTCTTACCTGTATGTTCTGTGGGGTGGCTAGTAATATTGGGGTATCTGCTGTATATAGTTGGGGTCTTACCTGTATATTCTGCATGGTGGCTAGTAATATTGGGGTACCTGCTGTATATAGTTGGGGTCTTACCTGTATATTCTGTGGGTTGGCTAGTAATATTGGGGTACCTGCTGTATATAGTTGGGGTCTTACCTGTATATTCTGTGGGTTGGCTAGTAATATTGAGGTAACTTGCTGTATATAGTTGGTCTTACCTGTATGTTCTGTGGGGTCGCTAGTAATATTGGGGTATCTGCTGTATATCGATGGTGTCTTCCTGTATATTCTGCGGGGTGACTAGTAATATTGGGGTACTTGCTGTATATAGTTGGGGTCTTACCTGTATGTTCTGTGGGGTGGCTAGTAATATTGGGGTACCTGCTGTATATAGTTGGGGTCTTACCTGTATATTCTGCGGGGTGACTAGTAATATTGGGGTACCTGCTGTATATAGTTGGGATCTTACCTGTATATTCTGCATGGTGGCTAGTAATATTGGGGTACCTGCTGTATATAGTTGGGGTCTTACCTGTATATTCTGTGGGGTGGCTAGTAATATTGAGGTAACTTGCTTACCTGTATATCCATATGGGATGTAAATTTCAGGTAACACGATTCCTTTGTCTGCAGTGCAGCTGTGAACTTGTATTGGTTGCAGTTTGGGGGGCTCAGCTGGCATCTCGATGGGGGATTGCCTCAGGGGTGGCAAAATGGAGTGAGGGCTTTTGGTCACAGAGGGGTCAGGAAGGAGGCAGATTGTGGTGGAGCCATAGGTGTTTCCCAGCTGATTGCGAAGTCGGGGGCAAAATGCTGTACAACTATAGAATAAAACAAAATGAAAATTTCTACAGAGAGTAGAGGACCCCAGACTAAAACAGGGGCTCCTAGCTCTGGGCCACATGCCCCCATTGTCTGCATATATCTCAGCACCCTGGAGACGGGGAGTCCTTCTTCCCTCCACACTACCCATTAGAAACAACAATGAGCCCATGTGGGGCCCTGTGTAAGTGAGAGCCATTGTTACAGCAGCCACAGGGCACTCACCCAGGGATGTGATATGGATCCATGAAATGGCAGCTCTTGGGTTCTTGCGCCATTTTTAGATTGTATCCCCGCTGGCTCCGAGGTGCAGGACAAAACATGAACTAGGGGTGACACTGTGGCCAGAGCATTATACAGGGGCTGTTACTAGGCAACCATTGTGAGGTAACAGGTTCTGATAACTCATCGGAATCCGAAGCTGGAACGCTCCATGTCAATAAGAGGAGGAAACCTCATGTAAGGCCGAGTGGCTGAGACATATCACATACAGCTGGCTTAGATACAGCAATGCAGCAAATTATCACACATGACGGGCTTTAATATTATTTGTTTATATAGCACCATTAATTTCATGGTGCCGTACATTAGACAGGGCTACATCAAAATATAAATATCACTTACAGTAAACAAAACTAACAATGACAGACTGATACAGAGGGGAGATGACCCTGCCCTTGCGGGCTTACATTCTACAGGATTGTGGGGAAGGAGACAGTAGGTCGGAGGTTGCAGTAGCTCCGATGGTGGTCGTGTGGTCATTACAGATTGTAAGCTTTTTTGAAGAGATGGGTTTTCAGGTTCAGTTTGAAGGATCCAAATGTGGTGGATAACTGGACGTGTTGGGGCACAGGATTCCAGATGATGGGGGATATTCGGGAGAAGTCTTGGAGGCGATTGGGTGAGGAGTGAATAAGCGCGGAGGAGAGTAGGAGCAGGGCTGCCACTAGAAATTTTGGGGCCCCATACTGGCAAAATTTTCGGGGCCCCCTTAAGACTCTGCCCAGGCTCCACCCCAGCCCCGCCTCCAACCCTCGAACTGTCCACAGCACCACCGCTGTCTCTTGGAAAAACTCCACTTCTCACCAATCACACATTAACAGTTCCCATCACCAGATCACACACATAGCCGGCAGATTTTGTTTTGGCCAAAAGGTTTTTTTTAATCTGCCACGATGACAAGATAGACTCTTTTGGCCGGGCCCTACTCTACTCTAACTTATTAAACATTTGTTAAAATATGCAATACAATTTAGGTATATTTTTATTTATTTTTCAATTTTTCAAATGACCAATAATACCACATACAAGGGACAAATACCACAACACCATGACCAGACATCACATTATCACCACATAGTGACCTATAATACTATCTACAAGGAATAAATACTGCCACACCATGTGCAGACCACATATTACAACCACAGTGACCGAACAATATCGCATACAAGGGACAAATACCACCGCAGCATGTACAGACCACATATTACCACCACATGGTGACCAACTACATACAAGGAACAAATACCAACACAACATGACCAGACCACATATTACCACCACATAGTGACCATATAATAGCACATACAAGGAACAAATACCGCCACACCATGGCCGGACAACATATTACCACCACATTGTGACTGAATAGTACAATACTGATCATTAATTAAAAAAAAAAATACTATCACCATAAGGGCCATTATACATAGGAGATCTGTACTTAGTATGCAGTGTCTGTGTACAGGTAATGCAGTGGTCACCGGTGCCATTATACACAGGAGCTCTATATATAGTGTCAGTGTACAGGTAATACAGGGATCACCAGTGACATTATACACAGGAGCTCTATATATAGTGTCAGTGTACATGTAATACAGTGATCACTAGTGACATTATACACAGGAGCTGTGTATAGTGTCAGTTTACAGGTAATACAGTGATCACCAGTGACATTATACACAGGAGCTCTGTATATAGTGTACAGATAATATAGTAATCACCAGTGACATTATACACAGGAGCTCTGTATACAGTGTATGGTGTCAGTGTACAGGTAACATACTGACTCACCAGTGACGTCTCTAGCTGAAGTCCTTCATCTTTGCATTTCTTTTTAATCCAGCGCAAACCGCCATCACTTCTTTCAGCCAGGACTCGTCTCTGCATAAAATAACACACTTATCTAGAGCACCGCTTCCAGAGTACATTCCACACTTTTTCACGTTCTTCTACACTACACATCTGAATACAGACATTCACCCACCATTAATATATACTGTAATTGGTTATTATGCAACCCACCTTTCCAAATACAAATTATAATACGCCACTGTGCCCCCACTATCTGTACATAGCCACTTTCCCCATTTAATATATAAATTAATTAGCACATGTACTCTTTCCCCCAATTTATTTCCAGTCACTTTATCCTCAACGATCCCACTATGTACCTCCCGCTCTAACCCTAACTCCGATTTATTATAGTTACATGCCCCTTCTGCCTCAATTCATTGTCATGTCTTCTCTCTCTCCCACCCTCTATTCATTATCAACTGCTCTTCCCCACATTCAATATTCATTATTTGCTCTCCCTACCTTCAATACACCATTGGCTCTCCCCACCCCCACCTTCAATTCAATTGCTGTCCACCGTCCCTCACACTCACTTGATGTGCAGTCCCCATCACCCCCACTTCATCATTTGCAGTCCACCTTCATCATTTAGTCCCCTATCCCCCTTCACTTCATCTGCCGTCCCCCTTACTTTATCATTTGCAGCCCCCTATCATTTCATCATGTGCAGTACCCCCTCAAACACAATTCATCATCTGCAGTCTCCATCACTCCCACATCATCATTTGCAGTCCCCATCATCATTTGCAGTCCACATCACCCCCACATCATCATTTGCAGTCCACATCACCCCCACATCATCATTTGCAGTCCACATCACTCCCACATCATTTGCAGCCCCCATCACCCCCACATCATCATTTGCAGCCCCCATCACCCCCACATCATCATTTGCAGCCCCCATCACCCCCACATCATCATTTGCAGTCCCCATCACCCCCACTTCATCATTTGCAGTCCCCATCACCCCCACTTCATCATTTGCAGTCCCCTATCATTTCATCATGTGCAGTACCCCCTCAAACACGCTTCATCATCTGCAGCCCCCTATCATTTCATCATGCGCAGGGCCCCTCTCAAACACACTTCATCATTTGCAGCCCCCTATCATTTCATCATGCGCAGTACCCCCTCAAACACACTTCATCATCTGCAGCCCCCTATCATTTTATCATGCGCAGTGCCCCCTCAAACACACTTCATCATCTGCAGCCCCCTATCATTTCATCATGCACAGTGCCCCCTCAAACACACTTCATCATCTGCAGCCCCCTATCGTTTCATCATGTGCAGCCCCCTATCATTTCATCATGCGCAGTGCCCCCTCAAATACACTTCATCATCTGCAGCCCCCTCAAACACACTTCATCATCTGCAGCCCCCTATCATTTCATCATGCGCAGCCCCCTATCATTTAATCATGCGCAGCCCCCTATCATTTAATCATGCGCAGTGCCCCCTCAAATACACTTCATCATCTGCAGCCCCCTATCATTTCATCATGCGCAGCCCCCTATTATTTCATCATGCGCAGTGCCCCCTCAAATACACTTCATCATCTGCAGCCCCCTATCATTTCATCATCTGCAGCCCCCTATTATTTCATCATGTGCAGTGCCCCCTCAAACACACTTCATCATCTGCAGTCTCACTCTCCCCCACCTCACCCATTTAAAAAAACAAAAATAAAAATGTTTTTTATACTTACCTCAGTCGTTCCCGGCCGTCTAGTGTTTCCAGCAGTGAAGCAGCAGCTAGAATATATGGGCTGCTGAGAGGACCTGACAGGAGCCCCTACATTCTAGCACATTCACTACTGAGACTGCTAGAATGGATGGGCTGTAGTCAGGACCTGCAGGGAGCCCATACATTCTAGCTACAGCCGAGCAGGAGCTGTGCAGCCGACTAGGTAAGACAGCCGTGCACAGCTCCAAAAAGGCTCCCGGGCCCCAGCGCCGACGTGTGCGCCGCAGTGCACAGTATTTTAGTGCATGATGGGGCCCGATCAGTAGAAGCACAACAGTGGGGCCCCGGATCTGCGGGCCCCTCTGTGTACTGCTGCTGACCGGGCCCCATACAGCAGTAACGGCTGTAATGCCCTGATGGCGGCCCTGAGAAGGAGGTCTTGGGAGGACCGGAGATTACATGAGGGAAGATGTTGAGAGATTAGTCTGGAAATTTACGGAGGAGAAAGGTTATGGATGGGTTTGTAGGTCAGCGTTAGTACAGGTAGTTTAAACTGGATAGGCTGGGAAATTGGGAGCCAGTGAAGGGATTTGCAAAGTGGGGAAGCAGGAGTGTAGCGAGGAGAGAGATTAATTAGTCGGGCAGCAGAGTTAAGGAAAGACTGGAGGAAAGCGAGAGTGTTAGAAGGTAGGCCACAGAGGAAGATGTTGCAATAGTCGAGGTGGGAGATGATTAGGGCATGCACAAGCATTTTAGAAGACTGAGGGTTGAGGAAAGGACGGATTCTGTAAATATTTTTGAGCTGGAGGCGACAGGAGGTGGCGAGAGCTTGGATGTGCGGTTTGAAGGACAGGGCAGAGTCAAGGGTTACTCCAAGGAAGCGGATTACTGGGACAGAGGAAAGTGTGAATTCATTTATTGTGATAGATCAGGTAGGGCGGGTCTGCGAGATGGAGGAAAGTTAATTAGTTCAGATTTGTCCACATTGAGTTTAAGGAAGCGAGTGGAGAAGAAGGAGGATATGGCTGATAGACACTCTGGGATTCTGGAGAGCAGAGAGGTGACATCTGGGCCAGAGAGGTAGATCTGAGTGTCATTGACATATAGATGGTACTGGAAGCCATAGGACTTTATGAGTTGTCCCAGGCTAAGGGTATAGATAGAGAAGAGGTCCTAGGACAGAGCCTTGAGGAACACCAACAGAGAGTGGGCGAGATGAAGAGGTAGTATGGGAGTAGGAAACGCTAAATCTGCGGTTGGTAAGGTATGAGGAGATCCAGGAGAGGGCAAGGTCTTTGACACTAAAGGAAGAGAGAATCTTTTGTAGGAGGCAGTGGTCAACTGTGTCGAAGGCAGAGGACAGGTCTAGAAGGAGTAGTATAGAGAATTGTCTGTTAGCTTTGGCTGTTAGTAAGTCGTTAGTAATTTTGGTCAGGGCAGTCTCAGTGGAATGGTGGGGACAGAAGCCAGATTGTAGGTTGTCGAAGAGCGAGTTAGATGCAAGGTGAGAGGAAAGTTCAGTGTGGACGTGCTGCTCAAGGAGTTTGGAAGCAAATGGGAGCAAAGATATGGGGCGATAGCTGGACATAGCGCTTGGGTCAAGGGATGGCTTTTTGAGGATAGGTGTTATTGTGGCATGTTTGAAAGCAGAGAAGAAGGTACAAGAAGTTAGTGATAGATTGAAGAGATGGGTTAGGGATGGGATTATTGTAGTGGTGAGGTTGGTTGGGAATGAATGGGATGGGGTCAAGTGTTGTGAATTCTGCTCTTGGGCTCCCTCCGGTGGTTGTAAGTGGTAGCGCTGCTGTCTCTGAATCACAGCATTTATCAGGTGTTTTCACTTTTTCCAATTTGAACAGGGCTATTTAGTCTTGCTTCACCCTTTAGTCAGTGCCAGTTGTCCATTGTTCCTGGAGGATTCACATCCCTGCCTGGTCTCTTCTGCTTTGCAGTTCTTTTCAACAAAGATAAGTTCTGGCCTTGATTTTGCTGTCCACATGCTGTGGTCTTATTGTTCAGTTATTTTCCATGTTTTGTCTTGTCCAGCTTGGTCTGTATAAGGATTTGTTTAGCCAAGCTGGTATCTCTGGAGATGCAGATATACCCTCCATGTCTTTAGTTAGCTGTGGAGTTTTTGTATTTTCTGTGGTGGATATTTTCTAGTGTTTTAATACTGACCGCATAGTACTCTGTCCTGTCCTTTCTATTTAGCTAGAAGTGGCCTCCTTTGCTAAATTCTCATTTCAGTCTGTGTATGTTTTTTCCCTCTCCTCTCACAGTCAATATTTGTGGGGGGCTGCCTGTTCTTTGGGGATTTTCTCTGAGGCAAGATAGTTTTCCCTTTTCTATCTGTAGGGGTAATTAATCCTCCGGCTGTGTCGAGATGTCTAGGGAGCGCTAGGTACATTCCACGGCTACTTCTAGTTGCGGTGTTAGGTTCAGGGTCTGCGGTCAGTACAGGTACCACCTTCTCCAGAGTACGTCCCATGCTGCTCTTAGGCCACCAGATCATAACAGTCAAGTGCACATGTGGTGAGGTGTGATTTGGAGAGAAGATGAGCAAGCTGTCCTTCAGTGATTTTGGAGAGTGAAGTTATGGGGTTAGGGCATTGGTCTGGCATAAAAAAGGGTTGTGGTGATTTGACAACAAAGACTTGCCTTGTTTGGTCTATCTTATTTTTGAACTGCGTGGCAAAGTCCTCAGCAGAGATTGGGGAAGTGGTGGGCGGAGGAGGGAGTTAAAAGTGTTGAACAACTGTTTGGGGTTGTGGGATAAGGAAGATATAAGGGATGTAAAGTAGGCCTGTTTAGCAGAGGTGAGAGCTGATTTGAATGCAAGTGTTGCTTGTTTGAGTGCAGTGAAATCATCTTGCGAATGCGTTTTCTTTCAACGCCGTTCTACAATTCTGGATACTTGCCGAAGCTTTTTAGTGATGTTATTGTGCCAGGGTTGTCTATTGATTCATCGCACTCTGCTACGCATGACTGGGGCGACTGAGTTGATGGCTGATGCCAGAGTGGCATTGTAGAAACTAGTGGTAGTGTCTGTGTCGTGGAGTGAAGCTATGGAGGACAGTAGCTGAACAGAGTTAGAGAGTGTGTGAGGGTCTAGATGTACGAGGTTTCTGCGGGGATGCGCATGTTGCTGGACATGGGTGACAGGTGTGGAGGACAGTGATGAGAAAGTGAGAAGATGGTGGTCAGATAGAGGGAGAGGGGAGGTGGTGAAGTTAGATAGGGAGCAGAAACGGGTGAAGACCAGGTCTAATGTGTGTCCGTCTGTGTGGGTGGCTGAGGAGGACCACTGAGTAAGTCCAAAAGATGAAGTAAGGGACAGGAGTTTGGAGGCTGCTGACTGGTGGGTGTCAATGGGGATGTTGAAGTCATCCATGATGATGGTGGGAATATCAGCAGAGAGAAAGTGAAGAAGCCAGGTAGAGCATTGGTCAATAAAGGCAGTGGTCGGGCCCGGAGGTCGGTATATGATAGCCATTTGGAGCTTGGAGGGAGAGTAGATGCGGACAGAGTGGACTTCAAAAGATGGGAGGATAAGGGAGGGGAGAGGTGGGATTTGGCTAAAGGTGCAGTTAGAAGAAAGGAGAAGGCCTACTCCTCCACCATGTCTGTTGCCAGTCAGAGGAGTGTGGGTGAAGTGGAGGCCGCCGTAGCATAGCACAGCAGGGGAGGCTGTGTCAGAGGGTGTCAGCCATTGGTCGGTGAGGCCCAGGAAGGAAAGATTACGAGAGGTAAAGAGGCTGTGAATCACATGGAGTTTATTGAAGATGGAGTGGGCATTCCAGAGTGATCCAGAGAGAGGGAGCAGGGTGGTGGGCGTCAAGGGCACGGATTTAAGGTGGGCAAGATTTCAGGTGTTTATATTGGGTTGGGAGCAATAGGAGGGGGTAGTAATGGGAGGTATGAGCTGTGGGGGTCCAGGATTGGGAGATATGTCACCAGCAGTGAGGAGAAGCAGAGAGAGACAGAGCAGGTGGGAGAAGGAGAGTGGCCAGCTTGTTTTGTGTTTTATTAGGAGAGATCTGAGGTTGAGGAGCAGGTCAGCGGAGGAGATGAGGTGGGGAGGCAAGAGGGAAGGAGAGATTATTACTTGGTCCATACGAGAGAAAAGTGAATTGCACTAGAGATGATATGAGTCCATAATAGAAGTGAAATGGCCTTTTAGTTAACTGAATATTATCAGCTATGCAAATAGTTTGTGGTGCTCAGCACAGAATAAACATGTGAGTCTAATGCTTGACAAAAGAGGGAAAAAAAAAGCGTCACTCACCACGTTTGCAGTATCGTCGTCCTTTCCAGTACTCCCTGCATTTCTCCATAAGCCCAAATCCCGCACTGAAATGCCTGCACCATTGGTGAAATAAAAGATTTTTGAGAAATACTGCAAACGTGGTGAGTGCCGCATTTTTTTTCTCTTTTGTCAAGCATGAGATTATTACTTGGTTAGAGGGTGCTGGGGCTTGGGGATGGTGGAGAGTGAGAAGTAATGGAGCCAAAACTGTTAGAGCGTATGTCAGCATGATGAGAGTAAGTGTGGAGGAAAGGGAAAGAAATTTAGTATATTTAATAACCGATGTTAGGCGTACCTTCTGTTCACTTCTGGCATATTTCTGCTGTTTCCTTTTAGAGACATCCTTATAGAGACAGACTAAAGAGAAATGCAGTACAATGCATACATTAAATAATTAGATACAGCTGCTCATCACACAGTATTATCGAATACTTAGATACAGCAGCTCTGTAGACACTAGTACTCATAAGGGTATGTGCACACGTCAGGATTTCTTGCAGAAATTTCCTGAAGAAAACCGGAAATTTTCTGCAAGAAATCCGCATATTTTTTTTTGCGTTTTTTTCCCGTTTTTTTCCCGGTTTTTTTTTTAGCATTTTGCAAGCGAAATTAGCTTGCAGAATGCTAAAGTTTTCCAAGCGATCTGTAGCATCGCTTGGAAAACTGACTGACAGGTTGGTCACACTTGTCAAACATAGAGTTTGACAAGTGTGACCAACTTTTTACTATAGATGCTGCTTATGCAGCATAAATAGTAAAAGATAGAATGTTTAAAAAAAATGCTTATACTCACCGGCAGACAGCTGATCTCCTCAGCGGCGTCCGTTCCTATAGATGGTATGCGGTGAAGGACCTTCCATGACGTCGCAGTCACGTGAGCGGTCACATGACCGGTCTCGCGACCAATCACAAGACCGCGACGTCATCGCAGGTCCTTCACCGCACACCAGCTATAGGAACCGAAGCGGCAGCATGCACCTGAGAGGCGGGAAGACATCGAAGGTGAGTATATGACTATTTTTTATTTTAATTCTTTTTTTTTGACCAATTATACGGTGCCCAGTCCGTGGAGGAGAGTCTCCTCTCCTCCACCCTGGGTACCAACCGCACATAATCTGCTTACTTCCCGCATGGTGTGCACAGCCCCGTGCGGGAAGTAAGCAGATCAATGCACTCCTAGGTGTGCGGAACCCCGCAATTCCGCATTTTTATTGAACATGTTGCTTTTCTTTCCGCGATGCGATTTTTTTGCGGAAAAAAATGCAACATTTGCACAAAAAATGCGGAATACACTGTAAATAATAGGAGGCATATGTTAGCGAAAAAAACGCGAAAAATACTGAACATGGCCTAACATTAGGTAGCCTTGCAGCGCTGGGGTCAAATCCCACCAAGGACAACATCTGCAAGGAGTTTGTATGTTCTTCCTGCATTTGCGAGGGTTTCCTCCGGGTTCTCTGTTTCCTCCCACATTCCAAAGACATACTGATAGGGATTCTAGATTGTGAGCCCAATGGGGATAGCGGCGATAATGTCTGTAAAGCGCTGTGGAACTAATGGCGATATATACAGGTGCCTCCCACAACATTAGACTTCAATACAAAAAGTGAGACTCATATATTATATAGAGTCATTACAGACAGAGTGATCTATTTCAAGTGTTTATTTCTGTTGATGATGATTATGGCTTACAGCAAATGAAAACCCAAAAGTCATTATCTCAGTAAATTAGAATACTTTATAACACCAGCTTGAAAAGTGATTTTAAAATCCTAAATGTTGGCCTACTGAAATGTATGTTCAGTAAATGCACTCAATACTTGGTCGGGGCTCCTTTTGCATCAATTACTGCATCAATGCGGCGTGGCATGGAGGCGATCAGCCTGTGGCACTGCTGAGGGGTTATGGAAGCCCAGGTTGCTTTGATAGCAGCCTTCAGCTCGTCTGCATTGTTGGGTCTGGTGTCTCATCTTCCTCTTGACAATACTCCACAGATTCTCTATGGGATTAAGGTCAGGCGAGTTTGCTGACCAATCAAGCACAGTAATGTAAACCAGGCAGATAGTGTCAGATGTAAGAGTATATACTACAGTTTAGCAGCACAGTATCACACATGGTAGGCTTAGATACACGGACATTATAAATGGCAAGTTCTCATCCTTTATTGTAGTGATATAATACACACATGACTTCCTATCATTCAGCTGCACTGTCATTTCATGTATCATGTAATGGAGAAGTGAGGTTTGCTTTATGATTAGAGATGAGCGAGTATACTCGTTGCTCGGGTGACCTCCGAGTTTTTGTTAGTGTTCAGAGATTAAGTTTTCATTGCGCCAGCTGAATGATTTACAGCTATTAGCCAGGTTAAGTACATGTGGGGGTTGCCTGGTTGCTAGGGAATCCCCACATGTACTCAGCCTGGCTAGTAGCTGTAAATCATCCAGCTGCCGTGATGAAAACTAAATCTCCGAGCACTAACAAATACTCGGAGATCACCCGAGCGTGCTCGGGAAAACCCGAGCAACGAGTATACTCGCTCTTCACTATTTATATGTTGGTGCCTTGATGAGGAAGGCTAGACCTCACAGCGCTGGCCATGGCTTCTGGAGTTGGGTACTCTGCTGAGCGTCACCCAGCTGCTCTCTTCCCACTGTTACTGTCTATGTGGAAGCTGCGTATCTTGGCTCAGGCAGCACAAGTTTCAGAACTATCACTTTCTTTTTCAGCTCAAAAGGAAGACATTTTTTTCCTCCATAACAAGTATGTAAGCAGCAAAGCAGAACATATGGCAAGGATGGTGCAGCAGACGCACAACGTCTTTTTCTCCAAATCTTCCTGTTTCCTAAAGTGTTCAATAAAACCAACCTGTAAAAGGCAAAATAAATTAGTACAAAGGTCACAAGATGCCCAGGTGATACCGGCTGTACATATATAATTATATACAGGAGATTCCCAGGTTATACCAGCTGTACATACAGTATATAATTATATACAGGAGATACCCAGGTTATACCGGCTGTACATATATAATTATATACAGGAGATGCTCAGGTTATACCAGCTGTACATATATAATTACCGGTATATACAGGAGATGCTCAGGTTATACCAGCTGTATATGCAGTATATAATTATATACAGGAGATACCCAGGTTATACTGGCTGTACATATATAATTATATACAGGAGATACCCAGGTTATACCAGCTGTACGTATATAATAATATACAGGAGATGCCCAGGTTATACCAGTTGTACATATATAATTATATACAGGAGATACCCAGGTTATACCAGCTGTACATATATAATTATATACAGGAGATATCCAGGTTATACCAGCTGTACATATATAATTATACACAGGAGATGTCCAGGTTGTACCAGCTGTACATATATAATTATATACTGGAGATGTCCAGGTTATACCGGCTGTACCTATATAATTATATACAGGAGATGCTCAGGTTATACCAGCTGTACATACAGTATGTAATTATATACAGGAGATACTCAGGTTATACCGGCTGTACATATATAATTATATACAGGCGATACCCAGGTTATACCAGCTGTACATATATAATTATATACAGGAGATGTCCAGGTTATACCGGCTGTACGTATATAATTATATACAGGAGATGCCCAGGTTATACCGGCTGTACGTATATAATTATATACAGGAGAATCCCAGGTTATACCAGCTGTACATATATACTGTAATTATATACAGTAGAAGCCCAAGTTATATCAGCTGTACATATATAATTACATACAGGAGATGCCCAGGTTATACCAGCTGTACATATATAATTATATACAAGAGATGCCCAGGTTACACCAGCTGTACATATATAATTATATACAGGAGATGCCCAGGTTATATCAGCTGTACATATATAATTATATATAGGAGATACTCAGGTTATACCAGCTGTACATATATAATTATATACAGGAGATGCCCAGGTTATATCAGCTGTACATATATAATTATATATAGGAGATACTCAGGTTATACCATCTGTACATATATAATTATATACAGGAGAAGCCCAGGTTATACCAGCTGTACATATATAATTAAATACAGGAGATGTCCAGGTTATACCGGCAGTACCTATATAATTATATACAGGAGATGCTCAGGTTATACCAGCTGTACATACAGTATGTACCGTATATACTCGAGTATAAGCCGAGATTTTCAGCCCAAAAAAATGGTCTGAAAGTGCCCTTCTCGGCTTATACTCGAGCCATGGAAGGCAGGGAGGGGGTCGGCGGGTGAGGGGGAGCGACGCCTGTCAAATACTCACCTGCTCCCGGCGCTCCTGAATATGGACTCCACGCCCACAGGGGTGGAGCCGCATATTCATTACTGTAATGAGCGGTACCATGTGACCGCTCACTACAGGAAGAAGCTGTCGCGCCATACACCGTGGAACATGCAGGGACCGCGTCAGGAGCGCCGGGAGTAGGTGAGTATATTTACCTTCCCTCATTCCACCGAAGCTCCGTCTTCCCGTCCTCTTGCAGTGACTGTGCAGGTCAGAGGGCGCGATGATGTATTAGTGTGCGCGCCGCCCTCTGCCTGAACAGTCAGTGCGGAGAGACGGGATGCTGAGGAGCAGCAACGAGAGGTGAGTATGTCATTTTTTTTATTTTAGTGCAGCAGCAGCATTATATGTGGCACAATGCTGTATGGAGCGTCTATGGGGCCATAAAGAACTGCATGGAGCATTATATGGGGCATCTATGGGGCCATAAAGAACTGCATGGAGCATTATATGGGGCCATAACTGCATGGAGCATTATATGGGGCATCTATGGGGCCATAACTGCATGGGGCATTACATGGGGCATCTATGGGGCCAAAAAGAACTGCATGGAGCATTATATGGAGCATCTATGGGGCCATAACTGCATGGAGCATTATATGGGGCCGTAACTGCATGGAGCATTATATGGGGCCGTAACTGCATGGAACATTATATGGGGCATCTATGGGGCCATAACTGCATGGAGCATTATATGGGGCATCTATGGGGCCATAACTGCATGGAGCATTATATGGGGCATCTATGGGGCCATAACTGCATGGAGCATTATATGGGGCCATAACTGCATGGAACATTATATGGGGCATCTATGGGGCCATATGTTGTGAATTTGGTTTTTGGGCTCCCCCGGTGGTCACTGGTGGTACTGGACTTGTGTGCTTCACTTTCTCTGTTCACCTGTTTCCATCAGGATATGGGTGTATCCTATTTAGCCTTGCTGCTCAGTTATTCTAGTGCCGGCCATCAATGTAACCAGAGCCTTTCTGTTGCATGTTCCTGCTTCTAGACTACTATCAGCTAAGTTGGACTCTTAGTCCTAAGTTTGTTTTGCATTTTTGTTCCAGTTCACAGTTATGTTATTTTTCTGTAGCTGGAAGCTCTTGTGGGCCGAAATTGCCACTCCGGTGTCATGAGTTGACACATGAGTCTTAAAGTAATTTCTGGATGGTATTTTAATAGGGTTTTCAGCTGACCGTGAAGTTCCCTATTGTATCTTCTTGCTATCTAGTAAGCGGACCTCGCTTTGCTGAACCTACCTTCATACTGCGTATGTCTTTTCCTCTGAACTCACCGTCAATATATGTGGGGGGCTTCTGTCTCCTTTTTGGGGGAATTTCCCTAGAGGTAAGCCAGGTCTGTCTTTTCCTCTATTAGGGTTAGTTAGTCCTCCGGCTGGCGCTAGGCGTCTAGGGATAAAACGTAGGTACGCCACCCGGCCACTGCTAGTTGTGTGGTAGGTTTAGCTCACGGTCAGCTCGAGATTCCATCACCCAAGAGCTAGTCTGTTGTTTAAGTTCTCTGACGTTCCCTTGCCATTGGGAACCACGACAGTATGGCCGGCCAAGGGTTAAAACCGTTGGCAGAAGAAAGGAGAGAAAAAGAAGTCTGCAGATTTTTTTTTTTTCTTCTGAGCTTGCTTTTTAGTTGACTCAGTTGCATTTCTGCTCTAATTGCAGCCTTTGTCTCTCTCTCTCCTTCTAATCCTTGAATGGCTCTGATCTCACCTGATTAATATGGATCCTCAGAGTTTGGCTACAGGTTTGAATAATCTTGCTACGAAGGTTCAAAATTTACAGGATTTTGTTATTCATGCTCCTATATCTGAACCTAGAATTCCTATACCAGAATTTTTCTCCAGGGATAGATCTCGTTTCCTGAATTTCAAAAATAATTGTAAATTATTTCTTTCCCTGAGATCTCGCTCCGCTGGAGATCCCGCACAGCAGGTTAGGATAGTAATTTCCTTGCTGCGGGGTGACCCTCAAAACTGGGCATTTGCATTGGCACCCGGGGATCCTGCGTTGCTCAATGTGGAGGCGTTTTTTCTGGCTTTGGGGTTGCTTTATGAGGAACCTAACTTAGAGATTCAGGCTGAAAAAGCCTTGATGGCCCTATCTCAAGGGCAAGATGAAGCTGAAATATACTGCCAAAAATTTCGTAAATGGTCTGTGCTTACTCAGTGGAATGAGTGCGCCCTGGCGGCGAATTTCAGAGAGGGTCTCTCTGATGCCATTAAAGATGTTATGGTGGGGTTCCCTGCACCTACAGGTCTGAATGAGTCCATGACAATGGCTATTCAGATTGATCGGCGTTTGCGGGAGCGCAAACCTGTGCACCATTTGGCGGTGTCTTCTGAGAAGGCTCCAGAAAATATGCAATGTGATAGAATTCTGTCCAGAAGCGAACGGCAGAATTTTAGGCGAAAAAATGGGTTGTGCTTCTATTGTGGTGATTCAACTCATGTTATATCAGCATGCTCTAAACGTACAAAAAAGGTTGATAAGTCTATTTCAATTGGCACTTTACAGTCTAAGTTTATTCTGTCTGTGACCTTGATTTGTTCATTATCGTCAATTACCGCGGATGCCTATGTCGACTCTGGCGCCGCTTTGAGTCTAATGGATTGGTCCTTTGCCAGGCGCTGTGGGTTTGATCTAGAGCCTCTGGAAGTTCCTATACCTCTGAAGGGTATTGACTCTACACCATTGGCTAGTAATAAACCACAATACTGGACACAAGTGACTATGCGTATGAATCCAGACCATCAGGAGATGATTCGCTTCCTTGTGTTGTACAATCTACATGACGTTTTGGTGCTCGGATTACCATGGTTACAATCTCATAACCCAGTCCTTGACTGGAAAGCTATGTCTGTGTTAAGCTGGGGATGTCAGGGGGCTCATGGGGACGTACCTTTGGTTTCCATTTCGTCATCTGTTCCCTCTGAGATTCCGGAATTTTTGTCTGATTATCGTGATGTTTTTGAGGAGCCTAAGCTTGGTTCACTACCTCCTCACAGAGATTGCGATTGTACCATAGATCTGATTCCGGGCAGTAAATTTCCAAAGGGTCGTTTATTTAATCTATCTGTACCTGAACATGCTGCTATGCGAGAATATATTAAGGAGTCCCTGGAAAAGGGACATATTCGTCCTTCTTCATCTCCCTTAGGAGCCGGTTTTTTCTTTGTATCCAAAAAAGATGGCTCTTTGAGGCCGTGTATTGATTATCGACTCTTGAATAAAATTACAGTCAAATATCAGTATCCTCTGCCACTGCTGACTGATTTGTTTGCTCGAATAAAGGGGGCTAAGTGGTTCTCTAAGATTGATCTCCGTGGGGCGTATAATTTGGTGCGAATTAAGCAGGGGGATGAGTGGAAAACCGCATTTAATACGCCCGAGGGCCATTTTGAGTATTTAGTAATGCCTTTTGGTCTTTCAAATGCCCCTTCAGTCTTTCAGTCCTTTATGCATGACATTTTCCGTGAATATTTGGATAAATTTATGATCGTGTATCTGGATGATATTTTGATTTTTTCGGATGACTGGGATTCTCATGTCCAACAGGTCAGGAGGGTTTTTCAGGTTTTGCGGGCTAATTCCTTGTGTGTGAAGGGTTCTAAGTGTATTTTTGGGGTTCAAAAGATTTCTTTTTTGGGGTACATTTTTTCCCCCTCTTCCATTGAGATGGATCCTGTCAAGGTTCGGGCTATTTGTGATTGGACGCAACCTTCTTCTCTTAAGAGCCTTCAGAAATTTTTGGGCTTTGCTAATTTTTATCGTCGATTTATAACTGGTTTTTCCGATGTTGCTAAACCTTTGACTGATTTGACCAAAAAGGGTGCTGATGTTGCTGATTGGTCCCCTGCTGCTGTGGAGGCCTTTCGGGAGCTTAAGCGCCGCTTTTCTTCCGCCCCTGTGTTGCGTCAGCCTGATGTTACTCTTCCTTTTCAGGTTGAGGTCGATGCTTCCGAGATCGGAGCTGGGGTGGTCTTGTCGCAGAAAAGTTCCGACTGCTCCGTGATGAGACCTTGTGCGTTCTTTTCTCGAAAATTTTCGCCCGCCGAGCGAAATTATGATATTGGTAATCGGGAGCTTTTGGCTATGAAGTGGGCTTTTGAGGAGTGGCGTCATTGGCTTGAGGGGGCTAGACATCAGGTGGTGGTATTGACCGATCACAAGAATTTGATTTATCTTGAGTCTGCCAGGCGCCTGAATCCTAGACAGGCGCGCTGGTCGTTGTTTTTCTCTCGGTTTAATTTTGTGGTCTCATACTTACTAGGTTCTAAAAATGTGAAGGCGGATGCCCTTTCTAGTTTTGAGCCTGATTCCCCTGGTGATTCTGAACCTACAGGTATCCTTAAGGATGGGGTGATATTATCTGCTGTTTCCCCAGACCTGCGACGGGCTTTGCAGGAGTTTCAGGCGGATAGACCTGATCGTTGCCCGCCTGGTAGACTGTTTGTTCCTGATGATTGGACCAGTAGAGTCATCTCGGAGGTTCATTCTTCTGCGTTGGCAGGTCATCCCGGGATCTTTGGTACCAGGGATTTGGTGGCTAGGTCCTTCTGGTGGCCTTCCCTGTCTCGAGATGTACGAGTTTTTGTGCAGTCTTGTGATGTTTGTGCTCGGGCCAAACCTTGTTGTTCTCGGGCCAGCGGATTGTTGTTATCTTTGCCTATTCCGAAGAGGCCTTGGACTCACATCTCTATGGATTTTATTTCTGATCTCCCTGTTTCTCAGAAAATGCCTGTCATCTGGGTGGTGTGTGACCGTTTTTCAAAGATGGTCCATTTGGTGCCCTTGCCTAAGTTGCCTTCCTCATCCGAGTTGGTTCCTCTGTTTTTTCAAAATGTGGTTCGCTTGCATGGTATTCCGGAGAATATCGTTTCTGACAGGGGGACCCAGTTCGTGTCTAGATTTTGGCGGGCGTTCTGTGCTAGGATGGGCATTGATTTGTCTTTTTCGTCTGCGTTCCATCCTCAGACTAATGGCCAGACTGAGCGAACTAATCAGACTTTGGAGACTTATTTGAGGTGTTTTGTGTCTGCGGATCAGGATGACTGGGTTGCCTTTTTGCCGTTGGCGGAGTTTGCCCTCAATAATCGGGCTAGTTCTGCCACTTTGGTTTCTCCTTTCTTTTGCAATTCGGGGTTTCATCCTCGTTTTTCTTCCGGTCAGGTGGAGTCTTCGGATTGTCCTGGAGTGGATACTGTGGTGGATAGGTTGCATCGGATTTGGGGACAGGTGGTGGACAATTTGGAGTTGTCCCAGGAGAAGACTCGGCATTTTGCTAACCGCCGTCGTCGTGTTGGTCCTCGTCTTCGTGTTGGGGACTTGGTGTGGTTGTCTTCTCGTTTTGTCCCTATGAGGGTTTCTTCTCCTAAGTTTAAGCCTCGGTTCATCGGCCCGTATAAGATTTTGGAGATTCTTAACCCCGTGTCCTTTCGATTGGACCTCCCAGCATCTTTTTCTATCCATAATGTCTTCCATCGGTCATTATTGCGCAGGTATGAGGTACCGGTTGTGCCTTCCGTTGAGCCTCCCGCTCCGGTGTTGGTTGAGGGTGAATTGGAGTACGTTGTGGAGAAGATCTTGGACTCCCGTGTTTCCAGACGGAAACTTCAGTATCTGGTTAAGTGGAAGGGCTACGGTCAAGAGGATAATTCTTGGGTGACAGCCTCTGATGTTCATGCCTCTGATTTGGTCCGTGCCTTTCATAGGGCTCATCCTGATCGCCCTGGTGGTTCTGGTGAGGGTTCGGTGCCCCCTCCTTGAGGGGGGGGTACTGTTGTGAATTTGGTTTTTGGGCTCCCCCGGTGGTCACTGGTGGTACTGGACTTGTGTGCTTCACTTTCTCTGTTCACCTGTTTCCATCAGGATATGGGTGTATCCTATTTAGCCTTGCTGCTCAGTTATTCTAGTGCCGGCCATCAATGTAACCAGAGCCTTTCTGTTGCATGTTCCTGCTTCTAGACTACTATCAGCTAAGTTGGACTCTTAGTCCTAAGTTTGTTTTGCATTTTTGTTCCAGTTAACAGTTATGTTATTTTTCTGTAGCTGGAAGCTCTTGTGGGCCGAAATTGCCACTCCGGTGTCATGAGTTGACACATGAGTCTTAAAGTAATTTCGGGATGGTATTTTAATAGGGTTTTCAGCTGACCGTGAAGTTCCCTATTGTATCTTCTTGCTATCTAGTAAGCGGACCTCGCTTTGCTGAACCTACCTTCATACTGCGTATGTCTTTTCCTCTGAACTCACCGTCAATATATGTGGGGGGCTTCTGTCTCCTTTTTGGGGGAATTTCCCTAGAGGTAAGCCAGGTCTGTCTTTTCCTCTATTAGGGTTAGTTAGTCCTCCGGCTGGCGCTAGGCGTCTAGGGATAAAACGTAGGTACGCCACCCGGCCACTGCTAGTTGTGTGGTAGGTTTAGCTCACGGTCAGCTCGAGATTCCATCACCCAAGAGCTAGTCTGTTGTTTAAGTTCTCTGACGTTCCCTTGCCATTGGGAACCACGACAGCCATAACTGCATGGAGCATTATATGGGGCCATAACTGCATGGAGCATTATATGGGGCATCTATGGGGCCATAACTGCATGGAGCATTATATGGGGCCATAACTGCATGGAGCATTATATGGGGCCATAACTGCATGGAGCATTATATGGGGCATCTATGGGGCCATAACTGCATGGAGCATTATATGGGGCCATAACTGCATGGAGCATTATATGGGGCCATAACTGCATGGAGCATTATATGGGGCATCTATGGGGCCATAACTGCATGGAGCATTATATGGGGCCATAACTGCATGGAGCATTATATGGGGCCATAACTGCATGGAGCATTATATGGGGCCATAACTGCATGGAGTATTATATGGGGCATCTTATGGGGCCATAATGAACTGCATGGAGCATTATATGGGGCATCTTATGGGGCCGTAAAGAACTGCATGGAACATTATATGGGGTATATTTGTATATGGAGCATCTTATGGGGGGTGACCAGAAAAATGCCCACAGGAAAATTGCCCACACGGAAAATTGCCCACACGGAAAATTGCCCACACGGAAATTTGCCCACACGGAAAATTGCCCACACCGAAAATTGCCCACATGGAAAATTGCCCACACGGAAAATTGCCCACACAGAAAATTGCCAATTGCAGCATCACAAAGTTTCAGATCCATGATATTTGAGGTGCAAGGTGAAAAATGCCCACAGAAAATTGCCCACAGGCTGAATTATAGGTTAAATGCTCTGTAGGACAGGGGGATAGTATATGCATGTATACATGAGGTGCTCTGCAGGGCAGAAGAATAATATATAATAGGTGAGATGCTCTGCAGGACAGAGAATAGCAAAGACCTATAGGTTAAATGCTCTGCAGGACAGGGGAATAGTATGCAGGTATACATGAGATGCTCTGCAGGGCAGAATAATAATATAGATTTGTATGTGAGATGCTCTGCAGGACAGAGAATAGCAAAGAGATATAGGTTAAATGCTCTGCAGGACAGGGTGATATTATGCCTGTATACATGAGATGCTCTGCAGGGCAGAAGAATAATATATAATTATAGGTGAGATGCTCTGCAGGACAGAGAATAGCAAAGAGATATAGGTTAAATGCTCTGCAGGACAGGGGGATATTATGCAGGTATACGTGAGATGCTCTGCAGGGCAGGAGAATAATATAGAATTATAGGTGAGATGCTCTGCAGTACAGAGAATAGCAAAGAGATATAGGTTAAATGCTCTGCAGGACAGGGGGATATTATGCCTGTATACATGAGATGCTCTGCAGGGCAGAAGAATAATATAGAATTATAGGTGAGATGCTCTGCAGGACAGAGAATAGCAAAGAGATATAGGTTAAATGCTCTGCAGGACAGGGGGATATTATGCAGGTATACGTGATATGCTCTGCAGGGCAGAAGAATACTATAGAATTGTAGGTGAGATGCTCTGCAGGACAGAGAATAGCAAAGATATATAGGTTAAATGCTCTGCAGGACAGGGGGATAGTATGCAGGTATACGTGAGATGCTCTGCAGGGCAGGAGAATAATATAGAATTATAGGTGAGATGCTCTGCAGGACAGAGAATAGCAAAGAGATATAGGTTAAATGCTCTGCAGGTCAAGGGGATATTATGCAGGTATACGTGAGATGCTCTGCAGGGCAGAATAATAATAAAGAATTATAGGTGAGTTGCTCTGCAGGATAGAGAATAGCAAAGATCTATAGGTTAAATGCTCTGCAGGACAGGGGAATAGTATGCAGGTATACATGAGATGCTCTGCAGAACAGAGAATAGTATAGAATTATAGGTGAGATGCTCTGCAGCACAGAAGAATGTCGGAAAAAATTGCCCACATAAAAAACTACCGATATGTTTATTAAGAACAGTTTATTAAGGAGTTCTAATAACAACAATAACTTAAGTTTATTAAACAATCATTGCACACCTGCAAATAATTAGCTGCCGGGTGATTGTCCTTGACTTCCATGGGCTCCATTGAAATACAATACAGCACAACACAGGCAGCAAAGAAAATGTAGAATGGATTTCAACAAAGGTCTCTGGGCCCAGTTTACTTCTCCAGGTTCTACAGGTTCGGTTCACTCATCCCTAGTCCCAGAGTACGGATTCTGTTCTTAGGAGTTGTCATTCCACTGTGCTAACAATAATTCTACTCTCATTGTGGTGTGTCTGGGCCTAGAGACTTTATTCCACTCTCATTGTGCTGTGTCTGGGCCTAGAGACTTTATTCCACTCTCATTGTGGTGTGTCTGGGCCTAGAGACCCTTATTCCACTCTCATTGTGGTGTGTCTGGCCTAGAGACCCTTATTCCACTCTCATTGTGGTGTGTCTGGCCTAGAGACCCTTATTCCACTCTCAATGTGGTATGTTTGGGCCTAGAGACCCTTATTTCACTCTCATTATGATGTGTCTGGGCCTAGAGACCCTTATTCCACTCTCATTGTGGTGTGTCTGGGCCTAGAGACCCTTATTCCACTCTCATTGTGGTGTGTCTGGGCTAGAGACCCTTATTCCACTCTCGTTATGGTGTGTCTGGGCCTAGAGACCCTTATTCCACTCTCATTGTGGTGCGTCTGGGCCTAGAGACCCTTATTCCACTCTCATTGTGGGGTGTCTGGGCCTAGAGACCCTTATTCCACTCTGTGTGGTGTGTCTGGGTCTAGAGACCCTTATTCCACTCTCATTGTGGTGTGTCTGGCCTAGAGACCCTTATTCCACTCTCATTGTGGTGCGTCTGGGCCTAGAGACCCTTATTCCACTCTCATTGTGGGGTGTCTGGGCCTAGAGACCCTTATTCCACTCTCATTGTGGTGTGTCTGGGCCTAGAGACCCTTATTCCACTCTCAGAGTGGTGTGTCTGGGCCTAGAGACCCTTATTCCACTCTCAGAGTGGTGTGTCTGGGCCTAGAGACCCTTATTCCACTCTCATTATGGTGTGTCTGGGCCTAGAGACCCTTATTCCACTCTCATTGTGGTGCGTCTGGGCCTAGAGACCCTTATTCCACTCTCATTGTGGGGTGTCTGGGCCTAGAGACCCTTATTCCACTCTCATTGTGGTGTGTCTGGGCCTAGAGACCCTTATTCCACTCTCAGAGTGGTGTGTCTGGGCCTAGAGACCCTTATTCCACTCTCAGAGTGGTGTGTCTGGGCCTAGAGACCCTTATTCCACTCTCATTATGGTGTGTCTGGGCCTAGAGACCCTTATTCCACTCTCAGTGTGGTGTGTCTGGGCCTAGAGATCCTTATTCCACTCTCATTGTGGTGTGTCTGGGCCTAGAGACCCTTATTCCACTCTCGTTATGGTGTGTCTGGGCCTAGAGACCCTTATTCCACTCTCATTGTGGTGCGTCTGGGCCTAGAGACCCTTATTCCACTCTCATTGTGGTGTGTCTGGGCCTAGAGACCCTTATTCCACTCTGTGTGGTGTGTCTGGGTCTAGAGACCCTTATTCCACTCTCATTGTGGTGTGTCTGGCCTAGAGACCCTTATTCCACTCTCATTGTGGGGTGTCTGGGCCTAGAGACCCTTATTCCACTCTCATTGTGGTGTGTCTGGGTCTAGAGACCCTTATTCCACTCTGTGTGGTGTGTCTGGGCCTAGAGACCCTTATTCCACTCTGTGTGGTGTGTCTGGGTCTAGAGACCCTTATTCCACTCTCATTGTGGTGTGTCTGGGCCTAGAGACCCTTATTCCACTCTCAGTGTGGTGTGTCTGGGCCTAGAGACCCTTATTCCACTCTCATTGTGGTGCGTCTGGGCCTAGAGACCCTTATTCCACTCTCATTGTGGGGTGTCTGGCCTAGAGACCCTTATTCCACTCTCAGTGTGGTGTGTCTGGGCCTAGAGACCCTTATTCCACTCTCATTGTGGGGTGTCTGGGCCTAGAGACCCTTATTCCACTCTGTGTGGTGTGTCTGGGTCTAGAGACCCTTATTCCACTCTCATTGTGGTGTGTCTGGCCTAGAGACCCTTAGGCTATGTTCACACGCTGCGGATCCGCAGCGTTTCCGCAGCTGCGGGTCCGCATCGGTTTCCCATGCGTTTACAGTACAATGTACTGTACAATGCACATGCTGCGGAAAAAACGCGCAGAAACGCAGTGGTTTACATTCCGCAGCATGTCAATTATTTGTGCGGAATCCGCAGCGGTTTTACACCTGCTCCATAATAGAAAACCGCAGGTGTAAAACCGCAGTGGAATCCGCACAAAAACCACGGTAATTCCGCAGTAAATCCGCAGGAAAAATGTGCAGTTTTTGCCCTGCGGATTTATCAAATCCGCTGCAGAAAAATCCACAGATGATCATTCTACGTGTGCACATACCCTTATTCAAATCCACTCTGCATTTCCTTTCATCCTATGCCTGCCTGCACCTGCAGTATATGTGTATGATACATAAATAGGTGGGATCTGTTCACTCTTACTCTTGGTAGCCATAAGTGGATAGGGGAGGAAGTGCAGGCCCCAGATTTACTGCCACTGAAGTCAATGGGAGAGCGGCGCTGCTATGGCACTTCCGCTCAGATTCTGACAGCCTCACCTTTCTGCGGTGCCTTCTGGGCTTCCAGGACCATCTATCTCAGCCAGCAGCACCCTGCTTTTGGTGGGCACCCACTGAGATGATAATGTATTAGATCTGACCTGCAGTCCCATGTAACTCCACAGATAATACAGTGATTCTTTTGTGGGTACTGATAGCAGTGATGGCTCCTCTGGATCACACTGCTGCTGGTTTTGCATGTGCTTCTGTTCTGGGCTGGTGGGAGGAGTAAGGCAGAGTCAGTGAGAGATGAGAGCAGACTACATCTATCTATTGCTGAGAATGACAGACTGCTACAAACCACAGATCTTCAGCATGTTTGCAGTTTTGCACTAGGTCAGCTGTAAATCACAAGTTGATCACATATCATGTGAACATCCTCACCTTTCACCTCAAATATCATAGATCTGAAACTTTGTGATGCTGCAATTGGCAATTTTCCGTGTGGGCAAATTTCCGTGTGGGCAATCTTCCGTGTGGGCAATTTTCCATGTGGGCAATTTTCCTGTGGGCATTTTTCATGTGGGCATTTTTCATGTGGGCAATTTTCCTGTGGGCAATTTTCCTGTGGGCATTTTTCAGGGAACCAATTATATACAGGAGATGCCCAGGTTATACCAGCTGTACATATATAATTATATACAGGAGATGCCCAGGTTATACTGGCACATTGTGTATCACTGGACCATGCAGGTTGAATACTCACCCATCCACCCTTCCTCCTTAGCACTGGGCAGACATGTTCCCCCACATAGGCACCCATTCTCTCGGCCATCGGTTCCAGCACGCTCTCCATGCCAGGCTCCTGGCAGTATACGGCCATTTGCCCGGCTAGGACATATATGGACAGGACTGTGCCCCATGGAATGTCGGCCGGGTACCCCGGGTGCCTCGTCTGTCGGTCCCTGTACCCCTGAATGTTGTCATCTATGGTCTCTATGAGGAAGTCGCAGGCTCCGGCCTCTGTTACCCCTTGGAACACCCAGGGCCAGCGCTTGAAGAAGATGGGAAACCTTTCCAGGAGCTCGTCCCCGGCCTAGCGCAGGGTGCGGGTGCCCACTGAGGGTGCAGGCCCATTGGCTCGGCCCGTTACATAGGCTATATAGTCTTGGGCCAATTGATAGGCCTCAGTGACTAGTGGGTCCATGTGCCTCTCTGCAGACATCACTGGAGATGAGCGATGGTGTATTAATCTTCCGGAGCCCCCGCGACCACGTCTAAAAATATCACCACATCTATCACCACATACCTCCCTCGCTACCAACATCTCTGCTTGCTGCCTGTGAATGCCAGTATTACCTGCCTCCGCCATGTGGCCGTGTGACCAGGATGTGATCAACACTGACAGCAAGCAGAGGTCTGAGGTCCGGCAGAAACTGGTACATAGGTATTCACGCCAACAAGTAAAACACCTTGAAATGGCTCAAATTTTGTGCAGAATATGAAGTTGTTGAAAACATATGCGACTTTTGGTGTTGATACACCAGTCCCACACAGCTGTGCAGACAGGGGTGGGATGGGGCACGGCAAGTACCTCCCTGCTAATTCTTCACAATTTAGGCCACTATAAGTCCATAAATACGCCAGGAACGTAATCCAGGCCCTGACCAGTGACATTTCTGGTGCAAGGCACTTGTAAGACGCGTCTAATTCAATAAGTGCCGCATCTTACTGCAGCGGTGCCTTTTATAAGACTGGCCTGTAAGGCACCAGTCCTAAGGAATCTGACCCACCACTATATGGGATGTGATATCACTGTCTCACCACTAGGAGGTGACAGCATTCCATGTTTGGATGCCACTGATACTGAAACAGGCGGCACTGCAGCTCCTGTTTAACATTAGTGAATGTATGAAAGGGAAAATCTACCTTTTAGTAAAAAAGGACTGTACTGTGACATCACTATTAAGTAAAAAAGGGGGGAGAAGCCAGCGCTGCTTATGGTCAGAACGCAAAACATAAAGTGCACATGCACATATTGATTTCTAACTGAGTTTCAAAAATGAGACATTTAGCCAACAATCAATTCTTTGAGCCACCCCACCACTTCACGGCATTTTCATAATGGGGCAGTCCTCCTCTACGTTTTTTATATTCGCTGTGCCATTACGGCCTCTAAAAAGCAAGACCACATTAAATGCAACCTGTACCTGAAGCATTTCTGAATCACTCCCATGGCACCAGAAAGGACAGCACAGATAAAGGTTGACCAGGTCTGGACATAGACATTTCAGTTCCAACCTCCACACTGCCTAACCAGCACCACAGATGAAGGGTGAGACATGCTTGGACACAGGTGCACAATCAAACAAAGCCTAGGGCAGGGCAGGGCTGCTGTATGTGTGTACAGCAGCCTAGGTCAATCACAAAAAAAAACCCTGGCACCATGGGAGTGATTCAGAAATGCTTCAGGTACAGCTTGCATTTAATGTGGTCTTGCTTTTTAGGAGGCCTTTATGGCACAGCGAATATAAAAAACGTAGAGTAGGACTGCCCCATTATGAGAATGCCATGATGTGGCGGGGTAGCTCAAAGAATTGATCAATTGTTTGCTAAATGTCTCATTTTGAAATACAGTTAGAAATTAGTATGTGCATGTGCACCTTATGTATTGCGTTCTGACCATAAGCAGTGCTGGCTTCTCCCCTCTTTTGCTTTTACTGTGACATCACTGTGTGCATTATCCATGTACTGTAACATCACTGTGTGCAATATTACTGTGCTGTGACATCACTGTGTGCATTATTCCTGTGCTGTGATATCACTGTGTTTATTATCCATATACTGTGACATCACTGTGTGTATTGTCCCTGTAATGTGACATCACTGTATTATCTATATACTGTGACATCTCTGTGTGCATTGTTCTTGTGCTGTGACATTGCTGTGTGCATTATTTCTGTATTGTGACATCACTGTGTGCATTATCCCTGTACTGTGACATCACTGTATGCATTATTCCTGTGTTGTGACATCACTGTATTTATTATCCCTGTACTGTGCCATCACTGGGTCCATTATCCATATACTGTGACATCACTGTATTATCCATATACTGTGACATCTCTGTGTGCATTGTTCCTGTGCTGTGGCATTACTGTGTGTATTATCTCTGTATTGTGATATCACTGTGTTTATTATCTCTGTACTGTGATATCACTGTGTGCATTATCCCTGTAATGTGACATCACTGTATTATCCATATACTGTGACATCACTGGGTCTATTATCCCTGTACTAATATAAAAAAACTGACCGTCACATCGAAACATAGAACAAGTGTGAACAGGTGCTGAACCTAGAGTCACCAACTCGTATACAGTCAAATAAATAAGGCAGCACACTGCGGCGCTAAAACATGCAAACATGAAACATGAAAATTGAACTGCATTACTGCGTTAGAAATATGAAAAAATGAGAACGTTTAGCGCATAAATTGGCCAATTTATGTGTACCTGGTAGCCACATTAAGGCATCTCTTGTATACCAGGACCTAGACATTCCTTTCCTTGCTGAGAATAAACGTCTTCATCTGAATGGGAACCTACTGTGAATCCATTTCTTAGACTATAATCTCTCTGTGGAGGGGTAATGGTCCTGCTGCGATTAAAACACCTGTGTCAGATGAAGACGTTTATTCACAGTGAGGAAAGGAATGTCTAGGTCCTGGCATACGAATGATGCCTTAATGTGGATACCAGGTACACATTAATTGGCCAATTTATGCGCTAAAGGCTCTCATTTTTTCATATTTCTAATGCAGTAATGCAGTTCAATTTTCATGTTTGCATGTTTTAGCGCCGCAGTGTGCTGCCTTATTTATTTGATTGTATACGAGTTGGTGACTCTAGGTTCAGCACCTGTTCACACTTGCTCTATGTTTGGATGTGACGGTCAGTTTTTTGAAGTTTGTATTCATTAGCCTTCTGACTGAGCACTCCTCCTTTTAGCCACAGGTGTTTTTAATCACAGTAGGTCCACTACCCCTCCACAAAGAGAGAGATTTTCAGTCAAAGAGAGGACTTCCTTTTAGGTTCCCATTCAGATGAAGACTTTATTCTCAGAGAGGAAAGGTATTGCTAGGACCTTGTATACGAGAAATGCCTTAACGTGGCTACAAGGTACACATAGATTGGCCAATTTATGCGCTAAACTTTCTGAATTTTTCATATTTCTAGTGCAGTAATGCAATTCAATTTTCATGTTTCATGTTTGCAGGTTTTGGCGCCACAGTGTGCTGCCTTATTTATTTGACTGTATACGAGTTGGTGACTCTAGGTTTAGCACCTATTCACTCTTAGTCTATGTTTGGATGTGACGGTCAGTTTTTTGAAGTTTACTATCCCTATACTGTGACATCACTGCGTGCATTATCCATATACTGTGACATCACTGTGTGCATTATCCATATACTGTGACATTACTGTGTGTATTATTCCTAAACTGTGACATCACTGTGTGCATTATCCATATACTGTGACATTACTGTGTGTATTATTCCTGTACTGTGACATCACTGTGTGTATTATCCACATACTGTGACATCACTGTGTGTATTATCCCTGTACTGTGACATCACTGTGTGTATTATCCATATACTGTGACATCACTGTGTGTATTATCCCTGTACTATGACATCACTGTGTGTATTATCCACATACTGTGACATCACTGTGTGTATTATTCCTGTACTGTGACATCACTGTGTGTATTATCCACATACTGTGACATCACTGTGTGTATTATCCCTGTACTGTGACATCACTGTGTGCATTATCCATATACCGTGACATCACTGTGTGTATTATCCATATACTGTGACATCACTGTGTGCATTATCTCTGTACTGTAACATAATAATAATAATAATAATTTTATTTCTATAGCGCCAACATATTCTGCAGCACTTTACATTTTAGAGTGGACTTGTACAGACAATAGACAATACAGCATAACAATAATCACATAAATCCACAGATACCAAGAGGAGTGAGGGCCCTGCTTGCAAACTTACACTGAGGGCCCTGCTCGCAAGCTTACAATCTATGAGGAAAAAGGGGACACACGAGAGGTAGATGGTAACAATTACATTCATTTTTCTGACCAGCCATAGTGCAAGAATCGGGTGTTCATGTAAAGCTGCATGAACCGGTTATCAGCCAGAATATGTAACAGTGCAGACACAGAGGGCTATTAGATGCATGAAGCGTGTGAGAGCATGATACGAGGAACCTGGTTATGGTAAAAAGTTTGAATGGGCAACACAGGGATATTTAGGTAAATGCGTTGAGACGGTAGGCCAGTCTGAAGAAATGCATTTTTAGGGCACGCTTAAAACTGTGTGGATTGGGGATTAATCGTATTACCCTGGGTAGTGCATTCCAAAGAATTGGTGCAGCACTTGAAAAGTCTTGGAGACGGGAGTGGGAGGTTCTGATTATTGAGGATGTTAAGATCAGGTTATTAGCAGAACGGAGGGCATGGGTACGGTGGTAGGCTGACACCAGGGAGGAGATGTAGGTTGGTGCTGAGCCATGGAGTGCTTTGTGGGTGAGGGTAATAGTTTTGTACTGGATTCTGGAGTGGATGGGTAACCAGTGTAATGACTGGCACAAGGTAGAGGCATCGGTGTAACGGTTGGTGAGGAATATGATCCTGGCTGCAGCATTCAGGACAGTTCGGAGCGGGGAGAGTTTGTTAAGAGGGAGGCCGATTAGTAGAGAGTTACAATAGTCCAGACGAGAATGAATAAGAGAAATAGTAAGAGTTTTTGTTGAGTCGAAAGAAAGAAAGGGTCGAATTCTAGAAATGTTTTTGAGGTGCTGATAACAAGAGCGAATGAAAGCTCGGAATTAAGTATGACCCCAAGACAGCGGGCATGTTGCTGGGGAGTAATGGTAGAACCACACACGGAAATGGTATTCCTGCACTGTGACATCACTGTGTGCATTATCTGTATTATCACATCCCGTTTTGCATTATCTCTGTGCATTATTGAGGTGTAATCATCAGCTTTTCATTTTGTTAAAGGGAACCTGTCACCCCCAAAATCGAAGGTGAGCTAAGCCCACCAGCATCAGGGGCTTATCTACAGCATTCTGGAATGCTGTAGATAAGCCCCCGATGTATCCTAAAAGATGAGAAAAAGAGGTTAGATTATACTCACCCAGGGGCGGTCACGGTCCGGTCCGATGGGTGTCGTGGTCCGGTCTGGCGCCTCCCATCTTCATTAGATGACGTCCTCTTCTGGGCCTCTCTGATCTTTCCCGGCGCCTGCGCACTGTAGTACTTTGCTCTGCCCTCAACAGGGCAGACAAAGTACGCCTGTGCCGGAGCCGCAGTGTGAAGACAAGAAGAGGACGTCATCGTAAGAAGATGGGAGGCACCAGACCAGACTGCAACACCTTTCGTACCGGACCGCCCGCCCAGGTGAGTATAATATAACCTCTTTTTCTCATCTTTTAGAATACATCGGGGGCTTATCTACAGCAATGTAATGCTGTAGATAAGCCCCTGATGCTGGTGGGCTTAGCTCACCTTCGATTTTGGGGGTGACAGGTTCCCTTTAACTTGCTGCAGAAGGTGGTCGTGGTAGAGAAGGGCCCCATTCCAAGGTTTGCTGTGGGCCCCCGCGTTAGGGTACTGTCACACAGTGCAACTTTCCAACGATCACGACCAGCGATACGACCTGGCCGTGATCGTTGGAAAGTCGTTGTGTGGTCGCTGGGGAGCTGTCACACAGACCGCTCTCCAGCGACCAACGATGCCGAGGTCCCGGGTAACCAGGGTAAACATCGGGTTACTAAGCGCAGGGCCGCGCTTAGTAACCCGATGTTTACCCTGGTTACCAGCGTAAAAGTAAAAAAAAAAAAACCGTACATACTCACATTCCGGTGTCCTTCAGGTCCCGTAAAGTGAAAGCAGATCACAGCGTTGACGTCACCGCTGTGCTCTGCTCCGGCCGGCAGTCAGTCAGAGCGGGAAGCAGACGGCAAGGGACCTGAAGGACACCGGAATGTGAGTATGTACGTTTTTTTTTTTTTTACTTTTACGCTGGTAACCACGGTAAACATTGGGTTACTAAGCACGGCCCTGCGCTTAGTAACCCGATGTTTACCCTGGTTACAAGCGAACGCATCGCTGGATCGCTGTCACACACACCGATCCAGCGATGACAGCGGGAGATCCAGCGACGAAAGAAAGTTCCAAACGAGCTGCTACGACGTACGATTCTCAGCAGGGTCCCTGATCGCCGCTGCGTGTCAGACACTGCGATATCGTATGGATATCGCTGGAACGTCACGGATCGTACCGTCGTAGCGACAAAAGTGCCACTGTGTGACAGTACCCTTACTCTTAGTTCTGTTATTCCCCCGTTATCTATCTAATCTTCCTAAACGCAGTAAAAACATACAAACTCTACACAGATGTTGTTCTGATCAGGACTGAACCCATAACACCAGTGCACCAAGCAGGAGGCACTGAGTAACTAGACATATAGATAAGCCGGAGTGATTGATCCCTTTATCTCACACCACAAGTAGATAGATAGCCAGCACCAAAATAGACTGCACTTCCTTAAAGGGACAGTCCGCACAATTCTAAAAGGTTGTCAGGCGCCAATTCTATCCACTATATCTTATATTACATTTCTTGTTGTTATTGGATCCAAAATCACTATAAATCTTGGTGCTGGTGAGTACAACTAAGTGGCACTTCCCCGAGGATGAAGCCCTCTGACAATCCACGCCATTTTGTGATACAAATCCCATTTAGTGGTCCCTGATGTATTTTGATACAGAATGCGCTTAGTGATGCATACGGGGCTGATTCACCAAGAAGTTATCGCCAGAAATCTGGATTCAAACAGTTTGAAATGGCTGAAAATTTTTGTACAGTTCGAAGTTTCGCAAAAAATAGGCACCGTTTTTATGCCAGTCCCGGGCAGATCTGCCTACTTTTAGAAAAGTGGGTAGAGCTTGTGCTGGATTGGTCATGGCCAAAAGCGCCAAGGTGGAGAACATTACAACAGAAATGGCTGGGGTCAGGGGTGTAACTACAACAGGTGCAGGGGTTGCAATCGCATCCAGAGGCTGGAGCCTAGGGGGTCCTAAAAGTCCCTTTGGCCTATAGAAAAAGATTATAGCTATTAAAGATTTAAAATATTTGAGAGCCCCTTTGGAGCTTTCGCATTGGGTCCATGAGTTTCAAGTTACGCCACTGGCTGGGGTCAATTTCAAGTAGTGGCTCACGTCCATTGAAGGATGCGCCAAATAAATTAAAGAGTCCGACTGTTTTGCACCTTCTCGTGGCCCCCTATTTTGGGCTATGCATCTTGTCTATATAGCTTACCACGGACAGGTGCATAACAGTCAGGGTTTGTCTCTGCCTCTGTCTATTTTGAGGTCTGCTGACACATAGCGAGGAGAAATGCTGGAAGTAGGACCATCCCGACTGGGTCACCTTGTCGCGGTTGGATAGCTTTTACACTTTTTTAATCAAAATAGTGTCAACCAAATCCCCTATGTTATTTACATGTACTATTATTTCAGGGGATTTGCTCATTGTTTATATCTTAGGTTTTGTCTGTTAATAGCCACAGTGTGAATGTGCGCCTACACATTGCACTTATACCAACAAATGTGCCGTCCATTTCTAATGGTGGCACATACAGAAGTGCTGTAGACCGTGTGTGAACTTTCGCCTGTGTACGTGACTGTCTGCAGCGGTTGTCCTTTGAGTAAGTTTGTTATTGATGAAAATTACCTATATTCAAATTTATTGTAAGTCGTCCAAACTCCACTCCTCCTATCTGGTGACCTTAATAAACTTTCCGTGTTTTCCACGCTATCAATCATTCTACAGTGATTTCTCTAGTCCAAGTATTGTACAGTTACCGATCCTGCTGAAAGTACACACACACACACACACACACACATACATATACACAGACATACACACACACAGGTATATAATGTTAAATGTAATAGTAACATATAAATGTGTATAGTATATATGTATTTGTATACCCTGGAATAGAACAAAAATCAACTGGAAAAAACACAGAAAAAAATCCTGATTAATACATAAAGCATAAAATTATCAGAATTCATTACCTAGAGGTTTAGGACCCCCTTGGGGGCCATTTTTTTTACTTAACTACATGTAGTTTGGGTAAAAAGATATCATATTTATAATTGGGTTTTAGTGATAGAAAAAATTAAAATACATCTCGCTGGGACACATCTACAGCCCCGACTATACACTGGCATCATCATGTGTGGCCATTATACAGTATTGAACATCATGTGTGGCCATTATACAGTATGGAGCATCATGTGGGGCCATTATACAGTATTGAACATCATGTGTGGAAATTATACAGTATGCAGCGCTGTGTGGCCATCATACAGTATTGAGCATCATGAGGGGCCATTAGACAGTATTGAGCACTGTGTGGCTATTGCACAGTATGGAGCACTGTGTGACCATTATACAGTATGGAGCCTCATGTGTGGTCATTATACAGTATGGAGCATCATGTGTGGCCATTATACAGTATTGAGCATCATGTGTGGCCATTTTACAGTATGCAGCACTGTGTGGCCATTATACAGTATTGAGCATCATGTGGGACCATTATACAGTATGGAGCATCATGTGGGGCCATTATACAGTATGGAGCATCATGTGTGGCCATTATTCAGTATTGAGCATCATGTGTGGCCATTATACAGTATGGAGCATCATGTGTGGCCATTATACAGTATTGAGCATCATGTGTGGCCATTATACAGTATGGAGCATCATGTGTGGCTATTATACAGTATTGAGCATCATGTGTGGTCATTATACAGTATGGAGCATCATGTGTGGCCATTATACAGTATTGAGCATCATGTGTGGCCATTATACAGTATGGAACATCATGTTTGGCCATTATACAGTATGGAGCATCATGTCTGGCCATTATACAGTATGGATCATCATGTGTGGCCATTATACAGTTCGGAGAATCGTGTGGCCATTATACAGTATGGAGCATCATGTGTGGCTATTATACAGTATTGAGCATCATGTGTGGTCATTATAAAGTATGGAGCATCATGTGTGACCATTATACAGTATTGAGCTTCATGTGTGGCCATTATACAGTATGCAACACTGTGTGGCCATTATACAGTATTGAGCATCATGTGGGGCCATTATACAGTATGGAGCATCATCTGTGGCCATTATACAGTATTGAGCATCATATGGGGCCATTATACAGTATTGAGCATCATATGGGGCCATTATACAGTATTGAGCATCATGTGTGGCCATTATACAGTATGCAGCACTTAGTGGCTATTATACAGTATTGAGCATCCTGTGTGCCCATTATACAGTATGCAGCACTGTGTGGCCATTATACAGTATTGAGCATCATGTGGGGCCATTATACAGTGTTGAGCATCATGTGTGGCCATTATACCATATGGAGCGTGATGTGTGGCCATTATACAGTATTGAGCATCATGTGTGGCCATTATACAGTATTGAGCATCATGTGTGGCAATTATACAGTATGCAGCACTGTGTGGCCATTATACAGTATTGAGCATCATGAGGGGCCATTAAACAGTATTGAGCACTGTGTGGCTATTGTACAGTATGGAGCATCATGAGGGGCCATTACACAGTATGGAGCACCGTGTGGCCATTATACAGTATGGAGTATCATGTGTGGCCATTATACAGTATGCAGCACTGTGTGGCCATTATACAGTATTGAGCATCATGTGGGGCCATTATACAGTATTGAGCATCATGTGTGGCCATTATACAGTATGCAGCTCTGTGTGGCCATTATACAGTATGGAGCATCATGTGTGGCCATTATACAGTATGGAGCATCATGTGGGGCCAATGTACAGTATTGAGCATCATGTGGGGCCATTATACAGTATTGAGCATCATGTGTAGCTATTATACAGTATGCAGCACTGTGTGGCCCTTATACAGTATTGAGCATCATGAGGGGCCATTATTCAGTATGGAGCACTGTGTGGCTATTGTACAGTATGGAGCATCATGAGGGGCAATTATACAGTATGGAGCACTGTGTGACCATTATACAGTATTGAGCATCATGTGTGGCCATTATACAGTATGGAGCACTGTGTGGCCATTATACTGTACGCAGAATCATGTAGGGCCATTATACAGTATTGAGCATCATGTGTGGCCATTATACAGTAAGGAACACTGTGTGGCCTTATTTTTTCTGTCTATAATTTTTGTTTATTAAACAGTGTGATCAGCAGTGCTAAATGGATGTGGTTGGGGCGTGGATATGGGAGTGACTAGTTGTAAAATGGGTGTAGTCAGGGTCGGGGCCTAAAATTTTCCACACTGCATGTGCCGCTACCTTTGTCCCTCTTTGCTTTCTTCAAAAGTTGGGAGGTATGTTCACCTGCGTTCAATAGACGACAGCGGACATGTGCTGCATCCAAAGTGCTGCCAATTACTGAACGTCTGCACCTACCCTAAAGAGAGTGGGAAACAAGCGTGGAACAACTTCAATATTGTCGATCTCACTCGTTTATTGGCCTGAACTTAGCGCTTGTAAATACAACAGAAATGTTTCTGTGTGATGGTGCAATATGTGAGCATTTTGGTGCCCCACTTTAAGCTTTTGCCCAGGCCCCACTTTGTCTAAAACCGACCCTGATCGGAGGTGTATAAACCATATGCTCAGTGTGAGTTCCCCAATAACCAGCCTAGTAGTGGAAGCAGCCACTGCCTCGTCCATCACTCGTCAGACAATTATTGTGTAATAGTCCTGACAATTAGAGGCAGTGGAGTTGCGTTCCCATGATAACTGGTAGCAGCAGCGGCATCTGTGTGATCTCTCAGATGTCATCTGTGACAAAGGGGTAACAGTGGTGGGTGCAGCGTGACCCCCCAACTTTGTATCCATGACAGTTTCATTAAACATTGTGCACCATTTTACTCTTACAACATGTTGTTTCTCTGTACATTGCTATCTGCAGAATGACTTAACCGAGAATCAAATATCAAAGACTGACTGTAACTTCCAAACAAGGAACAGGTGCTTATTAAGGGTAACCATATCCATATATAACTAACAAATAAAGTTGCACTACCTAGCGCTATAGGATGCAAACACGAAATATATGAAAATTGAATTGCATTACTGCTCTAGAAAATAGTAAAGAATGAAGATACTTAGCGCATAAATTGGCCGATTCATGTGTGCCAAAAGCCACGACAAAGCAGTCTTCTTTGCTGGAAACCTAATCTAATCTGATTCCTCTCATGGGTTGATAGCCTACATTTATATGGGTAGGTAGGATCCTGCTATATGCTGATGGGTGGAGTGCTCGGTCAGAGAGCCTATATACCTACCATACAAATGTAGGCTATCAACCCATGAGAAGAATCACATTAGATTAGGTTCCCAGCACAGAGAGTTGATTTTCATGGCTGCTAGGCCTACATGACCGTGTATGGCCAATATGGCTATCTCTTACCTGTGACCTCCACTACTCACTAACCCATGTAGGAAAAAACACCACCCCTTTGAAATAAAAATATTACCCATTAATTCTTTTGGATAATTTGGGCCACAGCGGCCAGTTTATTAGCAAATAATAACAAACATTTTCATTAAATATTAATATGCAATTTATGCAAAAAATTTGAGGAGAGGGTTCTTGGAGCTCCCAAAAAAATCTGGCTTAAATATTTGGCAAATAAACCAAAAGAAGTTAACCACCACTTTTTACCCTCAGCCGTGCACCACCAGCTCGAAGGCACCATAAGGCCGGGATCACACATACGCGAGATACGGCCGAGTCTCGCAGGTGAAATCCCTCCTCTGGCGCCGGCACTCCAGAGCAGAGCGTGCAACCGCACAGCAATACATGGAGCTGCACGCTCCGCTCCCAAGTGCCGGCGCCAGAGGAGGGATTTCACCTGCGAGACTCAGCCATATCTCATGTATGTGTGATCCCGGCCTAAATCCCTTTCCGGGAAAAAATTAACCACCAACCAGCTCCCAAGGTAAAAAACCGCGTCCAGAGCCCGTAACCAAAATGCCAGATCAACCAACACAATTTTAACTGTCCGGAATTTTACTTACAATTCCTTCCCCGTTGAATCAGCATCAACTCCAAGAACCCTACCCCCGCTAACCACGAACAGCCCTGACCACCTCAGGCTCGTGAGTGCCCCAACGCTACCAATGCTCTCTCAATTCCTTCTTGTATTGCAAGTGCCCACAAATCAATTCCAATCTCGTTTAAATGAACTCCGTCTTCCCTCCAAAAATTACCAATACCCAATTCCAATTCAAAATGCCTTACACTTATCCCCCCATTCCTGGAAACAAAATTCGCCACTGCCCTGTTCAACTTCACCCTAGCCCTATTAATCCCTTTAACAGATCGTGCTAACCTCCAGTTCTGTCGGGGGGACAATATCCGACCATACAGTCAAAACCCCTGGAAATGACGTCCACAACCGGAGGAAGTTGAAACGAATGTCCCTGATCAACTCCCTAACCGGTTTAGAGCCCAAATCATTCCCCCCCAAATGCACCACCAAAATGTCAGGTGGTCTGTCTAAACGGGCATCTCTAGCAAAATAAGACATGGCTCTGCTCCAAACCATCCCTCGAAAACCCAACCACCGAACAACAACCTGATCCCTGCTAATGCCCAATTGCCTACCAGCTGGCCTCACATCTGCCCAAAGCGCCCCCCAATAAACAAACAAGTGTCCAAAAATCCAGGCCAAATACGCATCCCGACCTGAAATACATAACAACAGTAACCGTTAATCCAAACCCCTTGGTATGCCCCCAACGCAATTAATGACGCACATATGTCAAATAGCGACCCGAGCTCCACCGGCCAATCCGCTTGATAATGTCCGCTCCCAGGCCAAGACTATCAGCCTCTGAAGCGGCCCCGATCCTAAAGGAATGCGACCAGTACCTGTCTCGTGCTAGGCCCAACTCTGCTAATCCCCTATGGAGAATCGCAGTAAACTGAAAACGAGACAAAAAAGCCCCACCACTATGGCACAACAATGGGCCCACCTGACTTGACCACAAACTCCAGTATTCTTTCAAGCACCGTTCCGGGCACATCAACGACCCGACAACTCTACCCAGAACCACATGCTTCCCTGTACCCTCCTGATCTGTTTTGGAACATCGAATCCAAAAAACAATGCCCCCCTCCCAAAATTCCACATCCTGGGCCAAGAGGCCACCCGCCCTGACCCTGCTGCTAGACACTAATTCACCTATTCGCAGTGCCCTGAAAAACGCCAAAGAAAAAGCCAACTAAAACAATGCTGCTTCAAAATCAGAGCAGCAAATCCTCTCCAGAACTCAGCCTAAACGTTCAAGCACACTGAACGATATAGGGCAGCACCTGTTAACACTCCGATTGCCTTTTTGAAAACCTTTCAATGCTTGCTTCACCCAAAAAAATTTTGTCACGTCAACCAAGCCCTCCAACTTAAAACCGAAAGCAAGGCCGGCCACAAATTTATTAACTTTAGAAATAGACCATCCGATATCTGCCGCCCTGCCAACCAAACATAACACTGCGAGCGCCTTAACTTCCCCCGACCCCAACGTTCCCCACTGGACCTCCCAACTCTGCCATATCCTCCACGATGCTTCTTAAGACGCCCAGGTGTGGCTTGAAACCAAAGCTCGAATTAACCGTTCCGCTCCTACGTAAGAATCTCCCACAAGTGCTAAGGGCACACTGCTCCTGAGGCCCACTGCGTCTGGTGCCAGCTCCTGGAAACACTCCCACTGTAAACGAGATAAGGCATCTGCTATAGAATTTTGCAATTTTGCACGCCTGGCACATGCACCGCGGAAATCCAAGCGTTTAATTCCAGACACCACAAAACGAGTTCTCTCTTCAATTTAATCATGGGGGGGGGGAGACACGGACAGAGTGTTGATCACTGACACCACACTCATATTGTCACAATGGAACCGAACTCTGCGATTCGCAAACATTTCACCTCAGATCAAAACTGCCACCATGATGGGAAACAATTCCAACAAAACAAGGTTTTTTGTGAAACCCTTCTGATGCCACCAATCAGGCCACCTTCCAATGCTCCACTGCCCTCCACAATAGGCCCCGTAACCAACGCTGCCTGACGCGTCTGTGTAAATCTCGCAATCGATATTATTCACTATCTGTTGCTGTATCAAAGAACGACCATTGTACTGTACCAAAAAACGTTGCCACACCATCAAATCTTCCTTATGCTCCTTATTCAAGCGAACAAAATGATGCACCGACCACACCCCCGCCGTTGCCCCAGACAACCTGTGGCAAAAAATGCGGCCCATGGGCATGATTCTACATGCAAAATTCAAACGGCCGAGCAGTGACTGCAACTCCTTCAAGGTCACCTTTTTAAGCCTCCTAATTTGGTCCACTTCCTGCTTTAGTATCAAGAGTTTATCCTCTGGCAACCGACATTCCATTCTTTCCGAATCAATCAGTATTCCCAGAAAACTTAAAACAGTGCAAGGGCCTTCATTCTTTCGCTTAGCCAAAGGTACACCAAAACGCACAGCCACCCATTCCATTGCGGCCAAAGTATTCCTACATAAACTAGAATCTGGTGGACCTATAAATAAGAAGTCGTCCAAGTAATGTATAACGAACGGGACGCCAGCAACATCCCTAACCACCCATTCCAAAAAGGTACTGAACGTCTCAAACAATGAACATGAAATTGCACAACCCATCAGCAAACACCTATCCAAATAATAGCCACCATTCCAAAAACATCCCAACAAGGGAATACTATCCAGGTGCACCGGGAGTACTCTGAAGGCCGATTCAATATCTGTCTTTGCCAACAAGGCTCCCCTGCCATAACTGCGAACCTATTGCACTGCCGTGTCAAACAATGTACAGACAACTGAACACAACTCCTGAGAAATGCCATCATTAACCGACAACCCCTTCGGATACGATAAATGCTGTACTAACCTAAATTTATTCTGTTACTTCTTAGGTAACACCCCCAATGGAGAGACAATCATTCCCTCAACTGGTAAACACAAAAATGGACCCGCCATTCTACCCAACTCCACTTCCTTTTTTAATTTGCTGCTGACTACCTCTGCATGCAATTCAGCCGACCTCAAATTCTTAACTGAAAAAGGAACCGTGTGGTTGGGGGGGAATACTAAAAACTTCAGCAAAACCATCCCGAATGACCCCAGCCTTCTCCTGATCAGGGTACCTACTTAGAAAGGGGCCATATTTTGAAGACTCACTGGCGTCTCCCTCTTGACCGGTGCCCACTGCGGGCTTCTCCCTCGCTTTTTTAAAACATTTTGAGGCCCCGTGTGAACTTCCATATTTGCTCTGGCCCTCGTTGAATTGCTAGCACATTCCAGATTTGTCCTTTGCTCCCTGCATCCCCTGACTACTGCTTCCATGGCCCGCCTGCTAGTTGCCACTACTTCTGCTACTTCCGCCCCCATGAAAGGACTGGCTGTACCTGACTGGAGCCATCACTTTCAACAAGAGCCCAATATCTTTCTGGCCCCACCTAATCTCGGGTCTGACCGCCTTCCTCTGCCTAAATTGTTCATTGTAGCACAGCCAGGCCTGCCCTCCATATGTACGGTGTGTCTGACCAAACGAATCAAGATAACAGAATAAATCAGAACAATTCTCAGGAGACTTCTCACCTATTACGCTCGCCAATATCGCAAACGTTTGCAACCAATTAACAAACGTCTGCGGAACCAGTCGCCACCTCTTTTCCTCCTTCTTGCTATCGTCCTTCTTTCCCTTATCCAGATTAAACGTCCCCAATGGAAGAAGGGCAAAAATCTCCACATATTTGTCTCGCCAAATCTTTTCCTTTACCTCCTTCTTTAAATGCGCCCCCAAGGGCCCCTCAAACCAAACATACACTTCCCCCTTAGCTCTTTCATCCAGCTTTACTCAATCCCCTTTATCTTTTTCAGTTTGCACCGACACTGATACGCCCGATGACGGCGACTGCTCTCTCCCTACTGATCCAAGCGGCTCGCTTGCCGACTGCGACCCGAACCCCGATCCCCGGGAGCCATTCCCCAACTGGCGATGCCACAAGCCTGCTCGCCTCTCCACCGTCTAATCTACTCAAAATCTGCGACATGCTAACTAAGACATTCAAATACAAAAAAAAGAAAAGAAAAAGCATGCCCATAAGATAGGGAACACCCAAGCTCATTAGACTTTAAAATTTTTATTTCAATTAAAAAAAGATAATCACAGCACATAAGACACACTGACAATTAAAAACATTTTAAAACACAATGTGAATACTCAATGGTCATGCCTTATAATAAAGTCCATGATCCACCGCAGCTGCCTACTCAAAACCAAAATGATAATGTGAGCTCCAAAACATGCATGTAGAAACCACTAGATTATAACAGGACTGCATATGTAACAATAGACCTTGTATATAATATTGTGCATACCATAAACACATGCAAGTAAATACACTGACCTAACTATTCACAGTACCATATAGCTAAATAAGATGGAGGAATGCATGATCGGTTGTGGACAAATCTTTACACTCGCCTAGAGAAACCAGACTAAATAAATCTACATGCTCCCAAAACCATGTGGATCCCGTTCAAAAGTAATACCAATGGGGCTCAGGCTATAATGGTATACAAAACCTGGCTTCACCGCAGGCAAGGAAAAGGAAAAGAAGGCCAATGCTCAAACCCCACAATTGGGGTCTGTACAAATCCAAAGGAGCGTCATTTGAGCTGAGAGCAGGAGTGGGCGAGCACCCCACACATATCGCCACTACAGTTGTGGCTTCTTCAGGGGAAGAAAGAGAATGTACGCTGTGTCCAACAAATGCGTAATATGGCTATCATGATTGATTATTTAACTCTGACCAGGGTGATGATGAATCATGCAATCCTGGCCATCTTGGCAGGAGCGTTCTGTTGTTAGTGTCAATAAAGTTACACATAGACACCCATTGCGCAGGCGTCAAGAAGTCTGCTTCTCGTGTGTGTGTAGTAACAAAAGATGCTAGCGTCAGTGGAGCCACCCACAATCACCAACCGCGCAAGCGCCAAAAAAACTGCGCATGCGCATCGGCATAATACCGGCAAAGCTAGTATTTACAGCTGCCAGTGAGATGAGTGTCATAACTGCTAGTCAAGAGATAGAGAACCACAAGGCACAGAAACCGCACTACAAATACAATAAGCACCCGGGCAAAGTCAGGGAACATCAAAATAGACCAACATAAAAAATGGATGTTCGAAAATGTCATTTAAGGAAAAATATGAAAAGAAAAAGAAAGAATAAAAAGAAAAAAGAAAAAGAAAACTGCTTGTATGCATGTATATAGTCACTGATCAGTGTCCACATATACAAAAAACACAACGATCCAAATGGGTCACTGTGCTTGATGTAAAGCATGGTGAGTAGACAAACCATATGAAAGACTGGTAAAACGTACACACAGAAAGGGGAGGGAGAAGAAAGAGAGGAGAGGAGGGGGAGAGGGGGAAAAAGAAAAAGGGGAAAGAAGAAAGGAAAAAAGAAGATACCAAAATTTACGCCAAAAACATAAAGATAGCACAGTGCTACATGGTCACAATGTTTCAATAATGATATTTATTCATTGTATTCAGATAGATGTAATATACATCATCCAACACACGACCCAATTCTCCAGAGACGTTATAAGTATTGATTGTAAAGATCCAATATCACTAAAAAATGCTCATACAATTCATGATGTATAGGGATCTTTCCGATCTTTATCCAGGAAAGTATGTTAATGATAAAAGTGATGTTGAGTTAGGGAAGAACTATAAGACATACCAGCCCACAGCGACTTACATCGCTAGATGCGCAATATCGAAATAGGGGAATCAATCTCCTATCGGGAGAGGTATATCAAAAGGCAAAAAATGCCAACAATATGGAACTGTGAATAAAGTAAAAAACTTCTACTTCTTGGACAGATTGCCCTAAAGGAAAATCCTACATTGGTCCCAAATAAATACGAATACACCATATACCGAGTCCATCACATCAGACAATAATCTGATACTGTGAATAGAGTAGGAAACTGTGACTCAGATATGTTACCCTGATAAACGAGGGGGGTCCAGATGTTCCAGATATTCCATTATACACATCTACATATCGTATCAAGAGTCCACCACATAGATTGCCTACACCACAAAATATACATGCACAAATCCCAAGATGAAGGAAGTTCTTCATAAGTCAACACGATAGTGTTCTCAAGGCGGCCATCTGCATAGTAAGGAGGCTTGCATAATAAGCTGAAAATGTTTGCAGCCCTCCAAAACTATTCCCGTGAAGACGTATGTCCAGAGTAAGCCCATTTTTCATATGTCTCTCAGGTACGTAGACCATAGAAAAATGGAACCCTGATGTACATAGTTTTTAACCAAGGAACACATTGTAGGACGATGTGTCTCCAACGGAAAGGAAGTAACCATAAGTTGCAGAGGAGGGAGGAAATGAAAGACCTGGGGAAAGGAGACCAGCAATATATTAGATCTCAAAAAGATTATTAACCATAAAAACCAGAGAAACGTAGTTCTTCATTAAGACCATTTGGAGTCAGACTCTTTAGATCATATATCCAGCGTGATTCCCGGCGGAGCAATTCCTTAGTTGGATTCCCACCTCGGATATTGCTCTGAACTTGGTCCACCACCATTATACATAAGCCTTGTTGTTTACCTCCATGGAATTCTAAAAAGTGAGATGCTATTGATGTAATAGGCTTAACCTTCTCTAGGTCTATCTTGGCCTTGCTGATGTTAGAAATGTGTTGCCGGATCCTTCGCCTGACTTCCTGACCCGTTTGGCCCACATAAATCCTTGGACATGGACAAATCAGTAAATAGATCACATTTCTTGATCGACAATTTGAATAAAATTTGGTCTTAATGATTTCTGGAAAAATAGGTAGAGAAATATTATCATTGGCAATCATGTATGGACATACATTACGTCCCCCACAGGGAAAAGAGCCTACAAGGCGACTACCTGTTCCCAATCTGATCGTAGGTCTTTTAAAATGACTGATAGTTAGGTGGTCTTTGAGATTTTTTGCCTTTCTGGCCACCATCTTTGGAGAATCAGAAATAAAAGGCCTTAGTTTTGGCTCACTAAGTAAGATGTCCCAATGTCTACTCAATAGATCCCGGATATCCCGCCATTGGTTATTGTAAACTGTGACCAAGTTTATGGTCCTTGGTGCATCCCGTGGATTAGGTTGTAAAAGGGTGCGCCTGTCACTAGTAACCGAATGCAAAAAGGCCTAAGATATTACCCTACGGGGATATCCCCTCTGAGAGAGGCGATTGGTGAGGTCCAATGCACCTTCTCGAAAATCAGTGTCGGAACTGCAGTTACGCCTGACCCTTAAGAACTGACCTTTAGGTAAGTTATTACGCAGGTGTTGAGGGTGGAAACTCGTGAAGTGTAGTAGACTGTGGCAGTCAACTTGCGAAATAGTTTAGTCCGTATTCGAGTACCATCCTTCATGATCTTAAGATCCAGGAAGTCTACCGTGGAAGTCGAAAGGGAGGCTGTCAAAGCAATGTTGAGGGTGTTGTTATTCAGTTCAGAAATGAAGGCTATACAATCAGATTCAGAACCGGTCCAAAACAGTATAAGGTTATCAATGTATCGAAGCCAACGAAAAACGTTGGCTTGAAAAGCCCGCGATGGGCGCACACGTGTCTCCTCCCACCAACCCATGAAAAGGTTGGCGTAAGAAGGTGCACAGCGTGCCCCCATCGCGGTGCCCGACGCCTGCTTATAAAAGACACGGTCAAAAACAAAATAACTGTTAGACAGTACAAAGGACAAAAGATCCAAAATCAAAGAATGATGCCTTCGGTCACCTGAGGTTTGACAATCCAGGAAAAATGAAACCGCCTCTATTCCCAATGTATGATCGATACTTGTGTACAAAGACTCTATGTCTATCGTCACAGGACTGGTGTTCGAAGGAACGATCAAATCCTGCAGTTGTCGAATCAAATGAGAGGCGTCCTGTATATATGAGTCTAAAAGAGGAACAAAATGCTTCAAAAAATAATCCAAATAAGTACACGGCCTTTCAAACAGGCTGCCAATACCCGCAACAATTGGCCTACCTTGGGGCTCGTGAACAGATTTATGAATCTTTGGCAGTAGGTACTGTGTTGGCACGACTGGATGTTGTGTGGTCAGAAAATTGAACTCCTTCTTAGTCAAGATGTCGTTGCATCTAGCCATAAACAACAAACGGTCCAATTTCTTCTTGAAAACGGCAGTTGGATCAGATGGCAAGGCTTGATAGCAGTTAGTGTTGCTCAACTGTCGTTTTGCTTCTTTGGTGTACATATTAATAGGCCACAGAACAATATTGCCACCTTTGTCCGCCTCCTTAATAATAAATTACGGATTACTTCTCAATTTGGACATAATTTTCCGTTCCGTTGGTCCTAGATTCTCCCCTTGATGCTTGGTGGGCTTTAGATTGGCAATAGCCTTGCTCACCGTATCATAAAATGCTCGAATCGTGAGGAACAACAAAAAAGATGGTGTCGCTTGTGATGGTAATCGCCATAGCTGACTGGAGTCACTCTTGGTAATACCCGTGCCTGATACCTCATTTTCTTCCAACAGCTCAACAAGGTCTCCGAACGCCTGTCTTTCGTCCTGTGATAAAGAGTCAATGATGGAAGGCTGATGGTACAGGAGCTTCAAAGTTAATTGTCTACAGAATAGGTATAGATATTTTGTTAAAGTAAACTTATCTAATTTGTTCATTGGTGCAAAGGACAAGCCCCTAGATAACACAGATATCTCAGAATCAGAGAGAACATAATCAGATAAATTTACAACTTGCCAACTACCTGGATTTTGAGCTTTACTTCTGGACTCTATTTCTTCCTGTTGTGCCTCAATTCCCTCCGATATGTTGGAGACCAGGCCTGATACCGCCGTCTCTTTTTCCTTGGATTTATTCTGTTGACGACGTACTCTCCTGCTGCGCTTTCTTGATCGCTTGTTCCTGATAATAAAAAATCACTTGTGGAAGAATCCCCAGCAGCAGCAGAGAGTATTGGAAAAGGAGGCCAAACTCAGCACCTTTGATTTCCAAAATGTGGTCTTTTCAAAAACGACTCAAAGATACCATTCACAACTTTGAAAAGGATTTCATAGAGAAGAAAAAACGAAAATATGCCCGTGATAAGAGAGATTTTGATAACCATCAGATGTTTAAATGGTCACACCATGGCAACAAAAGGTTTGCCGGATTTAGAGGAACACATACGCAGAACCCAATACCCTCTGCTACTCTATTCACAGTATCAGATTATTGTCTGATGTGATGGAGTCGGTATAGGGTGCATTCGTATTCATTTGGGACCAAAGTAGGATTTTCCTTTAGGGCAATCTGTCCGAGAAGTAATAGTTTTTTACTTTATTCACAGTACCATATTGTTGGCATTTTTTGCCTTTTGATATACCTCTCCCGATAGGAGATTGATTCCCCTATTTCGATATTGCGCATCTAGCGATGTAAGTCGCTGTGGGCTTGTATGTCTTAGGGTATGTGCACACGTAGAAATGGTCCACTGCGGATTTTTCCGCAGTGGATTTAATAAATCCGCAGGGCAAAAACACTTCGGTTTTCCTGCGGATTTATCGCGGATTTACTGCGGTTTTTGTGCGGATTCCACTGCGGTTTTCTATTATGGGGCAGGTGCAAAACCGCTGCGGATTCCGCACAAAGAATTGACATGCTGCGGAATGTAAACCGCTTCGTTTCCGCAAGTTTTTTTCCGCAGCCTGTGCACTGTGGATTGCGTTTCCCATAGGTTTACATTGTACTGTAAACGCATGGGAAACCGCTGCGGATCCGCAGCGTTTGCACATAGCCTTATAGTTCTTCCCTAACTCAACATCACTTTTATCATTAACATACTTTCCTGGATGAAGATCGGAAAGATCCCTATACATCATGAATTGTATGAGCATTTTTTAGTGATATTGGATCTTTACAATCAATACTTATAACGTCTCTGGAGAATTGGGTCGTGTGTTGGATGATGTATATTACATCTATCTGAATACAATAAATAAATATCATTATTGAAACATTGTGACCATGTAGCACTGTACTATCTTTATGTTTTTGGCGTAAATTTTGGTATCTTCTCTTTTTTCCTTTCTTCTTTCCCCTTTTTCTTTTTCCCCCTCTCCCCCTCCTCTCCTCTCTTTCTTCTCCCTCCCCTTTCTGTGTGTACGTTTTACCAGTCTTTCATATGGTTTGTCTACTCACCATTCTTTACATCATGCACAGTGACCCATTTGGATCGTTGTGTTTTTTTGTATATGTGGACACTGATCAGTGACTATATACATGCATACAAGCAGTTTTCTTTTTCTTTTTCCCTTCATATTTTTCCTGAAATTACATTTTCGAGCATCCACTTTTTATGTTGGTCTATTTTGATGTTCCCTGACTTTGCCCGGGTGCTTATTGTATTTGTAGTGCGGTTTCTGTGCCTTGTGGTTCTCTATCTCTTGACTAGCAGTTATGACGCTCATCTCACTAGCAGCTGTAAATGGCTTTGCCGGTATTATGCCGATGCGCATGTGCGAGCGCAGTTTTTTTGGCGCTTGCGCGATTGGTGATTGTGGGTGGCTCCACTGACGCTGGCATCTTTTATTACTACACACGCTCGAGAAGCAGACTTCTTGACGCCTGCGCAATGGGTGTCTATGTGTAACTTTATTGACACTAACAACAGAACACTCCTGACAAGAGGGCCGGGATTGCATCCGGCTCGCATGATTCGTCATCTCCCTGGTCAGTATGCTTCCAGATTTTTTGAGTTAAATAATCAATCACGATAGCTATATTACGCATTTGTTGGACACAGCGTACATTCACTTTCTTCCCCTGAAGAAGTCATAACTGTAGTGGCGATATGTGTGGGGTGCTCGCCCACTCCTGCTCTCAGCTCAAATGACGCTCCATTGGATTTGTACATACCTCAATTGTGGGGTTTGAGCATTGGCCTTCTTTTCCTTTTCCTTGCCTGCGGTGAAGCCAGGTTTTGTATACCATTATAGCCTGGGCCCCATTGGTATTACTTTTGAACGGGATCCACATGGTTTTGGGAGCATGTAGATTTATTTAGCCTGGTTTCTCTAGGCGAGCCTAAAGATTTGTCCAGAATCGATCATGCGTTCCTCCATCTTATTTAGCTATATGGTACTGTGAATAGTTAGGTCAGTGTATTTACTTGCATGTGTTTATGGTATGCACAATATTATATACAAGGTCTATTGTTACATAAATGTTTTTAATTGTCAGTGTGTCTTACGTGCTGTGATTATCTTTTTGTAATTGAAATAAAAATTTGAAAGTCTATTGAGCTTGGGTGTTCCCTATCTTATGGGCATGCTTTTTCTTTTCTTTTTTTGTATTTGATTGTTGTATTTTTGCCCATGGTGAACCCCTTGTAGCTATACATATGGTGATGCCTTCCACATTCTCCTTTGCTTCTGGACACTAACTAAGACATCTCGCAGCCTCGGCACTACTGTCCCACCGGAACCCCCCAACTCCCTTGCTATCACACCTAACACCTGACTCCCTCCAACATCACCTGACCTAACCCCCCCCCCGGGCAACAGACTAGACATAGATTCAAACTCACCGAACTGTGCGGGTGCTGTGTCCCCGCCAGCCGGACGTCCCGAATCCTGACGTTCTCTGTCGCCATCTTGATCATTGCCAAAATCAGACTCTTCTGCGCCACTACGCTGCTCCAGGCCCGCGCCCCTGGCCTCCTCGTCACCAGGGGGGACCTGAACGCCTGCAGCAAGTCACACCACTGACCTCAGCCTCCATCTGGACCGTTGTAAATGAATCATAAAAGCCTCACAATGCACAAGAATTTTATTAAAAATAATTAAAAACAAATGATGTCCAATGAACCAATTTTAATATATAAAAATAATATATATAAAATTATTATATTTTATTTCGCTATTATAGTAGTGAAACATACGTTGGAGAGGTGTGTACAGGGGACGGTGTGAGCTCCAGACTGGTGAGCACTGTGGCATTATGTGATCTTCTTTGATTTATATTATTCCAGCACCATTGGCTCTTTGATCACTTGATCACATTCAAGGCATTTATTATTATTATTTGCCTCCATTATTGTTGCTCAATTCACTTTAAGTTTGGTATTCATTTGTGTACTTTTATTTATCACATGATATGAATTTTTTGGTGTATCACTATTGATTGTCATTATTCACTTTTGGTTATATATTGAACATTGATTCACTATTTTAATATAAATACATTTTTTCACTTCATTCACATATTTTTTTATTACAATAACACACACACACACACACACACGCACGCACGCACGCACGCACGCACGCACACACACACACACACACACACACACACACACACACACACATATATACAGTGGGGCAAAAAAGTATTTAGTCAGTCAGCAATAGTGCAAGTTCCACCACTTAAAAAGATGAGAGGCGTCTGTAATTTACATCATAGGTAGACCTCAACTATGGGAGACAAACTGAGAAAAAAAAATCCAGAAAATCACATTGTCTGTTTTTTTATCATTTTATTTGCATATTCTGGTGGAAAATAAGTATTTGGTCAGAAACAAACAATCAAGATTTCTGGCTCTCCCAGACCTATAACTTCTTCTTTAAGAGTCTCCTCTTTCCTCCACTCATTACCTGTAGTAATGGCACCTGTTTAAACTTGTTATCAGTATAAAAAGACACCTGTGCACACCCTCAAACAGTCTGACTCCAAACTCCACTATGGTGAAGACCAAAGAGCTGTTGAAGGACACCAGAAACAAAATTGTAGCCCTGCACCAGGCTGGGAAGACTGAATCTGCAATAGCCAACCAGCTTGGAGTGAAGAAATCAACAGTGGGAGCAATAATTAGAAAATGGAAGACATTCAAGACCACTGATAATCTCCATCGATCAGGGGCTCCACGCAAAATCCCACCCCGTGGGGTCAGAATGATCACAAGAACGGTGAGCAAAAATCCCAGAACCACGCGGGGGGACCTAGTGAATGAACTGCAGAGAGCTGGGACCAATGTAACAAGGCCTACCATAAGTAACACACTACGCCACCATGGACTCAGATCCTGCAGTGCCAGACGTGTCCCACTGCTTAAGCCAGTACATGTCCGGGCCCGTCTGAAGTTTGCTAGAGAGCATTTGGATGATCCAGAGGAGTTTTGGGAGAATGTCCTATGGTCTGATGAAACCAAACTGGAACTGTTTGGTAGAAACACAACTTGTCGTGTTTGGAGGAAAAAGAATACTGAGTTGCATCCATCCAACACCATACCTACTGTAAAGCATGGTGGTGGAAACATCATGCTTTGGGGCTGTTTCTCTGCAAAGGGGCCAGGACGACTGATCCGGGTACATGAAAGAATGAATGGGGCCATGTATCGTGAGATTTTGAGTGCAAACCTCCTTCCATCAGCAAGGGCATTGAAGATGAAACGTGGCTGGGTCTTTCAACATGACAATGATCCAAAGCACACCGCCAGGGCAACGAAGGAGTGGCTTCGTAAGAAGCATTTCAAGGTCCTGGAGTGGCCTAGCCAGTCTCCAGATCTCAACCCTATAGAAAACCTTTGGAGGGAGTTGAAAGTCCGTGTTGCCAAGCGAAAAGCCAAAAACATCACTGCTCTAGAGGAGATCTGCATGGAGGAATGGGCCAACATACCAACAACAGTGTGTGGCAACCTTGTGAAGACTTACAGAAAACGTTTGACCTCTGTCATTGCCAACAAAGGATATATTACAAAGTATTGAGATGAAATTTTGTTTCTGACCAAATACTTATTTTCCACCAGAATATGCAAATAAAATGATAAAAAAAACAGACAATGTGATTTTCTGTATTTTTTTTTCTCAGTTTGTCTCCCATAGTTGAGGTCTACCTATGATGTAAATTACAGACGCCTCTCATCTTTTTAAGTGGTGGAACTTGCACTATTGCTGACTGACTAAATACTTTTTTGCCCCACTGTATATATATATATATTTTGTATGCCGATGTTTTTTTGGATAAAAAATAAAAGATAAAAAATATAGTAAATTATATACCTGCTGCTACACGGTCTGGTCTGTTGCTCCATGTCCCCTGTTTGACACATCTTTTCTTATATTTATACATATATATTTTTTTTATATATGTATAATTTTATATATATATATATATATATATATATATATATATATATATATATATATATATATTATTTTTATATATTAAAATTGGTTCATTGGACATCATTTGTTTTTAATTATTTTTAATAAAATTCTTGTGCATTGTGAGGCTTTTATGATTCATTTACAGCCTTTTATTTATGTTTTTGTGTATAATCATGTTTTGATTTTCAATAAAATAAAACTTAATCAACATTTTTATTCATTCTTTTGAATACTTTTTTTGGGGGTATATATATTATTGGTTTCAGTATTCATAGTATTTTATATTCTTATAATGGTGGTATTTCTTTTCTGTATAGGTTTTGTTCCATCTGGACCGTGCCTGGTCCCTGGACCCACTTGTGCGATTCGACGCCCATCCTTGGAATATGCCAGGCAGCGTGACTCCACTGCCCGCCGCCCTTCCTGCTCGTTGCTGACTTTCTGGGCCCGGTTGCAGGTCGGTCCCCTGCTGCTGCCTGCCCACTTAAATCCTCCTGCGTGTGCTCCTTCCAGTTGTTCCCCCCGCTAGGGGCCCCACCAGGGGGAACAGCCATGCAGTCGACACCAGAGGCCGTATCCGCCGCCCCTGGCCTCCGCCTACCCACTGGAGTCGCAGTAAGTCCTGCCAGGGTATCCGCTCCCCTCCCGGCCTGGCCACGGGCCCTCAGTGCCTCCTGTACCGCCGCTGCAGGCCGCACTTCCGGTGTGGCCCTCGCTCTTGATGTGCGCCGTTGTCCCGCACCAGCAGGCCAGCTGTAAGAATTCCTGCCAGAGGAGGCACAGCGGGGGGATGCCACACCGCTGCACCCGGCCTCCGCAGGGTCCCTAGAGGGTCTCCGGAGCCTGCACCTGCGGCGCGTCGTTACCTCCTGTGGCAGTCTCTCTGGAGGCCTTGTCCTCCTGCTGGCACAGTCCCGGGTTCCAGCGCCACCCAAAAGTGATTAAATCTGCTCCCCCAGCCAGCCTCCTCTCCTGGATCGCGCGACACCCCGCAGGCACTCCACCAGGCATTCCACTGACTCCATCAGGTAATGTGTTTGCTGGAGGTCTCTTCACTCTCTCTTCACGCTGGCTTCCTGGGTCCAACTGGCAGTTTTCCCGCACTTTCGCCTACTCCCAAAGCCCCCGCCCCTAATGTCCCTCCCCTAACCCCCCCTTTAACCAATCCTATCCCTCAGCCACCAAATTTAAAAAATGCCTTATGTCCAAGCGTAGTCATGGGGGGCTTCTATTGAGCTGCGCTTATTCCTGCCCCCACTTTGATTTGGCCAATTTATATGCTAAATATCTTTGTTTGCTTTGTCCTATTTTCAAGAGCAGTAATGCAGTTCCATTTTCATATATTTCATGTTTGCATGCTACAGCGTTACAGAGTGCAACTTTGTTAGTTAATTGAGAATCAGTCAGTAAGCTTGTTCTAAGTAAGTCTTTTTTCTGTCTTTTTCAGATCCCTGCTCAGCTTATTTATGACCATAAAGTTCAGCTCAACTTTGATGTGGTCATAACTCAGCATGGAGTAGCTTAGAAACATGCAGATAAAATAGTTGCAAACTGCTCGTCAGAACCAGTTCACTGACTGATTCTCAGTTAACTCATTCTCTAGCACACAAAGGTATTAAAAGACACAACGAAACAACATTTTTAATGAAACCCAATTGCAAAATTATATTTTGCCCAAAATACATTCATTTGTATAAAAATATCCCTGAAGGTGTCTTTATCCTTTGATTTGGTTAATTCTACTATTTTAATATACAGTACAGACCAAAAGTTTGGACACACCTTCTCATTTAAAGATTTTTCTATATTTTCATGACTATGAAAATTGTACTTTCACACTGAAGGCATCAAAACTATGAATTAACACATGTGGAATTATATACTTAACAAAAAAGTGTGAAACAACTGAAATTATGTCTTACTAGATGGCAGCCCGATTCTAAAGAATCGGGAGTCTAGAATCCATATATACTTTATTTATTCAAATGTAAGAATAATACAATTAATAAATAATAGTAAGAAAGAACAAAAAATGGCTGCACTCACCAGCTCTTGACAATTCTTGACAGTACGGCACATTTCTGATTGGTCGCTCGCGGCAGGCGGCAACCAATCAGAAAAGTGCCGCGCACCACGAAGGCATATATCTTTGTCCACCCTGAGCGGGTGTAGGACGCTGGTGACGTCACTTATCTCCGGACATTATCTCCGGACAAAGCCACGGAAGTTGGCACGAATTGCCGGAAGTAGTATTCTAGGCAATTATATATTAGATTTTAATGTTATCAGTGTTTACCTTTGAACGTTTATATTGTATTGTCCTGTCACCAGCCATGTGTACGATTATCGGCCGAAAGCCTCTCTGGAACCAATAATCACCCCATGTAAAGGTATCTTTATAAGTTAAAGATTCAGAATACTATGACTTTTATCATATCCTGAACAGTCAAGTTTTTTATGAACCGTTAAGGTTTTCTGGTTGAAGTAAAAAAAACTCTGAGTGTTTACAGTTTGAAACCATAAAATGTTGACAAATTATGTCATTCTTGAGTATATCACTCAATGGTGCTCATAAACGTGTCAAATTTGATCTATAATATACTTTAATATACGTTACTTTAATCTTTAATATACTTAAGAACAGGGCCCCAGACATCACACAGGGGGTCTGAAACACCGCACAGTGGTCCAAAATATCGCTGTGCTCTGCCTGGGGCCCCATATGCTGCCTGGGGCCCCTGTGCTCTGCCTGGGGCCCCATATGCTGCCTGGGGCCCCTGTGCTCTGCCTGGGGCCCCTGTGCTCTGCCTGGGGCCCCATGTTCTGCCTGGGGCCCCTGTGCTCTGCCTGGGGCCACTGTGCTCTGCCTGGGGCCCCATATGCTGCCTGGGGCCCCTGTGCTCTGCCTGGGGCCCCATATGCTGCCTGGGGCCCCTGTGCTCTGCCTGGGGCCACTGTGCTCTGCCTGGGGCCCCATGTTCTGCCTGGGGCCACTGTGCTCTGCCTGGGGCCCCATAAGCTGCCTGGGGCCCCTGTGCTCTGCCTGGGACCACTGTGCTCTGCCTGGGGCCCCATATGCTGCCTGGGGCCCCTGTGCTCTGCCTGGGGCCACTGTGCTCTGCCTGGGGCCCCATATGCTGCCTGGGGCCCCTGTGCTCTGCCTGGGGCCCCATATGCTGCCTGGGGCCCCTGTGCTCTACCTGGGACCACTGTGCTCTGCCTGGGGCCCCATATGCTGCCTGGGGCCCCTGTGCTCTGCCTGGGGCCCCTGTGCTCTGCCTGGGGCCCCATGTTCTGCCTGGGGCCCCTGTGCTCTGCCTGGGGCCACTGTGCTCTGCCTGGGGCCCCATGTTCTGCCTGGGGCCACTGTGCTCTGCCTGGGGCCCCATAAGCTGCCTGGGGCCCCTGTGCTCTGCCTGGGACCACTGTGCTCTGCCTGGGGCCCCATATGCTGCCTGGGGCCCCTGTGCTCTGCCTGGGGCCACTGTGCTCTGCCTGGGGCCCCATATGCTGCCTGGGGCCCCTGTGCTCTGCCTGGGGCCCCTGTGCTCTGCCTGGGGCCCCATGTTCTGCCTGGGGCCCCTGTGCTCTGCCTGGGGCCACTGTGCTCTGCCTGGGGCCCCATATGCTGCCTGGGGCCCCTGTGCTCTGCCTGGGGCCCCATATGCTGCCTGGGGCCCCTGTGCTCTGCCTGGGGCCCCTGTGCTCTGCCTGGGGCCCCATATGCTGCCTGGGGCCCCTGTGCTCTGCCTGGGGCCCCTGTGCTCTGCCTGGGGCCCCATGTTCTGCCTGGGGCCCCTGTGCTCTGCCTGGGGCCACTGTGCTCTGCCTGGGGCCCCATATGCTGCCTGGGGCCCCTGTGCTCTGCCTGGGGCCCCATATGCTGCCTGGGGCCCCTGTGCTCTGCCTGGGGCCACTGTGCTCTGCCTGGGGCCCCATAGGCTGCCTGGGGCCCCTGTGCTCTGCCTGGGACCACTGTGCTCTGCCTGGGGCCCCTGTGCTCTGCCTGGGGCCCCATGTTCTGCCTGGGGCCCCTGTGCTCTGCCTGGGGCCACTGTGCTCTGCCTGGGGCCCCATATGCTGCCTGGGGCCCCTGTGCTCTGCCTGGGGCCCCATATGCTGCCTGGGGCCCCTGTGCTCTGCCTGGGGCCCCATAGGCTGCCTGGGGCCCCTGTGCTCTACCTGGGACCACTGTGCTCTGCCTGGGGCCCCATATGCTGCCTGGGGCCCCTGTGCTCTGCCTGGGGCCCCTGTGCTCTGCCTGGGGCCCCATGTTCTGCCTGGGGCCCCTGTGCTCTGCCTGGGGCCACTGTGCTCTGCCTGGGGCCCCATGTTCTGCCTGGGGCCACTGTGCTCTGCCTGGGGCCCCATAAGCTGCCTGGGGCCCCTGTGCTCTGCCTGGGACCACTGTGCTCTGCCTGGGGCCCCATATGCTGCCTGGGGCCCCTGTGCTCTGCCTGGGGCCACTGTGCTCTGCCTGGGGCCCCATATGCTGCCTGGGGCCCCTGTGCTCTGCCTGGGGCCCCATATGCTGCCTGGGGCCCCTGTGCTCTACCTGGGACCACTGTGCTCTGCCTGGGGCCCCATATGCTGCCTGGGGCCCCTGTGCTCTGCCTGGGGCCCCTGTGCTCTGCCTGGGGCCCCATGTTCTGCCTGGGGCCCCTGTGCTCTGCCTGGGGCCACTGTGCTCTGCCTGGGTCCCCATGTTCTGCCTAGGGCCACTGTGCTCTGCCTGGGGCCCCATAAGCTGCCTGGGGCCCCTGTGCTCTGCCTGGGGGGAAGGACACTGGTGACGTCACTTATCTCCGGACATTAGCTCCGGACATTAGCTCCGGACATTAGCTCCGGACAAAGCCACGGAAGTTGGCACAAATTGCAGGAAGTAGTATTCTAGGCAATTATATATTAGATATTCTAGGTTCTTTAAAGTAGCCACCTTTTGCTTTGATGACTGCTTTGCACACTCTTGGCATTCTCTTGATGAGCTTCGAGAGGTAGTCACCGGGAATGATCTTCCAACAATCTTGAAGGAGTTCCCAGAGATGCTTAGCACTTGTTGGCCCTTTTGCCTTCACTCTGCGGTCCAGCTCACCCCAAACCATCTCGTTTGGGTTCAGGTCTGGTGACTGTGGTGGCCAGGTCATCTGGCGTAGCACCCCATCACTCTCCTTCTTGGTCAAATAACCCTTACACAGCCTGGAGGTGTGTTTTGGGTCACTGTCCTGTTGAAAAATAAATGATGGTCCAACTAAACGCAAACCGGATGGAATAGCATGCCGCTGCAAGATGCTGTGGTAGCCATGCTGGTTCAGTATGCCTTCAATTTTTAATAAATCCCCAAGAGTATCACCAGAAAAGCACCCCCCACACCATCACACCTCCTCCTCCATGCTTCATGGTGGGAACCAGGCATGTAGATTCCATCCGTTCACCTTTTCTGCGTCGCACAAAGACACGGTGGTTGAAACCAAAGATCTCAAATTTGGAGTCATCAGACCAAAACACAGATTTCCACTGGTCTGATGTCCATTCCTTATGTTCTTTAGCCCAAACAAGTCTCTTCTGCTTGTTGCCTGTCCTTAGCAATGGTTTCCTAGCAGCTATTTTACCATGAAGGCCTGCTGCACAAAGTCTCCTCTGAACAGTTGTTGTAGAGATGTGTCTGCTGCTAGAACTCTTTGTGGCATTGACCTGGTCTCTAATCTGAGCTGCTGTTAACCTGCTATTTCTGAGGCTAGTGACTCGGATAAACTTATCCTCAGAAGAAGAGGTGACTCTTGGTCTTCCTTTCCTGGGGCGGTCCTCATGTGAGCAAGTTTCTTTGTATGGTTCTTTTGATGGTTTTTGCCACTGCACTTGGGGACACTTTCAAAGTTTGCCCAATTTTTCTGACTGACTTACCTTAATTTCTTAAAGTAATGATGGCCACTCGTTTTTCTTTACTTAGCTGCTTTTTTCTTGCCATAATACAAATTCTAACAGTCTATTCAGTAGGAATATCAGCTGTGTATCCACCAGACTTCTGCACAACACAACTGATGGTCCCAACCCCATTTATAAGGCAAGAAATCCCACTTATTATACCTGACAGGGCACACCTGTGAATTGAAAACCATTCCAAGTGACTACCTCTTGAAGCTCATAAAGAGAATGCCAAGAGTGTGTAAAGCAGTCATCAAAGCAAAAAGTGGCTACTTTGAAGAACCTAGAATATAAGACATAATTTCAGTTGTTTCACATTTTTTTGTTAAGTATATAATTCCACATGTATTCCACATAATTCCAGTGTGAATGTACAATTTTCATAGTCATGAAAATACAGAAAAATCTTTAAATGAGAAGTTGTGTCCAAACTTTTGGTCTGTACTGTAGTTTTATTTGACCCTCCCCTCTTTCCCATGCAATCCGCTCTCTGCTCACATGCTGAAATTCATCTTTTTTTTATTCTGAAAATGAGAATTTGTCACAATCACCAAAGCTAGTACGATAAGTAAAAAAATACTAAAACACCCAAGTAGTTTGTGTTTGTTCTTTCCTTTTAATTTTTGTATGTTTTATCCACTTTTCTCAAGTTGTCCATCAGCAAATAAGGATGGATTAGACAAAGTGGGTGTGTATCGTTCAAACTAAAAACAAAATTTTACTTTTTTCATAATTTTTAGACTGACTTAACAATATAATTCCTCGCACATTGAAAGCGAGTCACATCGCTTCGTCTCAAAGTCCTGGAAGGAGAGTTGGGTCAGTCGGTTCACAGAGAACTTAGAACATTCTTCTTATCTGTGACCAATGAGTTTGCGCAAAACGGATTGTGATAAGCCCATTCCAGAGGATGTAACCACAGAAATCTTTTCATCACCATTGGCACTGTTCAGGAGAGATTTCTTTTTATTTTTTTCGACTTGGTGTCAGTCTAAAAATTCTTCTAATTTTAGAAAAACATTAAGATTTGAGAGTCCTCAGTGGTTGATACCTTTTAATGACTTACTGAGAAGATGGTAACAAATGGCAAGCTTTCGTTGTAATCATTGTAATTTGTGTGCAGCTCCCCTTAGTGTGGCGCCCTGTGTCTGTGTTGCTACAAAATGGTCAAATATGTACTATTTTATATGTGTATTATATATTAACACAGTCTTATAGAAAAATTAAGCAAAAAAGTCTATTAACGAAGTCTATATACACAACCTCAATTAAATGTATAGAGGTACGAAAATAAAATGCACGATATAGAAGATTAAAAATAAATCTTTATTGGTATTTAATAAATTACAAATATATTCAATAGAATGATGATAAATCAAGCTTCTGGAACAAAAGAAGGGTGCGGGAGCATAAGGACACAAGGTAAGTACTTTTGCACATAGGTGCCCATTATACAATCCAAGAAAAAATAAAAAAAGAGGAAGGGGGGACTTTCAGATGAGAACATAGACTGTTAAGTCAATACCAATTCAAAAATAACATGTAAAGTGCATAGTGTCAACATTCATTATGAATCAGTAAAATGTTAGATGTACAAAGCCAAATCGCAATAAGAAAGTGACAAGTGCATGGGCAAAAAGGAATGGCTCATATATAACACATAATGCAAGAAGTTGGGCCCAAATCGAGGGCCAATCAATGCAAGTTAAAAGATGAACGAAATAAATGCAAGTCAGTGCTAAAGAGTACCTATAAAGTGCTTTATATGCGGGTCCCAGCTGCCATGCGCTCTCACCCCGACAGCACCGTTTTGCAGAATGCTTCTTCCATGAGGGCGCCCCTAAGGGTACCGTCACACAGTGCAATTTTCATCGCTACGACGGCACGATCCGTGACGTCGCAGCGTCGTATGATTATCGATCCAGCGTCGAAGACTGCGGTCACACGCTTTGCAATCACGGTGCTGGAGCGATGCCGAAGTCCCCGGGTAACCAGGGTAAACATCGGGTTACTAAGCGCAGGGCCGCGCTTAGTAAACCGATGTTTACCCTGGTTACCAGCGTAAACGTAAAAAAAACAAACAGTACATACTCACATTCCGGTGTCTGTCCTCCGGCGTTCTGCTTCTCTGCACTGTGTAAGCACAGCGGCCGGAAAGCAGAGCGGTGACGCCACCGCTGTGCTCGTTTCCGGCCGGCAGGCGCTCACAGTGCAGAGAAGCTGAGACGCCGGAGGACAGACACCGGAATGTAAGTATGTACTGTTTGTTTTTTTTACGTTTACGCTGGTAACCAGGGTAAACATCGGGTTACTAAGCGCGGCCCTGCGCTTAGTTACCCGATGTTTACCCTGGTTACAAGCGAACACATCGCTGGATCGCTGTCACACACAACGATCCAGCGATGTCAGCGGGTGATCAAGCGACGAAAGAAAGTTCCAAACGATCTGCTACGACGTACGATTCTCAGCGTGATGTCTGATCGCAGTAGCGTGTCAGACACAACGATATCGTAACGATATCGCTAGAACGTCACGAATCGTGCCGTCGTAGCGATGAAAATGGCACTGTGTGACGGTACCCTAACTGGGAGGGGAAGGGCATGGTTAGTCTGTGAGGAAACAGTGTGTGAAAAGAAAATGTAGAATGTTCGTGGAGGAGAGACATGTGCTCTCTCCAGGGACAGTGCTGAGAAGGATCAGGGCATCAGCCCCTAGGCCATCCAGGCTTCCAGAGTTGGGTGATAAGCTGAGATGCTCTGTGGTTTTCATAACCAGCAGTGATATGTTTTTCCCAGGAGCTCCATAGAAACAGAGAATCAGTAAGGGATTGTGCAAGAACAAACACGTGCTTCACATAGGATTCACACTGCGGGCTGCTGTGGGAGAAAACACAGTGAGTACGTGGCTGTACTGGAAGTTTCAGACTCCAGGAAACCTTTGTCCCAGAAGGGATTAGAGCAGCAGAGAGTTCATACTGAATCACAGCAGAGAGAGATAATTCCCATCGTGCAGTGCAGACTGTATACCTGGTGAGAGTTGTATTCCATCCTCTGAAACTGCATCTGGACTTCAGTAAATGGTAAAGTGACTTTCCCTGTCTCCTGCCTTATCACTCTGCAGCATCTACTTCCATCACTATCCCTGGGGGCCAGCCCTAGTTGGAGGGGGTTAAACACCTACACTGCCATCATCACCGACTCCCCAGGGATCATCTGCAGTGCCGGCCATCTTACAGCCGAACACTCCAACTGGTGTCACAAACTCTTCTCTTTAATTTTTGTTTTCCTTTTTATTTTTTAATTTTTAATCCCAATTTCACTGTCCCCGGAGTACAGGCACCGGGCACAGCTGCCATCCCCGTGACCCCCTGAATCCAACGCTGCCCGGCGACCTGAGTACCTGGGTGATACATTAGCACTTCCAGATTTGGATTGTAGATGACTACTAGAGGCACCCGGTTATTTTATTCTTTAGCTTTACAATACTGGAGGTGATTTCTTTATATTCTGGTGGCTCTTGCAGTCTGGTTTTCAATTGTTCTTAGATGGTAGCCTTGGTTCAAAAAGATCTTTCTGAGACCAACAAGGTGTTGGGGTACTGTCACACAGTGGCACTTTTGTCGCTACGACGGTACGATCCATGACGTTCCAGCGATATCCATACGATATCGCTGTGTCTGACACGCAGCAGCGATCAGGGACCCTGCTGAGAATCGTACGTCGTAGCGGATCGTTTGGAACTTTCTTTCGTCACTGGATCTCCCGCTGTCATCGTTGGATCGGTGTGTGTGACACCGATCCAACGATGCGTTTGCTTGTAACCAGGGTAAACATAGGGTTACTAAGCGCAGGGCCGCGCTTAGTAACCCGATGTTTACCCTGGTTACCATCGTAAAAGTAAAAAAAAAAAAACCGTACATACTCACATTCCGGTGTCCGTCAGGTCCCTTGCTGTCTGCTTCCCGCTTTGACTGACTGCCGGCCGGAATGTAAGAGCAGAGCACAGCGGTGACGTCACCGCTGTGATCTGCTTTCACTTTACGGCGGCACTCAGTCAGAGCGGGAAGCAGACTGCAAGGGACCTGTCGGACACCGGAATGTGAGTATGTACTATTTGTTTTTTACTTTTACGATGGTAACCAGGGTAAACATCGGGTTACTAAGCGCGGCCCTGCGCTTAGTAACCCGATGTTTACCCTGGTTACCCGGGGCCTTCGGCATCGTTGGTCGCTGGAGAGCTGTCTGTGTGACAGCTCCCCAGCGACCACACAACGACTTTCCAACGATCACGGCCAGGTCGTATCGCTGGTCGTGATCGTTGGAAAGTTGCAGAGTGTGACAGTACCCTTGGTCTCTGTCCATAGGGTTGGAACATATCCGATTGTATCTGATGGCCTGACTGTAGACAATAGAGTTTATGTGTTTTGGATGGAAACTGTCCCATTTAAGGTATGTTGGATGGTCGATTGGCTTCTGGTACAGGGTTGCTTCTATTTAATTGTTCTGTAGCTTAATGATGGTGTTCAAAAAGTTACCGTATATACTCGAGTATAAGCCGAGATTTTCAGCCCAAATTCTTGGGCTGAAAGTGCCCCCTCGGCTTATACTCGAGTCATGATCGGTGGTGGGGTCGGCGGGTGAGCACTGTCATATACTCACCTGCTTCCGGGGCTCCTGTCGCCCCCCCTGCCCGTCCCACTGTCTCCGGGTGCCGCAGCCTCTTCCCCTGAGCGGTCACGTGGGACCGCTCATTAGAGAAATGAATAGGCTGCTCCACCTCCCATAGGGGCGGAGCCGCATATTCATTTCTCTAATGAAGCGGTGCCGGTGACCGCTGATAGAGAAAGAGGCTGCGGCACCGAAGACAGGCAGGGGGAAGGAGCGGGACGCCGGGAGCAGGTAAGTATGTCATATTCACCTGTCCTCGTTCCACACGCCGGGCGTCGTGCCATCTTCCCGGCGTCTCTCCGCACTGACTGCAGGCAGAGGGCGCGATGACGCATATAGTGTGCGCGCCGCCCTCTGCCTGATCAGTCAGTGCGGAGAGACGCCGGGAAGATGGCGCCGAGGAGCTGCAAGCAAGAGAGGTGAGTATGTGTTTTTTTTTTTTATTGCAGCAGCACAGATTTATGTGGAGCATCTATGGGGCAATGGTGCAGAGCACTATATGGCAGAGCTATGGGGCAACGGTGCAGAGCACTATATGGCAGAGCTATGGGGCAACGGTGCAGAGCACTATATGGCAGAGCTATGGGGCAATGGTGCAGAGCACTATATGGCAGAGCTATGGGGCAATGGTGCAGAGCACTATATGGCACAGCTATGGGGCAATGGTGCAGAGCACTATATGGCAGAGCTATGGGGCAACGGTGCAGAGCACTATATGGCAGAGCTATGGGGCAACGGTGCAGAGCACTATATGGCAGAGCTATGGGGCAACGGTGCAGAGCACTATATGGCAGAGCTATGGGGCAATGGTGCAGAGCACTATATGGCAGAGCTATGGGGCAATGGTGCAGAGCACTATATGGCACAGCTATGGGGCAATGGTGCAGAGCACTATATGGCAGAGCTATGGGGCAACGGTGCAGAGCACTATATGGCACAGCTATGGGGCAATGGTGCAGAGCACTATATGGCAGAGCTATGGGGCAATGGTGCAGAGCTATGGGGCAATGGTGCAGAGCTATGGGGCAATGGTGCAGAGCACTATATGGCAGAGCTATGGGGCAATGGTGCAGAGCACTATATGGCACAGCTGTGGGGCAATGGTGCAGAGCACTATATGGCAGAGCTATGGGGCAACGGTGCAGAGCACTATATGGCACAGCTGTGGGGCAACGGTGCAGAACACTATATGGCAGAGCTATGGGGCAACGGTGCAGAGCACTATATGGCAGAGCTATGGGGCAACGGTGCAGAGCACTATATGGCACAGCTATGGGGCAACGGTGCAGAGCACTATATGGCACAGCTATGGGGCAACGGTGCAGAGCACTATATGGCACAGCTATGGGGCAACGGTGCAGAGCACTATATGGCACAGCTATGGGGCAATGGTGCAGAGCACTATATGGCAGAGCTATGGGGCAACGGTGCAGAGCACTATATGGCACAGCTATGGGGCAATGGTGCAGAGCACTATATGGCAGAGCTATGGGGCAATGGTGCAGAGCTATGGGGCAATGGTGCAGAGCTATGGGGCAATGGTGCAGAGCACTATATGGCAGAGCTATGGGGCAATGGTGCAGAGCACTATATGGCACAGCTGTGGGGCAATGGTGCAGAGCACTATATGGCAGAGCTATGGGGCAACGGTGCAGAGCACTATATGGCACAGCTGTGGGGCAACGGTGCAGAACACTATATGGCAGAGCTATGGGGCAACGGTGCAGAGCACTATATGGCAGAGCTATGGGGCAACGGTGCAGAGCACTATATGGCACAGCTATGGGGCAACGGTGCAGAGCACTATATGGCACAGCTATGGGGCAACGGTGCAGAGCACTATATGGCACAGCTATGGGGCAACGGTGCAGAGCACTATATGGCACAGCTATGGGGCAATGGTGCAGAGCACTATATGGCAGAGCTATGGGGCAACGGTGCAGAGCACTATATGGCACAGCTATGGGGCAATGGTGCAGAGCACTATATGGCAGAGCTATGGGGCAATGGTGCAGAGCTATGGGGCAATGGTGCAGAGCTATGGGGCAATGGTGCAGAGCACTATATGGCAGAGCTATGGGGCAATGGTGCAGAGCACTATATGGCACAGCTGTGGGGCAATGGTGCAGAGCACTATATGGCAGAGCTATGGGGCAACGGTGCAGAGCACTATATGGCACAGCTGTGGGGCAACGGTGCAGAACACTATATGGCAGAGCTATGGGGCAACGGTGCAGAGCACTATATGGCACAGCTATGGGGCAACGGTGCAGAGCACTATATGGCACAGCTATGGGGCAACGGTGCAGAGCACTATGTGGCACAGCTATGGGGCAATGGTGCAGAGCACTATATGGCAGAGCTATGGGGCAACGGTGCAGAGCACTATATGGCACAGCTATGGGGCAACGGTGCAGAGCACTATATGGCACAGCTATGGGGCAATGGTGCAGAGCTATGGGGCAATGGTGCAGAGCTATGGGGCAACGGTGCAGAGCACTCTATGGCACAGCTATGGGGCAACGGTGCAGAGCACTATATGGGACAGCTATGGGGCAACGGTGCAGAGCATTATATATATGGCACAGCTATCTATGAGGCAACGGTGCAGAGCATTGTATATATGGCACAGCTTTATGTGGAGTATCTATGGGGCCATAATGAACGGTGCAGAGCATTATATATGGCACAGCTCTATGTGGAGCATCTATGGGGCCATAATGAATGGTATGGAGTATCTATTTCTAATTTTTAAATTCACCGGTACCTGCTGCATTTTCCACCCTAGGCTTATACTCGAGTCAATAAGTTTTCCCAGTTTTTTGTGGCAAAATTAGAGGGGTCGGCTTATACTCGGGTCGGCTTATACTCGAGTATATACGGTAATTTCAGTACAGGAGTAGTTGAGTGCTAAGTTGATGGTAGGATGAAATTGATTAAACTGTTTATGGAACGTCTTTAGCTGTGTCTCAGACTCCGTCCAGATGATTAAAATATCATCAATGTAGCGGTAGTAGGCCAGAGGCCTGATGGGGCATGAGGACAAAAAGTCGCTTTCAAGCTTGGCCATGAAAAGCTTTGTGTACTGTGGAGCCATTTTACTTCCCATTGCTGTACCAGTCTCCTGTAGATAGATCTTGTTATCAAATTCAAAGTGATTGTGGGTGAGGACGAATTTTGTAAGTTTTATCACAGAATCAGCATCAATTCCTGTATTTTCCATGAGGACTTTGCAGTCATTTAGTCCATCCTGGTGCGGGATATTAGAGTAGAAAGATTCCACATCCATGGTGGCCAGGATGGTTCCATCTGGTAGAGGACCTATTGATGCTAGTTTATTCTATAGGTCAGTTGTGTCCTGATTGTAGCTGGGTGTATCCTTTACCAGGGACTTAAGAATACCCTCTACCCATCCAAAAACCTGATCAGGAAGGGTGCCCACACATGAAATAATTGGTCTTCCTGGATTTCCAGATTTGAGGAATTTGGGAAGCATGTAGAATGTCCCTAATCTTGGACTCCCTGGTATCAGGTCATCGACTCTTATGGATTTGTCAGGCAGATAAGATACCAACTTGTTTAGTTCCTTATAATAGTCTTGCGTGGCGCACCAGGGTCCTGGTTGTCACAGTAGCATTGCTTTCCTCACGGGGAGAGTGATGTTACCTTTGGAAGTGATGAAGGATATCTTTTATCAGGTAATCACCATACACACAACATGTTCACACTCCAGGCCACAAGGGGGAGCTTTTGATCCTATTCCTAGGTGACTCCCCCATATATATTGTGGTTTAGAGGATGTGATGGTGTGATATGCTATGTGGGTATCATTTTTGTGTATATTTCTATTTTACTTATTTTCATGATGTTCTCTTGTAGAAGGAGTTATTTGCTAATTGATGAATGGCTGTGGTTGCCATCTGATATCAGCACTGTATTGTTGTCTTCTCAAAGGGTTCAGTGAATAAACCTGTTTGCTAATATGTTAATGACATATTGAACTAGATGGGTATTTCCTGAAGGAACTACAGATAGTGCTTTGGAATGGTGCCCGGGCTGCCCCTGCAAGACTTTCACACTTGGGTGCCCCTCAGGCGCTGGTTTGGTAGTTGTAGCCCCTCAGGGTTGAGGCTTGGTGGGCCGGGTCACTCTGGGTCCGATTTGGTGGGCCGGGTCACTCTGGGTCCGATTTGGTGGGCCGGGTCACTCTGGGTCCGATTTGGTGGGCCGGGTCACTCTGGGTCCGATTTGGTGGGCCGGGTCACTCTGGGTCCCATTTGGTGGGCCGGGTCACTCTGGGTCCCATTTGGTGGGCCGGGTCACTCTGGGTCCCATTTGGTGGCCCGGGTCACTCTGGGTCCCATTTGGTGGCCCGGGTCACTCTGGGTCCCATTTGGTGGCCCGGGTCACTCTTGGTCCGATTTGGTGGCCCGGGTCACTCTGGGCCCGATTTGGTGGCCCGGGTCACTCTGGGCCCGATTTGGTCAACCCGGGTCACTCTGGGCCCGATTTGGTGGCCCGGGTCACTCTGGGGCCGATTTGGTGGCCCGGGTCACTCTGGGGCCGATTTGGTGGCCCGGGTCACTCTGGGTCCGATTTGGTGGCCCGGGTCACTCTGGGTCCGATTTGGTGGCCCGGGTCACTCTGGGTCCGATTTGGTGGCCCGGGTCACTCTGGGTCCGATTTGGTGGCCCGGGTCACTCTGGGTCCGATTTGGTGGCCCGGGTCACTCTGGGTCCGATTTGGTGGCCCGGGTCACTCTGGGTCCGATTTGGTGGCCCGGGTCACTCTGGGTCCGATTTGGTGGCCCGGGTCACTCTGGGTCCGATTTGGTGGCCCGGGTCACTCTGGGTCCGATTTGGTGGCCCGGGTCACTCTGGGTCCGATTTGGTGGCCCGGGTCACTCTGGGTCCGATTTGGTGGCCCGGGTCACTCTGGGTCCGATTTGATGGCCCGGGTCACTCTGGGTCCCATTTGGTGGCCCGGGTCACTCTGGGTCCCATTTGGTGGCCCGGGTCACTCTGGGTCCGATTTGACGGGCGGCGCCACTCTGGGTCCGACTTGGCGGGCGGCGCCACTCTGGGTCCGACTTGGCGCGCGGCGCCACTCTGGGTCCGACTTGGCGGGCGGCGCCACTCTGGGTCCGACTTGGCGGGCGGCGCCACTCTGGGTCCGACTTGGCGGGTGGCGCCACTCTGGGTCCGACTTGGTGGGCGGCGTCACTCTGGGTCCGATTTGGCGGGCCGGGTCACTCTGGGTCCGATTTGGCGGGCCGGGTCACTCTGGGTCCGATTTGGCGGGCCGGGTCACTCTGGGTCCGATTTGGCGGGCCGGGTCACTCTGGGTCCGATTTGGCGGGCCGGGTCACTCTGGGTCCGATTTGGCGGGCCGGGTCACTCTGGGTCCGATTTGGCGGGCCGGGTCACTCTGGGTCCGATTTGGCGGGCGGCGCCACTCTGGGTCCGATTTGGCGGGCGGCGCCACTCTGGGTCCGATTTGGCGGGCGGCGCCACTCTGGGTCCGATTTGGCGGGCGGCGCCACTCTGGGTCCGATTTGGCGGCCCGGGTCACTCTGGGTCCGATTTGGTGGGCGGCGCCACTCTGGGTCCGATTTGGCGAGCGGCGCCACTCTGGGTCCGATTTGGCGGGCGGCGCCACTCTGGGTCCGATTTGGCGGGCGGCGCCACTCTGGGTCCGATTTGGTGGGCGGCGCCACTCTGGGTCCGATTTGGCGGGCGGCGCCACTCTGGGTCCGATTTGGCGGCCCGGGTCACTCTGGGTCCGATTTGGCGGCCCGGGTCACTCTGGGTCCGATTTGGCGGCCCGGGTCACTCTGGGTCCGATTTGGCGGGCGGCGCCACTCTGGGTCCGATTTTGCGGGCGGCGCCACTCTGGGTCCGATTTGGCGGGCGGCGCCTCTCTGGGTCCGATTTGGCGGGCGGCGCAACTCTGGGTCCGATTTGGCGGGCGGCGCCACTCTGGGTCCGATTTGGCGGGCGGCGACACTCTGGGTCCGATTTGGCGGGCGGCGCCACTCTGGGTCCGATTTGGCGGCCGGCGCCACTCTGGGTCCGATTTGGCGGGCGGCGCCACTCTGGGTCCGATTTGGCGGGCGGCGCCACTCTGGGTCCGATTTGGCGGGTGGCGCCACTCTGGGTCCGATTTGCCGGGCGGCGCCACTCTGGGTCCGATTTGGCGGGCGGCGCCACTCTGGGTCTGACTTGACGGGCGGCGCCACTCTGGGTCCGATTTGGCGGGCGGGGGCACTCTGGGTCCGATTTGGCAAGCGGGGGCACTCTCGTCCGATTTGGTGGGCTGGGTCCGATTTGGTGAGCGGGGCAATAATGATAAGACTACAGATAGTGCTTTGTAATTGTGCTGTACTGTCACTTTAAGAGCTGATATTATCTGACAAAACTTGTGACCTGGTGGGCTGGTAGAGTTTATAGGCGTTGGCATAGTAACTGGGTCTCACTGCGCATATCAATGAGGTAATCAGCCAGGTGGCAGTTATTTTTAGAAATTGCCTCAGAAATCAGGCCCATTATAAACGTATTGGAAAATTTCCCTATTGAAATGCATTGAGACACTTTTTTCAAACGCAAATTGCGCCAAAACTACAAATCCGATCGACACGAAAAATACTTAGCACACCTCTCAGGAACGCTGGCTTCGAAATGACACCTCACTGGAGTCTGTGAGTTTAGCGGTTCGGGCCGCATTACGTGCGGACTGAATAATAATAATCAGAACTAGATGGGTATTTCCTGAAGGAACTACAGATAGTGCTTTGGAATGGTGCCCGGGTTGCCCCAGCAAGACTTTCACACTTGGGTGCCCCTCAGGCGCTGTTTTGGTAGTTGTAGCCATTCTGGGTCCGATTTGGCGGGCGGCGCCTGTTGTGAAATTGGATTTTGGGCTCCCCCGGTGGCCACTGGTGGAATTGAACTGGTGTGCATCATCCTCTCTGTTCACCTGTTTCCATCAGGATGTGGGAGTCGCTATTTAGCCTTGCTCCTCTGTCACTTCCATGCCGGTCAACATTGTAATCAGAAGCCTTTCTGTGCATGTTCCTGCTGCTAGACAACTCCCAGCTAAGTTGGACTTTAGTCCTTGTTTGTTTTTGCATTTTGTTCCAGTTCACAGCTGTAGTTTCGTTTCTGTGTCTGGAAAGCTCTTGTGATCTGAAATTGCCACTCTGATGTTATGAGTTAATACTAGAGTCTTAAAGTAATTTCAGGATGGTGTTTTGATAGGGTTTTCAGCTGACCATGAAAGTGCCCTTTCTGTCTTCCTGCTATCTAGTAAGCGGACCTCAATTTTGCTAAAACCTATTTTCATACTACGTTTGTCATTTCATCTAAAATCACCGCCAATATTTGTGGGGGCCTCTGTCTGCCTTTCGGGGAAATTTCTCTAGAGGTGAGCCAGGACTATATTTTCCTCTGCCAGGATTAGTTAGTCCTCCGGCCGGCGCTGGGCGTCTAGGGATAAAACGCAGGCTACGCTACCCGGCTACTGCTAGTTGTGCGGCAGGTTTAGTTCATGGTCAGTTTAGTTTCCATCCTTCCAAGAGCTAGTTCTTATGTTTGCTGGGCTATGTTCTCTTGCCATTGAGAACCATAACAGTTTGACCGGCCCCAAAAGGGTTAAATTAATTGACAGAGAAAGGAGAGAAAAGAGGAGTCTGCTGAAGATTTTTTTTTTTTTTTTTTTTTCAGTTCTGAGTGTGCTTGTAATTGAATCTCTTGCAAGTCTGCCTATATTGCAGCCTTTCTCTCTCTCTCTCCTTCTAATCCTGGAATGGCTCTGTGTTCACCTGTTTAAAATGGATATTCAGAGTTTAGCTGCAGGTTTGAATAATCTCACCACGAAAGTTCAAAATTTACAAGATTTTGTTGTTCATGTTCCTATATCTGAACCTAGAATTCCTTTGCCTGAATTTTTCTCGGGGAATAGATCTTGCTTTCAAAATTTCAAAAATAATTGCAAGTTGTTTTTGTCCCTGAAATCTCGCTCTGCTGGAGATCCTGCTCAGCAGGTCAGGATTGTGATTTCCTTGCTCCGGGGCGACCCTCAGGATTGGGCTTTTGCATTGGCTCCAGGGGATCCTGCGTTGCTCAATGTGGATGCGTTTTTTCTGGCCTTGGGGTTGCTTTATGAGGAACCTCAGTTAGAACTTCAGGCGGAAAAGGCCTTGATGTCCCTATCTCAGGGGCAAGACGAAGCTGAAATATACTGCCAGAAATTCCGTAAATGGGCTGTGCTTACTCAGTGGAATGAGTGCGCCCTGGCGGCGAATTTTAGAGAGGGTCTCTCTGATGCCATTAAGGATGTTATGGTGGGGTTCCCTGTGCCTGCGGGTCTGAATGAGTCCATGACAATGGCTATCCAGATCGATAGGCGTCTGCGGGAGCGCAAACCTGTGCACCATTTGGCGGTGTCTACTGAGAAGACGCCAGAGAATATGCAATGTGATAGAATTCTGTCCAGAAGTGAACGGCAGAATTTTAGACGAAAAAATGGGTTGTGCTTCTATTGCGGTGATTCAACTCATGTTATATCAGCATGCTCTAAGCGTACTAAGAAGCTTGATAAGTCTGTTTCAATTGGCACTTTACAGTCTAAGTTTATTCTATCTGTGACCCTGATTTGTTCTTTATCATCTATTACCGCGGACGCCTATGTCGACTCTGGCGCCGCTTTGAGTCTTATGGATTGGTCCTTTGCCAAACGCTGTGGGTATGATTTGGAGCCTCTTGAAACTCCTATACCCCTGAAGGGGATTGACTCCACCCCATTGGCTAGCAATAAACCACAATACTGGACACAAGTAACTATGCGGATTAATCCGGATCACCAGGAGATTATTCGCTTTCTTGTGCTGTATAACCTACATGATGTGTTGGTGCTTGGATTGCCATGGCTGCAATCTCATAACCCAGTCCTTGACTGGAAAGCTATGTCTGTGTTAAGCTGGGGATGTAAGGGGACACATGGGGACGTACCTGTGGTTTCCATTTCATCATCTATTCCCTCTGAGATTCCTGAATTCTTGACTGAATATCGTGACGTTTTTGAAGAACCTAAGCTTGGTTCATTACCTCCGCACCGGGAGTGCGATTGTGCCATAGATTTGATTCCGGGTAGTAAATACCCTAAGGGTCGTTTATTTAATCTGTCTGTGCCTGAACATGCTGCTATGCGAGAATATATAAAGGAGTCCTTGGAAAAGGGACATATTCGTCCTTCGTCATCTCCCTTAGGAGCCGGTTTTTTCTTTGTGGCTAAGAAAGATGGCTCTTTGAGGCCGTGCATTGATTATCGGCTTTTGAATAAAATCACGGTTAAATATCAATATCCGTTGCCACTGCTGACTGATTTGTTTGCTCGCATAAAGGGGGCCAAGTGGTTCTCTAAGATAGATCTCCGTGGGGCGTATAATTTGGTGCGAATTAAGCAGGGGGATGAGTGGAAAACCGCATTTAATACGCCCGAGGGCCACTTTGAGTATTTGGTGATGCCTTTTGGTCTTTCAAATGCCCCTTCAGTCTTTCAGTCCTTTATGCATGACATTTTCCGTGATTATTTGGATAAATTTATGATTGTGTATCTGGATGATATTTTGATTTTTTCGGATGACTGGGACTCTCATGTCCAACAGGTCAGGAGGGTTTTTCAGGTTTTGCGGTCTAATTCCTTGTGTGTGAAGGGTTCTAAGTGCGTTTTTGGGGTTCAAAAGATTTCCTTTTTGGGATATATTTTTTCCCCCTCTTCCATCGAGATGGATCCTGTCAAGGTTCAGGCTATTTGTGATTGGACGCAACCCTCTTCTCTTAAGAGTCTTCAGAAATTTTTGGGCTTTGCTAACTTTTATCGTCGATTTATTGCTGGTTTTTCTGATGTTGTTAAACCATTGACTGATTTGACTAAGAAGGGTGCTGATGTTGCTGATTGGTCCCCTGCTGCTGTGGAGGCCTTTCGGGAGCTTAAGCGCCGCTTTTCTTCCGCCCCTGTGTTGCGTCAGCCTGATATTGCTCTTCCTTTTCAGGTTGAGGTCGACGCTTCTGAAATCGGAGCTGGGGCGGTTTTGTCGCAGAGAAGTTCCGATTGCTCCGTGATGAGACCTTGTGCTTTTTTCTCGCGTAAATTTTCGCCCGCCGAGCAGAATTATGATGTTGGGAATCGGGAGCTTTTGGCCATGAAGTGGGCTTTTGAGGAGTGGCGTCATTGGCTTGAGGGGGCTAGACATCAGGTGGTGGTATTGACTGACCACAAAAATCTAATTTATCTTGAGTCCGCCAGACGCCTGAATCCTAGACAGGCGCGCTGGTCGTTGTTTTTCTCTCGGTTTAATTTTGTGGTGTCCTACCTGCCGGGTTCTAAGAATGTTAAGGCGGATGCCCTTTCTAGGAGTTTTGAGCCTGACTCCCCTGGTAATTCTGAACCTACAGGCATCCTTAAGGATGGAGTGATATTGTCTGCCGTTTCTCCAGACCTGCGGCGGGCCTTGCAGGAGTTTCAGGCGGATAGACCTGATCGTTGCCCACCTGGTAGACTGTTTGTTCCTGATGATTGGACCAGTAAAGTCATTTCTGAGGTTCATTCTTCTGCGTTGGCAGGTCATCCTGGAATCTTTGGTACCAGGGATTTGGTGGCAAGGTCCTTCTGGTGGCCTTCCCTGTCTCGAGATGTGCGAGGCTTCGTGCAGTCTTGTGACGTTTGTGCTCGGGCCAAGCCTTGTTGTTCTCGGGCTAGTGGATTGTTGTTGCCCTTGCCTATCCCGAAGAGGCCCTGGACGCACATCTCGATGGATTTTATTTCGGATCTTCCTGTTTCTCAGAAGATGTCTGTCATCTGGGTGGTGTGTGATCGTTTCTCTAAGATGGTCCATTTGGTTCCCCTGCCTAAGTTGCCTTCTTCTTCCGAGTTGGTTCCTCTGTTTTTTCAAAATGTGGTCCGTTTGCATGGTATTCCGGAGAATATCGTTTCTGACAGAGGTACCCAATTCGTGCCTAGATTTTGGCGAGCATTCTGTGCTAGGATGGGCATAGATTTGTCTTTCTCGTCTGCTTTCCATCCTCAGACTAATGGCCAGACCGAGCGGACGAATCAGACCTTGGAGACATATTTGAGGTGTTTTGTGTCTGCAGATCAGGATGATTGGGTTGCTTTTTTGCCTTTAGCGGAGTTTGCCCTCAATAATCGGGCCAGCTCTGCCACCTTGGTGTCTCCCTTTTTCTGTAATTCGGGGTTTCATCCTCGATTTTCTTCTGGTCAGGTGGAATCTTCGGATTGTCCTGGAGTGGATGCTGTGGTGGAGAGGTTGCATCAGATTTGGGGGCAGGTAGTGGACAATTTGAAGTTGTCCCAGGAGAAGACTCAGCTTTTTGCCAACCGCCGGCGTCGGGTTGGTCCTCGGCTTTGTGTTGGGGACTTGGTGTGGTTGTCTTCTCGTTTTGTCCCTATGAGGGTTTCTTCTCCCAAGTTTAAGCCTCGGTTCATCGGCCCGTACAAGATATTGGAGATTCTTAACCCTGTGTCCTTCCGTTTGGACCTCCCTGCATCTTTTTCTATTCATAATGTTTTTCATCGGTCATTATTGCGCAGGTATGAGGTACCGGTTGTGCCTTCCGTTGAGCCTCCTGCTCCGGTGTTGGTTGAGGGCGAGTTGGAGTACGTTGTGGAAAAAATCTTGGACTCCCGTGTTTCCAGACGGAAACTCCAGTATCTGGTCAAATGGAAGGGATACGGTCAGGAGGATAATTCTTGGGTGACTGCCTCTGATGTTCATGCCTCCGATTTGGTCCGTGCCTTTCATAGGGCTCATCCTGATCGCCCTGGTGGTTCTGGTGAGGGTTCGGTGCCCCCTCCTTGAGGGGGGGGTACTGTTGTGAAATTGGATTTTGGGCTCCCCCGGTGGCCACTGGTGGAATTGAACTGGTGTGCATCATCCTCTCTGTTCACCTGTTTCCATCAGGATGTGGGAGTCGCTATTTAGCCTTGCTCCTCTGTCACTTCCATGCCGGTCAACATTGTAATCAGAAGCCTTTCTGTGCATGTTCCTGCTGCTAGACAACTCCCAGCTAAGTTGGACTTTAGTCCTTGTTTGTTTTTGCATTTTGTTCCAGTTCACAGCTGTAGTTTCGTTTCTGTGTCTGGAAAGCTCTTGTGATCTGAAATTGCCACTCTGATGTTATGAGTTAATACTAGAGTCTTAAAGTAATTTCAGGATGGTGTTTTGATAGGGTTTTCAGCTGACCATGAAAGTGCCCTTTCTGTCTTCCTGCTATCTAGTAAGCGGACCTCAATTTTGCTAAAACCTATTTTCATACTACGTTTGTCATTTCATCTAAAATCACCGCCAATATTTGTGGGGGCCTCTGTCTGCCTTTCGGGGAAATTTCTCTAGAGGTGAGCCAGGACTATATTTTCCTCTGCCAGGATTAGTTAGTCCTCCGGCCGGCGCTGGGCGTCTAGGGATAAAACGCAGGCTACGCTACCCGGCTACTGCTAGTTGTGCGGCAGGTTTAGTTCATGGTCAGTTTAGTTTCCATCCTTCCAAGAGCTAGTTCTTATGTTTGCTGGGCTATGTTCTCTTGCCATTGAGAACCATAACAGGCGCCACTCTGGGTCCGATTTGGCGGGCGGCGCCACTCTGGGTCCAATTTGGCGGGCGGCGCCACTCTGGGTCCGATTTGGTGGCCCGGGTCACTCTGGGTCCGATTTGGTGGCCCGGGTCACTCTGGGTCCGATTTGGTGGCCCGGGTCACTCTGGGTCCGATTTGGTGGCCCGGGTCACTCTGGGTCCGATTTGGTGGCCCGGGTCACTCTGGGTCCGATTTGGTGGCCCGGGTCACTCTGGGTCCGATTTGGTGGGCCGGGTCACTCTGGGTCCGATTTGGTGGGCCGGGTCAATCTGGGTCCGATTTGGTGGGCCGGGTCACTCTGGGTCCGATTTGGTGGGCCGGGTCACTCTGGGTCCGATTTGGTGGGCCGGGTCACTCTGGGTCCGATTTGGTGGGCCGGGTCACTCTGGGTCCGATTTGGTGGGCCGGGTCACTCTGGGTCCGATTTGGTGGGCCGGGTCACTCTGGGTCCGATTTGGTGGGCCGGGTCACTCTGGGTCCAATTTGGTGGGCCGGGTCACTCTGGGTCCGATTTGGTGGGCCGGGTCACTCTGGGTCTGATTTGGTGGGCCGGGTCACTCTGGGTCCGATTTGGCGGGCGGCGCCACTCTGGGTCCGATTTGGCGGGCGGCGCCACTCTGGGTCCGATTTGGCGGGCGGCGCCACTCTGGGTCCGATTTGGCGGGCGGCGCCACTCTGGGTCCGATTTGGCGGGCGGCGCCACTGGGTCCGATTTGGCGGGCGGCGCCACTCTGGGTCCGACTTGGCGGGCGGCGCCACTCTGGGTCCGACTTGGCGGGCGGCGCCACTCTGGGTCCGATTTGGCGGGCGGCGCCACTCTGGGTCCGATTTGGCGGGTGGCGTCACTCTGGGTCCGATTTGGCGGGCGGCGCCACTCTGGGTCCGATTTGGCGGGCGGCGCCACTCTGGGTCCGAATTGGCAAGAGGGGGCACTCTGGTCCGATTTGGTGCGCTGGGTCCGATTTGGTGAGCGGGGCAATAATTATAAGACTACAGATAGTGTTTTGGAATTGTGCTGTACTGTCACTTTAAGAGCGGACATTATCTGACAAAACTTGTGACCTGGTGGGCTGGTAGAGTTTATAGGCGTTGGCATAGTAACTGGGTCTCACTGCGCATATCAATGAGCTAATCAGCCAGGTGGCAGTTATTTTTAGAAATTGCCTCAGAAATCAGGCCCATTATAAACGTATTGGAAAATTTCCCTATTGAAACGCATTGAGACACTTTTTTCAAACGCAAATTGCGCCAAAACTACAAATCCGATCGACACGAAAAATACTTAGCACACCTCTCAGGGACGCTGGCTTCGAAATGACACCTCACTGGAGTCTGTGAGTTTAGCGGTTCGGGCCGCATTACGTGCGGACTGAATAATAAGAAGAACTAGATGGGTATTTCCTGAAGGAACTACAGATAGTGCTTTGGAATGGTGCCCGGGCTGCCCCTGCAAGACTTTCACACTTGGGTGCCCCTCAGGCGCTGGCTTGGTAGTTGTAGCCCCTAAAGGGGTGAGGCCACTGTGGTACCGATTTGGTGGGCGGGGTCACTCTGGGACCAATTTGGCGGGCGGGGTCACTCTGGGACCGATTTGGCGGGCGGCGCCACTCTGGGTCCGATTTGGCGGGCGGCGCCACTCTGGGTCCGATTTGGCGGGCGGCGCCACTCTGGGTCCGATTTGGCGGGCGGCGCCACTCTGGGTCCGATTTGGCGGGCGGCGCCACTCTGGGTCCGATTTGGCGGGCGGCGCCACTCTGGGTCCGATTTGGCGGGCGGCACCACTCTGGGTCCGATTTGGCGGGCGGCGCCACTCTGGGTCCGATTTGGCGGGCGGCGCCACTCTGGGTCCGATTTGGCGGGCGGCGCCACTCTGGGTCCGATTTGGCCGAACGGCGCCACTCTGGGTCCGATTTGGCGGGCGGCGCCACTCTGGGTCCGATTTGGCGGGCGGCGCCACTCTGGGTCCGATTTGGCGGGCGGCGCCACTCTGGGTCCGATTTGGCGGGCGGCGCCACTCTGGGTCCGATTTGGCGGGCGGCGCCACTCTGGGTCCGATTTGGTGGGCGGCGCCACTCTGGGTCCGATTTGGCCGAACGGCGCCACTCTGGGTCCGATTTGGCGGGCGGCGCCACTCTGGGTCCGATTTGGCGGGCGGCGTCACTCTGGGTCCGATTTGGCGGGCGGCGCCACTCTGGGTCCGATTTGGCGGGCGGCGCCACTCTGGGTCCGATTTGGCGGGCGGCGCCACTCTGGGTCCGATTTGGCGGGCGGCGCCACTCTGGGTCCGATTTGGCGGGCTGGGTCCGATTTGGTGAGCGGGGCAATAATTATAATAAGACTATAGATAGTGCTTTGAAATTGTGCTGTGCTATCACTTTAAGAGCTGATATTATCTGCCAAAACTGTCCTGCTAGGGTCATGTACAGTTCGCAGGCGTTGGCATAGTAACTGGGCCTGACTGAGCATATCAATGAGCTAATCAGCCAGGTGGCAGGTACATTTCAAATTGCCTCAGAAACCCGGCCATTATAACCTATGTGAAAATTTCCCTATTGAAAAGCATTACAATGAGGGGAAAAAACATTTTCAAACGCAAATTGCGCCAAAACTACAAATCCGATCGACACGAAAAATACTTAGCACACCTCTCAGGGACGCTGGCTTCGAAATGACACCTCACTGGAGTCTGTGAGTTTAGCGGTTCGGGCCGCATTACGTGCGGACTGAATAATAAGAAGAACTAGATGGGTATTTCCTGAAGGAACTACAGATAGTGCTTTGGAATGGTGCCCGGGCTGCCCCTGCAAGACTTTCACACTTGGGTGCCCCTCAGGCGCTGGCTTGGTAGTTGTAGCCCCTAAAGGGGTGAGGCCACTGTGGTACCGATTTGGTGGGCGGGGTCACTCTGGGACCAATTTGGCGGGCGGGGTCACTCTGGGACCGATTTGGCGGGCGGCGCCACTCTGGGTCCGATTTGGCGGGCGGCGCCACTCTGGGTCCGATTTGGCGGGCGGCGCCACTCTGGGTCCGATTTGGCGGGCGGCGCCACTCTGGGTCCGATTTGGCGGGCGGCGCCACTCTGGGTCCGATTTGGCGGGCGGCGCCACTCTGGGTCCGATTTGGCGGGCGGCACCACTCTGGGTCCGATTTGGCGGGCGGCGCCACTCTGGGTCCGATTTGGCGGGCGGCGCCACTCTGGGTCCGATTTGGCGGGCGGCGCCACTCTGGGTCCGATTTGGCCGAACGGCGCCACTCTGGGTCCGATTTGGCGGGCGGCGCCACTCTGGGTCCGATTTGGCGGGCGGCGCCACTCTGGGTCCGATTTGGCGGGCGGCGCCACTCTGGGTCCGATTTGGCGGGCGGCGCCACTCTGGGTCCGATTTGGCGGGCGGCGCCACTCTGGGTCCGATTTGGCGGGCGGCGCCACTCTGGGTCCGATTTGGCCGAACGGCGCCACTCTGGGTCCGATTTGGCGGGCGGCGCCACTCTGGGTCCGATTTGGCGGGCGGCGTCACTCTGGGTCCGATTTGGCGGGCGGCGCCACTCTGGGTCCGATTTGGCGGGCGGCGCCACTCTGGGTCCGATTTGGCGGGCGGCGCCACTCTGGGTCCGATTTGGCGGGCGGCGCCACTCTGGGTCCGATTTGGCGGGCTGGGTCCGATTTGGTGAGCGGGGCAATAATTATAATAAGACTATAGATAGTGCTTTGAAATTGTGCTGTGCTATCACTTTAAGAGCTGATATTATCTGCCAAAACTGTCCTGCTAGGGTCATGTACAGTTCGCAGGCGTTGGCATAGTAACTGGGCCTGACTGAGCATATCAATGAGCTAATCAGCCAGGTGGCAGGTACATTTCAAATTGCCTCAGAAACCCGGCCATTATAACCTATGTGAAAATTTCCCTATTGAAAAGCATTACAATGAGGGGAAAAAACATTTTCAAACGCAAATTGCGCCAAAACTACAAATCCGATCGACACGAAAAATACTTAGCACACCTCTCAGGGACGCTGGCTTCGAAATGACACCTCACTGGAGTCTGTGAGTTTAGCGGTTCGGGCCGCATTACGTGCGGACTGAATAATAAGAAGAACTAGATGGGTATTTCCTGAAGGAACTACAGATAGTGCTTTGGAATGGTGCCCGGGCTGCCCCTGCAAGACTTTCACACTTGGGTGCCCCTCAGGCGCTGGCTTGGTAGTTGTAGCCCCTAAAGGGGTGAGGCCACTGTGGTACCGATTTGGTGGGCGGGGTCACTCTGGGACCAATTTGGCGGGCGGGGTCACTCTGGGACCGATTTGGCGGGCGGCGCCACTCTGGGTCCGATTTGGCGGGCGGCGCCACTCTGGGTCCGATTTGGCGGGCGGCGCCACTCTGGGTCCGATTTGGCGGGCGGCGCCACTCTGGGTCCGATTTGGCGGGCGGCGCCACTCTGGGTCCGATTTGGCGGGCGGCGCCACTCTGGGTCCGATTTGGCGGGCGGCGCCACTCTGGGTCCGATTTGGCGGGCGGCGCCACTCTGGGTCCGATTTGGCGGGCGGCGCCACTCTGGGTCCGATTTGGCGGGCGGCGCCACTCTGGGTCCGATTTGGCCGAACGGCGCCACTCTGGGTCCGATTTGGCGGGCGGCGCCACTCTGGGTCCGATTTGGCGGGCGGCGCCACTCTGGGTCCGATTTGGCGGGCGGCGCCACTCTGGGTCCGATTTGGCGGGCGGCGCCACTCTGGGTCCGATTTGGCGGGCGGCGCCACTCTGGGTCCGATTTGGCGGGCGGCGCCACTCTGGGTCCGATTTGGCCGAACGGCGCCACTCTGGGTCCGATTTGGCGGGCGGCGCCACTCTGGGTCCGATTTGGCGGGCGGCGTCACTCTGGGTCCGATTTGGCGGGCGGCGCCACTCTGGGTCCGATTTGGCGGGCGGCGCCACTCTGGGTCCGATTTGGCGGGCGGCGCCACTCTGGGTCCGATTTGGCGGGCGGCGCCACTGGGTCCGATTTGGCGGGCGGCGCCACTCTGGGTCCGACTTGGCGGGCGGCGCCACTCTGGGTCCGACTTGGCGGGCGGCGCCACTCTGGGTCCGATTTGGCGGGCGGCGCCACTCTGGGTCCGATTTGGCGGGTGGCGTCACTCTGGGTCCGATTTGGCGGGCGGCGCCACTCTGGGTCCGATTTGGCGGGCGGCGCCACTCTGGGTCCGAATTGGCAAGAGGGGGCACTCTGGTCCGATTTGGTGCGCTGGGTCCGATTTGGTGAGCGGGGCAATAATTATAAGACTACAGATAGTGTTTTGGAATTGTGCTGTACTGTCACTTTAAGAGCGGACATTATCTGACAAAACTTGTGACCTGGTGGGCTGGTAGAGTTTATAGGCGTTGGCATAGTAACTGGGTCTCACTGCGCATATCAATGAGCTAATCAGCCAGGTGGCAGTTATTTTTAGAAATTGCCTCAGAAATCAGGCCCATTATAAACGTATTGGAAAATTTCCCTATTGAAACGCATTGAGACACTTTTTTCAAACGCAAATTGCGCCAAAACTACAAATCCGATCGACACGAAAAATACTTAGCACACCTCTCAGGGACGCTGGCTTCGAAATGACACCTCACTGGAGTCTGTGAGTTTAGCGGTTCGGGCCGCATTACGTGCGGACTGAATAATAAGAAGAACTAGATGGGTATTTCCTGAAGGAACTACAGATAGTGCTTTGGAATGGTGCCCGGGCTGCCCCTGCAAGACTTTCACACTTGGGTGCCCCTCAGGCGCTGGCTTGGTAGTTGTAGCCCCTAAAGGGGTGAGGCCACTGTGGTACCGATTTGGTGGGCGGGGTCACTCTGGGACCAATTTGGCGGGCGGGGTCACTCTGGGACCGATTTGGCGGGCGGCGCCACTCTGGGTCCGATTTGGCGGGCGGCGCCACTCTGGGTCCGATTTGGCGGGCGGCGCCACTCTGGGTCCGATTTGGCGGGCGGCGCCACTCTGGGTCCGATTTGGCGGGCGGCGCCACTCTGGGTCCGATTTGGCGGGCGGCACCACTCTGGGTCCGATTTGGCGGGCGGCGCCACTCTGGGTCCGATTTGGCGGGCGGCGCCACTCTGGGTCCGATTTGGCGGGCGGCGCCACTCTGGGTCCGATTTGGCCGAACGGCGCCACTCTGGGTCCGATTTGGCGGGCGGCGCCACTCTGGGTCCGATTTGGCGGGCGGCGCCACTCTGGGTCCGATTTGGCGGGCGGCGCCACTCTGGGTCCGATTTGGCGGGCGGCGCCACTCTGGGTCCGATTTGGCGGGCGGCGCCACTCTGGGTCCGATTTGGCGGGCGGCGCCACTCTGGGTCCGATTTGGCCGAACGGCGCCACTCTGGGTCCGATTTGGCGGGCGGCGCCACTCTGGGTCCGATTTGGCGGGCGGCGTCACTCTGGGTCCGATTTGGCGGGCGGCGCCACTCTGGGTCCGATTTGGCGGGCGGCGCCACTCTGGGTCCGATTTGGCGGGCGGCGCCACTCTGGGTCCGATTTGGCGGGCGGCGCCACTCTGGGTCCGATTTGGCGGGCTGGGTCCGATTTGGTGAGCGGGGCAATAATTATAATAAGACTATAGATAGTGCTTTGAAATTGTGCTGTGCTATCACTTTAAGAGCTGATATTATCTGCCAAAACTGTCCTGCTAGGGTCATGTACAGTTCGCAGGCGTTGGCATAGTAACTGGGCCTGACTGAGCATATCAATGAGCTAATCAGCCAGGTGGCAGGTACATTTCAAATTGCCTCAGAAACCCGGCCATTATAACCTATGTGAAAATTTCCCTATTGAAAAGCATTACAATGAGGGGAAAAAACATTTTCAAACGCAAATTGCGCCAAAACTACAAATCCGATCGACACGAAAAATACTTAGCACACCTCTCAGGGACGCTGGCTTCGAAATGACACCTCACTGGAGTCTGTGAGTTTAGCGGTTCGGGCCGCATTACGTGCGGACTGAATAATAAGAAGAACTAGATGGGTATTTCCTGAAGGAACTACAGATAGTGCTTTGGAATGGTGCCCGGGCTGCCCCTGCAAGACTTTCACACTTGGGTGCCCCTCAGGCGCTGGCTTGGTAGTTGTAGCCCCTAAAGGGGTGAGGCCACTGTGGTACCGATTTGGTGGGCGGGGTCACTCTGGGACCAATTTGGCGGGCGGGGTCACTCTGGGACCGATTTGGCGGGCGGCGCCACTCTGGGTCCGATTTGGCGGGCGGCGCCACTCTGGGTCCGATTTGGCGGGCGGCGCCACTCTGGGTCCGATTTGGCGGGCGGCGCCACTCTGGGTCCGATTTGGCGGGCGGCGCCACTCTGGGTCCGATTTGGCGGGCGGCGCCACTCTGGGTCCGATTTGGCGGGCGGCACCACTCTGGGTCCGATTTGGCGGGCGGCGCCACTCTGGGTCCGATTTGGCGGGCGGCGCCACTCTGGGTCCGATTTGGCGGGCGGCGCCACTCTGGGTCCGATTTGGCCGAACGGCGCCACTCTGGGTCCGATTTGGCGGGCGGCGCCACTCTGGGTCCGATTTGGCGGGCGGCGCCACTCTGGGTCCGATTTGGCGGGCGGCGCCACTCTGGGTCCGATTTGGCGGGCGGCGCCACTCTGGGTCCGATTTGGCGGGCGGCGCCACTCTGGGTCCGATTTGGCGGGCGGCGCCACTCTGGGTCCGATTTGGCCGAACGGCGCCACTCTGGGTCCGATTTGGCGGGCGGCGCCACTCTGGGTCCGATTTGGCGGGCGGCGTCACTCTGGGTCCGATTTGGCGGGCGGCGCCACTCTGGGTCCGATTTGGCGGGCGGCGCCACTCTGGGTCCGATTTGGCGGGCGGCGCCACTCTGGGTCCGATTTGGCGGGCGGCGCCACTCTGGGTCCGATTTGGCGGGCTGGGTCCGATTTGGTGAGCGGGGCAATAATTATAATAAGACTATAGATAGTGCTTTGAAATTGTGCTGTGCTATCACTTTAAGAGCTGATATTATCTGCCAAAACTGTCCTGCTAGGGTCATGTACAGTTCGCAGGCGTTGGCATAGTAACTGGGCCTGACTGAGCATATCAATGAGCTAATCAGCCAGGTGGCAGGTACATTTCAAATTGCCTCAGAAACCCGGCCATTATAACCTATGTGAAAATTTCCCTATTGAAAAGCATTACAATGAGGGGAAAAAACATTTTCAAACGCAAATTGCGCCAAAACTACAAATCCGATCGACACGAAAAATACTTAGCACACCTCTTGGGGACGCTGGCTTCGAAATGACACCTCACTGGAGTCTGTGAGTGAAGCGGTTCGGGCCGCATTACGTGCGGACTGAATAATAATAAGAACTAGATGGGTATTTCCTGAAGGAACTACAGATAGTGCTTTGGAATGGTGCCCGGGCTGCCCCTGCAAGACCTTCACACTTGGGTGCCCCTCAGGCGCTGGTTTGGTAGTTGTAGCCCCTCAGGGTTGAGGATTTGGTGGGCGGGGCCACTCTGGGTCCGATTTGGGGGGTGGAGCCACTCTGGGTCCGATTTGGTGGCCCGGGTCACTCTGGGTACGATTTGGTGGCCCGGGTCACTCTGGGTCCGATTTGGTGGCCCGGGTCACTCTGGGTCCGATTTGGTGGCCCGGGTCACTCTGGGTCCGATTTGGTGGCCCGGGTCACTCTGGGTCCGATTTGGTGGCCCGGGTCACTCTGGGTCCGATTTGGCGGCCCGGGTCACTCTGGGTCCGATTTGGCGGCCCGGGTCACTCTGGGTCCGATTTGGCGGGCCGGGTCACTCTGGGTCCGATTTGGCGGGCCGGGTCACTCTGGGTCCGATTTGGCGGGCCGGGTCACTCTGGGTCCGATTTGGCGGGTGGCGCCACTCTGGGTCCGATTTGGCGAGCGGCGCCACTCTGGGTCCGATTTGGCGGGCGGCGCCACTCTGGGTCCGATTTGGCGGGCGGCGCCACTCTGGGTCCGATTTGGCGGCCCGGGTCACTCTGGGTCCGATTTGGTGGGCGGCGCCACTCTGGGTCCGATTTGGCGGGCGGCGCCACTCTGGGTCCGATTTGGCGGGCGGCGCCACTCTGGGTCCGATTTGGCGGGCGGCGCCACTCTGGGTCCGATTTGGCGGGCGGCGCCACTCTGGGTCCGATTTGGCGGGCGGCGCCACTCTGGGTCCGATTTGGTGGGCGGCGCCACTCTGGGTCCGATTTGGCGGGCGGCGCCACTCTGGGTCCGATTTGGCGGCCCGGGTCACTCTGGGTCTGATTTGACGGCCCGGGTCACTCTGGGTCCGATTTGGCGGCCCGGGTCACTCTGGGTCCGATTTGGCGGGCGGCGCCACTCTGGGTCCGATTTTGCGGGCGGCGCCACTCTGGGTCCGATTTGGCGGGCGGCGCCTCTCTGGGTCCGATTTGGCGGGCGGCGCCACTCTGGGTCCAATTTGTCAGGCGGCGCCACTCTGGGTCCGATTTGGCGGGCGGCGCCACTCTGGGTCCGATTTGGCGGGCGGCGCCACTCTGGGTCCGATTTGGCGGGCGGCGCCACTCTGGGTCCGATTTGGCGGGCGGCGCCACTCTGGGTCCGATTTGGCGGGCGGCGCCACTCTGGGTCCGATTTGGCGGGCGGCGCCACTCTGGGTCTGATTTGGCGGGCGGCGCCACTCTGGGTCCGATTTGGCGGGCTGGGTCCGATTTGGTGAGCGGGGCAATAATTATAATAAGACTATAGATAGTGCTTTGAAATTGTGCTGTGCTATCACTTTAAGAGCTGATATTATCTGCCCAAACTGTCCTGCTAGGGTCATGTACAGTTCGCAGGCGTTGGCATAGTAACTGGGCCTGACTGAGCATATCAATGAGCTAATCAGCCAGGTGGCAGGTACATTTCAAATTGCCTCAGAAACCCGGCCATTATAACCTATGTGAAAATTTCCCTATTGAAAAGCATTACAATGAGGGGAAAAAACATTTTCAAACGCAAATTGCGCCAAAACTACAAATCCGATCGACACGAAAAATACTTAGCACACCTCTTGGGGACGCTGGCTTCGAAATGACACCTCACTGGAGTCTGTGAGTGAAGCGGTTTGGGCCGCATTACGTGCGGACTGAATAATAATAAGAACTAGATGGGTATTTCCTGAAGGAACTACAGATAGTGCTTTGGAATGGTGCCCGGGCTGCCCCTGCAAGACTTTGACACTTGGGTGCCCCTCAGGCGGTCCGATTTGGTGGGTTGGGTCAATCTGGGTCTGATTTTGTGGGCGGGGTAAATCTAGGTCCGATTCGGTGGGCGGGGTCACTTTTGGTCCGATTCTGTGGGCGCGGCCACTCTGGGTCCGATTCGGTGGGCGGAGCCACTCTGGGTCCGATTTGGTGGGCGGGGCACCTTAGGGACCAATTTGGTGGGTGGGGTCACTCGGTCCGATTTGGTGGGCTGGGCACCTCAGGGTCTGATTTGGTGGGCTGGGCACCTCAGGGTCCGATTTGGTGGGTGGGGTCACTCTGGGTCCGATTTGGTGGGCGGGGTCACTCTGGGCCTGATTTGGTGGAAGGGGTCACTCTGGGTCCGATTTGGTGGAAGGGGTCACTCTGGGTCTGATTTGGTGGAAGGGGTCACTCTGGGTCCGATTTGGTGGGCGGAGCCACTCTGGGTCCGATTTGGTGGGCGGGGTCACTCTGGGACTGATTTAGGGGGCGGGGTCACTCTGGGTCTGATTTGGTGAGCCGGGCCCCTCGGGGTCCGATTTGGTGAGCGGGGTAATCTACTATATAATTGTCTAAGGGCACTTCCGTCTTTCTGTCTCACAACACCGCTACGTCATCATCTCGTGAGACCGCAATGCACTCTTGGGACCGGAGCGCGCAACAAGCATCGGGTACCGGCCACTCCAGGTGCAACAAGCATCGTGTACCGGCCGCTCTAGGAGGTGCAACAACCATCAGATACCGGCCGCTCCAGGAGGTGAGTATGTAACTTTTTTATTTTAATTCTTTTTTTTTTTTAACAGGGATATGCAGTATACTATGTGACTGGACAATATACTACGTGACTGGGCAGTATAACTACGTGGCTCTGTGCTGTATACTGCGTGGCTCTGCGCTGTATACTGCGTGGCTCTGCGCTGTATACTACGCGGCTCTGCGCTGTATACTACGCGGCTCTGCGCTGTATACTACGCGGCTCTGCGCTGTATACTGCGTGGCTCTGCGCTGTGTACTGCGCGGCTCTGCGCTGTGTACTGCACGGCTCTGCGCTGTGTACTGCGCGGCTCTGCACTGTGTACTGCGCGTTCTGCGCTGTATACTGCGCGGCTCTGCGCTGTATACTGCGCGGCTCTGCGCTTTGTACTGCGCGGCTCTGCGCTGTATACTGCGGGGCTCTGCACTGTATACTGCGCGGCTCTGCGCCGCATACTGCGTGGCTCTACGCTGTGTACTGCGCGGCTCTGCGCTGTTTACTGCGGGGCTCTGCACAGTATACTACGCGGCTCTGCGCTGTATACTGCGCGGCTCTGCGCTGCATACTGCGTGGCTCTACGCTGTGTACTGCGCGGCTCTGCGCTGTGTACTGCGCGGCTCTGCGCTGTATACTGGGTGGCTGTGCGCTGTGTACTGCGCGGCTCTGTGCTGTGTACTGCGCGGCTCTGCACTGTGTACTGCGCGGCTCTGCACTCTGTACTGCGCGGCTCTGCGCTGTGTACTGCGCGGCTCTCCGCTGTGTACTGCGCGGCTCTGCGCTGTGTACTGCGCGGCTCTGCGCTGTGTACTGCGCGGCTCTGCGCTGTGTACTGCTCGGCTCTGCGCTGTGTACTGCGCGGCTCTCCGCTGTGTACTGCGCGGCTCTGCGCGGCTCTGCGCTGTGTACTGCGCGGCTCTGTGCTGTGTACTGCGCGGCTCTGCGCTGTGTACTGCTCGGCTCTGCGCTGTGTACTGCGTGGCTCTCCACTTTATACTGCGCGGCTCTGCGCTGTGTACTGCGCGGCTCTGCGCTGTGTACTGCGCGGCTCTGCGCTGTGTACTGCGCGGCTCTGCGCTGTGTACTGCGCGGCTCTGCGCTGTGTATTGCGCAGCTCTGCGCTGTGTACTGCTCGGCTCTGCACTGTGTACTGCGCGGCTCTCCGCTTTATACTGCGCGGCTCTGCGCTGTGTACTGCGCGGCTCTGCGCTGTGTACTGCGTGGCTCTGTGCTGTGTACTGCGCGGTTCTGCGCTGTGTACTGCTCGGCTCTGCGCTGTGTACTACGCGGCTCTGTGCTGTGTACTGCGCGGCTCTGCGCTGTGTACTGCGCGGCTCTGCGCTGTGTACTGCTCGGCTCTGCGCTGTGTACTACGCGGCTCTGTGCTGTGTACTGCGCGGCTCTGCGCTGTGTACTGCGCGGCTCTGCGCTGTGTACTGCTCGGCTCTGCGCTGTGTACTGCGTGGCTCTGCGCTGTGTACTGCGTGGCTCTGTGCTGTGTACTGCGCGGCTCTGCGCTGTGTACTACGCGGCTCTCCGCTTTATACTGCGCGGCTCTGCGCTGTGTACTGCGCGGCTCTGCGCTGTGTACTGCGCGGCTCTGCGCTGTGTACTGCGCGGCTCTGCGCTTTATACTGCGCGGCTTTGCGCTGTGTACTGCATGGCTCTGCGCTGTGTACTGCGCGGCTCTGCGCTGTGTACTGCGCGGCTCTGCGCTGTGTACTGCGCGGCTCTGCGCTGTGTACTGCGCGGCTCTGCGCTGTGTACTGCGCGGCTCTGCGCTGTGTACTGCACGGCTCTGCGCTTTATACTGCACGGCTCTGCGCTGTGTACTGCACGGCTCTGCGCTGTGTACTGCGCGGCTCTGCGCTGTGTACTGCACGGCTCTGCGCTTTATACTGCACGGCTCTGCGCTTTATACTGCGCGGCTCTGCGCTTTATACTGCGCGGCTCTGCGCTGTGTACTGCGCGGCTCTGCGCTTTATACTGCGCGGCTCTGCGCTGTGTACTGCGCGGCTCTGCGCTGTGTACTGCGCGGCTCTGCGCTGTGTACTGCACGGCTCTGCACTGTATACTGCGTGGCTGTGCAATATACTACGTGGACATACATATTCTAGAATACCCGATGAGTTAGAATCGGGCCACAGTCTAATAATTATAAGACTACAGATAGTGGTTTGGAATTGTGCTGTACTGTCACTTTAAGAGCTGATATTATCTGACAAAACTTGTGACCTGGTGGGCTGATGTAGATTTCATAGGCGTTGGCATAGTAACTGTGTCTGACTGCGCATATCAATGAGCTAATCGGCCAGGTGGCAGTTATTTTTAGAAATTGCCTCAGAAACCAGCCCATTATAAACGTATAGGAAAATTTCTCTATTGAAACGCATTGAAAGACTTTTTTCAAACACAAATTGCGCAAAAACTACAAATCCGATCGGCACGAAAAATACTTAGCACACCTCTTGGGGACGCTGGCTTCGAAATGACACCTCACTGGAGTCTGTGAGTTTAGCGGTTCGGGCCGCATTACGTGCGGACTGAATAATAAGAATAAGAAGAAGTTTACCACGGTGGAATAACAGTATAGTGCTTTGTTCCAAAGCACTATAATAAGAATAAGAAGAAGAAGAAGTTATCCACGGTGGAATAACAGTATAGTGCTTTGTTCCAAAGCACTATAATAAGATTAAGAAGAAGAAGTTATCCACGGTGGAATAACAGTATAGTGCTTTGTTCCAAAGCACTATAATAATAATAATAAGAAGTTTACCACGGTGGAATAACAGTATAGTGCTTTGTTCCAAAGCACTATAATAAGAAGTTTACCACGGTGGAATAACAGTATAGTGCTTTGTTCCAAAGCACTATAACTAGCTTGTTGAAACAATGACCCCCTGTAGTGCCTTATTTCCCGAAGCACCTTTGTCAGGTATGGGAGGCCTGAAAACCACCCCAACCTGTCTGACTACGCCTGGACATAAGGAGGAGGCTGGGGAGGACATGAGCGGAGAAATCAGTCCTGTGTGGAGTGATGATGTGGACACAGCATATCAGAGAGAAGGAAGAGTATATGGACTATGCTATCCTCTGCTGGATTGTTGGACTTTTATCCTGTGACTGAACTGCATTCGTGTTCTGGACTATTTTATCCTTTGTGTGGTGGATCGTATATGGACCTTTCATATTTTTGCCTAAATAAAGGTCTTAGAATTGTTTACTATACTCTAGCTCTTGATTTTGTGATATCGGAGAAGGACCCCGTGACAGAGGGAAAGAGAGGTAAGATTGTCAGAGAGACAGAAGAGAGCAGACTGACATAGAGTGTCAGAAGCTCTGAAGGGGGTGTGTAGTCTGAAGTACTACAGCCCCTGGAAAGAGACATACAGAAAGCCGAACTTTGTTCAGTGAGTGTGCAGGAGAGCAAAGCACAGGAGAGAGACACCAGGGGGAGGACAGCAATGAGCAGACCGTCTCCCTGGCAAAGCGCAGATAACCAGTAGCTGGACCACCGAGGTTGTAAGGGACTCTAAGACTTATATCAGAAACCGGCAGGACAGCTGAACTGCAAGTTACCTGTCCGCCACACACACCTGAGACACAGTAACATATAGAGCCTGGGGCGTGATAGAGTCCCTGTAAAAAGGCTCGAGTTACCTGTCATGTAGGTATTGTCCTATCCTATAAGGGGGACAGAGAGAAGAACTGTGAGGACCTTATCTGAAGCCATAGGCAGTAAGGGACTACAACACCGCTCTAGAGGAAAGCTTTTAACTCCACCTGGTAAAGGGGATTCTGGATTCGCTTCCAAGCCGGCCGGACCCTGCCTCCCCTGTGATCTGGTACCCTGGACTGTGGCTGCCTGAAGTCTTCAGTAAACCAGGTAAAGAGACTGCAAACCTGTGTCCTTGTTCTTTACTGCACTATTCACCATCTTCCATCTACACACCGGGAGCCCTGGGGATATACTTCAGCTGTGGGAAGTTGTACCATCTAGCTGCCATAACATCACCCCAGAGGACCCCTTAAAGCAGCATCGGTCCCCACTGACCGAATACCACAGGTGGCGTCACGAACATAAACTTTATTCAATTTCCCCCTTTACATGGGCGCCCAGGGCCATGGACCGGGTCGCCACCGTGACATCCCCCTGTGAACCCCGAACCCGGGCACGGTACCCCACGGCCTAGGCAGGCGACTCACTTGTCTAAGATCAGACTCCAATTTTTTGTAATAGCGTGTGTCCATCAGTTGTCCGTTTGCTCCACCTGCATAGACACAAACAGGAGACAAGCATCCAACATCAGTGCAATGAAGATAAAGGGCATACAGTCTTTGAAAAGCAACAAAGAAATCATCATTAAACCTGTTGTCAAGGGAGGTGCAATAGTCATGTTGAACATGTAAGACTAAATGAAAGAAGCAAAGACATAACTGATGGGTACACTATTGTATTTGCTTATCTGACCATTGTATATGTATAACCATTGTGTATATAGTGTATTTTATAGCGTGCCCTTAAGGTGATAAAATATATAATTTAACCTTGGGCTGCTCTCAATCCACGAATCCACATATCTGTATTCTTGGTTTAACTTTCCATGCTACCGAGGCTAGTTTCTGGCCCAATATAATCCCGTTAACAGAGCGGGCTTCTATCTAACAAGGAACTGGTGGCAGTCCTATTAGGCTGGCAGCGCTCTGCTTCACTGGTGCTAGTGAAATGGGTCTCTCAGGGTTGTGAGCGAGTGTTGTGCCATGTCAGTGACTGTGTGGGCTACGTCCTCTCACTTCCCGTGCCTCCCTGGGCCCATGTGGACAGGGGGTGTCAGTGTAAAACTGTACCAATCTGACCTTACGTGTCCCCATGTGGGTGCGGAATGTCACGTTGGTGAAAGTGGGGAGACCTCATTATGTGATCCTTTTGACATAATAGTGACGTCAGGCTGGGTGGCGAGGTGCAGGTTAATCACAGCTAGTTAAAAACACTTTTCTATTTTTTCCTAATAATAATAATAATCTTTATATATATATATATATATAGCGCTAACATATTCCGCAGCGCTTTACAGTTTGCACACATTATCATCTAAATTGATTCTTTTTTTTTTTAAATTATATTGAGGACTGGTCTATGCCCAGAAGGTTTGGCACCTGGTTATCACATTTGTTTGCTAGTGCTGCTTTCACATTTCTTTCTATCTATTGGTCTCCTCCTTTCAATAAATGTTATTTAGAAACATTGCCATACACAACCTTTACATCTTATTGCCTCATACCTGAAATTATTCTGCAATGAGCAAATCTTTATTCTGTTAATCTCTTAGATAATTTGGTGACATTTTAACATTTATTACTTGTAACAGATAGAATATCCAGGAAAACAAAATATCCAGCTTGTGAACAAAAGGCTCACCATATGTAAACACGTGATACGACCGCAATAACGACACTGATGTCACGGACAATAATTCCTCCTGATTATTCCATTTATTAATTTCTTTATTACTCTGCAGTTATAGCCAGATTGGAGGATGACTTTATTATGTAATAAGTGATATATTTCTGCAGCTGCGGCATGTAACTTACGTATGATCATACACACGGCTGTACTTGGCGCCCATGCCGCCCTGGGCACTTTAAGTGCTCATACCCCCTACTAGTAATAACAATCCGTGCATTCCATGTGTGAATACGTCCATTCTACACTACGGGACAGAGTGCTGAAGAAAGGAAAAAAAAAATTGGACAGCACTCAGATGCCTCACCCAGATGTGTTAATGTAGCCTTAGGCCGCTTTCACACTTCAGTCTTTTTGTTTCCATCAAAATCCGTCGTTTTGTTAAAAAAACGGATCCAGCAAATGTTGCTGCTGGATCCGTTTTTTTCTCATAGACTTGTATTAGCGACGGATTGTGACGGATGGCATTGCGTTTCATCCGACATTTGATGGATCCGTAGTAAATTCTGTGTCTGTCTCCCTGAAACAACGGACATAGTAACCTTTTTTGTGTACGTCAAAAAATCGGACAGCGACGGATCCTGTGCTGTCCGTTATTGGCTATAATGGAAGCCTATGGAAGAGGCCTAACTCTGTAAAGTGCAAAAAAAAATAGAAAAGAATAATGCTGGTACTGCTACCACACGCAAATCTAGGGAAGACGGGATCAAACAAAAGGTTTTCGTACCTGATTGTCAGCCTTTGCCGTGCTCAGATCCTGCACAGCTTATCTCATAATTGGTAAGTAGTAGATAAGCAGAAGAGTGAGCTGGAAGAAGCAAGTACTCACACAAAGCAGCTGTTGCTCGTCCTTCTGATGTCTGTCGTTCCATGACGGAATATAGCCACCTTTTACAGGAATGCCTGTGGTGAGTGCCGTCAGCTACTACTTACCAATTAGGCTACTTTCACACCAGCGTTAACTGCATTCCGTCACAATGCGTCGTTTTGCCGAAAAAACGCATCCTGCAAAAGTGTTACCTAGAACTTACCTAGATGTGTTGTGAGCACTTTGACCCACCAAGTGCTTCACAGAAGTTTATAATGTAGAGCTGTAAAAATAAAAAATAATATTTTTTCACAAAAATGATCTTTTCGCCGCCAATTTTATATTTTCCCAAGGGTAACAGAAGAAATTGGACCCCAAAAGTTGTTGTGCAATTTGTCCTGAGTACGCTGATACCCCATATGTGGGGGTAAACCACTGTTTGGGCACATGGCAGAGCTCGGAAGGGAAGGAGCGCTATTTGACTTTTCAATGCAAAATTGGCTGGAATTGAGATCGGACACCATGTCGTGTTTGGAAAGCCCCTGATGTGCCTAAACAGTGGAAACCCCCCAATTCTAACTGAAACCCTAACCCAAACACACCCCTAACCCTAATACCAACCGTAAATGTAATCCAAACCCTATCCTTAACTTTAGCCCCATCACCAACTTTAGCCCCATCCCTAACTTTAGCCCCAACCCTAACCCTAACTTTAGCCCCAACCCTAACTTTAGCCCTAACCCTAACTTTAGCCCCAACCCTAACCCCAACCCTAACTTCAGCCCCAACCCTAACCCTAACTTTAGCCCCAACCCTAACCCTAACTTTAGCCCTAACCCTAACCCCAACCCTAACTTTAGCCCCAACCCTAACCCTTATGGGAAAATGGAAATAAATATTTTTTTAATTTTATTATTTTTCCCTAACTAAGGGGGTGATGAAGGAGGGTTTGATTTACTATTTATAGGGGTTTTTTTAGCGGATTTTTATGATTGGCAGCTGTCACACACTAAAAGATGCTTTTTATTGCAAAAAATTGTTTTTGCATCTCCACATTTTGAGAGCTATAATTTTTCCATATTTTGGTCCACAGAGTCATGTGAGGTCTTGTTTTTTGCGGGACGAGTTTACATTTTTATTAGTACCATTTTCGGGCACGTGACATTTTTTGATCGCTTTTTATTCTGATTTTTGTGAGGCAGAATGACCAAAAAAAAGCAATTCGTGAATTTCTTTTTTTTTTTTTTTTTGGGGGGGGGGAAACGTTTATACCGTTCCACGTTTGGTAAAATTGATAAAGCAGTTTTATTTTTCAGGTCAGTATGATTACAGCGATAACTCATTTACAGTATATCATTTTTTTATGTTTTGGCGCTTTTATACGATAAAAACTTTTATATAAAAATAATTATTTTTGCATTGCTTTATTCTGAGGCTATAACTTTTTTAGTTTTTCGCTGATGATGCTGTATGGTGGCTCATTTTTTGCGGGACAAGATGACGTTTTCAGCGGTTCCATGGTTATTTATATCCGTCTTTTTGATCGCGTGTTATTCCACATTTTGTTCGGCGGTATGATAATAAAGCATTGCTTTTTGCCTTTTTTTTTTTTTTTACGGTGTTCACTGAAGGGGTTAACTAGTGGGACAGTTTTATAGGTCGGGTCATTACGGACGCGGCAATACTAAATATCTGTACTTCTATTGTTTTGTTTTTTTATTATTTAGATAAACAAATGTATTTATTGGAACAATATTTTTTTTTTCTTTATTTAGGATTATTTTTTTACACATGTAAATATTATTTTTTTTACTTGTTTACTTTGTCCCAGGGGGGATATGACTATATAGTGTCAGATCGCTAATCTGATACTTTGCAGTGCACTGTGTCAGATCAGCGATCTGACAGGCACTGCAGGGAGGCTTGCAGGCGCCTGCTCTGAGCAGGCTCTTGCAAGCCACCTCCCTGCAGGACCCGGAAGAAGCCCCGCGGCCATTTTGGATCCGGGGCCTGCAGGGAGGAGGAGGTAGGAGACCCTCGGAGCAACGCAATCACATTGCGTTGCTTCGAGGGTCTCAGCGAAGCACGCAGGGAGCCCCCTCCCTGCGCGATGCTGCCATATGCTGCCAGAATGCTGCAATCATGTTTGATCGCAGTGCTCCGGGGGTTAATGTGCCAGGAGCGGTCTGAGCCTGATATCAGCTGCGATAGTCAGCTGACACCCGGCCCTGATCGGCCGCGCTCCCACCGTGAGAGCGGCTGATCAGTGATGACGTATTATACGGGCCCGTGGTCATACGGGCCCATACCACGTCGACGGAATAGTACGTCATATGTCAGAAAGGGGTTAAAAAGAACAATGTTATTATAATACCACCTGGATATAAAATAGCCACCCATGCTGTTTTCTAAACAAGACTTGTGATGTACCCCTGAAGAAATAATTGCCTCTCACTGTGCTCCCTGCCCAAAAAGCATCACTCTCATCATACATGGCTTCCTCGCCAATGAAATATTGCTTCTACAGCATCCCCCTTTTATATACTTTAACTACCACAGCATCTTTGACCCATGAGCTATGGCCACTACAACCATCAAACCTTCCCCCCTTATTTTACTCTTTCCCCCTTGTGATGCAGTGACCCGTGCTGCAGCTAGGGGGCGCTGTGTGGGCTCCTCAGGATATGCATGGAGGCGTAAATGGGTTGGTGAAACAGGGTCTGGCATGATTGTAAATGGCCGGTATGTGTCGCAGAGGGAGTCTGCGCTGTAAGCCAGTATTGTTGTTCTGGGACTTGTATTTCCATAAGAGTTGTCTTTGTGTAGCTTTAAAGGGAGGCTTATAGGGTTAGTAGGAGAGCTGTGCAGGTCTGACCAACCACACACACCTCCTACCTGTGGGAGTAGTTGCAAGTATATAATGTGACCATGGTGTGGTCACATGGAGAGTGTGTAAGGTCCTGGAAGGTCTATATGTTGGAAGGTCCCAGGTGGGGACTTCCTGAAAAGCATATGGTGAGGCCTTGGACCTGGAGGCCTATGTGTTGGAAGATCCTTGGAGTAGGATTTCCTGAATTGCACGTCCTGTGTTGGAAGAGAACTTAAAGATCTTATGGTCTAGGATCAATTTCTTCATATGTGCTTCACGGATGTACGACAATTTGTGTGTGATCTAGAGCCACAAACTGCAGATCAGGCTGCAAAGATTGCGAACTGCTATGTGGCTAACAGATTGCCTAAGGTGCGGAAGCCATCGGGATTCAGCTGGAAGGGAGGTAAGCCAAACTGGGACCCTTCTCCCTCTGTCGGCCGATCACCAGTGCTGTCCAAGCCCACCACAAAGCTGTCTGTGTCCCCACTGTCTGTCCTCTTCGTGGCTGGCTCTGATGCGAGGGCTAATGAGAACTGTCAATCTGTCAGTGTTGGCAATAAAGTCACCATTCGTCTCAGAGACACTGGGGCAGAGGTGACCCTGGTGCGTCCAGCCATGATAACCCCTGCCGATATCATACCAGGAAGGACTATGTCTATAACTGGGATTGGAGGGGTCAGCCCTGCCGTGCCCATGGCCTGTGTGTACCTGGACTGGGGAGCAGGTAAAGGACTGAGAGAAGTGGGAGTATGAGAGGCTATTCCCACCAATGTGTTCCTTATCCATTTAGGGAACAATTATTGAGAATTGCTCATGAAATTCCTCTGGCCGGACACCTTGGAATACAAAAGACTAAAGCTCGCCTGACACATAACGTCTATTGGTCCATGATGGGGACAGATATTGCCAATTACTGTCAATCCTGCATTTGTCAGTGAGTTGGAAAGTCTGGGAATATTGTTGTGAATTCTGTTCTCGAACTCCCTCCGGTGGTTATGAATGGTACTTCGGTGAGTTCTGTCCATGGACTCCCTCTGGTGGCTGTGAGTGGAGCTGCTGGTTCTGAGGTTCTGTCCTCAGCTGACCTCGTTTAGTCCTAGGCTGGCTGCTCTATTTAACTCCACTTGGATCGTTCCTTGATGCCAGCTAGCAATGTCCTAGTACTGGTTCAGTTTGCTCTTGGATCTTTCAGATGACCTGTCTACTCCAGCAAAAGCTAAGTCCCTGCTAGCTTATTTGTTTACCACTGTTTTTTTTGTCCAGCTTGCTATCATGATTCTGCCTGGCTAGCTGGAAGCTCTGGGATGCAGAGTGGCACCTCCACGCCGTGAGTCGGTGTGGGGTCTCTTTTGCACACTCTGCGTGGTTTTTTGGTAGTTTTTTATGCTGACCGCAAAGATACCTTTTCTATCCTCAAGTCTGTTTAGTTAAGTCTGGCCTCCTTTGCTGAAACCTATTTCATTCCTGTGTTTGTGACTTCCATCTTAACTCACAGTCAATACGTGTGGGGGGCTGCCTATTTCTTTGGGGAATTTCTCTGAGGCAAGTTAGGCCTTATTTTCTATCTTTAGGGGTAGCTAGCTCTTAGGCTGTGAAGAGGCGTCTAGGCAGAGTCAGGTACGCTCCACGGCTATTTCTAGTTGTTGTGATAGGATTAGGGGTTGCGGTCAGCAGAGCTCCCACTTCCCAGAGCTCGTCCTGTATTACTAGTTTGCTCATCAGGTCATTCCTAGTGCTCCTAACCACCAGGTCATCATAACAGAATATACAGAAAGCTCCATTGATACCACTGCCAGTGATCGATGAACCTTTCCAGCGAGTGGCTGTGGATATCATAGGGCCACTTGCAATCCCTAGTAGCTCTGGCAAGAAGTACATCCTCACAGTGGTGGACTATGCTACACGATACCCGGAAGCTGTGGCACTGTCCTCAATCCAAGCAGACAAAGGGGCGGATGCTTTACTGACTGTTTTCTCTCGTGTGGGTTTCCCCAGGGAAATGTTAACCGATCAGGGAACCCAATTCATGTCCAGTCTGATGGAAAGCCTCTGCGAGAAAATACAAGTGCAGCATTTTGTGGCCAGCGCCTATCATCCCCAAACCAACGGACTCTGCCAGCGTTTTAACGGAACATTAAAACAAATGCTCAAAATGCTGGTGGAGGCTGAAGGGAGAGACTGGGAGCAGTACCTCCTCCATCTGTTGTTTGCATACAGAGAGGTACCCCAGGTGTTTACAGGATTCTCCCCCTTTGAACTGGTTTATGGGAAGAGGGTCAGGGAGTCACTTCATTGGATTAAGGACTGTTGGGAGGACGACCCCAAAACTACGGGGGTCTCAGTGGTTGAATATGTACTGTGGCTCAGAGAAAGGATGCAAAAACTGAGCAACCTGGCCTATGAGAATGTGATCCAGGCCCAAGTCAACCAGAAGGTCTGATACGACCGTATTGCCAGACTGAGGGCCTACGAGGAGGGGCAGAAGGTTTGGGTGTTGGTCCCTATGTTACAGAATAAATTACAGGCCGCATGGGAGGGACCATACACTGTACACAAAAGATGTTATGATGTTAATTATGTGGTGACCCTAGATGAGCATGCAAAGCGTCAGAAAGTATTTAATGTAAATATGCTGAAGGCTCATCATGACAGGGAGACCTGTGTCTTACCTGTCTGTAGCCTGCCTGAAGAGGGGGAGGCTGATCTGTTACTAGATGTGAGGGCTGGGACTCAGTACATGGAGTCCCTGGAGTCTGCAGAGTTTAACCCTGAGCTATCCCACAGTTAGAGGTCTGAACTGATGGGGGCGCTCAGTGAGTTCATCGAAGTCTTCACAGGGGAGTCTGGGAGGACGCACTTACCAGCTAACCATGTGGACACTGGTACTAATCCCCCAGTACGGCAGTCTGCATACCGGGGGTCAGCAGATTTGAAGGCACACATGAGAAAACAAGTAGAGGAGATGCTGAACCTCAAGGTAATACAAAAATCCCAGAGTGCTTGGGCCTCGCCTGTGGTTCTCGTCCCGAAAAAGGACCATACTACCCGGTTCTGTGTAAACTACAGGAAGTTAAATCTACTGACTACATGTGAGGTCTACCCCTTGCCAGGATAGATGAGCTGTTAGAGCAGCTAGCTAAGGCATCGTACCTCACCATCATGGACCTAAGTGGGGGATATTGGAAGATACCCCTGACCAGAGAAGCTCAGGAGAGATCTGCCTTTATAACACCATTCGGGCTGTTTGAGTTTCTGGTGATGCCACTTGGTATGAAGAATGCCCCTGCCACCTTCCAGAGGTTGGTCAATCACTTATTGGAAGGATGTGATGGTTTTGCCATCGCTTATCTCGATGACATAGCTATTTTTAGTAGTTCTTGGGAGGAAAACCTCGTACATCTTTCTCAAGTGTTGCAAAGGCTTAAAACTGCAGGTCTTACTGTTAAGCCAGGGAAATGTCAGGTAGCCATGCGGGAAGTACAATACCTCAGACACCGGGTGGGGGAGGACTGCTAAAACCTGAGCCAGGAAAGGTAGAAGCCATTACAGCCTGGCCTACCCCATGAACCAAGAAGCAGGTACTGCTTCCTGGGTACGGCTGGCTACTATAGGAGGTTTGTACCAAACTACAGTTCTCTGGCCAAACCGTTAACTGATCTGACCAGGAGGAAACTTCCCAAAATTGTCTCCTGGAGTCCTCAGTGTGAGGAATAATTTTCTGCCCTAAAGTCAGCATTGGTTAATTCACCCGTCCGTCAGGCCCCAGATTTCACTCGCAGGTTTGTAGTGCAGACAGATGCCAGCACCAATGGGCTAGGTGCGGTTCTCAGCCAGGTGAACCAACAAAGTGAGGAGCACCCAATTCTGTACCTAAGCAGGAAACTCCTGCCCAGAGAAGTGGCTTATGCCTCCTTTGGAAAGGAATGTTTGGCAATTGTGTGGGCTCTGCAGAAGCTGCAACCATACCTCTATGGGCGCAACTTCACCATGATCACAGACCATAACCCATTGAGTTGGTTCAACAGAGTAGTTGGGGACAACGGGAAATTGCTTAGATGGAGTCTGATATTACAACAATATGATTTCACAATTCAGCATAAGAAAGGAACCGATCATGGCAATGCTGATGACCTATCTCGCCAAGGTGGGGCGGAACAGATACGCGCTCGGGAGCTGACCTGTAAGTCAACCCCCATGCACGATCATAAGGAGGGAGGTGTAGTGAAATATGTATAGTTTATATGTGTAACCTTCAGTAATGTAACATCTGTCCTGATGGCTGCAGGTCTCCCCAAGGTGTTAATATGTATTATCCTGAGAAAGCAGTCTCCTGTCTTCACTCTCGCCAGGGGGCCTCCTAAGAACCAGGAAGGAGAAGAAGCGCTTCACACCTTCAGCTCTTTTGAAGACAGATGTCAATTACAGCCTGACACTATCTATCCGTGAGAACTTGTAGGCAAAGAGTGTTCAGAGGGAAATAATATATTCATTGGGGGAGTGGCCGTGGCCCAATCAAAAACAAGCAATTATAATATTAACAGCATAGGACAGAGGTTGAATGCTGGACTGAGATAGGAGAGATAGATTAACCCTTGCAGGCGCAACTCCAATTCGCGTGCTGAGAAGCAGGTACGTGACAAATTAGTGACAGCACGGAGGGATTCGTGACACACCCCATGTACTCCACATACAGTTTGCAACCTCATGTACCCCAGACACAGTTTTCACCATATACCCCACATATAATCTGCATCACCATGTGGCCCACATACAGCTTGCGCCCCCATGTACCCCACACACAGCCTGCACCCCTATGTACCCCACACACAGCTTGCACCACCATGCACCCCACATATAGTCTGCACCATCATGTACTCCACATACAGCTTGCACCCCCATGTACCCCACACAGCCTGCAACCCATGCAGAGGCGTATCGAGGGGGCAGCCGGGACATGTCTCCCCCGGCGGCTGCATTCTGCTGACCCCGGACTAGAAGTTGGCCATTCTCTGTGCTGGCTGTCAAGGGAACCTGTCTTGTCCTTATTAGCATGCAAACTGTCCCCAGTTGTTAGTGACGTGTAAGATTCTAGCAGGTGCGTAGGATGCAGTGACACACTGGAGGTAGAGCAAGGGTTAACAGGGACTTTATGTAACACAATAATGAATCAAGCAGGGGGGTATTATTGTAAGGGCTCTTACCCATATGTGAGAAAAAAAACGGTCCGTAATCTGGACTGAAATGCGAGTGTCAGGCGAGTACAATGCGATTTTTCTCACATAGCATCCGTTTGCAATGCGTTTTTTTTCTCTGCAACTATTTTTCTACAATCATTTACAGGACCATTTACAGTTTTCTATGCCACAGAATGGTAAGGTATCTGTAAAAAATGGACGGCATACGGATGGTCCATATGCCGTGTGATTTTTTTCTCGCACCCATTGACTTGCATTGGCGAGTCTCGTCTGAGATATGCAGCAAATCGCAGCCGATTTCAGCTGAGGACAAAAAATCGCAGATGAGATGTCATCCATTAAATAACATTGATCAGAGTGCAATATGATTTTTTATCGGATTGCACTCGTCCGTTTTTCTCGCAAAATGATTATGAGCTCTAAAGGTAATAGCAGTTCAACTTATCAGTCTCTGGGCCTTGGTAGGAGGTGGGTGGAAGATCCCTTGGTGGCGCCGCCGAGAGAAGTCTCCAATCCGGTCCCGCAGAAAGGTGATGCACTGGCTCCTTGTGGTGGTGAATCCTCCTGGTCCTTCGGCACGTGGTCTCCTGATCCGGGCATGAGATATTGTAGAGGTGTTGGTCCGCGGCACAGCGGACATAGCAAACAGTTCAGCAGACAAGGCCGCAGAAGTAGTATGCAGTCCAGCAGTTGCAGCCACATGAACAGGCCGGCACTCAGTAGGCACCACAAGGATAGGACTGAGCAGTGCCTCTGCGGTGATGAGCGGAACGATGCTCTGAAGCCCCCATCAGTCAGATGTCCTGAACTGCTCCAGTCAGAAATCTCTTCCACCTGGAATAATGGTGACAGCCCCGATAGTTCCAGCCCAGACATGCAATAGGGACTTTTAGCCTGGTTCTCCTCCCTACACTCCCCCACTCTTTTTCCTCGTCATTCCACAGGCGAGACTCTTCGAGGAGTGTGTGACTGTCTCTTCTTCTTCTGTGTAGATTGTTGCCAGACAAAATTTTCTTGTTCATAGCGATTGGGGGGCTTGCCAGCTGTTGTTCATTCGGAGCGTCTCAGATCAGGAAAAGTAGTGGAGTTCTCTTGCGGGGCAGAATCCGACTGTGAGGGCAGAGCCATGGGTGAGGCTATATTCTCTGGTTCTAATCTCTCAAAACCCTCAGAGCTTAACTCTTCGCTCCCTTCTTTGTCCTTTTCTGCTAACCGGTGTCTGGATCGTTTCGGGAGCCTCGGGCTCCTCTTCCACCCATACAGCGTTTTTAGATAAGCAGAGCCAGAGCATATTCCGGTGGAGAGTTCGAGTAGGGGCATCCTCCTATCCCTCAGGCTGGACTTCATACACGGGTCCCTCAGGACTGATTCTTCTCTTTACCCTATATGGGTCTTTCTCCCAACGGTTTTCCAGCTAGTCCCGAGGACTATTATCCCGCACTAAGACATGGTCTCCAACTTGAAAAGCCGTTGCCCCAGATGGGGTCTTCTGCATATTCTAGCTCCTGTCGTCTAGTCTGAGCCAATCAATGTAAGGTTTATAGGTGATGTCGATGTTCCCAAACCCAGGAGGACACCCCCATCTGCGGGTAGTCCTCTTCTGGGTCCAATGCCACCTCAGAAATTCCCTTTTCATCTCGACCAAACAGGAGGAAGTAAGGCGTTTATCCTGTGGTTCGGTGTACTCGATTATTATATATCCACACCAGTTCAGGAACATATTCAGGCCACTGGGCCTTTCGCTCTTCTTCTAAAGTTCTTAGCATCTGATTTAGCGTACGATTAAATCGTTCACAGGCACCATTACCTTGAGGGTGGTATGGAGTAGTACGAGACTTGTCGGTCTGTTATAGATGATGTAGCTGATCCTTGACTCTTCCTAAAAAACAGGCTCCCAGATCAGAATGAATCCTCTTCGGACACCCATAGGGTTGGATGAAGTTCTTGCAGATTGCGTATGCAGCAGAATCTGACGTCTGGTCTCGAGTTGGAGTCATCACGGCAAACTTTGTAAAGTGATCCACCATCACTGAGCATTGCTCATAGCCCTGATGGTCCAATGGTCAGATAGTCTATTGTCAAGAGTTCTAGAGGAGCGGAGGTTACGATGGACTGGACGGGAGCTCTCTGCTCCAGCAGCTTAGTCAGTTCACAGGTTTGACACATACGACAGGCCTCTTCCACTTTTGTCTTCAACTAGGGGTGGTAAATGAACCGTTGTAACCATTTTCTGGACAAAAGTGGGCCCCTTGTTCATGTGCAGTAATGGCAATCTCGGATAACAACGCTGTCGGAAATATGACTTCCCAGGTCGCACTCAGCTCAGTCCGCAATTGTGCTTTCCGGTACAGTAGGCCGTTCTTCATCTGAAGCTGTCCCCACTGCCAAAGGATTTGTAGCATCTCTGGAGACAGGGTAGTCCTTTCTGCCGAGCTGGGAGTCTTTGAGCCATCACACACTGTCTCATCAATGCCAGTTCACTATCTTCATGTTGAAGTTGAACCCACTCATCCCGAGATCGTCCCAGTATGCCTTCCTGGGCCGAGGTGTGTACTGTATTTGCTCCTGCGTTGCCACCACCATCCTGGCGGGTCTCAGAAACTTTGGGGTTTCTTCATGTTCCAGCTCCGCATCTCTGTCCCGCTCTGGATTAGTACTTCTTCTCCTAGACAGGGTGGGTTGTTGTCAGTGTGCACTAATGCTTCAGAACCAGATAGATATTCAGCGAATCTCTCCGTCATAGCCCACACCAACACCAGCAGCTCCAACTTAAAGGAGCTGTAGTTGTCCGGATTGCATTTGGAATCGTGAAGGGATCAGCTAACGCACACGATCACCCTGTTTCCCGCCCTGCATCTGTGACAACAGAGCTCCAAGTCCCAGCAGACTCCCATCGGTGTGGAGAATAAACAGTTGCGAGAAATCTGCATAAGCCAAGACAGGTGCTTCTGTGAGTGCTCTCTTTAGATCCTGAAAGGCCTCTTCTTGGGACTCCTTCCAGCAGATTTTCCAGTTCTTTGCAGGTTCTTTCCAGTACCTTTTTCAACAGCTCCAGCAAAGGCTTTGCCCGTCAAGCGAAGTTCTTCACAAAGCGCCTGTAATATTCGGTCAGTTGTTATGACCCCAATGGCAGAGGGTCTCAGGAATAATGCTAAGTCAGTAAATACAGAAAACCAGCTCATAGGGCAGTGGTAACTGGGCTGACCATATAACTAATCCTAGCACCACAAATACCAGCAGCCGGGGAACGTTCCTACGTTGATCCTAGACGTCTCGCGCCAGCCGAAGAGCTAACTACCCCTAGAAGGGAAAAGAAAGACCTTTCTTGCCTCCAGAGGAAATACCCCAAAAAGTTGGATAGAAGCCCCCCACAAATAATAACGGTGAGGTAAGAGGAAAAGACAAACATAAGAATGAGCTAGGAATTTAGCAAAGAGAGGCCCACTAGCTAATAGCAGAATATAGAAAGATAACTTATATGGTCAGCAAAAAATCCTATCAAAAATATCCACACTGGAAATTCAAGAACCCCCGAACCGTCTAACGGCCCGGGGGGAGAACACCAGCCCCCTAGAGCTTCCAGCAAGGTCAGGAATCACATTTAGTACAAGCTGGACAAAAATGATAGCAAACAAATAACCCAAAAAACAAAGAAGCAAGACTTAGCTTAATTTAGCACGAACCAGGACCAGCAAACAGGAGCAAACAGAATGTGTCTGATAACACCGATGCCAGGCACTGGACTAAGGTTCCAGGAGGTTTATATAGCAACACCCCTGAAGTAACGACCCAGCTGGGTGCAAACAGAGGGAAGGAAATCCCAGAGTCATATCACTAGTAACCACTAGAGGGAGCCAAAAAAGTCTAATTCACAACAGTCAGTCCTAGGAATGCCCGTATATCCTTTATGGTCTCTGGAGTGGGCCAGTCTTGAATCACAGCAATCTTTTCTCTGGAGGGCTCTACTCCTTCAGCGGAAACGACATGGCCTAAGTACTCAATCTGTGTGCAAAACAAATGGTATTTTTGGGGCTTCACTTTTAGTACGTGTCTTTGAAAACGGGCCAACACTTGTTCTAAGCGATGCAGGTGTTCCTCAAATGAAGCTGCATAGACTATAATGTCGTCCAGGTAGATGAGCGTGGATTCAAATTTCAGGTCTCCTAGGCACCTTTCCATGAGAAGTTGAAAAGTTCCGGGAGAGTTGGCTAAGCCGAACGGCATACGATTGAACTCGTACAAGCCCATGGGATGAATAAAGGCTGTCTTTGCTCAATCTTGTTCAGACATGGGTACTTGCCAGTAGCGGCTGGCAAGGTCCAAGGTAGAGAAGAACCTGGCTTTTCCCAGAGCGGATAGGGACTCTTCAATCCGGGGTAATGGGTATGAGTCTCTCACGGTACAGGCATTGAGTTTTCGGTAATCCACACAAAAATGTAAGGTACCAACCTTCTTCCACACTAACACAATTGGGGCAGCCCACGGACTCTGGCTCTCCCTAATGACACCCGCCTGCAACATCTGGTTCAACATGCTCTTCACCTCCTGGTATAACTGTGGGGGAATTTGTCAGTATCGCTCTCTTATAGGTGCGGTACTTCCAGTTCCGTCTTTCGTGCGTAATGGCCGTGGTGCAGCCAAAATTATCTTCGTGAAAAGCAAAAACATCTTTATACCTCCCCAGCATAGCTTCCACCTGTTGTACCTGGGTGGGGGTGAGATTGGTCAACTCGGCCTGCATTCATTCCAATATGGGTCGGCACTCTTTGATGTAATGAGGTTCTGTTACTGAGATAGAGTTCACTGCCACAGTCCAAGGGTCCAAGGGTCTCAAGGTTGTATTTCCAGCTGTACTGCTTGAGAGCGTATTACTTCCTAAGGTGGGTTCATTACTCGAGCCACCACACTTCTGGGAACAACAGTATAGTCCTGATCTCCTAAATTAATGCACCATACAGGAACAGTCTCTTCTCATACAACGGCTAATGTATGCACCACTAGGTAATTGTTCTGAAGGAGATGATTCAATTTGGACCTCAACCCCCTCCAAGGGGACACAGGCACGGACAGGCAGAGACAGCACTGTTCGTCCCGGTGGAAGAACAAGTTTGGTGGAAGCGGAGACGATCACTTTTCCCAACACTGCTCCCTTACAGCTAGACTGTGCTACCCGGGTCAGTTGTTGGAAAATTCTCCTTTGGGGGGTATGTGGGCCCCACTGTTTTAGAATCTCATTTAGAGGGCTCCCTGATGAAAAGACTTCCGAACTCTTTCAGTACGTTCATTCCCAAGGTGACGGTGGGTCCATTACTTTCTTCTACCTGGGTCAATATCACACCTTTCTGTCCCAGGTCTCTCCCGCAGATAGACACTTGCATCCATACCACCCCTGCGACCGGGATGGGTAATTGGTTGGCTGCCATTAACTTTATCACAGGGCCCCATTCAGGCCACTTGGCTCCAGATAAATGTCGCCGGAAGTAAGCCTCTGGCATCGTGGTCACCTGCGAGCCCGTGTCTACTAGGCTTCGCACTACCCATCCGTCTTTTTCTGTCCATATCAGGGGGCATGTTGACACTAAGCTTGTGGGACTTTCACTACTCTTCCTCACCTGTTCTGGCTTCGGGCGGCATCCCCCCGGCTTGAAGCCCTCTAGTTTAATGGGCGGCGAGATGTCACTCTTCCTCGGCGGGTACGCTCCCATGCGATGTGCCCGCTCTTTCCTCAGTTATAACATGTGATGAGCCTCAGCCAGCAAAACATTCTGGAGTCATGGCGGGGCTCTGGGCCTTCCCTGCTCTCTGAAGAATTACTGATAGTCTCTATTTTCTTCTTTATGTCAGCCAGTTCTACTTTCACACTTACAAGTTCTCTCCTCATTTCTTCCACCCATTGGGGTTCAGCAATGGCATTTACAGACACCCCCACACTCTGGACCTGCCCCACCGGGACTGTTACCACCTGCTCCTGTTCACACATGCATGCCTCACTCCCTTCTTCAGGGAAAGTCATTTGGGGGTTCACCCGTACACGTTCTCGCAGGGCTTGTTTTATCAGCACGTCCTGCAAACCAGTCACTAGGAGGTCTTGTAACATTATGTCTGTGGGTCCTACTCCCATTCCGTCTTTCCTAATAATGGCAGTGTGTAGCTCTTGCAATGCATTCATATATTGGGTTACGGTCTCCCCCTCCCTCTGCATTCTACTAAAAAGACGTGCTCTCAGTTCCCCTACATCTGTGGGGTCTCCATGCGTCTCCTCCAAGGTCTGCAACACCTTATTAAAGGTATCTCGGTCTCGGGGGGTCTGTAACAACACTGAATCCCTGACTTCTCCGTCCAGAGAATAGCCACCTCAGCCTCCAGCGCAGGGGTCATGGGGTGCATTCTCATCAAGCCTCTAAGGCGTTCAGTCCAGCTCCACAGGATAGTGTTGCTTCCTGTAATTTTACGCAAATTACTCAGCATGGCCCCCAGGGAAAGGCTGGTCCTGGGGCCACCCCCAACTGCTTGGTCTGCTGCCTGCATGCTATTGGACTGCATCCTGCCGACTATGCCAAGTGTAAGTGGAGCGCCCCCAGACGCAGGGCCGCGGGGTACTCAGTACCGGGCCTCTCAGTCTCGGTCCTAGGGTTGTCACGGTGGCTAGACCCGGTCCGTGGCCCTGCTAAGGGGCGTCCAATGAAAGGTGTGATGATGGTGCGTGGTGCAAGGTGCGATGAATAACAAGGACACAGGGTTGCAGTCTCTTTACCTCTTGTTTGATTCACCCTTTCCCAGGGCCGGACTGGCCATCGGGCACTTCTGGCAAATGCCAGAAGGGCCGGTGCCAGTCGTGGGCCGCTCGATCCGCCTCCCCCCGCCGCCGCATTAAACTATACTGGCGTCGACGCCGGTACAGTTAAATGCAATGATGGAGGAGAGAGCGTCTACAGACGCTCGCTCTCCCATCATTCCCCGCTCTGCCTCTGACACTGCGGGTGCGCGATGACGTCATATCATCGCGCACCTGCTGTGTCCCGGGCAGACTGCAGCCGCTGAGACAGGAGCAGGAAGCAACGCGGGCAAGAGGAAAGGTGAGGAGAGTGTTTTTTGTTTTTTTTTACTGGACTGTGGGGACATTCTCGGGGGGGAGGGGGGGGGGTCGAGGAGGAGGAGAGATGCGGGCTGTGCTGTATATATCCCTGTGTGGGCTGTGCTGGATATACCACTGTGGGGGCTGTGCTGGATATACCACTGTGCGGGCTGTGCTGGATATACCACTGTGCGGGCTGTGCTGGATATACCACTGTGCGGGTTGTGCTGGATATACCACTGTGCGGGCTGTGCTGGATATACCACTGTGCGGGCTGTGCTGGATATACCACTGTGCGGGCTGTGCTGGATATACCACTGTGCGGGCTGTGCTGGATATACCACTGTGCGGGCTGTGCTGGATATACCACTGTGCGGGCTGTGCTGGATATACCACTGTGCGGGCTGTGCTGGATATACCACTGTGCGGGCTGTGCTGTATATACCACTGTGCGGGCTGTGCTGGATATACCACTGTGCGGGCTGTGCTGGATATACCACTGTGCGGGCTGTGCTGGATATACCACTGTGCGGGCTGTGCTGGATATACCACTGTGCGGGCTGTGCTGGATATACCACTGTGCGGGCTGTGTTGGATATACCACTGTGCGGGCTGTGCTGGATATACCACTGTGCGGGCTGTGCTGGATATACCACTGTGCGGGCTGTGCTGGATATACCACTGTGCGGGCTGTGCTGGATATACCACTGTGCGGGCTGTGCTGGATATACCACTGTGCGGGCTGTGCTGGATATACCACTGTGTGGGCTGACCTGGATATACCACTGTGCGGGCTGTGCTGGATATACCACTGTGCGGGCTGTGCTGAATATACCACTGTGTGGGCTGTGCTGGATATACCACTGTGTGGGCTGTGCTGGATATACCACTGTGCGGGCTGTGCTGGATATACCACTGTGCGGGCTGTGCTGGATATACCACTGTGCGGGCTGTGCTTGATATACCACTGTGCGGGCTGTGCTGTATATACCACTGTGTGGGCTGTGCTGCATATACCACTGTGTGGGCTGTGCTGGATATACCACTGTGCGGGCTGTGCTGGATATACCACTGTGCGGGCTGTGCTGGATATACCACTGTGCGGGCTGTGCTGGATATACCACTGTGCTGGATATACCACTGTGCGGGCTGTGCTGGATATACCACTGTGCGGGCTGTGCTGGATATACCACTGTGCGGGCTGTGCTGTATATACCACTGTGCGGGCTGTGCTGTATATACCACTGTGCGGGCTGTGCTGGATATACCACTGTGCGGGCTGTGCTGGATATACCACTGTGCGGGCTGTGCTGGATATACCACTGTGCGGGCTGTGCTGGATATACCACTGTGCGGGCTGTGCTGGATATACCACTGTGCGGGCTGTGCTGGATATACCACTTTGCGGGCTGTGCTGGATATACCACTGTGCGGGCTGTGCTGTATATACCACTGTGCGGGCTGTGCTGTATATACTACTGTGTGGGCTGTGCTGTATGTACTACTGTGCGGGCTGTGCTGTATATACTACTGCGTGGGCTGTGCTGTATATACTACTGTGTGAGCTGTGCTGTATATACTACTGTGTGGGCTGTTCTGTATATACTACTGTGTGGGCTGTGCTGTATACTGCTGTGTGGTCTGTTATCTACTATGCGGGCTGTGCTATATACTATGCGGGCTTTGCTATATACTATGGGGAGTATATTATCTTCTATGGGGAGGCCATGTTATGTACTATGTGGCTGTGGTATATACTATTGTGGGGGTATATTATATTCTATGGGGGAGGTTGGGTTATATACTATGGGGGAGGTTGTGTTATATACTATGGGGGCTGCATTATATTCTATGGGGGCTACATTATATATTATGGAGAGGTGGGCTGTATTATATTCTATGGGGTTACATTATACTCTGTGTGGTGGCTGCATTATACTCTGTGGTTGCCGCATTATATTCTGTAGGGTGGTGGCTACATTATACTATATGTGGGCTGCATTATACTGTATCGAGGACTATGGGGAATATGTTATACTATGTGAAGAACTATGGGGTGCATTATACTATGGGAAGTGAATTGTACTACATGGATGACTATGGCGGTGCATTATATTATATGGAGCACTATGAGGAGTGCATTATACAATATGGAGGACTATGAGGAGTGTATTATACTATGTGGAGGATTGAGCAGTGTATTTTAATATATGGAGACTATAGGGAGTGTATTATACTATATGGAGGACTGTGGAGCACATTATAATATATGGAGGACTATGGGGTGTATTTTACTAAACAAGTAAAATGCTGCATATTCAGATTGTTTTTGCTGGAACAAAAATCATTGTTCTCAGCAGCACATCGCCGCTGTAAACTGTAGATGTGCTGCTGATAACATGATACTGTATAGGGATCGGTTAGTGATCTGTTAGTGAAGTGGTCGTTCTGTCCCATCATTCTGTCTCAGACGGTGGAAAAAGGCCGGGAAACAAGTGTTGAACAACTTCAACATTGTCGATCAAACTCATTTAGTGGCCTGAACTCAGCGCTTGTAAATACAACCGAAATGCTTTTGTGTGATGTGCAATATGTTACCATTTTGGGCCCCATTTTAAACTTTGCCTAGGCGTAGGGCCCCACTTTGCCTAAAACCGGCCCTGCCTACAAGTGTACAAAGATATTATACAGTCACCATGTGACAAGTGGGCCTGTGTAACTTCAAATGCCAGGGCTGAATTTTAGTCCCAGTCCGGCCCTGCCCTTTCCTTACCCGCTGGCTGCATGCTGGCCGCAAAATTGGATTGACGTTTATTCTCTGTCCTCCGGAGTACACGCCTGCACAAGGCAATATTGCCTTGCGCAGGCATGTACTGCGGAGGACAGAGAATGAACTTCAATCCAATATTGCGGCCAGCATGCAGCCAGCGGGTAAGGAAAGGGTGAATCAAACACCCGAAAACCCCGCCCATATGACCCAAAACTGGTCCCGCCAAATTCAGGTGACAGGTTCCCTTTAAGGAGCTTGTGAGGCAGATCGTCTTACTCATAAGTGGCCACTAGAGGACACCGTACACCAGTATTTCGCTCATGGAATCTTGAATCTGCAGATGGTATTACAAACTGAGATTTATAATCTCCAGCTGTTAGCAGGATATAGATGCCATTTATGCTATGTCAACGATGAGTAGCATATCCTTATCATAAAGTGAATCTTCAACTTTACCTAGCAGTTCATACTTTTATGTAATATTTATTTATAATCTTTTATGTTAATTTTTTTCTGATAAAGAACTAAGAATTGCCTGCCTTCTCTTTACATACAGTCACCACAAGATGGAGCTAAGTAACTTACTGCCCTCTCTGTATGAACTGTATGCAGTATGCTCTCATGGTCCCTCTAGTGGTGACTGCAGGTGTCACCCTCTTTTCTACAGGACATAATGAAACCTGGACAATGTCCACTGAGTGAGTCACTAATTACTAATCATTGTGATTTTTAACCTTCACAGTAGAAGGGACCAAAGTTTGAAGATAAAGACAATAATAAGATGAGCCATTTGTGAGAAAATCTGCAATGATTTACAATAGAAATTTTCAATAAGGGACAGATTTAGGGACAAATCATACAAATTCTACGGAGATCATACATAAAAAGTGCTCAGGTTAGGGCTCATTTCCACTTGCGAGGAAAACAGATGAGTGCAATCCGATAAAAAATCGTATTGCACTCGGACCAATGTTATTCAATAGGTGTCTTTTCATTTGCGTTTTTTTTCTCAGCCGAAATCGGACTGAGAAAAAAATCGCAGCATGCTGCGTATTGCTGTGATTCTCGGACGAGACTCGCCAATGCAAGTCAATGGGTGTGAGAAAAGAAACGCACGGAATACGGACCATCCGTATTCCGTCTGTTTTTTACAGATGCCTTACCATTCTGTGGCCTAGAACACTGTAAATGGTCCTATAAATGACTGTATAAAAATAGATGCTGAGAAAAAAAAGGGATTGCATACGGATGTCATACGGATGTAAAACGGATGGTGTGATTAAAAAATCGCACTGAACTCGCATGACAATCGCATACTTTTCATTCGTTTTTTTCGGTCCAGATTACGGACCGTTTTTGCTCTCGCAAGTGGAAATGAGCCCTCAGGGTGATACCCTTTTCTTCAGGTTGGACTTGGACATGGTGGATAAGGGGTTAACAAGTACAAGGGGGCACCATTGTGGTTTGTGCAATGAGCTCCAACATTCGCTCATTGTGCACCTCTGCTAACAGGTGGGGATCCCTGGGGGGATCTTACTCATCTTGCTAGAAGGGACTACTGTTTGCAATGCAGCATGAGCCTAACCCCTTAAGGACCAAGGGTATTTCCGTATTTGCATCTCCGTTTTTTGCTCCCCTTCTTCCCAGAACCATAACTTTTTTTTACTTTTCTGTCAATATGGCCATGTGAGGGCTTGTTTTTTGAGCGACGAGTTGTACTTTTGAATGTCATCATTCATTTTACCATATCGTGTACTGGAAAACAGGAAAAAAATTAAAAGTGCGATGAAATTGCAAAAAAAATGCAATCCTACAATTGTTTTTTAATTTTCTTTTTACCATGTTTACCAAATGCTAAAATGCTTATGATTCTCCAGGTCGTTAAGAGCTCGTAGACACCAAACATGTATAGTTGTTTTTTTTTTATTTAAGTAGTGAAACAAAATCCAAAGTTTGTAAAAAAAAAAAAAAATTGCCATTTTCCAATACTCGTAGCGTCTCCATTTTTCATGATCGCGGGTTGGGTGAGGGCTTATTTTTTGTGCGCCGAGCTGACGTTTTTATTGATACCATTTTGTTGTGGATACAATCTATTGATTGCCCGTTATTGCATTTTAATTCAATGTTGCGGTGAACAAAAAACGTAATTCTGGTGTTTTGATTTTTTTTTCGCGTTTACACTATTTACCGATCGGATTAATTCCTTTTATACATATTTTTTTCACTTTTAATTGCTTCAATAGTCTCATGGAATACTTGAAGCTGTGATCATGTGATCACTTGTGCTACACTGAATGCTCACTTGCTATGAGTGCCGACTGCTGGGTAACCTACAGACAGTGTCAGATTGGCACCATTATACAGATTAAAAGTATACCTTGGTTGATGAAATCTGTGTTGTGGTTGTTGTTTAATCTTTCTTTGCAGTTTTCAGTTAATGATGTGATCGTGCTCTGTGGCGGCCTGTGGGGGGGTCTTATTTTGGTGCTCTGTTCTCATTGTCGACCTTATGGGCTTAAATGACAGGTCACTGATCCTTCACTGACCTGCCTCCTATTTTAAATACTGCGCTTGCACAGTTAATATTATGGTGTGTAAAAAAAATAAATAAAATAATTAACTCCAGCAAAATGGTGGTGGTGCATGTGCAGTAGCATCTATCACTTGCCATAAGATGCTACTGCACATGTGCCACCACCATTTTGCTGGAGTCCAATTTTCTTTGCTCCAACAAAATGGTGGCGCATGCGCAGCAACATCTATTGGCAAGCAATGCTCTCAATCTGCGCAAGCACCCCACACCAATGGGCGGGGCTTGCACTGATTAAGAGCATTGCTTGCACATAGATGCTACTGTGCATGCGCCGGTGCCATTTTGTTGGAGAAAATAAAATTTTGCTCCGGCAAAATGGCACCGGCGGAGTTAAATAATTTTTTTACACACCACAATATTAACTGAGCAAGCACAGTATTTAAAATAGGAGGCAGGTCAGTGAAGGATCAGTGACATGTCATTTAAGCCCATAAAGATGAATACCTAATCAGAGAACCACATGAAGACCCCTCACAGGCAGCCTCAGATCACAAGCATATCATTATCTCAAAGCTGCAAACAAAGATTAAGCAACAACCACAAGACGGATTTCGTCACCCAGGTATTAGTGTAATTAGTATAATGGTGCCAACCTGACACTGTGTGTAGGTTACTGTGCACAATCCTGCTGACAGGTTCAATTTAAATAGATAATGTAACTATTCACAGCAGCACAGAGTATTTCTGCAGAAGAGTGTGCCCTGACCTATTATGGGATGATGTTAGTAAGGACTTCAACTGCACAGAGTATGGTAAGAGGTGGTAAGGTGGAGCGAGTACTGTCATGAACACAGTTGGGCACCCAGCCAGGGTGGATACCCAGTTTGTGCCTGAATACATGTCTGACTTTGGGGATGTGTTTTCGGAGCAGGGGTGTCAAGATCTTCCTCTCAATCGTCCTTATGACTGCACCGTTAATCTTGTCCCAGGGGCCAAAGAGCAGGTTATATAGTATTTCTGGTCCAGATAGGCAGGCCATGTAGGACTATACACTCCCTGACAGAAGTTATGTCGCTTATCTATATTATGTAAATAAAAGCCTATAACCTGACGTTAAATTCATCCATTGGTTGTATAAATTATTCTTTTGAAATCTTAAACCCTCCGAAATGTGTTTTAGGTTAAGAAAATAAATAGTCACAATGCAGAAATATTGATCAGTTAATGGACACAGAATGGTCAGATTTTGGAAAGACAAAAGTTTTGTCACCTGGTCATATAATGCACCCAATCCTAGTTTACATCCTCACCTGTGCTCAGTAAATGATCAGTTAATTAGTGTGTGTGTATATAAAGAAACTCAGCACCCCAAACCTTCACTTGAACTGCAACTTGAGCTCTGACAACATGCCAAAAATCCACCCTGTGACCAAAGCCTGGATTATTAAGAGGCTGAAGACCAGATCCACTGCAGAGGTGGCTGGCACCTTTAATGTGTCTCAGCATCAAGTACAAAGAATTAAAAAAAGATTTGAAGAGACTGGAGATGTGTTTGACAACCCAGGTCCGGCAGACCCCGCAAGACAACTGCTCAGGAGGAACGTTTGTTGGTTTGGATTTTCTAAGCAAGCCCCTCTTCCACTGCAGCAGAGCTCCAGCAGGCCTGGTCACCTCAAGTCCCTGTGTCAACTAGAACTGTTTGTAGGATTCTGTCTCAAAATGGCCTCCATGGTCGAATCAGTTCCCAGAAACCAGCACTAAACAAAAGGCAAATTAAAAACCGTGTGGCATTTGCAAAGTCCCACAGCCTGCTAAATAGATGGAAGCTGGAAAAGTGTCAGAAGGTGGATTTCTCTGATGAATCTTCAGTAGAATTACACCACAGCCGCCGCAAATACTGCAGGAGACCTACTGGAGCAAAATACACGCAGAAAACAGTTAAATTTGGTGGTGGAAAGATCGTGGTCTAGGGTTACATTCAGCATGGGGTTGTGCGAAACATTTGCAAGGTGGAAGGTAATGTCAATAGCCTAAAATATCAAGAAGTATTAGCTACCTCTTATATTCCAAATTATAAAAGGGGTCAAATTCTGCAGCAGGATGGTGCTCCATCTCATACATCCATCTCTACAACAAAGTTCCTCCAGGCAAAAAAGATCAAGGTGCTCAAAGACTGGGCAGCCCAGTCACCAGACATGAACATCATTGAGCATGTTTGGGGTAGGATGAAAGAGGAAGCTTGGAAGACAAAACCAAAGAATCTAGATGAACTCTGGGAGGCATGTAAGACTGCATTCTTTGCTATTCCTGATTTCATTAACAAATTGTATGAATCATTGTTGAACCGCATGGATGCAGTCGTTCAAGCTCATGGAAGTCACGCAAAATATTAAATATGACTCTAATAGCACCACAACTTCATTCACCAATGTTATGCAACATATATTTGTATTTTAAGTTAATTATTTGTTTGAATATCACATTACTTTCTGTGGGCGACAAAACTTTTGTCTTGCCAAAATCTGACCATTCTGTGTCCATTAACTGATCAATATTTCTGCATTGATGCCAATTTATTTTCTTAACCTAAACCACATTTCGAAGGGTTTCAGCTTTCAAAAGAATAATTTATACAACCAATGGATGAATTTAACGTCAGGTTATAGGCTTTTATTTACATAACATGGATAAGCGACATAACTTCTGTCAGGGAGTGTATTGCAGAAAGTCTGACAAAGGGCCATATTAGACTTTCCTCATCTCCCATTGCAGCGGGTTTGTGTTTGTTAAGGTAAAAAATGTGGGTTACGCCCCTGCCTAGATTTCCACAAACTTAATCGGATCATGGTATCAATATCCTCTCCCTTTCATTCCAGACCTCTTTAACCAGATCTTCGGGGCAAAATGGTTTTCTAAACTGGATCTCAGGGGAGCAAATAATCTTATTCAAACTCAGAAGGGGGATCAGTGGAAGACAGCCTTTAAAACAGCAGAGGGAAACTACTATATGAAAACCTTGGGATGCCATTTAGGTTCACTAAAGCGCCAACCGTTTTTCAACACTTTGTAAATGACATCTTTAGTCACCTGGTAGGTAGATTTGTTATAATCAACCTTGATGACATATTGATTTATTCGCCTGACCTTCAATCACATCAGGTACATGTCAGGCAGGTCTTACAGATACTCAGAGACATTAAATTATTTGTCAAGCCAGAGAAATGTGTGTTCTCCATTTAGGAGATCCCTTTTCTGGGTTATTACTTATCGTCCACTCGTTTTCGCATGGATCTGGTGAAAGTCTGGGTTGTACTTGGTTGTGATCATCCTGAGAATTTAAAGGCGTTGCAAAGGTTTTTAGGGTTTGCCAACTACTATCCTAAGTATATCAAAAACTTTTCGGTGACCAAACCTCTGATGGATATGACCAGAAAAGGGACAGACTTTTCCCAATGGTCCAGTCTGGCCAGGGAGGCATTCAATACTTTAAAGAAATGTTTTGCTTCTGTGCCGATTTTTATACAGCCTGACGTCACTCAGCCAATCATTGTAGGAGTTGAAGTGTCTTAAGTGGGGGCTGTATTTTCGCAAGGCACATCTTCAAGTAAATAGCGTCCGTGTGCATATTTCTAAAAAAAACTGTTGTCAACTGAGAAAAACAATGACATGGGTAATAGGGAACTTTGGTAATGTTAATCACCGATAATAAAAATCTTTTATATATGGAATCTGCTAAATGTCTGATACCTAGACAGGCAAGATGGTCATTGTTCTTCACCAGATTCAACTTTTTTGTGAAGTATAGTCCGAGAGATATGAACATTAAGGCGGATGCCTTATCTCATTGTTTTCCTGAGGGTGGAGATAATTGTGAACAGGTCTCTATACTACAGAAAGGGGTGGTTATTGCAACTATATGTTCTGATCTGGAGAAGGAGGTTGTAAAGGCTCAGGGGGATGACCCTGCTGCCTGTCCTTCAGATAAACTGTTTGTTACTGTGAATCTCCTTCCTAAAATTTTTAGTGAACATCATGATTTGGTCTTGGCTGGGCATCCTGGCAGTAAAGCCACTACAGATTTCCCTACTCAGCATTTTTGGTGGTCTGGGGTAAACCAGGATGTTCGGGAATATGTATCTACCTGAAGTGTTTGTGTGTGTTCAAAGACCCCTCATACTCATCTGTCTTAGGCTACTTTCACACTGGCGTTTTTCTGTAGACGTCGAAAAGCGTCGTTTTGTGAAAAAAACGCATCCTGCAAAATGTCCCGCAGGATGCATTTTTTTCCCATAGACTTGTATTGGCGACGCATTGCGACGGATTGTCATACGTCGTGTACGTCGTACGACGGATGCGTCGAAAATTGGCGTTACGTCGTCGGCAAAAAGCGTTGATTGTAACGTTTTATGTCTCCGCCTAAAAAACGTGTCTCGGCGCATCCTGCGGCATGCGTCGTTGGCTACAATGGAAGCCTGTGGACGCAGGATCCGTCGAGACACGTTGTACGACGCAATGCAGCGCTGCAATATGTTTTTTTTAATCTGAGCATGCTCAGAAGCAGGATTTTGTAGCCAATTGGCCAGACACCCCAAATCTATATAAACCAGGCCTGGGCCTTGAACCCCACATATGCCAGCAAGAAGAGAGAGAGAGAAGAAGCCTGCCACAAGACTCCAGACTACCACAAGACTCCAGACTGCCACAAGACTCCAGACAGACTGCCACAAGACTCCAGCCAGCCTGCCACAAGACTCCAGCCAGCCTGCCCCAAGACTCCAGCCAGCCTGCCACAAGACTCCAGCCACCATAGAGCCAGTGTGAGTATTGCCATTTTTGTGTGCATCTGTGTGCGTGTGCATTTGTGTGTGTATGAGGTACTGACTACAGCAAGAGCTTAAAACCTGAATATAACCTGAGGCCTATCATCGTCCTGCAACAGCCAGTGCCATGCTAGAGTCCAGATCCACCCTGATGCCAGCCACTGTGAAGACATCCAGCCGGAGGACTGCCAGCCTTTTTTATGTGTGTGTGTGTATGCGTCTTGTGTTTGAGTCCGCCTGTGTGCTTTTGTGCATCTGTGTGTGTTTGCATAAAGCCTATGTGCTCTTGTGTGTGTGTGTGTATCTGTATTTTCGTACGGCTGTGTGCTTTTGTATGTATGTCTTCACCTGCCTGCACCTTATTATGCCTTCGCCGATCTTTGCCTGTCCATGTGTTATGCTTGTGTTATGCCTGCGCCTGTGTGCTTTCAGGCATATTTGTGTGCGTCTTGTTGATTGCATGTGCATTCGTCCATGCCTTTTGGTTAATTGCCTTTTTCTGATGTATTTACTGTCTGCAGCATGTGGTTTGAATGTGTGAGCATGTGTCTTGCTTTTTTTTGGTTTCTCTTTAACCCCTTCACCCCCAAGGGTGGTTTGCACGTTAATGACCGGGCCAATTTTTACAATTCTGACCACTGTCCCTTTATGAGGTTATAACTCTGGAACGCTTCAACGGATCTTGGCGATTCTGACATTGTTTTCTCGTGACATATTGTACTTCATGATAGTGGTAAAATTTCTTCGATATAACTTGCGTTTATTTGTGAAAAAAACGAATATTTGGCGAAAATTTTGAAAATTTCGCAATTTTCCAACTTTGAATTTTTAGGCCCTTAAATCACAGACATATGTCACACAAAATACTTAATAAGTAACATTTCCCACATGTCTACTTTACATCAGCACAATTTTGGAACCAAAATTTTTTTTTGTGACGGAGTTATAAGGGTTAAAAGTTGACCAGCAATTTCTCATTTTTACAACACCATTTTGTTTTAGGGACCACATCTCATTTGAAGTCATTTTGAGGGGTCTATATGATAGAAAATACCCAAGTGTGACACCATTCTAAAAACTGCACCCCTCAAGGTACTCAAAACCACTTTCAAGAAGTTTATTAACCCTTCAGGTGTTTCACAGGAATTTTTGGAATGTTTAAATAAAAATAAACATTTAACTTTTTTTCACACAAAATTTGTTTCAGCTCCAATTTGTTTTATTTTACCAAGGGTAACAGGAGAAAATAGACCCCAAAATTTGTTGTACAATTCATCCTGAGTACAACGATACCCCATATGTGGGGGTAAACCACTGTTTGGGCGCATAGCAGAGCTCGGAAGGGAAGGAGCGCTATTTTACTTTTCAATGCAAAATTGACTGGAATTAAGATGGGATGCCATGTTGCGTTTGGAGAGCCCCTGATGTACCTAAACATTAAAAACCCCCACAAGTGACACCATTTTGGAAAGTAGACCCCCTAAGGAACTTATCTAGATGTGTTTTGATAGCTTTGAACCCCCAAGTGTTTTACAGTTTATAACGCAGAGCCGTGAAAATAAAAATTATTTTTTTTTTTTTTCACAAAAATGATTTTTAGCCCCCAGTTTTGTATTTTCACAAGGGTATCAGGATAAATTGGACCCCAAACTTTGTTGTCCAATTTGTCCTGAGTACGCTGATACCCCATATGTGGGGGGAACCACTGTTTGGGTGCATGACAGAGCTCGGAAGGGAAGGAGCGTCATTTGGAATGCAGACTAAAATGGATTGGTCTGCAGGCGTCACGTTGAATTTGCAGAGCCCCTGATGTACCCAAACAGTACAAACCCCCCACAAGTGACCCTATATTGGAAACTAGACCCCCCAAGGAACTTATCTAGATGTGTTGTGAGAACTTTGAACCCCCAAGTGTTTCACTACAGTTTATAACGCAGAGCCGTGAAAATAAAAATTCTTTTTTTTATTCACAAAAATGATTTTTTAGCCCCCAGTTTTGTATTTTCACAAGGGTATCAGGATAAATTGGACCCCAAAAGTTGTTGATCAATTTGTCTTGAGTACGCTGATACTCCATATGTGGGGGAGAACCACTGTTTGGGCGCATGACAGAGCTCGGAAGGGAAGGAGCGCCATTTGGAATGCAGACTTAAATGGATTGGTCTGCAGGCGTCACGTTGCATTTGCAGAGCCCCTGATGTACCCAAACAGTACAAACCCCCCACAAGTGACCCCATATCGGAAACTAGACCCCCCAAGGAACTTATCTAGATGTGTTGTGAGAACTTTGAACCTCCAAGTGTTTCACTACAGTTTATAACGAAGAGCCGTGAAAATAAAAATTCTTTTTTTTTTCACAAAAATTATTTTTTAGCCCCCAGTTTTGTATTTTCACAAGGGTATCAGGATAAATTGGGCTCCAAAAGTTGTTGTCCAATTTGTCCTGAGTACGTTGATACCCCATATGTGGGGGGGAACCACTGTTTGGGTGCATGACAGAGCTCGGAAGGGAAGGAGCGTCATTTGGAATGCAGACTTAAATGGATTGGTCTGCAGGCGTCACGTTGCATTTGCAGAGCCCCTGATGTACCCAAACAGTACAAACCCCCCACAAGTGACCCCATATTGGAAACTAGACCCCCCAAGGAACTTATCTAGATGTGTTGTGAGAACTTTGAACCCCCAAGTGTTTCACTACAGTTTACAACGCAGAGCCGTGAAAATAAAAAATCTTTTTTTTCCCACAAAACTTATTTTTTGGCCCCCAGTTTTGTATTTTCCCAAGGGTAGCAGGAGAAATTGGACCCCAAAAGATGATGTCCAATTTGTCCTGAGTACGCTGATACCCCATATGTTGGGGTAAACCCCTGTTTGGGCACACGGGAGAGCTCTGAAGGGAAGGAGCACTGTTTTCCTTTTTCAACGCAGAATTGGCTGGAATTCAGATCGGATGCCATGTCCCGTTTGGAGAGCCCCTGATGTGCCTAAACAGTGGAAACCCCCCAATTATAACTGAAACCCTAATCCAAACACATCCCTAACCCTAATCCCAATGGTAACCCTAACCACTCCTCTAACCCAGACACACCCAACCCTATTCCCAACCGTAAATGTAATCCAAACCCTAACCCTATCTTTAGCCCCAACCCTAACTGTAGCTCCAACCCTAACCCTAGCCCTAACCCTAGCAATAACACTAGCCCTATCACTAGCCGTAACACTAGCCCTAACCCTAGCCCTAACCCTAGCCCCAACCCTAGCCCTAACCCTAGTCCTAACCCTTGCCCTAACCCTAGCCCTAACTCTAGTCCTAACTCTAGCCCTAACCCTAGCCCCAACCCTAGCCCTAACCCTTGCCCTAACCCTAACCCTAGCCCTAACTCTAGTCCTAACTCTAGCCCTAACCCTAGCCCCAACCCTAGCCCTAACCCTAACCCTAGCCCTAACCCTTGCCCTAACCCTAACCCTAGCCCTAACTCTAGTCCTAACTCTAGCCCTAACCCTAACCCTAATGGGAAAATGGAAATAAATACATTTTTTAATTTTTTTATTTTTCCCTAACTAAGGGGGTGATGAAGGGGGGTTTGATTTACTTTTATAGCGGGTTTTTATGATTGGCAGCCGTCACACACTGAAAGACGCTTTTCATTGCAAAAAATATTTTTTGCATTACCACATTTTGAGAGCTGTAATTTTTCCATATTTGAGTCCACAGAGTTATGTGAGATCTTGTTTTTTGCGGGACGCGTTGTCGTTTTTATTGGTAACATTTTCGGACACGTGACATTTTTTGATCGCTTTTTATTTCGATTTTTGTGAGGCAGAGTGATCAAAAACCAGCTATTCATGAATTTCTTTTGGGGGAGGCGTTTATACCGTTCCGCGTTTGGTAAAATTGATAAAGCAGTTTTATTCGTCGGGTCAGTACGATTACAGCGATATCTCATTTATATCATTTTTTTATGTTTTGGCGCTTTTATACGATAAAAACTATTTTATAGAAAAAATAATTATTTTGGTATCGCTTTATTCTCAGGACTATAACTTTTTTATTTTTTTGCTGATGATGCTGTATGGCGGCTCGTTTTTTGTGGGACAAGATGACATTTTCAGCGGTACCATGGTTATTTATATCAGTCTTTTTGATCGCGTGTTATTCCACTTTTTGTTCGGCGGTATGGTAATAAAGCGTTGTTTTTTGCCTCGTTTTTTTTTTTTTCTTCTTACGGTGTTTACTGAAGGGGTTAACTAGTGGGGCAGTTTTATAGGTTGGGTCGTTACGGACGCGGCGATACTAAATATGTGTACTTTTATTGTTTTTTTTATTTTATTTAGCTAAAGAAATGTATTTATGGGAATAATTTTTTTTTTTTTCTTTATTTATTTAGGATATTTTTTTAATTTTTTTTTTACACACATGTGGGGATTTTTTTTTTTACTTTTTTACTTTGTCCCAGGGGGGGACATCACAGATCATTGATCTGGCAGTGTGCACAGTACTCTGCCAGATCGACGATCTGCTGTGCAGGGCTGCAGGCTTACCAAGTGTCTGCTCTGAGCAGGCACTCGGTAAGCCACCTCCCTCCCTGCAGGACCCGGATGCCGCGGCCATCTTGGATCCGGGACCTGCGGCGAGGAGGGAGGTAGGAGACCCTCAGAGCAACGCGATCACATCGCGTTGCTCCGGGGGTCTCAGGGAAGCCCGCAGGGAGCCCCCTCCCTGCGCAATGCTTCCCTATACCGCCGGTACACCGCGATCATGTTTGATCGCGGTGTGCCGGGGGTTAATGTGCCGGGGGCGGTCCGTGACCGCTCCTGGCACATAGTGCCGGATGTCAGCTGCGATAGTCAGCTGACACCCGGCCGCGATCGGCCGCGCTCCCCCCATGAGCGCGGCCGATCGGCTATGACGTACTATCCCGTCGAGGGTCAGATAGGCCCAGGTCACCTCGACGGGATAGTACGTCTAAGGTCACAGAGGGGTTAAAATGTTTTTTTTTTTTTTAAATATGATGTATTTTTGCCAAGTCAAGTGGTCTGTGCAGCATGTGGTTTCAATGTGTGAGCGTGTCTTTTGTGTTTTTTTTTCTATTTTAAATTGTTGTTTTTTTATTACTGTTGAAACCATTCCCAGTTGATGTACTTGTATTTAAAATAAAGAGCATTTAGCTCCTAATTGTGATAAAAAAATAAAAATAAATAAAAAAGAAATTAATAAAATGTTTTTTAAAAAATGTCCGTAGTATCATTTCAGAAAGATAAATTTAAAACTGGTGTATGTACAAATAGTTACACATGCAATACAGAGTTGGTTGAGGGATTATTTTTAATCAAGGTAAATTTTTTTAAAAAAAATGTTGGGGGGAGGGGTAATTTTTCAAGGGATATTTGAAAATCAAATATGTGGTAAATATCTTTTAACATGGTGGGTTTACATTAACATTTAATTTTAGGGACCACGGACGTGCACACAGCAAGGCAGTTTCAAATGTAAGTTTTGAAAACCCTAAATCTGCCAATTCAATGTGAATAGCAGATTGCAAGTGTCTTCTTACTTACAGATACACCACAGCCACCTCTGACCACCAGGAACCACAGGCCACCGCAGGGACCACTGACGTGCCCACAGCAAGGCAGTTTCCAAATGTAAGTTTTGAAAACCCTAAATCTGCCAATTCAATGTGAATAGCAGATTGCAAGTGTCTTCTTACTTACAGATACCCCACAGCCACCTCTGACCACCAGGAACCACAGGCCACCGCAGGGACCACTGACGTGCACACAGCAAGGCAGTTTCCAAATGTAAGTTTTGAAAACCCTGAATCTGCCAATTCAATGTGAATAGCAGATTGCAAGTGTCTTTTAACTTACAGAGCCACCAGGACCACAGCCACCGGCCATCCCACAGCCACAATGTCCTCTTCTGACAGCCCTCCTCCACAGCAACAGCGTGTATCGGTAAGTTCACCCAAAAATAGTAATTTTTTTTTTTTTTTTAAATGTACATTTTTTTTAATAACTACATGCATTAATTATGCTTAAACAGGAAGCTGAATCAGATGAGGGGCTATCAGAAGGGGACGAGACGGGTGGAGAGATGCAAGTTGTGGAGGAACCAAGTGCAAGTAGTGGCCAAACAGTTACTTCACACATCACTCTGCACCAAACACAAAACAGATCTTCATACGTAACTAAACTCATAAAACATATGCCTACATTAAAGATAATTATTTTCCTTTTTTTCAGTCTCCTGCTGCTGCTGCACATCCACAACACCGTGAAGGTTCTCCCAGCCGCTCCCAGAGTCGGCGTAATCGTCGCCGCGGTCGGCCATCAGTGAGTTGTTATTTTTTTGGATTCTATTTGTACTTTTGTGTTTCAGTTTACTAATTTTTTTGGTTTTCTTCTTCTTTTTTTACAGTCTTCACAGCGTGCTCCCGCCGAAGACCTGGATGAAACAATAGATGTGGACCGCCTCATTGAGGAGGTTCGCGAGCGGGAGCCGCTGTGGAACATGGCTGACCGCAGGCATGCTGACACCAATGTCACCCGTCGGCTCTGGGATGAAGTATGCCAGAATGTGTTGCCGAGGCATCATCCACAGCAGCAGAGCAGAGAATGTCAGTATTCACTTTTCAGTGATGTTTTGAGCTGAATGTAATGTATTGAATTTAACATTTTTTTTCCTTTTCATTCTTGTCTTCACAGGTGGAAAGGTTAGGAAGCGGTGGCGGTCACTGAGGGATTGCTTCAAGAGGGAATTTAACCTGGAGATGCAGGCCCCCAGTGGCTCAGCAGGAAGAAGGACAAAATACAAGCATGGCCCGGCCCTCGCCTTCCTCAGGCAAACCATGCTGAGTAGAGCGTAAGTATTCAACAGCTCACTAAATAACCATGTTAACCAGTCTAACTTTGTTTCTTTTCAGTCCGGGCTTTTTCCTTTCAATATATTAATTGTTTTTGTTTTTCTTTCACAGCACCTTCTCCAGCCATCGGGCGCCTGCATCTGCCTCGGCGGCCTCTGGAGCGATCTCTCAAGCGTCCGCCACCGAGGGCCACGTCGGTAGGCCCCACACCTCTGACCCCTCATCTGGCCCCTCTGCCCCCTCCACTTCATCCGCCCCAAGTTCTGGAGCATCATTGCTGCCTTCCTTACTCGAATCTGATGCTCAAGAGTTAGCGTTCCCTTTACCCCACCCCTCTGATCCTGCCACCTCTAGACCACCATTAGGTTTGTGGCGGCAGCGACAGAGGGGTCAGGAAAGGAGCTATGCTCCTGAGTTCTTATATTTGAATGCAGCCTTCCAAAGGTCTTTCAAAATTTTGGGAGAGCAAGTGACTGCTGGTTTCAACATGGTGCAATCACGCATCAGTGAAACCAGCCATGAAACCAGCAGTCGCTTGGATAGGCTGCATTCAGATGTAAGTCAATCTCCAGCCAACCTTTTTTTTTCAATCCATGCTCAGGAGCATGGAAAAGCTTTCTTTTGAGCAACAGATGCGGGTAATGAATAGCTGCCATGATGCTCTACTTAAGGCCCTGTCAGAACCCCAAACTACCCCCACACCTCCTCACACAGCCACTTCATTTCCACCCCAGCCCCCATTTTCACACCAGGCCCCACCCCAGTCCCCATTTTCACACCATGCCCCACCCCAGGCCCCATCTACACATTATGCCCCACCCCAGGCCCCATTTCAACACCAGGCCCCATTTCAACACCAGGCCCCCCATTACCAAACCCATTCCCAATACCCAAGGCAATCCCAATAGCCAACCCAGTCCCAATACCCAACCCAGTCCCAATTCCCATCCCGGCCCACAAACCAAATGCCTTCCCCACTGTTTTCTTCCTTGCCCAGCTTTCCTTCCCCTTTAAGTATGCCACCTACCCCAACACCACCCCCCTCTGGTCAGCCTCCTGCTTTTACCCCCCCTTCCACTGCACCCCAACCAAGTAGGCTTTCCCCACTTATCGACGTGGTCCAACCTTCCAGCCCCTCCTCCGCTCGTATCTCCACCCCACACTTTGAAGATTTGTAACGTGTTGTTTTTAAAAAATGTTTTTTTTTATGTACAGTTACTTTTTTACAAAGAAAAAAAAAGTTGAAAGTAAACATAAATAAGAAAATAATTTATAAAAAAAATAAAAATAATAAAAAAATAAAAAAACAATAAAATTAAGTTTGAGTTAAAATCTAATCTTTGTGTCTGTGCATTCATTTTGGTAATATGGTAACTTAAAAAAAGGTAAAATAAAAATAAACACCACACGTTTGAAAGGTAAAACATATTGGGTTTATTACCAGGAGAACCACACTTTTGGAACCTTTTTTTTTTTGGGGGGGGGAACACAATTTTTACATAAACATAAAACCATTAACCCCTTCACCCTCAAGGGTGGTTTGCACGTTAATGACCGGGCCAATTTTTACAATTCTGACCACTGTCCCTTTATGAGGTTATAACTCTGGAACGCTTCAACGGATCTTGGCGATTCTGACATTGTTTTCTCGTGACATATTGTACTTCATGTTAGTGGTAAAATTTCTTCGATATAACTTGCGTTTATTTGTGAAAAAAACGAATATTTGGCGAAAATTTTGAAAATTTCGCAATTTTTCAACTTTGAATTTTTATGTCCTTAAATCACAGACATATGTCACACAAAATACTTAATAAATAACATTTCCCACATGTCTACTTTACATCAGCACAATTTTGGAACCAAAATTTTTTTTTGTGACGGAGTTATAAGGGTTAAAAGTTGACCAGCAATTTCTCATTTTTACAACACCATTTTTTTTTAGGGACCACATCTCATTTGAAGTCATTTTGACGGGTCTATATGATAGAAAATACCCAAGTGTGACACCATTCTAAAAACTGCACCCCTCAAGGTACTCAAAACCACATTTAACTTTTTTTCACACAAAATTTATTTCAGCTCCAATTGTTTTATTTTACCAAGGGTAACAGGAGAAAATAGACCCCAAAAGTTGTTGTACAATTTGTCCTGAGTACGCTGATACCCCATATGTGGGGGTAAACCACAGTTTGGGCGCATGGCAGAGCTTGGAAGCAAAGGAGCGCCATTTGACTTTTCAATGCAAAATTGACTGGAATTGAGATGGGACGCCATGTTGCATTTAGAGAGCCCTTGATGTGCCTAAACATTGAAACCCCTAACAAGTGACACCATTTTGGAAAGTAGACCCCCTAAGGAACTTATCTAGATGTGTGGTGAGCACTTTGACCCAACAAGTGCTTTACAGAAGTTTATAATGCAGAGCCGTAAAAATAAAAAATCATATTTTTTCACAAAAATGATCTTTTCACCCCCAATTTTTTATTTTCCCAAGGGTAAGAGAAGAAATTGGACCCCAAAAATTGTTGTGTAATTTGTCCTGAGTACACTGATACCCCATATGTGGGTGTAAACCATTGTTTGGGCGCAGGGCAGAGCTCAGAAGGGAAGGAGCGCCATTTGACTTTTCAATGCAAAATTGACTGGAATTGAGATGGGACGCCATGTTGCGTTTGGAGAGCCCCTAATGTGCCTAAACATTGAAACCCCCCACGAGTGACACCATTTTGGAAAGTAGACCCCTTAAGGAACTTATCTAGATGTGTGTTGAGCACTTTGACCCAACAAGTGCTTCACAGAAGTTTATAATGCAGAGCCGTAAAAATAAAAAATCATATTTTTTCACAAAAATGATCTTTTCACCCCCATTTTTTTATTTCCCCAAGGGTAAGAGAAGAAATTAGACCACAAAAGTTGTTGTGCAATTTGTCCTGAGTACGACGATACCCCATATGTGGGTGTAAACCATTGTTTGGGCGCATAGCAGAGCTCAGAAGGGAAGAAGCGCTATTTTACTTTTCAATGCAAAATTGACTGGAATTAAGATGGGATGCCATGTTGCGTTTGGAGAGCCCCTGATGTGCCTAAACATTAAACCCCCCCACAAGTGACACCATTTTGGAAAGTAGACCCCCTAAGGAACTTATCTAGATGTGTTTTGAGAGCTTTGAACCCCCAAGTGTTTCACTACAGTTTATAACGCAGAGCCGTGAAAATAATTTTTTTTTTTTTTTTTCACAAAAATGATTTTTTAGCCCCCAGTTTTGTATTTTCACAAGGGTATCAGGATAAATTGGACCCCAAAAGTTGTTGTCCAATTTGTCTGGAGTACGCTGATACCCCATTTGTGGGGGGGGACCACTGTTTGGGCGCATGACAGAGCTCGGAAGGGAAGGAGCGCCATTTGGAATGCAGACTTAAATGGATTGGTCTGCAGGCGTCACGTTGCATTTGCAGAGCCCCTGATGTACCCAAATAGTACAAGCCCCCCACAAGTGACCCCATATTGGAAACTAGACCTCCAAAGGAACTTATCTAGATGTGTTGTGAGAACTTTGAACCCCCAAGTGTTTCACTACAGTTTACAACGCAGAGCCGTGAAAATAAAACATATTTTTTTTCCCACAAAAATGATTTTTAGCCCCCCAAATTTTTATTTTCCCAAGGATAACAAGAGAACTTGGACCCCAGAAGTTGTTGTTCAATTTGTCCCTAGTACGCTGATACCCCATATGTTGGGGTAAACCCCTTTTTGGACGCACGGGAGAGCTCGGAAGGGAAGGAGCACTGTTTTACTTTTTCAACGCAGAATTGGCTGGAATTGAGATTGGACGCCATGTCGCGTTTGGAGAGCCCCTGATGTGCCTGAACAGTGGAAACTCCCCAATTCTACCTGAAACCCTACCCCTAACCTCACCCCTAACCGTTTACTGAACATTTTCTGACAGTCATAAGTGCCACGTATATAAGTGCCACGTATATAAGTGCCACGTATTTAAGAGCCACGTATTTAAGAGCCACGTATTTAAGTGCCACGTATTTCAGTGCCACGTATTTCAGTGCCACGATATTTCAGTGCCACGTATTTCAGTGCCACGTATTTCAGTGCCACGTATTTCAGGCACTGAAAAATACGTGGCACGTAAATACTTCAGTGCCACGATATTTCAGTGCCACGATATTTCAGTGCCACGATATTTCAGTGCCACGTATTTCAGTGCCACGTATTTCAGGCACTGAAAAATACGTGGCACGTAAATACGTGGCACGTAAATACGTGGCACTGAAATACGTGGCACTTAAATACGTGGCACTTATATACGTGGCCACTGAAATATCGTGGCACTTATATACGTATATACGTATATAAACGTATATTTCAGTGCCACGTATTTCAGTGCCACGTATTTCAGGTTAGGGGTAGGGGTAGGGTTAGGGTTTTTTGTTTTTTTCTTGTTTTCTTGTGTTTTTCTATAAAAACGCATGCGTTTTACCGCGTTTACATGCATTTTTTCACACATGTGGTTTTTTTAAAAAACGCATGCAGATAAAAACGCAAGTGTGAAACCAGACTAAAAGACGCTTTTTATAGCAAAAAAGTTTTTGCGTCTCCACATTTTGAGACCTATAATTTTTCCACATTTTGGTCCACAGAGTCATGTGAGGTCTTGTTTTTTGCGGGACGAGTTGTCGTTTTTATTGGTAACATTTTCGGACACGTGACCATTTTTTATCACTTTTTATTCCGATTTTTGTGAGGCAGAATAACCAAAAACCAGCTATTCATGAATTTCTTTTGGGAGAGGCGTTTATACCGTTCTGCGCTTGGTAAAATTGATAAAGCAGTTTTATTCGTCGGGTCAGTACGATTACAGCGATATCTCATTTATATCATTTTTTTATGTTTTGACGCTTTTATACGATAAAAACTATTTTATAGAAAAAATCATTATTTTGGCATCGCTTTATTCTGAGGACTATAACTTTTTTATTTTTTTGCTGATGATGCTGTATGGCGGCTCGTTTTTTGCGGGACAAGATGACGTTTTCAGCGGTAACATGGTTATTTATATCCGTCTTTTTGATCGCGTGTTATTCCACTTTTTGTTCGGCGGTATGGTAATAAAGCGTTGTTTTTTGCCTCGTTTTTTTTTTTTTTTCTTACGGTGTTTACTGAAGGGGTTAACTAGTGGGCCAGTTTTATAGGTTGGGTCGTTACGGACGCGGCGATACTAAATATGTGTACTTTTATTGTTTTTGTTTGTTTTTTTTAGATAAAGAAATGTATTTATGGGAATAATATTTTTTTTTTTATTATTATTTATTTAGGAATTTTTTTTTTTTTTTTTTTACACATGTGGAAATTTTTTCTTTTACTTTTTTACTTTGTCCCAGGGGGGGACATCACAGATCGCAGATCTGATAGTGTGCACAGCACTCTATCAGATCGGCGCTCTCACTCACATCGCTGCAGGCTGCAGCTTTCATCTGCAGCCTGCTCCGACCCGGAAGTGCTCCCTGCAGGACCCGGATACAGCCCCTCGGCCATTTTGGATCCGGGGCCTGCAGGGAGAAGACGTTCGGTACGAGGTGAGTACATCACCTTGTACCGATCGTCTCAGGGAAGCACGCAGGGAGCCCCCTCCCTGCGCGATGCTTCCCTGTACCGCCGGTACACCGCGATCATGTTTGATCGCGGTGTGCCGGGGGTTAATGTGCCGGGGGCGGTCCGTGACCGCTCCTGGCACATAGTGCCGGATGTCAGCTGCGATATGCAGCCGACACCCGGCCGCGATCGGCCGCGCTCCCCCCGTGAGCGCGGCCGATCGCGTATGACGTACTATCCCGTCGGCGGTCATGGGGGCCCACCCCACCTCGACGGGATAGTACGTCTGATGTCAGGAAGGGGTTAAACATGAAAAACATGTCACACAATGGTGTCTTGCCATGGAACCCGCCCAACAGGTGACACAAAATAATCCGCAAACTGGTCCCTCAACCTGGTAACAGAACCTGTGGAGCGAACACAGCTGCTGCGGTAGTCCCACAAGGTTGTCTCCAATTCTTCGTCATCGACGGAAAAAGGCTCCTTGGACAGTATAAAGTTATGGAGCACCACACAGGCCTTAACAACTTCGTCTATTGTTTGAGTTTGAAGTTTTATTGCAGTCAGCAGAACTCTCCACTTTGCCGTCAGTATGCCAAAAGCACACTCGACTACTCTTCTGGCTCGAGTAAGGCGGTAATTAAATAACCGTTTTGTACGGTTTAAGTCACGGCTACCATAAGGTTTAAGTAGGTGCGGTGATAGCTGAAAAGCCTCATCACCTACACATACATAAGGCATGGGTGGTCCACTTGTTCCCGGGAGTGGTCTGGATGGCGGGAAATCGTATGTATCTGCATACAAGCAACGGTCCATTGGAGAGTTTTTAAAGACTTGCGAGTCGTTGGACCGACCATATGCTCCTATGTCCACAGCCAGGAATTTGCAGTTGGCGTCTGCTATAGCCATGAGTACAATAGAGAAGTATTTCTTGTAGTTGTAGTACTCAGAGCCTGTTCCTGCCGGTTTAGCAATCCGTATGTGTTTCCCATTGATGGCACCAACACAATTAGGGAAATGGCACATTTGCTCAAACTGTTCGGCACTTGTCAGCCAGATGTCCATTGTTGGTTGGGGGATATACTCTGGCTGTAAAGTGTCCCAAATAGCCCGACAGGTCTCCTTCACTATTCCGGAAATAGTTGAAATGCCCAGCCGGAATTGGTAATGGAGTGAAGTCAGGGATTCACCCGTAGCAAGGAAGCTGTTAAAAAAAAAAAAAAAAAAATGTTACCAAAAATTGCACAGACCAACAACATTTTAAATTTTTGGGTTTCATGGTAAAGTTTACATAAATGGCACTGTGTAAATTTTTGTTCTGACAGGACGCACAATAAAAAATTCATGAAACAGGTGTAAAACAGTGTAATGACCACAAACAATAAAAAAAAAATTACATGCTGCAGAAAATGCAACGCAATGTTTCTGCGCAGTATTTTCTGCAGTATGTAATATCACATTACATATGACCAATGACATAAAAAAAGAGGCAGTGGAATGGCCACAAACAATAAAAAAATTACATGCTACAGAAAATGCAACGCAATGTTTCAGCGCAGTATTTTCTGCAGTATGTAATATCACATTACATATGAGCAATGACATAAAAAAAGGCAGTGGAATGGCCACAAACAATAAAAAAATTACATGCTGCAGAAAATGCTACGCAATGTTTCAGCGCAGTATTTTCTGCAGTATGTAATATCACATTACATATGAGCAATGACATAAAAAAAAAGAGGCTTACCGCAGTGTAACCATCAGCCGCTCCGCCGGTGTGATGGCAAGCCTCATCCGTGTGTCCTGCCTTTGGATGACATCCTCAAGTTTTCCCAGCAAATAATCAAAATGTTCCTTCCTCATCCGCACATAATTAAAAAATTTGTCTGGGTTGTGCCGCAACTCCAGGTAGAGAGTGGACTGGACACCCCTGGTCATCTGCAGTTCATTTATCGGATGTATCCAGAGTCGTCTCCGTCGACGTTGCTGCAGAAGCATCCTCCGTCTTTCTGCTGCCGCCTCCTTCTCCCGCACTATAATATCCAGGCGATTTGTCTCAAATATCACGTCAGTTACCACACTTGCAATCCTACCAAGTACACCTTCCATCTCTGCCACAAACTAAAACCCTCAAAGATGGGCTGTAAAAACAGTCTGTATATAGTTTTCCATATTTTCCAGTAGCCAATCAAATTTAGGAGACTCCCATTTTAAAAACGGATCCGTCGTAAAAACGGATGCAACGGATGGTAAAAACGGGTGCAACGGATGCAACGCATACAGTATTTCGACAGAACCGTTTAGCGGATCCGTCGAAATGCTGTATGCGTTGCATACGTTTTTCACTATTTTTGACGCATCCGTTTTTGACACAAAATGACGCATTTGGACTTCTACAGAAAAATGCCAGTGTGAAAGTAGCCTTAGGCTCTGCAACATTGGCGATTCACAGTAGACTTGGATCTACCTGTATCTGCAGGTAATACAGTAATGTTGGTGGTGGACAGGTTCACCAAGATCTCATATTACTGCGTTACTTGTGTAGCGCCCCCACTGCCGCAGGGCCGAGGGGTACCCGGTACCGGGCCTCTGAGTCTCTGCTCTGGGGTTGTCACGGTGGCTAGACCCGGTCCGTGACCCTGCTGAGGGGCGTACAGTGATAGATGTAGATGGTGGTAGTGGTGCGGTGTAGTGCCGGTCACAGTTAATAACGAGGACACCAGGTTGCAGTCTCTTTACCTCTTTACTGAAGGTCTCTGGGTCCTCAGTCCGGAATACGGTTCACCAGGCTGCGCAAGTCCGGCCGGTCCGATGGCACCTCCAGAGTTCTCTTTGCAGGTGGAAATCTGTGCCTTCCTGCTAGCGCTATGTGTTGTGGTCCTCCCCTGCTGTGCTTACGGGCTAGTCCCCACAACTGTTGTGTCTGTTTCTCGTGTTCCCTCACAACTCGATTAGATGATGTTCTGCTAATCCTTCGTCCCTCCCTGATGTTACGGTTGGGACGCACCCGTATGACGGGTAGGCTCAGAGCTCTTCCGGGACCCTAGAGTCGCCCCTCTCCACAGGTTGCCCCCTATGTCTGCGTAGGTGATTTAGGTGAGACAGCCCGCCTGTGACTGACTGTCCTGCCGTTGGTTTGAAGTATGGCTTAGAGCTCTGTACTTCCTCGGCGTTCCGGCCGCCGGTTGTTTGCGCCTCAGTAGGATGTTGCCTCGATCTTACAGCACGACTCCTACTGGTATTCTCCTTCTTGCTTTGATCTCGTTTCTCACTCAGCACAATAAATCTCGCTTCTTATCCTTTCTTGGGGCACCGCCGCTATCCTGAGCAGGCACGGTTCTGTAACGTCCTTTCTCGTTGCCAGGCCTCTGTCAGGATCCCACCCCTGACAGGGACCCTACAGAATCTTCCCCCACAACACCCTCTGCCACAAGGTGTTGCCTGGTTCCAACCCAGTCAGCTTTCTTCCTAACTTCCTGCCTGACCCCCAGTTTTACCAGTATGTGAGGAGTGGTCTAATGAATAGTACCCTTAGCTCCCCCTGGAGGCCAGACTGTGAAATGTATTGGTGTCTGTGATACCTGGTCAGATGAACTCCTTCAGTGCCATCAGATGTACCATAGCCCCCCATAGTGGCGGAGCAACAGTACTGCAACGACCAGGACTCTGGGGCGCTGCACTCCCCCCGGTTAAATCCAGTACTCCTGGACTGGGAAGAAAACAACAATACATGTCAGCAAAAAGACATACAATTTTTGTGAGTGCAATAACAATAAGCATATTTGAACAGAGCTTCCCTTTATGGGAGGTGAGGACACTTGAACGTTACAAACATGGTTAAATACTTTTAAATAACTTTACTATAAATAACTTTTCTTACCCAACCGGGTATTCTACTTAGTGCAAATTTCTGAACAATAATTTAACATTGCCTTTAAGGATGTACACTCTAAATCCACTAAAGACCTTCTTATATCACATATAAGGCTAATTAACTTTTATGCATTCTCCTTCTTTAAATCTGCAGGACCGCCTGTCCTAACTGCTCCAGACCTACTGCCTCTCCTTTCTGTTACAGGACCGCTCCTTTCTGCCCGAGCCTACTGTCCTTCCACTACTATACACAGTATAGAACATATCTTTTTTCTTTCAGTTTAAGAGCACTGAGCCATCTCTATATGGCTCCTAGGAGGACTCACTACTAACCCCTACGGGTTCACTTCCTGTCCTCATTCCTCTATTAACATTATTGAACATTTCTTATAATCAACTAATTGGTTACATTTAACTTTCACATATCAACATCATCAATACTTTCTTTTCAGGACATTATTGCCATTCAACCATCTTAAGGCAACACTGTTCATAAGTGCAGGATGTGAACATCCCCTTTAAGAGGGGACCAAGTCTCTATGAGGTAGTGCAATTTCTCAAGCTGCAAGTCCGTATGCAGCAAGGACTCCAGTACAAGTTCCAAGAACCGTATCTTCGCAAAGAGTCCGTCTTTTATATAAAACCAGTAGAGAGCACCTTTAAGAAGGTGCAAACTATATACAAGGAGTTTGTATCATGCATTGTTCATGATTCAGCAGTTCTTGATAACTGGTGCAAAAAGTAGAAAATAGACAAAAACAATAGGGATCCCGGGTCAACAAAGGGATCCCTTTAAGAGTAACCCTAGACGGGTTTTAGCAGAGAAAAACAATGAACTATTTACAATCATTAAAGCATTTTTGCTTACTCTGATGGTGGCTGTGCAGGGGGTGGTCTTCTGTCCCCGACCGAGGCAGCACCTGTGCTGGTAGTTGGTCTCTCCGGTGCCATCAGATCAGCCGGTGTCTGGATTTGAAGGCTAACCCTGCTTGCAAGCTCGGCGGCTGCTACAAGGCGGACGGTGATGATAGTAACGAGATCCGTCAAATCTGGATCAATCGGGGCCGCGGCGGCAGGTGATGCTCCCTCAGGTTCACACCGGTGGACGTTTCAAGCGCACCATCCTTGTGCATTCCGGCGGCGAGTGTAGGTCACCTGATCCCCCCTTTGCAATGGGTCACCATCTCGACTGCAGCAGGGAGTTTTTACGTTGTAGCTAGTAACGAAGACGTCAGTTGGTAGTCCCGGTTCCTTTATGGAGCCCCAACCCCTCTTCGAGTGGAAGGCTAGCACAGTCCCCCGCTTTACCAAGTCGTTCCTGTTGTGCGCAGGCTTCCTGCGTTGCGTCTTCGGCATATCAGATTGTTCTGTTCCATCTCGGTTTTTCCAGTGTTGAATCAGACATTGTCTATACTGTTCCCAAGTGAGCACAGCAAGGGTGAGGCTCTCCCCCGGAGCTCCATACAGCTCGTTCCAGGGGGTGTCCCACCGGAGGATCACCCCGTCCGGGCCTACATCTATGGGTTCCCCCATCTTGGTCGGTAGTGGAGGTACCAGCTTCCCCATCACGTCGGGGGTGAGGACCACCCGTTCCACCGTAAAGGCGCGGTTATTGTTGCTGGGGTGAGGAGCGGTCACAGGAGCAGGATCGGTCAGGGGAGCCGGATCGGTCAGGAGAGCAGAATCGGCCGGGGGAGTAGGGGTGCCATCCATACCTGCGCCTGATGTGATTCCACCGATGTCGATCTGTTCCGTTGATGAGGACACTGGAATCGGCTGCAGCTCGGACCGCGGCTCTTCCGGATTGGCCTCTTGATGTGGCTCCGCCCTCCATGGCTCCGTGGCTGGGATAGGTAAGCTCGGCTCCTCCACTGGCGGCTCCACGGAGTTCAGGTCCTTCACCGGCGGTGGACGCGAGTCCGCCTCTGATGGGTGAGGGCAAGCCAGGATCACCTCGCCGTTGCTCGGGCACTTGCTGCTCATCGTCGCTGTCTGGCATTCGGCGGCAACGCATGCACCTGGCTCCGCCATTTCTCTGAGGTCGAGCTCCCTCTTCACCTCGTTCCTGCCGTTGCAAATCAGGGGGCAGTTCTCCTCTGCTGCTGGGTAGGTCGTCCTCTCGCAGCAGGAGTCGGAGGGGGCGGTCGCTACTTCTGGCGCCGCTTTGGTAGTTTCCTCCCATGGCACGCCCTTCTTCTTCCTCTGCGCTCCCTGTGGCGCTGCAATGGCGGCGACTTTTGGCGGGAAGTTTTGGCGGTAAATGGCAGCACACAGTCTTTGCAATAAAGTACAGTCCAAGTATAATAAATCACAGTTCCAAGGCACACATGACCTGATTCTTCAGGCTTAAGTAGATCCTGTTCGTGACGCCAAGCTGTAGCGCCCCCACTGCCGCAGGGCTGAGGGGTACCCGGTACCGGGCCTCTGAGTCTCTGCTCTGGGGTTGTCACGGTGGCTAGACCCGGTCCGTGACCCTGCTGAGGGGCGTACAGTGATAGATGTAGATGGTGGTAGTGGTGCAGTGTAGTGCCGGTCACAGTTAATAACGAGGACACCAGGTTGCAGTCTCTTTACCTCTTTACTGAAGGTCTCTGGGTCCTCAGTCCGGAATACGGTTCACCAGGCTGCGCAAGTCCGGCCGGTCCGATGGCACCTCCAGAGTTCTCTTTGCAGGTGGAAATCTGTGCCTTCCTGCTAGCGCCATGTGTTGTGGTCCTCCCCTGCTGTGCTTACGGGCTAGTCCCCACAACTGTTGTGTCTGTTTCTCGTGTTCCCTCACAACTCGATTAGATGATGTTCTGCTAATCCTTCGTCCCTCCCTGATGTTACGGTTGGGACGCACCCGTATGACGGGTAGGCTCGGAGCTTTTCCGGGACCCTAGAGTCGCCCCTCTCCACAGGTTGCCCCCTATGTCTGCGTAGGTGATTTAGGTGAGACAGCCCGCCTGTGACTGACTGTCCTGCCGTTGGTTTGAAGTATGGCTTAGAGCTCTGTACTTCCTCGGCGTTCCGGCCGCCGGTTGTTTGCGCCTCAGTAGGATGTTGCCTCGATCTTACAGCACGACTCCTACTGGTATTCTCCTTCTTGCTTTGATCTCGTTTCTCACTCAGCACAATAAATCTCGCTTCTTATCCTTTCTTGGGGCACCGCCGCTATCCTGAGCAGGCACGGTCCCGTAACGTCCTTTCTCGTTGCCAGGCCTCTGTCAGGATCCCACCCCTGACAGGGACCCTACCGAATCTTCCCCCACAACACCCTCTGCCACAACGTGTTGCCTGGTTCCAACCCAGTCAGCTTTCTTCCTAACTTCCTGCCTGACCCCCAGTTTTACCAGTATGTGAGGAGTGGCCTAATGAATAGTACCCTTAGCTCCCCCTGGAGGCCAGACTGTGAAATGTATTGGTGTCTGTGATACCTTGTCAGATGAACTCCTTCAGTGCCATCAGACGTACCATAGCCCCCCATAGTGGCGGAGCAACAGTACTGCAACGACCAGGACTCTGGGGCGCTGCACTTGCTTTACCTAATGCCAAGACCTTGGTGCAAATTTTTATCAAAGAAATTGTGAAGTTACATGGGATTCCCACTGATATTGTTTCTGACCTGGGGTTTAGGTTCATTGGTCCCTATAAGATAGTGGTTGCTGTTAATCTAGTAGCATTTCGCCTTGCTTTGCCACCCACTTTTAGGATTCATAATGTGTTTCACAGTGATCTACTCAAAAAATATATTTAGTCCTCTGCACCGTCCCCACTCTCTTGTTTAGTGAAAGCTTTTTGTATGCTTAGTATTTTCATTTATCCCTACCCTTCTTTCTTTGTTTGTCTGGTTAGTGTGTTCCTATGCACTGCTGCTTCCCACCACCCTTGGTGGGGGAGGGGACAGATCAGGGTTGATATTGGAGCATAGCAAGGCATGAGAACCCAGCATCTCCACCTTCAGGTGTAATCTGGGGGGCAGGGATAGACCAGCGCACCTCTAGTTCTAGGGACCTAGTTAGCGCTCAAAATCCCAACACCTTTGTGACACCTGCATACTCCTGGCTTCAGAGGATCAATACAGTGAGGGAAAGAAGCTGTGTGGATGCGCAAGGTATATATAGCGCTTGTGGAGCGCCCCGTCAGGGCAAGGGATTACTCGGTACCAGGTCCTGCGGATCACAGGGGGATGTCACGGTCGCTGACCCGGTCCATGGCCCTGGGACGTCCGTATGAAAGGGAAATGTCTTTAAAGGGATAAAGTTTATGTTCATGACGCCACCAGTGGTATTCGGTCAGGGTGACTCACGCTGCTTTAAGAGGTCCGCTGGGGTGATGTTATGGCAGCTAGATGGTATACCTTCCCACAGGTGAAGTATATCCCCAGGGCTTCCCAGTATGTAGATGGTGAATGGCACAGTGAAGAACGAGGACACAAGGTTGCAGTCTCTTTACCTTTACTGAAGACTTCAGCATCCACAGTCCAGGGCACCAGACCACAGGGCAGGCAGAGTCCGGCAGGTTCGGAGGCAAGTCCAGAGTCCCCTTATCCAGGTGGAAATCAATAGCCTTCCCTTGCACTGTAGTGGTGTAGTCCCTTACTGCATAAGCTTCAAATAAGGTCCTCACAGGTGTAGTTTCTCTCTCTCTGTCCCCCGTGGTCGGATAGGACAAACCCGTATGACTGGTGGCTTGAGGCTGTTTATAGGGACTCTAGCATGCCTCGGCCTCTGATGGGTGCCACCATGCCTCCTGGGTGTAAGTGCGGACAGGTAACATGCAATTAGCTGTCCTGCCGGTCTCTTAAGTAAGGCATAGAGGTCCTTACTACCTCGGTGTTCCGGCTACCGGTGCTCTGCGCCTCAGAAGGAGGCAGCCTGTTCGGGGCTGGTCCCCTTCTGGTATCCTCTCCTTTGCTTTGCCTTCCTTCACGCTCGCTGCAATACAATTCTGCTTTCAAAATGTCTCTTTCTGGGAGCTGCATCTCTTAGGGCATGCACAGCTCCGTGGACCCTCTCCTCTGTCCTCTGACAGGAATTCGCTCCTGCCAGGAACAACTTCCCTGAAGGACTAGCTGACTTTCCCTACAGACTACCAATTATATATATGTGGGGAGTCACCTAGTAAATAGGATCAAAAGCTCCCCCTGGTGGCCTGGAGTATGAATGTGTTGTATGTTTGTGATACCTGGATGCAGTTATCCTACCTTGCCTCCAAACGTAGCATCACTCTCCCCGGGAGCAGTCAGCAATTCTAATTAATAATCACTTTGTCAGCAGGTACGATTTAGCAAAGTCTCAGACATGTCAAGACATATTCTGTCAGCCTAAGAATCCCATATGTGAATTATAAGACCACATTAAGGTGGTCCCTGATTTCCCTATCAAAAGCGACACTACTGCAACGACCAGGACCCTGGGGTGCCGCACTTGCAATGAAGCCGGCTCTTGTAAGACATGTTATCACACCCACAGGAGCGTGATAACATGCTAATGGGGCCAACTAGTCTGGAGGCATTAACGTCTCATCGACTAATCAAAGGCCTCATTGACATGATAAACAGACTTTAGAAATATTTTTTCTAAAGATCTGTTTATGTGTATAATGTAATATAGGGATTGCTAGGCAGGGTATTTCTCCATGTAGACACAACTGCTGGTGGTTCTGGGGGCACAGTGGACTTGAGAAGTTCCCTTTAAGGACACTGGTTCTAAATGTTTAAAGTTAACTCTAATGTATACTAGTGGTTGTTTTTGACAAGTGTCTTTGGTTACCAAACCTGAAGTTATAGTCACCTCTGCATTTGTTGACTCAGGTTCTGCCTTAGATCACATTGACAGTGATTTTGCTATCAAGTGTGGGTACACCGTTTCAACTCTCGAACATCCTATTCAATTATCCGCAATTGATAATTCTCCCCTTACCCAAAATCATGTTACTTCTAAGGTTGAGAATGTATAAATAAGGGTCTGACCCTACCCAGGTCTTTAATAACAAATTAGAGCGCTTACTTGATGTGGCGCTGTCTGAAGGAATTATTAAGAAACAAGAGAGGGACTACATTTTTGTGAAAAAAACAGTTGCACCTACTTTTTACCCTTTACTAAAAGTGCACAAGGACCTCGTTTGCACCCCGGGCAGGCCCATAGTATCGGGCATTGGGGGTCTTGGTGAGAGGGCCTGCATCTATATTGACTTTTATCTACAACCATTGGTACAGGACTTACCATCATATATAAGGGACTCTACACAATTAATTAAGAAATTGAGTAATGTCAAACTCCCTGGTGTTGCATGGCTGGTTACAGTTGATGTTTCCTCACTGTATACCAGCATTGCGCATGATGATGGCATTGCGGCTGTGGAATGTTTTCTGCGACGCAACTATTTGGGGGATTCTCTACATAGTACGTTTCTCTTGAGCCTGCTTAGATTTGTGTTGACGTATAATTATTTTGTTTTTGATTCTTCTTTTTACCGCCAGTTGTCCAGTACGGCGATGGGTGCCTGCTGTGCTCCCTCTTTTGCCAACCTTTTCATGGGTTGGTGGGAGGGGAACTGCGTGTACCCATCGCCGGACTTGGTTTCGATTTATAGATGATATTTTTTTCATTTGGACGGGCTCAAGGGAAAGATGCGAGGGGTTTTTACAGTTGTTGAATTCAAATTCATTGAATATTCACTTAACTTACCAAATGTCCTTGTCCACAGTGGAATTCTTGGATCTCAGGCTCTCTCGCCAGGATGACACCATTTATGCAGATCTCTTTCGCAAGAGCACGGCCTCTAATGGTCTCCTTGATTTCAGGAGTTTCCATCCATATAATTTAAAGAGGAACCTACCTATTGGACAGTTTCATAGGATTCAACGGAATTGTACTCGCCCCCGTGTGACTTTTTGTCCCAAGCGAAATCTCTGATGGGACGTCTACGTGCTAGGGGATATCCGAGATCACTCATCTCTGAGGCTTTTAAACATACGAACTCTATTCCTAGGGATACTTTACTTAAACCTACCTCCAGGTGCCCGGATGACAGTCTCAGATTTATCACTACGTACCACAACCATTGGAGTCAAGTGTCTAATTTGTTCAGACAACACTGGGACATTTTGAAGACTGATCTGAGGGTGTCTGACTTGTTACGACCAACTCCGTTATTGACTGTTAGACGGGCACCGAACCCACGGGATTGCTTGTCTAGAAGCCATTTTATAAGAACAACTACAAGAATTGGCAGGGGCTTGCATTTACAAGGCATGTACCCTTGTGGTGACTGTAATGTATGCCCGTTTGTGGAAAGGTGTTCTTTTTTTTTTTCTAACCCAATGGATGCTGTCGTTCACACATTAAAAGACTACATCAATTGTAAGACTACCAACGTAGTTTACGCTCTAGTGTGCTCCTGCCCGAAAGTCTATGAAGGGCAGACCTCGCAGGAATTGTGTAGGCGTGCACAACAGCACATTTCAAATATTAATTTGGCTAGACAGGATCTCTCTAAAGGCAAAAATGTTTCTACTGTGGCCATGCATTTTTTTACAAATTCACTCTAGTAGTACCTGTGATTTGCAGGTGGTGGGGTTACAGAAGGTTACAAATAACCTTCGAAAAATGGACCGACAGGGTGAACTACTTAGGTTGGAGGCCCGTTGCATTTTCCAGCTTGGGTCGGTTGCACCAGGGGGCCTGAATGAAGATTTGCTTTATACTGGCTTCCTTTTACCTTGATTTCAGCTCCTGTTAGGGTACACTATTTATACTATTTATCTATACCGTTATAAATTTGTGCTGTTTTTCTTTTTCTTGTTTTTTCATGTGTTTTTGTATTTTGGGGTTTATTTGTCTATTCCCACACTTTTATTGTAATAGATTACTAATTGGGGGCTATTAGCCTGTTATTTGCTGTTCAAATGTTTCCTCTTATATGTATACATCTTTAAATTTTTAGGGATACCTTTGCGCGTGCGCAGCTTTAGTTATTGACTGGTGACACGCAGAATTGCGATTGACTTGGAACGCATGCTTTCGGTCTCCTGAGGATGATGTCATTTTACTGGCAGGACGCTGCAGACAGGCTTGCGCAAGCGCTTTGAGGCTTTTCCGGTGTGTGGTACGCACACGTCCGGTACATCTGGAGCGCATGCCGACACCATGTGAGCGCAGCGTCCAAGTAAGGATTGTCTGTTGACCTCTCTGTATTGCGCCAGCGCCTTGACTTGCTGTGGCTGTTCCGATGTCCTATGATTGCTGGGCACATGTGCTAGCAATCATTAGCACATCACTAAGTGCACTTACTACACTATATATACCCGACATTACAGACTGTGAGTCACTTCCCCTGACGAAGCTACTGGGTGTAGCGATGCGCGTTGGGAGTGGGGCTATTGGATTCCAGTGAGTGGCAAGTATCATTATTGTTTGTTCATTTACTATTGCTCTTATTTGTTTGCCTATTCAGCACATACCATGGGCTTGATGTGGGCTATCCTGCACAGTGAATCTTGTCAGTTATATTATACTTTATGGGTTTAGTATTTTGTATACATTTTTTGGAATCATTATTATATATATGTGTGGATTCTCTACATTTTGAGCCCTGGGTTTGTTGCTGTTGTGTGGACATTTATTTTTTAATTTATCACACTCACTGGATTTCCTTTTAGGGGACATTTATTCCCTGTTTGTCTGGTTCATGCACACCCTTATATATAAGAGGTGTCTTCTTTTGGGTATGTTTTTACATGCTTTTTAAATGTTTTTACGTCTTATAGCACTTTTCTGCCTCAATAAAGCCTTGTTCACACTTATATTGGTTGTGTGTGCACTTCATTTGCACTTCTTTTTTCTTTTTCTTGCAATGTATGTTTTGGCACATTAGTTGCAGCCACCATAGATATGGTTTCATTATTTGTAGTGGTGCCTACTCATATTCTTCTTTGCATATACGCACAGAATCTATTTAATTTATGGTGTTTCCTTCTTTACAAGCTAAAGTTGTGTTGGGTATGCCCTGGTTAGTGAAACATAATCTTACCATCAATTGAGAGACTCACAAGGTTATTATTGCAATTAAACATGTTTGGTTATAGACATGTTTATTTCCTTTGTGTGTATTGGAACAGCACAAAAAAAAACAGAGACATAAAGACAAATTGGACATAATTTCACATAAAATGGTCCGGACAAAATTGTAAGCACCTTAAAAAAAAATGTGGGTAAACAACTTTTTTCAACCATATTTTGCTCGTTCAAACTCACCTGTGGCAAGTAATAGGTGTGGACAATGTGAAAATCACACCTGAAACCAGATAAAAAGTGAGAAGTTGGTCAGTCTTTGCATTGTGTGTCTGTGTGGCATGGAGAACAGAAAGAGGAGAAGAGAACTGTCTGAGGACTTGAGATCCAAAATTGTTGAAAAATAGCAACAATCTCAAGGTTACAAGTCCATCTCCAGAGATCTTGATGTTCCTTTGTCCACAGTGAACAACATAATCAAGAAGTTTACAACCCATGTAATTGTAGCTAATCTCCCTGGATATGGACAGCAGAGAAAAATTGATGAAAAGTTGCAAAGCAAGATAGTCCTGGTGGTAGATAAGCAGCCCCAATCAAGTTCCAAAGAAATTAAAGCTGTCCTGCAGGCTCAGGGTGCATCAGTGTCAGCGTGAACTATCCATCGACATATGAATGAAATGAAATGCTATGGCAGGAGACCCAGGTGGACCCCACTGCAGACACAAAGACATAAAAAGCTAGCCTGCAGTTTGCCAAAATGTACGTGAGCAAGCCAAAATCCTTCTGGGAAAGCAACTTGTGGACAGTTAGCCCAAGATAGAGCTTTTTGGTAAAGCACATCATTCTACTGTTTACCAAAAACAGAATGAGGCCTGCAAAGAAAAGAACACTGTACCTAAGTCAAATATGGTGGCGGTTCAAAGATATTTCGGGGTTGTTGTGCTGCTTCTGGCACTGGGTGCCTTGACTTTGTGCAAGGCACCATGAAATCTGAAGATCACCAAAGGATTTGGGGTCTCAGTATAGTGCCCAGTGTCAGAAATCTGGCTTTGCGTCCTAGGTCATAGGTTTTCCAGCAACACAATGACACCAAACATACTTCAAGAAGCACCCAGAAATGGATGGAAACAAAGCGCTGGAGAGTTCTAAAGTAGCAAGCAGAGTCGGACTGTCCTGGAGGGGTATGGGGGAAATCCCCAGTGGGCCCTTGCAGTGGACCAGATAGATGGCGATGGGAAGTAGACGGGGGGAGGGAGTCTGCATTTTTTAAGAGCATGAGCCCTTTAAAAGCGCAGGCAGAGTATGTGCAGGGGCGCATGCACACAGCATTCATTAAGTGAACCGCCGTGTCGCACGTCCCGATGTACACTAACAAGTGTGCTCCTGTTGTCGCTGGCGTATGACGAGTGTGTTATGCGCAGCATGTTACAGGCACACACATTCAGTGACCATTTTAATCTGAGCGTGCCAGATCTGCAGAGGAGGACACCGCCCGGGGATGGATATATGAAGGGCCAGGATGCATATACTGTATATGGGGAGCCAGGATGCATATATATGGGGGCCAGGATGGATATATGGGGGGCAGGACAAGGGACCAGGATGGATATATGGATATATGGCGGGGCCAGAATGGATATATTGGGGGTCAGAATGGATATATGGGAGGGCCAGGATGGATATATGAGGGGGCCAGGATGAATTTATATAGAGGGGCCAGGACAAGGGACCAGGATGAATATATGGGGGGGGGCAGGATGGCTATATAGAGGGACCAGGATGGATACATGGGGGAGCCAGGATGGATATATGGTTGGGCCAGGATGGATAAATGAAGGGTTCAGGATGGATATATAGAGGGGCCAGGATGGATATATGGGGACAGATATATGGGAAGGGCCAGGATGGATATATGGTTGAGCAAGGATGGATATATGGAGGGGCCAGGATGAATATATAGGGGGACCAGGATGGGTATATGGAAGGGCCAGGACAAAGGACGTGGATGGATATATCGGGGGCCAGAATGGATATATGTGGGGGCCAGGATGAATATATGGGGGGCCAGGATGGATATATATACATGAGTCACCCCGCCAGGGCCGTGGGGTACTCGATACCGGGTCCTGAGTTCACAGGGGGATGTCACGGTGGCGGTCACCTGGTCCGTGGCCCAGGGCGCCCATGTAAAAGGGGAAGGTTTTTAAAGGAAATAAAGTCTATGTTCGTGACGCCACCTGTGGTATTCGGTCAGTGGGGACCGATGCTGCTTTAAGGGGTCCTCTGGGGTGATGTTATGGCAGCTAGATGGTATAACTTCCCACAGGTGAAGTATATCCCCAGGGCTCCCGGTGTGTAGATGGAAGATGGTGAATGGCACAGTAAAGAATGAGGACACAGGTTTGCAGTCTCTTTACCTTGTTTACTGAAGACTTCAGGCAGCCACAGTCTAGGGCACCAGATCACAGGGCAGGCAGGGTCCGGCCAGCTTGGAGGCAAGTTAGGAGTCCCCTTATCCAGATGGAAATCAAAGCCTTCCTCTAGTGCCATAGTGTTGTAGTCCCTTACTCCCTAAGGCTTCAGATAAGGTCCTCACAGATGTTCTCTCTCTCTCTGTCCCCCATATAGGATAGGACATAACCTGTATGACTGGTGACGTGAGTCTGCTTATAGGGACTCTAGCATGCCCCGGGCTATAAAGGTGTCACCGTGTCTCCTGGGTAATAAGGTGGACAAATAACGTGAAGTTCAGCTGTCCTGCTGGTCTCTGATGTAAGTCATAGAGCTCCTTACAACCTCGGTGTTCCGGCTACCGGTTTCTGCACCTCAGAAGGAGGCAGCCTGCTCGTGGCTGGTCTCCCCCTGGTATCCTCTCCTGTGCTTTGCTCTCCTTCATGCTCACTTCAAGATATTTGGCTTTCTGTATGTCTTTTTCCGGGAACTGCTGCACTGTGGCCATACAGCTCCGTAAACCCTCTTCTGCCTCAGACTGCTCCAGTCTGTTTCCTGGCAAGAACTGTTCTGACCTTTCCCTCCAAAACTACCTTATATATGGGGAGTCACCTAGTAAATAGGATCAAAAGCTCCCCCTGGTGGCCTGGAGTGTGAATGTGTTGCATGCTTGTGTTTACCCTGTGACAGTTATACCTGCTTGCCTCCAAACATAACATCACTCTCCTCGTGAGGAAAGCAATGCTACTGTGACAACCAGTGTGAAGGAACAAATTATGAAAGGTTCTCCATTTTGTGCTAGATTCTCCATTTTGTGTTTTTGACTCCATTTTCTTGTTGCTTAAAGATAAATTCTGTTATTTAATTAGGTAAAAGGTTACAGCTGCCATGAAGTAACTTTATCTTGTTGTTCACAAGCCTGGTATGCAACTAGCTATGGTTCATAATTGGTATAAAGACCTTGAGTCTTCTGACTCGAGCCAGATAATAGATTTGGGGGTGTATCACTATACAAGACTGAGGCATCTGTTAGAAAAACACATACTATGCCAAAAAGACATGACCATATCTGTAGTTTCCATTTTTCCTGTATCCTCATGGGTTAAGTTTTTCCTGCATTCTTATAGGTTAAGAACTGTGAGTGTGTTTTTATACTATTGGTTGAAGTAGAATTTGCTAACATGATAAAAGTACAACATAATGAACGGGGGCTAGGAATCTCCTTTGATTCTCCCAAACAGAGCTACGTCTCCGTCTGGTCATTTTCAGTTGCCGGCAACGCCCTGTAGATTAATTTGGAAATCACTGAGTTAATCGTGAAGGATCAATTTAGATCCTCCCTCAACAGTTGGCGCACGAAAACGTGGGGCCCCAAACAGGAACGCCTCTGCCCCCGGAGGACAACAAGACAAAGGATCCTCGGACCGGACACAGGCACTGGAAAATTGGGACTGATCATCCCCCACAACAACCACGGTAAGTTGGCAGTTATACTGTCCAGACTGACCATTTGGTGTGGTTTTCCTGTGTTTGTTGCTGCAAAGAGGATCTGAGGTTTGTCCCCGAAGGTGGGATGATTTTTGGGTGGAATCATATAGAGGTGTAGTTCCGTTGGGAGCCCAGTGCTCGAACCGTACCTCATAAGGGACGGACACCCCGGATTGACCAGTGATGTAATTCTCTTTACAGTCAAAATATCCTGAATTCCTGATCACTGTTAGAATCAGGCGCGGTGAGGTGATCGAAGATTGGGTAGGATACGTAACTCAGGTATATATTGATTTAAATATATCCAGAGGTGTCCGGAGGGAAGTCTAAGACGCCCTCCTCCTTTCACTGAGTACCGCGTTTTTGGGTTGTCCCAGCGGGGGACAGAGAGACCCAGTGGAATAAAACCGTAAGGCTGTCGGTATTATGCACGACTAAGTAAGGGTATTTAGCTCTAAAGGAGATCAGTTTCCGTGGAAGAAGAAGATTTTGAATTGTGTGATGAATTTGATATTGTTAGCCCAAAGACGGGGAAAGAAATCTGTCAGGAATGCAGGGAAAATATTCTCAATCTGGCATGTGAATTGTGCGATGAAGATTTTGTAGAAATTAATTAAGTCTGAGAACTGCTGTTTGCCGTTTCTGTGTTTATCTCTAAGATACTAGATGGGAGGGGTCAGACAGCTGCGCTATTGCTTTCTTCTTTCTGTGAATGCTGTGATTTTCTTATCTATGCTGTGTTTCTGGTGTGGAGGGGGCACGCACGTGGCTGCGCTCTTAAGTTTCTCTGTATTTTCTTGGTGTAGTACACGCTGGTAGATCTGTGTTTTGTTTAAAGCGACAATATTGTTTTGAAGTACAAAGAAATATTGTAAATTGAAAGTGAAATCTAGTGCCTAGTTTTAGAAGGAAATTTGTAAGTGATTGTTTGGTTATCAGTGTGATTGAAAGATTGGTAAAAGATTCACCTGCTTCAAGTTGAGTGGTTGATATATAGCAAATTGAGGATCAACAGAGGACGTGAATTCTGATTGTTTTGTCACATTGGAAAGGGAAAGTTGTCTATTACTATGACAAAAAACTGGATGTTTTGTGGTGCAGGAAGGAATTGAGAAAGTGATTGAGGGTAATGTGTTAGAAAGACAAACAATTAAAAATGATGATCTGGAACAGGGGGTCTCCCTGCTAGATGATATGGTCCCTCCCCAGGAAATCAAGCCTCTTCTCCCGACTGTAAGCTCTGTGCCCCTTAACCCCAAAGCACCAATATATACTGGGTTGCCAAAACTTAGTGTGCCTCCACCCTATGATCCTGCCGGGTGGATTTGTGATGTATGCAGAGTTACTAATTCTCAGTGGAGACAGGTCTGTTACAATTGTGAAGCAAGAAGACCCGGAGTTGTAGCCCCCACCTTTCCCTTGCTAAACGCTGACGGCACCTATTATCGGCCACCGCCAGCACCAGCTCCTGTTATGCCTAGTATTGCTAGTGGTTATGAGTATCCGCCCCCACATACCTTAGTCACTCGGTCAGAGACAGGATATACAGAGGAGATAGAAGATTTCCAGGAAATGTATTCTAATGTTATTCCTGGACCCCACTGTCATGATGTGCTCTTTAGGATAGGGACAGGGGATCTCACAAAACAACATGTTGGGGCCATAGTAAATGCCACAAATAATCAACTCCACCATGCTGGAGGACTGGCTGCAGTGATTTCACAGAGAGGTGGACCCATGATGCAGGAAGAATCTAATTCATATATACAAACTTATGGCCAGGTAGAAACAGGACAGGTCGCAGCAACCAGAGCAGGACAGCTTCCGTGTCAATATGTAATACATGCAGTAGGGCCACGGTATAATCCTACCAACATTCCCAGGTCCCAACAGTTGCTTACTGAGGCTGTCCAGAACGCAATCCTATATGCCTTTCCTACGGTTATGATGGCCCTGATAGGCCCAGATTCTCCCCCAATAATGCCTGTAGAACCAGTAAAAGTGTTTCTCAAACCTGGTGCCCCTTTTCCCAAAGTCCATCAGTACCCTTTGAAACATGATCAGGAGCAGTGCCTCAAGGGGCAAATACAAACGTTACTCGATAATGGTGCCCTGATATCCCGTGTTTCCCCATGTAACACGCCCTTGTTTCCCGTTAAGAAAAGACCCCACCCGGCCAAACCTATGTGTACCGGCTGGTACAAAATCTATGGGCAGTTAATGCAGCTACTGTTCTAGAAACTCTGGAGGTGTCTAAGCCACATACTCTTTTGTCCCAGATATCTCAGGATGCTGCTTGTTGTGAATTGGACTTTTTGGCTCCCTCTTGTGGTCACTAGCGACATGACACTTTGAGCTTCTTTCTCTGCTTGGTACCCACCTGGCTCGTTAGTCCAGGGGTGTTGCTATTTAAGCTTCCTGGATTTTCAGTCTGGTGCCTGGCATCGTTGTAATCAGTTCCTTTCTGTTTGCTCCTGTCTGCTGGTCCTGGTTCTTGCAAAATAAGCTAAGTCCTGCTTCCTTATTTTTTGGTTATTTGCATTTGCTCTTATTTCTGTCCAGCTTGTACCAAATGTGATTCCTGATATAGCTGGAAGCTCTAGGGGGCTGATATTCTCCCCCCGTGCCGTTAGACGGTTCGGGGGTTCTTGAATATTCAGCATGGAAATTTTGATAGGGTTTTTGCTGACCGTATAAGTCATCTTCCTATATTTTGCTATTAGTCAGTGGGCCTCTCTTTGCTAAAAAACCTAGTTCATCCTTGCGTTTGTCTTTTCTTCTTACCTCACCGTTATTATTTGTTGGGGGCTTGTATCCAACTTTTGGGGTCTTTTTTCTGGAGGCAAGAAAGGTCTATCTTTTCCCTTCTAGGGTTAGTTAGTTCTCCGGCTGGCGCGAGACGTCTAGAACCAACGTAGGTACGTTCCCCGGCTGCTGCTATTTGTGGTGCTAGGTTCAGGTATATGGTCAGCTGTTGTGAATTTGCTTTTTGCTCCCTCTAGTGGTTACTAGTTTTTTTGACTCTGGTTTTTCTGTCATTCCTTTTATCCGCACCTGGGTCGTTAGTTAGGGGTGTTGCTATATAAGCTCCCTGGACCTTCAGTTCAATGCCTGGCAACGTAGTTATCAGAGCTAGTCTGCTGTGCTCTTGTCTACTGATCCTGGTTCCAGTTATATCAGCTAAGTCTGCCTTTTGCTTTTTGCTATTTGTTTTGGTTTTGTATTTTTGTCCAGCTTGTTCCAAATCTATATCCTGACCTTTTCTGGAAGCTCTAGGGGGCTGGTGTTCTCCCCCCGGACCGTTAGACGGTTCGGGGGTTCTTGAATTTCCAGTGTGGATTTTGATAGGGTTTTTGTTGACCATATAAGTTACCTTTCTTTATTCTGCTATCAGTAAGCGGGCCTCTCTGTGCTAAACCTGGTTCATTTCTGTGTTTGTCATTTCCTCTTACCTCACCGTCATTATTTGTGGGGGGCTTCTATCCAGCTTTGGGGTCCCCTTCTCTGGAGGCAAGAAAGGTCTTTGTTTTCCTCTACTAGGGGTAGCTAGATTCTCCGGCTGGCGCGTGTCATCTAGAATCAACGTAGGAATGATCCCCGGCTACTTCTAGTGTTGGCGTTAGGAGTAGATATATGGTCAACCCAGTTACCACTGCCCTATGAGCTGGATTTTTGTATTCTGCAGACTTCCACGTTCCTCTGAGACCCTCGCCATTTGGGTCATAACAGTTTGCCAGGCCCGTATTAAATGTTTAATGCATTGCAGAAGAGGGATTATAAGAAAGAAGATTCTGAGGTTTTTTTTTTTTTTTCTTCTTCCCCTTTACCTCAGAGTGGCTATGCTTGCTGCAGACATGAATGTCCAGACCTTGATTACAAGTGTGGACCAGCTGGCTACTCGTGTGCAGGGCATACAAGACTATGTTATCAGAAATATTAGGTCAGAACCTAAAATACCGATTCCTGAACTGTTTTCCGGAGACAGGTTTAAGTTTAGGAATTTCGTGAATAATTGTAAATTGTTTTTGTCCCTGAGACCCTGTTCATCTGGAGATTCTGCTCAGCAAGTAAAAATTGTTATTTCGTTCTTACGGGGCGACCCTCAGGATTGGGCTTTTTCGCTGGCGCCAGGAGATCCGGCATTGGCTGATCTTGATGCGTTTTTTCTGGCGCTCGGTTTACTTTATGAGGAACCCAATCTTGAGATTCAGGCAGAAAAGGCCTTGCTGGCTATGTCTCAGGGGCAGGACGAGGCTGAAGTGTATTGCCAAAAATTTCGGAAATGGTCCGTGCTGACACATTGGAACGAGTGTGCACTGGCCGCTAATTTTAGAAATGGCCTTTCTGAAGCCATTAAGAATGTTATGGTGGGTTTTCCCATTCCCACAGGTCTGAATGATACTATGGCACTGGCTATTCAAATTGACCGGCGGTTGCGGGAGCGCAAAACCGCAAATTCCCTCATGGTGTTGTCTGAACAGACACCTAATTCGGTGCAATGTGATAGAAAAACCGCAAATTCCCTCATGGTGTTGTCTGAACAGACACCTGATTTAATGCAATGTGATAGAATCCTGACTAGAAATGAGCGGAAAATTCATAGACGCCAGAATGGCTTGTGCTACTACTGTGGTGATTCTACACATGTTATCTCAGCATGCTCTAAACGTATAGCTAAGGTTGTTAGTCCTGTCACTGTTGGTAATTTGCAACCTAAATTTATTCTGTCTGTAACTTTGATTTGCTCACTGTCATCTTATCCTGTCATGGCGTTTGTAGATTCAGGTGCTGCCCTGAGTCTCATGGATCTCTCATTTGCTAAGCGCTGTGGTTTTACTCTTGAACCATTAGAAAATCCTATTCCTCTTAGGGGTATTGATGCTACACCATTGGCAGCAAATAAACCGCAGTATTGGACACAGGTTACCATGTGCATGACTCCTGAACACCGCGAGGTGATACGTTTCCTGGTTTTACATAAAATGCATGATTTGGTTGTTTTAGGGCTGCCATGGTTACAGACCCATAATCCAGTCCTGGACTGGAAGGCTATGTCAGTCTCAAGTTGGGGCTGTCGTGGTATTCATGGGGATTCCCTGCCTGTGTCTATTGCTTCTTCTACGCCTTCGGAAGTTCCGGAGTATTTGTCTGATTATCAGGATGTCTTCAGTGAGTCTGAGTCCAGTGCACTGCCTCCTCATAGGGACTGTGACTGTGCTATAGATTTGATCCCGGGCAGTAAATTTCCTAAGGGAAGACTGTTTAATCTGTCGGTACCTGAACATACCGCTATGCGTTCATATATCAAGGAGTCTCTGGAGAAAGGACATATTCGTCCGTCTTCTTCCCCTCTTGGTGCGGGATTCTTTTTTGTGGCAAAAAAGGACGGATCTTTGAGACCTTGTATTGATTATCGGCTTTTGAATAAGATCACTGTCAAATTTCAGTATCCTTTACCGCTGTTGTCTGACTTGTTTGCCCGGATTAAGGGTGCCAAGTGGTTCACCAAGATAGACCTTCGTGGTGCGTACAACCTTGTGCGCATTAAGCAAGGTGATGAGTGGAAAACCGCATTCAATACGCCCGAAGGTCATTTTGAGTACTTAGTGATGCCTTTTGGGCTCTCCAATGCGCCTTCAGTTTTTCAGTCCTTTATGCATGACATTTTCCAGAAGTATCTGGATAAATTTTTGATTGTTTATCTGGATGATATTTTGTTTTTTTCTGATAATTGGGATTCGCATGTGGAGCAGGTCAGGTTGGTCTTTAAAATTTTGCGTGAAAATTCTTTGTTTGTCAAGGGCTCAAAGTGTCTCTTTGGTGTACAGAAGGTTCCCTTTTTGGGGTTCATTTTTTCCCCTTCTGCTGTGGAGATGGACCCAGTCAAGGTCCGAGCTATTCTTGATTGGACTCAGCCCTCGTCAGTTAAGAGTCTTCAGAAGTTCTTGGGCTTCGCTAACTTCTACCGTCGTTTTATCGCTAATTTTTCTAGCATTGTGAAACCTTTGACGGATATGACCAAGAAGGGCTCCGATGTAGCTAACTGGGCTCCTGCTGCCGTGGAGGCTTTCCAGGAGTTGAAACGCCGGTTTACTTCGGCGCCTGTTTTGTGCCAGCCTGACGTCTCACTTCCCTTTCAGGTGGAGGTGGATGCTTCGGAGATTGGGGCAGGGGCCGTTTTGTCGCAGAGAGGCCCTGGTTGCTCTGTTATGAAACCTTGTGCCTTTTTCTCTAGGAAGTTTTCGCCTGCCGAGCGAAATTATGATGTGGGTGCCTTTCATGCCGCTCATCCTGATCGCCCTGGTGGTCGTGGTGAGGGTTCAGTGACCCCTCACTAAGGGGGGGGGTACTGTTGTGAATTTGCTTTTTGCTCCCTCTAGTGGTTACTAGTTTTTTTGACTCTGGTTTTTCTGTCATTCCTTTTATCCGCACCTGGGTCGTTAGTTAGGGGTGTTGCTATATAAGCTCCCTGGACCTTCAGTTCAATGCCTGGCAACGTAGTTATCAGAGCTAGTCTGCTGTGCTCTTGTCTACTGATCCTGGTTCCAGTTATATCAGCTAAGTCTGCCTTTTGCTTTTTGCTATTTGTTTTGGTTTTGTATTTTTGTCCAGCTTGTTCCAAATCTATATCCTGACCTTTTCTGGAAGCTCTAGGGGGCTGGTGTTCTCCCCCCGGACCGTTAGACGGTTCGGGGGTTCTTGAATTTCCAGTGTGGATTTTGATAGGGTTTTTGTTGACCATATAAGTTACCTTTCTTTATTCTGCTATCAGTAAGCGGGCCTCTCTGTGCTAAACCTGGTTCATTTCTGTGTTTGTCATTTCCTCTTACCTCACCGTCATTATTTGTGGGGGGCTTCTATCCAGCTTTGGGGTCCCCTTCTCTGGAGGCAAGAAAGGTCTTTGTTTTCCTCTACTAGGGGTAGCTAGATTCTCCGGCTGGCGCGTGTCATCTAGAATCAACGTAGGAATGATCCCCGGCTACTTCTAGTGTTGGCGTTAGGAGTAGATATATGGTCAACCCAGTTACCACTGCCCTATGAGCTGGATTTTTGTATTCTGCAGACTTCCACGTTCCTCTGAGACCCTCGCCATTGGGGTCATAACAGTCAGCCTAGTTACCACTGCCCTATGAGCTGGTTTTTTGTGTTTGCAGACTTGGTTATAAATTCTGAGACCCTCTGCCATTGGGGTCATAACAGTATGCCAGGCCAAAGGTGAATGTTTAATGCATTGCAGAAGTGGGATAATAAGAAAAGAAATTCTGAGTTTTTTTTTTTTTTTTTTTCTTTCTTCCTCCCCTTTACCTCAGAGTGGCTTGAGCTTGCTGCAGACATAAATGTCCAGACCTTGATTACTAGTGTGGATCAGCTTGCTGCTCGTGTGCAGGGTATTCAAGATTTTGTTACCAGTAGTCCTATGTCAGAACCTAAAATACCTATTCCTGAACTGTTTTCTGGAGACCGATTTAAGTTTAGGAATTTCAGGAATAATTGTAAATTGTTTCTATCTCTGAGACCCCGTTCATCTGGAGACTCAGCTCAGCAAGTTAGAATTGTTATCTCTTTCTTGCGGGGCGACCCTCAGGATTGGGCTTTCTCGTTAGCGCCAGGAGATCCGGCATTGGCAAATATTGATGCGTTTTTTCTGGCGCTCGGGTTGCTTTAAGAGGAACCCAATCTTGAAATTCAGGCAGAAAAAGCCTTGCTGGCTATCTCTCAGGGCCAGGATGAAGCTGAAGTGTATTGCCAAAAATTTCGGAAATGGTCCGTGCTTACTCAGTGGAATGAGTGTGCTCTGGCCGCAAATTTCAGAAATGGCCTTTCTGAAGCCATTAAGAATGTGATGGTGGGTTTCTCCATTCCTACAAGTCTAAATGATTCCATGGCGCTGGCTATTCAGATTGACCGGCGTTTGCGGGAGCGCAAAGCCGCTAATCCTCTGGTGGTGTTGTCTGAACAAACACCTGATTTAATGCAGTGTGGTAGAATTCAGACTAGAAATGAACGGAAAAATCATAGACGTCTGAATGGGTTGTGTTTTTACTGTGGTGATTCTACACATGTTATATCAGCATGCTCTAAACGCCTAACAAGGGTTGTTAGTCCTGTCGCCATTGGTAATCTGCAACCTAAATTTATTTTGTCCGTGACTTTAATTTGCTCATTGTCTTCCTACCCTGCTATGGCGTTTGTGGATTCAGGTGCTGCCCTGGGTCTTATGGATCTGTCATTTGCCAAGCGCTGTGGTTTTGTACTTGAGCCGTTGGTAAATCCTATCCCTCTTAGAGGTATTGATGCTACGCCATTGGCGGAAAATAAGCCGCAGTTTTGGACACAGGTAACCATGTGCATGACTCCTGAACATCGGGAGGTGATTCGTTTTCTTGTTCTGCATAAAATGCATGATTTGGTCGTTTTGGGTCTGCCATGGTTACAGACCCATAATCCAGTTTTGGATTGGAAGGCAATGTCAGTGTCAAGTTGGGGCTGTCAGGGAATTCATGGTGATTCCCCGCCGGTGTCTATTGCTTCCTCTACTCCTTCGGAAGTTCCTGAGTATTTGTCTGATTATCAGGATGTTTACAGCGAGTCCAGGTCCAGTGCTCTTCCTCCTCATAGGGATTGTGACTGCGCTATAGATTTGATTCCAGGTAGTAAATTTCCTAAGGGAAGATTATTTAATCTGTCTGTACCTGAGCATACCGCAATGCGTTCATATATCAAGGAGTCTCTGGAGAAGGGGCATATCCGTCCATCCTCTTCCCCTCTTGGTGCGGGATTCTTTTTTGTGGCCAAAAAGGACGAATCTTTGAGACCTTGTATAGACTATCGGCTTCTGAATAAAATCACTGTTAAATTTCAGTATCCTTTGTCTCTGTTGTCAGACTTGTTTGCCCGGATTAAGGGTGCCAAGTGGTTCACCAAGATAGATCTTCGTGGTGCGTACAACCTTGTGCGTATTAAGCAAGGAGATGAATGGAAAACTGCATTTAATACGCCCGAAGGTCATTTTGAGTACTTGGTGATGCCTTTTGGGCTTTCTAATGCTCCTTCAGTTTTTCAGTCCTTTATGCATGATATCTTCCGGAAGTATCTGGATAAATTTATGATTGTTTATCTGGATGATATTCTGTTTTTTTCTGATGATTGGGACTCCCATGTTAAGCAGGTCAGGACGGTGTTTCAGGTTTTGCGTGAGAATGCTTTGTTCGTTAAGGGCTCAAAGTGTCTCTTTGGAGTACAGAAGGTTCCCTTTTTGGGTTTTATTTTTTCCCCTTCTGCGGTGGAGATGGACCCAGTCAAGGTCCGAGCTATTCATGATTGGACTCAACCCACGTCAGTTAAGAGTCTTCAGAAGTTCTTGGGTTTTGCTAACTTCTACCGTCGTTTTATCGCTAACTTTTCTAGCGTTGTTAAACCTTTGACGGATATGACCAAGAAAGGTTCTGATGTTGCTAACTGGGCTCCTGCAGCCGTGGAAGCTTTCCAAGAGCTGAAGCGCCGGTTTACTTCGGCGCCTGTTTTGTGCCAGCCTGATGTCTCACTTCCCTTTCAGGTTGAAGTGGATGCTTCTGAGATCGGGGCAGGGGCCGTTTTGTCGCAGAGAGGCCCTGGTTGCTCTGTAATGAGACCATGTGCTTTTTTTTCTAGGAAGTTTTCCCCTGCTGAGCGGAACTATGATGTTGGCAATCGGTAGTTGTTGGCCATGAAGTGGGCATTTGAGGAGTGGCGTCATTGGCTCGAGGGTGCTAAGCATCGTGTGGTGGTCTTGACTGATCACAAGAATCTGATGTATCTCGAGTCTGCTAAGCGCCTGAATCCTAGACAGGCCCGTTGGTCATTGTTTTTCTCCCGTTTTGACTTTGTGGTCTCGTACCTACCAGGTTCAAAGAATGTGAAGGCTGATGCTCTTTCAAGGAGCTTTGTGCCTGACTCTCCTGGAGTTTCAGAGCCAGCTGGTATTCTTAAAGAGGGAGTAATCTTGTCAGCCATTTCTCCGGATTTGCGACGTGTGTTGCAGAGATTTCAGGCTGGTAGACCTGACTCTTGTCCACCTGACAGACTGTTTGTTCCTGATAAATGGACCAGCAGAGTAATTTCCGAGGTTCATTCCTCGGTGTTGGCAGGGCATCCGGGAATTTTTGGCACCAGAGATTTGGTGGCTAGGTCCTTTTGGTGGCCTTCCTTGTCACGGGATGTGCGGTCATTTGTGCAGTCCTGTGGGACTTGTGCTCGAGCTAAGCCTTGCTGTTCTCGTGCCAGCGGGTTGCTCTTGCCTTTACCTGTCCCGAAGAGGCCTTGGACACACATTTCCATGGATTTCATTTCAGATCTTCCGGTGTCTCAGGGCATGTCTGTCATCTGGGTGGTATGTGATCGCTTTTCCAAGATGGTCCATTTGGTGTCCTTGCCTAAGCTGCCTTCCTCTTCCGATCTGGTTCCTTTATTCTTTCAGAATGTGGTTCGCTTGCACGGCATTCCTGAGAATATCGTGTCTGACAGAGGATCCCAGTTTGTTTCCAGGTTCTGGCGATCCTTTTGTGCTAAGATGGGCATTGATTTGTCATTTTCGTCTGCCTTTCATCCTCAGACTAATGGCCAAACGGAGCGAACAAATCAGACTCTAGAGGCTTATTTGAGGTGTTTTGTTTCTGCAGATCAGGATGATTGGGTGACCTTCTTGCCATTGGCTGAGTTTGCCCTTAATAATCGGGCTAGTTCCGCTACTTTGGTTTCGCCATTTTTCTGCAACTCTGGTTTTCATCCTCGTTTTTCCTCGGGACATGTTGAGCCCTCTGACTGTCCTGGGGTAGATTCTGTAGTGGATAGGTTGCAGCGGATCTGGAATCATGTGGTGGACAACCTAAAGTTGTCACAGGAGAAGGCTCAGCGTTTTGCCAACCGCCGCCGCGGTGTGGGTCCCCGACTTCGTGTTGGGGATTTGGTGTGGCTGTCTTCTCGGTTTGTTCCTATGAAGGTCTCCTCTCCTAAATTTAAGCCTCGCTTCTTCGGTCCTTATAAGATTTTGGAAATCCTTAATCCAGTGTCCTTTCGCTTGGATCTTCCGGTGTCATTTGCCATTCACAACGTGTTCCATAGGTCTTTGTTGCGGCGCTACGTTGTGCCTGTGGTTCCTTCTGTTGAGCCTCCTGCTCCGGTGTTGGTTGAGGGCGAGTTGGAGTACGTGGTGGAGAAGATCTTGGATTCTCGTCTCTCCAGACGGAGGCTTCAGTATCTGGTCAAGTGGAAGGGCTATGGTCAGGAGGATAATTCCTGGGTGGTCGCCTCTGATGTTCATGCGGCCGATTTAGTTCGTGCCTTTCACGCTGCTCATCCTGATCGTCCTGGTGGTCTTGGTGAGGGTTCGGTGACCCCTCCTTAAGGGGGGGTACTGTTGTGAATTGGACTTTTTGGCTCCCTCTTGTGGTCACTAGCGACATGACACTTTGAGCTTCTTTCTCTGCTTGGTACCCACCTGGCTCGTTAGTCCAGGGGTGTTGCTATTTAAGCTTCCTGGATTTTCAGTCTGGTGCCTGGCATCGTTGTAATCAGTTCCTTTCTGTTTGCTCCTGTCTGCTGGTCCTGGTTCTTGCAAAATAAGCTAAGTCCTGCTTCCTTATTTTTTGGTTATTTGCATTTGCTCTTATTTCTGTCCAGCTTGTACTAAATGTGATTCCTTATATAGCTGGAAGCTCTAGGGGGCTGATATTCTCCCCCCGTGCCGTTAGACGGTTCGGGGGTTCTTGAATATTCAGCGTGGAAATTTTGATAGGGTTTTTGCTGACCGTATAAGTCATCTTCCTATATTCTGCTATTAGTCAGTGGGCCTCTCTTTGCTAAAAAACCTAGTTCATCCTTGCGTTTGTCTTTTCTTCTTACCTCACCGTTATTATTTGTTGGGGGCTTGTATCCAACTTTTGGGGTCTTTTTTCTGGAGGCAAGAAAGGTCTATCTTTTCCCTTCTAGGGTTAGTTAGTTCTCCGGCTGGCGCGAGACGTCTAGAACCAACGTAGGTACGTTCCCCGGCTGCTGCTATTTGTGGTGCTAGGTTCAGGTATATGGTCAGCCTAGTTACCACTGCCCTATGAGCTGGTTTTTTGTGTTTGCAGACTTGGTTATAAATTCTGAGACCCTCTGCCATTGGGGTCATAACAGCTGCTTGGTTCACAGTCACCGACCTTGCCAATGCCTTCTTCAGCATTCCATTACACCCAAATTGCCAGTTTCTGTTTGCATTCACTTATCAGGGACGACAATTGATATGGACAGTTATGCCACAAGAGCCCCCCCCCAAAAAAAAAGGGGGTCCCAATCAGTTTGCAAAAAATATGGGCAAGTGTCTTTTACCCTGGCAGTTAAATCACCCCTATGTCACGCTGCTTCAGTATGTGGATAATCTTTTGTTGTGTGCACGAACAGAGCAGGAAGCCATTGCTGCCACTGTTAGTCTTCTCAAGTATCTGGCAGATCTGAACTGTCGGGTTTCGGCCTGGAAACTTCCGTTCTGCCTTGGTCAAGTGATGTTTTTGGGTCACTGTCTCCTTCAGGGTGTCAGACACCTCTCAAAAGAAAGAAAAATAGCCATCAGCTCCCTTCCTTTTCCAAAAGATGAGACTGAACTCCAGCGTTTTCTTGGACTATGTACTTATTGTTGCCAGTGGATACCGGACGCATCCCGTATAATGCAACCTTTCTACAATGCTCCGAAAGATGGTTCAAGATATGCTGATGATTTTGGCAGATTCCACCCTGATACGCTGTTACTACGGAAGATACTGTAGTGCACGGAGCTGCACTCCCTCCCTCACTGTCAGCACAAGAAGCAGAATTTCAGGCTCTGTCTACTGCATGTGTTCTGACCAAAGACAGGCGGGCTAATATATACACGGACTCACAGTATGCATTTGGTATTGCTCATGATTTCGGAGCCCTGTGGGCCAATCGAGGGTTTATTACCACCGCCGGGACTCCAGTGAAGAATGCTGAAGCTGTTAAAACCCTCATGGACTCAATCAAATTACCTACCCAGGTGGCCATTATCAAAATTAAGGCGCAAGGTCCTAGGAAAAGTCCACAGACTGTTGGTAACGTCTTTGTGGATATGCAAGCAAAAGCTGCTGCTTTCCTACCCGTTGAACTGAACATACCAAGTATGGTGACCACACGCTCTCAGCGTAAACAGTTACAAGAAACACTGACTCTACAGGAACCTGATGATCGACGACATACTGAGGTTTTCTGTCGGACCCCGCGAGACCGCTTAATGACGATGCAGAGAATGTCCCCAAAAGGAAGAAGTGAAGCAGTGGAAGGCTGATGGAGCCCGTATGGACAATGGTCTCTGGAAAAAGGATCAACTTGTGTGTCTCCCTAAGCAGATGTACCCTGCTATTGCCACGTGGGTACATGGGCCCACACATCGAGGAAAAAAAAAACAGGCCCTAGCCCTGGTACAAAAATTCTACTGGGCTCCAGGTATTTCTCCAGTCCTGACAGCACACAACCGTGCATGTAATTTCTGTCAGACCTGCAATCCCAGTCAACTTCAATGTGTACCCTCGAAGCACCTTTCTAAGCCTGACTATCCTTTCCAAAGGCTCCAAGTGGACCATATCACGTTGCCTAAGTCTGGAAGGTATGAATATTGTCTGGTGGTTGTCGACATGTTCTCCAGTTGCCCTGAAGCATTCACCGTTGCCAACATGACTGCAAAGACTACAGCAAAAGAAACTGGTGATGGAAGTTATATGCAGATATAGTGTTCCAGAAGTCGTCTCATGTGTATCAGGAGGTTCTGACAATGCTTGGATCTACTGTAGCCCTCCATACTCCGTACTATCCACAATCTAGTGGGAAAGTTGAGAGGCTGAATGGCACACTGAAGGGACAATTGACCAAAATGATTCAGGAGACTACGGCTCCATGGCCAGAGCTCCTACCCATTGTACTGTACCATATTCGTACTACCCCTAAGGCTACTTTCACACTAGCGTTAACTGCATTACGTCGCAAATCCGTTTTTTGCCGAAAAAACGGATGCGTAAAAAAAAGTGAAAAACGTATGCAACGCATACAGCATTTCGACGGATCCGTCGCAAATCCGCTAAACGTTTCCGTCGAAAATACTGGATGCGTTGCATACGTTGCATCCGTTTTTACCATCCGTTGCATCCGTTTTTACGACGGATCCGTTTTTAAAATGGGAGGCTCCCAAATTTGATTGGCTACTGGAAAATATGGAAAACTATATAGTTACTGTTTTTACAGCCCATCTTTGAGGGTTTTAGTTTTGCGGCAGCGATGGAAGGTGTTCTTGTGAGGATTGCTTGTTTGGTTACCGACGTTATCTTTGAGACGAATCGCCTGGATATCATAGTGCGGGAGAAGGAGGCGGCAGCGGAAAGACGTAGGATGCTTCTGCAGCAACGGAGACGGAGACGACTGTGGATTCATCCGATTAATGAACTACGGATGATGATAAAGGGATCCAAACCCTAACCCTACCCCTAACCTCACACCTAACCGTTTAATGAACATTTTCTGACAGTCATAGTGCCACGTATTTCAGTGCCACGTACTATAAATACTATAACTACGTGGTTATACGTGGCACTGAAATATCGTGGCACTTAAATACGTGGCACTTAAATACGTGGCACTTAAATACGTGGCACTTAAATACATGGCACTTAAATACGTGGCACTTATATAAGTGCCACGTATATAAGTGCCTCGTATATACGTGGCCATATATGTGGGGTTGAAGGCCCAGGCCAGGTTTATATAGATTTGGGGGTGTCTGGCCAATTGGCAACAAAATCCAGCTTCTGAGCATGCTCAGTGTAAAAAAACGTATTGCAGCGCTGCATTGCGTCGTACGACGTGTCCCGACACATCCGTCGCTCATAGGCTTCCATTGTAGCCAACGACGCATGCCGCAGGATGCGTCACGACACGTTTTTTAGGCGGAGACAAAAAAACGCTACAAGCAACGTTTTTTGCCGACGACGTATCGCCAAATTTCGACGCATCCGTCGTAAAACGTACACTACGTATGTCAATCCGTCGCAATACGTCGCCAATACAAGTCTATGGGGAAAAAACGCATCCAGCAAAAACTTTTGCTGGATGCGTTTTTTTAAAAAAAAGACGTTTTGAGACGTAATGCAGTTAACGCTAGTGTGAAAGTAGCCTAAGGCAAAACTTAGCCTGTCCCCATATGAGATATTGTTTAGTGCTAGGCCCTGCAAATTTCTAGCCTCAGTAGTTATCAGAAGAAACTGACAGTGCTGTTCAATATGTTATTCAGCTTAGTAAAAATCTTGCTAACATCTATGTTTTAGTTTTTTCCTTCCCTTCCAGATTCAGCAGAAACCGACACTTGCCACAATTTAAAGTCTGGTGGTTTTGTGGTCGTGAAAAGCCATGTCAGAAAACTCGGACTAGAACCCTTGTATGACGGTCCCTACCAAGTCCTCAGTATTATTTCTATGTCAGTAAAGCTGGAGGGAAGGCCGACGTGGATCTACGTATCGCACTGCAAGCTGGTCAAACACACTAGTAGCAAATAAGGGGACATAATATTTTGGTTTTCACATTTTCTATATTATTATTGGTAACCATATGGGACAGCCTAAATTCCCCAATATCCTTGAATAATAAGTTTGTACAATATCATGAAAGATTAGTAGTACAGATGGGTATAGCCAATAAAATTGTCAGTTCTATTTTCATTTACCCTATGATTACACAAATGTGGGTTAAATTGCTTAGGGCCACAGACTATCTAGATGATCAAATTTGGGATATATTGGATATGTTTAATACCACTGTTGCTGTCCAAAACCAACTTATCATAGTCACTAATCAATATACTGTAGTACTGGATTACTTAACAGCCGCACAGGGTGGTATGTGTCAGGTTATTGGACCTGCTTGCTGTCATTATATAGATCCCAACAGTACTATGAAGTTAAAGTTAAAGTTAGAGGATATTCAAAGACTCGGAGATTAATATAATAAAGACAATGACCGTAATAAGGACAGTTGGTGGGCAGACACCTTCTCCTTTCTTAATTTAGCAAATTGATTTGAGGGACTTGGGGGCTGGATAGCTGGAATCTTGCAAAGTTAGTTATATATTGTTGCCTTTATCCTTGTTATATATGTAATACTAAAACTTGTTTTTTGGTGTATTTCTGTATGTATTAGGAAATTCTGCACTAAGACAATTAATGATGAAACCAAAAGCGTTGCCACCCCTGCTCTTCTCTACACCGATTTCACAAAGATACCTGATGAAGATGTTGAAGCCAAGCGCATGGCTATCTTCAAAAGATCCCCACCACTGTTATCAATAATTGTTATTCGTAAATTCTAGTATACAGGGGGGATGGGTACGCCGCAACAGCCATGGCTGGTAACATGGCACCAGTCATGTGAAGACCAGTACCCCTCGAGCTTAGAGCTTGGGATAGTACCTCTGATGCTGGACATTAATTAACAAAATTTATCTAGGGGGGAATGTGAAGGAACAAATTATGAAAGGTTCTCCATTTTGTGCTAGATTCTCCATTTTGTGTTTTTGACTCCATTTTCTTGTTGCTTAAAGATAAATTCTGTTATTTAATTAGGTAAAAGGTTACAGCTGCCATGAAGTAACTTTATCTTGTTGTTCACAAGCCTGGTATGCAACTAGCTATGGTTCATAATTGGTATAAAGTCCTTGAGTCTTCTGACTCGAGCCAGATAATAGATTTGGGGGTGTATCACTATACAAGACTGAGGCATCTGTTAGAAAAACACATACTATGCCAAAAAGACATGACCATATCTGTAGTTTCCATTTTTCCTGTATCCTCATGGGTTAAGTTTTTCCTGCATTCTTATAGGTTAAGAACTGTGAGCGTATTTTTATACTATTGGTTGAAGTAGAATTTGCTAACATGATAAAAGTACAACACAATAAACGGGGGCTAGGAATCTCCTTTGATTCTCCCAAACAGAGCTACGTCTCCGTCTGGTCATTTTCATTTGCCGGCAACGCCCTGTAGATTAATTTGGAAATCACTGAGTTAACCATGAAGGATCAATTTAGATCCTCCCTCAACACCAGGACCCTGGGGTGCCACATATAAAAGGGCCAGGATGGATATATGGGAAGAGCCAGGATGGATATACAGTATGGGGGGCCGGGATGGATATATGGAGGGGCCGGGATGGATATATGGAGGGGCCAGGATGAATATATGGGAGGGCCAGGATGAATATATAGGGGGGCCAGGATGGGTATATGGAGGGGCCAGGACAAAGAACGAGGATGGATATATGGGGGGCCAGAATGGATATATGTATGGGCCAGGATGAATATATGGGGGGCCAGGATGGATATATAGAAGGGCCAGGGTGGATATATGTGAAGAGCCAGGAAGGATATATGGGGGAGCCAGGCTGGATATAAGGAGGGGCCGGGATGGATATATGGAGGGGCCAGGATGGATATATGGGAGGGCCAGGATGGATATATAGGGGGGCCAGGATGGATATATGGAGGGGCCAAGACAAGGGACTAGGATGGATATATATAGAGGGGCCAGGATGGATATATAGAGGGGCCAGGATGGATATATAGAGGGGCCAGGATGGATATATGGGGGAGCCAGGATGGATATATACAGTTATATGAAAAAGTTTGGGCACCCCTATTAATCTTAATGTTTTATAAAAATTGTTTTTTTGCAACAGCTATTTCAGTTTCATATATCTAATAACTGTTGAACACAGTAATGTTTCTGCCTTGAAATGAAGTTTATTGTACTAACAGAAAATGTGCAATCTGCATTCAAACAAAATTTGATAGGTGCATAAGTATGGGCACCTCACCAGAAAAGTGACATTAATATTTAGTAGATCCTCCTTTTGCAAAAATAACAGCCTCTAGTCGCTTCCTGTAGCTTTTAATGAGTTCCTGGATGAAGAAATTTTTGACCATTCCTCTTTACAAAACAATTCCAGTTCAGTTAAGTTTGATGGTCGCCGAGCATGGACAGCTCTTGTAATACTATTGTAGGAACTCAAGGATTCTGATAGCATGGGGCAATGAACAGACAGAGACGAGTTTCTTTAGTGCAAATAGTGTATCTGTACAACAGCAATAACACCCAAAACAATATACTGATAACCCACAGTGTCCTGAAATGAAACGAGTCCTTGAAATATATACAGCAAATCGGCGGAGTTCTTAAGGCAGAGTCCTCAGCAAGGTGAGTGTGATAGGTGACGTGGTGCAGATCCAAACACTGTCGGCACAGAAAGAGTCAAATCCAGGTATGAAGTTAACACAGGGAAGTCCAGAACAAGTCCACAAGTTCATCCCAGGTGTGATTGAACACGGGTAAGTCCAGAAACTAGTTCACAAGTTGATCCCAGATATGGCATAAACACGGGTAAGTTCAGAAACAGGTTCACCTTAAAGTATTATACTGGTGTTGTTTCCAACAGCTCCCACCGGGGGGAGTAAATGAAGGATTAAATGGCAACACACAGTCCCGAAACAAAGTTCCAAAAACACAGTTCCAAAAACACAGTTCTTAGGCTACTTTCACACTAGCGTCGGTATGGGGCCGTCGCGCTGCGTCGGCCCGACGTACCGACGCATACTGTGCAAGCGCCGCACAACGGGGGCAGCGGATGCTGTTTTTCCACGCATCCGCTGCCCCATTGTGAGGTGCGGGGAGGTGGGGGCGGAGTTCCGGCCACACATGCGGTCGGAAATGGCGGACCGTCGGCACAAAAAAACGTTACATGTAACTTTTTTTGCTGCCGGCGGTCCGCCACACCACGACGCAACCATCGCACAACGGTTGCAACGTGTGTGCATACGTCGCAATGCGTCGCCAATGTAAATCTATGGTGAAAAAAACGCATCTTGCAGACAACTTTGCAGGATGCGTTTTTTTTCGCCAAAACGACGCATTGCGACGTATGCAAAAAAAACGCTAGTGTGAAAGTAGCCTTACCAGAAGGAGTGAACCAAGGTTTAAGTTCCAAGTCAGCAGACTAATGATAACATAAAGAGTGTAGCTTACATATGCAGGAAATGTCCAGAGCCAGAGGTAGAGACACACTCAGAACCAGCAGCTGAGCTAAAGGAGAACAGAATCAGAATACTCCAGCAAAGTGGCTGACACCTGACCCGGGTTTTAAACAAACGAACAGGAAGTAGGGCAGACAAAAACAGCAAACTCCATCTTAACAAAGGGCAAAATCATTCACAAGGTGACTTAGAAAACCCGGAATACTGACATTACTCCCTCCCCTAGAAACGGCCTCAGGACATACCTGGACCAGGCTTGTCTGTGTATCTACGATGAAATTGAGCAACCTTCAGGGGAGCATTGATGTTACTTACTGGTTCCCAAGAATCGTTTTCAGGAGAGTAACCCTGCCATCTAACTAGATACTGAAGCTGGTTCCTATGAGGTCTTGAATCGATAATGTCCTTTACCACAAATTTTTGTTCGCCATCAACCAACAATGGTGGAGGAGGAGGTACGATACGTCCCTGAAATGTGTTGAGAGAGACCGGTTTTAATAAAGAAACATGAAATACTGGATGTACCTTTAGAGTTCGTGGCAGCTTCAGCCGACAAGCAATAGAGCTCACAATCCCGGTGATCTTGAATGGACCGATGAACTTCTGTCCCAGTTTCTGCGAAGGAACACCCAATTTTAGATTCTTGGTGGACAACCAAACCGAGTCTCCTACCTTATACATGGGTGCCGGTTTCCGGAATCTATCGGCCGACTTCTTGTAACGCTCCTGTGCTGCGGTCAGGGAGTCTTTCAAAACTTCAAGATTACCTTGCAGCACCGCCACTCTGTCTTGAACTGCCGGTACCGAAGTAGCAACTGGAGACCCAGGCAAAATATTTGGATGATATTCCAGATTGGCGAAAAAAGGCGTTACCTTTGTGGAACTGCTCTGTGAGTTGTTATATGAAAATTCTGCTAGTGGAAGTAGCTTCAGCCAATCATCCTGCAAATGACTGACGTAACAGCGTAGATATTGCTCCAAGGTTTGATTGGTCCGTTCAGTCTGCCCGTTGGTTTGAGGGTGGTATGCAGAAGACAAGCAAACATTAATGTGGAGTGCAGAACAAAATCCTTTCCAAAACCTAGAGGTAAATTGTATTCCCCGGTCAGAGATGATCTCATCTGGTACCCCATGCAGCCGGAAAACGTTCTGGATAACCAGATCCACTGTCTCTGTAGCTGAGGGAAGACCGGTGCAAGGAATTAAATGAGCAGCCTTCGTTAAATGGTCCACTACCACCAAAATAGTATTTTTACCGCCAGAGGTGGGTAACTCCACAATAAAGTCCATCGAAATAGACCCCCAAGGGCGAGATGGTACGGGTAGTGGCTTAAGAAGGCCAGTAGGTGAAACACGAGGAACTTTGTACCGGGCACAAACCTCACAAGAGTGGACATAGTCATTCACATCCTTCAAGCAGGTAGGCCACCAGAAAAATCGACTTAAAAATTCCTGCGTCTTCTGTACCCCCCGATGACCAGCCAATACGGAGTCATGGACCAACTTGAGAATTCGAGGTCTCACAGCCTGACATAAATACAGTGCTCTCTAAGCCATACACCATTCTGAAAGACAAGATTCACATTGTCAGGTGAGGCAGCAAGAAATATGTCACTATCATAGGCCAATGCATGTAGAAAAGCTGTGGAGACACCATCATGTGTTTCTCAACGCAAGCAATGAATAGCCAGGTCTTTCACCGGGAAGGAACAACCACGGGAAGGGCAGCATCCAATAAAGGAAAACCACCTATGCCAAAACATGGTATCCATCCACAGACAGCTGTTTCGGGGTATTTGCCCCTCATCAGTGTGGCGTAGGAAACTGGCTATTAGGAGCAGTGCCTAGTGAAAAGACTATAAACATAAGGATGAATGACCACGGGGAGATCAAAACATCCAACACCGCGGAGACACCATCACGTGTTTCTCAACGCAGTGATCCAGAACACTGCCCCCATCCCTAAAGGGAAATATGCAAATGCATGTAGAAAAGCTGCGGAGACACCATCATGTGTTTCTCAACGCAAGCAATGAATAGCCAGGTCTTTCACCGGGAAGGAACAACCATGGGAAGGGCAGCATCCAATAAAGGAAAACCACCTATGCCAAACATGGTATCCATCCACAGACAGCTGTTTCGGGGTATTTTCCCCTCATCAGTGTGGAGTAGGAAACTGGCTATTAGGAGCAGTGCCTAGTGAAAAGACTATAAACATAAGGATGAATGACCTCGGGGAGATCAAAACATCCAACACCGCGGTTACCTGTTGAGTTGCTCCCTGCAAATGGTGTCTCCATTCCTTAAAGGCAGAAATGATTGCCAAAAGTTCCTTATCTGCAATATCATAGTTCAGTTCAGCAGATGATAACCTGCGAGAAAAGAAGGCACACGGGTGCAACAAACCTTTGTCTCCGGTTCGTTGTGAGAGGATTGCTCCCAGTGCACAGTCAGAAGCATCCACCTCCATGACAAAAGGCAGTGCAGGATCCGGGTGCATCAATATCGGAGCCGTGGTAAAACAAACCTTGAGGCGATCAAAGGCTTCCTGGGCTTGCGAAAACCATACAAACGTCTTCCCCTTCTTAGTGAGGAGAGTGATCGGACAGACAATTTCTGAAAAATTCCGGATAAAACGTCTATAAAAGTTGGCGAAACCATTGAATCGTTGTACCTCTTTGATGTTTCCTGGTACCGGCAAATCTATGATCGTCTGGATCTTGCTGGACTCCATATTCAATCCCTGGGGAGAAATAACATAGCCTAAAAATTGAATCTTGGAGCAATGAAATTCACACTTTTCGAGTTTGATGTACAAATGATTATCTCCCAAACGTCTGAGCACGGTCTTGACATGTTCCTGATGTTCCTGTAGTGAATCAGAGAAAATCAAGATGTCATCCAGGTAAATTACTACATAATGATCCAGTAAATCCCTGAAAATATCGTTGGCTAAGTGTTGGAAAGCAGCAGGAGCGTTACAGAGTCCGAATGGCATCACTAAATATTCAAAATGTCCATACCGACATCTGAAAGCTGTCTTCCATTCGTCTCCGGGACGTATACGGAGTAAATTATATGCCCCGCGAAGATCTAATTTGGTAAATATTTTAGCTTGGCGAACTCTCTCCAACAATTCAGGAATTAAAGGCAACGGGTACCTGTTACGGATGGTTACCTTGTTTAGCTCTCGGTAGTCAATACAAGGTCTTAGAGTGCCATCTTTCTTTTTTACAAAGAATATGGGGGCTCCCGCTGGTGAAGAGGATGGTCGGAGAAACCCTTTGGCTAATGTCTCATCTATGTATTCTCGTAATGTCTTTAATTCTGGAGCTGACAACGGGTAAACATGGCCGAAAGGAATCGCTGCCCCAGGAAGCACCTCTATGGGGCAGTCATAAGGTCTATGTGGAGGGAGTTGGTCAGCCTTTTGTCACAAATGTCCGAGAATTCCTGGTAAACTAGAGGGAGAGTAGATACCTGTTTTGTTTCCTCCAAATTCTGGGTAACTGGAGCTGTAGCGCCCCCACTGCCGCAGGGCCGAGGGGTACCCGGTACCGGGCCTGTGAGTCTCTGCTCTGGGGTTGTCACGGTGGCTAGGCCCGGTCCGTGACCCTGCTGAGGGGCGTACAGTAATAGATGTGGATGGTGGTGGTGGTGCGGTGCAGTAAATAACGAGGACACCAGGTTGCAGTCTCTTTACTGAAGGCTTCAGGGTCCTCAGTCTGGAACACGGTCAACCAGGCTGCGCAAGTCCGGCCGGTCCGATGGCACCTCCAGAGTTCCCTTTGCAGGTGGAAATCTGTGCCTTCCTGCTAGCGCTATGTGGTGTGGTCCTCCCCTGCTGTGCTTACGGGATAGTCCCCACAACTGTTGTGTCTGTTTCTGATGTTCCCTCACAACTCGATTAGATGGTGTTCTGCTAATCCGTCCCTTCCTGATGTTACGGTTGGGACGCATCCGTATGACGGGTAGGCTCGGAGCTCTTCCGGGACCCTAGAGTCGCCCCTCTCCACAGGTTGCCCCCTATGTCTTCTTAGGTGATTTAGGTGAGACAGCCCGCCTATGACTGACTGTCCTGCCGTTGGTTTGAAGTATTGCCTGAAGCCGTATATAGAAATACTTCCTCGGCGTTCCGGCCGCCGGCTGTGCGCCTCAGTAGGATGTTGCCTCGGTCTTACAGCACGACTCCTACTGGTATTCTCCTTCTTGCTTTGATCTCGTTTCTCACTCAGCACAATATATCTCGCTTCTGATCCTTTCTTAGGGCACCGCCGCTATGCTGAGCAGGCACGGTCCCGTGACGTTCTTTCTCGTTGCCAGGCCTCTGTCAGGGTCCCAAACCTGACAGGGACCCTACCGAATCTTCCCCCACAACACCCCCTGCCACAAGGTGTTGCCTGGTTCCAACCCAGTCAGCTTTCTAATCTAACTTCCTGCCTGACCCCCAGTTTTACCAGTATGTGAGGAGTGGCCTAATGAATAGTACCCTTTGCTCCCCCTGGAGGCCCGACTGTGAAATGCATTGGTGTCTGTGATACCTGGTCAGATGAACTCCTTCAGTGCCATCAGACATACCATAGCCCCCCATAGTGGCGGAGCCACAGTACTGCAACGACCAGGACTCTGGGGCGCTGCTCTCCCCCCCGGTTAAATCCAGTACTCCGGGACTGGGATGAAAACAACAATACATGTCAGCAAAAAGACATACAATTTTTGTGAGTGCAATAACAATAAGCATATTTGAACAGAGCTTCCCTTTATGGGAGGTGAGGACACTTGAACGTTACAAACATGGTTAAATACTTTTAAATAACTTTACTATAAATAACTTTTCTTACCCAGCCGGGTATTCTACTAAGTGCAAAATTCTTGAACAATAATTTAACATTGCCTTTAAGGATGTACACTCTGAATCCACTAAAGACCTTCTTATAACACATTATAAGGCTACTTAACATTTTTGCATTCTCCTACTTTAAGTCTGCAGGGCCGCCTGTCCTAACTGCTCCAGGCCTGCTGCCTCTCCTTTCTATTACAGGACCGCTCCTTTCTGCCTGAGCCTACTGTCCTTCCACAACTATACACAGTATAGAACATATTTTTCTTTCAGTTCAAGATCACGGAGCCATCTCTCTATGGCTCCTAAGAGGACTCACTAACTAACCCCGTACGGGTCCACTTTCTGTCCTCATTCTCTAACACATTATTAACCACTCTGACAATTAACTAGTTAGTTACATTTAACTTTTACATTTCAACATTATCACTTTTTCTTTCTAAGACATTATTGCCATCTAACTGTCTCAAGGCAATACCACTCTTTAAGCGCAGCATGTGAACATCCCCTTTAAGAGGGGACCAAGTCTCTATGAGGTAGCGCAACTTCTCAAGCTGCTAGTCTGTTTGCAGTAAGGACTCCAATGCTGTTTCCAGGAACAGTTTCTTCGCAAAGAGTCCATCCTTTATGTAAAACCAGTAGGGAGCACCTTTGAGAAGGTGCAAACTATGTACAAGGAGTTTGTATCATGCATTGTTCATGATTCAGCAGTTCTTGATAACTTGTGCAAAACGTAGAAAACAAACAAAAACAATAGGGATCCCGGGTCAACAAAGGGATCCCTTTAAGAGTTAACCCTAGACGGGTTTTAGCAGCAAAATAGCAGAGAAACAGTTAACTATGTACATCACCCAGGGTATCGAGGTTTATCCCTCCAAGTCTGGGGGTGGCTTCCGTGAGTACCGCCCACCACCGGCTACCACATAGAGTGCATCCGCACCTTTAATGGGGGTCTGTGTACTCACGGCTCTTCTCGGGGTGATGGTCCGCAGGCATTTGGCACACAAGGAGATTGGAGCAATGACTGCCGGTCCCGGGGAATCATAGGAAGGTGGTGCAGTCACTTCTGGCTTGTACTTGCGTACGTGCAAAGCATACCACCCTTTGTCTCCCCAATGGTGGGTGTACCGAACATGGTCCCCCGGGTAAAGGTCCCGGCTCGGGTGTCCCTCGATGAGGTGTGCCTCCACATCCCGCCGGTTTACGAATACCTCCAAGGCGAGACCGGGCTCTTTGATGAAGGCTCAACATCCCTGCATCCGGAAGGTGCTGATGACTCCATAACGCTGTGGGCCCCAGTCCTCCTCAGCCGTCCGCCTAACCTGGATTTTGGCCTGGAGGTCCTTTACCCGCTCTGCCCGTCGGCGGAGTTCCTTCTTGCGGGCCCACTCTTCCTCCTGTCTGCGTAACTGCTGGCGATAATCCCGCTGGTGGATAATCTCGATGCTCTCCCCTTCAGGCTGGGCCTCTCCAGGGAACCCGATCAAGTTGGTGGTAGCGCGGGTCCATTCGAAGGTCATCCACTCACCCTGGAGGCTCACGGGCTGTACGGTGGGCCGTAAGGGGACATCAGCGGTCTTTAGCGTCTCCCACGGCCGCTCGCATTCAAGGCGGCTGCACACCCCTCCGGGTGGTCGGGGTGGAGGGGCGTCTACGTCCACAAGCAGGGGCTTTTCAGCCACCCGGGCCGGATTAATGGCACCATCCACCTCTGCGACATCCCCGGCATCAGCCCTCTTCTCCTCAGCTTGCGGTGTCGGCGCTTGGGAGTGGCGCGGCTCCTCACTGGTAGCGGCTTTCCGCCGACACAGACTCCGAAGCTGACGGCAGAGCTCCTCCACTTCCGCCCCGAGAATTTCCCGGTCCTCGCAGCCTGGTGAAAGGTTGTTCAGCTCCCATTGGCTGGGACTGGTGCGGGCCTTCTCCCCCTCTTCTGGGCGACCTTCATTCGTCATCTCGCCAATCTGGCTCTGCCTCGCGTCGTCCAGGGCTTCCGGTTTTACCCCTTCCGGATAGCGGTTCTTCTTCCCGCCGCCGTCCCAGATTAGGAGGCGGGCTTTACTTGTTGATGGGCATATCTCCCGAACATAGTAGTATCTGTGAGGGGCTGGCTCAACCTTCGCGCCATTCTTCCAAGCTACTCCCACGACGACACGCCCCACTCGTTCCTCCCGCCACATAATGTCTCAATGGCGGCGGCTTTTGGCGGGAACCTTTGGCGGCAAGTGGCACAGCACAGTCTTTGCCATAAAGTACAGTCCGAGCACAGTAGATCACAGTTCCAAGGCACACATGACCTGATTCTTCAGGCTTAAGTAGATCCTGTTCGTGACGCCAAGTTGTAGCGCCCCCACTGCCGCAGGGCCGAGGGGTACCCGGTACTGGGCCTGTGAGTCTCTGCTCTGGGGTTGTCACGGTGGCTAGGCCCGGTCCGTGACCCTGCTGAGGGGCGTACAGTAATAGATGTGGATGGTGGTGGTGGTGCGGTGCAGTAAATAACGAGGACACCAGGTTGCAGTCTCTTTACCTCTTTACTGAAGGCTTCAGGGTCCTCAGTCCGGAACACGGTCAACCAGGCTGCGCAAGTCCGGCCGGTCCGATGGCACCTCCAGAGTTCCCTTTGCAGGTGGAAATCTGTGCCTTCCTGCTAGCGCTATGTGTTGTGGTCCTCCCCTGCTGTGCTTACGGGATAGTCCCCACAACTGTTGTGTCTGTTTCTGATGTTCCCTCACAACTCGATTAGATGGTGTTCTGCTAATCCGTCCCTTCCTGAGGTTACGGTTGGGACGCACCCGTATGACGGGTAGGCTCGGAGCTCTTCCGGGACTCTAGAGTCGCCCCTCTCCACAGGTTGCCCCCTATGTCTTCTTAGGTGATTTAGGTGAGACAGCCTGCCTATGACTGACTGTCCTGCCGTTGAAGTATTGCCTGAAGCCGTATATATAAATACTTCCTCGGCGTTCCGGCCGCCGGTTGTGCGCCTCAGTAGGATGTTGCCTCGGTCTTACAGCACGACTCCTACTGGTATTCTCCTTCTTGCTTTGATCTCGTTTCTCACTCAGCACAATATATCTCGCTTCTGATCCTTTCTTAGGGCACCGCCGCTATGCTGAGCAGGCACGGTCCCGTGACGTTCTTTCTCGTTGCCAGGCCTCTGTCAGGGTCCCAAACCTGACAGGGACCCTACCGAATCTTCCCCCACAACACCCCCTGCCACAAGGTGTTGCCTGGTTCCAACCCAGTCAGCTTTCTGATCTAACTTCCTGCCTGACCCCCAGTTTTACCAGTATGTGAGGAGTGGCCTAATGAATAGTACCCTTAGCTCCCCCTGGAGGCCCGACTGTGAAATGCATTGGTGTCTGTGATACCTGGTCAGATGAACTCCTTCAGTGCCATCAGACATACCATAGCCCCCCATAGTGGCGGAGCCACAGTACTGCAACGACCAGGACTCTGGGGCGCTGCAGAGCCATTACCTGTGGACTGATGGTAGGGCTACACTTCGGAAGGAAGGATATCTCCTTGGTTTCCCAATTGATGCTTAGATTCTGTGACCGTAACTAGGGAATTCCTAAAATTACAGGAAAATGAGGAGAAGATATTAACATAAAGGAAAGTGTCTCCTGATGGTCTGGTTCCATCTTACACTTCAGAAGCACCGTCTCCCAGTGTACTGGTCCGGAAACTAATGGAGAACCATCCACCATTTCCATTGTGACTGGTGAGGCTCTTAGTTGTGTCTTAATACTATGTTCCCTGGCAAAAGAAGAATCCATGAAATTTCCACCTGCTCCAGAGTCTATCATAGCAGAACTTGGTATCCATTGTCCCTCCCACAGAATCTGAATAGGAAGAGAACAATGTGAGTATTTCTTCTCTTGATCTTTAGGGGAAGTCGGCATCACTGTTAGGGGAACCACAGCATCTATATGTAAACTGGTCTCCGAAACTTCTGACTCAGTGTCCGTATTGTCATAGTCCCCTACTGCCGCCAACACTTTGTTAGGTCGCCAGGGACATTTAGGACAATTAATAAGGAAATGATCCGATTGACTGCAGTAAAAACATAAGCACTCACGAAACCGATATTCACGGCGTTCATTACTCTCACGTTTTTGTAGTGAGTCCACTTGCATAGGCACCTCCTCAGCTTCCCGCGGGTTCTTGCTGGTAGTTTCCCTAGACGGAAGAGTAAAATTAGTGATGCGATTTGAAGCCGCCCATTTCTCTTGTCTGCGTTCAGTTAGGCGGATATCAATACGCACACAGTGTTGTAAAAATAACTCAAACTCCTGTGGAGACTGAGCGAGCTAGCTCATCCTTGATTGTACTGGACAACCCTCTCCTGAAAACTGGCAATAAAGCATTATCATCCCAGTTGGTATCCACTACTAACCTCTTAAATTCAGTAATATACTCTATGACTGAACGTTTCCCCTGGCGTAAGGAAAGCAAGGATTTTTCAGCGGAGGCACGGCGGTTGGGATCAAACATTTGCGCCATAGCTGCCAGGAAATCATCCAAATTATTTAGACGTACATCACGACTTTCAACCATAGGATTTGCCCAAGCCAGTGCCCGTGAAGTCAACAACATAATAATACATAGTACCTTAGATCTATCTGACTGATAGTAGGAGGCATGTACATAAAAAAATAATATGCATTGATTAACAAACCTGCGGAATTGACTTCGGTCACCATTAGGGTATGTGCACACGCTGCGGATTCTCTGCGGATCCGCAGCGTTTTTTGCAGTGCAGAAACGCTGCAGATCCGCAATTGATTTTCAGTACAATGTAAATCAATGAGAAAAAAAAAATGCTGTGCACACTTTGCGGAAAATTCGCTGCGGAAACGCTGCGGTTTAAAAGAAGTAGCATGTCACTTCTTTTTTGTGAATCTGCAGCGTTTTTGTACCCATTCCATTATAGAAAACCGCAGGGGTAAAAAAACGCAGCAAATCCGCAAGAAAACCGCAGCAAAAACGCACAAAAAAACGCTGCAGAACCGCACAAAAAACTGCAGGTGCGTTTTTTGCCAGGAGAGACAGAATCAGCACCAGAAATTCCTAAGCCTAATCCGCAACGTGTGCACATAGCCTTAAACCGGAAAGGAGGCAATTTAGGCATACTGGTGGGTGGTGTATGCTGAACAGGTGGTGTATGCTGAGCAGGTGGTGTAACCTGAGCTTCTACCAGGGTACGTAAATCTTGGAGAGCCTGACCAAACACCTGCGCATTGTAGTTAGCCCGGGAGTCCATGTCTCTAAAGGTACCTTCACACGAAACGACTTTGTAACGATATCGCTAGCGATCCGTGACGTTGCAGCGTCCTCGCTAGCGATATCGTTTCGTTTGACACGCAGCAGCGATCAGGATCCTGCTGTGATGTCGCTGGTTGCTGAATAAAGTCCAGAACTTTATTTGGTCGTCCGATCGCCGTGTATCGTTGTGTTTGGAAAGCAAAAGCAACGATACCAGCAATATTTTACACTGGTAACCAGGGTAAACATCGGGTTACCAAGCGCAGGGCCGCGCTTAGTAACCCGATGTTTACCCTGGTTACCAGCGTAAAAGTAAAAAAAACAAACAGTACATGCTCACCTGCGCGTCCCCCAGCGTCTGCTTCCTAACACTTACTGAGCGCCGGCCCTAAAGTGAAAGTGAAAGCACAGCGGTGACGTCACCGCTGTGCTGTTAGGGCCGGAGCTCAGTCAGTGTCAGGAAGCAGACGCTGGGGGACGCGCAGGTGAGTATGTACTGTTTGTTTTTTTTACTTTTACGCTGGTAACCAGGGTAAACATCGGGTTACTAAGCGCGGCCCTGCGCCTAGCAACCCGATGTTTACCCTGGTTACCCAGGGACCTCGGCATCGTTGGTCGCTGGAGAGCGGTCTGTGTGACAGCTCCCCAGCGATCAAACAGTGACGCTGCAGCGATCGGCATCGTTGTCGCTATCGCTGCAGCGTCGCTTCGTGTGAAGGTACCTTAATCTTATTTTGTATAGCCGCCACCTCCTGCTGCAAGGAGTTAATCATAGCAAACATCTTGTCTACCCGTGTCTCTGTCATTGCCCCAGCAGAATCCTTTTTTTAGGCTGCAGTATCCTGTAATACTATTGTAGGAACTCAAGGATTCTGATAGCATGGGGCAATGAACAGACAGAGATGGGTTTCTTTAGTGCAAATAGTGTATTTGTACAACAGCAATAACACCCAAAACAATATACTGATAACCCACAGTGTCCTGAAATGAAACGAGTCCTTGAAATATATACAGCAAATCGGCGGAGTTCTTAAGGCAGAGTCCTCAGCAAGGTGAGTGTGATAGGTGACGTGGTGCAGATCCAAACACTGTCGGCACAGAAAGAGTCAAATCCAGGTATGAAGTAAACACAGGGATGTCCAGAACAAGTCCACAAGTTCATCCCAGGTGTGATTGAACACGGGTAAGTCCAGAAACTAGTTCACAAGTTGATCCCAGATATGGCATAAACACGGGTAAGTTCAGAAACAGGTTCACCTTAAAGTATTATACTGGTGTTGTTTCCAACAGCTCCCACCCGGGGGGAGTAAATGAAGGATTAAATGGCAACACACAGTCCCGAAACAAAGTTCCAAAAACAAAGTTCCAAAAACACAGTTCTTACCAGAAGTAGTGAACCGAGGGTTAAGTTCCAAGTCAGCAGACTAATGATAACATAAAGAGTGTAGCTTACATATGCAGGAAATGTCCAGAGCCAGAGGTAGAGACACACTCAGAACCAGCAGCTGAGCTGAATGAGAACAGAATCAGAATACTCCAGCAAAGAGGCTGACACCTGACCCGGGTTTTAAACAAACGAACAGGAAGTAGGGCAGACAAAAACTGCAAACTCCATCTTAACAAAGGGCAAAATCATTCACAAGGTGACTTAGAAAACCCGGAATACTGACGGCCCTCTTCAAATGATCCCACAGATGTTCAATGATATTCAGGTCTGGGGACTGGGATGGCCATTCCAGAACAGTGTAATTGTTCCTCTGCATGAATGCCTGAGTAGATTTGGAGCGGTGTTTTGGATCATCGTCTTTCTGAAAGATCCATCCCCTGCGTAACTTCAACTTTGTCACTGATTCATGAACATTATTGTCAAGAATCTGCTGATACTGAGAGGAATCCATGCGTCCCTCAACTTTAGCAAGATTCCCGGTGCCGGCACTGGCCACACAGCCACAAAGCATGATGGAACCTCCACCAAATTGTACTGTGGGTAGCAAGTGTTTTTCTTGGAATGCTGTGTTTTTTTGCCGCCATGCATAACGCCTTTTTGTATGACCAAACAATTCAATCTTGGTTTCATCAGTCCACAGGACCTTCTTCCAAAAAGAAATTGGCTTCTCCAAATGTGCTTTTGCATACCTCAGCCGACTCTGTTTGTGGTGTGCTTGCAGAAACGGCTTCTTTCGCATCACTCTCCCATACAACTTCTCCTTGTGTAAAGTGCGTTTTATGGTTGACCGATGCACAGTGACACCATCTGCAGCAAGTTGATGCTGCAGCTCTCTTGAGGTGGTCTGAGGATTGTCCTTGACTGATCTCACCATTCTTCTTCTCTGCCTTTCTCATGTTTTTCTTGGCCTGCCACTTCTGGCCTTAACAAGAACTGTACCTGTGTTCTTCCATTTCCTTACTATGTTCCTCACAGTGGAAATTGACAGGTTAAATCTCTGAGACAGCTTTTTGTATCCTTCCCCTGAACAACTATGTTGAATAATCTTTGTTTTCAGATCATTTGACAGTTGTTTTGAGGAGCCCATGATGCCACTCTTCAGAGGAGATTCAAACAGGAGAACAACTTGCAAGTGGCCACTTTAAGTAGCTTTTCTCATGATTGCATACACCTGGCTATGAAGTTCAAAGCTCAATGAGGTTACAAAACCAAAAAAAGTGCTTTAGTAAGTCAGTAAAAAGCAGGTAGGAGTATTTAAAACAAGAAAATGATAAGGGTGCCCATACTTATGCACCTGTCAAATTTTGTTTGAATGCAGATTGCATATTTTCTGTTAGTACAATAAACCTCATTTCAAGGCAGAAACATTACTGTGTCCAACAGTTATTAGATATATGAAACTGAAATAGCTGTTGCAAAAAAAACTATTTTTATAAAACATTAAGCTTAAGATTAATAGGGGTGCCCAAACTTTTTCATATAACTGTATTGAGAGGCCTGGATGGATATATGGGGAGCCAGGATGGATATATGGAGGGGCCAGGATGGATATATGGAGGGGCCAGGATGGATATATGGGGAGCCAGGATGAATAAATGAGGCCGGGATGAATATATAGAGGGGCCAGGATGGATACATGGGGGATTGGCAGTCTGACTGCCAATCCAGGACCACACAGCTAGGCGCGGGATGCACCGCTGACCCCCGGACCCAGGACAGTACAGGACAGCTCTGCAAGCTGAAACCCCCGCAGCCTACCTTAAACAGGACTCCTCTACCTATCTCATAGGAGCCACCATTGGATTTACAAGGTTATGCCTTAAAAGGACCATTGTCTTGCCTTCTAACACTGCCACACCTTTATATGTGTACCAAAAGAGTTAAGTAACCCCATGAATAAGACCCGGGAGGGTCGAAACGTCGGGTGGGTTCTTTTCTACAAACTATCACAGTGGCAATTGTTGACCTTTTTTTGTGTGTAAATAAATTTGGCATATCCCCTTTTTCGCATCATATCAACTTCGAGTGTGCGGTACTTTTTTCTCCACTACCTTATAGATGATGTCGTCTCTGGAGTTGTTCTCCTTCATTTCTTCATCTTGTCCAGATCCCCATGATGAGTTTTCTCATCCACAGCCGTCTCTGCAGACTTCCATCTTCTTCGCTCTTTTGCAGAAAATCTCCACATGACGCCCTTAAAGATACAAGTGTCATTATAATGCTCCTGAATAAAAAAATTGCCCCTCACTATATTGTCTGCATAAAATATGACCCCCCACACTGTCCCACTTATGGTACACGCTCTTTACACGGACCTCCCCTTTCCATACTGGCCCCCTCTTCATACTGTCCTCTCACACTGTGTCCCTATAGGGCCCAGTATTTATACTGTACCCTCTCATCACACTCCCCCTCCTTTGTATACTATCCCCTCCTGGCTGTGCCCTTACACTGTCCCCCATGCTATGCATGCACACATCCCAACACCCTCACTCCCCGTACTCTGTCCACATACGTTTTTCACATCGCTACTCATACTGTGTCTGCATACATTCCCCCGTTTGACCCCAAACTGTCTGCACCCATCCCCCATACTGTTTCCTCATATATGCCCCCCCATCTCCCCCTTTGCTCTTCATTTTGTGTCCTTAGATCTCCCCCACACATTAAATCCCCCCATCCCCATGACAAATCTCCCCCCACACACATTCAATCCCCCATCTCCACTCACATTAAATCCCTTCCCCACAATAAATCCCCCCATCCCCACTCATATTAAATCTCCCCCCCACAATAAATCCCCCCTGCCTACTCACATTAAATCTCCCCCCCACAATAAATCCCCCCATCTCCACTCATATTAAATATCCCCATCCAATAATATATCCCACCATCCCCACTCACATTAAATTCCCCCACAATCCCCCCATTCCCACTCACAGTAAATCCCCCCCACAATATATGCCCCCATCCCCACTCACAGTAAATCCCCCCCACAATGTATTCCCCCATCCCCACTCACAGTAAATCCCCCCACAATATATCCCCCCATCCCCACTCACAGTAAATCCCCCCCACAATATATGCCCCCATCCCCACTCACAGTAAATCCCCCCCCACAATATATGCCCCCCATCCCCACTCACAGTAAATCCCCCCCACAATATATGTCCCCATCTCCACTCACAGTAAATCCCCCCCACAATATATGCCCCCATCCCCACTCACAGTATATCCCCCCCACAATATATGCCCCCATCCCCACTCACAGTATATCCCCCCCCCACAATATATGCCCCCATCCCCACTCACAGCAAATCCCCCCCACAATCCCCCCATTCCCACTCACAGTAAATCCCCCCCCCCACAATATATGCCCCCATCTGTTGTGAATTCTGTTTTTGGCTCCCTCTGGTGGCTACTGGTGGTACTGGTTGACTTTGGTCTTGTGTTTCCAGTGCACCTGTTTTCATCAGGAAATTGGGAGTTTCCTATTTAGTCTGGCTTCTCAGTCACTCTAGTGCTGGCAATCAATGTTACCAGAGCATCTCTGTTGCTTGCTACCTGCTCCAAGTCTGCAATTCAGCTAAGTTTAAATCTTTGGCTTTTTGTGTTTGTTTTGTCCAGCATGCATTTATATTTCTCGTGCTGCTGGAAGCTCTAGTGATCTGAAATTACTACTCTGGTGTCATGAGTTGATAACGGAGTTAAGGTAGTTTCAGGATGGCTGCTTAGGGTTTTGAGGTAACCGCGAAGTCCTCTTTTGTATTTTCATCTATCTAGTCAGAGGGCCTCACTTTGCTGAATCTATATTCATACTGCGTTTGTGTTTTCCTCTTACCTAACCGTTATTACATGTGGGGGGCTACTATAACTTTTGGGGTTTCCCTGGAGGCAAGCCAGGTCTGTGTATTCCTCTTATAGGGGTAGTTAGCTCTCCGGCTGGCGCGAGGTGTCTAGGGATACAACGTAGGCACACCCCCTGGCTACTTTTATTTACGTGTTAGGTTCAGCATCGCGGTTACCTGAGATACCATCTTCCTAGAGCTGGTCCGTTTTTGCCCATGTCCCTGCCATTGGGAATCATGATAGTATTGCCGGCCATAATGTATTAAAGGTATTGGCTAAAGAAGGAAAAAAAAAAAAGAAGAAGTTTCTGACACTTTTTTTTTTTTTTTTTTTTTACTCAGAGGTTCTGTCTAGCCATAATTGCAATCTGCTGTTTTTTTTTTTCCCTCTCCTCTTAACCCCTGAATGGCTCAGATATCTGCTGTTGAGAAATGGATATCCAGAGTTTAGCTTCTAATCTTAATACTCTTGCCTCTAAGGTTCAAAATATCCAAGACTATGTGATACATGCTCCTATGTCTGAACCCAAGATCCCTATACCTGAGTTCTTTTCTGGAGATAGATCTCGCTTTTTGAATTTTAAGCACAATTGTAAATTGTATTTTTCTCTGAGATCTCGTTCCGCTGGAGACCCCGCTCAGCAGGTTAAAATTGTTATTGCCTTGTTGCGGGGTGACCCCCAGAATTGGGCATTTGCATTGGCACCAGGGGATCCTGCGCTGCTCAATGTGGATGCGTTTTTTCTGGCACTGGGGTTGCTCTATGAGGAACCTAATTTGGAGATTCAGGCTGAAAAGGCTGTCATGGTTCCCAATGGCAGGGAAACATCAGAACACAAAAATAATGGACGAGCTCTGGGAGATGGAATCTTGAGCTGACCGTGAGCTAAATCTACCACACAACTAATAATAGCCAGGGAGCATACCTACGACTTCCTAGATGCCACGCGCCAGCCGGAGGACTAACTACGCCTGGTAGAGGAAGGAACAGACCTGGCTTACCTCTAGGGAAATACCCCAAAAGATGATAGCAGCCCCACACATGTAATAACGGTGAGTTAAGAGGAAAAGACATACACAGTATGAAAGTAGATTTAGCAAAGAGAGGTCCACTTACTAGATAGCAGAAGGATACAAAAGAGGACTTCACGGTCAACTGAAAACCCTTTCAAAAACCATCCTGAAATTACTTTAAGACTCCTGTGTCAACTCATGACACAAGAGTGGCAATTTCAGCCCGCAAGAGCTTCCAGCTACAGAGAATAACAAAAACTGCAAACTGGACAAAAGATACAAAACAAAAGGACAAAGTCCACTTAGCTGATCAGCAGACTAGTAGCAGGAACATGCAACCGAAGGCTCTGGTTACAATGATGACCGGCAAGGAAATGACTGGAGAGCAAGGCTAAATAGGAAACTCCCAAACACTGATGGAAGCAGGTGAACAGAAACAGCAAAGTGCAAACAAGTCACCAGTACCACCAGCAACCACCAGGGGAGCCCAAAAAGCAGATACACAACAGTACCCTCCCCTTAAGGAGGGGGCACCGAACCCTCACAAGAACCGCCAGGGCGATCTGGATGAGCCCTATGAAAGGCACGAACCAAATCCGAGGCATGAACATCAGAGGCAGTTACCCAAGAATTATCTTCCTGACCATAGCCCTTCCATTTAACCAGATATTGAAGTCTCCGTCTGGAAATACGGGAGTCCAAGATCTTCTCTACCACATACTCCAATTCACCCTCCACCAGCACAGGAGCAGGAGGTTCAGTAGAAGGAACCACCGGTACCTCATATCTCCGCAACAACGACCGATGGAACACATTATGGATAGCGAAAGATGCCGGGAGGTCCAAGCGAAAGGAAACAGGGTTAAGAATCTCCAAAATCCTATAAGGACCGATGAACCGAGGCTTAAATTTAGGAGACGAAACCCTCATAGGGACAAAACGGGAAGACAACCACACCAAGTCCCCAACACGAAGGTGAGGACCAACACGACGACGGCGGTTAGCAAACTGCTGAGTCCTCTCCTGGGACAATTCCAAATTATCCACCATTTGTCCCCAAATCCGATGCAACCGGTCCACTACTGCATCCACTCCAGGACAATCCGAAGATTCAACCTGACCAGATGAAAAACGCGGATGAAACCCTGAATTGCAAAAGAAAGGAGAAACCAAAGTGGCAGAACTAGCCCGATTATTAAGCGCAAACTCTGCCAACGGCAGAAAGGCAACCCAATGATCCTGATCCGCAGACACAAAACACCTCAAATAAGTCTCCAAAGTTTGATTAGTTCGCTCCGTCTGGCCATTGGTCTGAGGATGGAATGCAGACGAAAAAGACAAATCAATGCCCAACCTGGCACAGACTGCCCGCCAAAATCTAGACACGAACTGGGTACCCCTGTCAGAAACGATGTTTTCCGGAATACCATGCAAGCGAACCACATTTTGAAAAAACAGAGGGACCAACTCAGATGAGGAAGGCAACTTAGGCAATGGCACCAAATGAACCATTTTAGAAAAACGGTCACACACCACCCAGATGACAGACATCTTCTGAGAAACAGGGAGATCCGAGATAAAGTCCATAGAGATGTGCATCCAACGCCTCTTCGGAATAGGCAAGGGCAACAATAACCCACTAGCCCTAGAACAACAAGGCTTGGCCCGAGCACACACATCGCAAGACTGCACAAAAACACGCACATCTCGAGACAGAGAAGGCCACCAGAAGGATCTAGCCACCAAATCTCTGGTGCCAAAAATTCCCGGATGACCTGCCAGAGTAGAAGAATGGACTTCCGAGATGACTCTACTGGTCCAATCATCAGGAACAAACAGTCTACCAGACGGACAACGATCAGGTCTATCCGCCTGAAATTCTTGCAAAGCACGTCGCAGATCTGGGAAGACAGCAGACAAAACTACCCCATCCTTAAGGACACCAGCAGGTTCAGAATTCCCAGGAGAGTCAGGCTCAAAACTCCTAGAAAGAGCATCTGCCTTCACATTCCTAGAACCCGGTAAGTACGAGACCACAAAATTAAACCGAGAAAAGAACAACGACCAACGTGCCTGTCTAGGATTCAGGCGCCTGGCAGACTCTAAATAAATCAGATTCTTGTGATCAGTCAAAACTACCACCTGATGTCTGGCACCCTCAAGCCAATGACGCCACTCCTCAAATGCCCACTTCATGGCCAAAAGCTCCCGATTACCAATATCATAGTTTCGCTCGGCGGCCGAAAATTTTCGAGAAAAGAATGCGCAAGGTCTCAGCACCGAGCAGTCGGAATTTTTCTGCGACAAGACCGCCCCCGCTCCGATCTCGGAAGCATCGACCTCAACCTGAAAGGGAAGAGAAACATCAGGCTGGCGCAACACAGGGGCAGACAAAAAGCGGCGCTTAAGCTCCCTAAAGGCCTCCACAGCAGCAGGGGACCAATTGACAACATCAGCACCCTTCTTAGTCAAATCCGTCAGAGGTTTAGCAACGCCAGAAAAACCAGCTATAAATCGACGATAAAAATTAGCAAAGCCCAAGAATTTCTGAAGACTCTTCAGAGAAGTAGGCCGCGTCCAGTCATAAATAGCCCGAACCTTGACAGGGTCCATCTCAATAGAAGAAGGGGAAAAAATATACCCCAAAAAGGAAATTTTTTGAACCCCAAAAACACACTTTGAACCCTTTACACACAAAGAATTCTCCCGCAAAACCTGAAAAACCCTCCTGACCTGCTGAACATGAGACTCCCAGTCATCAGAAAAAATCAAAATATCATCCAAATACACAATCATAAATTTATCCAAATATTCACGGAAAATATCATGCATTAAGGACTGAAAGACCGAAGGTGCATTAGAAAGGCCGAAAGGCATTACTAAATACTCAAAATGGCCCTCAGGCGTATTAAATGCGGTTTTCCACTCATCCCCCTGCTTAATTCGCACCAAATTATACGCCCCACGAAGATCAATCTTAGAGAACCACTTAGCCCCCCTTATGCGAGCAAACAAATCAGTCAGCAAAGGCAACGGATACTGATATTTGACTGTAATTTTATTCAGGAGTCGATAATCAATACAAGGCCTCAGAGAGCCATCCTTTTTAGGGACAAAGAAAAAACCGGCTCCTAAAGGTGATGACGAAGGACGAATATGTCCCTTTTCCAGGGACTCCTTAATATACTCGCGCATAGCAGCATGTTCAGGTACAGATAGGTTAAACAAACGACCCTTTGGAAATTTACTGCCAGGAATCAGATCTATGGCGCAATCACAATCTCTGTGGGGAGGGAGTGAACCAATTTTAGGCTCTTCAAAAATATCACGATAATCGGACAAAAATGCCGGAATCTCAGAGGGAATAGATGACGAAATGGACACCAAAGGTATGTCCCCATGAACCCCCCGACATCCCCAGCTTAACACAGACATAGCTTTCCAGTCAAGGACTGGGTTATGTGATTGTAACCATGGTAATCCAAGCACCAAAACGTCATGTAAATTGTACAACACAAGGAAGCGAATCACCTCCTGATGGTCTGGAGTCATACGCATAGTCACTTGCGTCCAGAATTGTGGTTTATTACAAGCCAAAGGTGTAGAATCAATACCCTTCAGAGGTATAGGGACTTCCAGAGGCTCTAAATCAAACCCACAGCGCCTGGCAAAGGACCAGTCCATAAGACTCAGAGCGGCGCCAGAGTCCACATAGGCATCCACGGTAATAACTGATAATGAACAAATCAAGGTTACAGACAAAATACATTTGGACTGCAAAGTGCCAATTGAAATAGACTTGTCAACCTTCCTAGTACGCTTGGAGCATGCTGATATAACATGAGCAGAATCACCACAATAAAAGCATAACCCATTTTTACGCCTATAATTCTGCCGCTCGCTTCTGGACATAATTCTGTCACATTGCATTTTCTCTGGCGTCTCATCAGAAGATACCGCCAAATGGTGCACGGGTTTGCGCTCCCGCAAACGCCGATCAATCTGAATAGCCATTGTCATGGACTCATTCAGACCTGTAGGCGCAGGGAACCCGACCATAACATCTTTAACGGCATCAGAAAGGCCCTCTCTGAAATTTGCCGCTAGGGCGCACTCATTCCACTGAGTAAGTACAGACCATTTACGAAATTTTTGGCAGTATATCTCAGCTTCATCTTGCCCTTGAGAAAGGGCTATCAAAGCTTTTTCAGCTTGAATCTCCAAATTAGGTTCCTCATAAAGCAACCCTAAAGCCAGAAAAAACGCATCCACATTGAGCAACGCAGGATCCCCTGGTGCCAATGAAAATGCCCAATTTTGAGGGTCACCTCGCAGCAAAGAGATTACAATCTTAACCTGCTGGACAGGATCTCCTGAGGAGTGAGGTCTGAGAGAAAGGAATAATTTACAATTATATTTGAAATTCAGAAACCGAGATCTATCTCCGGAAAACACCTCTGGTGTAGGGATTTTAGGTTCAGAAATAGGAGCATGAATAACAAAATCTTGTAAATTTTGCACCTTCGTAGCAAGATTATTTAAACCTGCAGCCAAACTCTGAGGATCCATCTTTAAACAGGTGAGCTCAGAGCCATTCAAGGATTATAAGGAGAGAAAGGCAAAGGCTGTAATTAGAGCTGAAATACAACTGATCCAACTATGGAGCAAGCATAGGGGAAAAAAAAAAAAAAAAATTTACAGACTTCTTTTTTCTCTCCTTTCTTCTGCCAATAAGTTTAACACAGGCCGGTCATACTGTCATGGTTCCCAATGGCAGGGAAACATCAGAACACAAAAATAACGGACGAGCTCTGGGAGATGGAATCTTGAGCTGACCGTGAGCTAAATCTACCACACAACTAATAATAGCCAGGGAGCATACCTACGACTTCCTAGATGCCACGCGCCAGCCGGAGGACTAACTACGCCTGGTAGAGGAAGGAACAGACCTGGCTTACCTCTAGGGAAATACCCCAAAAGATGATAGCAGCCCCCCACATGTAATAACGGTGAGTTAAGAGGAAAAGACATACACAGTATGAAAGTAGATTTAGCAAAGAGAGGTCCACTTACTAGATAGCAGAAGGATACAAAAGAGGACTTCACGGTCAACTGAAAACCCTTTCAAAAACCATCCTGAAATTACTTTAAGACTCCTGTGTCAACTCATGACACAGGAGTGGCAATTTCAGCCCGCAAGAGCTTCCAGCTACAGAGAATAACAAAAACTGCAAACTGGACAAAAGATACAAAACAAAAGGACAAAGTCCACTTAGCTGATCAGCAGACTAGTAGCAGGAACATGCAACCGAAGGCTCTGGTTACAATGATGACCGGCAAGGAAATGACTGGAGAGCAAGGCTAAATAGGAAACTCCCAAACACTGATGGAAGCAGGTGAACAGAAACAGCAAAGTGCAAACAAGTCACCAGTACCACCAGCAACCACCAGGGGAGCCCAAAAAGCAGATACACAACAAAAGGCCTTGCTAGCCCTCTCTCAAGGGCATGATGAAGCTGAAGTATATTGTCAAAAATTTCGAAAATGGTCTGTGCTTACTCAGTGGAATGAGTGCGCCCTGGCGGCGAATTTCAGAGAAGGTCTCTCTGACGCCGTTAAAGATGTCATGGTGGGGTTTCCTACGCCCACAGGTCTGAATGAATCCATGACTATGGCTATTCAGATTGATCGGCGTTTGCGGGAGCGCAAATCTGTGCACCATTTGGCGGTGTCTTCTGAGCAGGCACCGGAGATTATGCAATGTGATAGAATTCTGTCCAGAAGTGAACGGCAGAATTATAGGCGTAAAAATGGGTTGTGCTTCTACTGTGGTGATTCTGCTCATGTTATATCAGCATGCTCTAAACGCACAAAAAAGGTTGATAAGTCTTTTGCAATTGGCACCTTACAGTCTAAGTTTATTTTGTCTGTAACTTTGATCTGTTCATTATCAACTATTACTGTGGATGCCTATGTGGATTCTGGCGCTTCCTTGAGTCTTATGGATTGGTCCTTTGCCAGACGTTGTGGGTTTAGCCTAGAGCCTTTGGAAGTTCCTATCCCTCTGAAGGGTATCGACTCCACACCTTTGGCTAGGAATAAACCACAGTTCTGGACACAAGTGACTATGTGTATGACTCCTGACCATCGGGAGGTGATTCGCTTCCTTGTGTTGCATAACTTGCATGATGTCTTAGTGCTTGGATTGCCATGGTTGCAAACTCATAATCCAGTCCTTGACTGGAAAACAATGTCTGTGTTAAGCTGGGGATGTCAGGGGGCTCATGGGGAAGTACCTTTGGTTTCCATTGCTTCATCTACTCCCTCTGAAATTCCGGCATTTTTGTCTGATTATGGTGATGTTTTTGAGGAGCCTAAACTTAGTTCTCTCCCCCCTCACCGGGATTGCGATTGTGCTATAGACTTGATTCCGGGCAGCAAGTTTCCCAAGGGTCGTTTGTTCAATCTATCTGTGCCTGAGCATGCTGCTATGCGAGAGTATATGAAGGAGTCCTTGGAAATGGGACATATCCGTCCATCCTCATCCCCTTTAGGAGCAGGGTTTTTTTTGTGGGTAAAAAAGATGGCTCCCTGAGGCCCTGTATTGATTATCGCCTGTTGAATAAGATTACAGTCAAATACCAGTATCCTTTGCCACTACTGACTGATTTATTTGCTCGTATTAAAGGGGCAAAGTGGTTCTCTAAGGTTGATCTTCGGGGTGCGTATAATTTGGTGCGGATCAAGCAGGGAGATGAGTGGAAAACTGCATTTAATACGCCCGAGGGCCATTTTGAGTATTTGGTAATGCCTTTTGGTCTTTCTAATGCTCCTTCAGTCTTTCAGTCCTTTATGCACGATATTTTCCGTAAATACCTGGATAAATTTATGATTGTGTATTTGGATGATATTTTGATTTTTTCGGATGACTGGGAGTCGCATGTTCAACAGGTTAGGAAGGTTTTTCAGGTTTTGCGGTCCAATTCTCTGTTTGTAAAGGGCTCAAAGTGTATCTTTGGGGTTCAGAAGATCTCCTTTTTGGGGTATATTTTTTCCCCTTCTTCTGTTGAGATGGATCCTGTCAAGGTTCGGGCTATTTGTGATTGGACGCAGCCTACTTCCCTGAAGAGTCTTCAGAAGTTCTTGGGCTTTGCTAATTTCTATCGTCGATTTATAACTGGGTTTTCAAGTGTTGCTAAACCTCTGACAGATTTGACTAAGAAGGGTGCTGATGTTGCCAATTGGTCCTCTGCGGCTGTGGAGGCCTTTCGGGAGCTTAAGCGCCGCTTTTCTTCTGCCCCTGTATTGCGCCAGCCTGATGTTTCGCTCCCTTTTCAGGTTGAGGTTGATGCTTCCGAGATTGGAGCGGGGGCGGTTTTGTCGCAGAAAAGTCCCGATTGCTCAGTGATGAGACCATGTGCATTTTTCTCTCGAAAGTTTTCGCCCGCCGAGCGAAATTATGATGTCGGTAATCGGGAGCTCTTGGCTATGAAGTGGGCATTTGAGGAGTGGCGTCATTGGCTTGAGGGTGCTAGACATCAGGTGGTGGTCTTGACTGATCACAAGAATCTGATTTACCTTGAGTCCGCCAGGCGTCTGAATCCTAGACAGGCGCGCTGGTCATTGTTTTTCTCTTGGTTTAATTTTGTGGTTTCATACTTGCCGGGCTCGAAAAATGTGAAGGCAGATGCTCTTTCTAGGAGTTTTGAGCCTGACTCCTCTGGTGATTCTGAGCCTACGGGTATCCTTAAGGATGGAGTGATTTTGTCTGCTGTCTCCCCAGACTTGCGACGTGCTTTGCAGGAGTTTCAGACTGATAGGCCTGATCGTTGTCTGTCTGGGAGATTGTTTGTTCCAGATGAGTGGACCAGTAGAGTCATCTCAGAGGTTCATTCTTCTGTGTTGGCGGGCCACCCTGGAATTTTTGGTACCAGAGATTTGGTGGCCAGGTCTTTCTGGTGGCCTTCCCTGTCTCGGGATGTGCGTACCTTTGTACAGTCTTGTGATGTTTGTGCTCGGGCCAAGCCTTGCTGTTCTCGGGCTAGTGGATTGTTGTTGTCCTTGCCTATTCCGAAGAGGCCGTGGACGCACATCTCTATGGACTTTATCTCGGATCTCCCGGTTTCTCAGAAAATGTCCGTCATTTGGGTGGTGTGTGACCGTTTTTCTAAGATGGTTCATTTGGTACCCTTGCCCAAATTACCTTCTTCATCTGAGTTGGTTCCTTTATTTTTTCAGAATGTGGTTCGCTTACATGGTATCCCGGAAAACATCGTGTCTGACAGAGGATCTCAATTTGTGTCTAGGTTCTGGCGAGCGTTCTGTGCCAGGATGGGCATTGATTTGTCTTTTTCATCTGCGTTCCATCCTCAGACTAATGGCCAGACGGAGCGAACTAATCAGACCTTGGAGACGTATTTGAGGTGTTTTGTGTCTGCTGATCAGGATGATTGGGTCGCCTTTTTGCCGTTGGCAGAGTTTGCCCTCAATAATTGGGCCAGTTCTGCTACTCTGGTTTCTCCTTTCTTTTGCAATTCAGGGTTTCACCCTCGTTTTTCGTCTGGTCAGGTGGAGTCTTCGGATTGTCCTGGAGTGGATTCTGTGGTGGATAGACTGCACCGGATTTGGAGTCATGTGGTGGACAATTTGAAGTTGTCTCAGGAGAAGACTCAGCAGTTTGCTAATCGTCATCGTCGTGTGGGTCATCATCTCCGTGTTGGAGACTTGGTGTGGTTGTCTTCTCGTTTTGTCCCTATGAAGGTCTCTTCTCCTAAGTTCAAACCTCGGTTCATAGGTCCTTATAGGATTTTGGAGATTCTTAATCCTGTATCTTTTCGTTTGGACCTTCCAGCATCTTTCACCATTCATAATGTTTTCCATAGGTCGTTGTTGCGGAGGTACGAGGTACCGGTTGTTCCTTCTGTTGAGCCTCCTGCTCCTGTGCTGGTGGAGGGTGAATTGGAGTATGTTGTGGAGAAGATTTTGGACTCTCGTATTTCCAGACGGAGACTTCAATATCTGGTTAAATGGAAGGGATACGGTCAGGAGGATAATTCTTGGGTGACTGCCTCTGATGTTCATGCCTCTGATTTGGTTCGCACCTTTCATAGGGCGCATCCAGATCGCCCTGGTGGTTCTCATGAGGGTTCGGTGCCCCCTCCTTAAGGGGGGGGTACTGTTGTGAATTCTGTTTTTGGCTCCCTCTGGTGGCTACTGGTGGTACTGGTTGACTTTGGTCTTGTGTTTCCAGTGCACCTGTTTTCATCAGGAAATTGGGAGTTTCCTATTTAGTCTGGCTTCTCAGTCACTCTAGTGCCGGCAATCAATGTTACCAGAGCATCTCTGTTGCTTGCTACCTGCTCCAAGTCTGCAATTCAGCTAAGTTGAAATCTTTGGCTTTTTGTGTTTGTTTTGTCCAGCATGCATTTATATTTCTCGTGCTGCTGGAAGCTCTAGTGATCTGAAATTACTACTCCGGTGTCATGAGTTGATAACGGAGTTAAGGTAGTTTCAGGATGGCTGCTTAGGGTTTTGAGGTAACCGCAAAGTCCTCTTTTGTATTTTCATCTATATAGTCAGAGGGCCTCACTTTGCTGAATCTATATTCATACTGCGTTTGTGTTTTCCTCTTACCTAACTGTTATTACATGTGGGGGGCTACTATAACTTTTGGGGTTTCCCTGGAGGCAAGCCAGGTCTGTGTATTCCTCTTATAGGGGTAGTTAGCTCTCCAGCTGGCGCAAGGTGTCTAGGGATACAACGTAGGCACACCCCCTGGCTACTTTTATTTACGTGTTAGGTTCAGCATCGCGGTTACCTGAGATACCATCTTCCTAGAGCTGGTCCGTTTTTGCCCATGTCCCTGCCATTGGGAATCATGATACCCATCCCCACTCACAGTAAATCCCCCCCACAATATATGCCCCCCATCCCCACTCACAGTAAATCCCCCCACAATATATGTCCCCATCTCCACTCACAGTAAATCCCCCCACAATATATGCCCCCATCCCCACTCACAGTAAATCCCCCCCCACAATATATGCCCCCATCCCCACTCACAGCAAATCCTCCCCACAATATATGCCCCCATCCCCACTCACAGTAAATCCCCCCCACAATATATGCCCCCATTCCCACTCACAGTAAATCCCCCCACAATATATGCCCCCATCCCCACTCACAGTAAATCCCCCCACAATATATGCCCCCCATTCCCACTCACAGTAAATCCCCCCTACAATATTATATGCCCCCCATCCCCACTCACAGTAAATCCCCCCCGCACCTTCGGTGTCTTCAGCTCCACTGGAGCACTTACCACCGCTCTGTGTCTCCTGGTCAATCTGCAGCTCCTGCACTGCCGCGCAGGTGAGTGACGTCAGCAGCGTGATCACATGACCTGATCACGCTGCTGGCGTCGCTCTGACCCAGCAGTCAGAGCTTCAATTGTACTCGCATCACAGATACAAGTACAATTGAACACTGGGAGCCGACGCGCCGCAGCTTCTCTGTGCCGGCTGTCAGCTTGACAGTCGGCACAGAGAACAGCTGACTCCCAGTGCGGGGGGTGGCAGAATGCAGCCGCCGGGGGAGACACTGCGATCCGCCGCTTTAGGCGGCCCGACTGCGCCCCCCTGCCGGCTGTGCCCGGGGCAAATGCCCCGGCTGCCCCCCCTAGATACACCACTGGTGTAATAGTAGATTCATGGACCAGTGTAATCACATCAGCACAGACACAGTAAATCCCCAAGTGAGATCACTATATACAGGGTGGGCCATTTATATGCATACACCTGGGTGGGCCATTTATAATGTTGGATCCAAAATGGCCGACTACAAAATGGCCGCCATGGTCACCACCCATCTTGAACAGTTTTCCTGCTCCCATATACAAATGTGCCACAAACAGGAAGTTGATATCACCAACCATTCCCATTTTATTTAGGTGTTTCCATATACATGGCCCACCCAGGTGTATCCATATACATGGCCCACCCTGTATATAGTGCTGACAGAAATACCACAAAAGTCATGTATCAGCCTTGCTCTTACCCATCACTGCCTATGGTGCCATACACGCCGCCCCGACACGCGTTTCGCACGGGCTTCTTCCAGGGGCTGCTGCATTTATAGGAGGCTGTGACTGTGGCATATACATTATAGGAGACTGTGACTGTGGCATATACATTATAGGAGGCTGTGACTTAAAGGGCTGGTAGACAATAAAAGGGGCTGGTAGCCCACTCTGTAGCTCAGAGTTGCAGACCAGTGGGCATTTGCCTGCTGAGTCAATACTTTGTAGGACCACTTTTCCCTGCAATTAGGGAATGCTAGTCTCTTGGGGTATATCTCTACCAGCTTTGCACATCTAGATGTGGCATTTTTGACCATCCTTCTTAGCACACTCACTCATGCTCAGTGAGATTGGATGGAGTGAGATTTCAAGTCTTGCCACAGATTCTCACTGGGATTTCGGTCTGGACTGTGACTGAGCCATTCACACACATGAATACACTTTGATCTAAACCAGTGTTTCCCTAACCTAAAGATATCCTGAAAACATGACATGTTTGGGAAACACTTATCCAAATCATCCATTGTAGCTCTGGCAGTATGTTTAGGGATGCTGTCCAGCTGGAAGGTGAACCTACGCCCCAGTCTCATGTCTTTTGCAGTCTCTAACAGGTTATCCTTCAGGATTGCCCTGTATTTATATCCATCCATCTTCCCATCAACTCTGACCAGCTTCCCTGTCCCTGCTGATGAAAAGCATTCCCACGGCATGATGCTGCCACTGCCATATGTGATGGTGGGGATGGTGTTTTCAGAATGATGTGCAGTGTAAGTTTTCCACCACACATAGTGTAGTAAACGCATTTAGTCCCAAAAGTTCTACTTTGCTCTGAACTGCTTTCAAAAATTGTTTTCTTCTTTCCATTCTTCCATGAAGCTCAGATTTGTGGAGTGCACGACTAATACAGTGCTCAAAAAAATAAAGGGAACACTAAAATCTCACATCCTAGATATCACTGAATGAAATATTTCAGTTGTAAATCTTTATTCATTAGATAGTGGAATGTGTTGAGAACAATAAAACCTAAAAATTATCAACGTAAATCACAACTAATATCCCACAGAGGTCTGGAGTTGGAATGATGCTCAAAATCAAAGTGGAAAATGAAGTTACAGGATGATCCAACTTCAGTGGAAATGCCTCAAGAAAAGGAAATGATGCTCAGTAGTGTGTGGCCTCCACGTGCCTGTGTAGCGCCCCCACTGCCGCAGGGCCGAGGTGTACCCGGTACCGGGCCTCCAAGTCTCTGCTCTGGGGTTGTCACGGTGGCTAGACCCAGTCCGTGACCCTGCTGAGGGGCGTACAGTAATAGATGTGGATAGTGGTGGTGGTGCGGTGCAGTAAATAACGAGGACACCAGGTTGCAGTCTCTTTACCTTTTTACTGAAGGTCTCTGGGTCCTCAGTCCGGAATACGGTTCACCAGGCTGCGCAAGTCCGGCCGGTCCAATGGCACCTCCAGAGTTCTCTTTGCAGGTGGAAATCTGTGCCTTCCTGCTAGCGCTATGTGTTGTGGTCCTCCCCTGCTGTGCTTACGGGATAGTCCCCACAACTGTTGTGTCTGTTTCTCGTGTTCCCTCACAACTCGATTAGATGATGTTCTGCTAATCCTCCGTCCCTCCCTGATGTTACGGTTGGGACGCACCCGTATGACGGGTAGGCTCGGAGCTCTTCCGGGACACTAGAGTCGCCCCTCTCCACAGGTTGCCCCCTATGTCTGCGTAGGTGATTTAGGTGAGACAGCCCGCCTGTGACTGACTGTCCTGCCGTTGGTTTGAAGTATTGCTTGGAGCTAGATATATAAATACTTCCTCGGCGTTCCGGCCGCCGGCTGTGCGCCTCAGTAGGATGTTGCCTCGGTCTTACAGCACGACTCCTACTGGTATTCTCCTTCTTGCTTTGATCCCGTTTCTCACTCAGCACAATATATCTCGCTTCTTGTCCTTTCTTAGGGCACCGCCGCTATCCTGAGCAGGCACGGTCCCGTGACGTTCCCTCTGTTTGCCAGGCCTCTGTCAGGCTCCCAAACCTGACAGGGACCCTACCGAATCTTCCCCCACAACACCCTCTGCCACAAGGTGTTGCCTGGTTCCAACCCAGTCAGCTTTCTCATCTAACTTCCTGCCTGACCCCCAGTTTTACCAGTATGTGAGGAGTGGCCTAATGAATAGTACCCTTAGCTCCCCCTGGAGGCCCGACTGTGAAATGCATTGGTGTCTGTGATACCTGGTCAGATGAACTCCTTCAGTGCCATCAGACGTACCATAGCCCCCCATAGCGGCGGAGCCACAGTACTGCAACGACCAGGACTCTGGGGCGCTGCACTCCCCCCCGGTTAAATCCAGTACTCCAGGACTGGGAAGAAAACAACAATACATGTCAGCAAAAAGACATACAATTTTTGTGAGTGCAATAACAATAAGCATATTTGAACAGAGCTTCCCTTTATGGGAGGTGAGGACACTTGAACGTTACAAACATGGTTAAATACTTTTAAATAACTTTACTATAAATAACCTTACCCCAACCGGGTATTCTACTAAGTGCAAAATTCTTGAACAATAATTTAACATTGCCTTTAAGGATGTACACTCTGAATCCACTAAAGACCTTCTTATAACACATTATAAGGCTACTTAACATTTTTGCATTCTCCTACTTTAAGTCTGCAGGGCTGCCTGTCCTAACTGCTCCAGGCCTGCTGCCTCTCCTTTCTATTACAGGACCGCTCCTTTCTGCCCGAGCCTACTGTCCTTCCACAACTATACACAGTATAGAACATATTTTTCTTTCAGTTCAAGATCACGGAGCCATCTCTCTATGGCTCCTAAGAGGACTCACTAACTAACCCCGTACGGGTCCACTTTCTGGCCTCATTCTCTAACACATTATTAACCACTCTGACAATTAACTAGTTAGTTACATTTAACTTTTACATTTCAACATTATCACTTTTTCTTTCTAAGACATTATTGCCATCTAACTGTCTCAAGGCAATACCACTCTTTAAGCGCAGCATGTGAACATCCCCTTTAAGAGGGGACCAAGTCTCTATGAGGTAGCGCAACTTCTCAAGCTGCTAGTCTGTTTGCAGTAAGGACTCCAGTGCTGTTTCCAGGAACAGTTTCTTCGCAAAGAGTCCATCCTTTATGTAAAACCAGTAGGGAGCACCTTTAAGAAGGTGCAAACTATGTACAAGGAGTTTGTATCATGCATTGTTCATGATTCAGCAGTTCTGGATAACTTGTGCAAACGTAGAAAATAAACAAAAACAATAGGGATCCCGGGTCAACAAAGGGGTCCCTTTAAGAGTTAACGCTGGACGGGTTTAGCAGCAACGTAGCAGGAAACAAACAGTTTGAAGAACTATTTACATATTCAGAGTTTTAAGATCTTACTCTTGTGGTGCAGAAGGCGGTTTCCTTCCGGGCCTCACCAGACCAACGGGTCGCGCTGTCGATCCAAGGAGCGGTTCCTCCCCAGCAATGACAGGATCCCTCGCCGTGATGCCCTTCTCACTGATGGACCGGCACGCCCCCAAGTTACGTGGTGGGTCCGGGTTCCCCGCTGCTCCGCAGGGACAGGTTCCGTTGCCTTTTCAGCAGGAGGTTCGTCTTCTGATGTTCCGGCAGCGGCCTGGAGTGCGACGCACCGCTGGACGCCCCGAGCTATCCAGCCAGCTTCACCTGTTTCTCTCCTCCACCTGGTGTAGGTCACAGCGTCACCTGGCTCCAGGTCGCGAGCAAACCTTCCTCCGCAGGGCTCCACTTCCTCCCGGTCTACACGGACCTGTAGCGGCTCCCCAATCTCCTGTATAACTCCCCTTCCGTGTCGGGAGTTAAAGGACACCACTACACCCCAGTGTGACGGCGGGGTTTCTTCCGCGCTGGTCAGGTCAATCTGGGCTGCAGGCTGGGGCCGGCTCCGCCACGCCATCATCAAACGCCGCAGGTGTTCGGCCTCCGGCAGGATTCTCATGCCCTGTGTCTACAGCGTACCTTCAGCCGCTGCCGGGTTGGGAGGAGCAGGGGACACCGGAGACAGGCGGACCTCCGTGGGCTGGCCCAGCCGAGCGAGCACGCGGGCATCAGCCTCCAAGTGGCGTGCTATCTGTCGGGCCTCGGCTGCGGCCACACACTCCTCGGACATTTGCCAGTTAGGTCGACCCATCGGTGGTTCCGTGAGGGCCAGCCCCCGCAACGATGGCGTCTCCGAGGCTGTGTCTGGTGATGCGGCTCCATGCCGCGTCAGGTCATCCCTGCGCGGTGCTCCCGGCGTCGCCATCTTTGTCTCCTCCCCAGCGTCTTCTTCCCGCGGTCTCTTTCGTGGGCGGCCCCGTCTCCATGGTCTCCACCCTCCAAACAGGATCAGGAGGCGGACCTCGGCTGTTGACAGACACGTCCTCAGGACACAGAAATATTTAGACTGGGCGGCCATTGTCCTTCGCGCTCTTCAGTTTGTCTACGCCTACTCCACGCCCCTCTTCTTCTCCTGCGCTCTCCTCAGCGCTGTAATGGCGGCGGATTTTGGCGGTAAATGGCAACACACAGTCTTTGCAATAAAGTACAGTCCAAGCACAGTAAATCACAGTTCTAAGGCACACATGACCCAATTCCTCAGGCTTAAGTACATCCTGTTCGTGACGCCAACTTGTAGCGCCCCCACTGCCGCAGGGCCGAGGGGTACCCGGTACCGGGCCTCCAAGTCTCTGCTCTGGGGTTGTCACGGTGGCTAGACCCGGTCCGTGACCCTGCTGAGGGGCGTACAGTAATAGATGTGGATAGTGGTGGTGGTGCGGTGCAGTAAATAACGAGGACACGAGGTTGCAGTCTCTTTACCTCTTTACTGAAGGTCTCTGGGTCCTCAGTCCGGAATACGGTTCACCAGGCTGCGCAAGTCCGGCCGGTCCAATGGCACCTCCAGAGTTCCCTTTGCAGGTGGAAATCTGTGCCTTCCTGCTAGCGCTATGTGGTGTGGTCCTCCCCTGCTGTGCTTACGGGATAGTCCCCACAACTGTTGTGTCTGTTTCTGATGTTCTCTCACAACTCGATTAGATGGTGTTCTGCTAATCCGTCCCTTCCTGATGTTACGGTTGGGACGCACCCGTATGACGGGTAGGCTCGGAGCTCTTCCGGGACACTAGAGTCGCCCCTCTCCACAGGTTGCCCCCTATGTCTGCGTAGGTGATTTAGGTGAGACAGCCCGCCTGTGACTGACTGTCCTGCCGTTGGTTTGAAGTATTGCTTGGAGCTAGATATATAAATACTTCCTCGGCGTTCCGGCCGCCGGCTGTGTGCCTCAGTAGGATGTTGCCTCGGTCTTACAGCACGACTCCTACTGGTATTCTCCTTCTTGCTTTGATCCCGTTTCTCACTCAGCACAATATATCTCGCTTCTTGTCCTTTCTTAGGGCACCGCCGCTATGCTGAGCAGGCACGGTCCCGTGACGTTCCCTCTGTTTGCCAGGCCTCTGTCAGGGTCCCAAACCTGACAGGGACCCTACCGAATCTTCCCCCACAACACCCTCTGCCACAAGGTGTTGCCTGGTTCCAACCCAGTCAGCTTTCTCATCTAACTTCCTGCCTGACCCCCAGTTTTACCAGTATGTGAGGAGTGGCCTAATGAATAGTACCCTTAGCTCCCCCTGGAGGCCCGACTGTGAAATGCATTGGTGTCTGTGATACCTGGTCAGATGAACTCCTTCAGTGCCATCAGACGTACCATAGCCCCCCATAGCGGCGGAGCCACAGTACTGCAACGACCAGGACTCTGGGGCGCTCCACCTAACTGTATGACCTCCCTACAATGCCTGGGCATGCTCCTCATGAGGCACTCAGACCATCCTCATGGAGTCGGTTTCTAACCATTTGTGCAGACACATGCACATGTGTGGCCTGCTGGAGGTCATTTTGCAGGGCTCTGGCAGTGCTCCTCCTGTTCCTCCTTGCACAAAGGCTGAGGTAGCGGTCCTGCTGCTGGGTTGTTGCCCTCCTACGGCCCCCTCCATGTCTTCTGGTGAACTGGCCTGTCTCCTGGTAGCGCATCCAGCCTCTGGACACTGTCAAACACAGAAAACCTTCTTGCCACAGCTTGCATTGATGTGCCATCCTGGATGAGCTGCACTACCTGAGCCACTTGTGTGGGTTGTAGAGTCCGTCTCATGCTACCACGAGTGTGAAAGCACAACCAACATTCAAAAGTGACCAAAACATCAGCCAGAAAGCATTGGTACTGAGATGTGGTCTGTGGTCCCCACCTGCAGAATCTTTATTGAGTGTGTCTTGATAATTGCCAATAATTTCCATCTGTTGTCTATTCCATTTGCACAACAGCTTGTGAAATTGATTGTCAAACAGTGTTGCTTCCTAAGTGGACAGTTTGATTTCACAGAAGTTTGATTTACTTGGAGTTATATTCTGTTGTTTAAGTGTTCCCTTTATTTTTTGAGCAGTTTCTGAGCTGTGGATTTCTGCAGCTCCTCCAGAATGACCATGGGTGTCTTGGCTGCTGCTGTAATTAGTGCTCACCTTGCTTGGCATGTCAGCGTAGGTGGATGGCCATGTTTGTAGTAGGTTTGCAGTTATGCCATACTTCTTCCATTTTTGGATGATGGATTTAACAGTGCCCTTTGAAATATTCAGAGCTTGAGCTATTTTTTATAATCTAACTCTGCTTTACTCTTCTCGACAACTTTATCCCTGACCCATCTGGTGTGTTCTTTGAAAACCAAAGATGCTGTTTGATCCTTAATGTTCTTAAACAAATTTTGGAGGCTTTAACAGAACAGCTGTAGTTATACTGGGAAGAAATTACATACAGTTGGACTCAATTTATTAACTATATGACTTTTGCAGGCAATTGGTAACTCTTTTATTTAAGGACCCTAAAGGGCTGAATACAAATGCACATCACAATTTTCAGATTTATAGTTTTTTCTTATTCCAAATTGTATTGTTTTATAATACACAACAAAAACAAACATACAGGTTCAAACGAACACACCATATGGCATAGTAACTACTGAAATAGGGAATTGTTTAGTTACGTGAAAAAAAACAACTCCACACAGTATCAACAGTAATTTGCAAAAGACAATTGACAACCTGTTAAACTGAATAACAAGAAAGAGAAGAGAAAAGAGAAGAAATGTTTAGAAGGACCATGAGGACAAATCACTAAGGCAGACGGAGTATGTACTATGATACCGGCATATCAAATATCGTAAAATGATAAGGTAGCAATTATCTTATTATACTTTGGTACATCGATGTGGATAAGAAGGATTCCAAATGAAACCATTTCGCAGCCACTTTGTCAGCTGCCTCTTGTGTATGGGCTATCAGGAATTCCATCCAGTGAACTCTAGCCACCCCCCCTAAACCATTCCTCTAGCGAAGGCGGGTCCAAAGACTTCCAGTGTCGTGGAATTACCACCATAGCAGCCTGGAGAAGATGAGATTTATAATTTTTTAAATAAATAGAAAACCATGCACCATTTCCTTAACACTTCACAAGTACTTGCTACTCTGTTTTGATCATCATAAAAAATTCCAATAAAATACATTAAGGCTATGTGCACACGTTCAGGATTTTCTGCAGAATTTTCCTGAACAAAACCGGACTTTTTCTGCAGGAAATCAGCATGCGTATTTTTTCGCGTTTTTCACGCTTTGTTTGTGCATTTTTTGCGCGTTTTTTTCCGGAGCTTCCCAATGCATTAAATAGCGTGAAAGACGCAAAATTAATGAACATGCTGCGTTTTTTACCGCGATGCGTTTTTTTCGCGGAAACAAAATGCATCATGTGTACAAAAATTGCAGAATGCATTAAAAATGATGGGATGCTTAATGTATGCGTTTTTAAGCGTTTTTATAGCTTTTTGTTGGGAAAAAACACGAAAAAAACGCTAATAATCCTGAACATGTGCACACAGCCTTATGTTTGTGGGTGTAACATGAAGAAACGTGGAAAAGTTCACAGAATATGGATAATTTTTCAAGGTACTGCATGTACAAAGTTTCTCCACCAGCAGAATAGTAAGTGCAGCTCTGGAGTATACTGTATGTAAGAGTGGTGAACTATACTGTCAAATTCCTACCCCTGAAGACACCAATAGCGTTATTTATATAATGTCATGCGTTTTATACATATAATTGTGTTTTGTGGACTAGGTATTGCAGTTTTATTGTATATTTTAAATAGATTATGATCTAAGGCATAGGATAAGATACAGTTAAAGTTTGGGTCTAGCCCATAGTGGGAAGGTGAATCATAATAAAAGAGGATTACTTCCTGATAGTTAGTCAGATAGGGAAATACAGTAACCATGGTCAAGTTCAAGTGCAGTGGGCTGCTAGCGTCAGCGCAAGAATCTATCATTCAAGGCAGTAGCAGACCTTACTATAATCCCTTGTGGACATTCATGCAATGTCCAGAGCTCGGGGCTCGGTATGGGTACTAGGGATAGTGTCTTATCCCCTGACGTACAGGGAATGATGGATGTGGAACCACGAGAAGGGAGGGTAAAGGATCCAGGGTGGACTGCGGGACTGGATGGGAAATCCCAGGGACTGAGAGAGCCAGTGAACGTGGGGATCGTCCAGAAGGAACAGGAAGTGTGGTGCCCATTACTACATGTTGCAACCTGATGAACTTGACCTGTAAACTTTTGGTTGTTGAAATTAAACGGGTGTCTCTTGATCTATATGCTGTGGCTCTGAAGATGGAGTCCTGGCGAGGGTGAAGGTTTGCGGCCTGCAAGTGAGTGTGATCCACCCCACACGTGATAGCACTCACTGATACAAGTCTATGGGTGCGAGTGAAACATCGGACTGCAGGGGCGGCAATGGAGGAGATGGAGAAATTGCTTTCTCCGTTTCCTCCGCACCTGTGCTGCGATTCTGTCATGCGAGAGGAGTGGGGCACAAAGCTCTGCCACTTGGCTCACACTCTGACAGAGTTGCATAATCGACCCGATTATCTTGCATGAGAGAACATAACGCTTGTTTGATCCCGGCCTTAATCACACCATTCACTCTGTTAGTCCAGGTGTCTGGTACTTTCCGTTCATTATATACTAAGCCATTCCAGGTCATCCGGTTCACTTGTAATCAGCACCCCTGAATTGCCCAAACTGGGATTTCCTTTGTTGCATTGTCGCCGTTATGTCCTTGGAGAAGAAATGGTCATAGATAACATGGTTACTCATTGGCATCCCATAAACATCCAGTAATAAGGATTGGCAGCTTGTAGAATGTATAATTTTGCAGGTATTCAGCAAAATTAATGGAGGATATGATTATCTCATGCTTTGTGATTATCAGCCTATTATAAAACATGTCGGCACCTTTCCAGCAGCATACTAGCATCACCATGTCAAATCTAACTGTTGCAATCAGGGAGCTTTATCAGCAGGTCATAAATATGGCTGGGTCACACGGCAATGCGCTACCTGTTCAGTAGCTCCAGACCCCGGGTACAGTGGTATAGTGTAGTTTGCCAGTGCCCAAGGTGAGACAAGTATTATGCCCCCAAAGGGGCTCCTTTTAAGGGGGCATTAGTAACCTAGTAATAATGCCCTCTTAAAGGGAACATGTCACCATGTGTGACCGATATAAGATATGGCCACCACTTTTCAGCCCTCATATGAGGCATTCTATAATGCTGTATATAAGCCGCCAACCCGACCTGCAAGACAAGAAAAGTAACTTTTATTATACTCACCTGCGGGGCGGTTCGGTACGAGGGGTGTCGCTGGTCTTGGTCCGGCGCCTCCCAACTTCTTACTATCGCTGTCCTCCTTCTTGCTTTGTGTGGATGACGCTTCCGTACATCATCCACATAGTCTCCTCGGCTCCATACTCCTGCACAGGCGTATGTCTCTGCCCTGTTGAGGACTAGTGTTGAGCGATACCGTCCGATACTTGAAAGTATTGGTATCGGATAGTATCGGCCGATACCCGAAAAGTATCGGATATCGCCGATACCAATACAAGTCAATGGGACACCAAGTATCGGAAGGTATCCTGATGGTTCCCAGGGTCTGAAGGAGAGGAAACTCTCCTTCAGGCCCTGGGATCCATATTACTGTGTAAAATAAAGAATTAAAATAAAAAATATTGATATACTCACCTCTCCGGAGGCCCCTGGACATCACCGCTGGTAACCGGCAGCCTTCTTTGCTTAAAATGAGCTCGTTTAGGGCCTTCCATGACGTCACAGCTTCTGATTGGTTGCGTGCGCTCATGTGACCGCCACGCGACCAATCACAAGCCGTGACGTCATTCTCAGGTCCTAAATTCCGAATTCTAGGAATTTAGGACCTGAGAATTACGTCACGGCTTGTGATTGGTCGCGTGGCGGTCACATGAGCGGCACGCGACCAATCAGAAGCCGTGACGTCATGGAAGGTGCTGAACGCGCTCATTTTAAGCAAAGCAGGCTGCCGGTTACCAGCGGTGATGTCCAGGGGCCTCCGGAGAGGTGAGTATATCACTATTTTTTATTTTAATTCTTTATTTTTTACATGGATATGGATCCCATGGCCTGAAGGAGAGTTTCCTCTCCTTCAGACCCTGGGAACCATACACTGGGAACTTCCGATTCCGATTCCCGATACCACAAAAGTATCGGATCTCGGTATCGGAATTCCGATACCGCAAGTATCGGCCGATACCCGATACTTGCGGTATCGGAATGCTCAACACTATTGAGGACACTATTAGGGTATTATAGTGGATTATACCAGCGATCATAAGGGACATGGAGGCCAAGAAATAAAATCTGAAAAAATAAAAATACAAGTTTAAATATACACTGCTCAAAAAATAAAGGGAACACTTAAACATCATAATGCAACTACAAGTGAGTCATACTTCTGTGAAATCAACCCATCGAGTTATGAAGCAACACTGATTTTGAATCAATTTCCCCTGCTGTTGTGCAAGTGTAACAGACAACAGTTAGAAATGATAGGCAATTAGCAAGACAACCCCTATAAAGGAGTGGTTTTACAGGGGGTGACAACAGACCATTTCTCTGTTCTCATCTTTTTTTGGCTGTTTTTGTCACTTTTGCATTTCGTCATTGCTCTCACCCCTAGAGGTCCTGTACAGTAACATGAGGCATTGTCTACAACCCACAAAAGTTGCTCAGGTAGTGCAGCTCATCCAGGATGGCACATCAATGCAAGCTGTGGCAAGAAGAGTAGCTGTGTCTGTCACCACAGTGTGCAGAGCATGGAGAAGATACAGGAGACAGGCCAGTACACCAGGAGAGATGGAGGGGGCGTAGGAGGGCAACAACTCAGCAGCAGGACTGCTACCTCCTCCTTGGTGCAAGGAGGAACAGGAGGAGCAGTGCCAGAGCCCTGCAAAATGACCTCCAGCAGGCCACTAACACCCATGTGTCTGTTCAAACTGTCAGAAACAGATGCTATCAGGGTGTTATGAGGGCCTGACGTCCACAAGTAGGTGTTGTGCTTACAGCTCAACACCATGCAGGGCGATTGCCATTTGCCAGAGAACACCAAGATTGGTAGATTCATCACTGGCACCCTGTGGTCTTCACAGATGAGAGCAGGTTCACACTGAGCACATGTGACAGACATGACAGAGTCTGGAGACACCGTGGACAGCGATCTGCTGCCTGCAACATCCTTCAGCGTGACCGCATTGGCAGTGAGTCAGGAATGGTGTGGGGAGGCCTTTCTTTCGAGAGCCGCACAGCCCTCCATGTGCTAGCCTGAGGTACCCTGACTGCCAGTAGGTACCAGGATGAGATCCTCAGACCCCTTGTGATACCATATGCAAGTGCACTGGGCCCTGGGTTCCTTCTGATGCAGGACAATGCTAGGCCTCATGTTGCTGAAGTGTGTCAGCAGTTCCTGCATGATGAATTCATTGATGCTATGGACTGGCCCGCCCTTTCCCCTGCACTGAATTCAATCGAGCACATCTGGGACATCATGTCTCATTCCATCCACCAACGCTGCATTGTACCACAGACTGTCCAGGAGTTGACTGATGCCTTAATCCAGGTCTGGGAGGAGATCCCTCAGGATAACATCCACCGCCTCATCATAACAATGCCCAGGCATTGTAGGGAGGTCATACAAGCACGTGAAGGCCACACACACTACTGAGCATAATTTCCTTGTCTTAAGGCATTTCCACTGAAGTTGGATCAGCCTGCAATTTGGTTTTCCACTTTGATTTTGAGCATCATTCCAACTCCAGACCTCCATGGGATATTAGTTGTGATTTACATTCATCATTTTTAGGTTATATTGTTCTCAACACATTCCACTATGTAATGAATAAAGATTTGCAACAGGAATATTTCATTCAGTGATATCTAGGATGTGGGATTTTAGTGTCCCCTTCATTTTTTTTTGCGGAGTGTATATATAAGTTCATGACATCCTCTGTTCCCAGAACGTTATGAAAGTCTAAAAAGAGAAAGAAATGTAGCCTATTTGTAATCCCCACATGTGGTACAGTCCAATCTAGTAAAATATCATATTTGTCCCATAGAGTGAACGGCGAAAGAAAAAAAAAATCAAAATGGCAGAATACCTGTTTTTTGGTGATTGAGGCTATGTGCACACGTCAGGATTTTGTCAGGATTTTTCCTCAGGATTTGTAGCCAAAACCAGGAGTGGAACAATTAGAGGAAAAGTATAATAGAAACATATGCACCACTTCTGCATTTATCACCCACTCCTGGTTTTGGCTACAAAACCTGATGAAAAAGCCTGACAAAATCCTGACAAAATCCTGACAAAATCCTGACAAAATCCTGACGTGTGCACATAGCCTTAGACTCCCAAGTAAATGAAAAGAAAGAGATCAGAAAGTCATATGGACCCCAAAATGAAAAAAAAAATCTACAGCTCACGGCTCTATTGACCAGCAAATAAAAAAGTAATAGCTCTTGGAAAGCGAGGAGGAAAAATCGAGAGCGAAGAATCCCAGGTGGGAGAACTGTTTTCTTGCAACCAATCACAATGCAGCTCTCATTTTATAAGAACACTCTAGGAAATGAAAGCTGCGCTGTGATTGGTTGCTTGGGGCAACAAGATGGTCATGTGTTTAGACAGTTTGGTAAGTCTGCTGTCGCTGAGCTCTGGCCGCCATCTTTGTTTCCCTAGTACAGTTGCTAATGTGACCCCATCGCGGACTCTTGTGTGCGTAGGCAGCTTAACTGTAAATGAACCTTTGCCCGTTGTGCGTCGGACCTGGGAAAAATCTAACGAATGACTGCATGAACCCGGTTACATCTTGCCTGTGCCAGATAAAGGGACGGTTCCCAACATCGCAGACCTCCCGATGGAATACAGCCCATAAATCTGTCTCAAAGGTCGACAAAAACTCCAGAAGTACACTGTGCAAAGTCTGAAAGTTTATATTCTGTCACGGTGTAATAAATAGTTATACATACATGTGAGGGGCAGACGAGCCCTTAGGACCCCAGGAGAGATGGGCCTTCGCTATTGTGGGAGCACAGCGGCCATATCGGTTTCTATTGGTGGCCATCTATGTCCCAGTAACTAACTAGAAATTCTATTTACTATTTTCTCTTTAAGGGATAGATCAATTTATGTAACGGTGTTAAAAATCTGTAATCTCATAACTGACTTTGTTGCCTCTTATAAAGGGAGGCCCTTTAATAATTGGTTGACGGGGGTCCTGTAACGAGTTTTACAATTGGCCGCAGTAGTCTGCAGACATAGGCAGGACCAGCCTTTGGTTGTGCAAACTGTGTGGACCTGTTATAGAGGAATGGTCTGGCACCACTACATCATTTTTATGGTTACTATGTAGCATTGTTAATGGATCACTGTATGGCGGTATTATGTAAGCAATGTATGACAGTATTATGTAAGCAATGTTTAATTTAACTATGTGAGCAGTGTATGATTGTATTATGTGTGACAATATTATGTATGCATTATTTGACGGAATTATGTTAGTATTGTATGGTGGTATTTTGTGTGCATTTTTGGTAATATTACGTAAGCATTGTATGACGATATTATGTAAGCAATGTACAATGGTATTATGTGAGCATTTTATGGCACTACTATGCAAGCAGTGTTATGTGATCATTGTACAATGCTATGTGAGCAATATATGACAGAATCATGTGAGCATTGTATGGTGTTATTGTGCGCGTATTTTACGATGGTATTATATGAGCATTGAAGGGTGGTATTATGTGAGCATTGTTTGGTGGTATTATGTGAGCATTGCATGTTCGTGTTGTGTGAGTATTCTATGATGGTATTATGTATACATTGAATTACAGTGCTATGTGAGCATTGTATGGCAGTATTATGTGAGCATTGCATGTTGGTGTTGTGTGAGTATTGTATGATGGTATTATGTACACATTGAATTGCAGTGCTATGTGAGCATTGCATGGTGGTATTATGTGAGTATTGTATGTTGGTGTTATGTGAGTATTGTATGACGGTATTATGTATGCATTGAATTGCAGTGTTATGTGAGCGTTGTATGGTGGCATTATGTGACCGTTCCTAGGTGGTATTATGTAAGCATTGTATGGCAATATTATGTGAGCATTGTATGGCGGTATTGTGTGAGCATTGTATGTTGGTGTTATGTGAGTATTGTATGACAGTATTATGTACGCATTGAATTGCAGTGTTCTGTGAGCATTATGGTGGCATTATGTGACCTTTCTTAGGTGGTAATATGTGAGCATTATGCTGAGCTATTATGTGAGCATTGTGTGGTGGTAGTATGTGAGCACTGTATGCCAGTATTATTGTGTGGCAGCACTTTATTACATCATTCTTTTGTCAATTGGATAAAAATGATATTTGACCAAAATCTGGCAGTGTTATCTGGGCACCATACTGAATACTGCTTGTTATTATTAGTATGCAACGTATGGCATGGGTATTTATACACTTTGTGACTGTACAGGGTGGGCCATTTATATGGATGGATCTGGGTAGGCCATGTATATGGATACACCTAAATAAAATGGGAATGGTTGGTGATATCAACTTCCTGTTTGTGGCACATTAGTATATGGGAGGGGGAAAACTTTTCAAGATGGGTGGTGACCATGGCGGCCATTTTGAAGTTGGATTTCCCCTTTTGGATCCAACTTTATAAATGGCCCACCCATGTGTATCCATATAAATGGCCCACCCTGTACACTGTATGAGAGGGAAATGCAACAACAAAAGGTACATAAGGCAACCACACCATGAAAGGTCAGTCATAGGTGTATATTTTCTGCTTGGCAGTGCTTACCCTTCACGGTTAAAGGTGAGATATTCCGATCACTCGCTGGGGCATTATGGATGCTTAAAACAACATTCCCTAGTTACACTCAAAAAGACTAAGTTAATAAACCTGCAATGAGTCAGCCATTAAACTCGTAGACCCATTATATCACCAGACCATACTGTATGGCCGAAGATCAGACAGAAAAAACAGACTAACTGCTGAATGTAACATTGTGATACTATGCTATTCCTCGATGACCAAGCTAACTGCAGTGTGTGCATACTGCGAATAATAGTACATAATGGATTATACCCCCCTGAACAAGCATGTACCAGGGTTGCCAATCATCCACAAAATCCATGACATGCCATAAAGATAGGGCACTTTTTTGCCTTGACCATAAAAAAAGTTAGTTGTCCAATGTACTGCAAAAAATATTGTATGTCTATAATTTTTTGGTAAGCCATCCAGAAAAAAGTCAAGCTGACAACCCTCCATGTACTCATGGAGAGTAGATGACTGGCAGCACCACCATAGCAGAATCAGAGGCTATGCTCAGGAAGCAGTAGCATTATAGTTATATTCTTCTACATAGGGGCAGTATGAGAGTACTTATGTTCCTGTACATAGGGACAGTATTATATTTGTTATAATAATAAGAGGACATTAAAGCCTATCTGAAGGGGGTGTCCCTACCAACATTAGGCCCGGCACAGGAAGATAGTATGGCCGCTCCCATAACTGAGGAGAAGGTGAAGAAGAACATGGACTCCTAAAGGCCAACAAGAGCCCAGGGCTGGACGGCTTGACCAGCGAGTTTTATAGAGAGTTCAGGGACTTATTAGCTCCGGACTTGGCGCATGTCTATAATGATTGCCTCTCTGCAGGGAAGCTATTACAGTCCCAGTATAAGTCTGTTCTGGTTCTCCTGACAAACAAAGGAAATCTAAAAGATATAAAAAACTGGCGTCCATTGTCTTTACTGAATACGGATTATAAAATTTTGGCCAAGGTTTTGTATTATCGGTTGAGTGAGGTGGCATCATCGCCAACCAGACGTGTGGTGTGAAGGGTCGGACAATAGAGGACTCATTGCTGTTGGTGAGAGAAGCTGTGACGTACATTAAGCATCACAATGTGGGGGCGTATATTGTGGGCTTAGACCAGAGTAAAGCCTTTGATAGAGTCCATCATGACTACATGTATCAAGTGTTGTTACAGTATGGCCTCCCAATGCGGTTTGTGAAGTGGCTGCGGTTTCTGTATAAGGGAGCTATAAGCCTCTCGCTGATTAATGGTCACTTGGACGAGCCCTTCGCGATCATCTCAGGGGTGAGGCAGGGATGTCCTCTTAGCCCATTGTTGTATGTCTTCAGTCTGGATCCTTTCCTCAGAAGGGTCCAGGATCATAGGGATTTCACAGGGCTGAGGTGCCACCTGCAGAGTATGGTGGAGGATGTAAAGTTCTATGCCTATGCGGATGACGTGTCGGTTGTGGTATCTTCTAGAAAGGACTGTGTGGCTCTACAGCAGGAGATGACAGCCTTCTCCAATGTATCTAACTCCTCTGTGAACATGGAGAAGAGCGAGGCGCTGTGGTTGGGAAGTGACCGTGATGTCTTCTCTGTGCCCTTCAGAACAGTTCAGGGTCAGATAAAGATTCTAGGAGTTGTGTTTGGTGCTGTAGATGATGGGAAGGTCAATTGGGAGGAGAAGCTGGGGATGTGTGAGTGGAAAGTGCAGAGCTGGAAACACTGGAAGCTAACATATCTGGAGAAGATCTGCCTGCTGAAGACCTTCCTGCTCCCACTCTTCCTCTATATCAGTGTGGTGTTTCCGGTGCCAGATATGCTGCTCCCCAGACTTACTAATGTCTTCCTTCACTTTTTGTGGGGTAACAGAGTGAATGTGGTCTATCTCCCTTATAAGGATGGTGGTCTCTCCATGCCTTGTCCAGAGCTCTTCTTTAATCTTTTGTTTCTTATGAAGAATTTTTCGTTTTTTAAGACTTCAGAGAAGGTGCCATGGTCTTGTTTGTTTAAGAGCCAGATCCAGCAGTTTGTATCTGTGTGGTCGGTAGGGGACCCCATCAAGAGAATCTCAGGACGACTAAAGAATAATGTTTCTTGGTATGGTGTCCACATAATAAATAAGGCCGTTAGATGGAGGATCTTGTATGATGACTTCAAGCAGCTCAGTAGAAAGGAGTTGTATAAGAATGTCCTGTCTTCTCACTTCAGTGTCCAGGTACAACTGAGGGGCGTCCCAAGGAAGGAAGGGGGGCCTCAAACTGTCCCTGGAACTGGGACCCAAGGGCGGGATGGGCCAGGTGGCAGGAATGCATATGCTCCCCCGTGCCGAAGTAGCTGCACAGTGCCGCTGGAGGATCGGCAGCGATTTTATAACATAATGCACCTGTAGTGCATTGTCGCGTCATCCCGCTAGCCGCCCCCACATGCAGGCTGTAGCAGCATTTGATAGAATGGTGCGGCATGCACCTGTGGCTGGAGCAATCACCGGCTTCAGTAATGTGCAGGCAGCGGTGAGAGGGGGCAGCTCCTGGCACACAACTAAGAAGAGGAGGGTGCGTTACTTAGTGATCGCACGCAGCATCCTCCTATTCTGTGTGCAGATCTGTCTTCGATGTCCGATCAGCCAGGACCTGGAGGGGGAGGAGCGACAGTGTGCAGAGCAGCAACACAGCAGGACAAGGTGAGAGGTAGCTGCCCTGTGTGTCCACTACCCAGCACATTCCAGGTAACCTCTCCAGCAGCCCATCTCAACTTTCCCTGTGCTAAGTAGCAGGGGGAGGGGGCATTTGACAAATTAAACATGGCAGGTTAGATTATGTGTTTTTTTTTCTGGGTATGTGCAGTTTCCTATGTGTGCTTTGCTATGTGTGTGTGTGTGTGTTTTCCTGTGTGTGTTTTCCTGTGTGTTTTCCTATGTGTGTTTTCCTGTGTGTGTGTTTTCCTGGGTGTGTGTTTTCCTGGGTGTGTGTATGTGTGTTTTCTTGTGTGTGTTTTCCTATGTGTGTGTGTTTTCCTATGTGTGTGTGTTTTCCTATGTTTGTGTGTGTGTGTTTTCCTATGTGTGTGTGTTTTCCTATGTATATGTGTGTGTGTTTTCCTATGTATGTGTGTGTGTTTTCCTATGTGTGTGTGTGTACGCATGCGTGTTTTCCTGCATGTTTGTGTATCTGTGTTTTCCTGTGTGTGTGTTTTCCTGGGTGGGTGTGGGTGTTTTCCTGTGTGTTTTCCTGTTTGCATGTGTGTTTTCCTGTATGTATGTGTGTTTTCCTGTGTGTTTTCCTTAGGGTGGGTGTGTGTTTTCCTGGGTGGGTGTTTTCCTGGGTGTATGTGTTTTCCTGGGTGTGTGTATGTGTGTTTTCCTGGGTGTGTGTGTGTGTGTGTTTTCCTGTGTGTGTGTTTTCCTGTGTGTATGTGTTTTCCTGTGTGTGTGTTTTCCTGTGTGTGTATGTTTTCCTGGGTGGGAATGTGTGTTTTCCTATGTGTGTGTGTGTTTTCCTATGTGTGTGTGTGTTTTCCTATGTGTGTGTGTTTTCCTGGGTGTGTGTTTTCCTATGTGTGTATGTTTTTTTTCTATGTGTGTGTGTGTGTGTTTTCCTGAGTGTGTGTTTTCCTATGTGTGTGAGTTTTCCTATGTGTGTGTGTATTTTCCTATGTGTGTGTGTGTTTTCCTATGTGTGTGTGTTATTTTTTCATGTGTGTGTTTTCCTATGTGTGTGTGTTTTCCTATGTGTGTGTATGTTTCCCTGTGTGTGTGTATGTGTGTTTTCCTGTGTGTGTGTTTTCCTATGTGTGCGTGTGTATGCATGTGTGTTTTCCTGTGTGTGTGTTTTCCTGGGTGGGTGTGGGTGTGGGTGTTTTCCTCTATGTGTGTTTTCCTGTTTGCATGTGTGTTTTCTTGTATGTATGTGTGTTTTCCTATGTGTGTGTGTTTTCCTATGTGTGTGTGTGTTTTCCTGTGTGTGTGTATGTGTATTTTCCTGTGTGTGTTTTCCTATGTGTGCGTGTGCATGCATGTGTGTTTTCCTGTGTGTTTTCCTGGGTGGATGTGTGCATGCATGTGTGTTTTCCTGTGTGTGTGTTTTCCTGTATGTGTGTTTTCCTGCTTGTGTGTTTTCTTGTATGTATGTCTGTTTTCCTATGTATGTGTGTGTGCATTTTTTCCTATGTGTGTGTGTTTTCCTATGTATGTGTGTTTTACTATGTGTGTGTTTTCTTATGTGTGTGTATGCATGTGTGTTTTCCTGCATGTTTGTGGAACTGTGTTTTCCTGTGTGTGTTTTCCTGGGTGGGTGTGGGTGTTTTCCTGTGTGTGTTTTCCTGTTTGCATGTGTGTTTTCCTGTATGTATGTGTGTTTTCCTGTGTGTTTTCCTGGGTGGGTGTGTTTTCCTGGGTGGGTGGGTGTTTTCCTGTGTGTGTGTTTTCCTGGGTGTGTGTATGTGTGTTTCCTGTGTGTGTTTTCCTGTTTGTGTTTTCCTGTGTGTGTTTTCCTGTGTGTGTATGTTTTCCTATGTGTGTGTGTTTTCCTATGTGTGTGTGTGTTTTCCTATGTGTGCTTTCCTATGTGTGTGTATGTTTTCCTGTGTGTGTATGTGTGTTTTCCTTTGTGTGTTTTCCTATGGGTGTGTGTTTTCCTATGTGTGTGTATGTTTTCCTGTGTGTGTGTGTATGTGTGTTTTCATGTGTGTGTTTTCCTGGGTGGGTGTGGGTGTTATCCTGTGTGTGTGTTTTCCTGTTTGCATGTGTGTTTTCTTGTATGTATGTGTGTTTTCCTAGGTGTGTGTGTATGTGTGTTTTCCTGTGTGTGTGTGTTTTCCTGTATGTGTGTGTTTTCCTGTGTGGGAGTGTGTGTGTGTTTTCCTATGTGTGTTTTCCTATGTGTGTGTTTCCTATATGTGTGTTTTCCTATGTGTGTGTATGTGTGTTTTCCTGGGTGTTTGTATGTGTGTTTTCCTGTGTATGTGTGTTTTCCAGGGTGTGTGTGTTTTCCTGTGTGTATGTTTTCCTGGGTGGGAGTGTGTGTTTTCCTATGTGTGTCTGTGTGTTTTCCTATGTGTGTGTTTCCCTGGGTGTGTGTGTGTTTTCCTATATGTGTGTGTGCGTTTTCCTATGTGCATGTGTATTTTCCTGGGTGTGTGTGTTTTCCTATGTGTGTGTGTGTTTTCCTATGTGTGTGTGATTTCCTATGTGTGTTATTTTTTCATGTGTGTGTGTTTTCCAATGTGTGTGTGTTTTCCTATGCATGTGTTTTCCTATGTGTGTGTGTATGGGTGTTTTCCTTTGTGTGTTTTCCTATGTGTGTGTATGTTTTCCTGTGTGTGTGTTTGTGTGTTTTCCTGTGTGTGTGTGTTTTCCTATGTGTGTGTGTGCATGCATGTGTGTTTTCCTGTAGGTGTGTGTTTTCCTGGGTGGGTGTGGGTGTTTTCCTGTGTGTGTTTTCCTGTTTGCATGTGTGTTTTCTTGTATGTATGTGTGTTTTCCTGGGTGTGTATGTGTGTTTTCCTGTGTGTGTACGTGTGTTTTTCTGGGTGTGTGTTTTCCTGTGTGTGTGCGTGTTTTCCTGTGAGTGTGTTTTCCTGGGTATGTGTGTGTTTTCCTGTATGTGTGTGTGTTTTCCTGTGTGGGAGCGTGTGTGTTTCCCTATGTGTGTATGTGTGTTTTCTTATGTGTTTGTGTGTGTGTGTTTCCTATATGTGTGTGTGTTTTCCTGTGTGTTTTCCTATGTGTGTGTGGTTTCCTGTGTGTGTGTTTTCCTATGTGTGTGTGTTTTCCTGTGTGTGTGTTTTCCTATGTGTGTTTTCCTATGTGTGTGTTTTCCTATGTATGTGTGTGTTTTCCTATGTGTGTTTGTGTTTTCCTGTGTGTGTGTGTTTTCCTATGTGTGTGTTTTCCTATGTGTGTGTATGTTTTCCTGTGTGTGTGTATGTGTGTTTTCCTGTGTGTGTTTTCCTATGTGTGTGTATGTTTTCCTGTGTGTGTATGTGTGTGTTTTCCTGTGTGTGTTTTCCTATGTGTGTGTGTGTATGCATGCGTGTTTTCCTGTGTGTGTGTGTGTGTTTTCCTGGGGGGTATGTGTGGTTTCCTGTGTGTGTGTTTCCTGGGTGGGTGTGGGTGTTTTCCTGTGTGTGTGTTTTTGTGTTTGCATGTGTGTTTTCTTGTATGTATGTGTGTTTTCCTGTGAGTTTTCCTGGGTGTGTGTGTATGTGTGTTTTCCTGTGTGTGTGTTTTCCTGTGTGTGTGTTTTCCTGTGTGTGTGTTTTCCCGGATGTGTGTGTTTTCCTGTGTGTGTGTGTGTTTTCCTGGGTGTGTGTTTTCCTGTATGTGTGTTTTTCCTGGGTGTGTGTTTTCCTGTGTGTGTGTTTTCCTGTGTGTGTGTGTTTTCCTGTGTGTGTGTGTTTTCCTGTGTGTATGTGTTTTCCTGTATGTATGTGTTTTCCTGTGTGTCTGTTTTCCTGGGTGGGAGTGTGTGTGTTTTCCTATGTGTGTATGTGTGTTTTCCTGTGTGTGTATGTGTTTCCTATATGTGTGTGTGTTTTCCTATGTGTGTGTGTATTCCTATGTATATGTATGTGTGTTTTCCTATGTGTGTGTGTGTTTTCCTGTGTGTGTGTTTTCCTGTGTGGATGTGTGTGTTTTCCTATGTGTGTGTGTGTGTTTCCTATATGTGTGTGTTTTCCTGTGTGTGTGTTTTCCTGTGTCTGTGTGTTTTCCTGTGTGTATGTGTTTTCCTGTATGTGTGTGTTTTCCTGTGTGTGTGTTTTCCTGGGTGGGTGTGTGTGTGTTTTCCTATGTGTGTATGTGTGTTTTCCTGTGTGTGTGTTTCCTATATGTGTGTGTTTTCCTATGTGTGTGTTTTCCTATGTGTGTGCGTTTTTTCCTATGTGTGTTTTCCTGTGTGTGTGTTATTTTTACCTGCATGTGTGTTTTCCTACGTGTGTGTGTTTTCCTATGTGTGTGTGTTTTCCTATGTGTGTGTGTGATTTTCTGTGTGTGTTTGTGTGTTTTCCTGTGTGTTTTCCTATATGTGTGTGTATGTTTTCCTGTGTGTGTGTTTTCCTGTGTGTGTGTATGTGTGTTTTCCTGGGTGTGTGTTTTCCTGTGTGTGTGTGTTTTCCTGGGTGTGTGTTTTCCTGTATGTGTGTATGTGTTTTCCTGTATGTGTGTGTGTTTTCCTGGGTGGGAGTGTGTGTGTGTGTTTTCCTATGTGTGTGTGTGTATGTGGTGTTTCCTATATATGTGTGTGTGTTTTCCTATGTGTGAGTGTTTTCCTATGTGTGCGTATGTGTGTTTTTCTTTGTGTGTGTTTTCATATGTGTCTGTTTTCCTGTGTGTGTGTTTTCCTGTGTGTGGGTTTTCCTGTGTGTGTTTTCCTATGTGTGTGTGTGTTTTCCTGTGTGTGTGTATGTGTGTTTTCCTGTGTGTGTGTGTATGTTTTCCTGTGTGTGCATGTGTGTTTTCCTGTGTGTTTTCCTGTGTGTGTGTTTTTGTGTTTTCCTATGTGTGTGTGTATGCATGTGGGTTTTCCTGTGTGTGTGTGTTTTCCTGGGTGAGTGTGGGTGTTTTCCTCTGTGTGTGTTTTCCTGTTTGCATGTTTGCTTTCTTGTATGTATGTGTGTTTTCCTGTGTGTTTTCCTGGGTGTGTGTGTATGTTTGTTTTCCTGTGTGTGTTTTCCTGTGTGTGTTTTCCTATGTGTGTGTTTTCCTATGTGTGTGTTTTCCTATGTGTGTATGTTATTTTTTCCTGTGTGTGTTTTCCTATGTGTGTGTGTATGTTTTCCTGAGTGTATGTGTGTTTTCCTGTGTGTGCTTTCCTATGTGTGTGTATGTTTTCCTGTGTGTGTTTTCCTGTGTGTTTCCTGTGTGTGTGTTTTCCTATGTGTGTGTGTGTTTGTATGCATGCGTGTTTTCCTGTGTGTGTATTTTCCTGGGTGGGTGTGGAGCGCCCCCAGATGCAGGGCCGCGGGGTACTCGGTACCGGGCCTCTCTGTCTCGGTCCTGGGGTTGTCACGGTGGCTAGACCCGGTCCGTGACCCTGCTAAGGGGCGTCCAATGAAAGATGTGATGATGGTGCGTGGTGCAGATCGCGATGAATAACGAGGACACAGGGTTGCAGTCTCTTTACCTCTTTACTGAAGGCTTCAGGATCCTCAATCCAGAGTACTGCTAACAGGGCTGGCTGAGACCGGCCGGTCCGAAGGCACATCCAGAGTTTCCTTTGCAGGTGGAAATCAGTGCCTACCTTCTAGCGCCTGTGTGTTGTAGTACCTCCCTGCTGAGCACCACGGGATAGTCCTCACAACTGTTGTGTCTGTTTCTGATGTTCTCTCTCACAACTCGTATCTATTCTGATGTTCTTTCTCCGTCCCCCAGATGATATGGCTAGGACGCACCCGTATGACGGGTAGGCCTGGAGTTCTTCCGGGACCCTAGCGTCGCCTCTCTCCCACAATTGCCCCCTATGTCTGCTTAGGTGATTTAGGTGAGACAGCCAACCTAAAATTAACTGTCCTGCCGCTGTTTGAAGTATTGCTTGGAGCCTAATACTTCCTCGGCGTTCCGGCCACCGGCTACGCGCCTCAGTAGGATGTTGCCTCGATCTTACGGCACGACTCCTACTGGCTTTATCTCCTTTTTTCTCACTTCTCCACAGTAAACCTCGCTTCTTTTCCTTTCTTAGGATGCCACCGCATTCAAGTGCAGGCGCGGCTCCATAACGTTCTGTTCTGTTCGCTAGGCCACTGTCAGGATTCCACCCCTGACAGAGACCCCCCTGAATCTTCCCCTGCAACACCCCCTGCCACAGGATGTTGCCTGGATCCAACCCAGTCAGCTTCTGACTAACTTCCTATCCAGCCCCCAGTTTTACCAGATTGTGAGGAGTGGCCTAATACATAGAACCCTTTGCTCCCCCTGGTGGCCAGAATGTGAAGTGTAAAGTGTGACTGTGATACCTGGTCAGGTGAACTCCTTAAGTGCCATCAGACGTACCATCACTCCCCTTAGTGGTGGAGCGTCAGTACTGCAACGACCAGGACTCTGGGGCGCTGCAGGTGTGGGTGTGGGTGTTTTCCTGTGTGTGTTTTCCTGTTTGCATGTGTGTTTTCCTGGGTGTGTGTGTTTTCCTGTGTGTGTCTTTTCCTGGGTGGGAGTGTGTGTGTGTGTGTGCGTTTTCCTATGAGTGTGTGTATGTGTGTTTTCTTATGTGTGTGTGTTTCCTATATGTGTGTGTGTTTTCCTATATGTGTGTGTGTTTTCCTGGGTGGGTGTGTGTTTTCCTTTGTGTCTGTGTTTTCCTATGTGTGTGTATGTGTGTTTTCCTATGTGTGTGTGTAAGTGTTTCCTATGTGTGTGTTTTCCTATGTGTGTTTTTCTATGTGTGTTTTGCTGTGTGTGTGTCATTATACAATGGGGCTGTGTGTGTGTCATTATACAGTGGGGCTGTGTGTGTGTGTGTCATTACACAGTGGGGCTGTGAGTGTGTCATTATACAGTGGGGCTGTGTGTCATTATACAGTGGGGCTGTGTGTGTGTGTGTCATTATACAGTGGAGCTGTGCGTGTATGTCATTATACATAGGAGCTGTGCATGTGTGAGTCATTATACAATGGGGCCGTGTGTAAGTGTGTGTGTGTGTGTCATTGGTGCATTCACTCTGTGTCATTCTATGTGACTGCAGACTTGTGAATCCTCACATTGCTCACAGTGCTGTGGTTATTCGGCGGGTGTTTGACTGCAAGTTTGTGATTTGCATACATGCGGTCACATGCCGACTAGACTTGCATGGCCTAACGCAACTGTATTGAACAAGGCCAGAAACAGTCTAGTCGGAATGTGGCTGGGAATATATATATCGCATGCTTGGGGTCACAAGACCACCTGTTCCCTGCGCCGGCACCAGAGAATCTTCACAGTGCACAGTGCGCACGATATGAGTATTCACACATAGTGACTGTAGACATGTACACTATGTTCCAAATTATTATGCAAATGACATTTTTCTCGGATTTTCCTAAATGGTCGGTGCAAATGACAGTCAGTCTAATAAAAGTCATCACCCTTTAGAGTATACATCGAATTTTATTGAAGAAACCTCCCAATGATAACAGTATAATCTCCAAAATGAATAAAAACTCAAAATGCACTGTTCCAAATTATTATGCACAGTAGAATTTCTAAACATTTGGTATGTTTTAAAGAACTGAAAATGCTCATTTGTGGAATTTGCAGCATTAGGAGGTCACATTCACTGAACTAAAAAGCTATTTAACTCCAAAACATCCTAACAGGCCAAGTCACATGTTAACATAGGAGCCCTTCTTTGATTTCACCTTCACAATTCTTGCATCCATTGAACGTGTGAGTTTTTGGAGAGTTTCTGCTTGTATTTCTTTGCATGAAGTCAGAATAGCTTCCCAGAGCTGCTGTTTTGATGTGAACGGCCTCCCACCCTCATAGATCTTTTGCTTGATGATACTCTAAAGGTTCTCTATAGGGTTGAGGTCAGGGGAAGATGGTGGCCACACCATGAGTTTATCTCCTTTTATGCCCATAGCAGCCAATGACTCAGAGGTATTCTTTGCAGCATGAGATGGGGCATTGTCAGCATGAAGATGATTTTGCTCCTGAAGGCACGTTTCTGCTTTTTAGACCATGGAAGAAAGTTGTCAGTCAGAAACTCTATATACTTTGCAGAGGTCATTTTCACACCTTCAGGAACCTTAAAGGGCCCTACCAGCTGGTTCCCCATGATTCCAGCCAAAAACATGACTCCTCCACCTCCTTGCTGACGTCGCAGCCTTGTTGGGACATGGTGGCCATCCACCAACCATCCACTACTCTATCCATCTGGACCGTCCAGGGTTGCTCGACACTCATCGGTAAACAAGACTGTTTGAAAATTAGTCTTCATGTATGTCTGGGCCCACTGCAACTGTTTCTTCTTGTGAACACTGTTTAGGAGTGGCCGAATAGTAGGTTTATGCACCACAGCAAGCCTTTGAATGATCCTACACCTTGAGGTTCGAGGGACTCCAGACGCGCCAGCAGCTTCAAATAACGGTTTTCTGCTTTGTAATGGTATTTTGGCAGCTGCTCTCTTAATCCGATGAACTTGCCTGGCAGAAATCTTCCTCATTATGCCTTTATTTGCATGAACTCTGTCTGTGCTCTGTTTCAGTCACAAATCTCATCAGAGTATGATGATCACTCTTAAGTTTTCGTGAAATATCTAATTTTTTCATACCTTGTCCAAGGCATTGCACTATTTAACGCTTTTCGGCAGCAGAGAGATCCTTTTTATTTCCCATATTGCTTGAAACCTGTGACCTGCTTAATAATGTGGAACATCATTTTTAAGTAGTTTTCCTTTAATTAGAAACACCTGGAAAACTAATTATCACATGTGTTTAAGATTGATTTCAGTGATTCATTGAGCCCTGAGACACAATACCATCCACGAGTTTATTTGAAAAATAAAACAATTAAACCTTTATGACACTTAAATCCAATTTGCATAATAATTTGGAACATAGTGTAGCTTAAGATCCGACAACCCCTTTAAGGATGGGCCGCTACTCATGGGCCACTGCTGTGTGCTTGCCCCCCAGGGTAAAATTTGCCAGCCAGCCCCTGCTGGGACCCTAACTATCCCTGTCCCAAGGGTTCTCATAAAGATAGAGAAGCCCGAGTCTCCAACCTTACTATGCTCCTGTTAATGTTCAAACCTGTCCCCTTCCCCTCTCCCATGAGGCCTGTGACAGTTATTTTAGTGTATAAACACGTAAGACAAACAGGGATAACAAAAAGCAACTTATATACAAAAACACTCACCAAGGGTATAGCGGAATAAAGGGAAAGATAGGTAGGTACAAACCGAATGGGAAAATGATAATTGAGAGAGCATACAATCAAAAACAGCAAAAAATAATCTCAAGCAGCAATTACAAACTCCAACTTCAGCACACCAACTCCAGCAAGCCAGGAAGTAAATTTTCACAGGCAGGGATGAGAAAGTCTGGGCAGGTTTTTTAAAGAGATAAACCAAGCAGGTCAGGATCAGCTGGGAGATGGAGCTGCATGTCTCTAAGCAGCATACAAAGAGTCATTAACCTGTTCAGCGTCAAAGGAAACGAAGTCCATTTAATACTAGGGACAAAACACACAGGCTAAATGGAAAAATAATGATTGTCTAACCCCAAATCTTGCAGGAGGACATGACACACTCGCGACAGTACCCCCCTTCTACGAGGGGCCACAGAACCCTTGGGGCTATGTTTGTCCGGATGGGCGAAATGAGAGGACTGTATCAACCTACCGGCATTAACCTCCGATGCCGGCATCCACTTCCCCTCCTCAGGATTATACCCCTTCCAATGCACGATGTACTGTACAGAACAGCGAACTTTATGGGAATCAATGATTCTTGCTACCTGAAATTCTAAATTGCCTTTAATAATAACCGGTGGTGGTGGTAAAGGTGACGACGGTACCATAGGCGCAACATATTTTTTGCGTAAAAACCTGTGGAAAACATTATGGATCTTGAGAGTCGAGGGAAGCTTTAGAAAAAAAATTACAGGGTTAATTACGGTGACCTCCTTATAAGGACCAATAAATCTAGGACCTAGTTTCCAAGATGGAACTTTTAGTTTGATATTTTTGGTGGACAGCCATACCAACTAATTCACCCCCAGGTCCAGACCTGACAATCGTTTCTTATCAGCGATACGTTTGTATTTGTCCCCCATGATCTTTAAATTATTCTCATCCCCTTCCCACAGAGGAGAGCGATGATGAGAATCGTTCCTCCCCAGGAACCACCGAAGACTCATCTTTACTGAAGGTACAGAATTGTGGATTGAAGCCATATGCGCCATAAAATGGCGACTTTTCAGTGGACTCGCTACGATGATTGCTTAAAGCAACTCAGCCAGTGGTAAAAAAGGAAAACCAATCCTCCTGGCTATCTGACACAAAACACCTGAGGTATGTCTCCAAACTTTGGTTTAGGCGTTCAGTCTGACCTTTAGTTTGAGGGTGGAATGCCAAGGAAAAGGATAGATGCATCCCTAAACGGGAACAAAACGCTCTCCAAAATTTAGATACAAATTGGGTCCCCTGATCTGACAGCACATCGGAGAGAACCCCATGAAGCTTCACAATCTCAGTGACAAACACCTGACCCAGTGTCTTGGCATTAAGGAGAGCAAGTAAAGCAATACATTGCGCCATTTTACTAAATGTATCCATCACAACTAAGACGACCCTTGAGACAATACAGTCCCGAACCCCACCTCCAAAGTATCAACCTCAACAATAAATAGTTGAGAAGCATCGGGTTGTATGAGGACTGGCACGGTGGAAAAACATCTTTTTAAAGAACAAAAATGCCTGCCAAGCGCAGTCGGACCTGTCATGGTTCCCAATGGCAGGGACTCAGGCAAAAACGGACTAGCTCTAGGAATGATGGAATCTCAGATGACCGCGACGCTGAACCTAACACGCAACTAATAGTAGCCAGAGGGTGTGCCTACGATTATCCCTAGACACCTCGCACCAGCCGGAGATCTAGTTACCCCCTAGTAGAGGAATACACAGACCTGGCTTGCCTCCAGGGAAACCCCAAAAGTGATAGTAGCCCCCCACATATAATAACGGTTAGGTAAGAGGAAAACACGTACGCAGTATGAATATAGATTCAGCAAAGAGAGGCCCTCTGACTAGATAGCAGAAAATACAAAAGAGGACTTCGCGGTCACCTCAAAACCCTAAACAGCCATCCTGAAATTACTTTAACTCCGTTATCAACTCATGACACCGGAGTAGTAATTTCAGATCACTAGAGCTTCCAGCAGCAAGAGAAATATAAATGCATGCTGGACAAACAAACACAAAAAATGCCAAAGATCCAACTTAGCTGAGTTGCAGACTTGGAGCAGGTAGCAAGCAACAGAGGTGCTCTGGTAACATTGATTGCCGGCACTAGAATGACTGAGAAGCCAGACTAAATAGGAAACTCCCAGTTTCCTGATGGGAACAGGTGCAAGACAAAAGTCAGCCAGTACCACCAGTAACCACCAGAGGGAGCCCAAAAACAGAATTCACAACAGTACCCCCCCCTTAAGGAGGGGGCACCGAACCCTCATGAGAACCACCAGGGCGATCTGGATGCGCCCTATGAAAGGCGCGAACCAAATCAGAGGCATGAACATCGGAGGCAGTCACCCAAGAATTATCCTCCTGACCGTATCCCTTCCATTTAACCAAATATTGAAGTCTCCGTCTGGAAACGCGAGAGTCCAAAATCTTCTCCACAACATACTCCAATTCACCCTCCACCAGCACAGGAGCAGGAGGCTCAACAGAAGGAACAACCGGTACCTCGTACCTCCGCAACAACGACCGATGGAAGACATTATGAATGGTGAAAGATGCTGGTAGGTCCAAACGAAAAGATACAGGATTAAGAATCTCCAAAATCCTATAAGGACCTATGAACCGAGGTTTAAACTTAGGAGAAGAGACCTTCATAGGGACAAAACGAGAAGATAACCACACCAAGTCCCCAACGCGGAGATGATGACCCACACGACGATGACGATTAGCAAACTGCTGAGTCTTCTCCTGAGACAACTTCAAATTGTCCACCACATGACTCCAAATCCAGTGCAGTCTATCCACCACCGTGTCCACTCCAGGGCAATCCGAAGATTCCACCTGGCCAGATGAAAAACGAGGGTGAAACCCTGAATTGCAAAAGAAAGGAGAGACCAGAGTGGCAGAACTGGCCCGATTATTGAGGGCAAACTCTGCCAACGGCAAAAAGGCGACCCAATCATCCTGATCAGCAGACACAAAACACCTCAAATAAGTCTCCAAGGTCTGATTAGTTCGCTCCGTCTGGCCATTAGTCTGAGGATGGAATGCAGACGAAAAAGACAAATCAATGCCCATCCTGGCACAGAACGCTCGCCAGAACCTAGACACAAATTGAGACCCCTTGTCAGAAACGATGTTTTCCGGGATACCATGTAAACGAACCACATTCTGAAAAAATGAAGGAACCAACTCAGATGAAGAAGGCAATTTGGGCAAGGGTACCAAATGAACCATCTTAGAAAAACGGTCACACACCACCCAAATGACGGACATTTTCTGAGAAACCGGGAGGTCCGAAATAAAGTCCATAGAGATGTGCGTCCACGGCCTCTTCGGAATAGGCAAGGACAACAACAATCCACTAGCCCGAGAACAGCAAGGCTTGGCCCGAGCACAAACATCACAAGACTGTACAAAGGCATGCACATCCCGAGACAGGGAAGGCCACCAGAAGGACCTGGCCACCAAATCTCTGGTACCAAAAATTCCAGGGTGACCTGCCAACACAGAAGAATGAACCTCTGAGATGACTCTACTGGTCCATTCATCTGGAACAAACAGTCTCCCAGGCGGACAACGATCAGGCCTATCAGTCTGAAACTCCTGCAAAGCACGTCGCAAGTCTGGGGAGACAGCAGACAAAATTACCCCATCCTTAAGGATACCCGTAGGCTCAGAATCACCAGAGGAGTCAGGCTCAAAACTCCTAGAAAGGGCATCTGCCTTCACATTTTTTGAACCCGGCAAGTATGAAACCACAAAATTAAACCGGGAGAAAAACAACGACCAGCGCGCCTGTCTAGGATTCAGACGCCTGGCAGACTCAAGGTAAATCAGATTCTTGTGATCAGTCAAGACCACCACCTGATGTCTAGCACCCTCAAGCCAATGACGCCACTCCTCAAATGCCCACTTCATAGCCAAGAGCTCCCGATTACCGACATCATAATTTCGCTCGGCGGGCGAAAACTTTCGAGAGAAGAATGCACATGGTCTCATCACTGAGCAATCGGGACTTCTCTGCGACAAAACCGCCCCCGCTCCAATCTCGGAAGCATCAACCTCGACCTGAAAAGGGAGCGAAACATCAGGCTGGCGCAACACAGGGGCGGAAGAAAAGCGGCGCTTAAGCTCCCGAAAGGCCTCCACAGCCGCAGAGGACCAATTGGCAACATCAGCACCCTTCTTAGTCAAATCAGTCAGAGGTTTAGCAACACTTGAAAACCCAGTTATAAATCGACGATAGAAATTAGCAAAGCCCAAGAACTTCTGAAGACTCTTCAGGGAAGTAGGCTGCGTCCAATCACAAATAGCCCGAACCTTGACAGGATCCATCTCAACAGAAGAAGGGGAAAAAATATACCCCAAAAAGGAGATCTTCTGAACCCCAAAAATACACTTTGAACCCTTTACAAACAAAGAATTGGCCCGCAAAACCTGAAAAACCTTCCTAACCTGTTGAACATGCGACTCCCAGTCATCCGAAAAAATCAAAATATCATCCAAATACACAATCATAAATTTATCCAGGTATTTACGGAAAATATCGTGCATAAAGGACTGAAAGACTGAAGGAGCATTAGAAAGACCAAAAGGCATTACCAAATACTCAAAATGGCCCTCGGGCGTATTAAATGCAGTTTTCCACTCATCTCCCTGCTTAATCCGCACCAAATTATACGCACCCCGAAGATCAATCTTAGAGAACCACTTTGCCCCTTTAATACGAGCAAATAAATCAGTCAATAGTGGCAAAGGATACTGGTATTTGACTGTAATCTTATTCAACAGGCGATAATCAATACAGGGCCTCAGGGAGCCATCTTTTTTACCCACAAAAAAAAAAACCTGCTCCTAAAGGGGATGAGGATGGACGGATATGTCCCTTTTCCAAGGACTCCTTAATATACTCCCGCATAGCAGCATGCTCAGGCACAGACAGATTAAACAAACGACCCTTGGGAAACTTGCTGCCCGGAATCAAGTCTATAGCACAATCACAATCCCTGTGAGGGGGGAGAGAACTAAGTTTGGGCTCCTCAAAAACATCACAATAGTCAGACAAAAATGCCGGAATTTCAGAGGGAGTAGATGAAGCAATGGAAACCAAAGGTACTTCCCCATGAGCCCCCTGACATCCCCAGCTTAACACAGACATTGTTTTCCAGTCAAGGACTGGATTATGAGTTTGCAACCATGGCAATCCAAGCACTAAGACATCATGCAAGTTATGCAACACAAGGAAGCGAATCACCTCCCGATGGTCAGGAGTCATACACATAGTCACTTGTGTCCAGTATTGTGGTTTATTCCTAGCCAATGGTGTGGAGTCGATACCCTTCAGAGGGATAGGAACTTCCAAAGGCTCTAGGCTAAACCCACAGCGTCTGGCAAAGGACAAATCCATAAGACTCAAGGAAGCGCCAGAATCCACATAGGCATCCACAGTAATAGATGATAATGAACAGATCAAAGTTACAGACAAAATAAACTTAGACTGTAAAGTGCCAATTGCAAAAGACTTATCAACCTTTTTTGTGCGTTTAGAGCATGCTGATATAACATGAGCAGAATCACCACAGTAGAAGCACAACCCATTTTTACGCCTATAATTCTGCTGTTCACTTCTGGACAGAATTCTATCACATTGCATAATCTCCGGTGTCTGCTCAGAAGACACCGCCAAATGGTGCACAGGTTTGCGCTCCCGTAAACGCCGATCAATCTGAATAGCCATAGTCATGGATTCATTCAGACCTGTGGGCGTAGGAAACCCCACCATGACATCTTTAACGGCGTCAGAGAGACCTTCTCTGAAATTCGCCGCCAGGGCGCACTCATTCCACTGAGTAAGCACAGACCATTTTCGAAATTTTTGACAATATATTTCAGCTTCATCATGCCCTTGAGAGAGGGCTATCAAGGCCTTTTCAGCCTGAATCTCCAAATTAGGTTCCTCATAGAGCAACCCCAGTGCCAGAAAAAACGCATCCACATTGAGCAGCGCAGGATCCCCTGGTGCCAATGCAAATGCCCAATTCTGGGGGTCACCCCGCAACAAGGAAATCACAATTTTAACCTGCTGAGCGGAGTCTCCAGCGGAGCGAGATCTCAGAGAAAGATACAATTTACAATTGTGCTTAAAATTCAAAAAACGAGATCTATCTCCAGAAAAGAACTCAGGTATAGGAATCTTGGGTTCTGACATAGGAGCATGTATAACATAGTCTTGGATATTTTGAACCTTAGAAGCAAGAGCACTCAGGCCTGTAGCTAAACTCTGGATATCCATTTCTCAACAGCTGAGATCTGAGCCATTCAGGGGTTAAGAGGAGAGAAAAAAGCAGCAGATTGCAATTATGGCTAGACAGAACTTCTGAGTAAAAAAAAAAAAAAAGTGTCAGAAACTTCTTCTTTTCTCTCTTTCTTCAGCCAATACCTTTAATACATTTGCGGCCGGCAATACTGTCATGGTTCCCAATGGCAGGGACTCAGGCAAAAACGGACTAGCTCTAGGAATGATGGAATCTCAGATGACCGCGACACTGAACCTAACACGCAACTAATAGTAGCCAGGGGGTGTGCCTACGATTATCCCTAGACACCTCGCACCAGCCGGAGATCTAGTTACCCCCTAGTAGAGGAATACACAGACCTGGCTTGCCTCCAGGGAAACCCCAAAAGTGATCGTAGCCCCCCACATATAATAACGGTTAGGTAAGAGGAAAACACGTACGCAGTATGAATATAGATTCAGCAAAGAGAGGCCCTCTGACTAGATAGCAGAAAATACAAAAGAGGACTTCGCGGTCACCTCAAAACCCTAAACAGCCATCCTGAAATTACTTTAACTCCGTTATCAACTCATGACACCGGAGTAGTAATTTCAGATCACTAGAGCTTCCAGCAGCAAGAGAAATATAAATGCATGCTGGACAAACAAACACAAAAAATGCCAAAGATCCAACTTAGCTGAGTTGCAGACTTGGAGCAGGTAGCAAGCAACAGAGGTGCTCTGGTAACATTGATTGCCGGCACTAGAATGACTGAGAAGCCAGACTAAATAGGAAACTCCCAGTTTCCTGATGGGAACAGGTGCAAGACAAAAGTCAGCCAGTACCACCAGTAACCACCAGAGGGAGCCCAAAAACAGAATTCACAACACGGACCACCTCGAAAAGTCCGTATCTTTCCTAGTCATGTCAATAAGGGGTATGACCATAGACGAGAGGTATCGGATACATTTCCGATAATAGTTTGCAATCCCCGAAAAGAGTTGTAATGCTTTCAGACTTTCTGGGAGATTCCATTCCAGGACAGCTCAGACCTTATCAGGATTCATTCGGAAACTTGCAGCTGACTCTAGGAAACCTAAGAAGTGAATCTCCTGTATGCAAATGCACACTTCTCCAACTTGGCATACAGTTTATTATCCTGTAGAACCTGTAACACCTGCTTGACATGTACCTGATGAGACTTCAGATCGGGTGAGTAGATCAAAATATTGTCAAATGCACTACTACAAATTTACCCATGAGGTGACAAAAGATTTCATTAACAAAATGTTGGAACATGGCGCATTAGTCAAACCAAAAGGCATGAAAAGATTTTCATAATGCCTTTCTGGAATGTTAAACGCCGTCTTCCACTCATCCACCTCCTTAATACTAATTATATTATAGGCTCCCCAGAGATCCAACTTGGAGAACCATTTTGCCCCAATAATCTGATTCAACAAATCAGGTATGAGTGGGAGGGGATATGGGTCCCAGATAGTAATCTAATTTAACTCACGAAAGTCTAAACATTCACACAGGCCCCCATCATTCTTTTTACCAAAGTAAAACCCTGCTGCTACACGTGAAGATGAGGGTCTAATATGTTTTTTGGTAGGACTCTCAGAGATAGTCTTTTTCTGACCTATTTCTCAGGAGCTGACAGATTATATAATTTGTTTTGGGCAACTTTACACCTGGAAGCAAATTCCGTAAAAAGAATTTTGTTCAGAATTCCGTAGATGGGCTACTGACACCCAGTGGAATGATATTGCTCTTAGGAGTCAGTTTTGTCAAGGCCTGTCTGAATGGTTAAAAGACACAGTGGCACTGTACAAAACTCCAGCATCGTTGGAGGCCTCCATGGCTCTTGCCATACGTATAGACAGATGCCTCCGGGATAGACCAGTAGTGACCCCACACCCTGTGCTACTTCCTAGGACTGAATTTCTCCCGTGTGCTCTGAAGAACCTATGCAGTTAGTGGGTCTTCTTCCCATTATGGGTCTCATGTGGTTCGCCACAAGACAGGGGGGTGCTTTTACTGTGGCAAAAATGGTCATTTTATTGGGGTTTGTCCATCTATATCTAAACACCAGAAACTGTTGGAAAACGTCTCACCCCAGGTTGTGTGGAGGATTACAACCTGCCTGTGTAACACCTGATGAAGGCTAGACAGCTGAAACGTGTTGTGTTTATGTTTAATTTTTTTTAAATTTGTCATGTCATCTACCAACCCTTTGCTGATTTTGGAAAATTAAAAATTTCTTTCTACCCATCCATACCTCTGAATCCTTGATGCATCTAAATATATGCACCTTATAGCCTGGTCTTCTGTTTCTTTGCACTAATATATAGATGTAAGTATAATCCTCATATACCATTTGTTAATTTTTGTGATTCTATTTAGGTCCCAAAAACACTAGAAAAGTAGCTTCTAATTTGCTTTTTTTATGTTTTTTATTTTTACACATGAAAGGTTTAACATACATCTCTGCCACTTTGTGACAATCTGCTGGGTATTGCAAGATATGATTCTGCTGGCAGACATTAGGCATTGGCCTTACAGGCGATAAGGTTTATATTCAGCAGCCCTTACAGATGGGAATCAAAGGCTTTGTTTATGAATTGCACCACTAAAATACTGTTTTCTCCCTTTCTTTCCCCCTATATTTCTGAGTATTCTAATCTTCCTGGTCCATGAATAGAATACCAGAACTGCAGTGAAAACCAACATCTAGCATAGTAAAACGGAGCTGATGGTGTTACTCATTTCTATTTCTTTCCACACCCTATGCTTTTGGTTTTTCTACCAACAGTTGAGGGGTAGACTTACAGATATCACATCGACAGATTAATAAATAAACCGTATTTTTTAATTTTACGATGAGTGAGCCCTCATTATTGTATGTTATGACCCAGGCCTGATCAACTTCATGTGATCTGTTTGATAACGTGGACACTCCACTGAGTTCTCCGGAGCATCGCTCATTGCTATGTACAAAAAGCATGAATTTTAATAAAATAATAAAAAATGTTTTTCTGTTATATAAATAATTTGGGATAGTCTTATTGAGTCAGGGAGTCCAGAAAGGTTCTGGTTAGTCCGTTTTGGGCGAAGAGGGTGATCTTGGATTGGACCACCCTCATAGCTCTTGTGATTGAACAAAGTCCGGATTTTCATAGCAGTGAGTTTCCGGGGATGGGATGACCTCGGGCAAGAGATCTTTAGATTTTTCTTCTTCATCGTGGGAGCATTTTTTACAACAGCAGCCACACATCTTGTAGAGAAGCCTGTTCCAGGGTGCCAAAGAATGTAACCAGATTGGAAGGAAGTCCCAGTTCCTCAAGAAAGATGGAAGACATTTGGGCAACCTCTTCTGCAGGACGTTAATGATGATGATGGCAATGAACAAAATGAGGAGGGGACCACCCACGGCAGCTAAGACGATCCATCCAGCCATGGAAAGGCCAAATATGGCCAAGGGTAGGATAAGGAAGCTGACGAGCAGGTACAAGACGGCAAACCAGCGGTACTTGGCAGTGATGTCTCCAAACTTCTTGGCCACGTGGATTGGAACACGTAGATAAGGAATAACATACCAGAGCAAAATGCCAGTGAGGTTGAAGAACAAGTGGATGAATGCAACCTGTAAACAATAAGAAGACAATTATAAGTCTTTTCATCCAATGTGAGGCTGTAGAACTTGTAGAGCTTCTACTACGAGGGGACCCTTTATTTATCCGGGAATATCTTGGCAGCTGACCAATATTTTGTACCTTGCCGTGAAGGGTCAGGTGGGGACATGTGAGTTATTACTGTATCTTCATCCTAACTTAGTTCTAAAGTCCCACTCAAATCTACGGGGCCAGGAGTTCTGGTGTCAGACTTTGGACATTTCCTAGAATGGTAGAATGGGTCAAAGGCAAACATGTCACCCAATAACTTTACGAGTATTGTAGAGATTCATAGGAAATCTGTAAACTTGGGGATGGTGAAAGCCAAAATGGGCTTCCATTATGGTGCCAGGATTTCTACCCATGACAGAAAAATGGTCAGTAGAATAGTAAAAATGGGTCAAAAACAAAACTATAATTAAAAATCACCCTAGTAGTCATATGAAGGATGTCAACGTGAGGATGATGAAGACCAAAATGGGTTGTCCTTGTTTTTCAGCAGGGTCTGGTGTTTTTTTTGACCCCTTGAGCCAATTTATTATCTCCTTGTTTGCAAACAGTGCACCAACCAAGGTTTATCCCCAAAAGGCTCACTAAAAGCCTCCTCTCTAGTGCCTGTGTCGAAGGCATCCATGAATGAACCAAGACCCTACTTGGGCCCCTGGTACAATGAGGGTTTGTGTCCATCTACTATCTCCTCTCTACATATCTTTTATTAATACTCTGGAGATAGTTGTAACATTGATTTTCTACTTTAGTGTATCGCGCCCCCACACCTTTCAGGGTATTAGAAGTTATTACAAGTCATTATACCTGAACTGATTCACTCAGAGACTCTGCAGGGCTGGCCAAGGCCGCTAATACCGCTGTGGTGGTAGTTCCGATATTAGATCCGAGGAATAAAGGATACGCTCTTTTCATACTTATGACACCAACACCTGAAAAAAAAACAATTACTGTACAACATTCATAATGAGGGTACTGAAAAGTGTTGTTTGGGATTAACAAAAAGGTTTTGATGTTTTTATCTTCAAATAGCGCCCTCTTATATACAGGTTGTGCCTGGTACTGCAACTCAGATTCATTAACGAAAATGAGGCTGAGTTTCAATACCAAGCGCAACCTATGGACAAAGAAGAGCGCTGTTTGCGGAAAAAAGGCTAATTTAACTTACTGTAATTAGTCCCTACATACATGAGATACAATATAATATCTTTGTATCTATTTATATTAATGTTCTGTCACTTACCCATTAAGGGCACAATGGCCGCGGTGAAGACAGAGCTGCTCTGAACCACAAACGTCATTACAGCACCAACAATAATCGCCAAGTATCCGGTGAGCCAACTGAATGGGAAGGGAAAGTCTGGAAAATATGAATATCGAGCATGTTAGTACAGCTGGTGTAACCTGGGCATCTCCTGTATATAATTACATATGTACAGATGATATAACCTGGGCATCTCCTGTATATAATCATGTATGTACAGATGGCATAACCTGGGTATCTCCTGTATACAATTATATATGTGCAGCTGGTATAACCTGGCATCTCCTGTATGTAATTATATATGTGCAGCTGATATAACCTGGGCATCTCCTGTATATAACTATATATGTACAGCTGGTATAACCTTGACATCTCCTGTATATAATCATATATGTACAGATGGTATAACCTGGGTATCTCCTGTATACAATTATATATGTGCAGCTGGTATAACTTGGGCATCTCCTGTATATAATTATATATGTACAGCTGGTATAACCTGGACATCTCCTATATATTATTATATATGTGCAGCTGGTATAACCTGGGCATCTCCTGTATATAATTATATATGTACAGCTGGTATAACCTAGGCATCTCCTGTATATAATCATATATGTACAGATGGTATAACCTGGGTATCTCCTGTATACAATTATATATGTGCAGCTGGTATTACCTGTGCATCTCCTGTATATAATTATATATGTACAGCTGGTATAACCTGGACATCTCCTGTATATTATTATATATGTGCAGCTGGTATAACCTGGGCATCTCCTGTATATAATTATATATGTACAGCTGGTGTAACCTGGGCATCTCCTGTATATAATTACATATGTACAGCTGGTATAACCTGGGCATCTCTTGTATATAATTATATATGTACAGCTGGTATAACCTGGGCATCTCCTGTATATAATTACATATGTGCAGCTGGTATAACCTGGACATTTCCTGTATATTATTATGTATGTGCAGCTGGTATAACCTGGGCATCTCCTGTATATGATTATATATGTACAGCTGGTATAACCTGGATATCTCCTGTATATAATTATACAATGCCTACAAGTAGTATTCAACCCCCTGCAGATTTAGCAGGTTTAATAAGATGCAAATAAGTTAGAGCCTTCAAACTTCAAACAAGAGCAGGATTTATTAACAGATGCATAAATCTTACAAACCAAAAAGTTTTGTTGCTCAGTTAAATTTTTATAAATTTTAAACATAAAAGTGTGGGTCAATTATTATTCAACCCCTAGGTTTAATATTTTGTGGAATAACCTTTGTTTGCAATTACAGCTAATAATCGTCTTTTATAAGACCTGATCAGGCCGGCACAGGTCTCTGGAGTTATCTTGGCCCACTCCTCCATGCAGATCTTCTCCAAGTTATCTAGGTTCTTTGGGTGTCTCATGTGGACTTTAATCTTGAGCTCCTTCCACAATTTTTCAATTGGGTTAAGGTCAGGAGACTGACTAGGCCACTGCAACACCTTGATTTTTTGCCTCTTCAACCAGGCCTTGGTTTTCTTGGCTGTGTGCTTTGGGTCGTTGTCTTGTTGGAAGATGAAATGACGACCCATCTTAAGATGCTTGATGGAGGAGCAGAGGTTCTTGGCCAAAATCTCCAGGTAGGCCGTGCTATCCATCTTCCCATGGATGCGGACCAGATGGCCAGGCCCCTTGGATGAGAAACAGCCCCACAGCATGATGCTGCCACCACCATACTTGACTGTAGGGATGGTATTCTTGGGGTCGTATGCAGTGCCATCCAGTCTCCAAACGTCACGTGTGTGGTTGGCACCAAAGATCTCGATCTTGGTCTCATCAGACCAGAGAACCTTGAACCAGTCAGTCTCAGAGTCCTCCAAGTGATCATGAGCAAACTGTAGACGAGCCTTGTCATGACGCTTTGAAAGTAAAGGTACCTTACGGGCTCGTCTGGAACGGAGACCATTGCGGTGGAGTACGTTACTTATGGTATTGACTGAAACCAATGTCCCCACTGCCATGAGATCTTCCCGGAGCTCCTTCCTTGTTGTCCTTGGGTTAGCCTTGACTCTTCGGACAAGCCTGGCCTCTGCACGGGAGGAAACTTTCAAAGGCTGTCCAGGTCGTGGAAGGCTAACAGTAGATCCATAAGCCTTCCACTTCCGGATGATGCTCCCAACAGTGGAGACAGGTAGGCCCAACTCCTTGGAAAGGGTTTTGTACCCCTTGCCAGCCTTGTGACCCTCCACGATCTTGTCTCTGATGGCCTTGGAATGCTCCTTTGTCTTTCCCATGTTGACCATGTATGAGTGCTGTTCACAAGTTTGGGGAGGGTCTTAAATAGTCAGAAAAGGCTGGAAAAAGAGATAATTAATCCAAACATGTGAAGCTCATTGTTCTTTGTGCCTGAACTACTTCTTAATACTTTAGGGGAACCAAACAGAATTCTGGTGGGTTGAGGGGTTGAATAATAAATGACCCTCTGAAAAAACTTTTCACAATTTAAAAAAAAATAAATAAACAAAGAAATAACATTCTTTTTTGCTGCAGTGCATTTCACACTTCCAGGCTGATCTACAGTCCAAATGTCACAATGCCAAGTTAATTCCAAATGTGTAAACCTGCTAAATCTGCAGGGGGTTGAATACTACTTGTAGGCACTGTATATGTACAGCTGGTGTAACCTGGGCATCTCCTGTATATAACTACATATGTACAGATGGTATAACCTGGGCATCTCCTGTATATAATCATATACAGTTATATGAAAAAGTTTGGGTACCCCTATTAATCTTAAGCTTAATGTTTTATAAAAATTGTTTTTTTTGCAACAGCTATTTCAGTTTCATATATCTAATAACTGTTGGACACAGTAATGTTTCTGCCTTGAAATGAGGTTTATTGTACTAACAGAAAATGTGCAATCTGTATTCAAACAAAATTTGACAGGTGCATAAGTATGGGCACCCTTATCATTTTCGTATTTTAAATACCTTACCTACTTTTTACTGACTTACTAAAGCACTTTTTTTGGTTTTGTAACCTCATTGAGCTTTGAACTTCATAGCCAGGTGTATGCAATCATGAGAAAAGCTACTTAAAGTGGCCACTTGCAAGTTGTTCTCCTGTTTGAATCTCCTCTGAAGAGTGGCAACATGGGCTCCTCAAACCAACTGTCAAATGATCGGAAAACAAAGATTATTCAACATAGTTGTTCAGGGGAAGGATACAAAAAGCTAAGAGATTTAACCTGTCAATTTCCACTGTGAGGAACATAGTAAGGAAATGGAAGAACACAGGTACAGTTCTTGTTAAGGCCAGAAGTGGCAGGCCAAGAAAAACATCAGAAAGGCAGAGAAGAAGAATGGTGAGATCAGTCAAGGACAATCCTCAGACCACCTCCAGAGAGCTGCAGCATCAACTTGCTGCAGATGGTGTCACTGTGCATCGGTCAACTATACAACGCACTTTGCACAAGGAGAAGCTGTATGGGAGAGTGATGCGAAAGAAGCTGTTTCTGCAAGCACGCCACAAACAGAGTCGGCTGAGGTATGCAAAAGCACATTTGGAGAAGCCCATTTCTTTTTGGAAGAAGGTCCTGTGGACTGATGAAACCAAGATTGAGTTGTTTGGTCATACAAAAAGACGTTATGCATGGCGGCAAAAAAACACAGCATTCCAAGAAAAACACTTGCTACCCACAGTAAAATTTGGTGGAGGTTCCATCATGCTTTGGGGCTGTGTGGCCAATGCCGGCACCGGGAATCTTGTTAAAGTTGAGGGACACATGATTCCTCTCAGTATCAGCAGATTCTTGACAATAATGTTCATGAATCAGTGACAAAGTTGAAGTTACGCAGGGGATGGATCTTTCAGCAAGACAATGATCCAAAACACCGCTCCAAATCTACTCAGGCATTCATGCAGAGGAACAATTACACTGTTCTGGAATGGCCATCCCAGTCCCCAGACCTGAATATCATTGAACATCTGTGGGATCATATGAAGAGGGCTGTCCATGCTTGGCGACCATCAAACTTAACTGAACTGGAATTGTTTTGTAAAGAGGAATGGTCAAAAATACCTTCATCCAGGATCCAGGAACTCGTTAAAAGCTTCAGGAAGCGACTAGAGGCTGTTATTTTTGCAAAAGGAGGATCTACTAAATATTAATGTCACTTTTCTGGTGAGGTTCCCATACTTATGCACCTGTCAAATTTAGTTTGAATGCAGATTGCACATTTTCTGTTAGTACAATAAACCTCATTTCAAGGCAGAAACATTACTGTGTCCAACAGTTATTAGATATATGAAACTGAAATAGCTGTTGCAAAAAAAAACAATTTTTATAAAACATTAAGCTTAAGATTAATAGGGGTGCCCAAACTTTTTCATATAACTGTATGTACAGATGGTATAACCTGGGTATCTCCTGTATACAATTATATATGTGCAGCTGGTATAACCTGGGGATCTCCTGTATATTATTACATATGTGCAGCTGGTATAACCTGGACATCTCCTGTATATTATTATATATGTGCAGCTGGTATAACCTGGGCATCTCCTGTATATAAGTATATGTGTACAGCTGGTATAACCTGGACATCTCATGTATATTATTGTATATGTGCACCTGGTATAACCTGGGCATCTCCTGTATATAATTCTACATGTGCACCTGGTATAACCTGGGCATCTCCTGTATATAATTCTACATGTGCAGCTGGTAAAACCTGGGCATCTCCTGTATATAATTATATATGTACAGCTGGTATAACCTGGGCATCTCCTGTATATAATTATATATGTACAGCTGGTATAACCTGGGTATCTCCTGTATATAATTATACATGTAGAGCTGGTATAATTTGGGCATCTCCTGTATATAATTATATATGGACAGCTGGTATAACCTGGGCATCTCCTGTATATAATTATATATGGACAGCTGGTATAACCTGGGCATCTCCTGTATATAACTATACATGTATAAATGATACATCTCCACTAGTGATGAGCGAATATACTCGTTACTCGAGATTTCCCGAGCTCGCTCGGAGGTCCTCCGAGTATTTTTTAGTGCTCGGAGATTTCGTTTTTATTGCCGCATTGACATCTGTCAGCCAGCTTTATTACTTGTGGGGATTCCCTAGCAACCAGACAACCCCCACATGTACTTATGCTGGCTATCAGATGTAAATCATTCAGCTGCGGCAATAAAAACTAAATTTCTGAGCACTAAAAAATACTCGGAGGACACCCGAGCGTGCTCGGGAAATCTCGAGTAACGAGTATATTCGGTCATCACTAATCTCTACATAAACTCTTTTACGTGTAATTATCCTGTGTAATTCTGTAATTCTCATTTCTGACCAGTAGATGTCACTGTTGGTATGCACAAATATAAGTGGTAGTTTCTGGCACCTCTGTAAAGCAGCAATATCAGGAGTAGTTACTTTGTAGGTCCATGCAGGGGCGTAACGACCGCGGTCGCAGCGGTCGCCATTGCGACCGGGCCCCGCAGGTCAGGGGCCCCGGGCCGGCAGGTCAGGGCAGGGCCGGGCTGGACATCGGGCACTTCTGGCAAATGCCAGAAGAGCCGATGCCAGTAGTGGGCCGCTGCACTGTTCCTCCCCCCCCGCCGCCGCCGCCGCCGCCGCCGCATTTAACTATACCGGCGTCTATGACACCGGTATAGTTCAATGCAATGATGGAGGAGAGCGTCACCTGACGCTCCCTCTCCCATCATTCCCCGCTCTGCCTCTGACAGTACACTGCGGGTGCGCGATGATGTCATATCATCGCGCACCTGCAGTGTCCTGGGCAGACTGCAGCCACCAGGAGCAGCGCGGGCAAAAGGAAAGGTGAGGAGAGTTTTTTTTTTTCTTTTTCACCGGACTGTGGGGCCATTATCGGGGGGGGGGGGGGGATGAGATGCGGGCTGTGCTCTATATACCCCTGTGCTGGCTGTGCTCTATATACCCCTGTGCTGGCTGTGCTCTATATACCCCTGTGCTGGCTGTGCTCTATATACCCCTGTGCTGGCTGTGCTGCATATACCCCTGTGCGGGCTGTGCTGTATATACCCCTGTGCGGGCTGTGCTGTATATACCCCTGTGCGGGCTGTGCTGTATATACCCCTGTGCGGGCTCTGCTGTATATACCCCTGTGCGGGCTGTGCTGTATATACCACTGTGCGGGCTGTGCTGGATATACCACTGTGCGGGCTGTGCTGGATATACCACTGTGCGGGCTGTGCTGGCACCCAACACCATGTTGCAGTGCAGGAGATTCCTGCAACAGTCCGAGGCGTATCTAGGGGAAGGGGGTGGGGGGGCGTCACGGAGGTAGGGGGGGGGGGCCCCATTTGGAAGTTCGCACCGGGGCCCATAACTTTGTAGTTACGCCACTGGGTCCATGGTACATACCAGCATTGATAATCTTCTTGATGACATGGGCGATCTGACCCTTCAGGACGGAGTTGAGAAGTTTGACGATGAGAATAAGACATGTGCAGAGGACCAACAAAGAGGCAGTCAAGAGGATGAAGCCCACCCCTATGTCCGAGAGGTTGACTTGGGCAAAAATATGGTAACCTAATAAAAAAGAGCGCAAGATTTTAATTTCTGTTCTCTGAGAGCAAGCAGAGCACTTGAAAATGTCGTGCATCTGAAAAGCAAAGTTGTATAACTTTTTACTATGAAATTATTGGAGCTTAATCGACATAAAAATGTTTGCCCCTTTAATTCTTTCCATCCTTTACTTACATCTCTCCACATTCTGCTTAATGGTGATGTTATTTTCTATGAACGTTCCACTTGCATTGGTAAGACAGGTGACAGCACTGCAATTAGTCAGATTTGTAGCCGGAATGTGTTCTGTTACCTGCAAACAGGATTCAATGCAACGTTCATTTTCACATATACTGTATATTTCTAACTGTTTGGACTACACTGTGTGCAGAATTATTAGGCAAGTTGTATTTTGATCACATGATACTTTTTATACATGTTGTCCTACTCCAAGCTGTTCAGGCTTGAGAGCCAACTACAAATTAAGTAAATCAGGTGATGTGCATCTCTGTAATGAGGAGGGGTGTTGTCTAATGACATCAACACCCTATATAAGCTGTGCTTAATTATTAGGCAACTTCCTTTCCTTTGGCAAAATGGGTCAGAAGAGAGATTTGACGGGCTCTGAAAAGTCCAAAATTGTGAGATGTCTTGCAGAGGGATGCGGCAGTGTTGAAATTGCCAAACTTTTGAAGCGTGATCACCGAACAAGCATTTCATGGCAAATAGCCAACAGGGTCGCAAGAAGCGTGTTGGGCAAAAAAGGCGCAAAATAGCCCACGAATTGAGGAAACTCAAGCGTGAAGCTGCCAATATGCCATTTGCCACCAGTTTTGCCATATTTCAGAGCTGTAACGTTACTGGATTAACAAAATGCACAAGGTGTGCGATACTCAGGGACATGGCCAAGGTAAGGAAGGCTGAAAAACGACCACCTTTGAACAAGAAACATAAGATAAAACGTCAAGACTGGGCCAAGAAATATCTTAAGACTGACTTTACAAAGGTTTTATGGACTGATGAAATGAGAGTGACTCTTGATGGACCAGATGGATGGGCCAGAGGCTGGATCAGTAAAGGGCAGAGAGCTCCACTCTGACTCAGACGCCAGCAAGGTGGAGGTGGGGTACTGGTATGGGCTGGTATCATCAAAGATGAACTTGTGGGACCTTTTCGGGTTGAGGATGGAGTGAAGATCAACTCCCAGACCTACTGCCAGTTTCTGGAAGACAACTTCTTCAAGCAGTGGTACAGGAAGAAGTCGGTATCGTTAAAAAAAAACATGATTTTCATGCAGGACAATGCTCCATCACATGCCTCCAACTATTCCACAGCGTGGCTGGCCAAAAAAAGGTCTAAAAGAAGAAAAAATAATGGCATGGCCCCCTTGTTCACCTGATCTGAACCCCATAGAGAACCTGTGGTCCCTCATAAAATGTGAGATCTACAGGGAGGAAAAACAGTCCACCTCTCTGAACAGTGTCTGGGAGGCTGTGGTGGCTGCTGCACGCAATGTTGGTCGTAAACAGATCAAGCAACTGACAGAATCTATGGATGGAAGGCTGCTGAGTGTCATCATAAAGAAAGGTGGCTATATTGGTCACTAATTTTTTGGGGTTTTGTTTTTGCATGTCAGAAATGTTTATTTCTAAATTTTGTGCAGTTATATTGGTTTACCTGGTGAAAATAAACAAGTGAGATCGGAATATATTTGGTTTTTATTAAGTTGCCTAATAATTCTTCACAGTAATAGTTACCTGCACAAACAGATATCCTCCTATGATAGCCAAATCTAAAAATAACCCACGCCAACTTCCAAAAATATTAAGCTTTGATATTTACGAGTCTTTTAGGTTGATTGGGAACATAGTTGTTGATCAATAATAAAAATAATCCTCTAAAATACAACTTGCCTAATAATTCTGCACGCAGTGTAATGCTCGTATTAAATCTCAAGGAAAGTGACTTTTGTATGACTTGCAGTACCACTTTTTACCACATACTTCCCTTAGACACTAATAGAACAGCGCCCCCAATCACAATGCAGCATGACTTGCACTATCACTTTTTACCACATACATTAGACAGACACCAATGGAACAGTGCCCCCAATCTTAGTCTATTTAACATTTTAGCTATATGTAAGTATTGCTTCGGTAGTGTGTGTCTGCTTGTTCAACTATCACATGATTCCTACACTTACAGTTGTCTCGTTGGTGACGCACCATCTCTTGATCAGACTGCTGTTTGCATATTCTGGGTTTCCAACTGCGTTTCCTGCAATGACTTTGCTGTCCAACTAGAAGACATGATTGAGAACTTATTAAACTAAAAAATGTGGTGTCTAGAACATGAGCTGCCTAATGGGGGTGGGGGTATCACCTAAACCCAGCCGTCCCAGGGGTCTTACCATGATGATGAGATCAGTAAATGGTCGGGTGATGACTTTAAGAATATCGGGTGCATTTGCTCCATTGTGGATGTTAAAACTCTTAATAATGGCATTGGAAACATGGAAAAGGTATCCCGTTCCCAGCTCAATCGGTAACAGAATGATGACCGTCAACCAGTTGAACATACCGTGTACAGCTGAACCTCCAAACGCCCTAGAACCAATTTATATCCATTATATTGAAGATCTGGGAAGTTGGCACAAGTAAGATTTAGGAAGTTGGAAGTTGGCACAAGTCTTGAGATCCTTGGAGCGATTTATAAATGGTACTAAAATAACTTCTAGATAGAACCCATCACCAATCCCTCCCAACATAGAACAAGGACTCTACCTTCGAAACTCATTGCGGTCCGCAGATTGAGCCAAAGATACCAAGGTGCTCGTCACTGATGTTCCCACGTTGACCCCCATGATGATGGGAATGGAAGCTTTGACATTCAGAACTAAGAAAGAACAGGGAAGCCTATTAGATAAAATGTTCTTCATGTGCAAACCCATCTGAACCCATCCCCGAAATGCTAGACTTAGAAGATCTTCACCATCCCTCCCTCCAGACATCTCATCACATCCACCCAACAAGTTCTTACTTCCAGAAGAAACCATGCTGACGATGATGGAAGATGAGGTACTTGAGCTCTGCACCAGGATTGTCACCAGAACACCAATGACCAGGCCAGCGATCGGATTGGCAAGGATGTCATTGTCACTGAAGATGTCTCCTGTGAGTTTACCTAAGGATCAAAACATATTATAAGTCGCTTGATACTGACAGAAGATGGAAACACATGTCATGGGAGTGGATGGGTGACTTACTTCCGACCAGCTGGAAAGCTGAACTCAGAACATCCAAGGAGCAGATGAACAAGTAGAGGAACCCAATGAGAAGACAACCCTTCACAACCCCGGTCACCACTCGCTTTACTCTTTGCTTGTTGTTCAGCTCTAAAGAAGGATCAGTTCAGATGTTACTGGCTGTGCCAAAGGTTGATACTGGAAAATACTGGTGAAAAGCAACCATGAAAACAACCTACCTTTCCAAGAAGGTCCTGAAGACTGGAGTTCTGGTAGTGCCCAAGGATCAATTTCATCAAGTACTTCGCATGATGCCAAATCCATAGACAACGTGTAGGTGGAGTCTATAGAACAACAAATATAGTAAGTACCATGGTCCTCGAAAGTCATCCTGAAAATTGTGGTGTGAAAGGGGCTTTGTGTTTGCCCCATTGGCACCAGATCTGACCCTAGTGATTGTCAGTTTTTCCAATAATACTCACATTTTTATCAATTTTTTTAGCCAGAGAAAACACTAGAATCCTTGTATTTTGGAATTTGTAAGTGGGCAGCAAAGAGGTCCCCATACACAGGAGACGGTCGGCCGACAGAGTGTTTTAACCTTCATTCTGGTTGCGAATGCCAACGCATACTAATATCTGATTGAGCCAATGGGACCCTTCATTTCTAATACTCCCAGATCCAAAGTTAAGCTATGGTGCCCCAAAAAAATATATTTAGAGACCATGCCACAGTCAAGTGGTACCGAGCACCCAGCAAACAAGGAAAATATTTTGCCTAGTATTGGACAGGACGATCTCAGGGCTTATCACTAATATGAATTAGTGCACCCATCCATATCGGAGTCATCGGCCACTTCCATGACGCCTATGTCCTTGACCCTTACCAATGGGAAGATCATCCAGCGGCACCTTAACGGGATCGTCATCCATGCTCTTCTTCATGTCGGACAGAGGTGCCTGTGGGTTGTTGCTGGTGAATGGCATGTTGGTAGTTTTGCTCTCGGAAGCTTGTGAAGTCTGGTGTTACCCTGCAGATGATTGGAAAATGTCTCATCACATTATAGTCCTTTCTTGGACTTTACCAATTTTTCAGTTTGTTTTACTAAGTAAATCTCCCTTTGGCCTTCATGAGATATAACTCAACCTAATTGATGATGGCACCATGACATAGTCTTTTAAGATTATATTCCCACTTAAAGGGATCAAAAAAATACTTAAAATAGTTTAGTGGCCAAGATCGTTGAATGCTCATTATGCTCCTTAGCTCCATATCTGCCCTTTGATGGACCCTCATGTCATGATCCAGACCGGGTTTTGAGTCCTGTCTTCCCCTTTTTCTGGTCTCGTCATGCTAAGGGTTAACTTTCTCAGCCTGTCTGGTCTCAGGTTTGCTATTTATCTACGCCGTGTCCTGCAGACCATGTCAATTATATTTTCTGCCTACAGCATGAGAAGCTGATTCTGTTTGCCTTGATTTGTCCTGCTGTTTGCTTACTGAACCCGTGTCTGTTTATCCCCTCTTCCCTTTCCTACTCCATGTTCCGTGTATTGACTCTCTGGTTTTTACTTGGCTTGGACCCTGACCTGTTGTTTTGTCTCTTGTCTTTGGCATATTTGCTCCTGACTGGTACTGACCCATTTGGCTTGTTATTGACTCTGTGTTTGCTTATTCTCTTTGTACTGCGCTACAGTCTTATATCGACCTGGCGTGTTTTGACTATTCTGCTGCCACCTGATGGTGGCCTCGCCGCTGCATTGCAGGTCTGGTCCTGCTGTGTGCAGTCCTCCCTCCACTCTATTGCCACGTAGTGGACCTTGCAAGTACCTGCATTGCAGCGGCGTGACACCTCATCTGAAAAACATTACTTTTAGCTTATCCTTCTAGGAGTTGCCCCACATTGAAGCCCCGGGTCTGTCTCAGTCCATCCCTTCTTATTTAGAACCATGGTACATTGTTGCAAAAAACCAACTTAGGGGTCTGGCACCATATTTCCCAGAGGAGCATTGCGGCTTTAAGTCTCCTCACCTCGACATGCTTAACATGTCACTCTCCACAAGGAGAAACGATACTTCTTGGGTCCAAGACACATAAAAAGCAAACACTGTAGTAGTCATTTCTATACTGCTCCAGTCCATTACCTAAGTGTTAGAACTTATATAATATATATAATTTCATTTCTTAAAGGGTTATTCCCTTCTTCATATACGGTATGTGCATTTCGGCTAGAACTAGAAAATACGAGCACGTTTGCAATTTACAGCTTATTAACATTTTGCAGCTGTTTTTGAAATATTAACACTTTTCTTTTGTTTACAGTTCATTCCCTAGGAAAACCGACCAGTCTGTCTTTGAAAATCCAGTCCAGACAATCCATTGGTAGGAGGAGCACCCCTTTAAGCACCCACATCCTCAAAGCCGACGCACAGGTGTATTTATGTTATCTCGCAACTTTCTATAGCAATTACAATTCTGCTAATATTTTCCCTGTCCTCTAAACTGTGTACCTATTACATATACGTTGTTTCTGTACATGATGGCTTCCAGTTGTACAAAGTGCAGGGGAAGGACTTTCTTAGAAAGTTGTAATAATTTATGGCCGAGCCTCCTGTTCTCTGTGAACATGCATGGCAAAGGTGTCCCCTGATCCATCGCATAATGACCTGACGAGGAGGGGGATGGGAATGAGAATGAGCCCCAGCAGCACAGAGCACTTCAGGAGAGGAGCTTACTGATCTCATTTATAAAGGGTATCCCTTTCTAATAGAATTTGTCTTAAATCATCACTCGTTCCCAGATATCTTCTTGCTGCCAGTGAATGGAAATACATTCATTCAAGGGTTAAAAATCGGCCCTAATTCAATCGTACACCTAGACCTGAGGATTTGTTACAGTGTATTAGTGCAAGTAATCTTCTATGAACTTCCCAAAGTAATAATTAAGGATTCTCCTGTCCTAGACTCTAGGAAGATATCGGTAAGTACATAGACTGACACATTGTAACAAGCCGAAGCTGTGAGAAAGTACGACTTACATTACACTCCATGACCACCTGTATACTGACATTAAACTCTTTACATAATTGGAGGACCCGAGTGGTTATCTGATCTAAGAAATGTACATAAGAGATCTGGAATAGGCATACAGTAAAATGTAATAATAATATAATATAATTAATAGAATCCTATTGACTGACAGCAAGCAGAGCTGCTGAAAATGACAACTAATACACTAAAAAATGCTAAACCTGAGCTTTCTTTGAAGAAAGCACCATTTTCATAAACAGGAAGGAAATGTATAGTATCGTTTATTCCATTTTATTGTAAGGAAATGGAATACTACATGGTGCCAACTGATCAGCGGGCATCTAAGCGTTTCCGATGCCAATTCTCCTCAAACCTTTTCAAATACAGCATCTAGTAGACAGAGTTGTAGCTAAGTTCCCCCTAAATTGGCATATAGTGAACTATTAAGATGTAACCAAAGTTTTTCATAACTTTTTGGATTAGTTGATCTTAGGTGTTTCAGGTCTTAACATCCCACTGTTCCCTTAAATCAAGGGGCAGAGGCGCTTAGCTGTTACCCGCGTTTGGCACAGAGATGAGTATGGATCTAAAAGTGTTCTATCCAGCACAGATATAGAGAAAATTGAGCTCTTGGTTTGGACCCCCGCCAATCAACATGTCAAAAAAGTTTAGCAGGGATTGTGACATTTAAAAAACTTGTAAAAGTTCAATTTCCTGTTAAGGTTTGATAAGCCAGATAGGACATGGAATCTGTACCAAAGTCTGCATCATATCCAATGTCTACCTGGGTCCCATGCTTGTTCCCTTGCACACGCTATAGAAAATTCCGCCTGGATTTGTGTCTGAACCACAGAAAAAAAATAACTGCCAAAGAAATGAGTAACTACAAATTCTGCATAGAAAAGCAAAAGATTAGGCTGGGGAGAGTCATTATGCAGATTCTGTGCACATCTGCCTCCAACCTTTAGGCACAAAATCCTGAACGCTGCCAAAATATCACTTATCTGTATAACCTTTCCATTCATCAAGATTGGATTTCCTAAGGAATCTATGTATTCCCATTGATCTGTTCCCCAAATTATGGCCTTGGACGTCTGATAGAAACCATAGGCATGGAGGCTGCTGTCTGATCCTTACCAACAATTGCCCCATGTCTGTCTAGGCCAAGAATTGTGCAACAATATGCTATATTTGTCCGAATGTTCATTTTATGGAAGAGCTAAGCAGCCGCCAGACACTTCATATCTCCAGAAAAAAAAACAATGAATTAGACAAAAAAAATTCAACTTATTAATTTAGTCATGTAACAAGCGGATAAGGATCCAGAAGCCCATGAAGACATAAATATATCTAAAATATCATGGAAAAAAAAGTTTTCAAAACTTTCCTAACTTTTTATAGATCTCAACAAGTAACATAAAAAGTTTTTAAAAAGTTCTAAACTTTTTCTAAGCCTTAGGAATTATTTATATAAAACATAATTTATGAGTTTTAAAACCTTTCATAGCTTTTTAGAGTTCTTAGCAAATATATATATATATATACGCAAACCTTCCTAACTTTTCTTTTTAGATCTAAGAAAATGCATATGAAACATAATTTAAAATAGTTTTAAAGGATTTCAGATTTTTTTTTTTTTGATAGATCTTAGTAATGGTCTACCCCTATAATGACCCTCAGGTGAGGAGAGGCCGCCACACTTACCAGTAAGAGCAGGATATTCAGCTGGGCCAAATGCACTGAGCAGAGGTAAGCGGCCCATCTATATACCTGAAGGAAGAGGTCAAAGTTTTCTGCGCTATCAGCACGTGTTTTTCTATCGCTCCAGTTATTAATGTTTACTGAGTTAATCTAATGGGACCCAATGTTTTTGCATCTCAGGTTGCGCTGTCCTCATTTGCTGCTTAGATACATTGTACTGTTTACTGAGCTGTGGTTGTAGCATCCATATTCATTACAGCGTCTCGTTCTATATGGGGTCATCAATATCATCGGTGAATCATCTGTATTTTATTTTATATTATTTATATATTGGTATTGTGCCCTCCCCCCCACTTTCTCTGTCGTGGTATGACCCATGAATATAACTCCAACACTACAGTATGGACTGACACACAGCAATGCTGCATCAATATAAGAGCAGTATAGGGCATTTATAGTTAAATTCAGGATAATTTACCGATGTGGAAGGCCAAAAAAGTTAAAGGGTGTGCTAAAGACCCTTCAAAAAGTCATATTCTAGATGCAAGTTTACACTATAGTGCTGCAGGGAATGTTGGGAATTCATAAATTACATCCTTATTAATATGCATCATTGCTTTATTATGAGACTTGCTGAGGGCAGAAGATGCGGATACGGAGTGTGCACCGCACAGCTTTCTTAAGTACTAAGCTCATTAAGGAATATGGTCTCCCCAGGAGATGCTTATGATTTTCTTATAGAGTTAATGTTTCTTTTGAAATATTCTTACCAGATCTTCAGTTTTCTCAGAAGGAAAAACAAACTTTTGTCAAATGATACTAGAGAAACAGCACTAATGGGACTTATTAGATGCCGGATTGTCAGATTTCTTGATTAACTAATGGATGTAAAGATGGTCCAAAAGGAGGAGACCCTACAGGAAAACAGGAATATCCTACTTCTCTCTGGTCTCTTAGAATGAAGTTCAGTTTAGAAAGCACAGTGCCATATTATCAATTTCGATGGAATATCAGCACCAATGGTTCTCTACAGATTTGGCTAGACTCATTGGTTCTTCAGGAGCTTGGTCCTATTGTCCTCTGTAGATTGAGATATTAGATTGTGAGCCCTTGTGGTCACTGCTTTATGTTTAATAACAAAATGGAGGAACTAAGATGGTCTTTGGTGGGATATACAGTACAGACCAAAAGTTTGGACACACCTTCTCATCTAAAGATTTTTCTGTATTTTCATAACTATGAAAATTGTACATTCACACTGAAGGCATCAAAACTATGAATTAACACATGTGGAATTATATACTTAACAAAAAGGTGTGAAACAACTGAAATTATATCTTATATTCTAGGTTCTTCAAAGTAGCCACCTTTTGCTTTGATGACTGCTTTGCACACTCTTGGCATTCTCTTGATGAGCTTCAAGAGGTAGTCACCGGAAATGGTTTTCACTTCACAGGTGTGCCCTGTCAGGTTTAATAAGTGGGATTTCTTGCCTTATAAATGGGGTTGGGACCATCAGTTGTGTTGTGCAGAAGTCTGGTGGATACACAGCTGATAGTCCTACTGAATAGACTGTTAGAATTTGTATTATGGCAAGAAAAAAGTAGCTAAGTAAAGAAAAATGAGTGGCCATCATTACTTTAAGAAATGAAGGAAAGTGTCCCCAAGTGCAGTGGCAAAAAACATCAAGCGCTACAATGAAACTGGCTAACAGTTTCTGTACTGTATATAATTTCCAAATTGGGGGGAACCCCAAATAAACCCTCACTAGAAGACCAAATTTAACTTTTATTTCTATCTTTATCTAATACTAGCTGTACTACCCGGCTTCGCCCGGGTTAATGACTGCTGTTAGCAAAATAGAATGTGTTAACAAAAATTTATTCTGCACACAAAAACCACAAAACAAATAGATAGAAATGTAATTATTAAAAGGCAAAAACTAAGCAAATAGAAGCATTTCACAACATATATTAGCTTTGTTATACTGAGAATGTCTTTGTTGCCTATATTAACCAATCAGAGCTCAGGTTAATTAACTGTAGCAAAATAGAAGCTGAGCTGTGATTGGTTGCTATTGGCAGCCTGATAAATCCCCAGCCAACAGGAAGCCCTCCCCCCTGGCAGTATATATTAGCTCACACATACACATAATAGACAGGTCATGTGACTGACAGCTGCCGTATTTCCTATATGGTACATTTGTTGCTCTTGTAGTTTGCTTATTAATCAGATTTTTATTTTTGAAGGACAATACCAGACTTGTGTGTGTTTTAGGGCGAGTTTTATGTGTCAAGTTGTGTGTGTTGAGTTGCGTGTGGCGACATGCATGTAGCGACTTTTGTGAGATGAGTTTTGTATGGCGACATGCGTGTAGCAACATTTTGTGTGTTGAGTTGCATGTGACAGGTTAGTGTAGCAAGTTGTGTGCAGCAAGATTTGTGCATGGCGAGTTTTGCGCGTGGCGAGTTTTATGTGTGGTGCATTTTGAGTATGTGCAAGTTTTGTGTGAGGCAACTTTTGCATGTGGTGCAACTTTTGTACATGTGGCAATTTTTCTGTGTGTGCAAGTTTTGCATGAGGTGAGTTTTCCATGAGGTGAGTTTTGCACGTGTGGCGAGTTTTGCGTGAGCCTAGTTTTGCATATGGCGAGTTTTGCATGTAGCGAGTTTTGAGTGGTGACTTTTGTGTTTCGACTTTTATGTGGCGAGGTTGGTGTGTGTGTGTGGTGAAATGTGTGCTGAGGGTGGTATATGTGTTCAAGCACGTGGTAGTGTGTGGCGCATTTTGTGTTTGTGTTCATATCCCCGTGTGTGGTGAGTATCCCATGTCGGGGCCCCACCTTAGCAACTGTACGGTATATACTCTTTGTCGCCATCGCTCTCATTCTTTAAGTCCTCATTGTTCACATCTGGCAGCTGTCAATTTTCCTCCAACACTTTTCCCTTCACTTTTTCCCCATTATGTAGATAGGAGCAAAATTGTTTGGTGAATTGGAACGCGCGGGGTTAAAATTTCACCTCACAACATAGCCTATGACGCTCTCGGGGTCCAGACGTGTGACTGTGCAAAATTTTGTGGCTGTAGCTGCGACGGTACAGATGCCAATCCCGGACATACACACATACATACATACACACATTCAGCTTTATATATTAGATATACCTGTATGTAATCTCCTGTATATAGTATATACCTGTGTGTCATCTCACCTATATATAGTATATATCTGTGTGTCATCTCCTGTATATAGTATATACCTGTATGTCATCTCCTCCTATACATAGCATATACCTGTGTCATCTCCTCCTGTATATACTATATACCTGTAGGTAATCTGCTCCTGTATATAGTATATACCTGTGTGTCATCTCCTCCTGTATATAGTATATACCTGTATGTCATCTCCTCCTGTATGTAGTATGTACCTGTATGTCATCTCCTCCTCTATATAGTATATACCTGTGTGTCATCTCTCCTGTATATAGTATATATCTGTGTGTCATCTCCTCCTGTATATAGTATATACCTGTGTGTCATCTCCCCTGTAAATAGTATATACCTGTGTGTCATCTCCTGTATATAGTATATAGCTGTATGCCATCTCCTCCTGTATTAGCCCTCGTTCACACGTTATTTGGTCAGTATTTTTACCTCAGTATTTGTAAGCTAAAATGGCAGCCTGATAAATCCCCAGCCAACAGTAAGCCCACCCCCTGGCAGTATATATTAGCTCACACATACACATAATAGACTGGTCATGTGACTGACAGCTGCCGGATTCCTATATGGTACATTTGTTGCTCTTGTAGTTTGTCTGCTTATTAATCAGATTTTTATTTTTGAAGGATACCAGACTTGTGTGTGTTTTAGGGCGAGTTTCGTGTGTCAAGTTGTGTGTGTTGAGTTGCGTGTGGCGACATGCATGTAGGGACTTTTGTGAGATGAGTTTTGTGTGGCGACATGCGTGTAGCAACTTTTTGTGTGTCGAGTTGCATGTGACAGGTTAGTGTAGCAAGTTGTGTGCAGCAAGTTTTGCGCATGGCGAGTTTTGCACGTGGCGAGTTTTATGTGTGGTGCCTTTTGAGTATGTGCAAGTTTTGTGTGAGGCAACTTTTGCATGTGTTGCAACTTTTGTGCATGTGGCAATTTTTCTGCGTGTGGCAATTTTTCTGCGTGTGCAAGTTTTGCGTGTGGCGAGTTTTGCACGTGTGGCGAGTTTTGCATGTGGAGAGTTTTGCGCGTGGCGAGTTTTGAGCGGCGACTTTTGTGTTTCTACTTTTATGTGGCGAGGTTGGTGTATGTGTGGTGAAATGTGCACTGAGGGTGGTATATGTGTTCGAGCACGTGGTAGTGTGTGGCGCATTTTGTGTGTGTGTTCATATCCCCGTGGTGGTGTGATTATCCCATGTTGGGGCCCCACCTTAGCAACTGTACAGTATATACTCTTTGGTGCCATCGCTGTCATTCTTTAAGTCCCCCTTGTTCACATCTGGCAGCTGTTAATTTGCCTCCAACACTTTTCCTTTCATTTTTTCCCCATTATGTAGATAGGGGCAAAATTGTTTGGTGACTTGGAAAGCGCGGGGTTAAAATTTCACCTCACAATATAGCTTTGACGCTCTCAGGGTCCAGACGTGTGACTGTGCAAAATTTTGTGCCTGTAGCTGCGACGCCTCCAACACTTTTCCTTTCACTTTTTCCCCATTATGTAGATAGGGGCAAAATTGTTTGGTGAATTGGAAAGCGCGGGGTTAAAATTTCACCTCACAACATAGCCTATGACGCTCTCGGGGTCCAGACGTGTGACTGTGCAAAATTTTGTGGCTGTAGCTGCTACGGTTCAGATGCCAATCCCGGACATACATACATACATACATACATACACACACACACACATTCAGCTTTATATATTAGATATAAAGCTGAATGTGTGTATGTCCGGGATTGGCATCTGAACCGTCGCAGCTACAGCCACAAAATTTTGCACAGTCACACGTCTGGACCCCGAGAGCGTCATAGGCTATGTTGTGAGGTGAAATTTTAACCCCGCGCTTTCCAATTCACCAAACAATTTTGCCCCTATCTACATAATGGGGAAAAAGTGAAAGGAAAAGTGTTGGAGGCGTCGCAGCTACAGGCACAAAATTTTGCACAGTCACACGTCTGGACCCCGAGAGCGTCAAAGCTATGTTGTGAGGTGAAATTTTAACCCTGCGCTTTCCAATTCACCAAACAATTTTGCTTCTAGCTACATAATGGGGAAAAAATGAAAGGAAAAGTGTTGGAGGCAAATTAACAGCTGCCAGATGTGAACAAGGGGGACTTAAAGAATGAGAGCGATGGCGCCAAAGAGTATATACTGTACAGTTGCTAAGGTGGGGCCCCGACATGGGATAGTCACCACACCACCATGGGGATATGAACACACACACAAAATGCGCCATACACTACCACGTGCTTGAACACATATACCACCCTCAGCGCACATTTCACCACACATACACCAACCTCGCCACATAAAAGTTGAAACACAAAAGTCGCCGCTCAAAACTCGCCACGCGCAAAACTCTCCACATGCAAAACTCGCCACACGTGCAAAACTCACCTCATGGAAAACTCGCCACACGCAAAACTTGCACACGCAGAAAAATTGCCACATGCACAAAAGTTGCAACACATGCAAAAGTTGCCTCACACAAAACTTGCACATACTCAAAAGGCACCACACATAAAACTTGCCACGCGCAAAACTCGCCATGCGCAAAACTTGCTGCACACAACTTGCTACACTAACCTGTCACATGCAACTCGACACACAAAAAGTTGCTACACGCATGTCGCCACACAAAACTCATCTCACAAAAGTCGCTACATGCATGTCGCCACACGCAACTCAACACACACAACTTGACACACGAAACTCGCCCTAAAACACACACAAGTCTGGTATTATCCTCCAAAAATAAAAATCTGATTAATAAGCAGACAAACTACAAGAGCAACAAATGGACCATATAGGAATCCGGCAGCTGTCAGTCACATGACCAGTCTATTATGTGTATGTGTGAGCTAATATATACTGCCAGGGGGTGGGCTTACTGTTGGCTGGGGATTTATCAGGCTGCCAATTTAGCTTACAAATACTGAGGTAAAAATACTGACCAAATAACGTGTGAACAAGGTCTAATACAGGAGGAGATGACATACAGATATATACTATATACAGGAGGAGATGACACACAGGTATATACTATTTACAGGGGAGATGACACACAGGTATATACTATATACAGGATGAGATGACACACAGGTATATACTATATACAGGAGAGATGACACACAGGTATATACTATATAGAGGAGGAGATGACATACAGGTACATACTACATACAGGAGGAGATGACATACAGGTATATACTATATACAGGAGGAGATGACACACAGGTACATACTATATACAGGAGCAGATTACCTACAGGTATATAGTATATACAGGAGGAGATGACATACAGGTATATGCTATGTATAGGAGGAGATGACATACAGGTATATACTATATACAGGAGGAGATGACACACAGATATCTAATATATAAAGCTGAATGTGTGTATGTATGTATGTATGTATGTATGTGTGTATGTCCGGGATTGGCATCTGAACCGTCGCAGCTACAGCCACAAAATTTTGCACAGTCACACGTCTGGACCCCGAGAGTGTCATAGGCTATGTTGTGAGGTGAAATTTTAATCCCGCGCTTTCCAATTCACCAAACAATTTTGCCCCTATCTACATAATGGGGAAAAAGTGAAGGGAAAAGTGTTGGAGGCGTCGCAGCTACAGGCACAAAATTTTGCACAGTCACACGTCTGGACCCCGAGAGCGTCAAAGCTATGTTGTGAGGTGAAATTTTAACCCCGCGCTTTCCAATTCACCAAACAATTTTGCCCCTATCTACATAATGGGGAAAAAATGAAAGGAAAAGTGTTGGAGGCAAATTAACAGCTGCCAGATGTGAACAAGGGGGACTTAAAGAATGACAGCGATGGCGCCAAAGAGTATATACTGTACAGTTGCTAAGGTGGGGCCCCAACATGGGATAATCACCACACCACCATGGGGATATGAACACACACACAAAATGCGCCATACACTACCACGTGCTTGAACACATTTACCACCCTCAGCTGTCATGATTCTCAATAGCGAGAGAACATAGCCCAGCATATAAAAGAACTAGCTCTTGGAAGATGGAATCTAAACTGACCATGAACTAAACCTGCCGCACAATTAACAGTGGCCGGGTAGCGTGCCTACGTTTTATCCCTAGACGCCCAGCGCCAGCCAGAGGACTAACTAATCCTAGCAGAGGAAAATACAGTCCTGGCTCACCTCTAGAGAAATTTCCCCAAAAGGCAGACAGAGGCCCCCACATATATTGGCGGTGATTTAAGATGAAATGACAAACGTAGTATGAAAATAGGTTTAGCAAAATCGAGGTCCGCTTACTAGATAGCAGGAAGACAGAAAGGGCACTTTCATGGTCAGCTGAAAACCCTATCAAAACACCATCCAGAAATTACTTTAAGACTCTAGTATTAACTCATAACACCAGAGTGGCAATTTCAGATCACAAGAGCTTTCCAGACACAGTAACGAAACAGCAGCTGTGAACTGGAACAAAATGCAAAAACAAACAAGGACGAAAGTCCAACTTAGCTGAGAGTTGTCTAGTAGCAGGAACATGCACAGAAAGGCTTCTGATAACATTGTTGACCGGCATGAAACTGACAGAGGAGCAAGGTTATATAGAGACTCCCACATCCTGATGGGAACAGGTGAACAGAGAGGATGATGCACACAAGTTCAATTCCACCAGTGGCCACCGGGGGAGCCCAGAATCCAATTTCACAACAGTACCCCCCCCTCAAGGAGGGGGCACCGAACCCTCACCAGAACCACCAGGGCGATCAGGATGAGCCCTATGAAAGGCACGGACAAGATCGGAGGCATGAACATCAGAGGCATTCACCCAAGAATTATCCTCCTGACCGTATCCCTTCCATTTGACCAGATACTGGAGTTTCCGTCTGGAAACACGGGAGTCTAAGATCTTTTCCACAACGTACTCCAACTCACCCTCAACCAACACCGGAGCAGGAGGCTCAACGGAAGGCACAACCGGTACTTCATACCTGCGCAATAATGACCGATGAAAAACATTATGAATAGAAAAAGATGCAGGGAGGTCCAAACGGAAGGACACAGGGTTAAGAATCTCCAATATCTTGTACGGGCCGATGAACCGAGGCTTAAACTTAGGAGAAGAAACCCTCATAGGGACAAAACGAGAAGACAACCACACCAAGTCCCCAACACAAAGCCGAGGACCAACACGACGACGGCGGTTGGCAAAAAGCTGAGTCTTCTCCTGGGACAACTTCAAATTGTCCACTACCTGCCCCCAAATCTGATGCAACCTCTCCACCACAGCATCCACTCCAGGACAATCCGAAGATTCCACCTGACCGGAGGAAAATCGAGGATGAAACCCCGAATTACAGAAAAACGGGGACACCAAGGTGGCAGAGCTGGCCCGATTATTGAGGGTGAACTCCGCCAATGGCAAAAAAGCAACCCAATCATCCTGATCCGCAGACACAAAACACCTCAAATATGTCTCCAAGGTCTGATTAGTCCGCTCGGTCTGGCCATTAGTCTGAGGATGGAAAGCAGACGAAAAAGACAAATCTATGCCCATCCTAGCACAGAATGCCCGCCAAAATCTAGACACGAATTGGGTCCCTCTGTCAGAAACGATATTCTCCGGAATACCATGCAAACGAACAACATTTCTAAAAAACAGAGGAACCAACTCGGAAGAAGAAGGCAACTTAGGCAAGGGAACCAAATGGACCATCTTAGAGAAACGGTCACACACCACCCAGATGACAGACATCTTCTGAGAAACAGGCAGATCCGAAATAAAATCCATCGAGATGTGCGTCCAAGGCCTCTTCGGAATAGGCAAGGGCAACAACAATCCACTAGCCCGAGAACAACAAGGCTTGGCCCGAGCACAAACGTCACAAGACTGCACAAAGCCTCGCACATCTCGTGACAGGGAAGGCCACCAGAAGGACCTTGCCACCAAATCCCTGGTACCAAAGATTCCAGGATGACCTGCCAACGCAGAAGAATGAACCTCAGAGATGACTCTACTGGTCCAATCATCAGGAACAAACAGTCTACCAGGTGGGCAACGATCCGGTCTATCCGCCTGAAACTCCTGCAAGGCCCGCCGCAAGTCTGGAGAAACGGCAGACAATATCACTCCATCCTTAAGGATACCTGTGGGCTCAGAATTACCAGGGGAGTCAGGCTCAAAACTCCTAGAAAGGGCATCCGCCTTAACATTCTTAGAACCCGGTAGGTATGACACCACAAAATTAAACCGAGAGAAAAACAACGACCAGCGCGCCTGTCTAGGATTCAGGCGCCTGGCAGACTCAAGGTAAATTAAATTTTTGTGGTCAGTCAATACCACCACCTGATGTCTGGCCCCCTCAAGCCAGTGACGCCACTCCTCAAAAGCCCACTTCATGGCCAAAAGCTCCCGATTCCCAATATCATAATTCCGCTCGGCGGGCGAAAATTTACGGGAAAAAAAAGCACAAGGTCTCATCACGGAGCAGTCGGAACTTCTCTGCGACAACACCGCCCCAGCTCCGATTTCAGAAGCGTCGACCTCAACCTGAAAAGGAAGAGCAACATCAGGCTGACGCAACACAGGGGCGGAAGAAAAGCGGTGCTTAAGCTCCCGAAAGGCCTCCACAGCATCAGGAGACCAATCAGCAACATCAGCACCCTTCTTAGTCAAATCAGTCAATGGTTTAACAACATCAGAAAAACCAGCAATAAATCGACGATAAAAGTTAGCAAAGCCCAAAAATTTCTGAAGACTCTTAAGAGAAGAGGGTTGCGTCCAATCACAAATAGCCTGAACCTTGACAGGATCCATCTCGATGGACGAGGGGGAAAAAATGTATCCCAAGAAGGAAATCTTTTGAACCCCAAAAACGCACTTAGAACCCTTCACACACAAGGAATTAGACCGCAAAACCTGAAAAACCCTCCTGACCTGCTGGACATGAGAGTCCCAGTCATCCGAAAAAATCAGAATATCATCCAGATACACAATCATAAATTTATCCAAATAATCGCGGAAAATGTCATGCATAAAGGACTGGAAGACTGAAGGGGCATTTGAAAGACCAAAAGGCATCACCAAATACTCAAAGTGGCCCTCGGGCGTATTAAATGCGGTTTTCCACTCATCCCCCTGCTTGATTCGCACCAAATTATACGCCCCACGGAGATCAATCTTAGAGAACCACTTGGCCCCCTTTATACGAGCAAACAAATCAGTCAGCAGTGGTAACGGATATTGATATTTAACCGTGATTTTATTCAAAAGCCGATAATCAATACACGGCCTCAAAGAGCCATCTTTCTTAGACACAAAAAAAAAAACGGCTCCTAAGGGAGATGACGAAGGACGAATATGTCCCTTTTCCAAGGACTCCTTTATATATTCTCGCATAGCAGCGTGTTCAGGCACAGACAGATTAAATAAACGACCCTTAGGGTACTTACTACCCGGGATCAAATCTATGGCACAATCGCACTCCCGGTGCGGAGGTAGTGAACCAAGCTTGGGTTCTTCAAAAACGTCACGATAGTCAGACAAGAATTCAGGAATCTCAGAGGGAATAGATGATGAAATGGAAACCAAAGGTACGTCCCCATGAGTCCCTTTACATCCCCAGCTTAACACAGACATAGCTTTCCAGTCGAGGACTGGGTTATGAGATTGCAGCCATGGCAATCCTAGCACCAAAACATCATGTAGATTATACAGCACCAGAAAGCGAATAATCTCCTGGTGATCCGGATTAATACGCATAGTTACTTGTGTCCAGTATTGTGGTTTATTACTAGCCAATGGGGTGGAGTCAATCCCCTTCAGAGGTATAGGAGCTTCCAAAGGCTCCAAATCATACCCACAGCGTTTGGCAAAGGACCAATCCATAAGACTCAAAGCGGCGCCAGAGTCGACATAGGCGTCCGCGGTAATAGATGATAAAGAGCAAATCAGGGTCACAGATAGAATAAACTTAGACTGTAAAGTGCTAATTGACACAGACTTGTCAAGCTTCTTAGTACGCTTAGAGCATGCTGATATAACATGAGTTGAATCACCACAATAGAAGCACAACCCATTTTTTCGTCTAAAATTCTGCCGCTCGCTTCTGGACAGAATTCTATCACATTGCATATTTTCTGGCGTCTTCTCAGTAGACACCGCCAAATGGTGCACAGGTTTGCGCTCCCGCAGACGCCTATCGATCTGAATAGCCATTGTCATGGACTCATTCAGACCCGCAGGCACAGGGAACCCCACCATAACATCCTTAATGGCATCAGAGAGACCTTCTCTGAAAATTGCCGCCAGGGCGCACTCATTCCACTGAGTAAGCACAGACCATTTACGGAATTTTTGGCAGTATATTTCAGCTTCATCTTGCCCCTGAGATAGGGACATCAAGGCTTTTTCCGCCTGAAGCTCTAAATGAGGTTCCTCATAAAGCAACCCCAAGGCCAGAAAAAACGCATCCACATTGAGCAACGCAGGATCCCCTGGTGCCAATGAAAAAGCCCAATCTTGAGGGTCGCCCCGGAGCAAGGAAATTACAATCCTGACCTGCTGTGCAGGATCTCCGGCAGAGCGAGACTTCAGGGACAAAAACAATTTGCAATTATTTTTAAAATTTTGAAAGCAAGATCTATTTCCCGAGAAACATTCAGGCAAAGGAATTCTAGGTTCAGACATAGGTGCATGAACAACAAAATCTTGCAAATTTTGTACCTTCGTGGCGAGATTATTCAAACCTGTAGCTACACTCTGAAGATCCATTTCAAACAGGTGAACACAGAGCCATTCAAGGATTAGAAGGAGAGAAAGAGAGGAAGGCTGCAGTATAGGCAGACTAGCAAGTGATTCAATTATGAGCACACTCAGAACTAGAGGAAAAAAAAATAAAAAATTTCAGCAGACTTCTTTTTTCTCTCCTTTCTCAGCCAATAATTTAACCCTTTTGGGCCGGTCAAACTGTCATGATTCTCAATGGCGAGAGAACATAGCCCAGCATATAAAAGAACTAGCTCTTGGAAGATGGAATCTAAACTGACCATGAACTAAACCTGCCGCACAATTAACAGTGGCCGGGTAGCGTGCCTACGTTTTATCCCAAGACGCCCAGCGCCAGCCGGAGGACTAACTAATCCTAGCAGAGGAAAATACAGTCCTGGCTCACCTCTAGAGAAATTTCCCCAAAAGGCAGACAGAGGCCCCCACATATATTGGCGGTGATTTAAGATGAAATGACAAACGTAGTATGAAAATAGGTTTAGCAAAATCGAGGTCCGCTTACTAGATAGCAGGAAGACAGAAAGGGCACTTTCATGGTCAGCTGAAAACCCTATCAAAACACCATCCAGAAATTACTTTAAGACTCTAGTATTAACTCATAACACCAGAGTGGCAATTTCAGATCACAAGAGCTTTCCAGACACAGTAACGAAACAGCAGCTGTGAACTGGAACAAAATGCAAAAACAAACAAGGACGAAAGTCCAACTTAGCTGAGAGTTGTCTAGTAGCAGGAACATGCACAGAAAGGCTTCTGATAACATTGTTGACCGGCATGAAACTGACAGAGGAGCAAGGTTATATAGAGACTCCCACATCCTGATGGGAACAGGTGAACAGAGAGGATGATGCACACAAGTTCAATTCCACCAGTGGCCACCGGGGGAGCCCAGAATCCAATTTCACAACACTCAGCGCACATTTCACCACACATACACCAACCTCGCCACATAAAAGTCGAAACACAAAAGTCGCCACTCAAAACTCGCCACGCGCAAAACTCTCCACATGCAAAACTCGCCACACGTGCAAAACTCACCTCATGGAAAACTCGCCACACGCAAAACTTGCACACGCAGAAAAATTGCCACATGCACAAAAGTTGCAACACATGCAAAAGTTGCCTCACACAAAACTTGCACATACTCAAAAGGCACCACACATAAAACTCGCCACGCGCAAAACTCGCCATGCGCAAAACTTGCTGCACACAACTTGCTACACTAACCTGTCACATGCAACTCGACACACAAAAAGTTGCTACACGCATGTCGCCACACAAAACTCATCTCACAAAAGTCGCTACATGCATGTCGCCACACGCAACTCAACACACACAACTTGACACACGAAACTCGCCCTAAAACACACACAAGTCTGGTATTATCCTCCAAAAATAAAAATCTGATTAATAAGCAGACAAACTACAAGAGCAACAAATGGACCATATAGGAATCCGGCAGCTGTCAGTCACATGACCAGTCTATTATGTGTATGTGTGAGCTAATATATACTGCCAGGGGGTGGGCTTACTGTTGGCTGGGGATTTATCAGGCTGCCAATTTAGCTTACAAATACTGAGGTAAAAATACTGACCAAATAACGTGTGAACGAGGTCTAATACAGGAGGAGATGACATACAGATATATAATATATACAGGAGGAGATGACACACAGGTATATACTATTTACAGGGGAGATGACACACAGGTATATACTATATACAGGAGGAGATGACACACAGGTATATACTATATACAGGAGAGATGACACACAGGTATATACTATATAGAGGAGGAGATGACATACAGGTACATACTACATACAGGAGGAGATGACATACAGGTATATACTATATACAGGAGGAGATGACACAGGTACATACTATATACAGGAGCAGATTACCTACAGGTATATAGTATATACAGGAGGAGATGACATACAGGTATATGCTATGTATAGGAGGAGATGACATACAGGTATATACTATATACAGGAGGAGATGACACACAGATATATACTATATATAGGTGAGATGACACACAGGTATATACTATATACAGGAGATTACATACAGGTATATCTAATATATAAAGCTGAATGTGTGTATGTATGTATGTGTGTATGTCCGGGATTGGCATCTGCACCGTCGCAGCTACAGCCACAAAATTTTGCACAGTCACACGTCTGGACCCCGAGAGCGTCATAGGCTATGTTGTGAGGTGAAATTTTAACCCCGCGCTTTCCAATTCCCCAAACAATTTTGCCCCTATCTACATAATGGGGAAAAAGTGAAGGGAAAAGTGTTGGAGGAAAATTGACAGCTGCCAGATGTGAACAATGGGGACTTAAAGAATGAGACCGATGGCGCCAAAGAGTATATACCATACAGTTGCTAAGGTGGGGCCCCGACATGGGATACTCACCACACACGGGGATATGAACACAAACACAAAATGCGCCACACACTACCACGTGCTTGAACACATATACGACCCTCAGCACACATTTCACCACACACACACCAACCTCGCCACATAAAAGTCGAAACACAAAAGTCACCACTCAAAACTCGCTACATGCAAAACTCGCCACACGTGCAAAACTCACCTCATGGAAAACTCACCTCATGCAAAACTTGCACACACAGAAAAATTGCCACATGTACAAAAGTTGCAACACATGCAAAAGTTGCCTCACACAAAACTTGCACATACTCAAAAGGCACCACACATAAAACTCGCCACGCGCAAAACTCGCCATGCACAAATCTTGCTGCACACAACTTGCTACACTAACCTGTCACATGCAACTCCACACACAAAATGTTGCTACACGCATGTCGCCACACAAAACTCATCTCACAAAAGTCGCTACATGCATGTCGCCACACGCAACTCAACACACACAACTTGACACATGAAACTCGCCCTAAAACACACACAAGTCTGGTATTGTCCTTCAAAAATAAAAATCTGATTAATAAGCAGACAAACTACAAGAGAAACAAATGTACCATATAGGAATCCGGCAGCTGTCAGTCACATGACCTGTCTATTATGTGTATGTGTGAGCTAATATATACTGCCAGGGGGGAGGGCTTCCTGTTGGCTGGGGATTTATCAGGCTGCCAATTGCAACCAATCACAGCTCAGCTTCTATTTTGCTACAGTTAATTAATCTGAGCTCTGATTGGTTAATATAGGCAACAAAGACATTCTCAGTATAACAAAGCTAATATACTGTATGTTGTGAAATTCTTCTATTAGCTTAGTTTTTGCCTTTTAATAATTACATTTCTATCTATTTGTTTTGTGGTTTTTGTGTGCAGAATAAATTTTTGTTAACACATTCTATTTTGCTAACAGCAGTCATTAACCCGGGCGAAGCCGGGTAGTACAGCTAGTATAATCTATAGCTCCTGCTGGTCAGTGGTATATATAATCTATAGCTCCTGCTGGTCAGTGGTATATATAATCTATAACTCGCTGGTCAGTGGTATATATAATCTAGAACTCCTGCTGGTCAGTGGTATATATAATCTATAGCTCCTGCTGGTCAGTGGTATATATAATCTATAGCTCCTGCTGGTCAGTGGTATATATAATCTATAGCTCCTGCTGGTCAGTGGTATATATAATCTATAGCTCCTGCTGGTCAGTGGTATATATAATCTATAACTCCTCCTAGTTAGTGGTATATATAATCTATAGCTCCTCCTGGTTAGTGGTATATATAATCTATAACTCCTCCTAGTTAGTGGTATATATAATCTATAGCTCCTCCTGATTAGTGATATATATATAATCTATAGTTCCTGCTGCCCAGTGCTATACAGAGAAGGAAATAATTATTTGAACCCTGATTTTGTTCGTTTGCCCACTGACAAAGACATGGACAGTCTATAATTTTAAGGGTAGGTTAATTTTAACATTGAGAGATAGAATATCAAAAATAAAATCAAGAAAATCACATTGTATAAATTATATAAATTTATTTGCATTTTGCAGTGAGAAATAAGTATTTGATCCCCTACCAACCATTAAGAGTTCTGGCTCCTACAGACCAGTTAGGCTATGTTCACATTTGCGTTGCGTCGGGTGCAGCCGCCGCGACGCATGCGTCATGCGCCCCTATGTTTAACATGGGGGCGCATGGACATGCGTTGTGTTGCGTTTTGTGACGCATGCGTTTTTTTGGCGCAAGCGTCAGGGCGCAGAGGACGCAGCATGTTGCATTTTTTTGCGCTAAAAAAAGAACGCATGTGTCACAAAACGCAGCGTTTTGCTGCGTTTTGCATGCGTTTTGCGTGCGTTGTGCGTTGCGTCGCCGACGCAGCACACAACAACGCAAATGTGAACGTAGCCTTAGATGCTCCTAATCAACTCGTTACCTGCATTAAAGACAGCTGTCTTACATAGTCACCTTTATAAAAGACTCCTGTCCACAGACTCAATTAATCAGTCAGACTGTAACCTCTACAACATGGGCAAGGACAAAGAGCTATATAAGGATGTCAGGGACAAGATCATAGACCTGCACAAAGCTGGAATGGGCTACAAAACCATAAGTAAGGTGCTGGATGAAAAGGAGACAACTGTTGGTGCAATAGTAAGAAAATTGAAGAAATACAAAATAGTCAACTGTCAATTCCTCATCGATACTTGATCATGAGGAAGGTGAGAGATCAGCCTAAAACTACACTTGTTAATGATCTCAAGGCAGCTGAGACCACAGTCACCAAGAAAACCATTGCTAACACATTACGCCGTAAAGGTTTAAAATCCTGCAGTGCCGCAAGGTCCCCCTGCTCAAGAAGGCACATATGCAGGCCCGTCTGAAGTTTGCCAATGAACACCTGGATGATTCTGTGAGTGATTGGGAGAAGGTGCTGTGGTCAGATGAGACAAAAATTGAGGTCTTTGTCATTAACTCAACTCGCCGTGTTTGGAGGAAAAGAAATGCTGCCTATGACTAAAGAACACCGTCCCCACTGTCAAGCATGGAGGTGAAAACATTATGTTTTGGAGGTGTTTCTCTGCTAAGAGCACAGGACTACTTCACTGCATCAATGGGAGACTGGATGGAGCCATGTACCATAAAATCCTGAGTGACAACCTTCTTCCCTCCACCAGGACATTAAAAATGGGTCCTGGCTGGGTCTTCCAGCAAGACAATGACCCAAAACATACAGCCAAGGCAAAAAAGGAGTTGCTCAAAAAGAAGCACATTAAGGTCATGGAGTGGCCTAGCCAGTCTCCAGACCTTAATCTCATAGAAAACTTATGGAGGGAGTTAAAGCTCTGAGTTGCCAAGTGACAGCCTCAAAATCTTAACCCCCAAGGGTGTTTTGCATATTAATGACCGGACCAATTTTTACAATTCTGACCACTGTCCCTTTATGAGGTTATAACTCTGGAACGCTTCAACGGAACCCTCTGATTCTGACACTGTGTTCTTGTGACATATTGTACTTCATGATAGTGGTAATATTTCCTCGACATTACTTGCGTTTATTTGTAAAAAAATTGAAATTTAGCAAAAATTTCACAATTTTCCAACTTTGAATTTTCATGCCCTTAAATTACAGAGATATGTCACAGAAAATACTTAATAAGTAACAATTCCACATGTCTACTTTACATCGGCACAATTTTGCAACCAAAAAGTTGACCAGCAATTTCTCATTTTTACAACACCATTTTTCTTTAGGGACCACATCACATTTGAAGTCACTTTGAGGGGTCTATATGATAGAAAATACCCAAGTGTGACACCATTCTAAAACCTGCACCCCTCAAGGTGCTCAAAACCACATTCAAGAAGTTTATTAACCCTTCAGGTGTTTCACAGGAATTTTTGGAATGTTTAAAAAAAATGAACATTTAACTTTTTTTCACAGAAAATTTACTTCAGATCCAATTTGTTTTATTTTACCAAGGGTAACAGGAGAAATTTGACCCCAAAAGTTGTTGTACAATTTGTTCTGAGTAAGCAGATACCCCATATGTGGGGGGGGGAACCACTGTTTGGGCGCATGGCAGAGCTCGAAAGTGAAGGAGCGCCGTTTGACTTTTCAATGCAAAATTGACTGGAATTGAGCTAGGATGCCATGTCGCGTTTGGAGAGCCCCTGATGTGCCTAAACAGTGGAAACTCCCCACAAGTGACACCATTTTGGAAAGTAGACCACCTAAGGAACTTATCTAGATGTGTGGTGAGAACTTTTAACCCCCAAGTGTTTCACTACAGTTTATAAGGCAGAGCCGTGAAAATAAAAAATCTTTTTTTTTCCACAAAAATTATTTTTTAGCCCCCCCAATTTTTATTTTCCCAAGGGTAACAGGAGAAATTGGACCCCAAAAGTTGTTGTTCAATTTGTTCTTAGTACGCTGATACCCCAAAAGTGGGGGGGACCACTGTCTGGGAGCATGGCAGAGCTTGGAAGGGAAGGAGCACCGTTTGGAATGCAGACTTAAATGGAATGGTCCTCAGGTGTCAAGTTGCTTTTGCAAAGCCCCTGATGTACCTAAACAGTAGAAACCCCCTACAAGTGACCCCATATTGGAAACTAGAACCCCCAAGGAACTTATCTAGATGTGTTGTGAGAACTTTGAACCCCCAAGTGTTTCACTAAAGTTTATTATGTAGAGCCATGAAAATAAAAAATAATTTTTTCCCACAAAAATGATGTTTTAGCCCCCAGTTTTATATTTTCCCAAGGGTAACAGGGGAAATTGGACCCCAAATGTTAATGTCCAATTTGTCCTGAGTACGCTGATACCCCATATGTGGGGGTAAACTACTGTTTGGGCGCACTGAAGAGCTCGGAAGGGAAGGGGCACGTTTTACTTTTTCAATGCAGAATTGGATGGAATTGAAATCGGACGTCATGTTGCGTTTGCAGAGCCCCTGATATGCCTAAACAGTGGAAACCCCCTCAATTCTAACTCCAACCCTAACCCCAACACACCCCTATCCCTAATCCAAACCCCAACTACACCCCTAACCCAAACACATCCCTAACCCTAATCCCAACCCCAACACACCCCTAACCTTAATCCCAACCCTAACCATAACCCTAACCATAACCCTAACCACACCCCTAACCCTGACACACCCCTAACCTAACCGTAAAGGTAATCCAAACCCTACCTCCAACTCTAGCCCCAACCCTAACCCTAACTTTAACCCCAACCCTAACCCTAACTTTAGCTTCAACCCTAACTTTAGTATCAACCCTAATTCTAACTTTAGCCCCAACCCTAACCCTAATGGGAAAATGGAAATAAATACATTTTTTTATTTTATTATTTTGACCTAACTAAGGCGTTGATAAAGGGGGGTTTGATTTACTATTTATAGCGGGTTTTAATAGTGGGTTTTTATGTTTGGCAGCTGTGAAACACTAAAAGACTCTTTTTATTGCAAAAAATAGTTTTTGCGTCACCACATTTTGAGAGCTACAGTATAATTTTTCCATATTTTGGTCCACAGAGTCATGTGAGGTCTTTTTTTTAGCGGGACGAGTTGACATTTTTATTGGTACCTGTTATGGTTCTCAATGGCAAGAGAACATAGCCCAGCAAACATGAGTACTAGCTCTTGGAAGGATGGAAACTAAACTGACCATGAACTAAACCTGCCGCACAACTAACAGTAGCCGGGTAGCGTTGCCTACGTTTTTATCCCTAGACGCCCAGCGCCGGCCGGAGGACTAACTAATCCTGGCAGAGGAAAATATAGTCCTGGCTCACCTCTAGAGAAATTTCCCCGATAGGCAGACAGAGGCCCCCACATATATTGGCGGTGATTTTAGATGAAATGACAAACGTAGTATGAAAATAGGTTTAGCAAAATTGAGGTCCGCTTACTAGATAGCAGGAAGACAGAAAGGGCACTTTCATGGTCAGCTGAAAACCCTATCAAAATACCATCCTGAAATTACTTTAAGACTCTAGTATTAACTCATAACATCAGAGTGGCAATTTCAGGTCACAAGAGCTTTCCAGACACAGAAACGAAACTACAGCTGTGAACTGGAACAAAATGCAAAAACAAACGAGGACTAAAGTCCAACTTAGCTGGGAGTTGTCTAGCAGCAGGAACATGCACAGAAAGGCTTCTGATTACAATGTTGACCGGCATGGAAGTGACAGAGGAGCAAGGTTAAATAGCGACTCCCACATCCTGATGGAAACAGGTGAACAGAGGGGATGATGCACACCAGTTCAATTCCACCAGTGGCCACCGGGGGAGCCCAAAATCCAATTTCACAACAGTACCCCCCCCTCAAGGAGGGGGCACCGAACCCTCACCAGAACCACCAGGGCGATCAGGATGAGCCCTATGAAAGGCACGGACCAGATCGGAGGCATGAACATCAGAGGCAGTCACCCAAGAATTATCCTCCTGACCGTATCCCTTCCATTTGACCAGATACTGGAGTTTCCGTCTGGAAACACGGGAGTCCAAGATTTTTTCCACAACGTACTCCAACTCGCCCTCAACCAACACCGGAGCAGGAGGCTCAACGGAAGGCACAACCGGTACCTCATACCTGCGCAACAATGACCGATGAAAAACATTATGAATAGAAAAAGATGCAGGGAGGTCCAAACGGAAGGACACAGGGTTAAGAATCTCCAATATCTTGTACGGGCCGATGAACCGAGGCTTAAACTTAGGAGAAGAAACCCTCATAGGGACAAAACGAGAAGACAACCACACCAAGTCCCCAACACAAAGCCGAGGACCAACCCGACACCGGCGGTTGGCAAAAAGCTGAGTCTTCTCCTGGGACAACTTCAAATTGTCCACTACCTGCCCCCAAATCTGATGCAACCTCTCCACCACAGCATCCACTCCAGGACAATCCGAAGATTCCACCTGACCAGAAGAAAATCGAGGATGAAACCCCGAATTACAGAAAAAAGGAGACACCAAGGTGGCAGAGCTGGCCCGATTATTGAGGGCAAACTCCGCTAAAGGCAAAAAAGCAACCCAATCATCCTGATCTGCAGACACAAAACACCTCAAATATGTCTCCAAGGTCTGATTCGTCCGCTCGGTCTGGCCATTTGTCTGAGGATGGAAAGCAGACGAGAAAGACAAATCTATGCCCATCCTAGCACAGAATGCTCGCCAAAATCTAGACACGAATTGGGTTCCTCTGTCAGAAACGATATTCTCCGGAATACCATGCAAACGGACCACATTTTGAAAAAACAGAGGAACCAACTCGGAAGAAGAAGGCAACTTAGGCAGGGGAACCAAATGGACCATCTTAGAGAAACGGTCACACACCACCCAGATGACAGACATCTTCTGAGAAACAGGAAGATCCGAAATAAAATCCATCGAGATGTGCGTCCAGGGCCTCTTCGGGATAGGCAAGGGCAACAACAATCCACTAGCCCGAGAACAACAAGGCTTGGCCCGAGCACAAACGTCACAAGACTGCACAAAGCCTCGCACATCTCGAGACAGGGAAGGCCACCAGAAGGACCTTGCCACCAAATCCCTGGTACCAAAGATTCCAGGATGACCTGTCAACGCAGAAGAATGAACCTCAGAAATGACTTTACTGGTCCAATCATCAGGAACAAACAGTCTACCAGGTGGGCAACGATCAGGTCTATCCGCCTGAAACTCCTGCAAGGCCCGCCGCAGGTCTGGAGAAACGGCAGACAATATCACTCCATCCTTAAGGATACCTGTAGGTTCAGAGTTACCAGGGGAGTCAGGCTCAAAACTCCTAGAAAGGGCATCCGCCTTAACATTCTTAGAACCCGGCAGGTAGGACACCACAAAATTAAATCGAGAGAAAAACAACGACCAGCGCGCCTGTCTAGGATTCAGGCGTCTGGCAGACTCAAGATAAATTAGATTTTTGTGGTCAGTCAATACCACCACCTGATGTCTAGCCCCCTCAAGCCAATGACGCCACTCCTCAAAAGCCCACTTCATGGCCAAAAGCTCCCGATTCCCAACATCATAATTCCGCTCGGCGGGCGAAAATTTACGCGAGAAAAAGGCACAAGGTCTCATCACGGAACAATCGGAACTTCTCTGCGACAAAACTGCCCCAGCTCCGATTTCAGAAGCGTCGACCTCAACCTGAAAAGGAAGAGCAACATCAGGCTGACGCAACACAGGGGCGGAAGAAAAGCGGCGCTTAAGCTCCCGAAAGGCCTCCACAGCAGCAGGGGACCAATCAGCAACATCAGCACCCTTCTTAGTCAAATCAGTCAATGGTTTAACAACATCAGAAAAACCAGCAATAAATCGACGATAAAAGTTAGCAAAGCCCAAAAATTTCTGAAGACTCTTAAGAGAAGAGGGTTGCGTCCAATCACAAATAGCCTGAACCTTGACAGGATCCATCTCGATGGAAGAGGGGGAAAAAATATATCCCAAAAAGGAAATCTTCTGAACCCCAAAAACGCACTTAGAACCCTTCACACACAAGGAATTAGACCGCAAAACCTGAAAAACCCTCCTGACCTGCTGGACATGAGAGTCCCAGTCATCCGAAAAAATCAAAATATCATCCAGATACACAATCATAAATTTATCCAAATAATCACGGAAAATGTCATGCATAAAGGACTGAAAGACTGAAGGGGCATTTGAAAGACCAAAAGGCATCACCAAATACTCAAAGTGGCCCTCGGGCGTATTAAATGCGGTCTTCCACTCATCCCCCTGCTTAATTCGCACCAAATTATACGCCCCACGGAGATCTATCTTAGAGAACCACTTGGCCCCCTTTATGCGAGCAAACAAATCAGTCAGCAGTGGCAACGGATATTGATATTTAACCGTGATTTTATTCAAAAGCCGATAATCAATACACGGTCTCAAAGAGCCATCTTTCTTAGCCACAAAGAAAAAACCGGCTCCTAAGGGAGATGACGAAGGACGAATATGTCCCTTTTCCAAGGACTCCTTTATATATTCTCGCATAGCAGCATGTTCAGGCACAGACAGATTAAATAAACGACCCTTAGGGTATTTACTACCCGGAATCAAATCTATGGCACAATCGCACTCCCGGTGCGGAGGTAATGAACCAAGCTTAGGTTCTTCAAAAACGTCACGATATTCAGTCAAGAATTCAGGAATCTCAGAGGGAATAGATGATGAAATGGAAACCACAGGTACGTCCCCATGCGTCCCCTTACATCCCCAGCTTAACACAGACATAGCTTTCCAGTCAAGGACTGGGTTATGAGATTGCAGCCATGGCAATCCAAGCACCAACACATCATGTAGGTTATACAGCACAAGAAAGCGAATAGTCTCCTGATGATCCGGATTAATCCGCATAGTTACTTGTGTCCAGTATTGTGGTTTATTACTAGCTAATGGGGTGGAGTCAATCCCCTTCAGGGGTATAGGAGTTTCAAGAGGCTCCAAATCATACCCACAGCGTTTGGCAAAGGACCAATCCATAAGACTCAAAGCGGCGCCAGAGTCGACATAGGCATCCGCGGTAATAGATGATAAAGAACAAATCAGGGTCACAGATAGAATAAACTTAGACTGTAAAGTGCCAATTGAAACAGACTTATCAAGCTTCTTAGTACGCTTAGAGCATGCTGATATAACATGAGTTGAATCACCGCAATAGAAGCACAACCCATTTTTTCGTCTTAAATTCTGCCGTTCACTTCTGGACAGAATTCTATCACATTGCATATTCTCTGGCGTCTTCTCAGTAGACACCGCCAAATGGTGCACAGGTTTGCGCTCCCGCAGACGCCTATCGATCTGGATAGCCATTGTCATGGACTCATTCAGACCCGCAGGCACAGGGAACCCCACCATAACATCCTTAATGGCATCAGAGAGACCCTCTCTGAAATTCGCCGCCAGGGCGCACTCATTCCACTGAGTAAGCACAGCCCATTTACGGAATTTCTGGCAGTATATTTCAGCTTCGTCTTGCCCCTGAGATAGGGACATCAAGGCCTTTTCCGCCTGAAGCTCTAACTGAGGTTCCTCATAAAGCAACCCCAAGGCCAGAAAAAACGCATCCACATTGAGCAACGCAGGATCCCCTGGAGCCAATGCAAAAGCCCAATCCTGAGGGTCGTCCCGGAGCAAGGAAATCACAATCCTGACCTGCTGAGCAGGATCTCCAGCAGAGCGAGATTTCAGGGACAAAAACAACTTGCAATTATTTTTGAAATTTTGAAAGCAAGATCTATTCCCCGAGAAAAATTCAGGCAAAGGAATTCTAGGTTCAGATATAGGAACATGAACAACAAAATCTTGTAAATTTTGAACTTTCGTGGTGAGATTATTCAAACCTGCAGCTAAACTCTGAATATCCATTTTAAACAGGTGAACACAGAGCCATTCCAGGATTAGAAGGAGAGAGAGAGAGAGAAAGGCTGCAATATAGGCAGACTTGCAAGAGATTCAATTACAAGCACACTCAGAACTGAAGGGAAGGGAAAAAAAAAAATATATATCTTCAGCAGACTTCTCTTATCTCTCCTTTCTCTGTCAATTAATTTAACCCTTTTTGGGCCGGTCAAACTGTTATGGTTCTCAATGGCAAGAGAACATAGCCCAGCAAACATGAGTACTAGCTCTTGGAAGGATGGAAACTAAACTGACCATGAACTAAACCTGCCGCACAACTAACAGTAGCCGGGTAGCGTTGCCTACGTTTTTATCCCTAGACGCCCAGCGCCGGCCGGAGGACTAACTAATCCTGGCAGAGGAAAATATAGTCCTGGCTCACCTCTAGAGAAATTTCCCCGATAGGCAGACAGAGGCCCCCACATATATTGGCGGTGATTTTAGATGAAATGACAAACGTAGTATGAAAATAGGTTTAGCAAAATTGAGGTCCGCTTACTAGATAGCAGGAAGACAGAAAGGGCACTTTCATGGTCAGCTGAAAACCCTATCAAAATACCATCCTGAAATTACTTTAAGACTCTAGTATTAACTCATAACATCAGAGTGGCAATTTCAGATCACAAGAGCTTTCCAGACACAGAAACGAAACTACAGCTGTGAACTGGAACAAAATGCAAAAACAAACGAGGACTAAAGTCCAACTTAGCTGGGAGTTGTCTAGCAGCAGGAACATGCACAGAAAGGCTTCTGATTACAATGTTGACCGGCATGGAAGTGACAGAGGAGCAAGGTTAAATAGCGACTCCCACATCCTGATGGAAACAGGTGAACAGAGGGGATGATGCACACCAGTTCAATTCCACCAGTGGCCACCGGGGGAGCCCAAAATCCAATTTCACAACAGGTACCATTTTCGGGCACATGACATTTTTTAATTGCTTTTTATTCCGATTTTTGTTAGGCAGAATGAACAAAAACTAGCAATTCACTAATTTCTTTTGGGGGGGGGTGTTTATACCATTTTTGTGGTAAAATTGATAAAGCAGTTTTAATTTCGGGTTAGTACGATTACAGCAATACCTCATTTATATAATTTTTTTATGTTTTGGCGCTTTATACAATAAAAACTATTTTATATAAAAAATAATTATTTTTGCATCGCTTTATTCTGAGGGCTATAACTTTTTTATTTTTTCGCTGCTGATGCTGTATGGCAGCTCGTTTTTTGCAGGAGAAGAAGACGTTTTCAGCGGTACCAAATTTATATCCGTCTTTTTGATCGCGTGTATTCCACTTTTTGTTCGGCCGGATGATGATACAGCATTGTTTTTTGCCTTGTTTTTTATTTATTTTTTTTACAGTGTTCACTGATGGGCTTAACTAGTGGGACAGTTTTGTAGGTCGGGTCATTACAGACGCGGCGATACTAAATATGTGTACTTTTATTTTTTTCATTTTATTTAAATAAAGAAATGTATTTATTGGAACAATATATATATATATTTTTCTTTATTTAGGAATTAAAACAAATATATATTTTTACACAGTGTAATATTTAATTTTTTACTTTTTTACATTGTCCCAAGGTGGGATGTCACTATATAGTGTCAGATCGCTGATCTTACACTTTGCAGAGCACTGTGTCAGATCAGCGATCTGACAGGCAGTGCAGGAGGCTTGTGTCATGTCGGACGCTGTTCAGACTAGGTTGTCCGACAGACAGCGGTAGTTCCGCTGTTGACCACTATTTGCTCATTGGCGTCTGCTAGATTTTGTCTAGCTGTTCCGGGGTTAATGTACCTGATCCTCGGATTGGAAGCTCGGCCATTCCCATGGCCTTTAAATAGTTGTCCTGTTCATTGGGCGTCGCCGATTATAGCTTCTCTCTTGTGCGTTGTTATCTCGGTCTGGAGTGGAGAGCTGGTTTGGAGATTCGTTGCTGGTGGTGTATTTTCCTCTGTCTTATTTACTCCTTCCTATATTTGTATTTATTTTGCCCTGCACATTTATAGTGTATTCCTGAGTGACTGCGGCATGGTGTATATTTTCCTTTATCCTTGTCTGTTCTATCTGTGGGTATTGGAATATTACCTCTTCACTGGGTGGAGGGCGGAGGTATCAGCCTAGGGTTATTACAGGAGTTAGGGTGAGGTTCGAGGCCTGGACATGCACACCATCAGTGTAAACTCCAGGTAGAGGGTCAGTCAGGATTTCCCTAGTCTGAGGGAAACTGCAGGGGCCCGGGTTTTTAGCTCTCGCTCACCTAGTTCCCCCGTGACATTATAATCGGCCCAACAACAACAACAACAAAAAAAAAAGGGGGTTTCTTTTTTTTTTGTCTTGTCATGGATCCCATGACTTCCATAACCCACCAGTTGGAGGCGCTGTCCCTACAGGTCACTGAGTTGAGGGGGGCAGTGCAGCAACAGGGACTAGCAGTAGCTAATGTGCAGGCTGGAGCGACAGGAAGAGTTGCTGAGCCTAAATTTCCTTTGCCTGAAAGATTTACTGGGGAACGCAGTAAATTTGTTTCTTTTCGTGAAGCCTGCAAACTATATTTCCGCATGCGCCCTATCTCCTCGGGTAATGAGGCTCAGCAGGTGGGTCTGGTGTTGTCATTGTTAAGCGGGGATCCCCAAGCGTGGGCGTTTTCTTTACCATCTGATTCTGTTGCATTTGACTCTGTGGAGAGTTTTTTTTCTTCTCTTGGGACAGTCTACGATGAACCTGACAGAATGGCTCTAGCAGAATCTTAAGATACGCACTATTCGCCAGGGGGAGCGAGTTGCAGAGGATTACTGTTCTGAATTTCGTCGCTGGGCGATCGATACACAATGGAATGATCCAGCATTGCGGAGTCAGTTTATACATGGGATTTCTGGAAGGGTTAAAAAAGCCCTTCTGATGTACGAGACTCCTGCGTCTCTAGATTCCGCCATGAGTCTGGTTGTCCGCATAGATCGTCGTTTGCGTCAGGGGGAGCATGAGACGCCGCCTGTGGGAGTAGGTTTAGGTTCACGTGAGGTTGCTGCAGGTGAGCCCACGGAACCTATGCAAATCGCAGGGGTGTCACATGTCAAGCGTCAAGCTCCTGAGCTCAGAAAGCAGGGAGCCTGTTTTTACTGTGGTGAAACTGGTCATTTTATTAACATCTGTCCTCTGCTGTCTAAGAAAAACGCATCGGCGGAAAACTGCTAGGCTCAGAGGGTGTGGAGGAGTCCAATCTGAGCTTATGTATATCCTCCATGGTGGTTTCTCAATGCATGCTCCCTGCTAAGGTTTTTATTGCTGGCAGTGAGCTGCCAATTACTGTTTTTGTGGATAGTGGTTCAGCCACAAATCTCATTGATGAGGAGTTTGTGCGCACAGCAGGTTTTAGGATTGAAAAACTGCCTCATCCTATCCGCATGGTCACCATCAATGCTGCTCCTCTCTCTCAGGGGGAGATAACTGAATTTGTGGCTGAGGTGAAACTCCACATAGGAGTTCTACATTCCAAGCGGGTTACATGTAAGGTGCTCAGGAATCTTCCTGCTCAGGTGGTTTTGGGTTTTCCTTGGTTGTCTATGTACAACCCGGTAATTGACTGGAAAACTCAGGACATAATTCGGTGGAGCGAGTTCTGTCAGGAGAATTGCCTGGCCACGTGTGGCTGCGGTGACTTGAAGCGTTCCGGAGTCACTTCTGGATTTTGTGGATGTGTTCTCTGAGAAGGGTTGTTCAGAGTTGCCGCCACATCGTCCTTATGACTGTTCTATCAGGTTTAAACCAGGGGCTAAATTGCCTAAAGCAAGGATGTTTAACATCTCCGGTCCGAAGAGACAAGCGTTAAAAGATTACATTGCTGAAAGCTTGAGCAAAGGGCACATCAGGCCGTCATCCTCGCCGGTGGCAGCAGGGTTCTTCTTCGTGAAGAAGAAAGATGGCGGGTTACGCCCGTGTTTGGATTTCAGGGAGTTGAACCAGATTACGGTTCGTGATCCATACCCTATGCCTCTGATACCAGATTTGTTCAACCAGGTGGCAGGTGCTTAGTGGTTTACCAAGCTTGACCTCAGGGGGGCGTATAACCTCATAAGAGTCCGTCAAGGTGATGAGTGGAAGACGGCTTTTAATACCCCTGAGGGTCATTTTGAAAATTTGGTGATGCCGTTTGGGTTGACTAACGCACCTGCAGTGTTCCAACATTTCATCAATGATGTGTTCTCACATGTTTTGGGGAAATTCGTTATCGTGTATCTAGATGACATTCTCATATATTCTTGCGACCGTGATGCTCATTTAGATCATGTCAGGCAGGTGTTACAGCTTCTCAACGAGAATAAGCTGTATGCTAAACTTGAGAAATGTGTATTTTCTGTTCAAGAGTTGCCTTTCTTGGGTTATATTGTGTCTGCTTCTGGGTTTAAAATGGACGCCGCTAAGGTGCAGGCGGTGCTGCATTGGGAACATCCTGATAACCTGAAAGCACTTCAGTGGTTCCTTGGGTTTTCTAACTATTATAGGAAGTTTATCAAGGATTTTTCCATCATTGCTAAACCGCTAACTGACATGACTAAAAAGGGTACCAATTTCTCCGTTTGGCCTGAGGCTGCTGTGCGCGCATTTGAATTTCTTAAGAACAGTTTTGTTTCAGCCCCCATTCTTGTGCAGCCAGACGTATCTAAACCCTTTGTTGTGGAGGTCGATGCGTCTGAGGTTGGTGTGGGGGCAGTACTATCTCAAGGCTCATCTTTGAGTGGTTTACGTCCGTGCGCCTATTTCTCCAAGAAACTGTCGTCCGCCGAACGTAACTACGATATCGGCAACAGGGAGTTGTTGGCAATTAAGTTGGCCTTTGAGGAATGGCGACACTTCTTGGAGGGGTCGGTACATCAGGTTACTGTTATTACCGATCATAAGAATTTGCTGTATTTGGAGTCAGTTAAGCGTCTGTCCCCCAGGCAGGATCGCTGGGCATTGTTTTTCACGCGGTTCAATTTTGTGGTCACTTACAGACCGGGGTCTAAAAACACTAAGGCGGATGCTCTGTCCAGGTGTTTTCCGGGGGGGAGAACCTCGGGAGGATCCAGTACCCATCCTCCAAAAGGGTGTTGTGGTTTCGGCTCTCACTACCGAGGTGGAGGCTGAGATTGCCGAGGCTCAGGAGGAGGTACCATCTGAGTTTCCCGTCAACAAATCTTTTGTACCGCTTCATCTACACCTAAAGGTTTTGGCGGAGCATCATGATGCTGTCCTGGCTGGCCACCCAGGGGTTAGAGGTACCTTGGAGTTGGTGTCACATCGGTTTTGGTGGCCCAAGATCCGACAGGACGTGGTCTCATACGTGTCAGCTTGTACCACGTGCGCTAGGGCTAAGACGCCTCGCTCCCGTCCTGTTGGCACACTACTTCCTCTTGAGGTACCTAGTAAGCCTTGGATGGAAATCTCCATGGATTTCATCACTGATTTGCCCTCATCAGCTGGGAACACGGTCATCTTGGTGATTGTTGATCGGTTTTCTAAAATGTCGCACTTTGTGTCTTTGCCTTCGTTGCCTAACCCTAAGACTCTGGCTCAGGTATTTGTGCAGGAGGTGGTCAGACTTCATGGGGTTCCGTCTGACATCGTGTCTGATAGGGGGTCTCAGTTTGTGGCAAAATTTTGGAGAGCATTTTGCGCACATCTGGGGATCAAGTTATCTCATTCTTCGGCGTTTCATCCTCAGTCAAATGGTCAGACTGAGCGTATGAACCAAAATTTGGAACAGTACTTACGCTGTTTTGTCTCTGATAACCAGGAGGAGTGGTCTACCTTTCTTCCTTTGGCTGAGTTTGCCATCAATAATCACCGCCAGGAGTCGTCTGGGGAGTCTCCGTTTTTTTGTGTTTACGGGCTACATCCTCAATTTTGTACCTTGAGTCAGAGGGGCTCTTCCGGCGTTCCGGAGGAGGACCAGTTGGGGACACAATTGTCATCAGTCTGGAGGAGAGTTAAGCAGCGCCTGTTGAGTGTGGGTGCTAGGTACAAGCGTGTGGCTGACAGTAGGCATGTGCCAGGTCCGGACCTGAGTGTGGATGACTGGGTGTGGTTGTCCACAAAAAACATAAGACTCAAAATACTGTCCCTTAAATTGGGTCCACGGTTTATTGGTCCATTTAGGGTCACCGCCGTCATTAACCCAGTAGCGTACCGATTGGAGCTCCCTACGGTGTATAAGATACACAACGTGTACCACAGGTCTCTTATAAAGAAGGTGGTGGGTTCTGTGGACGCAGCGCCTATGCCACCTCCAGTCTTGGTGGATGGTAATTTGGAGTTTGAAGTCTCCAAGGTGGTTGACTCTCGTGTAGTGTGTCGCACTTTACAGTACTTGGTACACTGGCGTGGTTATGGGCCTGAGGAGAGGTCCTGGGTACCAGCCTCGGACATTCATGCGGATCGGCTGGTCAGGTTTTTTCATCGTCGGCATCCAGACAAGCCGGGTCCTATAAGCCGTGAGGGCCCTGGGGTCACTCGTAGAAGGCGGGGTACTGTCATGTCGGAGGCTGTTCAGACTAGGTCGTCCGACAGACAGCGGTAATTCCGCTGTTGACCACTATTTGCTCATTGGCGTCTTCTAGATTTTGTCTAGCTGTTCCGGGGTTAATGTACCTGATCCTCGGATTGGAAGCTGCGCCATTCCCATGGCCTTTAAATAGTTGTCCTGTTCATTGGGCGTCGCCGATTATAGCTTCTCTCTTGTGCGTTGTTATCTCGGTCTGGAGTGGAGAGCTGGTTTGGAGATTCGTTGCTGGTGGTGTATTTTCCTCTGTCTTATTTACTCCTTCCTATATTTGTATTTATTTTGCCCTGCACATTTATAGTGTATTCCTGAGTGACTGCGGCGTGGTGTATATTTTCCTTTATCCTTGTCTGTTCTATCTGTGGGTATTGGAATATTACCTCTTCACTGGGTGGAGGGCGGAGATATCAGCCTAGGGTTATTACAGGAGTTAGGGTGAGGTTCGAGGCCTGGACATGCACACCATCAGTGTAAACTCCAGGTAGAGGGTCAGTCAGGATTTCCCTAGTCTGAGGGAAACTGCAGGGGCCCGAGTTTTTAGCTCTCGCTCACCTAGTTCCCCCGTGACAGCTTGCCGGTGCCTGCTCTCAGCAGGCATTGACAAGCCACCTCCCTGCAGGACCCGGAAGGTCCCCGCGGCCATCTTGGATCTGGCGGCCAGCAGGGAGGAGACAGGAGGAGACACTCAGAAGAACGCGATCACATTGCATTGTTCTGAGGGTCTCAGGGAAGCACGTAGGGAGCCCCCTCCCTGCACAATGCTTCCCTATGCCACTGAAACTCTGCAATCATGTTTGATCACAGTGTTCTGGGGGTTAAAGTGGCAGGAGCAGTCCGTGACCGCTGTGATAATTAGCTGACACCCGTCCGCGATCGGCCGCGCTTCCGCGGTGAGCGCAGCTGATCGTGTATGACATACTATCCCTTCCATGGAAATTAAGTCACAGGTCACATGAACGGGATAGTATGTCCAGGCTCGGACTGGCCCATAGGGGAACAGGGGAATCCCCCAGTGGGCCCCTGTGCAGACACGGGCCCCCAACCCCAATATATGGGTAGTACATGGTATAATTCACATGATTCACATTCACATGTACAGAAAAAAGCAGCATCTCATCATTCATTAACCAAACTGCCCAGTTTATTATTATATATAGATGAGCCGCCCGCCAGGGCCGTGGGGTACTCTGTTCACAGAGGGATGTCACGGTGGCTGTTACCCGGTCCGTAGCCCTGGGCATCCATGTAAAAGGGAAAGGTCTTTAAAGGGAATAAAGTTTATGTTCGTGACGCCACCTGTGGTATTCGGTCAGGGTGACCGACGCTGCTTTAAGGGGTCCTCTGGGGTGATGTTATGGCAGCTAGATGGTATAACTTCCCACAGGTGAAGTATGTCCCCAGGGCTTCCCAGTGTATAGATGTTAGAATGGTGAGGGGTGCAGTAAGGAATGAGAACACAGGTTTGCAGTCTCTTTACCCCAGGGGTCCTCTGGGGTGATGTTATGGCAGCTAGATGGTATAACTTCCCACAGGTGAATTATGTCCCCAGGGCTTCCCAGTGTATAGATGTTAGAATGGTGAGGGGTGCAGTAAGGAATGAGAACACAGGTTTGCAGTCTCTTTACCTAGTTTACTGAAGACTTCAGCAACCACAGTCCAGGGCACTGGATCACAGGGCAGGTAGGGTCCGGCTGGTTTGGAGGCAAGTTCAGAGTCCCCTTATCCAGGTGGAAAATAGAAGCCTTCCTTTGCGCTGTAGTGGTGTAGTCCCTTACTGCTAGAAGCTTCACATAAGGTCCTCACAGATGTTATCTCTTTCTCTCTGTCCCCCGGGTAGCATAGGACATAACCCGTATGACTGGTGACGGAACTCACTAACCCTCCCTAGAGACTACCAGTTATATATATATGGGGAGTCACCTAGTAAGTAGGATCAAAAGCTCCCCCTGGTGGCCTGGAGTGTGAATGTGTTGCATGTTTGTGGTACTGGTTACAGTTATCCTTTCTTGCCTCCAAACGTAGCATCACTCTCCCCGTGAGGAAAGGGACATTACTGTGATGACCAGGACCCTGGGGCGCCACACCCCCATTAAATCCAGTACTCCCGGACAGGGAAAAGAAGAACAACAATACATGTTAATGCAAGAAGATATACAATTTTTAATATGCTATAAAATAAGTAAACAAGTTAATGCAAACTGGTGCTTCCCTTTATGGGAGGACACTTGAACGTTGCAGAACATATTTACATTGTGGGCCCATTTTGATAAGAATAGAAAACAATATAACAACTACTAAATGCAAGTACCCTCTAAGGGTATACTATCTTTTGAGTGCTACATAAACATTTTCTTTATCTTCTTCTCAGTGCAAAACTTTCGACTAAACCCCACGGGTTTACTGCATCTCGTTCATTTTATTCAAAAGTGGATCATCATGAGTTATCTTCATAGCTATCTGTCTAGATTCAAGTCTCAATTTTATTTTTATTTACTATATTAACTCTTTAATATATTAACTAACTGGCATATAAAGTGCATTTCTAACAACTCTAGGCATTAGTTCAGCAAAGTGCAACGATTCAACATTCTCATTATGGGTGCAAACAGTATTCAAGTCTTTCAATGCTGAGATGGTGCAATTAATACTCAAGTCAATCAAAACTTTAGAACAGCAGCAACGATGCGAGGGACCTGTCATTATCCCCCAACGTAGGCTTGGGTGGGCTACAAGGCATGTATCCAGACCTGGAATCCTGCCACGCCAAACGGGTTTTTCTTCAGGTCTCTGGAAAACAAAACAACTTTCAAAGCAATATTAGAAGCAGTCTCTTTAAAAGCTTCTTTGTAAAACCAGTAGGAAGCACCTTTAAGAAGGTGCAAACTATTTACAATGGAAAGTTTTTGATCATGCACAGTTCATAATTCACAGTTCTTTAGTCAAAAAGGCAACTTGTGTAAAACATAGGATCCCTTTAAATGTGGGACCCCTTTAATTGTAAACCTGGTCAGGTTTAATACATTTCTGAACAGCAACAGTCAGTTTGGAAACTTGTAGCAAAAGAGTTGCTAATAATAATAATCTATAGTTCTTGCTGATCAGTTGTATATATGTGACGTCCCAGGTTCCTGGTCGTCACAGTGGCATTGCCTTCCTCACGGGGAGAGTGATGTCATGCTTGGAAGCGGAGGAAGATCTCTTTCACCAGGTAATCACTATACACACAACATGTTCACACTCCTGGCCAGAAGGAGGAGCTCTGAACCCGGACTAAGGGGAACTTCCCTATATTCTGATCTGGATGGAAAGAAAGGCAGTCAGTCTGTCAGAGGACAGGGAAGCGAGCAGTCAGACCTTGTGTGTCAGAAGGACTGAAGGGGCCGTGCAGCCAGAGTTGCTGCAGCTCCTGGAGAAAGAGAGAGAATATGAAAGGAAGAATATTGTTAAGTGAGCGTGCAGGTGAAGGAAGCACAGGAGAGTGACACCAGGAGAGCATAGCAGCTTTGGGGCTACCTCCCTGGCTGAGCATAGATTCCGGTAGCCGGAAGACTGATGCTATGTTGGACTCTAAGAGGCACAGCAGAAACCGGCAGGACAGCTGGATTATTACAAGTAACCTGTCTGCCCTAGTACCCAGGAGGCACAGTGGCATATAGAGCCCGGTGTCGTGATAAAGACCCTGCAAAAAGGCTCGAGCCACCTGTCATACGGGTTTGTGTCCTAACCTATATGGAGGACAGAGAGAACTGTGAGGACCTTGCCAGAAGCCATAGGCAGTAAGGGACTACAACTCCATCTGGTAAAGGGGACTCTGAATTTCCTTCCATGCCGGCCGGACCCTGCCTGTACCTGTGATCTGGTGCCCTGGACTGCGGTTGCCTGAAGCTTTAGTAAACGAAGTAAAGAGACTGCAAACCTGTGTCCTCCGTTCTTTACTGCAGCGCTCACCATCCTTATCTCTACACCAGGAGCCCTGGGGCCCCAACTTCACCTGTGGGAAGTTATACCATCTAACTGCCATAACATCACCCCAGAGGACCCCCTTAAGCAGCGTTGGTCAATACTGACCTAATACCACAGGTGCGGTCACGAACACAAACTTTATTCACCAAACCCTTAAAAGACCTTCCCCTTTAATTGCGACCGGACCGGGTACCGAGTACCCCACGGCCCTAGCGGGTGACTCATATATAATCTATAGCTCCTGCTGGTCAGTGGTATATATAATATATAGATCCTGCTGATCAGTGTTATATATAATCTATAGCTGTATATAAGAGAAGGAATTGCTATGTGCACGGTAATTATGGCCATAAGAGGGTGCCGCTCTCAGGCTCGAGATCATTATGAATTCCTCAGCAGACGATAGTATCTATGGATTGCTCACCAGGGCTCATAGACTTTACTCTATGGGCAGAGATATGAATCCTGTACATCCACCATTTGCACATGTCCTGGACGTCCCATGATTGCACCTATCTCTTCCGCGTCTCAAGTCATCTCAAAGAAGCAGCGATTACCTGGTTACATATTTATGAAGATAAACATTTGTCGTGATCAACATTTTACACAATGAGAAGCAAAGACAGTGGCTCAACAACAATACCATAAGTCAATCAGGCCAGTATCCTCCTCCTGTATAGTCAGATGTCCATATTCATGGCTGTCACCATTATGAGGATTCCACGGCTGTCAATGAACAAGAGCCCTGTTGCTGATATACCGTGACGGTCGCTGTAGTGGGGATGCTGTGGTGGTCACTGTAGTGGGCAACCTGTGACGGTTACTGTTGTGAGGCATCTGTGGCAGTCACTGTTGAGGGGCATCTGTGCGGTCACTGTAGTGGAGCATCTGTGGGGGTCACTGTAATGAGGCATCTGTGGCGGTCACTGTTGTGGGGCACCTGTGGAGGTCACTGTTGCTATCATGTGCCTGGCAGTGTTGTAGCTGGCAGTATACATGTGGTGCTCTTTGTTGGCATTAGGAGTCCTGTGGCTGTAAACGTAGAGATTGCAGGCGCTGTATTTGGTGGTTTTCTTGCTATGTGGACACTATGGATGTAGCAGTTATGGAGGCATGGTGGTACATACAATCCATAACTCCACCTGATCAGTAGTCTGTATAACCTATAGCTGCTCCTTTTCAATATTCTGTAGAATCTATAGCTCGTGTCGTGTGTGTGTATGAGGTGTACGGAGAGGAGTCGTGTGTGTGTGTGTACGAGGTGTACGGAGTGGAGTCGTGTGTGTATACCAGGTGTACGGAGTGGAGTCGTGTGTGTACGAGGTGTACGGAGTGGAGTTGTGTGTGTGTGTACGAGGTGTACGGAGTGGAGTCGTGTGTGTGTGTACGAGGTGTACGGAGTGGAGTCGTGTGTGTACGAGGTGTACGGAGTGGAGTCGTGTGTGTGTGTATGAGGTGTACGGAGTGGAGTCGTGTGTGTGTGTGTACGAGGTGTACGGAGTGGAGACGTGTGTGTACGAGGTGTACGGAGTGGAGTCGTGTGTGTGTATGAGGTGTACGGAGTGGAGTCGTGTGTGTGTGCGAGGTGTACGGAGTGGAGTCGTGTGTGTGTGTACCAGGTGTACGGAGTGGAGTCGTGTGTGTACGAGGTGTACGGAGTGGAGTCGTGTGTGTACGAGGTGTACGGAGTGGAGTCGTGTGTGTGTGTACGAGGTGTACGGAGTGGAGTCGTGTGTGTACGAGGTGTACGGAGTGGAGTCGTGTGTGTGTACGAGGTGTACGGAGTGGAGTCGTGTGTGTGTATGAGGTGTACGGAGAGGAGTCGTGTGTGTGTATGAGGTGTACGGAGAGGAGTCGTGTGTGTGTGTACGAGGTGTACGGAGTGGAGTCGTGTGTGTGTACGAGGTGTACGGAGTGGAGTCGTGTGTGTGTACGAGGTGTACGGAGTGGAGTCGTGTGTGTGTACGAGGTGTACGGAGTGGAGTCGTGTGTGTGTACGAGGTATACGGAGAGGAGCCGTGTGTGTATGAGATGTACGGAGCGGAGCCGTGTGTGTACAAGGTATACGGAGTGGAGCAGAGTGTGCAATGTGTATGGAGCGGAGTCGTGTGTGTGTACGAGGTGTACGGAGTGGAGTCGTGTGTGTACGCAGCGTGTGAAAGGTGTACGGAGCGGAGCCGTGTGTGTAAGAGGTGTGCGGAGTAGCGTGTGAAAGGTGTATGGAGCGGAGTCGTGTGTGTACGAGGTGTACGGAGCGGAGCAGCGTGTGAAAGGTGTACGGAGCGGAGTCGTGTGTGTAAGAGGTGTACGGAGCAGAGCAGCATGTGTACGAGGTGTACGGAGCAGAGCCACGTGTGTACGGAGCGGAGCCGTGTGTGTACAAGGTATATGGAGTGGAGCAGAGTGTGCAATGTGTATGGAGCGGAGTCGTGTGTATGTACGAGGTGTACGGAGTGGAGCCGTGTGTGTATGAGGTGTACGGAGTGGAGTCGTGTGTGTGTGTGTGTGTACGAGGTGTATGGAGAGGAGCCGTGTGTGTATGAGATGTACGGAGCGGAGCCATGTGTGTACGAGGTGTATAGAGCGGATTCGTGTGTGTCAGAGGTGTACGGAGTGGAATCTAGCTGTGTCGGATCGGAGCAGATATTGCTCCTCGCTTTGACACTGACTGGCACAGGAGACACGGAGAGGTCTTTATCAGTGGCGTATCACAGTTGCAGCGACATCATTCAGTGCCGCGGGAGTGGAAGCTGCCTGCTGCTGTGAGGGAGTGCGGTAAAAGGTGTGTGTGTAGTGATGGAGAAGGCAATGATGGGGGTGGGGTAACCATGTGTGGCCATTATACTGTACCCAGGATCATGTGGGGCCATTATACTGCACCCAGCATGGTGTGGGGCCATTATACTGTACAAAGCATCATGTGAGCCCATTATACTGTATGGACCATCACGTGGGGCCAGTATACTGTACGAAACATCATGTGGGGACATTATACAGTATGGAGCATAATGTGGCCATTATGCAGTATGGAGCATCATGTGGAGCCATTATACAGTACGCAGCATCGTGTGGCCATTATACAGTATGTAGCATCATGTATGGCCATTATACAGTATGGAACATCATGTGTGGTGTTGTGAATTCCGCTCTTGGGCTCCCTCCGGTGGTTGTAAGTGGCACTTTTGTGAGTTCTGCTCTTGGGCTCCCTCCGGTGGTTTTAAGTGGTACTGCTGCTCCTTGGATTTAGTAGTCAGCAGCTGCTTCCACTGATTGTCTTTCTGGCTTGGCTATTTAGCCTGGTTCTATCCTTCAGCCTGTGCCAGTTGGCAATGGTTCCTGGTTGGATTCACATCTCTGATTGGATTTCCCTGATATTCTGACCAGGTCAGCAAAGATAAGTCCTTGCTTTGTTCTTTTGCAGTCCACTTGTTGTGGACTTAATCTTTCTGCTCTTTCTATGTTTTTTCTAGTCCAGCTTGTCAGTATGGATTTATTCAGTTAAGCTGGAAGCTCTGGGAAGCAGATTTACCCTCCACACCTTTAGTCAGGTGTGGAGATTTTTGTAAACTCTGTGGTGGATTTTTCTAGTTTTTAATACTGACCGCACAGTATTCTGTCCTGTTCTATCTATCTAGCTAGACTGGCCTCCTTTGCTACGTCCTGGTTTCATTCTGCGTATGTCATTTCCCTCTCCACTCACAGTCAATATTTGTGGGGGGCTGTCCTATCCTTTGGGGATTTTCTCTGAGGCAGGATAGCTTTCCTGTTTCTATCTTTAGGGGTAGTTAGTCCTCCGGCTGTGACGAGGTGTCTAGGGAGTGACAGGAACATCCCACGGCTACTTCTAGTGTTGTGTTAAGCTCAGGAACTGCGGTCAGTACAGGTACCACCTCCTCCAGAGCACGTCCCATGTTGCTCCTTAACCACCAGGTCATAACAGTGTGGCCATCATACAGTATGGAGCATCATGTGGAGCCATTATGCAGTACGCAGCATCATGTGTTATGATCTGGTGGCCTAAGAGCGGCATGAGACGTACTCTGGAGAATGTGGTAACTGTACTGACTGCAGACCCTGGACTTAACACCGCAACTAGAAGTAGCCGTGGGATGTACCTACCAATCCTAGACACCTCGTCACAGCCGGAGGACTAATTAACCCTATAGATAGAAAAGGGAAAACTATCTTGCCTCAGAGAAAAATCCCAAAGGATAGGCAGCCCCCCACAAATATTGACTGTGAGAGGAGAGGAAGGAACATACACAGGCTGAAAACAGAATTTAGCAAAGGAGGCCAATCTAGCTAGATAGAAAAGATAGGACAGAGAACTATGCGGTCAGTATTAAAAATACTAAGAAATGTCCACCACAGATAATACAAAAAAAACTCCAAATCTAACTAAAGACTTGGAGGGTAAATCTGCCTCTCCAGAGATTCCAGCTCAGCTGCATAAATCCATACACAGATTAAACTGGACAAGAAAAAACATGCAATGCACTGAACAATGAGGCCCACAACATGTGGGCAGAAAAACAAGCAGAACTTATCTTGAAGAAATGAACTGCAAGCAGGGGTGACCAGGAAGGAATGTGAATCCTCCAGAAACAATGAACAACTGGCACTCACCAAAGGGTGAGGCCAGACTAAATAGCCCCGTCCGAAGTGGACGCACCTGATGACTGCTGTGAAGGACAAACAGCAGCACTACCACTTATAACCACCGGAGGGAGCCCAAGAGCAGAACCCACAACAGAATTCACAACAGTACCCCCCCTTGAGGAGGGGTCACCGAACCCTCACTAGAGCCCCCAGGCCGAGCCAAATGGAAGGCACGAACCAAATCGCCAGCATGAACATCGGAGGCAACAACCCAAGAATTATCCTCCTGGCCATAACCCTTCCACTTGACAAGATACTGAAGCCTCCGTCTTGAAAAACGAGAATCCAAGATCTTCTCCACCACATACTCCAAATCCCCATCAATCAACACCGGGGCAGGAGGATCAACAGAGGGAACCACGGGCACCACATATTTCCGCAACAAAGATCTATGAAAAACATTATGGATGGAAAAAGAGGCTGGAAGGGCCAAACGAAAAGACACTGGATTGATAATCTCAGAAATCCTATAAGGACCAATAAACCGAGGCTTGAACTTCGGGGAAGAAACCTTCATAGGAACATGACGGGAAGACAACCAGACCAAATCCCCAACCCGAAGCCAGGAACCCACACGCCGACGACGGTTGGCAAAACGCTGAGCCTCCTCCTGAGACAACACCAAATTGTCCACAACATGAACCCAAATTTGCTGCAACCTGTCAACCACAGAGTCCACCCCAGGACAATCAGAAGACTCAACCTGCCCTGAAGAAAAACGAGGATGAAACCCAGAATTACAAAAGAAGGGTGAAACCAAGGTAGCAGAACTAGCCCGATTATTAAGGGCAAACTCGGCCAATGGCAAGAAAGCCACCCAATCATCCTGATCGGCAGACACAAAGCATCTCAAATAAGTCTCCAAAGTCTGGTTAGTTCGCTCGGTTTGACCGTTTGTCTGAGGATGAAATGCGGAAGAAAAAGACAAATCAATGCCCAGCTTAGCACAAAAGGACCGCCAAAACCTAGAAACAAACTGGGAACCTCTATCGGACACAATATTCTCCGGAATGCCATGCAAACGAACCACATGCTGAAAAAACAACGGAACCAACTCAGAAGAGGAAGACAATTTAGGCAAAGGTACCAAATGAATCATCTTAGAAAACCGGTCACAGACCACCCAGATAACAGACATCCTCTGGGAAACAGGAAGATCCGAAATAAAATCCATAGAAATATGCGTCTAAGGCCTCTCAGGGACCGGCAAAGGCAAAAGCAACCCACTGGCGCGGGAGCAGCAAGGTTTGGCCCGCGCTCAAGTCCCACAGGACTGCACAAAAGAACGCACATCTCGTGACAAAGAAGGCCACCAAAAGGACCTACTAACCAAATCTCTGGTACCAAAAATCCCAGGATGGCCAGCCAACACAGAACAGTGAACCTCAGAAATCACTTTACTAGTCCATCTGTCAGGAACAAACAGTTTCCCCGCTGGACAGCGATCAGGTTTATCAGCCTGAAATTCCTGAAGAGCCCGTCGCAAATCAGGGGAGATAGCGGAAAGAATCACCCCCTCCTTCAGAATACCAACCGGCTCAAGAACCCCAGGGGAATCAGGCAAAAAACTCCTAGAGAGGGCATCAGCCTTAACATTCTTAGAACCCGGAAGATACGAGACAACAAAATCAAAATGAGAGAAAAACAGGGACCATCGAGCCTGTCTAGGATTCAGCCGTTTGGCAGACTCGAGGTAAATCAGATTCTTATGATCGGTCAAGACCACAATACGGTGCTTGGCCCCCTCAAGCCAATGTCGCCACTCCTCAAATGCCCACTTCATAGCCAACAACTCACGATTGCCGACATCATAATTGCGTTCCGCAGGCGAAAACTTTCGAGAAAAAAAGGCACACGGTTTCATCGAGGAACCATCAGAATTCCTCTGAGACAAAACGGCCCCTGCCCCAATCTCAGAAGCGTCAACCTCAACCTGAAAAGGAAGAGAAACATCTGGCTGACGCAACACAGGGGCAGAAGTAAATCGGCGCTTAAGCTCCTGAAAGGCAGAAACAGCCTCAGAGGACCAATTCGTTACATCAGCGCCCTTCCTCGTCAAATCAGGGGTTTAACCACACTGGAGAAGTTGGCAATGAAACGGCGATAAAAATTAGCAAAGCCCAAAAATTTCTGAAGGCTCTTCACGGATGTGGGCTGGATCCAATCATGAATGGCCTGAACCTTAACCGGATCCATTTCTGTAGATGATGGAGAAAAAATGAAGCCCAAAAAAGAAACCTTCTGTACTCCAAAGAGGCACTTAGACCCCTTCACAAACAAGGCATTATCACGAAGGACCCGAAATACCATCCTGACTTGTTTCACATGAAACTCCCAATCATCTGAAAAAATCAAAATATCATCCAAATATACAATCATGAATTTATCAAGATAATTCCGAAAAATATCATGCATGAAGGACTGAAACACAGATGGGGCATTAGAGAGTCCAAATGGCATCACAAGATATTCAAAATGGCCCTTGGGCGTATTAAACGCAGTTTTCCATTCGTCACCCTGCTTAATACGAACAAGATTATATGCCCCTCGAAGGTCAATCTTAGTAAACCAACTAGCCCCCTTAATCCTGGAAAACAAATCAGAAAGCAAAGGCAAAGGGTATTGGAATTTGACCATGATCTTATTCCAGAGGCGATAATCAATACAGGGTCTCAAGGAGCCATCCTTCTTGGCAACAAAAAAAAAACCTGCTCCCAATGGAGAAGAAGATGGCCGAATATGCCCCTTCTCCAAAGACTCCTTAACATAACTCCGCATGGCGGCATGTTCAGGCACAGACAGGTTGAAAAGTCGGCCCTTAGGAAACTTAGAGCCTGGAATCAAGTCAATAGCACAATCACAGTCCCTATGCGGTGGAAGGGAACTGGACTTGGGCTCATCGAAAACATCCTGGAAATCTGACAGAAACTCAGGAATTTCAGAAGGGGGGGAGGAGGAAATTGACATCAGAGGAACGTCATCATGAACCCCCTGACAACCCCAACTAGTCACAGACATAGATTTCCAATCCAACACCGGATTATGTACCTGTAACCATGGAAACCCCAGCACAATAGCATCATGCAAATTATGCAACACCAGGAAACGACAATCTTCCTGATGGGCTGGCACCATGCACATGGTTAACTGTGTCCAAAACTGAGGTTTATTTTTAGCCAATGGTGTAGCATCAATGCCCCTCAAAGGGATAGGACTCTGCAAAGGCTGTAAGGGAAAACCACAAGGTCTGGCAAATTCTAAGTCCATTAAATTTAAATTTAAATTTAAAGCGGCGCCTGAATCCACAAATGCCATGACAGAAAATGACGATAATGAGCAGATCAGGGTCACAGATAACAGAAATTTAGGTTGTACAGTACTGATGGTAACGGAATTAGCGATTCTCTTGGCACGCTTAGGGCAATCAGAAATAACATGAGCAGAATCGCCGCAGTAAAAGCACAACCTATTCTGACGTCTGAATCCTTGGCGTTCAGCTCTAGACACAATCCTATCACACTGCATTGGCTCAGGACTCCACTCGGAAGACAACGCCATAGTGTGCACAACTCTGCGCTCACGCAAGCGCCGATCAATTTGAATGGCCAGAGACATAGAATCACTCAGACCTGCAGGCGTGGGGAAGCCCACCATAACATCTTTAACAGATTCAGAAAGACCCTTTCTGAAAATTGCCGCTAAAGCATCCTTATTCCATTTAGTAAGCACAGACCATTTTCTAAATTTCTGGCAATACGATTCTGCCGCTTCTTGACCCTGACACAGGGCCAACAAGGTTTTCTCAGCATGATCCACAGAATTAGGTTCATCATACAATAACCCAAGCGCCTGAAAAAAGGTGTCTACATTAAGCAAGGCCGGATTCCCAGATTACAGGGAAAATGCCCAATCCTGAGGGTCGCCACGCAACAGAGATATGACAATTTTTACCTGCTGGATGGGATCACCAGAGGAACGGGGCTTCAGAGCAACAAACAATTTACAATTATTTTTAAAGCTCAGAAATTTGGACCTGTTCCCAAAAAACAGATCAGGGGTAGGAATTCTAGGCTCCAAAACAGGAGTCTGCACGATATAATCAGAAATACCCTGTACTCTAGCAGCAAGTTGATCCACACGAGAAGCAAGTCCCTGAACATCCATATCAGCGCCTAACTCTTGAGCCACCCAGAGGTAAAGAGGGAAAAAAAAACACCACAGAGTACAGAAAAAAAAATGGCTCAGCACTTTCTTTCCCTTCTTTTGAGATGCGGTTAACTCATTGTTGGCCAGTTGTACTGTTATGATCTGGTGGCCTAAGAGCGGCATGAGACGTACTCTGGAGAATGTGGTAACTGTACTGACCGCAGACCCTGGACTTAAAACCGCAACTAGAAGTAGCCGTGGGATGTACCTACCAATCTTAGACACCTCGTCACAGCCGGAGGACTAATTAACCCTATAGATAGAAAAGGGAAAACTATCTTGCCTCAGAGAAAATTCCCAAAGGATAGGCAGCCCCCCACAAATATTAACTGTGAGAGGAGAGGAAGGAACATACACAGGCTGAAAACAGAATTTAGCAAAGGAGGCCAATCTAGCTAGATAGAAAAGATAGGACAGAGAACTATGCGGTCAGTATTAAAAATACTAAGAAATGTCCACCACAGATAATACAAAAAAAACTCCAAATCTAACTAAAGACTTGGAGGGTAAATCTGCCTCTCCAGAGATTCCAGCTCGGCTGCATAAATCCATACACAGATTAAGCTGGACAAGAAAAAACATGCAATGCACTGAACAATGAGGCCCACAACATGTGGGCAGAAAAACAAGCAGAACTTATCTTGAAGAAATGAACTGCAAGCAGGGGCAACCAGGAAGGAATGTGAATCCTCCAGAAACAATGAACAACTGGCACTCACCAAAGGGTGAGGCCAGACTAAATAGCCCCGTCCGAAGTGGACGCACCTGATGACTGCTGTGAAGGACAAACAGCAGCACTACCACTTATAACCACCGGAGGGAGCCCAAGAGCAGAACCCACAACAGAATTCACAACAATCATGTGTGGCCATTATACAGTATGGAGCATCATGTGTGGCCATTATACAGTATGGAGCATCATGTGTGGCCATTATACAGTATGGAGCATCATGTGGAGCCATTATACAGTATGGAGTATCATGTGTGGCCATTATACAGTATGCAGCATCATGTGGGCCCATTATACTGTATGGAGCATCACCTGGGGCCAGTACACTGTGCGCAGCATCATTTGGGGCCATTATACAGTATGGAGCACTATGTGTGGCCATTGTACAGTATGGAGCATCATGTGTGGCCATTATACAGTATGCAGCATCATGTGGGCCCATTATACTGTATGGAGCATCACGTGGGGCCAGTATATTGTACGTAGCATCATTTGGGGCCATTATACAGTATGGAGCACTATGTGTGGCCATTATACAGTATGGAGCATTATGTGTGGCCATTATACAGCATGGAGCATCATGTGTGGCCATTATACAGTATGGAGCATCATGTGGGGCCATTATACAGTATGGAGCATCATGTGGGGCCATTATACAGTATGGAGCACTGTGTGGCCATATTTTTTTGTTTATAATTATTGTTTATGAAACATTGTGATCAGCAGTGCTAAATGAATGTGGTTGGGGCGTGACTAGTTGTGAAATGGGTGTGGTCAGAGGCGTGGCCTAAAATTCTCCGCGGCGCGCTGCGTTCGCCACTACCTTTGTCCCTCTTTCTCTTCCTCAAAAGTTGGGAGGTATGCCCATGGAGTCAAAATCGTCACTACATCTGTAGATAAATTCTCAAAGGGTTATATAATTTCCAAAATGGGGTCACTTGAGTGGGGTGTTCTGCTTTTCTAGCATTTAGGGGCTCCTTATACGGAATCCACAAACTAGGAAAATCTGTGCTCCAGGAGGCAAATAGCGCTCCGTCTCTCCTGAGTCACTCCGTATGCAAAATAGTACTGTGCAGCCACATATGTGGTATTTCTACATTCAGCAGAAATTGTGGGACAAATTCTGGTGCCATTTTTTACCCATTTCCCAGTGTGAAAATGTAAAACTTGGGGCTAATCTTGGTGGTAAAAATGTAAATTATTTTCTCTTCACTGCCCAATGGTATAAAAGTTTGTGGCACACCTGTGGTATCAATGTAATCACTGCACCCCTAAATTAATTCATTGAAAGGTTTAATTGTAAAATGGGGTCACTTATGGGGGGTTCTTCTGTTCTGGCACCTCAGGGGCTCTGCCAATGTAACATGGCACCCTCTAACAAGTGCAGCAAAATCTGCACTGTACTATGGCACTACTTCCCTTCTGAGCTTTGCACTGTGCCTCAAAAGTAGTTTTCAACAACATATGGGGTATCTGTGAACTCACGAGAAATTGTACAACAAACTTTGGGGTCCATTTTCTCTGTTTGCCCTTGTGAATATACAAAATTTGTAGGTAAAAAAAGATTTTTGTGGGAAAAATGTTATTTTATTTTTCAATTTTCATGGCTTAGCATTATAAATTTCTGTGAAGCACCTGGGGGTTCAAGGTGCTCAATACACATCTAAATAAGGTCCCAAAGAGGTCTAGTTTCCAAAATGGTGTCACTTGTGTGGGGTTTCCACTGTTTAGGCACATCAGGGGCTCTGCAAACGCGACATGGTGTCCGCTAATTATTCCAGCATATTTTGCATTTCAAAAAGTCAAATGGCGCTCCTTCCCTTCCGAGCCCTGCCGTGTGCCCAAACAGCAGATTTCCCCCACATATGGGGTATAGGCGTACTCAGGAGAAATTGCACAATAAAGTGTTTGGAGCAAATTCTCCTGTTACCCTTATGAAAATGCAAAATATGGAGCTAAAAAAGTTTTATTTGGGAAAAATTTTATTTTTTTATTTCCACGGCTCTACGCTATAAACTTCTGTGAAGAACCTGTGGCTTCAAGGTGCTCAATACGCATCTAGATACATTCCCTAAGGGGACTAGTTTCCAAAATGGTGTCACTTGTGGGAGGTTTCCACTGTTTAGGCACATCAGGGGCTCTCCAAATGCAACATGGCAGCAGCTAATTATTCCAGCATATTTTACATTCAAAAAGTGAAATGGCGCTCCTTCCCTTCCAAACCCTGCTGTGTGCCCAAACAGTAGATTTCCCCCACATATGGGGTATCGGCATGCTCAGGAGAAATTGCACTACAAATTGTATTGTCCATTTTCTCCTGTTACCCTTGCAAAAGTAAAAAAAAAATAAGTCTAAAGGAAAATTTTTGTGAAAGAAAAGTAAATGTTTATTTTTTCTTTCCACATTACAAAAATTCCTGTGAAGCACCTGAAGGGTCAATAAATACTTTGAATGTGGTTTTGCGCACCTTGAGAGGTGCAGTTTTTAGAATGTTGTCACTTTTGGGTATTTTCTGTCATATAGGCCCCTCAAAGTCACTTCAAGTGTGATGATGTCACAAAAAAAAATGTTTTTGCAAATCTTGTTGGAAAAATGAGAAATCGCTGGTTAACTTTTAACCTTTATAACTTCCTAACAAAAAAAATTATGTTTCCAAAATTGTGCTGATGTAAAGTAGACATGCGGGAAATGTTATTTGTTAACAATTTTGTGCGATATAACTCTGATTTAAGGGTATTAAAACTAATAGAAATTAAAATAAAACTAATAAAATTGCAACATTTTCGAAATTGTCGCTAAATTTCCGCTTTTTTTCACAAATAAATGCAAGTAATATCGAAGAAATTTTACCACTATCATAAAGTACAATATGTCATGAGAAAACAGTCTCAGAATCAGTGGGATCCGTTGAAGCGTTCCAGAGCTATTACCACATAAAGTGACAGTGGTCAGAATTGTTAAAATTGGCCTGGTCAGGAAGGTGAAAACAGGCTTTGTCTCAAAGGGGTTAATGTTATGTATGATCTACAGCTCCTGGTCGTGAGTTCTGTGTATGATCCTGAGCTACTAGTGGTCAGTGGTGTGTACGGTCTATAGCTCCTGGTCGTCATTTGTGTGAATGATCTATAAGCTCCTGGTGGTCAGTGGTGTCTACGATCTATAATCTCCTGGTGGTCAGTGGTGTGTATGATCTATAGCTTCTGGTGGTCAGTGGTGTGTATGATCTATAAGCTCCTGGTGGTCAGTGGTGAGTACGATCTTTAAGCTCCTGGTATTCAATGGTGTGTACGATCTATACCTTGTGGTGTGTGCGATCTATAAGCTCCTGGTGGTCACTGTTGTGACACCCCAGGTTCCTGGTTGTCACAGTGGCATTGCTTTCCTCACAGGGAGAGTCATTCACGTTTGGAAGCGAGGAAGGATCTCTTTTATCAGGTAACCACAAGCATACAACATGTTCATACTCCAGGCCAGAAGGGGGAGCTCTGATGTAGTTTGTGGGTGGCTCCCCTATATATATTCTGGTCTGGAGGGAAAGTGAGTTCAGTTAGTCTGTCAGAGAGACAGGGGAGAAGGGAAGAGAGGGGCCGTGCAGCCACGAGGGTGCTGCAGCTCCTGAGAAGAGACAGAATGGAAAGAAGAACGGATTGTAGTGAGCGTGTAGGGGAAGTGGAGGGCAGGAGAGTGAAGAACTGGGGAGTTAGCTGCGAGTGGGCTACCTCTCTACTGAGCGCAGACACCAGTAGCCGGAAGACGGGGGTTGTGAGAGACTCCACGTCTCACAGCAGAAACCGTCAGGACAGCTGGATTATAAGTCACCTGTCCGCCCTTACACCTGAGGACACAGTAGCACATAGAGCCTGGGTCATGATATAGACCCTGTAAAAAGGCTCGAGCTACCTGTCGTACGGGTAGTGTCCTACCAACCTGGAGGACAGAGAGAATACGTGAGGATCTTGTGAGAGGCTTAAGGCAGCAAGGGACTACACCACAGCGCTAGAAGGAAGGCTTCTAATCCCACCTGGTAAGGGGGACTTCCAACTTGCTTCCCAGCCAGCCGGACCATACCTGCACCTGTGATCTGGTGCCCTGGACTGTGGCTGCCTGAATTCATCAGTAAACCAGGTAAGGCCATGTGCACACTTTGCGGTGTGCTCTGCGGGTTTATCCCGCAGCGGAATTGATAAATCTGCAGGGCAAAACCGCTGCGGTTATCCCTGCAGATTTATCGCGGTTTGTTCCGCGGTTTCCGCTGCGGGATTACTCCTGTACTATTGATGCTGCATATGCAGCAATATGCAGCATCAATAGTAATGATAAAAATAATAAAAATTGGTTATACTCACCCTCTGACGTCGCGATCTCCTCGGCGCTGCACTCGGCGGTCCGATTCCAAAGCTGCTGTGCCGAGAAGGACCTTCGTGACGTCACGGTCATGTGACCGCGGCGTCATCACGGTCATGTGACCGCGACGTCACCACAGGTCCTGCTCGCACAGCAAACCGAAGACCGGACGGCCGCGTGCAGCGCTGAGAGGTGAGTATAGCATCATTTTTTATTTTAATTTTTTTTTTTACACTATTCATGCTTCCCAGGGCCTGGAGGAGAGTCTCCTCTCCTCCACCCCGGGTAGCAACCGCGCATTATCTGCTTACTTCCCGCAAAGTGGGCACAGCCCCATGCGGGAAGTAAGCGGTTCAATGCATTTCTATGGGTGTAGAATCGCAGCGATTCTGCACAAAGAAGTGACATGCTGCGGGTTGTAAACCGCTGCATTTCTGCGCGGTTTTTCCCGCAGCATGTGCACAGTGGTTTGCGGTTTCCATAGGGTTTACATGTTAATGGAAACGCTATGGAAACTGCTGCGGACCCGCAGCATCAAAATCGCCGCGGATCCGCGGTAAAAACCGCGAAGTGTGAACATGGCCTAAAGAGACTGTAAGGCTATGTGCACACATTGCAGATTTTCCTGCGGATTTTTCTGCACTAAATCCGCAGCTCTTGGCAGAAAACGCAGGTGCGTTTTTGGTGCGTTTTTTGATGCGGTTTTTAATGTGTTTTTCCCTGCAGATTGTCTGTGTTTTTGACACAAATAAAGCTTGAACTGCAGTGGGAAAAAAAAACCACATGATGTAATTTCCTTGTCCAACCCCTTCTTCTTCCATCCTCCATATTTGGTTAAAATACCCCTGGCTGTTCCCAGGCTAGGAATATTAGCCCACAGCTGTCTGCGTAGCCTTTCTGGCTGTAAAATATAGGGGGGGCCTGAAAAAAAATTGCGTAGGGTCCCCCTATATTTTTAGGCCAGAAAGGCTAGGCAGACAGCCGTGGGCCAATATTTGTGGCCTGGGAAGGGGTTAAAATACCCCTGGCTTTTCCCAGGCTAGGAATTAGCCCACAGCTGTCTGCGTAGCCTTTCTGGCTGTAAAATATAGGGGGACCCGGAAAAAAATTGCGTAGGGTCCCCCTATATTTTTAGGCCAGAAAGGCTACGCAGACAGCTGTGGGCCAATATTTATGGCCTGGGAAGGGGTTAAAATACCCCTGGCTGTTCCCAGGCCATGAATATTAATCCCACAGCTGTCTGCGTAGCCTTTCTGGCTCTCAAATATAGGGAGAGCCCCCCAAAAAAAGTGTTGGGGTTTTCCTATATTTTTAGGCCAGAAAGGCTACGCAGACAGCTGTGGGCTTATATTCATAAAAAAAAAGGACCACTCAGAATAGATATTATTAGAATCCTAGAAACAACCAAAAACCAAAAAACAAGGATCCCTAAAATATAACTTTTAATAATTATAAAAGCTAAAAACAGTTTGCTCCAATATAAGAGACAATGATATTCAGAAAAATAGCTCAGAGAATAAAATCTAATTCACCCTGTCAGGTGTCCTATTACTGCTCCCTACCTGACAGCGGAGGTTGACACCCTAAGTTTCTGCGGTAGGCGCCCCCACTCCTCGACGACTGGCCCTAATAGCCCTAATTACACCCTATATTCACTAAAAGAGACCTACTAATTACCAGAAAAAATGAAACAAATATAAAAAATAAAAAAAAAATGGAAAAATTAGAATAGAAAAAAAAAAAAAAAAAATGAACTCAGCAAAAAAACAAAATTGTTATTTAGTACCAGACAAAAAGGTCCCTAATAGGGAGTAACAAATCACAACTATTGGGTGAAAATATCAGTGTCTCGTTTATCCCAAAAATATATCAGCGGGCCACTCCATCCCACATTCCTATGTATAGTCATGTGTAACCAAAGTTTTCAAGTGGTCAGATGACACCCAGATATGTACTGTCCTTAATAGGCCTGCAGCCCACATAAACACAAAAACATCCCCACAAAAAAACAGGGGACCACCAGAGCAGGTTAAACAACCAAAAAGACAACACCCCATAGTACAGTACTATAATACACGCTTCTACTCATCTGCATCCCAGAGACGTTGTGGGTGGTCATACAGTCATACAGCTCCGCCGGTCTCCTGCCGGGATATCCTCCCTATACTGCCCGACGCGTTTCCCCCCCGTGGAAATCCTGGGGGTTCATCAGGGGACATGGAGCAATGCCACAAAAGGTAACCCTGCATCCTTACCTTTTGTGGCATTGCTCCATGTCCCCTGATGAACCCCCAGGATTTCCACGGGGGGGAAACGCGTCGGGCAGTATAGGGAGGATATCCCGGCAGGAGACCGGCAGAGCTGTATGACTGTATGATCACCCACAACGTCTCTGGGATGCAGATGAGTAGAAGCGTGTATTATAGTACTGTACTATGGGGTGTTGTCTTTTTGGTTGTTTAACCTGCGCTGGTGGTCCCGTTTTTTGTGGGGATGTTTTTGTGTTTATGTGGGCTGCAGGCCTATTAAGGACACTACATATCTGGGTGTCATCTGACCACTTGAAAACTTTGGTTACACATGACTATACATAGGAATGTGGGATGGAGTGGCCCGCTGATATATTTTTTGGATAAACGAGACACTGCTATTTACACCCGATAGTTGTGATTTGTTACTCCCTATTAGGGACCTTTTTGTCTGGTACTAAATAACAATTTTGTTTTTTTGCTGAGTTCATTTTTTTTTTTTGCTTTTTTCTATTCTAATTTTTGCATTTTTTTTATTTTTTATATTTGTTTCATTTTTTCTGGTAATTAGTAGGTCTCTTTTAGGGAATATAGGGTGTAATTAGGGCTATTAGGGCCAGTCATCGAGGAGTGGGGGCGCCTACCGCAGAAACTTAGGGTGTCAACCTCCGCTGTCAGGTAGGGAGCAGTAATAGGACACCTGACAGGGTAAATTAGATTTTATTCTCTGAGCTATTTTTCTGAATATCATTGTCTCTTATATTGGAGCAAACTGTTTTTAGCTTTTATAATTATTAAAAGTTATATTTTAGGGATCCTTGTTTTTTGGTTTTTGGTGGCTTATATTCATAGCCTAGGAAAGGGGCCATGGAAATTTTTCCCTCCCCCCCCCCTGGCTACAAATAGAAGCCCGCAGCCGCCCCAGAAAAGGCGCATCTAAAAGATGCGCCTATTCCGGCACTTAGCCCCTCTCCTCCCACTCCCGTGTAGCGGTGGGATATGGGGTAATGAGGGGTTAATGCCACCTTGCTATTGTAAGGTGGCCTTAAGCCCGGTTAACAATGGAGAGGCATCTATAAGACGCCTATCCATTATTAATCCTATGAAAGGGTTAAAAAAAACACAGGCAGTAGAAAATTTTTTTTTTATGAAATAAAGACACACACTTTTTGACCATTCTTTTATTATACGCTCAATCCACCTGAAGACCCTCGACCTGCAAAAGAAATAAAAAACCAAACCAAATTCATACTCCCTGGCCTTGTCCGCAGAAATCCCATAACGAGTGTCCCACGACGATCTGCCATGGAGAACAGACACATCCAGAGATGTGTCTGCTCTCCACGGCTGCAGCAACACACTGACAGGAGCTCCGGCTCCTGTCGGTGTGTAACTGCGCATGCGCGAGAGTTTACCGGCGTTCATTGACCCCGGTACTCTCGCTTTATGGCAGTGCTGCGTGGGAAAGTTCACACGCAGCTCTAATGCCGTAAATAGAGACGCCGGAGCTGCTGAACTCCGGTAAAGTACGCGATACACTGCCAGGAGCTTCGCTCCTGGTAGTGTATCGCCGGAGAGCAAGCGATCGGCGTGGGACACTCGTTGGGATATCTGCGGACAGGGAGTATGGATTTTGTTTATTTTTTGGGGATTTTTTCCTAGGGGACCGAGGGCTTCGCGTACGAGTGTGCTGTATGGTGAGTATATACTCTATGTTATATGGTGTATGTAATGTCTGTCATGTATGTTACGATTATTGTATGTGTATTGTAAGTGTATGTGTTTTGTGTTTTACTGACAATTGTGCTAAGTCGCCGGACACAGGGACAACTCTCCCATCCTAATATTGGATGGGAGTAGTAATCCCATACGGCGACTTAGCACAATTGGGTGGCTCTATGGTCGCATGGGGACGATATGCCTCCATGCTGATGGTTACACTCCGCCCACGCACTTCCGCCCACGCACTTCCTCCCGCTTCCCCGCACTTCCTGCTGCAGCAGTTTCTACACCCAAACCGCAGAAAACCCGCAGATAGTTTTTCATCTGCGGATTTTACTGCGGGTTTGACCCTCACAATGGAGGTCTATGGATGCAGAACCGCTGCAGTTCCGCACAAAGAAGTGACATGCTGCGGAATGTAAACCGCTGCGTTTCTGCGCGTTTTTTCCCGCAGCATGTGCACAGCGGTTTGCGGTTTCCATAGGTTTACATGTTACTGTAAACGCAATGGAAACTGCAGCGGACCCGCAGCGGCAAAATCGCTGCGGTTCCGCGGTAAAAACCGCAAAGTGTGAACATGGCCTAAACCTGTGTCCTCCGTTTCTCGCTACATCATTCACCATCTCTATCTACACACCGGGAGCCCTGGGGACCCAACTTCACCTGTGGGAAGCCATACCATCTTAGCTTCCGTAACATCACCCCAGTGGACACCTTTTAGCAGTGTCGGGGGGGGGGGGGAGGACAGAGAGAGAGAGAAAACCTTGAAAATCCTTACGTGCATGCTCAGAGGGAAAAAACGTGATACGTCGCTGGATTCCTCTGTGTGACGGTCAGAAACGGATCCTGCGTCCATAGGCTTCCATTGTAGCCAGCGACGGGCAGCGCAGGATGCGTCGCTGACCGATTTTCCGCCGTGCAGAAAAAACGTTACAATGAACGCTTTCTCTGCCCGACCGACCTTTTTTTACGCAGGATCCAGTGCACGACGGATGAAACGGATGGCCATCCGTCACAGTCCGTCGCTAATACAAGTCTATGAGAAAATGCAGGATCCTGCATTCTCAAAAATCAACGTATCTCGACGGGAGCTGAAAGACGGAAGTGTGAAAGAGGCCTAACTGGGTCGCTCTGACCAGTGACCAGGTACCGCAGGGGTCGGTGTTGGGACCTATTCTCTTCAACATATTTATTAGGCTTTTTTCACACTTCCGTCGGTACGGGGCCGTCACGAAGCGTCGGCGCGACGTACCAACGGAAGTGTTTGCTTTCACATTTCCGTCTGCGTTGCCAAGCAGGAAAGATCGTGAGAGCGATATTTCCTGCTGGGCATGCGCAGTGTGAAACGCTGGATGCGACGTACGGAAAAAAGTTTTCTTGAACGTTTTTCCCAGACGACGGTCCGCCAAAACTTGACGCATCCAGTGGACGACGCATGCAACGTATGGCCATAAATCGCAATGCGTCGCTAATGCAAGTCTATGGAGAAAAAAACGCATCCTGCGGACAACTTTGCAGGATGTGTTTTTTCTCCAAAACGACGCATTGCGAAGTTGGCCAAACAACGGAAACGTGAAAGTAGCCTTAACAATCTGGTAGAAGGTTTACACAGTAAAATATCGATATTTGCAGATGATACAAACCTATGTAAAGCAGTCAATACAAGAGAAGATAGTATTCTGCTACAGATGGATCTGGATAAGTTGGAAACTTGGGCCGAGAGGTGGCAGATGCGGTTTAACATTGATATATGTAAGGTTATACACATGGGAAGAAGGAATCAATATCACCATTACACACTGAACGGGAAACCACTGGGTAGATCTGACATGGACAAGGACTTGGGGATTCTAGTTAATGATAAACTTACCTGGAGCAGCCAGTGCTAGGCAGCAGCTGCCAGGGCAAACAGGATCATGGGGTGCATTAACCCCTTCATGACCTTGGGATTTTCCATTTTTCCGTGTTCGTTTTTCGCTCCCCTCCTTCCCAGAGCCATAACTTTTTTATTTTTCCATCAATATGGCCATGTGAGGGCTTATTTTTTACGAGACGAGTTGTATTTTTTAACGACATCATTGGTTTTACCATGTCGTCGGGAAAAAAATTCCAAGTGCTGTGAAATTGCAAAAAAAGTGCAATCCCACACTCCACACTTGGCTTTTTTGCTAGGTTCACTAAATGCTAAAACTGATACTATGATTCTCCAGGTCATTACGAATTCATAGACACCAAACATGTCTAGGTTCTCTTTTATCTAAATGGTGAAAAAAAATTCCAAACTTTGCTAAAAAAAAAAAATTGCTCCATTTTCCGATACCCGTAGCGTCTCCATTTTTCGTGATCTGGGGTCAGGCGAGGGCTTATTTTTTGCGTTCCAAGTTGACATTTTTATTGATACCACTTTTGTGCAGATACGTTCTTTTGATCGCCCGTTATTGCATTTGAATGCAATGTCGCGGCGACCAAAAAAACATAATTCTGGCGTTTCGAATTTTTTTCTCACTACGCTGTTTAGCGATCAGGTTAATGCTCTTTTTAAATTGATAGATCGGGCGATTCTGAACGCGGCGATACCAAATATGTGTAGGTTTGATTTTTTTATTGTTTTATTTTGAGTGGGGCGAAAGGGGGGTGATTTAAACTTTTATATTTTTTTTATTTTTTTCACATTTTTTTAACTTTTTTTTTTTTACTTTTGCCATGCTTTAATAGCCTCCATGGAAGGCTAGAAGCTGGCACAACTGGATCGGCTCTGCTACATAGCAGCGATCATCAGATCGCTGCTTTGCAGAAGAAATGCAGGCTTGCTATGAGCGTCGACCACAGGGTGGCGCTTACAGCTAGCCGGGATCAGTAACCATAGAGGTATCAAGGAACTCTATGGTTACAATGCAGAAGCATCGCTGACCCCCGATCATGTGACGGGGGTTGGCGATGCGCTAATTTCTGACTAGTTAATAGAGACGGGTGAATCGCGATTTCACCCGCCGCTATTGCGGGCACATTGAAAACAGCTGACATGTCCCGACTTTGATGCGGGCTCATCGCCGGAGCCCGCATCAAAGCGGGGGTTCTGACCTCGGACGTACTATCCCGTCCGAGGTCAGAAAGAGGTTAAAAGAGGTGTGGATACACATGATGAGAGCATTATACTGCCTCTGTACAAATCCCTGGTTAGACCGCACATGGAGTACTGAGTACAGTTTTGGGTACCGGTGCTCAGGAAGGATATAATGGAACTAGAGCGAGTACAAAGGAGGGCAATAAAATTAACCCCTTAATCCCATATGACGTACTATCCCGTCAAGGTGACCTGGGACTTAATTCCCAGTGACGGGATAGTACGTCATAGGCGATTGGCCGCGCACACGGGGGGAGCGCGGCCAATCACCGCCGGGTGTCAGCTATGTGCCAGAAGCGGTCACGGACCGCTCCCGGCACATTAACCCCCGGCACACTGTGATCAACGATGATCGCAGCGTTCCGGCGGCACAAGGAAGCATCATGCAGGGAGGGGGCTCCCTGCGTGCTTCCCTGAGACCCTCGGAGTAACGCGATGTGATCGCGTTGCTCCGAGGGTCTCCTACCTCCCCCTCCCTGCAGGCCCGGATCCAAAATGGCCGTGGGGGGCCTTCCGGGTCCTGCAGGGAGGTGGCTTCCAAGCGCCTGCTCTCGCCATCAAGCCTGCAGTGCCTGTGTGATCGCTGATCTGACACAGTGCACTGCAAAGCGTCAGATCAGCGATCTGTCACTATACAGTGATGTCCCCCCCTGGGGCAATGTGAAGAAGTAAAAAAAAAAAAAAAATCCTAAATAAAGAAAAATAAAATATTGTTCCAATAAATACAGTTCTTTATCTAAATTTAAAAAACAACAATAAAATTACACATATTTAGTATCGCCGCATCCGTAATGACCCGACCTATAAAATTGTCCCACTAGTTAACCCCTTCAGTGAACACCGTAAAAAAAAATAAGGCAAAAAACGCTTTATTATCATACCGCCAAACAAAAAGTTAACCATGATACCGCTGAAAACATCATCTTGTCCCGCAAAAAACGAGGCACCATATAGCATCATCAGCAAAAAAATAAAAAAGTTATAGTCCTCAGAATAAAGCGATGCAAAAATAATTATTTTTTTATATAAAATAGTTTTTATCGTATAAATGCGCCAAAACATTAAAAAAATGATATAAATGAGGTATCACTGTAATCGTAGTGACCCGAAGAATAAAACTGCTTTATGAATTTTACCAAACGTGGAACGGTATAAACACCCCACCCCCAAAAGAAATTCATGAATAGCTGATTTTTGGTCATTCTGCCTCAGAAAAATCGGAATAAAAAGTGATAAAAAAAATGTCACGTGTCCAAAAATAAAAACGTCAACTCGTCCCTCAAAAAACAAAACCTCACATGACTCTCTGGGACAAAATATGGAAAAATTATAGCTCTCAAAATGTGGAGACACAAAAACTATTTTTTGCAATAAAAAACGTCTTTTAGTGTGTGACAGCTGCCAATCATAATAATCCGCTAAAAAAATGCTAAAAAAGTAAATCAATCCCCCCTTTATCACCCCCTTAGTTAGGGAAAATAATAAAATTTAAAAAATGTATTTATTTCCATTTTCCCATTAGGGTTAGGGTTGGGGCTAAAGTTAGGGTTAGTGTTGGGGCTACAGTTAGGGTTAGGGTTGGGGCTAAAGTTAGGGTTAGGGCTAAAGCTAGGGTTAGGGTTGGGCTAAATTTAGGGTTAGGGTTGGGGCTAAAGTTAGGGTTAGGGTTGGGGCTAAAGTTAGGGTTGGGGCTAAAGTTGGGATTTGGATTTCATTTACGGTTGGAATTAGGGTTGGGATTAGGGGTGTGGTCAGGGTTATGATTGGAATTAGGGTTAAGGGTGTGTTAGAGTTAGGGGTGTGGTTAGGGTTGGGATTAGGGTTAGGGGTGTGTTGGGGTTAGGGGTGTGTTGGGGATAGGGGTGTGGTTGGGATTATGGCTAGGGGCATGTTCAGGTTAGGGGTGTGGTTAGGGTTATGGTTAGGGTTGGGATTAGGGTTAGGGGTGTGTTTGGGTTAGGGTTTCAGTTAGAATTTGGGGGTTTCCACTGTTCAGGCACATCAGGGGCTCTCCAAACGCGACATGGCATCTGAACTCAATTCCAGCCAATTCTGCGTTGAAAAAGTAAAACAGTGCTCCTTCCCTTCCGAGCTCTCCCGTGTGCCCAAACAGGGGTTTACCCCAACATATGGGGTATCAGCGTACTCAGGACAAATTGGACAACAACTTTTGGGGTCCAATTTCTCCTGTTACCCTTGGTAAAATACAAAACTGGGGGCTAAAAAGTAATTTTTGTGAAAAAAAAGGATTTTTTATTTTCACGGCTCTGTGTCATAAACTGTAGTGAAACACTTGGGGGGTTCGCAGTTCTCACAACACATCTAGATAAGTTCCCTAGGGGGTCTACTTTCCAAAATGGGGTCACTTGTGGGGGGTTTCTACTGTTTAGGCACTTCAGGGGCTCTCCAAACGCGACATGGCGTCCCATCTCAATTCCAGTCAATTTTGCATTGAAAAGTCAAATGGCGCTCCTTCTCTTCCGAGCTCTGCCATGCGCCAAAACAGTGGTTTTCCCCCACATATGGAGTATCAGCGTACTCAGGACAAATTGCACAACAACGTTTGGTGTCCAATTTCTTCTGGTACCCTTGGGAAAATAAAAAATTGGGGGCGAAAATTTCATTTTTGTGAAAAAATATGATATTTTATTTTTACGGCTCTACATTATAAACTTATGTGAAGCACTTGGTGGGTCAAAGTGCTCACCACACATCTAGATAAGTTCCTTAGGGGGTCTAATTTCCAAAATGGTGTCACTTGTGGGGGGTTTCTCTGTTTAGGCACATCAGGGGCTCTCCAAACGCAACATGGCGTCCCATCTCAATTCCAGTCAATTTTGCATTGAAAAGTCAAATGGCGCTCCTTTCCTTCCGAGCTCTGCCATGCGCCCAAACAGTGGTTTACCCCTACATATGGGGTATCGGCGTACTCAGGACAAATTGTAGAACAACGTTTGGGTTCCAATTTCTCCTGTTACCCTTGGTAAAATAAAACAAATTGGAGCGGAATTAAATTTTTTGTGAAAAAAAGTGAAATGATCATTTTTTTTAAACATTCCAAAAATTCATGTGAAACACCTGAAGGGTTAATAAACTTCTTGAATGTTGTTTTGAGCACCTTGAGGGGTGCAGTTTTTAGAATGGTGTCACACTTGGGTATTTTCTATCATATAGACCCCTGTTATGATCTGGTGACCTTGGAGCCACATGAAACTTTCTCTGGAGTCGGTGTAACCTATACTGACCGCAAATCCTGAACTATCACCGCAATTAGAAGTAGCCGTGGGGTGTGCCTAACATACCCTAGACACCTCGACACAGCCGGAGGATTAATACCCCTATAGATGGAAATAGGAATGCTACCTTGCCTCAGAGCAGACCCCCAAAGGATAGGCAGCCCCCCACGAATAATGACTGTGAGTAGGAGAAGAATAGACACACGCAGGTAGAAAACAGGATTTAGCAAAAGAGGCCACTCTAGCTAAATAGGAAAGGATATGACAGATTACTAGGCGGTCACTATTAAAACCCTTCCAAAAATATCCTCAGCAGATAATACAAAAAGTTCCACAATCTAACTAAAGACATGGAATGTATATCTGCCACTCCAGAGAATCCAACAAGACTGAGAAAATACTGACACATTCTAAGCTGGACAAGAAAACACAAAGAATAGCACTGAATTGTGAAGCACACAACATGTGTGCCACAGGAAAAAAAAACCAGACACTTATCTTTGCTGATTTGGCAGAAAGGCAGGAGGAACCAGGCAGAGGTCCTACACCTCCCAACAACAATTGACAACTGGCAAGGACTAATGAATCCTGCACGCCTAAATACCCCAGTCAGAACTGCAATCAGCAGATACACCTGACCAGGACTGCAACTCAGGGGCAACTGCATTACCACCTACAACCACCGGAGGGAGCCCAAAAGCAGAATTCACAACAGACCCCTCAAAGTGACTTCAAATGTGATGTGGTCCCTAAAAAAAAATGGTGTTGTAAAAATGAGAAATTGCTGGTCAACTTTTAACCCTTATAACTCCCTATCAACAACAAAAAATTGGTTCCAAAATTGTGCTGATGTAAAGTAGACATGTGGGAAATGTTACTTATTAAGTATTTTGTATGACATACTGTATCTCTGTGATTTAAGGGCATAAAAATTCAAAGTTGGAAAATAGCGAAATTTTCAACATTTTCTCCAAATTTCTGTTTTTTTTTTCACAAAAAAACGCAGGTAATATCAAAGAAATTTTACCACTATCATGAAGTACAATATGTCACGAGAAAACAGTGTCAGAATCATCAGGATCTGTTGAAGCGTTCCAGAGTTATAACCTCATAAAGGGACAGTGGTCAGAATTGTAAAAATTGGCCCTTAACGTGTAAACCACCCTTGGGGGTAAAGGGGTTAATAAAGGGGATGGGGGAACTACAATACCCAGAGAGATTAGCAGAATTAAGATTACTTAGTCTAGAAAAGACGACTGAGGGGTGATCTAATGTATAAGTATATAAGGGAACAATACAAATATCTCGCTGAGGATCTGTTTATACCAAGGAAGGTGACGGTCACAAGGGGGCATTCTCTGTGTCTGGAGGAGAGAAGGTTTTTCCACCAATATAGAAGAGGATTCTTTACTGTTAGGGCAGTGAGAATCTGGAATTCCTTGCCTGAGGAGGTGGTGATGGCAAACTCAGTCGAGGGGTTCAAGAGAGGCCTGGAGGTCTTCATGGAGCGTAACAATATTGAATCTTACAGTTATTAGGATCTTTAGAAGGACGTAGATCTGGGGATTTATTCTGACGGAATATAGGCTGAACTGCATGGACAAATGTCTTTTTTTTGGCCTTGCAAACTGTGTTACTATGTTACTATGTTTATCTATAAGCTCCTGGTGGTCAGTGGTGTGTATGATCTATAGCTCCTGGTGGTCAGTGGTGTGTGTACCATCTATAAGCTCCTGGTGGTCAGTGGTGTGTACAATCTATAGCTCCTGGTGGTCAGTGGTGTGTACAATCTATAGCTCCTGGTGGTCAGTGGTGTGTACGATCTATAGCTCCTGGTGGTCAGTGGTGTGTACGATCTATAGCTCCTGGTGGTCAGTGGTGTGTGTACCATCTATAAGCTCCTGGTGGTCAGTGGTGTGTACAATCTATAGCTCCTGGTGGTCAGTGGTGTGTACGATCTATAGCTCCTGGTGGTCAGTGGTGTGTACGATCTATAGCTCCTGGTGGTCAGTGGTGTGTGTACCATCTATAAGCTCCTGGTGGTCAGTGGTGTGTACAATCTATAGCTCCTGGTGGTCAGTGGTGTGTACGATCTATAGCTCCTGGTGGTCAGTGGTGTGTACGTGGTCAATGGTGTGTGCGATTTATAAGCTCCTGGTTGTTAGAGGTGTGTCTCTATTTTAGGGCTGTCATGGCTTTCTTTGACATGGAGACAGTGAAGCTCTCACTATTATGGGGACTATCTGACTTTGTTTTTGAGGTCCATGACTGTGACTGTTATGGGATTCTTTTGCTGTCGCTGTTATATCATCTTGCTTTCCTGTCTAATCTACATGGGGACAGAAAATGAGGGTAAGTTGTTTTGAGATGTTATAATGTGATGTGTTGCTGTGAGGGGCTATCTAGCGCCATCAGGTTAGTTATGTGTTGCGCATGTTACAAGCTATCCACCACCAGAGGGCGCATTTGCCACAGCTATTAGTCATCACCAGAAGTGTATGATCCTATAGCAGCACAGTAGACTCAGGTCAGTACTGGATACTGTACATTGCACAAATCCTTCAGCTGTGAGAAGTATTAGACAACTGGCACTATTGTATGACATAGTACTGATAGGTGCAGTGTATGGTACTATTAGGTAGGTAGTATTATGTGGGTGCTCTATGGTACTTGATGTGGTCAGTATGCAGCTTTGTATATGCACTATATGCTATGGTACTGTTATATGTTCAGTGTTTGGTAGTATTATGTGGCTAGTATATGTCAGAATTATGGGGTAGTATATTACACTCTCGTGTTTATAGTATGGCTTTGATAAATAGGCCCTGTTTGACAGTATTATATGGTCACCACCTGTATGTAGGTCCTTTATGGAATGGTACGGTTAAGCAAGCATTGCATTGGAGTATTATTATTCCATAACATTGTTATGTAGCTATTATGGACCAGTATTTTATGGAGACTGCATGGTACTATTATGTAGGTACTATGTATCAATATTATGTAAGTTCTATATGGTACTATTATGTGGGTGTATGTCAATATTACGTAGGTACTATATGGTACTATTATGTGAGTACTATATGTTAATATTATGTAAGTACTATATGGTACTATTATGTGAGTACTATATGACAATATTATGTAGGTACTATATGGTACTATTATGTAGGTACTATATGTTGCAATTATGTATGCACTCTATGGTATTATGTGAGTACTATATGTCAATATTATGTGGATACTATATGGTACTATTATATGAGTACTATATGTCAATATTACGTGGGTACTATATGGTACTATTATGTGAGTACTATATGTCAATATTATGTGGGTACTATATGGTACTATTATGTGAGTACTATATGTTAATATTATGTGGGTACTATATGGTACTATTATGTGAGTACTATATGTCAACATTATGTGGGTACTATATGGTACTTCTAGCTGAAGAGCCTGGTGTTGCCCGGGCATAGTAACTAACTGTTGTTAGTTATAACAAATTATAATGATTATATCTATATATAAAGCTGAGTGTATAGCCCCGCCCATGCCGCACAGCCACACTCTAATATCTCACATCATTCCGTCAGCCAGAGCCACCAGACAACTAGCCCTAATATCCCACATCATCCCGTCAGCCAGAGCCGCCGGAATACTACCCCTAATATCCCAGATCATCCCGTCAGAGCCACCAGACAACTACCCCTAGTATCCCACATCAACCTGTCAGCCTGAGCCACCGAACTACTACCATTAATATCCCACATCATCCCTTCAGCCAGAACCACCTGACTACTACCCCTAATATCCCACATCATCCCGTCAGAGCCACTGACTACCCCTAATATCCCACATCATCTCGTCAGCCAGAGCCACCGGACTACTACCCCTAATATCCCACATCATCCCGTCAGAGCCACCGGACTACTACCCCTAATATCCCACATCATCCCGTCAGAGCCACCGGACTACTACCCCTAATATCCCACATCATCCCGTGAGTCAGAGCCACTGGACTACTACCCCTAATATCCCACATCATCCCGCCAGAGCCACCAGACCGCTACCCCTAATATTCCACATCATCCCATCAGCCAGAGCCACCAGACTACTACCCCAAATATCCCATATCATCCTGTCAGCCTAGAGCCACCAGACTACTACTCCTAATATCCCACATCATCCCGTCAGAGCAAACATTGTCAGGTTGGCGCTGCAACACCGATTAAAATGATACCTGGGTTGGAGAAATCCGTCTTGTGTTTCTTTTTTTAATCTGTGTTTTAATTTTTAAGTTAATGAGATGCTTCATGTCAGACAAAGAGAAGTTCCTGATTCTGGGCTCCCCCTGCAGTCTGTGGCAGAGGGTGGTCTGTGTCAGCACGGTAATAAATTGTGTTATTTCCAGCTTTACAGAAGGACGATAATACCATAGAAATGATAAGAATAATAGGCCTCAGCTACCACAACTGTTTACAAGGAAAACTGTTGCTCATAGCAACCATTAACAGCTCAGCTTTCATCTTTTAAACAGCTCTGGTGAAATGAAAGATGCTTACTGATTGGTTGCGGAGTGGGCGGGGCCATGTGGAGTGGGCGTGGGCATTACATACACACGCATACACACACACACACATACATACATACACTCAACTTTATATATTAGATTATGTAGGTATTATATGTTAATATTATGTGGTTACTATATGATACTATTATGTGGGTACTATATGTCAATATTATGTGCGGTGTTGTGAATTTGGATTCTGGGCTCCCCCGGTGGCCGCTTGTGGAATTGGACTTGTCATCCTCTTTCCTGTTTCACCTGGTTTCATCAGTAGTGGGTGTCGCTATTTAAGCTCATTTCTCTGGTGGTTTCTTGCCGGTCAACAATGTTATCTGATGCCTCTCAGTGCTTGTTCCTGCTTCTAGACAACTACTAGATAAGTTGGACTTTTGTCCATGTTTTGTTTTGCCTATTTGTTCCAGTTCACAGCTGAAGTTTTGTTACTGTGTCTGGAAAGCTCTCGTTGATCAGGGATTGCTACTCTGGCGTTATGAGTTAATGCCTGAGTTTAAGGTAATCTCTGGATGGTGTTTTGTTAGTGTTTTTCTGCTGACCATGAAAGTATACTATCTGTCTTCTGCTATCTAGTAAGCGGACCTCAAATTTGCTAAGACTATTTTCCTGCTGCGTTTGTTGTTTCATCTGAACTCACCGTCATTATATGTGGGGGGCTACTGTCTTCTTTGGAATATTTCTCTAGAGGTGAGCCAGGTCTTATATTTCCCTCTGCTAGCTATTTAGGTCTTAGGCCAGAGCTGGGCATCTAGCGATAAATAGGAAATGCTACCTGGCTATTTCTAGTTGCGCGGCAGGCTTAGTTCATGGTCAGTATAGTTCCATCTTCCGAGAGCTTGTCCCTCTATAGGCTTGCTATGATCTCTGCCCGCAGAGATCATGACAGTTTGACCGGCCAATAAAGTGTTAAAGACCCAGGTTGAGAAAGGAGAGTTATAAGAAGTCTGCTGGAATTTTTTTTTTTTTTTTTTTTTTTCCTCCAGTCTGCCTTGCTGCAGTCTTTTTTCTCTCTCTCCTCCTAATCTCTGTATGCTCTGTGTGCACCTGACAATAATGGATCTCCAGAGTGTAACTGCGGGTTTGAATAATCTCATCACGAAAGTACAAAATTTACAAGATTTTGTGGTACATGCTCCGGTATCTGAGCCGAGAATTCCTTTGCCGGAGTTCTTCACAGGGAATAGAGCTAGCTTCCAGAATTTCCGAAATAATTGTAAGCTTTATTTGTCCCTGAAGTCTCGTTCAGCTGGAGACCCTGCTCAGCAGGTTAGGATTGTGATTTCCTTGCTCAGGGGTGACCCTCAAGATTGGGCCTTCTCATTGCCAGCAGGGGATCCTGCGTTACGCGATGTGGATGCGTTTTTTCTGGCCTTGGGCTTGCTTTATGAGGAACCTCATTTGGAACTTCAGGCAGAAAAAACTTTGATGGCACTATCTCAGGGGCAAGACGAAGCTGAAGTTTTCTGCCAAAAATTCCGTAAATGGTCTGTGCTTACTCAGTGGAATGAGTGCGCCTTGGCGGCAACTTTCAGAGAAGGTCTCTCTGATGCCGTTAAGGATGTTATGGTGGGGTTCCCTTTGCCTGCAGGTCTGAATGAGTCCATGACAATGGCTATTCAGATTGATAGGCGTCTGCGGGAGCGCAAACCGGTGCACCATCTGGCGGTGTCTATGGAAAAGACGCCAGAAAGTATGCAGTGTGATAGAATTCTGTCCAGGAGCGAGCGACAGAATTTTAGACGGAAGAATGGATTGTGTTTCTATTGTGGGGATTCTACTCATGTTATATCAGCATGCTCTAGGCGTACAAAGAAGCTTGATAAGTCTGTTTCCATTGGCACCATTCAGTCTAAGTTTATTTTGTCTGTAACCCTGATTTGCTCTTTGTCATCCATTGCCACGGACGCCTATGTTGACTCTGGCGCCGCTCTGAGTCTTATGGATTGGTCCTTTGCCAATCGTTGTGGTTTTGATTTAGAGCCTTTGGAGACTCTTATTCCTCTGAAGGGGATTGACTCCACCCCATTGGCTAATAATAAACCACAATACTGGACACAAGTAACCATGCGTGTCAATCCGGATCACCAGGAGATTATTCGTTTCCTGGTGCTGTATAATTTACATGACGATTTGGTACTGGGATTGCCATGGTTGCAGTCTCACAACCCAGTCTTGGACTGGAGAGCAATGTCTGTGTTGAGCTGGGGATGTAAGGGTATTCATGGGGACGTACCTTTGGTTTCTATTTCGTCGTCCATTCCCTCTGAAGTCCCTGAGTTCCTCTCTGATTATCAAGACGTCTTTGACGAACCCAAGCTTGGGTCGTTACCTCCGCACCGTGAGTGCGATTGTGCCATAGATTTGATACCGGGTTGTAAATATCCAAAGGGTCGTTTGTTTAATTTGTCTGTGCCGGAACATGCTGCTATGCGGGAATATATAAAGGAGTCTTTGGAAAAGGGACATATTCGTCCATCTTCTTCTCCCTTGGGAGCTGGGTTTTTCTTTGTCTCAAAAAAAGACGGCTCTTTGAGACCATGTATTGATTATCGGCTTCTGAATAAGATCACTGTTAAGTATCAATACCCATTGCCATTGCTTACTGATTTGTTTGCTCGTATAGAGGGTGCTAAGTGGTTCTCTAAAATTGATCTTCGTGGGGCGTATAATTTGGTGCGGATCAGGCAGGGGGATGAGTGGAAGACCGCATTTAATACGCCCGAGGGCCACTTTGAGTATTTGGTCATGCCTTTTGGTCTTTCTAATGCCCCTTCAGTTTTCCAGTCTTTTATGCATGATATTTTCCGCGATTTTCTGGATAAATTTATGATAATATATCTGGATGATATTCTGATTTTTTCTGATGACTGGGACTCTCATGTCCAGCAGGTCAGGAGAGTTTTTCAGGTTCTGCGGTCTAATTCTTTATGTGTGAAGGGGTCTAAGTGCGTTTTTGGGGTCCAGAAAATTTCCTTTTTGGGGTATATTTTTTCTCCCTCTTCCATTGAGATGGATCCCGTCAAGGTGCAAGCTATTTGTGACTGGACTCAGCCCTCCTCTCTTAAGGGTCTTCAGAGATTTTTGGGCTTTGCCAACTTTTACCGCCGATTTATTGCTGGTTTTTCGGATGTCGTTAAACCACTGACTGATTTGACCAGACAAGGCGCTGATGTTGCTAATTGGTCCCCTCATGCTGTAGAGGCCTTTCAGGAGCTTAAGCGCCGTTTTGCCTCTGCCCCTGTGTTGCGTCAGCCTGATGTGAATCTGCCTTTTCAGGTTGAGGTTGACGCTTCGGAGATCGGAGCTGGGGCAGTGTTGTCGCAGAAAGGTTCCGACTGCTCCGTCATTAGGCCTTGTGCCTTCTTTTCTCGCAAGTTTTCGCCCGCAGAGCGGAATTATGATGTTGGGAATCGGGAGCTTTTGGCCATGAAGTGGGCGTTTGAGGAGTGGCGCCATTGGCTCGAGGGGGCTAGGCATCAGGTGGTGGTATTGACTGACCACAAAAATTTGATTTATCTTGAGACTGCCAGACGCCTGAATCCTAGACAGGCGCGCTGGTCTTTATTTTTTTCTCGCTTTAATTTTGTGGTGTCATACCTACCGGGTTCTAAGAATGTTAAGGCAGATGCCCTTTCTAGGAGTTTTGACCCGGACTCTCCTGGTAATTCTGAACCCACAGGTATCCTTAGGGAGGGAGTAATTTTGTCGGCCGTTTCTCCTGATCTGCGGCGGTCCTTGCAAGAGTTTCAGGCGGATAGACCGGATCGTTGTCCGCCTGATAGACTGTTTGTTCCGGATGATTGGACCAGCAGAGTCATCTCTGAGGTACATTCTTCTGCATTGGCAGGTCATCCCGGAATTTTTGGTACCAGGGATTTGGTGGCAAGATCCTTCTGGTGGCCTTCCCTGTCACGAGATGTGCGAGTCTTTGTGCAGTCATGTGACGTTTGTGCTCGGGCCAAGTCTTGTAGTTCTCGGGCTAGCGGACTGCTGTTGCCCTTGCCTATTCCTAAGAGGCCTTGGACACACATCTCGATGGATTTTATTTCGGATCTGCCTGTTTCCCAGAAGATGTCTGTCATCTGGGTGGTCTGTGACCGTTTCTCTAAAATGGTCCATTTGGTTCCTCTGCCCAAGTTGCCTTCTTCTTCTGAGTTGGTTCCTCTGTTTTTTCAGAATGTTGTCCGATTGCACGGTATTCCTGAGAATATTGTTTCTGACAGAGGTACCCAATTTGTGTCTAGATTTTGGCGGGCATTCTGTGCTAGGATGGGCATAGATTTGTCTTTTTCATCTGCTTTTCACCCTCAGACTAATGGCCAGACCGAGCGGACTAATCAGACCCTTGAGACATATCTGAGGTGTTTTGTCTCTGCTGACCAGGATGATTGGGTTGCTTTTTTGCCATTGGCAGAGTTCGCCCTCAATAATCGGGCCAGTTCTTCCACCTTGGTGTCCCCGTTTTTCTGTAATTCGGGGTTTCACCCTCGATTTTCCTCCGGTCAGGTGGAATCCTCGGATTGTCCTGGAGTGGATGCGGTGGTGGAGAGATTGCATCACATCTGGGGGCAGGTTATGGACAATTTGAAGTTGTCCCAGGAGAAGACTCAGCGTTTTGCCAACCGTCATCGTCGTGTTGGTTCTCGGCTTTGTGTTGGAGATTTAGTGTGGTTGTCTTCTCGTTTTGTCCCTATGAGGGTCTCTTCTCCTAAGTTTAAACCTCGGTTCATCGGCCCTTATAGAATATTGGAGATTCTTAATCCTGTTTCTTTCCGTTTGGACCTCCCTGCGTCCTTTTCCATTCATAACGTTTTTCATCGGTCGTTATTGCGCAGGTATGAGGTACCTGTTGTACCTTCAGTTGAGCCTCCTGCTCCGGTGTTGGTTGAGGGTGAGTTGGAGTACGTTGTGGAGAAAATTTTGGACTCTCGTGTTTCCAGACGGAAACTCCAGTATCTGGTCAACTGGAAGGGTTACGGCCAGGAGGATAATTCTTGGGTCAATGCATCTGATGTTCATGCTTCTGATCTTGTTCGTGCCTTCCATAGGGCTCATCCTGGTCGCCCTGGTGGATCTGGTGAGGGTTCGGTGCCCCCTCCTTGAGGGGGGGGTACTGTTGTGAATTTGGATTCTGGGCTCCCCCGGTGGCCGCTTGTGGAATTGGACTTGTCATCCTCTTTCCTGTTTCACCTGGTTTCATCAGTAGTGGGTGTCGCTATTTAAGCTCATTTCTCTGGTGGTTTCTTGCCGGTCAACAATGTTATCTGATGCCTCTCAGTGCTTGTTCCTGCTTCTAGACAACTACTAGATAAGTTGGACTTTTGTCCATGTTTTGTTTTGCCTATTTGTTCCAGTTCACAGCTGAAGTTTTGTTACTGTGTCTGGAAAGCTCTCGTTGATCAGGGATTGCTACTCTGGCGTTATGAGTTAATGCCTGAGTTTAAGGTAATCTCTGGATGGTGTTTTGTTAGTGTTTTTCTGCTGACCATGAAAGTATACTATCTGTCTTCTGCTATCTAGTAAGCGGACCTCAAATTTGCTAAGACTATTTTCCTGCTGCGTTTGTTGTTTCATCTGAACTCACCGTCATTATATGTGGGGGGCTACTGTCTTCTTTGGAATATTTCTCTAGAGGTGAGCCAGGTCTTATATTTCCCTCTGCTAGCTATTTAGGTCTTAGGCCAGAGCTGGGCATCTAGCGATAAATAGGAAATGCTACCTGGCTATTTCTAGTTGCGCGGCAGGCTTAGTTCATGGTCAGTATAGTTCCATCTTCCGAGAGCTTGTCCCTCTATAGGCTTGCTATGATCTCTGCCCGCAGAGATCATGACAGTGCGGGTACTATATAGTACTATTATGTGGGTACTATATGGTACTATTATGTGGGCACTATATGGTACTATTATGTGGTGCACCCCCTTGCAGAATTATGCAGTCACTGTGTGCTGCTATGTGGGCACTTTTATGTAAGCTATGGCACTGTTCTCTAGGCACTGTATGGTACTGTTAGGTAAGCTCTATAGTGCAGTATTGTGTAGCTACTTCATGGTACTATAGTATGTTCATTGTATGGTACTTTTATATGATATCGAAGCTTAGTGTATGGTAATATTGTATAGTCACTATGTGTCAGTATTATGCACAGTCATGGCGGAAAGTGTTGCCAGCCTTGAAATTATTCCAGAATATGAAGTATTTCTCCCAGAAAATTATTGCAATTACACGTTTTGTTATACGCATGTTTATTTCCTCTGTGTATTGGAACAACACTAAAAAAAACAAAAGCAAAGAATAAAAAGCAAATTGGACATACTGTATTTTTCGGTCTATAAGACGCACCGGACCATAAGACGCACCCCAAATTTTCAGAAGGAAAATATGGGAAAAAATATAATCGTCACAGGAGTTGTTCGGTGGTCCAGGCTGGTGCGGTGGTCTCCGAGAAATCCCATCCCAGGCTGGTGCGGCGGTGGTACTCTGTGGTACGGCAGTGGTGGTGCTCTGTGGTGCTGCTCTGTGGTGCTCCTCTGTGGGGTGGTGGTGGTGCTCTGTGGTGCTCCTCTGTGTGGCAGCAGCAGCAGTGGTGGTGCTCTGTGGTGCTCCTTCGTGAGGCGGCGGCAATGATGGTGCTCTGTGGGGCAGTGGGGCTCTGCTGGCATTTTGTGAAAGCCCAGAGGCCCCCGCAGAACCAGTGCTGCGAAGCTGTGGCCTCCATGAAAATGGCTGCCGGGGGCGGCGCATGCTCAGATTCAGATCTCGGCAATGACTTCTCGACCTGAGATCTTGGGACGAGATCTCATTGCCGAGATCTGAAACTTAGCATGCACCTCCACCGGCGGCCATTTTCCCAGAGGCTACCGCATCACAGCACTGGATCTGCAGGGGCCTCCGGGCTTTCACAAAATGTCAGCAGAGCCCGCTGCCGAGCAGAACATTACCACCGCTGCCCCACTGAGGAGCACCACCGCCGCCCCACAGCAGCACCAGCCTGGGAAGGGAGACTGCATTGCCCTGCAGCGTCAGACCGGAATCGCCGCCATAGTATTTGTAAGTATATTCCGACCAAAAGACACACCCCCATTTTCCCCAAAAATATTTTTGTAAAAAAAGGGCGTCTTATGGTCGGAAAAATATGGAAAATTCACATCAATCCACAAAAATAGTTTGGACAAAATTGTTGGCACCCTCATATTAAGATTTGGAATAAATAACTGCAATCAATCGCTTCCTAATTAAAAAATGAAGAGGGCATCACAAAAAATACATATAACAACGGGATCTGCCTGTCACGTACCAAGAGATGTACAAAATGTGTTTAAGACAAGTGTGTATATGTAAGGAAAAAAAACGGGCTGTGGGTACCTATGAGACACTGGGTCCGGAACTGCCGAGGCCGGAAATAACCCATGACCTGCAAAGAAGGGGCGTGGTAAGCGAAGGGAGGAGAGATAGTCTAGTGCGGGCAGAGTCAGAGAGTTCCCGCCTGAGGGAAGAGTGAGCAGGGACCTGCTGCGTGCTGCAGAGGGAGTTAGACCGCAGAACAGAGACCCAGGATGGGCACAGTGGGGACTCCCGGGTACCAGTGGGTGCACAGAGAGATGGGCACCGAGTGAAGCATCGCGGTGCAGGCAGATACCAGTGGGTGTACCAAGAGCTGAGCGCCACGTGAAACATTGCGGTGCGGGCATCCAGGTATCGGCGGGTACGCAGGGGAGCACACGCTGAGTAGAGACTTGTGCAGAGCTTCACGCTTTGGCTCTGCAGTTCAATGGACTATGGGCTCAGTAGCAAGACCGTGTGGGGCTGAGAAGCCTGAAGACACAGCATTGGCCTCCACTGGCATCTCATCACCCATCGAACTGCAAGCGATTAAAGGACAGCGGAGTCGCGATAAGTTGAATCTGTTACAAAAGACTGTTAAAGGGAACCTGCAGGGGTGGATTAAGGGTAGCCAGGGCCCCGGGCTGTTTAGACACTGTGGGCCCCCTGGTCATGTGACGGGTCATGTGATGGGGTCATGTGACGGGGTCATGCGATGGGGTCATCATATACCTGAACCAGATTATTCCAGAAAAATAGTTGCTGTGTGAAACTATAACCTGTCAAACATCCATTGATCTAGTCAATTTACCCTTCAGTTCAGTATATAGTATACAGTGTACAGTGTCAGTGTATAGGTAACACTGACTCACCAGTGACGTCTCTAGGTGAAGTCCTTCATCTTTCATCCAGCACAGACCGCCAACACTTCATTCAGCCAGGACTCGTCTCTGCAGGAAATAACACAGTTATCTCAAGCTCCGCTTGCAGAACACATTACTTAATTTTTCCCAACTTCTACATTACACCACATGAAGAAAAAGAGGCGACATAGTGTCACTCTACACAGTAAAAGGACCCCCCCATTTAAAACAGTGTCCTCAAAAAATAAAATAAACACATCACTGCAGTAATAATATCCCTTAATTAGCCCCTAGGGTAATAATAATATCCCCCATCCTGGCCCCGTGTATCTCATTCCTGGCTCCAGCCATATGTTCTCCCATCTTGCCTTCATGAGTATCCATCCTGCCCCATATGATCTCCCCATCCTGCCCCATCAGTCTCCATCGTATCCATCCTGCCCCATGATCCTGCACTATCCAATCCTGCACCATGTCTTTCATTCTGCCCCGTGTCTCCAATCATGCCCCGTATCTACATTCTGCCCATGTCTCCAGCATCTCTGCCCCCAGTGTCCAGCATCTTTGCCCCCAGTGTCCAGCATCTCTGCCCCCAGTGTGTCCAGCATATTGCCCCCAGTGTGTCCAGCATCATGCCCCCAGTGTGTCCAGCATATTACCCCCAGTGTGTCCAGCAATCTGCCCCAGTGTGTCCAGCATCTCTGCCCCCAGTGTTTCCAGCATCCTGCCCCCAGTGTCTCCAGCATATTGCCCCCAGTATCTCCAGCATATTGCCCCAGTGTGTCCAGCATCCTGCCCCCAGTGTCTCCAGCATATTGCCCCCAGTGTGTCCAGCATATTGCCCCAGTATGTCCAGCATCCTGCCCCCCAGTGTCCAGCATATTGCCCCCAGTGTGTCCAGCATCTCTGCCCCCAGTGTGTCTAGCATATTGCCCCCAGTGTCTCCAGCATTCTGCCCCAGTGTATCCAGCATCCTGCCCCCAGTGTCTCCACCATATTGCCCCAGTGTCTCCAGCATATTGCCCCAGTGTGTCCAGCATCCTGCCCCCAGTGTCTCCAGCATATTGCCCCCCAGTGTCTCCAGCATATTGCCCCAGTGTGTCCAGCATATTGCCCCCAGTGTCTCCAGCATTCTGCCCCAGTGTGTCAAGCATATTGTCCACAGTGTCTCCAGCAATCTGCCCCAGTGTGTCCAGCATATTGCCCCCAGTGTGTCCAGCAATCTGCCCCAGTGTCTCCAGCATCCTGCCCCCAGTGTCTCCAGCATATTGCCCCCAGTATGTCCAGCATATTGCCCCCAGTGTGTCCAGCATCCTGCCCCCAGTGTCTCCAGCATATTGCCCCCCAGTGTCTCCAGCATATTGCCCCAGTGTGTCCAGCATCCTGCCCCCAGTGTCTCCAGCATATTGCCCCCCAGTGTCTCCAGCATATTGCCCCAGTGTGTCCAGCATATTGCCCCCAGTATCTCCAGCATTCTGCCCCAGTGTGTCAAGCATATTGCCCCCCAGTGTCTCCAGCATATTGCCCCAGTGTGTCCAGCATCCTGCCCCCAGTGTCTCCAGCATATTGCCCCCCAGTGTCTCCAGCATATTGCCCCAGTGTGTCCAGCATCCTGCCCCCAGTGTCTCCAGCATATTGACCCCAGTGTGTCCAGCATATTGCCCCCAGTGTCTCCAGCATTCTGCCCCAGTGTGTCCAGCATCCTGCCCCCAGTGTCTCCAGCATATTGCCCCCCAGTGTCTCCAGCATATTGCCCCAGTGTGTCCAGCATCCTGCCCCCAGTGTCTCCAGCATATTGTCCCCAGTGTGTCCAGCATATTGCCCCCAGTGTCTCCAGCATTCTGCCCCAGTGTGTCAAGCATATTGCCCCCAGTGTCTCCAGCAATCTGCCCCAGTGTGTTCAGCATATTGCCCCCAGTGTGTCCAGCAATCTGCCCCAGTGTCTCCAGCATCCTGCCCCCAGTGTCTCCAGCATATTGCCCCCAGTATGTCCAGCATATTGCCCCCAGTGTGTCCAGCATATTGCCCCCAGTGTGTCCAGCATCCTGCCCCCAGTGTCTCCAGCATATTGCCCGAGTGTGTCCAGCATTTCTGCCCCCAGCGTCTCCAGCATTCTGTCCTGGAATCGCCTCTCTCAAAAAAAAAAAAAAACAAGCAAAAAAAAAAACCACGAGTTCTTACTTACCAAGCCGCGCTGCTGCGGCGGCCGACGGGCGAAGCTTCCTCCCTCCACTCAGGTGAAGCGTGCACTCGCCCACGGTGACAATGACATCAGACGCCGGTTACGTGCGCGCTGCGGCACACGTCAGCTGCCAGCCTCCGATTGGCTGGCGGCTGTTAACTATTGACGTGCGGGCCCGCACCCGCAGGTCAATAGCCTTACTGCCGCAGCGGCCCCCTTTGCCCACCAGGCCCATACGCCAGTCAGGGCAGTAATGCCCTGATGGCGGCCAAGGTCAATCTGAGCGGTTGCCCAGGGCCCCCACACACCACTGGGCCCTGGGCTACCGCCCAGATTAACCTCATTATAATCCGCCACTGGGAACCTGTCACCCCCAAAATCGAAGGTGAGCTAAGCCCACCGTCATCAGGGGCTTATCTAAAGCATTCTGTAATGCTGTAGATAAGCCCTCGATGTATCCGGAAAGATGAGAAAAAGAGGTTAGATTATACTCACCCAGGGGCGGTCCCGCTGCGGTCCGGTCCGATGGGCGTCGCGGTCTGGGCCTCCTATCTTCTTACGATGACGTCCTCTTCTTGTCTTCACGCTGCGGCTCTGGCGCAAGCGTACTTTGTCTGCCCTTTTGAGGGCAGAGCAAAGTACTGCAGTGCGCAGGCGCCGGGAAAGGTCAGAGAGGCCCGGCACCTGCGCACTGCAGTACTTTGCTCTGCCCTCAACAGGACAGATAAGGTACGCCTGCGCCGGAGCCGCAGCGTGAAGACAAGAAGAGGACGTCATCCTATGAAGATGGGAGGCCCCGGACTGGACCGTGACGCCCATCGGATCTGACCAACCGCCCACGTGAGTAAAATCTAACCTCTTTTTCTTATCTTTCAGGATACATCAGGGGCCTATCTACAGCATTACAGAATGCTGTAGATAAGCCCCTGATGCCGGTGGGCTTAGCTCACCTTCGATTTTGGGGGTGACAGGTTTCCTTTAAAGGGAACCTGTCACCCCATTTTTTTGAAGATGAGCTAAAAATTAGCGTTAAATAGGGGCAGAGCTGGGCGTTACATTAGTGTCTTTGTGTGCCTTTATTACCCACCTATGCTGCTGAAATACCTTTGTAAAGTCGCTGTTTTCTGCTGTCACTCACGCTGGTCTGGTCCTATGGGCGTGGTGACAGCGCTGTTTCTCCCCCAGAATCCTGTTCATCATTACGTTGGTGGCGTAGTGGTGTGCGCATGTCCATCTTTCCTGTGGCCGTGCGTGCGCAGATGGAGCGCTCTGCTGCCCGGGGCTTCAGGAAAATGGCCGCCGCGATCTCCATCTGCGCACGCGCGGAATCCCACGGCCATTTTCCTGAGGCCCCGGGCAGCAGAGCGCTGCATCTGTGCATGCGCGGCCACAGGAAAGATGGCCGCGCCCACCGGTAAACGGCTGAATAGCGCAGATCGCGCTGTTTTTCATCACCTGGGCAGTGGATTCGCCTTTTGGACATGCGCACACCACTACGCCACCAACGTAATGATGAGCAGGATTCTGGGGGAGAAACAGCGCTGTCACCACGCCCATAGGACCAGACCAGCGTGAGTGACAGCAGAAAACGGCGACTTTACAAAGGTATTTCGGCAGCATAGGTGGGTAATAAAGGCACACAAAGACACTAATGTAACGCCCAGCTCTGCACCTATTTAACGCTATTTTTAGCTCATCTTCAAAAAACGGGGTGACAGGTTCCCTTTAATTCAAATCACCATTACACTGTTTAACCTGTTTCCCCCTCCCTGTTATCTCCCTGCAAGGAGTTCATTACTGTTAATTAAGTAAACAATATTTAACCCCAGCTTCGCGCCTCTGTGTCACTGCATCCAAGTTCCTGTGTTACATTTGGCGTAGTGGGCAGGATGCAGTTCTCGGACACAGACGCAGCAGACCAATCCATCATGAGTGCCCCGAGGTCTAGCTTGCTGCTGGGGGCCATGCTCAGCAATCTCCCAAAATTCACAGGGAGTAATATAATGCTGTGAGACTGGACCGAGCGGTTATAAGCAAGTTGAGTGAAAGTAGGTGAACGGATGCAGTAACGGGGGTCGGAGGCAGAGCAAGGGTTAACAGAGGGATTTAATATAACAGCGTTACTCCACACAGGGAGGGGGTAAATGGAAGATAGGGTAGTAAAACTGTATATGATTAACTTAGAGGCAGCAGGTGTATAATAACGTAGGGGAGAGTTCAAAAGTATCAAACTTATCGATCCGGCGTTGATGAGGAGCAGTCTCTGATATGATAGCCGTGGTGTTACGGCCAAAACGCTTGAAGAATCCGGTGTCGTCCTGGTATGGAAGGGGCCTTGGATTCCGGTGTCGTCGGTGGTCCTGGGATGTCCGATCGCAGGTCCTGGGTCCAAGGGGAAGATCCGCTGGAGGAGGAACAGTCCTTTCTTTTAAGCGCCGACACAGCACGGGAGTATGCGGGAGCGGGTATGTCAGGCAGCCACACTCTGTCTACCGCCTGGTCGTCCCATCTGGGAGTGTGCCCTCTACAGTCTGGTCGTAAAGAGGAATAAGTCGCGGTCAGTGGTTTTATGGGAGTCAGCACGGTCAGCGATCTCTGGAAGGATCTCCGCCTGAAGTCTCTGGTAAGCTTGCCTGACCGTGCAGCGCAGGAGACCTCGCACTCAGTCCCTGCACATCACAGCTTCCCACCCACACTGTACTTGTTCCTGCGCACTGTCACCCTTTTATGTCCTCCACGCCCCCTGGTCTCAAGTTGAAAGGTCTGTCCGGACAACTAAACCCTTCCCCCAACTCGGGTGACAGCATCGGTGGTTCCGGACTCATCCCAGACAAGGCACGCTGAGGCCGTCACTCCTCCTTACATTGAGGATGCACCCCATGACCCCTGCTAGGCAAGCGGAGATTGCTGTGATGGCCCTGGATGGTGAGGCTCGGTGATCTGTGATATTTCGCCCCACCCATGAATGGGACACTCTGGACAAAGTGATGCAGATCCTGGAAGAAATGCATGAGGATCCCACCTACTTTGGGGAATTATGGATGCGATTGTTTCACCGCATCCGGAGTGAAAGGGAGTCTGTGACCCAGTATATTAATGCACTGCAGGAGGTGAATGCGCATATTGCTAAACGGGATGATGTGGGGGTTATAGGAGCAGAACCCCTAAATGTGATACTGAAGGATCAGTTTGTGGCTGGCCTCAAGGACGTGCCGCATAAACAAGCTTTGCGAGAGCTTCTTCGTACTAAACCGCGTATTACCTTCCTAGAAATAGGGGTGGAAGCACGCATGAGAGAGCAGGAACAGGGGACAGCGGCCTTTTCAGGGATGGTCTGGAGCAATGAGGTACCCACCTGCAGCTGAACCACAGTGGGCCCGGGAAATCTGGAAGGAAATCCGGGAAATGTGAGAAGAGTGGTCAAGCCTTAGAAGAGTCCCGCTTTAGCCCAAAATACGACAAGAGATAGAAGCGAATCAGAGTCCCACTTGTTTGTCGATCCATGTCAGGGAACGAGACAGCCCTGTGCTGAGTGGGATCCGACTTGTTCCAAGTGTGGGAACACCGGACACTACAACCGAGGTTGTGCGAGATGGGGACGGTCCCTCCGTGGCTGGGGAACGCAGCCCGGAGCTTGAAGGACAAGGAGGAGAGGCAGGAGTCCCGGAGGTTTAATCTCTATGAGCCCTACCGTCTGGGCTGAAGTGAATGGGCGAGCAATTCATTGCTTAATTGATACCGGATCGCAAGTGACCACCATGCCAGAAGCTTACTTTAGCTGACAAGATGGAGGAAATACTCAAGCAGTTGGCCCTCACGCAGCAGCAGCAGCTGCAGTTCCAGCGGCAACAACAAGAGCAACAGCAGCAGGAGAAGCCGCAACAACAAGAGCAGCAACTGCAGTTCCAGCGACAACAACAAGAGCAACGGCAGCAAGAGCAAAACCAACGGCAGCAGGAGCAGCAGCTACAGCAGCAGACATATAACCTGTTGATGCAGCAGATCACGGCTATGCAAGAGGCGGCCCCACCAACGGCCTCAATCCATTCAGAGGCCCGGTACAAAGTCCGGTCAGCGCTGAGGAAGATGGAGCCTGAGGACAACATGGAGGCCTTCCTCACCATGTTGGAGCACACTTCAGAGTGGGAGAGCTTGGCGTTTTCCCAGTGTGCTGAAGTAGTGGCCCCCTTCCTGACGGGAGATGCACAGAAAGCCTACTTGGACCTCAGTCAGGACGATGCCTTGGATAATGAGAAACTGAAAGTTGAGATCCTTGCCCAACTGGGAGTTAACACATATGTACGTGCACAACAGGTATTCCAATGGTCTTTTGTGGAGACTGAGAACTTAACCCTGTTCCAGATGGTAGAGAGGGTGGTGGTCGACCGGCTGGTGAGAGTGCTGCCAGCAGCCATACAGCGTTGGATGAGGCAAAGAGACCCGGGCACTCTGGACCAGGTGGTGAGACTGATTGAGCGGTATACGGCCACTCAGGACTTTAAACGGGACACTGCTCCACTTTGGCTGTCATGTCGGGCACTGTCAGCCCAGGAACCTGGGAAAATTCCTGACCGTATACTGTAGCTGAACAGGATCGAGCCCATACTGGGGGGTATCTTGAAGTGAGAGTGACAACAAACCCATTTCCCCTAAATCGGCCCCAAGGTCCAGTCATGCCGCCGCTATTAAGTGTTGGCGGTGCCAAGGGCCTGTACATGTGGCTGCCAACTGCCCCTGACAGCTGAACCCATAGACTGTGGGTATACTCACCTTATGTCTATGTACGCCCAGCCAGTCTGCACTGCAACTACAGGCACTGCCGGCAACGAACCCCAACTGTGCCAGGTCTCTTGGAATCGGGGAGCTTAGTGACTCTGGTTCATGGGTCCCTTGTTGCCGGAGACAACCCCAATGGACGGAAAATGGGGGTGGTGTGTATACATGGGGAACTCTGAGAGTACCCGACCGCGGAGTTTAATTTTTCCACACCGTGTGGAGAAATAAAACATGTGGTGGGAGTGGTGAAGACCTTTCCATATGGGACTGTGTTGGGATGAGACTTGGCCCTATTCTGGTCCCTGTGGGAGACCACGGTTAACCCTCCCAGGGTAAATGTTATTCCGGGCTTGGAACCCGAAGATCCCGAGTCAGGGATATCTTTCGTAGGGATCGCCAACCTAGGGACAGAGTGTAACCCCTATAGGTTTCGCCTAGAGGTATTGGCAGGAGAGGTCGAGACCCCACCGATACCCGAGCTGGAAGTGTCCCCTGGTAACTTCGTGACAGCTCAGCTCAAGGATCCCCCTCTGGCATGGGCACGAGAAAGGGTGGAAATAAATGGGGTGGCTCAGCAACTGGGTACCGCAGTTTTCCCCCGCATGGCTATCCACCGGGATTTGTTATACAGGGTGGATAAAATCCGGGATGAAGTGGTGGAACAACTGGTAGTGACCCAATCCTACCATTGGGCGATGCTCGAAATGGTTCACGCCCAAATGCTAGGAGGGCACTTAGGGGCCAAAAAGACACAGGAGCGCAGACTGCAGCGTTTTGTTTGGCCTGGGATTTATGCTGAGGTCCAGAGGTATTGTAAGTCCTATCCAGAGTGCGAACTTGCCACACGCACAGTGAATTTCCAGAGTCCATTGGTGCCTCTACCCATTACAGAGGTATCATTTGAGCGGATAGCAATGGATCTGGTGGGGCCTATAGTGAAATCTGCCTGTGGCCATCAACATATTTTGGATATAGCGGACTACGCCATGAGGTACCTCTCCGCCACACCTCAGCAAAATAATAGCCCGAGAGGTATTTGCAATATTTTGTCACCTTGGGCTAACAAAGGAGATCCTCACACATCAGTGGACTCCTTTTATGTGCAAGATGATGGAGTTATGTTAGCTGCTCCAGATCAAACAGATGCGCACATCGGTATACCACCAGCAAACCGACGGGTTAGTAGAGAGGTTCAATAAGACCCTTAAGTCCGTGATTAAAATTTGGTCTTCAAGGAAGGGAGGGACTGGGAATTTATTATTGCCCTATCTAATGTTCGCTATCTGCGAGGTACCACAGGCGTCCACAGGTATATCACCCTTTGAGCTATTGTATGACAGGCTTCCGATGGGGTTGCTCGACATAGCTAAGGAGACATGGGAACAGGGACAAACTCTGCATCGGAGTGTGATCGAGCACATGGCAAGCATGCAGGACCGGATTGCTGCAGTCAGGTGCATAGTGAAGGAGCATCTGATGGATGCCCAGGCCACGCAGAGCCGTAAGTATAACAAAAGATCCACGGTCAGGACCTTTAAAGAAGGGGACTGGGTGTTGGTACTAGTGCCCACCACAGAGAGTAAACTCATGGCCAAGTGGCAAGGGCCGTATGAGATATGGGGGTGAGATGGGGGAAGTGAATTATAGAGTGTACCAGCCCAGAAAGAAGAAACCCAAACAACTGTACCATGTAAACCTGCTAAAAGCCTGGAAGGACAGGGAATGTTTGGTCATGGAGGCGCCTCAGGTCGTACCAATGAGGAACCCTCTGTCACCGGCCAAGGACACTGCTAGGGGTCAGGTAAAAATAAGTGATGCTCTCACAAGACAGCAGCGACGGGAGGCTCAGGTTCTGGTGTAACAGAATACAGACGTATTCTCAGAGCTGCCGGGGCAGACCTTGGTGATCCAGCATGACATTGTCACCGAGCCCAGGGTAAGGGTACGGAAACCCGGAGGCAAGCTATCGCGGCCGAAGTGAAGTAAATGCTTCAGTTGGGAGTCATCAAGGAATCCCGGAGTAAGTGGGCTAGCCCCATTGTACTGATTCTGAAGCCAGAGGGGTCATTATGTTTCTGTAATGACTTCAGGAAACAAAATGAGGTATCCAAGATTGACCTCTATCAAATGCCCCGGGTGGACGAACTAATTGAGAGACTGGGGGAGGTCCAGTACGTCATCACGCTCGATCTCACCAAAGGTTACTGGCAGGTCCCACTGACAGTCTGCAAAAGAAAAGACAACATTTATAACGCCAGAGGGTCTCTATCACTATGTCTCTTGCCTTTTGAGTTACATGGGGCTACATTCCGGAAGCTGATGTACATAATGTTAGAGCCTCATCGGAAGTACGCGTCAGCACATTTAGACGAGATAGTCATCTTCAGTACTAACTGGAATACCCACCTGTTCCAGGTACAAGCAGTAGTGGATTATCTCAGAATCATGAGGTTAATAGTGAACCTGAAGGAATGTACGATAGGACTCACACGGCCATGGGATTATCAACCCCAAATAAACAAGATTGAGGTAATCCAAAACTGGCCCAAGCCGCAAAATACAAACAGGTGAGGGCGTTCTTTGACATCACTGGGTACTACCACCGCTTCATATCCAATTTTGCTGGGAGACCAGCACCCCTAACCAACCTGTTAAAGGGTAAGAAGTAGGTTATGGTCCGGTGGAGTCCTCAATCAGTGGAGGCATTCCAGTCCCTGAAGTCGGCGTTGTATGGACAGCCAGTCCTCATCAGCCCCAACTTCAGGAAAACCTTCATCATGCAGACAGATGCATCTAACATTGGCCTAGGAGCAGTCCTGTCACAGGAAGTGAACGGAGAGGAATGATTACCTGAATTTGTTCCAGGCAGGGAGGGCAGTGCTCAGTCATATACACTACGATTCCAAAGTTTAGGGTCACTTAGAAATGTCCTTATTTTTGAAAGAAAAGCACAGTTTTTTCCAATGAAGCTAACATTTAATGATTCAGCAATACACTCTATACATTACTAATGTGGTAAATGACTATTCTAGATGGTTTGTAATGCAATATCTTCATAGGTCTATAGAGAAGGCTAATGGATGGTTAGAATACCCTTGAAAACTCTTGTGCAAGTATGTTAGCACAGCTGAAAACAGTTTGGCTAATTAGAGAACCTATAAACCTGACCTTCCTTTGAGCTAGTTGAGAATGTGGAGCATTACATTTGTTGGTTCCATTAAACTCTCAAAATGGCCAGAAAGAAAGAACTTTCATGTGAAACTCGACAGTCTATCCTTGTTCTTAGAAATGAAGGCTATTCCATGCGAGAAATTGCCAAGAAACTGAAGATTTCCTACAACGGTGTGTACTACTCCCTTCAGAGGAGAGCACAAACAGGCTCTAACCAAAATAAAAAGAGAAATGGGAGGCCCCGCTGCATAACTGAGCAACAAAACAAGTACATTAGAGTCTGTAGTTTGAGAAATTGACGCCTCACAGGTCTTCAACTGACAGCTTCATTAAATAGTACACGTAAAACACCAGTGTCAACGCCTACAGTGAAGAGGCCACTCCTGGATGCTGGCCTCCACGGCAGAGTGGCAAAGAAAAAGCCATATCTGAGACTTGCTAATGAAAGGAAAAGATTAATATGGGCAAAAGAACACAGACATTGGACAGAGGAAGATTGGAAAAAAGTGTTATGGACAGACGAATCCAAATTTGAGGTGTTTGCATCACACAGAAGAATATTTGTGAGACACAGAACAACTGAAAAGATGCTGGAAGAGTGCCTGACAACCATCTGTCAAGCATGGTAGAGGTAATGTGATGGTCTGGGGTTGATTTGGTGCTGGTAAAGTGGGAGATTTGTACAAGGTAAAAGGGATTTTGAATAAGGAAGGCTATCACTCCATTTTGCAACACCATGCCATACCCTGTGGACAGCGCTTGATTGGAGCCAATTTCATCCTACAAGAGGACAATGACCCAAAGCACACCTCCAAATTATGCAAGAACTATTTAGGGAAGAAGCAGGCAGCTGGTATGCTATCTGTAATGGAGTGACAGCGCAGTCACCAGACCTCAACCCCATTGAGCTGTTGTGGAGCAGCTTGACTGTATAGTACACAAAAAGTGCCCATCAAGCCAAACCAACTTGTGGGAGGGGCTTCTGGAAGCATGGGGGGAAATTTCTCCAGATTACCTCAGCAAATTAGCTGCTAGAATGCCAAACGTCTGCAATGCTGTAATTGCTGCAAAGGGAGCATTCTTTGCCGAAAGCAAAGTTTGAAGGAGAAGATTATTATAAAATAATAAATAAATTTAAAAAAAAATTTTTTTAGAACCTTGCCAATGTCTGGACTAGATTTTCAATTCATTTGACAACTCATTTACATCAATTAAGGAACTTCCTCCTCAGACCGTGTGGGGGCATCATAACATAGAACCAGACCCCATCAGAGGACAATAAAGAATTCACACTCCTTATCTATGAACTGTTCCAATATTTATGGACATAACTGTTTATCACTCACATAATTGTAGTTCTGCTTAATGTCACCTGTCTTATCAATGGCATTATTTCTTTGCCGTGTTGTGCATAAATATGTGATTCTTCAGAATTTCTATTAGTCTATGCCTGATGAAGAGACCTGTGTAGTCTCGAAAGCTTGCAATTTGTTACCATCTTTTCAGTTAGCCATTAAAAGGTATCAACCACTGAGGACTCTCAATTCTAAATATAGTCCTCATACAATCATTTAATGATAGTATCAACACTCAGTAGTGCTCGCTCACAACGGAAGTATAATAGATCTGAGTCGCCCACCAGAGCAGGGTACTCTGCACCGGGTCCGGTCACTATTAAAGGGGATATCACGGTGGCTGTGATCTGGTCTGTGGCCCTAGGACTCACTGTAAAAGGTCTTTTAAGGGAAAAGTGTTTATAAGTCTGTCGTGATGCCACCTTTGGTGTTTGGTCAATAGTGGGACCGACGCTGAGTTAAAGGGGTCCTCTGGGGGATGTTATTGCAGCACTGATGGTACACTTCCCACAGGTGAAGCGGGGGCCCCAGGGGTCTTAAGTTGTATGGTGGTGATGACGGTTGCCAGTAAATGAGTAAGGGACACAAGTTGTAAGTCTCTACCTGGTTTACTGTAGTTGGCAGGCCACAGTCCAGGGCACCGGCAACAGGTACATAGGAGTCCAGGCAGCCCGGAAACAAGTGGAATCCCCTTGGCAAGTCAGGTTAGGAGCCTTCCACTCTGCGCTTGCCATAGTCCCTTGCTGCCTGAAGTGTTCCAAATAAGGTCCTAATTCTTTCAGTTGTGTCTCCTGTCCCAGGACAGGTACCTGTATGGTAGGCAGCTTGAGCCGTTCCTTCTGGGGTCTCCACATGGTGACTCCAGGCTCCAGGATGCTGCTGTACCACAGGCTTAATTTGGGCAATGTCTGTGTAATCCTATGCCCCCAAGTTCTGCTATGGGCTTGGAGCTCCCAACAGCCTCGGGCTCCCGGTACCCAGTTCCTGTGCTTTGGCTCGTCAGAGACCCACTTGAAGCCTCCTTGAGCCCTGAAATCTCTCCTCTGTTCCTTTTCTGTCTGCTCTTCAGACTGTCTGATACAGACTAAACTAGCTCCTCCTCCAAACCAGGATCTTTATCCAGGGAAGCTGCCCTAAAACAGGGTTTTGAGCTCCCCCTCCTGGCTTGGATTCAGAAGGTGTTGTGTGTGTGATTTACCTGCCAAAGAGATCCCTCTTGTTTCTAGGCATAGATAGCACTACCCTCCCCGAGAGGAAGGCAGCACTACTGTGGTACCCAAACTCCTGGGGTGCAACAGATCCACGGTGGAATGCATAGTTCAAGTCGGAAGTAAGTACTAAATATGGTAAAAGAGTACTGCGCAGGCGCCACAGGGGCGATGCGTAATCAGCGTGGGAACATCAAAAGTCACATCTGTGATAACAATCGCCGGGCCTGCACACTGTCTGATTGGTTATATACACTAGGTAAAAAGCTTAATTGACTATAAATATTAGCATAATAATAATAATAATAATAAGCATAGAAATTTGAAGGAGTTATCAATATAAAGATCAATCTAGATATAATAAAGATATAAATATCAAAAAGGAAATGCCATCAGCTCACATAAAGAGTGATGTATGAGTGGTCCTAAGATTAGGTACTATCATGGGTTTACCGCACCTGAGAAATGCCAGAAGACCACAGTGTCTGATTTCTCCTACTCCTGCACTAAATAGAAGCATTTCACCATCTTATTAAACAGTCTAAATTTCTTTTGGCAGTGCAGGGGTTAATCTGCTCAGTTGAGAGCTCCTGGAAGCTTTCCTACATTAAGTTTCAGCTGTTCACTGCTAGCTATTTCCATCTCCTATATAATCTGGGCCCTGGCTAGCACTCATTGTCAGATTAGCTTATGCTTATGGCTGGATGTTGTTGTAGGTGGTCACTGGAGAAAGGCTTTGGTGGACTTATCTGTGACTGTTGCTAGGTTTTGAGTGTGTCGTAATTCCCATTATTCTTCTACTTTGGTTTTATCCCATTCTCCATTTCTCGGTGTTTACCTCTGTTTGTGTAAGTATATTTGTATGTCTGGTATTTTTCATCACCCCTTATCGTTACATTAGCTCTGACCGAATCCCTTTTTTGATCCATCATAGATCCTATTACTGCTCTGACAGGGCAACTGCAGCAAATCAGCCTGGAAGTGGCAGATTTACGCACTGTCGTTTTGCAGCACCCTAATACATCAGGTTTGAGAACCGTGACTACCAGGTAACCCCTAGTGGAGCCCAAGATCGCTTTGCCTGGCAGGTTCTCTGGGGAGTGTGACAAGTTTGTTGTTTTTAGGGAGACTTGTAAACTGTACTTTAGGTTACGTCCTTGTTCCTCAGGAACCGAGGAGCAACGGGTAGTGGAGGAATCTTTTCTGGCTGCGGGTCATATATTTGATGACCCGAAAACGTCACCCTGGCTGGGTCCACACTACATCAGCTTCAGCAGAGAGATCGGTGGAGGAGTATTGTTCCGAGTTTTGGAGGTGGTCCACTGACGCTAAGTGGAATGACCCTTCGTAGCTTGTTCTGTGAGGGGCTATCAGTAAGGGTGAAGGATGCCTTTGCCCTGTATGAGACTCCTTTGAGGTGGCCATGTCTCTGGCTATCCAGGTACAGTACATTGCCGTCTCCACCAGAGACCTAAAGAGACACCGCAATGTACTGGAGGTCCAGCTCCAAGGGATATCAGGTCTGAGTCATCTGAGAAACCTTGGCAGTTGGGTGGTACAACTCGTTCTGGAAAACAGTCTGTTGTTTGTTGCAAAGGGGAAGTGTGTTTTTACTGTGGTAGAAAGGGCCATTTAGTGGGCATGTGTCCTTCCCTATCTCACTGTAAACAGCCACCGAAAACTAAGAAGCCCGAGTTGCGGAGAGGTTAGCAACTCATGTGTACATATTTCCTCCGTGGGTAGGACACCATTTTTTCTGCCTGCTGAGATTCATCTGGGTGAAATTAAGGTTGTTTATTTCTGCCTTTCTAGACAGTGTGATGGGTTTAACTTGATCAGTGCTAGGTTTGTCCTGGTCCAGGGCCCCAAACCACATACACTGTCCAGACCTATACCCATAATCACTATTGACTCTGTACCCTTGAGATGGGTATTTTACTCAAGCCGTCCAGGGGTTACATCTACAGGTAGGGGCCATGCACTCAGAAGGCATTGAATGTTACTGTATGTGCTAGAGGGTCTGCCCTCTCCTGTGGTTCTTGGACTTCCTCGGCTCACTCTGCAGAACCCTGTGGTAGATTGGCAGACTCAGGAGGTGGTAAAGTGGATTGAGTATTGTCAAGGACACTGGGCATCTGGCTAGCAAGGGTGGATACACAGTCTGTGTCTAAATACCTGTCTGACTTTGGGGATGTGGTCACGGAGCAGGGGTGCCAAGAACTTCCTCCCCATCGTCCTTATGACTGCGTGGTTAATCTTGTAGATGAGGCCAAGCTGCCAAAGAGCAAACTACATAATATTTCTAGTCCAGAGAGGCAGGCCATGATGGACTATAGCGTGGAAAGTTTGGCAAAGGGTCATATCAGACCAGCCCCCCCTCCCCCCCCCCATTGCTGTGGGGTTTTCCTTTGTAAAGAAGAAAGATATCAATATGCCTGATGGATTCTATCAGAACCTTGTGATGCCATTTGTCATGGGTTTACCGCAACAGAAAGGAGCCAGGAGACAGCAGTGTCTGATTTCTCCTACTCCAGCGCTGAATAGAATCACTTCACCTTCATATTAGATGGTGTAAATTTATTTGGGCAGTGCAGGGGTTAATCTGCTCTGTTGAGAGCTCTTGGTGCTAAGACTCTCAGCTGAGCACTATTAGCTACTCCCATCTGCTATATAAACTGAGTCTTGGCTAGCACTCATTGTTAGAGATAGCTTATGCTGTATGGCTGGAGGTTGTTAATGGTAGTTATTAGAAAAGGCATTTGCTGGATTTATCTGTTGCTAGGTTTTGAGTGATAATTCCCTTTCTTCTCCTACTTTGGTTTAACTCCATCCTCCACTCCCCGGTGCATACCTCTGTTATATGTATGTGTAGATTTGTATGTTTGATATTTTCTGTTTCCTCTGTCCATATTACCTTGTTAAGTGTCGTTGGTGTATTACGGTACACTACTACTCCCCTCTTCCCTGGGTGGGGGAAGGGTACAGACTGAGGAGGAGCTAAGGCAAGGTGCATGGCCTCGGATCTTCACCATCAGACCTAATCATGGGAGCAGGGTGAGCCAGGGCGCCCCCTAGCGTTAGGGACGGGAAAGAAGCCCCTGGACCAGGGACACCCGACAACAGAGTCGTGACAGATATCTTTAGTCACCTGATAGATTACAACAATTCTACCAATCTTGTTAACCTATTAATTTATTCAACTGACCTTGAGTCACATCAGGTACATGTCAGGCATGTCTTACAGATACTCCAATACTATAAATTATTTGTCAAACCAGAGAAATGTATGTTCTCCATTGAGGAGATCCCTTTTCTAGAATATGTGGTATTGTCCACCGATTTGCGCACGGATCTGGCAAAAGTCTGGGCAATATTGGACTGGGATCATCCTGAGTATTTGGAAGCATTACCTGGATACCTAAAGAAGAACGGTTTTCATCATCAATTACATCTGTGTGGCAAGGGGTTCTTGATAATTGGAGGAAGATGGAGTCCAAATATAAGAGTGTGGCTAATCAGAGATGTTTGGTGGGTCTGGACCTGTGTGTTGGTGACTTGGTGTGGTTGTCTTCGAAGATCATTAAGTTGAAGGTTTCCTCTTGGAAACTGGGTCCCAGGTTTTCATGTGACACACCCCGATAAACCTGGATCTGCGTTTCCAGAGGTCACTTGTAGAATCGGGGGAACTGTCACGGGTTTACCGTGACAGACAGAAGCCAGAAGACAGCAGAGTCTGATTTCTCCTGCAAGGATTAGAAGCACTTCACCTTCTTATAAACGGTGTAAATTTCTTTTAGCAGTGCAGATGTTAATCTGCTCAGTTGAGAGCTCCTGCAAGCTTTCCTGCATTGAGGCTCTCAAGGTATGTGGACCCGGCATCTTCAACATCTAAAGTAAGCCAGGAACAGGGCGAGTTAGGGTGCCCCCTAGAGTTGGGGACAGGGAAGGAGCATCTGCTTCCTGGACACCCGACAACAGAATTGTGACAGGTACCACTTACAGGTCACAAAAATCACCATGAGGGTGGTATATCAAATCCAAAGTCATGTATCCTAAATATCGAACAGCACAAAGCTTTACCTATGATACTGGTATATCGGAGATAGTACAGCAAAAAAATAATGCATGTTGGAATCAAATGCATAGTTTTGATAGATTAAATATTTATAGTACTATGTTGAAAAAAAGAAGTTGTGCTGGTATAACATTCAGACAAAAAGCCTATGGACACAATATAGGCTATAAAAGTTTTCAACTATATAATTTTTATTGATAGTCGATGAGGTAAAGAAAGAGAAAACATCAATGCCCCCAGCTAAAAAATACAAAATGATTTTGTTATAATAAAATAAATGGAAAAAAAGAACTGCAAAAGAAGAAATGCAAATTGTGCCAGCAGTATATGAATAAAGTGAAAATGTATTACAAATGTGTAACTAAATCCGTGAGCATGTGCAAAAGGTATTACGATCATAAATAAAACCAGAACAACTGGTCTAAAATACATAAGAATAACCTTATAAATATATATAAAAACAAATATATTGAGTGTGAACACCCAGATAAATCCCATATTTAGTGGATAAGGAGACTACAATGGTCTGAATTCATGATTTGTGACATAAGAAAGAGAAAACAATTAGTGTGAGGTAGAGCTAAAAATGTACTCAAAATTAGGAGCAAAATCATCTAAATAAACCAACAAAATAAAGATAAGGCACAATTCTTTTGCAAACTGCTCCAGGTCTCTCATATGTGAAGGCACTTTCCAGGGCTGACACTTGAAATTTCGGGGCCCCATACTGGCAAATTTTTCGGGGCCCCTTGAGACTCCGCCCAGGTTCCACCCCAGCCCCGCCTCCACGCTCCACCCCTCGAACTGTCCACAGTCCTGCCGCTCTCTCTTGGAAAAACTCCACTTCTCACCTATCACACATTAACAGTTCCCATCACCAGATCACACATATAGTCGGCAGCTTTTGCTTTGGCCTAAAAAATTTTTAAGCCGCCACCATAACACGGTAGACACTTTTGGCCGGGCCCTACTCTATTGTTACCTATTAAATATTTGTTAAAATATGCAATACAATTTAGGTATATTTTTATTTTTCAATTTTTTAAATGACCAATAATATCACATACAAGCAACAAATACCGCTACACCATGTCAAGACCACATATTACTGCCACAGTGATCGAATAACATCACATACAAGGAACAAATACCACAACACCATGACCAGACACCATATTGTTACCACATAGTGACCAAATATCACATACAAGGAACAAATACCACCGCACCATGACCAAACCACATATTACCACCACATAGTGACCGAATACTACAATACTGATCAGTAATAAAAAAAACCACAACACTATCACCATAAGTGCCATTATACACAGGAGATCTGTACTTAGTATGCAGTGTCTGTGTACAGGTAATACAGTGATCACCAGTGACATTATACACAGGAGCTCTGTATATAATGTATAGGTAATAGAGTGATCACTGGTGACATTATACACAGGAGCTCTGTATATAGCATACAGTGTATAGTGTCAGTGTATAGGTAACACACTGACTCACCAGTGACGTCTCTAGCTGAAGTCCTTCATCTTTCAACTTTCATCCAGCACTGACTGCCATCACTTCTTCAAGCCATGACTTGTCTCTGCAGGAAATAACACAGTTATCTCGAGCTCTGCTTGCAGAAAACATTACTTAATTTTTCCCAACTTCTACATTACACCACATGAAGAAAAAAAGGTGACATAGTATCACTCTACACAGTAACAGGACCGCCCCCCCATTTAAAACAGTATATTCAAAAAATAAAATAAATACGTCAGTGCAGTAATAATATCCCTTAATTAGCCCCTATGGTAATAATACCCCCCATCCTGGCCCTCATGTGCCTCATTCCTGGCTCCAGCCATATGTTCTCGCATCCTGCCCTCATGAGTATCCATTCTGCCCCATATGATCTCCCCATCCTGCCCTCTCTCTCTCCATCGTATCCATCCTGCCCCATGATCCTGTGCGATCTGTCTCCAATCCTGCCCCCAGTGTCTCCAATCATGCTCCCATGTCTTTCATTCTGCCCCTTGTCTCTAATCATGCCCATATCTCCATTCTGCCCCCAGTGTCTCCAGTATTTTTGCCCCCAGTGTCTCCAGCATTTCTGCCCCCAGTGTCTCCAGCATTTCTGCCCCCAGTGTCTCCAGCATTTCTGCCCCCAGTGTCTCCAGCATTTCTGCCCCGTGTGTCCAGCATCTCTGCCCCAGTGTGTCCACCACCTCTGCCCCAGCGTGTCCAGCACCTCTGCCCCAGCATGTCCAGCACCTCTGCCCCAGCGTGTCTAGCATCTCTGCCCCAAAGTGTCCAGCATCTCTGCCCCAGCATGTCCAGCATTTCTGCCCCAGTGTGTCCAGCATTTCTGCCCCAGTGTGTCCAGCATTTCTGCCCCAGTGGGTCCAGCATCTCTGCCCCCAGTGTGTCCAGCATTTCTGCCTCAGTGTGTCCAGCATCTCTGCCCCATCTGTATCCAGCATTTCTGCCCCAGTGTGTCCAGCATCTTTGCCCCAGCGTGTCCAGCATTCTTCCCCGGTCCCCCAGGATCGCCGCTCTCAAAAAAAACCAAAACATGAGTTCTTACCTGTCCAAGCTCCTGCGGCGGGCGAAGCTCACTCCCTCCACGCAGGTGAAGCGCGCACTCGCTGGCGGCTGACAATGACGTCAGACGCCGGCGAAGTGCGCGATGCGGCTCAAGTCAGCTGTCAGCCTCCGATTGGCTGGCGGCTGTTAACTATTGACATGTGGGCGTGGGCCCACACGTCAATAGCGTGCCACAGCGCCTGTAGGGGGGGCCCGGTGAGCAGATGAGACGGGGCCCAGTGCGGGCCCCCTCTGCCCTCCGGGCCCCATACGCCAGTCAGGGCAGTAATGCCCTGATGGCGGCCCTGGCACCTTCCCCCAACAGCAATTTTAAGATTTCTCCACAGGTGTTCAATGGGATTTAGATCCAGACTGGATTGCTGGCCATTTCAGAACTCTCCACCGCTTTGGTTCCATCCATGTCTGGGTGCTTCTTGAAGTATGTTTGGGGGCATTGTTGTGCTGGAAGACCTATGACCTAGGAAGCAAGCCCAGCTTTCTGACTCTGGGCACTACATTCCGACCCAAAACTCATTGGTAATGCTCAGATTTCATGATGCCTTGCACACAGTAAAGACACCCAGTGCCAGAGGCAGCAAAACAACCCCCAAAAATATTTGAACTTCCAAGCCAAGATTTTCAGACCATTTCTTTGGGCTGAAAGTCCCCCTCTCGGCTTATACTCGAGTCATACCCAGGGGTCGGCAGGGGAGGGGGAGCGGGGGCTATCTAATTATACTCACCTGCTCCTGGCGAGGTCATAGCAGGTCCCTGCTTCCCCGGGGCCCCAGCTTCTTCCTGTACTGACTGGTCACATAAACCCTACATAGAAATACTGCACAAAACAGGATCAATATCAAACAAAGTATTTTATTAAATAACCAAAATTAAAAGAATACCAGACAATAAATAGGATACTTTGAAAGGTGATAACTACATTGGGGCCGCAGGTCAGAGGCTATGAACATGCTAATACTAATACCAATGTCCCCATTAGAAAGTAATTGGTGTGAATAGTGGGTTCATATACATTTGAGGAACATACACTAAGCTGGTAAAGAGCATCCAGCAGCAACACCAAAGCAGACATTAGGAAAGTAAATAACATTTAAAAGCATATTTACCTCAGACCTGCGGCGCCACCACCCCTACGCACGTTTCGGCGTGCGTGCCTTCTTCCAGGAGCAGATGAGTATAACGGGGAGGGGAGCGCCGCGCTGCGTGATATTCACCTGCTCCTTGTTCCGGCACCGCTCCGTCTTCAGCGTCTTCTGCAGTGACGCTTAGGTCAGAGGGCGCGGTGACGTGATTAGTGCGCGCCCTCTGCCTGAACGTCAGTGCAGAAGATGATGAAGATGGAGCGGCGCCGAAACGAAGTCAGGTGAATATTGAAAGTGCCAGGGGCCTGAGCGACAGAGAGGTGAGTATGTGATTTTTTTTTTTTTTTTATCACAGCAACAGCAAAATGGGGCAAGTGTCTGTATGCAGCATCTTATGGGGCCATAATGTTTGTGCAGCACTATAATGGTGCAAGTGTCTGTATGGGGCCATAATCAACGTTTGTGCAGCACTGTATGGGGCAAGTATCTGTATGGAGTATCTTATGGGGCCATAACGTTTGTGCAGCACTATATGGGGCAAATATCTTTATGGAGCATTTTATGGGGCACTGCATGGTTTTATTTTTTGGGTACTATATATCCGTGTTATGTGTGGTGTCACGCCACTGTATGGCACTATCATGTAGACACTTTTTAGCAATATAATATGATTCTTTGTTATTGTCTTATGTCTAGTGTTTGGCACTATTTTGTGGTCTCTCTATGGCACTATTGTACAGTTACTGGCTGTCAGCATTATGTAACATCTGTTTTACACCGCTATATAGATCCTATTAGTTAGTATGGTACTAGTATATAGGTACACAAAGCAAGCAATATGTGCTCCCAGTGTATCACTTTCATGTATGCACTCAATGGAAGTATTTTTGGGCACTGTATGGCAGTATTATGTAGATAGTTCAAGCAGCATTTTGTGGTCACTGTATTGTCCTGTGTGTTTAGCATATGGCACTCTCACTTGAGCACTCTGTGGCAGTATTTTTTTTCCATTGTATGATCCTGTTATTTTTCATGAGAAGCAATATAGACACATTTAGGAATAACTTCCCCTTCAGCTATATCATGTGCAGCTGCGGGTAAATCTTCCTATATATGGGCAGATTTACTCATTAGTAACTAAATTTAGGAGAATTTAGAAAAAAAAAATAAAGGAAAATCCCTGGATGCGGTCTCTGTGATGAGGATAAATGGGGCTGTGACCCCACAGGAGGCAGGAATCGGGGGATCAAACAGGAAAGACGATCCCTGGCATGTCTCACGTCAAAGCTAGTTTTAACAATATTCAAACACCTCGAACTAAAGCAGAACAGCTTCTAATAACCCAAACAGAGAGAAAAATGTGGCCGCACCTCACAAATCTAACACAAGACAGCTCCAAAATATCCTCCCGATATGTTCCAGCTGACGCAAGAGACCACGTCATAGGTCCTGGATATCTAGGACACACTCCACCATAAATAAAACATGTACAAAGTTTTTACAAGCTTGAAACCGTGAATGTGATAATAATTAAAGTCCCCTTCTCAAATACCGTCTGTCTTGCTACAGGGTGCTCAGAGCGCCCCATCATAGCCACAGTGCCTCTGTGACACCCCAGGTAACCGGTTGTTACAGTGGCATTGCTTTCCTCATGGGGAGAGTGATGCCATGCTTGGAAGTGAGAAAGGATCCTTTAACAGGTAACCAGTATATGCAACACTGTTCTGCCTCCAGGCCAGAAGGGGGAGCTGGAGACCCGGATTCAGGGGAACTTCCCTTTTTATATTTTGGCTGGAGGAGTTAGTTCAGTCTGTGAAGAGTCAGTCTGTCAGAGGGACAGAGGAGAGAGGAAGCAGACAGAGAGAGTCTTAGAGAGGAAAGCAAGGGCCGTGCAGACAAGTGGATCTGCAGCTCCTGGAAGGAGAGAGAAACCGAGCCGTCTGTAGACTGAAAGGGGAAGAGTGGCACATGAGAAGTAAAGACCTGAAGGGAAGCTGCGACTAAGCATCCTCCACGCTGAAGCGCAGAATACCAGTAGCTGGAAGACCGAGGTTGTGGGAGTAACTATATGCCCCACAGCAGAAACCGGCAGACAGGAGATTGCAGGTCGCCTGCCCACCTTTAACTCCCGAAGGCTTAGCAGTACATAGAGCCTGGACTCATGCTGAGAGACCCCTGTAAAGGCTTGCGCTGTCTGCCATGCGGGTAGTGTCCTACTAAAAGGGACAGAGAGAAAGTGTGGACCATGTGTGAGGCCTAAGGCAGCAAGGGACTAAAACACAGCGCAGAGAGGAAGGCTTCCAATCTCACCTGGCTAGGGGGATTCCTGAATCACTTCCAAGCCGGCCGAACCACACCAGCACCTGTGATCCGTACCCTGGACTGTGGCTACCTTACACCAGTAAAAGGTAAAGAGACTGCAACTTTGTGTCCTCTGATTCTTTCTACACCATCTACCACCTGTCCCTACTACACCGGGAGCCCTGGGGACTAAGCTTCACCTGTGGGAAGCCATACCATCCCTGCTGCAGTACCGTCATTCCCAGTGGACCCCTTTAAGCAGCGTCAGTCATCCCTGACCGAATACCACAGGTGGCATCACGAGCAAACTTTTGTCTTTATTTAACAATCCCTTTAAAGTCCTTCCCCTTTCACTTGGACGCCCAGGGCCACGGACTGGGTCGCTGCCACCATGACCACTCCTTTAAAGACCATCGGACCCGGTCCGAGTACCCAACGGCCCTAGCAGGCGCTCCACCTCCATTATAGAAAGAGACCCCCATTACAAACACAATGCCCTCTTAAACTTCACAATTACCACCCCGGTTACAGTGCCTCATCATAACCACACTGTCCCCATTACATAAAGAGACCCCCATTACAAACACAGTGTCCTCTTCAACATGGAACTCACCACCCCAGCCACAGTACCCCATAATAACCACAGTGCCCCCTATTACATCCAGAGACCCCCTACTACAAACACAGTGCCCTCATCAACTTCGTAATCACCACCATGGCCACAGTACCCAGTCATAGTCACAGTGCCCCCATTACATACAGAGACCCCCATTATAAACAAAGTGCTCTCTTCAACATGGAAATCACTACCCCAGCCACAGTGCCCTATCATAACCCTAATATTCCAATTATATCCAGAAAGCCCCTATCACCAAGACAGCACCATTGCTATCACAATAACTGTGTCCATGTTACGCCACCGCTGCCACCGCCGCTGTCCCGGGTGCCTCCTCATACTTACCATCCTACGGCATCCCGGCGCGTTTCTGTTCCTTCTCCTGCTTCTGCTCCTCTGCTCGTTCGTCCGTCTTTTGTTCCTCCTCGGGTGCGTGCACGCACCAGGTCCCACTGTGCACGCACACACAGCGCTCTTTGATTCAGCCGCTCCCTCCGCTCCTCTCTGTACCTCTGGAGGACCCTGACCCAGAAGGTACGCTGCCGCTCTGCATATCAGGCCGCCTCTTCCTTTTGGCAGTGCCTGATTATCATTTGTTTCTTGCAAGTGACTCTGGCCTCCGTGTTCCACTGCGTTCTGTCTGCAGCTAGCCCTCCGTTCCGGTTCTCCTTAGCTAACCTGTTTCTGACTGACCATTGTCCTTGTCTTTGTTTCCTTCCAGCTCCGGTCTGCCTGTGTATCCGTCTCGTCAGTGTACCCGTGTATCTGCGTTGCCTCCCTACTGGTATCTTCTCCTTGTCTGCTGGTTTGTTTCCCACCTTCCCTTGGACTCCCGTCTCCTTACTGTAACAGCTTGCGTCTCAAACTCCGTATGTGTTTTCCTGCGTCTCTGCCTAATCGTTCTCCCCACCTTATCTCTCCTGTCTCCCGCTGTTAGTCCCGTTCTCTTTCCTTGAGCACCAGCTGCCATTGCAGTAGTCTCCCCTGGGCCTGCTCCTAACGCTCCCTGTATAGGGGGTGGTCCACCTGGTCCCCTCGCCCTGGGGAGGTTCGCTGTTGCCGTCCAGTGGGTTCACCCTTTGTAGTTTTCCTAGCTCAAACTGCATAACAGAATAATCAGGCCGTGGACCCCGCTGGTACCTCTGTCTCCACCCAAAAGGAACTAGCATTCCTACGGGAGAACCAAACTAGGATCATGGCCTTTTTAAAATCAATGGCATCCCGGATGTCTGCACTTCAGCCTTCTGACCCTGCGAACGTTTCCCAACTAGCCAGTCTCCAGCAGGAACTCGCCCAGCAACGTGATACTCAGGGTCATATTCTTAACTATATGGCTTCTGTAGATAACCGTCTGCTCTCCCTACAAACTGCCGCCTCAGCTCCTGCCCAAGTTCCAGTCTCGCACCCACCACCCCTTCTGGCTAAACCCCCGCGGTATGGCGGAGATCCCAAATTGGTTTCCTTAATCAGTGTCAGTTAGGGTACTGTCACACAGTGGCACTTTGATCGCTCCGATGGCACGATCCGTGACGTTGCAGCGTCGCTTGATTATCGCTCCAGCGTCGTAGACTGCGGTCACACTTTGCAATGCACGGCGCTGGAGCGATAATTTCATGACGTAGTTGCGATGTAGAAGTCATACGGGACATTGGGAATATCGTGCACACCTTTGTTACACGCTGCGATCATGCCGCCGCAGCGGGACACTTGACGACGAAATAAAGTTTCAAACGATCTGCTACGACGTACGATTCTCAGCGGGGTCCCTGATCGCAGTAGCGTGTCAGACAGCGATATCGTAACTATATCGCTGGAACGTCACGGATCGTGCCGTTGTAGCGACCAAAGTGCCACTGTGTGACAGTACCCTTACACTTTGAATTACTGCCACAACAATACCCCACTGATCAAGCTAAGGTGGCTTTTGTAGTGTCTCACTTAGAGGGTGAGGCCTTGGCCTGGGTTAACCCCTCTCGGAACGTGACGATCCCCTTGTCTCTCAACTTCCCACTTTTTTGGAGACTTTCGTAAGGTTTTCGATGAGCCAGGGCGGTTAGCCTCTACCACTGAGTCTCTTTTTAGTCTCCACCAGGGTACTCTTTCTGTCGGCCAGTACGCCATTCGTTTCCGTACTTTGTCCTCTGAGCTGGGATGGAAAAATGAGGCACTGGTGGGAGCTTTTTGGTGTGGTCTGTCTGGTCGAATAAAGGATGAGCTGGTGGGTAGGGATACTCCAACTTCCTTTGAAGATCTCATTTCCCTGGCAACCCGCATTGACTTACGTTTTCAGGAACGCCTCCGTGAATCTGCCAGGGAGAGGAAGCCACCCCGTCAAGCTTCAACTGCTCACAGCCCTCCTCGCTCTCTTCATGCTCCTCCTTCTGCTACCTCAGCACCGGAACCCATGCAAATAGACCGTATCAAGCCAGCGGAACAACGCCGCAAAGAAAGACTCGCACAGGGTCTTTGCTTTTATTGTGGCACTGCCTCCCATCTTCTACGTTCTTGTCCAGTGAGGCCGGGAAACGCCCCCGCCTAGGTCAGGTAAGAGAGGCCTCCCTAGGTGATAGTGATACCTCTCTACCTTTCACTCCCTCCGTCTTACTGAATTTTGGTTCTTCTCGCTCTTTTGAGGTAGCTTATGTTGATTCTGGAGCAGCAGGGAATGTTATTCAACTTGAGGCAGTCAGAAGGTTTTGGATTCCTGTCAGATTCCTGGAGTCTCCTCGGCAGATAGCTTCAGTCGACGGCAGACCCCTGAGGGAGACCGTTTCCTTGGTCACCGAAGAGGTGGAGCTACAGATCAGAGCCTTGCATCGGGAGAAGATAGCCTTCTACGTGCTGCCATCATTGTCTTATACATTCCTTCTAGGCCCTCCTTGGTTAAGAATGCATGAGCCTGTCTTGGATTGGCGATCTGGGGATGTCCTTCGCTGGGGTCATTCTTGTCAGACTAGATGTTTGCATTCCGTCCAGCCTATAAGGTCTTCCTGGTCAACCACAGTGCCTGCAGCTTTGCCTTCGGCCTATCACTCCTTTGCGGACGTCTTCGATAAGAAGGAGGCGGAGAGCTTGCCTCCGCATCGTCCATATGACTGCCCGATCAATTTCCTTCTGGGTTCCTCTCCACCCAGGGGTCGAACTTATCCACTGAACCCTCTTGAGTCTCAAGCCATGACCGAGTATGTCCAGGAGAATTTGGCCAGAGGTTTTATCCGGAAGTCCTCTTCACCTTCGGGCGTGGGTTTCTTTTTTGTCAAGAAGAAGGATGGAACCCTCCGTCCCTGTATCGACTACCGGGTTCTCAACAGTATAACTATTAAGAACAAGTACCTGCTTCCTCTTATCCCGGAACTTTTTGATCTGCTGCGGGGAGCACGAATTTTCACCAAGCTGGATCTTCGTGGGGCCTACAATCTAATCCGAATCCGCCCCAGAGATGAGTGGAAGACCGCTTTTAACACCAGAGATGGTCATTACGAGTATTTGGTCATGCCCTTTGGCTTATACAATGCCCCCGCAGTATTCCAAGAATTGTGAATTACATTTTCCGAGATCTTTTGTATTCTTGCGTGGTGGTATACCTGGACGATATTCTCGTTTACTTTCCGGATTTATCTACCCATAGAAGGTACATCCGTCTTGTGCTTCTGCGTTTGAGGGAGAATCGTCTTTTTGCTAAACTCGAAAAGTGTGCCTTTGAACTGTCATCTCTTCTGTTCCTGGGTTACATTATCTCCAACTCTGGTTTGTGCATGGATCCGGAAAAAGTGTCCGCCGTGCTCAACTGGCCTCGTCCTCATGGTATCAAAGCTATCCAGCGATTCCTCGGCTTCGCAAATTACTATCAACAGTTCATTCTTCACTTTTCTTCTTTGACCAGACCCATCTCCTCTCTGATTCGCAAGGGATCCAATCCACACGTCTGGTACTCGGAGGCTAGTGATGTTTTTCTGTCCCTAAAACGAGCCTTTGCCACAGCTCCCGTACTTCATTGTCCAGAGGTCAATAAACCTTTTATTCTTGAGGTAGACGCCTCTGCTGTTGGAGCCGGAGCGGTACTTTCTCAAAGGTTATCGTCCGGGGCAGCTCGTCACCCGCGGTTTCTTCTCCAAGACTTTCTCCTCTTCTGAACGAAACTATTCCATTGGTGACCGGGAGCTATTGGCCATCAAATTGCCATTGCAAGAGTGGAGGTATATGTTAGAAGGAGCCGTTCATCCGTTCAAGATCTATATGGACCACAAGAATCTAGCTTACATCTGTTCGGCACAGAGACTTAACCCCCGGCAAGCTAGATGGTCTCTCTTCTTTGCACGTTTTAATTTTGAGTTGCACTTCTGTCCTGGCAATAAGAATCTCAAGGCCGACGCACTGTCCAGATCCTTTTTGTCTGTCAATACGGAAGAAGAACCCACACACATCTTGGATCCCTCCAAAGTCATCATGGTAGCAACTGTCAATCTGTCTTTTTTGCCTCAGGGCAAAACCTTCATTTCTGAGCGCAGGGTCTGCGGGTCATGTTGGTTTCAAGAAGACTCTCATGCTCGTGTCTCGCTACTACTGGTGGCCAACCCTTTCCCAAGATGTCCAAAGTTTTATTGCCTCCTGTCCGTCTTGTGCCAAGAACAATGTTCCTAGGCAACTACCTTATGGACTTCTTTATCCGCTTCCAGTTCCATCGGCTCCGTGGCAACACATTGCAATGGATTTTATCACCGATCTGCCTCGCTCTTCCGGCTGCACCGTCATTTTCGTGGTTGTGGATAGGTTCTCCAAGATGGCTCATTTCATATCTCTCCCTGGTTTGCCTTCAGCACCTGAATTGGAGAATGTTTTTGCTCACCATATTTTTCGTATTCATGGCTTTCCTCAACATATTGTTTCTGACAGGGGAGTCCAGTTCACCTCTCGGTTCTGGAGAGCTCTGTAAATTTATGAACATTTCGCTTGACTTCTCTGCCTACCATCCACAGTCCAACGGTCAAGTGGAGCGCACTAGTCAGACTCTGGTGACTTATCTTCGTCATTTTTCTAACTCCCACCACAGTGATTGGTCCGATTTACTCCCATGGGCTGAAGTCACCTACAACAATCATACCACTGAATCTTCTTCCAAGTCTCCCTTCTTCATCGTCTACGGGCAACATCCTGGTGTTCCTCTGCCGGTTCCGCCTGTCTGGGGTGTCCCGGCGGCTGATCTTCTGTCTGGGCAGTTCTCCAGGATTTGGCAGGAGACCAAGACTGCTCTCGAATTAGCACGTGACAATATGAAAAGACATGCGGATAAGAGGCGCTAGTGCAGCGCCCCAGAGTCCTGGTAGTTGCAGTACTGTGGCTCCGCCACTAAGGGGAGCCATGGTACGTTCGATGGCACTGAAGGAGTTCCTCCAATCAGGTATCACAGACACCAATATGTTTCACAGCAGGGCCTCCGGGGGGAGCTAAGGGTGCTATTCATTAGGCCACTCCCCACCATAGTGGGTAAACTGGGGGTCAGGCAGGAAGTTAGAGAGAACGCTGACGGGATTGAACGGAGCAACACCTTGTGGCAGAGGGTGTTGTGAAGGGAGAGACTGTAGGGTCTCTGCCAGGGGTGGGATCCTGGCAGAGGCTTGGCATTGAGAGAACGTAACGGGACCGTGCCTGCTCAGCTTAGCGGCGGTGCCCAAGAAAGGACTAGAAGCGAGGCAGATTGTGCTGAGTGAGAAACGAGATCAAGCAGAAGGCGAATACCAGCAGGGGTTTTGTTGAAAGAGGCAGCACCCTGCTGAGGCGCAATACCGGTGGCCGGAACGCCGAGGGAGTGGATTAGAATACAGCTTCAAGCCATACTCCAAACAGCGGCAGGACAGTCGGTCTCAGGCGGGCTGTCTACCACATATCACCTATGAAGTCTTGGGGGGCAATTGCGGGAGAGGGGCGTCTCTAGGGTCCCGGAAGAACTCCAGGCCTACCTGACAAACGGGTGCCATTCCAACCTGAATACAGGGAGGGGTGGATTACAGAGGAACATCAAATCGAGTTGTGAGGGAACTTAAGAAACAGACACAACCGTTGTGGGGTCACTTTCCGTGAGCACAGCAGGGAAGGACTACAACACATAGCACTAGAAGGAAGGCACAGATTTCCACCTGAGAGGAGGACTCTGGAGGTGCCATTGGACCGGCCGGACTTGCGCAGCCTGGTGAACCGTATTCTGGACTGAGGACTCAGAGATCTCCAGTAAAGAGGTAAAGAGACTGCAACCTGGTGTCCTCGTTATTTACCGCGACCTGCACCCCACAACTGCACCGCTACACCACCATTAGCACCACTTATTGCACCGGACGTCCCCCACTGACGGACAGGGCCACGGACCGGGTCTAGCCACCGTGACAACCCCAGGACTGAGACCTAGAGGCCCGGCTCCGGGTACCCCTCGGCCCTGCGGCGGTGTGGGGGCGCGCCGCAGACTTGGCGTCACGAACAGGATCTACTTAAGCCTGAAGAATCAGGTCATGTGTGCCTAGAGACTGTGATTTACTGTGCTTGGACTGTACTTTATTGTAAGACTGTGCTGCGCCAGTTGCCGCCAAAATCCGCCGCCATTACAGCGCTGAGGAGAGCGCAGGAAGAGAAGAGGGGCGTGAAGTGGGCGTAGGCAAGTTGGAGAGCGCGAACAGCAATGGCCGCCCAGTCTAAATATTTCTGCACGGTGAGGACGTGTCCGTCAGCAGCAGAGATCCGCCTCTTAATTCTTAATGGGGGGGCGGAGGCAGAGAAAACGAAACCGCTCCCGAAGGAGAGAGCGGGAAAAAGACCAGGAAGTGACCCGCGTGGAGGACGCTATGGCCAGCAGCTCCGAACCCGATAGTGGGGTTGAAGTGGAAGTCTCCCCCGACTACCCGGATGAGCCCAGTAGCCCGTCCTCCGTGGATAACACCAGATTCCTGAGAGCTGAGATGGAGGACTTATATAACCAGCTCCTCCAACTGAATGTGAGAGTCCAGGCTCCGCACCCGGTGGAGCCGGTAGAGGGTTCCCGGACATCGGAGTTCTCACCGGAAAAACCAGCGGGACCTGCTACGGAAAGTGAACTCGTACCAGTTGGTGAGTCCGCCGATCCTGCCCCGCCAGCCGAGGGTGTGTTAGTGGGTCCTGTAGCGGCACCACCTCTCCCGGGAACCCATAGACTCCAGCGCCTGCTACCATGGGAGGAAGCCACGGGCATGGAACATCGTATGCGAGCCCCAATCACCCCTACTCCCTTGCTGTGTGAGGTCCACGCGGAGCGCACGGTGTGCCGCTGGGTGAACCCCGGATCCAATCTTATGGGGTTCCCCGGGGTGGAGACCCAGAAGGGGGAGATGGTACAGGCCCTAAGCTGGGAGGAATACCAAATCCAGCTAGAACATCGGTGGCGAGAGGAGGAGAAAGTACATCAGGCTGGGCGGGAGGCTCACCATCAAAAGGATTTGGCGGTCAAGGATCGGGCCCGCAAGGACCCCACCACTCACCAGGCCCCGCGCAGGCAGGGCATCGTCACCACCTTTAAGCTCCGAGGAGGCTGGGGCTTTATTAAGGAACCGGGGCTCTATGCAGAGATCTTTGTCAACCGACGGGATGTTGAGTCACACCTTAGAGAGGGCCACCCCGATCGGGACCTCTACCCGGGGGATAGCGTTACTTACACCCGGCATTTTGGGGAAAAGGGGTGGTTTGCTCTGAACGTCTACAAGAAAGAGAAACCAGCCCCTGTAGCCAAGGTGCCACCGTGTGATCGATCCGTAACCACCCCGGTCGCCCCCACCGGTCTGATCACAGAACCTGCGATCTGCCGCATGACCCCCGCAACCACCGTGGTGGCCAAGGAAGTGCCTTTCCAAGTGACCAATGTTCCTGATGTATCAGCGCAGAAAGACGTGGGAACGCAGACCCTCATCACCGCACACGATCTGGTTGTGCAACAGACCCGCACCCATGGGGTGTACCTGGCCGCGGGAGTGAATCTGGAACCTGACCTGCCTGTATTGCAGGGGTTCCCCCGCCAGGTGGCGCCTCGTGGGGGATTCTGAATTGAATGCTCTTTTATGGAAATGTAAATAGTTACTGTTTGTTCTTTAAGTTGCTGCTAAACCCGTCCAGGGTAAACTTTAAAAGGTGACCCCTTTGTTGACCCGGGGTCACTATTGCTGTTTCTTTGAAGTTTTGCACAAAAGTTACACAAACTGCAGAAATCATGGACTGTGCATGATTCGAACTTCCTTGTAAATAGGTGCACCTTCTTAAGGGTGCCTCCTACTGGTTTTAGTTAAAAGACACTTTGCGAAGATACCTTTCCTACTGGTTTTAGCTAAAAGACACTTTGCGAAGATATCAATGCTGGAACCTTTGCATGGACTGGTAGGCTGAGAAAACGAGCTACCTCAGAAAGACTTGGTCCCCTCTTAAAGGGGATGTGAAGAATTGAACTTGAGAAAGATACTGTTGCAGAACAGTAATGCCATGATGATGCTTTGAAAAGAAATGTAACTGTTTTACATGAAAAGTTATATGTGTTTAAATTGTTTGAATTGTGAAATCTGAAAATAATGTTTTGTGAAAGGAAAAGATGCAGAGAGCCCGCAGGGGTAGAAGTAGAGATCTGCATAGTTGAAAGTAAAGAAGTAATGATGAAGGTGAGGATAGAAGGTAAACCCTGCGTCCCCATAGAAAGTTACTTTGTTGCTAAGGACAGAAAGCGAACCCGTAGGGGTTAGAGAGTGAGTCCTTAAAGGAGCCGAGTAGAGCTGGCTCAGAGTTCTTTAAACGAAAGGAATGTTATGTCTATACTATGTATAGTAGCGAAAGGCAGTAGGCCCTGGCTGAACGGGGCGGTCCTGTAAAAGAAAGGAGAGGCAGTAGGTCTGGTGCCATAGGGACAGGCGGTCCTGCAGGTTCAAAGTAGGAGAATGTGAAGTTACCCTACCCTGTAATGTGATTATAGGAAGGCCTTTGGTAAACTAAGAGTGTATGTTTCTTAAAGGCAATGTTAATTTATTGTTCCAGAATTTGCACTAAGTAGAATACCCGGTTGGGTAACAGGAGTTATGTATAGCCTGTAATTTATAATGTTGACTATGTTTGTAACGTTAAAAGTGTCCTCACCTCCCATAAAGGGAAGCCTGTTCAAGTATACTTATTGTTTTGCACTCAACAAAATTGTATGTCTGTTTACTAATCTGTATTGTTGTTTTTCTTCCCAGTCCCGGAGTACTGTGTTTAACCAGGGGGGAGTGCAGCGCCCCAGAGTCCTGGTCGTTGCAGTACTGTGGCTCCGCCACTAAGGGGAGCCATGGTACGTTCGATGGCACTGAAGGAGTTCCTCCAATCAGGTATCACAGACACCAATATGTTTCACAGCAGGGCCTCCGGGGGGAGCTAAGGGTGCTATTCATTAGGCCACTCCCCACCATAGTGGGTAAACTGGGGGTCAGGCAGGAAGTTAGAGAGAACGCTGACGGGATTGAACGGAGCAACACCTTGTGGCAGAGGGTGTTGTGAAGGGAGAGACTGTAGGGTCTCTGCCAGGGGTGGGATCCTGGCAGAGGCTTGGCATTGAGAGAACGTAACGGGACCGTGCCTGCTCAGCTTAGCGGCGGTGCCCAAGAAAGGACTAGAAGCGAGGCAGATTGTGCTGAGTGAGAAACGAGATCAAGCAGAAGGCGAATACCAGCAGGGGTTTTGTTGAAAGAGGCAGCACCCTGCTGAGGCGCAATACCGGTGGCCGGAACGCCGAGGGAGTGGATTAGAATACAGCTTCAAGCCATACTCCAAACAGCGGCAGGACAGTCGGTCTCAGGCGGGCTGTCTACCACATATCACCTATGAAGTCTTGGGGGGCAATTGCGGGAGAGGGGCGTCTCTAGGGTCCCGGAAGAACTCCAGGCCTACCTGACAAACGGGTGCCATTCCAACCTGAATACAGGGAGGGGTGGATTACAGAGGAACATCAAATCGAGTTGTGAGGGAACTTAAGAAACAGACACAACCGTTGTGGGGTCACTTTCCGTGAGCACAGCAGGGAAGGACTACAACACATAGCACTAGAAGGAAGGCACAGATTTCCACCTGAGAGGAGGACTCTGGAGGTGCCATTGGACCGGCCGGACTTGCGCAGCCTGGTGAACCGTATTCTGGACTGAGGACTCAGAGATCTCCAGTAAAGAGGTAAAGAGACTGCAACCTGGTGTCCTCGTTATTTACCGCGACCTGCACCCCACAACTGCACCGCTACACCACCATTAGCACCACTTATTGCACCGGACGTCCCCCACTGACGGACAGGGCCACGGACCGGGTCTAGCCACCGTGACAACCCCAGGACTGAGACCTAGAGGCCCGGCTCCGGGTACCCCTCGGCCCTGCGGCGGTGTGGGGGCGCGCCGCACTTAGATCCTCCACTGTATCATCCTGGTGATAAGGTGTGGTCATCTTCCAAGTTTGTTCGTTTAAAGATTCCCTCACGTAAGTTGGGTCCCAGCTATATTGGTCCCTTTGAGGGTTTGGGCCGCACTAATGATGTTTCTTACAAGTTGAGATTACCCTCCTCACTCCGTATTCCCAATTCTTTCCACGTTTCCAATTCCATGCCTCTACTGCTCATTCACCTTGGCCTATCTCCGCTAATGATGTTTTTGAAGTTAAGGACATCCTAGTTATGAAGAAATTAAGAGGGAGGACCTTTTTTCTGGTGGATTGGAAGGGTTTTAGTCCTGAGGAAAGATCTTGGGAACCTCTGGAGAATATTCAAGCTCCCCGAATCCTGGCTAGATTTCTTTCCGGTCTTAGAAGGGGGGGAACTGTTACGCCATCGCTGCCACCGCCGCTGTCCCGGGTGCCTCCTCATACTTACCATCGTACAGCATCCCGGCGCGCTTCTGATCCTTCTCCTGCTTCTGCTCCTCTGCTCGTTCATCCGTCTTCTGTTCCTCCTCGGGTGTGCGCGCGCACCAGGTCCCACTGCGCACGCGCACATAGCGCTCTTTGATTTAGCCGCTCCTTACGCTCCTCTCTATGCCTCTAGAGGACCCTGACCCAGAAGGTACGCTGCCGCTCTGCATATCAGGCCGCCTCTTCTTTTTGGCGGTGCCTGATTATCATTTGTTTCTTGCAAGTGACTCTGGCCCCCGTGTTCCACTGCGTTCTGTCTGCAGCTAGCCCTCCGTTCCGGTTCTCCTTAGCTAGCCTGTTTCTGACTGACCATTGTCCTTCTCTTTGTTTCCTTCCAGCTCCGGTCTGCCTGTGTCTCCGTCTCGTCAGTGTACCCATGTATCTGCGTTGCCTCGCTGCTGGTATCTTCTCCTTGTCTGCTGTTTGTTTCCACCTTCCCTTGGACTCCCGCCTCCTTACTGTAACAACTTGCGTCTCAAACTCCGTATGTGTTTTCCTGCATCTCTGCCTAGCCGTTCTCCCCACCTTGTCTCTCCTGTCTCCCGCTGTTAGTCCCGTTCTCTTTCCTTGAGTACCAGCTGCCATTGCAGTAGTCTCCCCTGGGCCTGCTCCTAACGCTCCCTGTATAGGGGGTGGTCCACCTGGTCCCCTCGCCCTGGGGAGGTTCGCTGTTGCGGTCTAGTGGGTTCACCCTTTGTAGTTTTCCTAGCTCAAACTGCATAACAGTCCAGATCACGGCCAAAGTGCCCCATCATAATCATAATGCCCCCATTACAGCCAGAGGGAGCCCAATCACAAACACAGAACCCTCACCTCACATGCAATCACAGCCAATGTGTCCACATATCAGCAACAGTGCCCCATCACAACCATCAATGCCACTATTACAGCCAGAGATATCAGAGTCACATTGCCCCATCACATTCCCTGTGTCTCCAACGTCACCATCATGTCCCCATTATACCCACAGTGTCCCATCATAACCATAGTGCGCCTGTAGCGATCACTGTATCCCCATGTTACAAACTCCTACTGTCACAAGCACCGTGCTATCTGCCAAGCATCGTGCCATATACGAGCCATAGTACCGTGCCATATAACAAGCACCGCACCATATAAGAGCCATAGTACTGTGCCCTATAACACGCACCCTGCCATATAGGAGCCGTAGTACCGTGCCATATAGCAAGCACCACGCCATATAAGAGCCATAGTACCGTGCCATATAACACGCACCGTGCCATATAAGAGTAATTGTACCGTGCCATCAAATAAGCTCCGGGCCATCGAACAAGCTCCGTGTCATCGAACAAGCTCTGTGCCATAGAACAAGCTCCGTGCCATATAGCAAGCACTGTACCATAAAACAAGCACTGTGCCTTAGGACAAGCACCATGCCATATAAGAGCCATAGTACCGTGCCATATACCAAGCTCCGTGTCATCAAACAAGCTCCGTGCCATCGAAAAAGCTGTGTGCCATCAAACAAGCTCTGTACTATAGAACATGCACTGTGTCATAGAACAAGCACCGTGCCCTATAAGAGCCATAGTACCGTGTCATATAACATGCACCGTGCCATATAATAGCCATAGTACTGTGCCATATAACAAGCACCGTACAAAATAACAGCAATAGTACCATGCCATCTACCAAGCACCGTGCCATCGAATAAGCTCCGGGCCATAGAACAAGCTTTGTGCCATCAAACAAGCTCCACGCCATAAAACAAGCACCGTGCCAAAGAACAAGCTCTGTGCCATAGAACAAGCTTCATGCCATATAGCAAGCACCATAACATAGAACAAGCTCAGTGCCATAGAAGAAGCTCCATGTCGTATAGCAAGCTCCGTGCCATAGAATAAGCTCCGTGCCATAGAACAAGAACTGTGACACAGAACAAGCTCCATGCCATAGAACAAGCTCCGTGCCATAGAAAAAGCACAGTGACATATAAGAGCCATAGTAACTATCCCTACCACATTGTCCGCTTCACAGACACAATTTGTGACTCTTACCCACATCACAGCCACAAGTGGGAAAACCTCTCATAAAGGAAATTATTTTTAACCCTTCCCCTGCTGAAACCCATTCTTGTTTTTTTTTTTGGCATCAAACGCATAGATGTAAAACAAACTCGAAAGTAGATCTTTTTATTATGGTCACTAGAGAGTTAACGTCCAGGTGTTAGGAACTCTGCGCTGCCCCCCCAGGAACTCTTCTTGTGATCTGTTTCTCTAATTCCTCATTTCTCACTTTACAGAGGGCGACAGAAGAAACTTCATTTCCTGGAAAATTCATTATTCACCGAAATTGTCAAATATATAATTATCCCGCGAGGAAGAAACCGTGTTTATAAGAAGCCGCTCGCCAGATGTCCGCAGCCGCAAAACAATGTTGATCCTAATGTATACAGCACCGCACAATGCCACACTGTTCTCCTGTACCTCGGCCATGAACACAGATTCCGACATATTTTCCTTCCAAAATTCCCACCTACTCCTCCTTTATATCCCCCCAACAACTCCAACATCCTTCACTGTCAGGTCACAGCACTATTTTAAGTTTTGAGGATTTCAATGTGTAAAACTGCACAGTGGTCAAAATGTATCCTGAACAGTATACTGCACATGTGATACAGTCCAAAGAACCATACAGCACTACATCCCCCATCATGGAAGGTACATAGGAGCAGTGTTATTGTAGTTATATTTTTGCACATAGAGGCAGTATTATAGTAGTTATATTCTGGTTCATAGCAGCAGCATTATAGTAGTTAAATTCTTGCACATAGGAGCAGTATAATAGTAGTCATATTCTTGTACAAAGGAGGCAGTATAATAGTAGTTATATTCTTATACATTGTGGTAGTATTATATTAGTTAAATTCTCGTATATAGGAGCAGTATTATAGTAGCTATATTCTTGTACATAGGAGCAGTATTATAGTAGTTATATTCTTGTACATAGGGGCACTATTATATTAGTTATATTCTTGTACATAGGGGCATTAGTATAGTAGTTATATTATTGTATATAGGGGATAGTATTATAGTAGTTATATTCTTGTACATAGGGAACAGAATTATAGTTGTTCTATTCTTGTACATAGGGAGCAGTATTATAGTAGTTATATTGTTGTACATAAGGACAGTATTATAGTAGTTATATTCTTGTACATAGGGGCAGTATTATAGTAGTTATATTCATGTACGTAGGGGAAGTATTATAGTAGCTATATTTTTGTACATAGGTGCAGTATTATATTCTTTATATTGTTTTACATGAGAGCAATATTATAGTAGCGACATTTTTCTATATAAGGGGCAGTATTATAGTAGCTATATTCTTGTACATAGGGAGCAGTACTATAGTAGTTATATTATTGTACATAAGGGGCAGTATTATAGAAGTTTTATTATTGTACATAGGGGGCATTATTATAATAGTTATATTATTGTACAGTTGTGGCCAAAAGTATTGACACCCCTGCAATTCTTTCAGATAAAACTCAGTTTCTTCCTGAAAATGATTGCAAACACAAATTATTTGGTATTATTATCTTCATTTAATTTGTCTTAAATGAAAAAAGCACAAAAAGAATTGTCCTCAAGCCAAATTGGATATAATTCCACACCAAACATAAAAAAGGGGGTGGACAAAAGTATTGGCACTGTTTGAAAAATCATGTGATGCTTCTCTAATTTGTGTAATTAACAGCACCTGTAATTTACCTGTGGCACCTAACAGGTGTTGGCAATAACTAAATCACACTTGCAGCCAGTTGACATGGATTAAAGTTGACTCAACCTCTGTCCTGTGTCCTTGTGTGTACCACATTGAGCATGGAGAAAAGAAAGAAGACCAAAGAACTCTCTGAGGACTTGAGAAACCAAATTGTGAGGAAGCATGTGCAATCTCAAGGCTACAAGTCCATCTCCAAAGACCTGAATGTTCCTGTGTCTACCGTGTGCAGTGTCATCAAGAAGTTTAAAGCCCATGGCACTATGGCTAACCTCCCTAGATGTGGACGGAAAAGAAAAATTGACAAGAGATTTCAACGCAAGATTGTGCGGATTTTGTATAAAGAACCTCGACTAACATCCAAACAAGTTCAAGCTGCCCCGCAGTCCGAGGGTACAACAGTGTCAACCCGTACTATCCGTCGGCGTCTGAATGAAAAGGGACTGTATGGTAGGAGACCCAGGAAGACCGCACTTCTTACCCCGAGACAACAAGGCTGGAGTTTGCCAAAACTTTCCTGAAAAAGCCTAAAACGTTTTGGAAGAATGTTCTCTGGTCAGATGAGACAAAAGTAGAGCTTTTTGGGCAAAGGCATCAACATAGAGTTTACAGGAGAAAAAAGAGGCATTGAAAGAAAAGAACACGGTCCCTACAGTAAAACATGGAGGATGTTCCCTGATGTTTTGGGGTTGCTTTGTTGCCTCTGGCACTGGACTGCTTGACAGTGTGCATGGCATTATGAAGTCTGAAGACTACCAACAAATTTTGCAGCATAATGTAGGGCCCAGTGTGAGAAAGCTGGGTCTCTCTCAGAGGTCATGGGTCTTGCAGCAGGACAATGACCCAAAACACACTTCAAAAAGCACTAGAAAATGGTTTGAGAGAAAGCACTGGAGACTTCTAAGGTGACCAGCAATGAGTCCAGACCTGAATCCCATAGAACACCTGTGGAGAGATCTAAAAATGGCAGTTTGGAGAAGGCACCCTTCAAATATCAGGGACCTGGAGCAGTTTGCCAAAGAAGAATGGTCTAAAATTCCAGCAGAGCATTGTAAGAAACTCATTGATGGTTACCGAAAGCGGTTGGTCGCAGTTATTTTGGCTAAAGGTTGTGCAACCAAATATTTGGCTGAGGGTGCCAATACTTTTGTCTGGCCCATTTTTGGAGTTTTGTGTGAAATGATCAATGTTTTGCTTTTTGCTTCATTTTCTTTTGTGTTTTTTTCATTTAAGACAAATTAAATGAAGATAATAATAACAAAGAATTTGTGTTTGCAATTATTTTCATTTACTTGTGGCCTCAACTGTTCATAAGGGGCAGTATTATAGTAGTTATATTCTTGTAAATAGGGACAGTATTATATGTTATATTCTTGTACATAGGGGGCAGTATTATAGTAGTTATATTGTACATAGGGAACAGTATTATAGTAATATTCTTGTCCATAAGGGGCAGTATTATAGTAGTTATATTGTTGTACATAGGGGCAGTATTATACTAGTTATATTCTTGTACATAGGAGCCAAAGTCTAGTAATTATATTAGTGTACAGTATATAGGGGACAGTATTAAAGTAGTTATGTTCTCGTACACAGAGAGCAGTATTATAAAAATTATATTCTTGTACATAGGGGAAGTATTATAGTTATTTTTTGTACATGGGGCAGTATTATAGTAGTTATATTCTTGTACATAGCAGCAATATTATAGTAGTTATATGCTTGTACATTGGGGCAGTATTATAGTAGTTATATTCCTGTACATAGGGGAAGTATTTTAGTAGCTATATTTTTGTACATAGGGGCAGTATTATAGTAGTTATATTCTTGTACATAGGGACAGTATTATATTCTTTATATTGATTTACATAAGAGCAGTATTATAGTACCGTATATACTCGAGTATAAGCTGAGATTTTCAGCCCATTTTTTTAGGCTGAAAGTGCCCTCTCGGCTTATACTCTAGTCATTGCCCCTGGGAGGTCGGCGGGGGAGGGTTAGCGGCGGCTGTGACATACTCACCTGCTCCTGGCGAGGTCCCTGCATCTCCGGTCTCCAGGCTCTGACAGCTTCTTCCAGCGTTGAGCGGTCACATGGTACTGCTCATTACAGTAATGAATATGAACCCTGTTATGACCCCAGTGGACAGGGTCTCAGAGGAACGTGTAAGTCTGCGAGATTCAAAAATCCAGCTCATAGGGCTGTGGTAACTGGGTTGACCAAATAGCTACTCCTAACGCCAACACTAGAAGTAGCCGGGGATCATGCCTACGGTGATCGCTAGATGACTCGCGCCAGCCGGAGAATCTAACTACCCCTAGGAGAAGAAAACAAAGACCTCTCTTGCCTCCAGAGAAAGGGACCCCAAAGCAAGATACAAGCCCCCCACAAATAATAACGGTGAGGTAAGAGGAAATGACAAACACAGAAATGAACCAGGTTCAGCAAAGAGAGGCCAGCTTACTAATAGCAGAATATAGCAAGATAACTTATCTGGTCAACAAAAACCCTATAAAAATCCACGCTGGAGATTCAAGAACCCCCGAACCGTCTAACGGTCCGGGGGGAGAACACCAGCCCCCTAGAGCTTCCAGCAAAGGTCAGGATACAGATAGGAACAAGCTGGACAAAAATACCAAACTAAACAAAAGCAAAAAGCAAAGAAGCAGACTTAGCTTGAAATACAGGAACCAGGATCATAGGACAAGAGCACAACAGATTAGCTCTGATTTCCACGATGCCAGGCATTGAACTGAAGGTCCAGGGAGCTTATATAGCAACGCCCCTGAACTAACGGCCCAGGTGAGGATATAGGAAAAGACAGAAGCTCCAGAGTCAAATCACTAATGACCACTAGAGGGAGCAAAAAGCAAAATCACAACAGAACCCAACTCCACTCTCATAGGGGTGGAGCAGAATATTCATTACTGTAATGAGCGGTAACGGTGACCGCTCAACGCTGGAAGAAGCTTTCAGCGCCCGGAGAACGGAGATGCAGGGACCGCGCCAGGAGAATGTGAGTATAATGGGGAGGAGGAGCATTGCGCGACAGTCACCTGTCCTGGTTCCGGCACCGCTCCGTCTTCCACGTCCTCTGCAGTGACGCTCAGGTCAGAGGGCGCGATGACGTGGTTAGTCCGCACCCTCTGCCTGAACGTTAGTGCAGAAGACGCGGAAGACACAGCGACGCCAGAATGAGGAGAGGTGAATATAGCAAGTGCTGGGGGCCTGAGCGACGAGAGGTATGTGATTTTTTTTTTTTAATCGCAGCAACAGCATATGGGGCAAATATCTATATGGAGCATCTTATGGGGCCTTATTCAACGTTTGTGCAGCACTATATGGGGCAAACATCTATATGGAGCATCTTATGGGGCCATAATCAACGTTTGTGCAGCATTATATGGGGCAAATATCTTTATGAAGCATCTTATGGAGCCATAATCAATGTTTGTGCAGAACTATATGGGGCAAATATCTCTATGGAGCATCTTATGGGGCCATAATCAACATTTGTGCAGCATTGTATGGGGCAAATATCTCTATGGAGCATCTTATGGGGCCATAATCAACATTTGTGCAGCATTATATTGGGCAAATGTCTCTATGGAGCATCTTATGGGGCCCTTATTAACCTTTATGCAGTACTGTATGGGGCAAATGTGTATATGGAGCATCTTATGGGGCCCTTATGAACCTTTATGCAGCTTTATATGGGGCATATTTTAATATGGAGCATCTTATGGGCCATCATGTACTACTATAATATTTTCCACTATATACAATAATATAACTACTATCAGGGCCGGACTGGGACTAAAATTCAGCCCTGGCATTTGAAGTTACACAGGCCCACTTGTCACATGGTGACTGTATAATATCTTTGTACACTTGTAGGCAGGGCCGGTTTTAGGCAAAGTGGGGCCCTAGGCAAAGTTTAAAATGCATCCCCAAATGCTAACATATTGCACATCACACAGAAGCCTTTCTGTTGTATTTACGTGCGCTGAGTTCAGGCCGCTAAACGAGTTTGATCGACAATACTGAAGTTGTTCAACGCTTGTTTCCCGGCCTCTTTCCACCAGCTGAGGAATAATGATGAGACAGAACGATCACTAATAGATCACCATACAGTATCATGTTATCAGCAGCACATCTACAGTTTACACTGGCAATGTGCTGCTGACAACAAGGCTTTTTGTTCCAGCAAAAACAATCCGAATATGCAGCATTTTACTTGTTTAGTAAAATACACCCCATAGTCCTCCATATATTATAATGTGCTCCATAGTCCTCCATATAGTATAATACACTCCCTATAGTCCTCCATATATTAAAATACACTGCTCAGTCCTCCACATAGTATAATACACTCCTCATAGTCCTCCATATAGCATAATACAATCCTCATAGTCCTCCATATAGCATAATACAATCCTCATAGTGCTCCATATAGTATAATGCACCGCCACAGTCATCCATGTAGTACAATTCACTTCCCATAGTATAATGCACCCCATAGTTCTTCATATAGTATAACGTATTCCCCATAGTCCTCGATACAGTATAATGCAGCCCACATATAGTATAATGCAGCCACCCCAGAGTATAATGCAGCCACCCCAGAGTATAATGCAGCCACCCCAGAGTATAATGCAGCCACCCCACAGAGTATAATGCAGCCACCCCAGAGTATGTAACCCCCATAGAATATAATACAGCCCACCTCCCCATAATATATAATGTAGCCCCCCATAGAATATAATGCAGCCCCCCATAGTATATAACGCAGCCTCCCCCATAGAATATAATATACCCCCACAATAGTATATAACACAGCCACATAGTACATAACATGGCCTCCCCCATAGAATATAATATACTCCCCATAGTATATAGCAAAGCCCGCATATTATATAGCACAAACCGCATAGTATACAGCACAGCCTGCATACTATAGCACAGCTCGCGTAGTAGATAACACAGCCCACACAGCAGTATTCAGCACAGACCACACAGTAGTATACAGCACAGACCACACAGTAGTATACAGCACAGCCCACGTAGAAGTATACAGCACAGTCCACACAGTAGTATACAGCACAGCCCACAGAGTAATATATACAGCACAGCCCACAGAGTACTATATACAGCACAGCCCACAGAGTACTATATACAGCACAGCCCACAGAGAACTATATACAGCACACAGTAGTATACAGCACAGAGCACAGCCCACAGAGAACTATATACAGCCCACAGCAGTATACAGCACAGAGCACAGCCCACAGAGAACTATATATAGCACAGAGCACACAGTAGTATACAGCACAGAGCACAGCCCACAGAGAGCTATATACAGCCCACAGCAGTATACAGCACAGAGCACAGCCCACAGAGAACTATATACAGCCCACAGCAGTATACAGCACAGAGCACAGCCCACAGAGAACTATATATAGCACAGAGCACACAGTAGTATACAGCACAGAGCACAGCCCACAGAGAGCTATATACAGCCCACAGCAGTATACAGCACAGAGCACAGCCCACAGAGAACTATATACAGCCCACAGCAGTATACAGCACAGAGCACAGCCCACAGAGAACTATATATAGCACAGAGCACACAGTAGTATACAGCACAGAGCACAGCCCACAGAGAACTATATACAGCCCACAGTAGTATACAGCACAGAGCACAGCCCACAGAGAACTATATACAGCCCACAGTAGTATACAGCACAGAGCACAGCCCACAGAGAACTATATACAGCCCACAGCAGTATACAGCACAGAGCACAGCCCACAGAGAACTATATATAGCACAGAGCACACAGTAGTATACAGCACAGAGCACAGCCCACAGAGAACTATATACAGCCCACAGTGGTATACAGCACAGAGCACAGCCCACAGAGAACTATATACAGCCCACAGCAGTATACAGCACAGAGCACAGCCCACAGAGAACTATATACAGCCCACAGCAGTATACAGCACAGAGCACAGCCCACAGAGTACTATATACAGCCCACAGTAGTATACAGCACAGAGCACAGCCCACAGAGAACTATATACAGCCCACAGTGGTATACAGCACAGAGCACAGCCCACAGAGAACTATATACAGCCCACAGCAGTATACAGCACAGAGCACAGCCCACAGAGAACTATATACAGCCCACAGCAGTATACAGCACAGAGCACAGCCCACAGAGAACTATATACAGCCCACATCTCTTCTCTTCCTCCCCTCACCTCCTCCGAGAATGGCCCCACAGTCCAGAAAAAAAAAACCTCTCCTCACCTCTCCTCGTGCCCAGCGTTGCTTCCTGGTTCCTGCTCCTGTCTCAGCAGCTGCAGTCTGCCCGGGACACAGCAGGTGCGCGATGATATGACATCATCGCGCACCCGCAGTGTCAGAGGCAGAGCGGGGAATGATGGGAGAGGAGCGTCTGTAGACGATCTCTCCTCCATCATTGCATTCAACTGTACCGGCGTCTATACGCCGGTATAGTTGAATGCGACGGCGGGGGCGGCGGATTGAGCGGCCCACCACTGGCACCGGCCCTTCTGGCATTTGCCAGAAGTGCCCTATGGCCAGTCCGGCCCTGACTACTATACTACTGCCCCTATGTACAAGAATATAACTACTATAATACTGCTCCCTTATGTGCAATAATAAAACTATTATAATATTGCCCCTATGTACAATAACAAAACTACTATAATACTGCCCCTTATGTACAAAATATAACAAATATAATACTGCCTCTATGTACAATAATATAACTACCATAATAGTAAATGGCTGCCCACTCTCCCCAGTCCCACAAGCTCGCTGCCTCTGGGTTATCCTTGACACTGATCTCTCCTTCAAACCACATATCCAAGCCCTTTCCACTTCCTGCCGACTTCAACTCAAAAATATTTCCCGGATCCGTACATTTCTAAACCAAGAATTTGCAAAAACCCTAGTCCATGCCCTCATCATCTCTCGCCTTGACTACTGCAACCTCCTGCTCTGTGGCCTCCCCTCTAACCCTCTCGCACCCCTCCAATCTATTCTAAATTTTGCTGCCTGACTAATCCACCTGTCCCCCCGCTATTCCCCAGCCTCTCCCCTCTGTCAATCCCTGCACTGGCTCCCCAATACCCATTGACTCCAATTCAAAACCCTTACTATGACATACAAAGCTTCCACAACATGTCTCCTCCATACATCTGTGACCTTGTCTCCCGGTACTTACCTGCACGCAACCTCTGATCCTCACAAGATCTTCTTCTATACTCCCCTCTTATCTCCTCTTCCCACAATCACATACAATATATCTCCTGCGCATCACCCATACTCTGGAACTCTCTACCACAACATATCAGACTCTTGGAACACCTGCCACGGCCGTGGGGTACTCGCTACTGGGTCCAGTACTTAAAGGGGATGTGTCATGGCGGTGGCGACCCGGTCCGTGGCCCTGGGCACCCATGTTAAGGGAAAAGTCTTTAAAGGAGTTATGAATAAAGTTTGTGTTCGTGACGCCACCTGTGGTTCTCGGTCAGAGCTGACCGATGCTGCTTAAAGGGGTCCTCTGGGATGATGTTATGACAGCCAAGATGGTATGGCTTCCAACAGGTGAAGCAGGATCCCCAGGGATCCCGCTGTATAGGTGAAGATGGTGAATGATGTAGCAAGAAATGGAGGACACAGGTTTGCAGTCTCTTTACCTGGTTTACTGAAGGATTCAGGTAGCCACAGTCAAGGGTCCCAGATTACAGGTACAGGTAGGGTCCGGCCGGCTTGGAAGCCAGTAGGGAGTCCCCCTTACCAGGTGGGGTTAGAAGCCTTCCTTCTAGCGCTGTGGTGTAGTCCCTTGCTGCCTTAAACCTCTCACAAGGTCCTCACGTGTTCTCTCTGTCCTCCAGGTTGGTAGGACACTACCCGAACAACAGGTAGCTTGAGCCTTTTTACAGGTGACATATAATCCAGCTCTCCTGCCGGTTTCTGCTGTGCCATTTGGAGTCCGACACAACCCCGGTCTTCCGGCTACCGATGTCTGTGCTCTGTAGGCAGGTAGCCCAGTCGCAGCTATTCTCCACAGTTCTTCGCTCTCCTGTGCTTCTCTTCCCCTCCACTCTCTCTACAGCTTTGTTCAGTGTTCTGTTCTATCTCTCTCCCTTCCTGGAGCTGAATCACCCTCGTGGCTGCACAGCCCCTCTACTACCTTCTCCTCTGTCTCTCCGGAACTAACCAGAACAGAGATCCTCCTTCTGGCCTGGAATGTGAACATGTTTTATGCATGTGTTTGCCTGATAAAGAAGATCCTTCCTCGCTTCCAAGCGTGACATCACTCTCCTCGTGAGGAAAGCAATGCCACTGTGACAACCAGGAACCTGGGGTGTCACACTCCCCCCTGTTAAATCCAGTACTCCCATACTGGGAAAAGAAAAACAACAATAACAGGTTAGGACAAGACATACAAAATGTTTAAAATGCATGTAAACGGGTTAAACTAAGGCTTCCCTTTATGGGAGGTAATTGATACTTTAAACGTTACTAAACTTTATTACAGAGTATAAATAACTTTAAAAAAAAATACAACTTTCTTATTAAATATAGAATATTAACTATTAAATAACAATTACCCCTTACGGGTATACTATCTTGAGCAACATTTCTCCTGACAGAGTGCAAAAACATTACTCTCCTACAAATATACGAAACGCTCTCTGCAGTACTCACTATCACTTATACATACGTTAACTATCTGACATATAAAATACTATACCAGCTCACTTCTCTAACAATATTAAACATTATCACTTTCATAAAGTGCAACAAATTTGACATTTATTTACTGAAGTAGTGCATTTAAAAGGTGAAAGCGGTATTCAATTCATTCAATAGTATTAAAACAGCAGCAATGAGCGGGAGACTAGTCATAAACCCCCAACGTGGACTTGAGCGGGCTACAAGGCGTAACATCCAAACCTGGTCTTCAGCCACGCCAGATGTTGTTTTTCTTTAGGTCACTCTAAAGTAAAACCACTTTTAAGGCAAACATTAGCAAACAGTTTCTTTAACCCCTTTCTGCCATTGGACGTACTATTCCGTCCATGTGGGGTGGGCCCTAATTCCCAAGGACGGAATAGTACATCCAGCACGATCGGCCGCGCTCACGGGGGGAACGCGGCCGATCGCGGCCGGGTGTCAGCTGCCTATCGCAGCTGACATCCGGCACTATGTGCCAGGAGCGGTCACGGACCGCCCCCGGCACATTAACCCCCGGCACACCGTGATCAAACATGATCGCTGTGTGCCGGCGGTACAGGGAAGCTCCCTGCGGGCTTCCCTGAGACCCCCGGAGCAACGCGATGTGATCGCGTTGCTGCGAGGGTCTCCTACCTCCTATCCCTGCAGGCCCCGGATCCAAAATGGCCACGGGGCTGCATCCGGGTCCTGCAGGGATTACTTCTGGGTGCCGTGCAGGCTGCAGATGAAAGCTGCAGCCTGCACGGCTGTAAGTGAGATCGGTGATCTGACAGAGTGCTGTGCACACTGTCAGATCACCGATCTGTAATGTCCCCCCCTGGGACAAGGTAAAAAAGTTTTAAAAAAAATTCCCACATGTGTAAAAAAAAAAAAGAAAAAAAAATTCCTAAATAAAGAAAAAAAAAAAAAATATTATTCCCATAAATACATTCCTTTATCTAAATAAAAAAAATCAAACAATAAAAGTACACATATTTAGTATCGCCGCGTCCGTAACGACTCCACCTATAAAACTATATCACTAGTTAACCCCTTCAGTGAACACCGTAAAAAAAAAAGGCAAAAAACAACGCTTTATTCTCATACCGCCAAACAAAAAGTGGAATAACGCGATCAAAAAGACGGATATAAATAACCATGGTACCGCTTAAAACGTCATCTTGTCCCGCAAAAAACGAGCCACTATACAGCATCATCAGCGAAAAAATTAAAAAGTTATAGTCCTCAGAATAAAGCGATGCCAAAATAATTATTTTTTCTATAAAATAGTTTTTATCGTATAAAAGCGCCAAAACATAAAAAAATGATAGAAATGAGGTATCGCTGTAATCGTACTGACCCGAAGAATAAAACTGCTTTATCAATTTTACCAAACGCGGAACGGTATAAACGCCTCCCCCAAAAGAAATTCATGAATAGCTGGTTTTTGGTAATTCTGCCTCACAAAAATCGGAATAAAAAGCGATAAAAAAATCTTCCGTGCCCGAGCATGATACCAATAAAAACGTCAACTCGTTCCACAAAAAACAAGACCTCATATAAAAGTAAATCAAACCCCCCTTCATCACCCCCTTAGTTAGGGAAAAATAAAAAAATTTAAAAAATGTATTTATTTCCATTTTACCATTAGGGTTAGGGCTAGGGCTAGGGCTAGGGTTAGGGTTAGGGCTAGGGTTAGGGTTGGGGTTAGGGTTGGGGCTAGGGTTAGGGCTAGGGTTGGGGCTAGGGTTAGGGTTGGGGCTAGGGTTGGGGCTAGGGTTAGGTTGGGGCTAGGGTTAGGGTTAGGGTTAAGGCTACAGTTAGGGTTGGGGCTAAAGTTAGGGTTAAGGTTGGGGCTAAAGTTAGGGTTAGGGTTTGGATTACATCTACGGTTGGGAATAGGGTTGGGATTAGGGTTAGGGGTGTGTCTGGGTTAGAGGTGTGGTTAGGGTTACCGTTGGGATTAGGGTTAGGGGTGTGTTTGGATTAGGGTTTCAGTTATAATTGGGGGGTTTTCACTGTTTAGGCACATCAGGGGCTCTCCAAACGCGACAAGGCGTCCGATCTCAATTTCAGCCAATTCTGCGTTGAAAAAGTAAAACAGTGCTTCTTCCCTTCCGAGCTCTCCCGTGCGCCCAAACAGGGGTTTACCCCAACATATAGGGTATCAGCGTACTCGGAACACATTGGAGAACAACTTTTGGGGTCCAATTTCTCCTGTTACCCTTGTGAAAATACAAAACTGGGGGCTAAAAAATAATTTTTGTGGAAAAAAATTTTTTTTTTATTTGCATGGCTCTGCGTTATAAACTGTAGTGAAACAATTGGGGGTTCAAAGCTCTCACAACACATCTAGATGAGTTCCTTAGGGGGTCTACTTTCCAAAATGGTGTCACTTGTGGGGGGTTTCTACTGTTTAGGTACATTAGGGCCTCTGCAAACGCAATGTGACGCCTGCAGACCATTCCATCTAAGTCTGCATTCCAAATGGCGCTCCTTCCCTTCCGAGCCCTCCCATGCGCCCAAACGGTGGTTCCCCTCCACATATGGGGTATCAGCGTACTCAAGACAAATTGGACAACAACTTTTGGGGTCCAATTTCTCCTGTTACCCTTGGGAAAATACAAAACTGGGGGCAAAAAAATAATTTTTTGGGGAAATTTTTTATTTTTTATTTTCACGGCTATGCGTTATAAACTGTAGTGAAACACTTGAGGGTTCAAAACTCTAACAACACATCTAGATGAGTTGCTTAGGGGGTCTACTTTCCAAAATGGTGTCACTTGTGTTTTTTTTTTACTGTTTAGGTACATTAGGGCTCTGCAAACGCAATGTGACGCCTGCAGACCATTCCATCTAAGTCTGCATTCAAAATGGCGCTCCTTCCCTTCCGAGCCCTCCCATGCGCCCAAACGGTGGTTCCCCTCCACATGTGGGGTATCAGCATACTCAAGACAAATTGGACAACAATTTTTGTGGTCCAATTTCTCCTGTTACCCTTGGGAAAATACAAAACTAGGGGCTAAAAAATAATTTTGGGGGGAAATTTTTTTTTTTTTATTTTCACGGCTATGCGTTATAAACTGTAGTGAAACACTTGAGAGTTCAAAACTCTCACAACACATCTAGATGAGTTGCTTAGGGGGTCTACTTTCCAAAATGGTGTCACTTGTGTTTTTTTTTACTGTTTAGGTACATTAGGGCTCTGCAAACGCAATGTGACGCCTGCAGACCATTCCATCTAAGTCTGCATTCAAAATGGCGCTCCATCCCTTCCGAGCCCTCCCATGCGCCCAAACAGTGGTTCCCCCCACATATGGGGTATCAGCGTACTCAGGACAAATTGGACAACAACTTTTGGGGTCCAATTTCTCCTGTTACAATCGGGAAAATACAAAACTGGGGGCTAAAAAATAATTTTTGTGGGAAAAAAATGTTTGTTTTATTTTTACGGCTCTGCATTATAAACTTTTGTGAAGCAGTTGGTGGGTCAAAGTGCTCACTACACCTCTAGATAAGTTCCTTAGGGGGTCTACTTTCCAAAATGGTGTCACTTGTGGGTGGGTTTCAATGTTTAGGCACATCAGTGGCTCTCCAAACGCAACATTGGGTCCCATCTCAATTCCTGTCAATTTTGCAGTGAAAAGTCAAACGGCGCTCCTTCCCTTCCGAGCTCTCCCATGCGACCAAACAGTGGTTTACACCCACATATAGGGTATCAGCGTACTCAGGACAAATTGTACAACAACTTTTGGGGTCCAATTTCTTCTCTTACCCTTGGGAAAATAAAAAATTGGGGGCGAAAAGATCATTTTTGTGAAAAAATATGATTTTTTATTTTTACGGTTCTGCATTATAAACTTCTGTGAAGCACTTGGTGAGTCAAAGTGCTCACCACACCTCTACACTGTGTTCCAAATTATTATGCAAATTGGATTTAAGTGTCATAAAGATTTAATTGTTTTGTTTTTCAAATAAACTTGTGGATGGTATTGTGTCTCAGGGCTCAATGGATCACTGAAATCAATCTTAAACACATGTGATAATTGCTTTTCCAGGTGATTCTAATTAAAGGAAAACTACTTAAAAATGATGTTCCACATTATTAAGCAAGTCACAGTTTTCAAGTAACATGGGAAAGAAAAAGGATCTCTCTGCTGCTGAAAAGCATCAAATAGTGCAATGCCTTGGTGAAGGGATGAAAACATTAGAAATTTTCCAAAAACATAAGCGTGATCATCGTACTGTTAAGAGATTTGTGGCTGTATCTGAGCACAAATGTGTTTGTGCTGATAAAGGCATAATGAGGAAGATTTCTGCCAGGCAAATTCATCGGATTAAGAGAGCAGCTGCTAAAAAGCCATTACAAAGCAGCAAACAGATATTTGAAGCTGCTGGTGCCTCTGGAGTCCCTCGAACCTCAAGGTGTAGGCTCCTTCAAAGGCTTGCTGTGGTGCATAAACCTACTATTCGGCCACCCTTAAACAGTGTTCACAAGCAGAAATGGTTGTATTGGGCCCACACATACATGAAGACTAATTTCCAAACAGTCTTGTTTACTGATAAGTGTTGAGCAACCCTGGATGGTCCAGATGGATGGAGTAGTGGATGGTTGGTGGATGGCCACCATGTCCCAACAAGGCTGCAACATCAGCGAGGAGGTGGAGGAGTCATGTTTTGGGCCAGAATCATGGGAAACAGCTGGTAAGGCCCTTTAAGGTTCCTGAAGGTGTGAAAATGACCTCTGCAAAGTATATAGAGTTTCTGACTGACAACTTTCTTCTATGGTCTAAAAAGCAGAAACGTGCCTTCAGGAGCAAAATCATCTTCATGCTGACAATGCCCCATCTCATGCTGCAAAGAATACCTCTGAGTCATTGGCTGCTATGGGCATAAAAGGAGATAAACTCATGGTGTGGCCACCATCTTCCCCTGACCTCAACCCTATAGAGAACCTTTAGAGGATCATCAAGCAAAAGATCTATGAGGGTGGGAGGCAGTTCACATCCAAACAGCAGTTCTGGGAGGCTATTCCAACTTCATGCAAAGAAATACAAGCAGAAACTCTCCAAAATCTCACAAGTTCAATGGATGCAAGAATTGTGAAGGTGATATCAAAGAAGGGTCCTATGTTAACATGTAACTTGGCCTGTTGGGATGTTTTGGCGTTAAATAGCTTTTTTGTTCAGTGAATGTGACCTCCTAATGCTGCAAATTCCACAAATGAGCATTTTCAGTTCTTTAAAACATATCAAATGTTTAGAAATTCTACTGTGCGTAATAATTTGGAACAGTGCATTTTGAGTTTTTATTCATTTTGGAGATTATACTGTTATCATTGGGAGGTTTCTTCAATAAAATTCGATGTATAATCTAACGGGTGATGACTTTTATTAGACTGACTGTCATTTGCACTGACCATTTAGGAAAATCTGATAAAAATGTAATTTGCATAATAATTTGGAACATAGTGTAGATAAGTTCCTTAGGGGGTCTACTTTCCAAAATGGTGTCACTTGTGGGGGGTTTCAATGTTTAGGCATATCAGGGGCTCTCCAAACGCAACATGGCGTCCCATCTCAATTCCAGTAAATTTTGCATTGAAAAGTCAAATGGCGCTCCTTCGCTTCCGAGCTCTGTCATGCGCCCAAACAGTGGTTTACCCCCACATATGGGGTATCGGCGTACTCAGGACAAATTGTACAACATCTTTTGGGGTCCATTTTCTCCTGTTACCCTTGGTAAAATAAAACAAATTGGAGCTGAAGTAAATTTTGTGTGAAAAAAAAGTTAAATGCTCATTTTTATTTAAACATTCCAAAAATTCCTGTGAAACACCTTAAAGGTTAATAAACTTCTTGAATGTGGTTTTGAGCACCTTGAGGGGTGCAGTTTTTAGAATGGTGTCACACTTTGGTATTTTCTATCATATAGACCCCTCAAAATGACTTCAAATGAGATGTGGTCCCTAAAAAAAAATGGTGTTGTGAAAATGAGAAATTGCTGGTCAAGTTTTAACCCTTATAACTCCCTAACAAAAAAAAATTTTGGTTCCAAAATTGTGCTGATGTAAAGTAGACATGTGGGAAATGTTACTTATTAAGTATTTTGTGTGATATATCACTGTGATTTAATTGCATAAAAATTCAAAGTTGGAAAATTGCAAAATTTTTAAAATTTTCGCCAAATTTCCGTTTTTTTCACAAATAAACGCATGTAATATCAAAGAAATTTTACCACTATCATGAAGTACAATATGTCACGAGAAAACAGTGTAAGAATCACTGGGATCCGTTGAAGCGTTCCAGAGTTATAACCTCATAAAGGGACAGTGGTCAGAATTGTAAAAATTGGCCCGGTCCATAACGTGCAAACCACCCTTGGGGGTGAAGGGGTTAACGGCTACTTGTAAAACCAGTACAAAGCACCTAAAGAGGTGCCAACTATTTACAGAGAGAGTTTGTGGACCATTCACTGTCCATGGCCTCAGTGTCTTTTAAACAAATGGACTTTTTAAACGGAAACCTGGTCAGGTTAATTGAACTTTCAAACTTTTAACTATACACAGTGTAAGACTATTCCTACTGAGTGTGTTGGGGGACACTCGCTTGGCTGCGATATTCAAGCACACGGGCACGGGTTTTAAAAACAAAGCAGTCCATACGGTTTATTAAGCCTCATAAACCGGGTTATGCACAGTTCATTATGTATGTCTCACGAAACACAACAGGCACCAACTGGTGATCTTAACTTGCATCTTCAAACACTTTAACTACGGGTTTGACTCACGGACACTAAACATGCTGGTCCTCACTGACCAGTTGCCATGGGTTACCACACAGTCCAGGTTACAAGCACCAACAGCTTGTGGAGGTACCTTATGGGAGCTCCTGCTCCGTCTGCTGACTCCTTGTCAGTCCTCTCTCCTGGGGAAACTGCCTTACGGGGTTCACCAACTTGCCTGGCCGGCACACATCAGTCAGTCCAGAGCCTCCGAAGGACTGTAGCTTCCCCAAGTTCCACTGTGTGTTGCTCAGGGGTCCTGGTACATCTCCCAGGACCTCTCACGCCAGCATGTGCTCTCCAGGAAGCCTCCTACCAGGTCTTCCAGCACAGGAGCGTGCACAGCCCACACACAGGCCTCAGGAACTCCCTGTAACCTCACCACTCAGGTCCCCTCACTGGAACCACACAGGAACCCAGGGACCATGTGACCCACACCCTGGTCACGTTATGTACCTGTAACCACACCCACAGTAATGGATCACATGGGCTGGTCATGTGATCCTGACATCACTGCAGGTCTATTCTCACGGCCTCCATACAACTCCGTGCACATAACGGGGAGACCATGCAGCGCCCCCTATCTGTTACAGGGGTCACTGCATCACAACAGTCATATTCAAACTTGCGATCAATACTGTTTATCTCATTTGCCAGGGTAGCTCTGGATGGCTGCTACTCCCTGACCGGGAAAATTCAGGATCATATAGTTCCACTGGTACGGCATACCAGGGCCTACTGGCTGATTCCACCACTGGTGTCTGGGTGGACTGGCAGCATTTGGTAGTTGGCATGGCCTGGCCTGCTGCTGCTCCTGCAGGAACTGATGTTACAGTCTGGCCTGTTTGCTTTGACTGCTATTGCAATGGTACGCACTTTCTGCAGTCCAGAGCGTACCACCCTTTGTCACCGATATGGCGGGTATAAGTCACTTTGTCACCGGGGTGCAGGTCCCTGTCCGGGTGTCCCTTCATTAATTGGGATTTCACATCCCTCCGGTTAACAAAGATTTTGTTGATCATTCCAGGCTCCTTAATGAAACCCCAGCCTCTCTGCTGATTGAAGACCACTACTTCTCCCTGCCGCAGTGGTCCCCTTTCTGCCCGAGGGATTTTACGTGTTCAGGCCTTTCCTTCTAAGTTTCTTTCCTCAAATGCTGCTTTCCAGGCCATGATTCCTGTCTCTCTTTCTCCTCCCGCAATCTGCAATGCTCCCGCCAGGTTATCATGGGGATCTCCCCTTGCAACACGATCATGTCCTCCCCCGTAGGTCCCTCTGCAAACACTTCGGGTTCCAGAGAACTAACCTGGGGCACATTGGTTGGAATAAGCGGGGCTGCCATCTGACCCAAGCTGCTGTCTCCCTGGTCACGGTGTAGCCGATGGCATACACATCCAGGCCTTGGAGACGGTGGTGCTGGTAAGGGGCCCACCAGAGTGTCATCCGGTGTAGGGGTTGCTGGACTGGAGGCCGGGGTACCCCCAGCGTATGGTGACATTTCACCGAGGAGCCCAAAACCTTGGTCGGGGGTGTACAGCCGTGGGGGTGACTCCAGCCTAGCTGTCAGGCCTTCCGCCGCCGGGGTCAGGGCCATGCCCCTTACCTCTCCTTTCAGATCGCCGGATCTTCTTTTCTGCTCCGGGCCAGACGAGGCTGCTGATGGTCGACCGGCATGGTTCCCGATGAAGCCCTCCTTCCACCCAGCCACAGCCTCCAGCTGTATCTGCACTAGCTGCCGTAAGTTCTTCCACCTCTCTCCACAGGAGGTCCAGATCCTGCTTCAGTGATGGGTATGGTTCTTGCAGGTCCCGGCTGGGGGAGTCCTTCTACTCCACCCCACGCTCCAGTGCTCTCTCCTCTCCCTCCGCCATGTTGCTTTCCGGTACTTCCTCCTCGGTCCGTTTTCCCGTGGTTTCATTCCACCATACCTGTCTTCGTGGGCGGTTCTTTCTCATCTTCCCGCCATCCCAGACCAGGAGGTGGACTTCTCTAGTTGATGGGCATACTTCTCAGACATAGTAGTACTGATGAGGGGCGGCCATGGTTTTCGCACCGTTCCTCCAGTTGCCGCCCACGACAACATGCCCTTCTCCTCCTGCACTCCACATGGTGCTGTAATGGCAGCGGTTTTAGCGGCAATTTACAGCTCAACAGTCTCACAGTTAAGCACAGCCTCTGACGTGCACAAGACCGATTTCAATGGGTCAGTCCATTCTGTTAATGAAGCCAAAATGGAACGCCCGCCAGGACTGTGGGGTCATCGGTACCGGGTCTGGTACTTAAAGGGAATGTGTCAAGGCGGGGGCAACTCAGTCCGTGGCCCTGGTTGCCCATGTTAAGGGAAAAGTCTTTAAAGGAGTTATGAATAAAGTTTATGTTCGTGACGCCACCTGTGGTTCTCGGGTCAGAGGTGACCGACACTGCTTAAAGGGTCCACTGGCGTGATGTTATGGCAGCTAAGATGGTATGGCTTCCCACAGGTGAAGCTGGATCCCCAGGGCTCCCGGTGTTTAGGTGAAGATGGTGAATGATGTAGCAAGAAATGGAGGACACAGGTTTTCAGTCTCTTTACCTGTTTTACTGAAGGATTCAGGCAGCCACAGTCCAGGGTCTTGGATTACAGGTACAGGTAGGGTTCGGCCCGGCTTAGAAACGAGTTGGGAGTGCCCCTTACCAGGTGGGGTTAGAAGCCTTCCTTCTAGCGCTGTGGTGTAGTCCCTCGCTGCCTTAAGCCTCTCACAAGGTCCTCACGTGTTCTCTCTGTCCTCCAGGTTTGTTAGGACACTACCCATACTGTTGTGAATTCCGCTCTTGGGCTCCCTCCGGTGGTTGTAAGTAGCACTTTTGTGAGTTCTGCTCTTGGGCTCCCTCTGGTGGTTTTGAGTGGAATGGCTGCTTCTTGGATTTAGCATCAGCAGCTGCTTCCACTGATCGTCTTTCTGGCTCGGCTATTTTAGTCTGGCCTTATCCCTCAATCAATGCCAGTTGTCAATTGTTCCTGCTTGGAGTCACGGCTCTTTTGGATTTCCCTGACACTCTGACCTGTTCAGCAAAGATAAGTCCTTGCTTGTCCTTTTGCAGTCCTCTTGTTGTGGACTTTATTGTTCAGCACATTCTATGTTTTGCTCATTTGTCCAGCTTATCAGTATGGATCTATTCAGCTAAGCTGGAAGCTCTGGGCAGCAGATTTTGCCCTCCACACCTTTAGTCAGGTGTGGAGATTTTTGCATTTCTCTGCGGTGGACTTTTTCTAGTTTTTATTACTGACCGCACAGTGTTCTTTCCTGTACTGTCTATCTAGCTAGAAGTGGCCTCCTTTGCTAAATCCTGTTTCATTCTACATGTGTCAGTTCCTTCTCCACTCACAGTCATTATTTGTGGGGGGCTATCTGTCCTTTGGGGATTTTCTCTGAGGCAAGATAGCTTTCCTGTTTCTACCTTTAGGGGTAGCTAGTTCTCTGGCTGTGACGAGGTGTCCAGGGAGTGACAGGAACATCCCACGGCTACTGCTAGTGTTGTGTTAAGATCTGGAACTGCGGTCAGTATAGTTACCACCTGCTCAGAGCTAGTCGCATGTCGCTCCTAAATTACCAGTCCATAACAGTACAACTGGCCAAAAATGAGTTGAATGTATCTCAAAAGAAGGAAAAGAAAAAGAGTTCTGAGCCATTTTTTTTTTCTTTAGTCTGTTTTGTCTTTTTCGTTCCTCTTAATCTTTGGGTGGTTCAGGATTTGGGCGCGGGCATGGATGTTCAGGGTTTGTTTTCTCGTGTGGATCAGCTTGCTGCAAGAGTACAGAGTATCCAAGATTATGTTGTTCAGATTCCGGCTTTAGAGCCTAGAATTCCTACTCCAGATTTGTTTTATGGGGATAGATCCAAGTTTTTGAACTTTAAAAATAACTGCAAATTGTTTTTTGCTCTGAAACCCCGTTCCTCTGGTGATCCCATTCAGCAAGTTAAAATAGTTATTTCTTTGCTGCGTGGTGACCCTCAGGACTGGGCATTCTCCCTTGAGTCAGGGGATCCGGCATTGCTTAAATTAGATGCATTTTTTCAATCGCTCGGATTATTGTATGACGAACCTAACTCTGTGGATCATGCGGAAAAAACCTTGTTGGCCCTGTGTCAGGGTCAGGAAGCGGCAGAATTATACTGCCAGAAATTTAGAAAATGGTCTGTGCTCACTAAATGGAATGAGGACGCTCTGGCAGCAATTTTCAGAAAGGGTCTTTCTGAAGCCCTTAAAGATGTTATGGTGGGGTTCCCCACGCCTGTTGGTTTGAGCGAATCTATGTCTCTAGCCATTCAGATTGATCGGCGCCTGCGCGAGCGCAAAGTGGTGCACCATATGGCAGCGTCCTCTGAACAGAGTCCTGAGCCTATGCAATGTGATAGGATTTTGACTAGAGCTGAACAGAGGGGATACAGACGTCAGAATGGGCTGTGTTTTTACTGTGGTGATTCTGCTCACACTATTTCTGTTTGCCCTAAGCGTATTAAGAGGGTAGCTGGATCTGTTACCATCAGTACTGTACAGCCTAAATTTCTCCTGTCTGTGACCCTGATTTGCTCATTCTCATCCTTTTCTGTCATGGCATTTGTGGATTCAGGCGCTGCCCTGAACTTAATGGACTTAGAATTCGCCAGGCGCTGTGGTTTTTCTTTGCAGCCTTTGCAGAGCCCTATTCCTTTGAGGGGTATTGATGCTACACCGTTGGCCAAGAATAAACCTCAGTATTGGACTCAGCTGACTATGTGCATGGCTCCAGCACATCAGGAAGATTGCCGTTTTCTGGTGTTGCATAATTTACATGGTGTTGTTGTACTGGGCTTTCCATGGTTACAAGTACACAATCCAGTGCTGGATTGGAAATCTATGTCTGTGACTAGTTGGGGTTGTCAAGGGGTACATAGTGACGTTCCTTTGATGTCAATTTCCTCTTCCCCCTCTTCTGATGTTCCTGAATTTTTGTCAGATTTCCAGGATGTATTCGATGAGCCCAAGTCCAGTTCCCTTCCTCCACATAGGGACTGTGATTGTGCTATTGACTTGATTCCTGGCTGTAAGTTCCCTAAGGGCCGACTTTTCAATCTATCTGTGCCAGAGCATGCCGCTATGCGGAGCTATGTTAAGGAGTCTTTGGAGAAGGGGCATATTCGGCCGTCTTCATCACCATTGGGAGCGGGATTCTTTTTTGTTGCCAAGAAGGATGGCTCCTTGAGACCCTGTATTGATTATCGCCTTCTTAATAAGATCACGGTCAAATTCCAATACCCTTTACCTTTGCTTTCAGATTTGTTTGCTCGGATTAAGGGGGCTAGTTGGTTTACCAAGATTGACCTTCGAGGGGCATATAATCTTGTTCGTATTAAACAGGGTGACGAATGGAAAACTGCATTTAATACGCCCGAAGGCCATTTTGAATACCTTGTGATGCCTTTCGGGCTTTCTAATGCTCCTTCTGTATTTCAGTCCTTCATGCATGATATTTTCCGCAATTATCTTGATAAATTCTTGATTGTGTATTTGGATGATATTTTGTTTTTTTCCGATGATTGGGAGTCTCATGTGAAGCACGTCAGGATGGTATTCCAGATCCTTCGTGATAATGCCCTATTTGTGAAGGGGTCTAAGTGCCTATTTGGAGTTCAGAAGGTGCCTTTTTTGGGGTTTATTTTTTCTCCTTCGTCTATAGAAATGGATCCTGTTAAGGTCCAAGCCATTCATGACTGGATTCAGCCCACATCTGTGAAGAGCCTTCAGAAATTTTTGGGCTTTGCTAATTTTTATCGCCGTTTCATTGCCAACTTCTCCAGTGTGGTTAAACCCCTGACCGATTTGACGAAGAAAGGCGCTGATGTGACGAATTGGTCCTCTGCGGCTGTTGAGGCCTTTCAGGATCTTAAATGACGATTTACTTCTGCCCCTGTGTTGCGTCAGCCGGATGTTTCTCTTCCTTTTCAGGTTGAGGTTGACGCTTCTGAGATTGGGGCAGGGGCCGTTTTGTCACAGAGGAATTCTGATGGTTCCTTGATGAAACCATGTGCCTTCTTTTCCCGAAAGTTTTCGCCTGCGCAACGCAATTATGATGTCGGCAATCGGGAGTTGTTGTCTATGAAGTGGGCATTTGAGGAGTGGCGACATTGGCTTGAGGGAGCCAGGCACCGCGTTGTGGTCTTGACCGATCATAAGAATCTGATTTACCTCGAGTCGGCCAAGCGGCTGAACCCTAGACAGGCTCGATGGTCCCTGTTTTTCTCCCGTTTCGATTTTGTGGTCTCATATCTTCCGGGATCTAAGAATGTTAAAGCGGATGCCCTCTCTAGGAGTTTTTTGCCTGATTCTCCTGGAGGTCTTGAGCCGGTTGGCATTCTTAGGGAAGGGGTGGTTCTTTCTGCCATCTCCCCTGATTTACGGCGGTTGCTTCGGGAATTTCAGGCTGATAAACCTGACCGCTGTCCTGTGGGGAAGCTGTTTGTTCCTGATAGATGGACAAGTAAGGTAATTTCTGAGGTCCATTGTTCGGTGTTGGCCGGTCATCCTGGGATTTTTGGTACCAGAGATTTGGTTGCTAGGTCCTTTTGGTGGCCTTCCTTGTCGCGGGATGTGCGTTCTTTTGTGCAGTCCTGTGGGACTTGTGCCCGGGGTAAGCCTTGCTGTTCCCGCGCTAGTGGGTTGCTTTTGCCTTTGCCTGTCCCTGAGAGGCCCTGGACGCCTATTTCCATGGATGGATTTTATTTTGGATCTTCCTGTGTCCCAGAGGATGTCTGTTATCTGGGTGGTTTGTGACCGGTTCTCTAAAATGGTCCATTTGGTACCTTTGCCTAAATTGCCTTCCTCCTCTGATTTGGTTCCATTTTTTTTTCAGCATGTGGTTCGTTTGCATGGCATTCCGGAAAATATTGTGTCTGACAGAGGTTCCCAGTTTGTTTCCAGGTTTTGGCGGGCCTTTTGTGCTAAGATAGGCATTAATTTGTCTTTTTCTTCGGCGTTCCATCCTCAGACAAATGGCCAAACTGAGCGAACTAATCAAACCTTCGAAACCTATTTGAGATGCTTTGTGTCTGCTGATCAGGATGATTGGGTGGCTTTCTTGCCGTTGGCCGAGTTTGCCCTTAATAATCGGGCCAGTTCGGCTACTTTGGTTTCGCCTTTTTTTTGTAATTTTGGTTTCCATCCTCGTTTTTCTTCAGGGCAGGTTGAGCCTTCTGATTGTCCTGGTGTAGATTCTGTGATGGACAAGTTACATCGGATTTGGACTCATGTGGTGGACAATTTGACGTTGTCTCAGGAAAAGGCTCAGCGTTTTGCTAATCGCCGTCGGTGTGTTGGTCCTCGGCTTCGGGTGGGGGATTTAGTCTGGTTATCTTCTCGTCATGTTCCTATGAAGGTTTCTTCCCCTAAGTTTAAGCCTCAGTTTATTGGTCCTTATAAGATTTCTGAGATTATCAATCCAGTGTCTTTTCGTTTGGCCCTTCCAGCCTCTTTTGCCATCCACAATGTTTTCCATAGATCTTTGTTGCGGAGATATGTGGTACCCGTTGTTCCTTCTGTTGATCCTCCTACCCCGGTGTTGGTTGAGGGGGAGATGGAATATGTGGTTGAGAAAATATTGGATTCTCGTTTTTCGAGGCGGAGGCTTCAGTATCTTGTCAAGTGGAAGGGTTATGGCCAGGAGGATAATTCTTGGGTGGTTGCCTCCGATGTTCATGCCGCCGATTTGGTTCGTGCTTTTCACTTGGCTCGTCCTGATCGGCCTGGGGGCTCTGATGAGGGTTCGGTGACCCCTCCTCAAGGGGGGGGTACTGTTGTGAATTCCGCTCTTGGGCTCCCTCCGGTGGTTGTAAGTAGCACTTTTGTGAGTTCTGCTCTTGGGCTCCCTCTGGTGGTTTTGAGTGGAATGGCTGCTTCTTGGATTTAGCATCAGCAGCTGCTTCCACTGATCGTCTTTCTGGCTCAGCTATTTTAGTCTGGCCTTATCCCTCAATCAATGCCAGTTGTCAATTGTTCCTGCTTGGAGTCACGGCTCTTTTGGATTTCCCTGACACTCTGACCTGTTCAGCAAAGATAAGTCCTTGCTTGTCCTTTTGCAGTCCTCTTGTTGTGAACTTTATTGTTCAGCACATTCTATGTTTTGCTCATTTGTCCAGCTTATCAGTATGGATCTATTCAGCTAAGCTGGAAGCTCTGGGCAGCAGATTTTGCCCTCCACACCTTTAGTCAGGTGTGGAGATTTTTGCATTTCTCTGCGGTGGACTTTTTCTAGTTTTTATTACTGACCGCACAGTGTTCTTTCCTGTACTGTCTATCTAGCTAGAAGTGGCCTCCTTTGCTAAATCCTGTTTCATTCTACGTGTGTCATTTCCTTCTCCACTCATAGTCATTATTTGTGGGGGCTATCTGTCCTTTGGGGATTTTCTCTGAGGCAAGATAGCTTTCCTGTTTCTACCTTTAGGGGTAGCTAGTTCTCCAGCTGTGACGAGGTGTCCAGGGAGTGACAGGAACATCCCACGGCTACTGCTAGTGTTGTGTTAAGATCAGGAACTGCGGTCAGTATACTTACCACCTGCTCAGAGCTAATCGCATGTCGCTCCTAAATTACCAGTCCATAACACCATACAACAGGTAGCTCAAGCCTTTTTACAGGGTCTCTATCACGACCCGGGCTCTATCGCTGCTGTGTGCTTAGGTGTAAGGGCAGACAGGTGACATAATCCAGCTGTCCTGCCGGTTTCTGCTGTGCCACTTGGAGTCTGACACAACCCCTGTCTTCCGGCTACCAGTGTCTGCACTCTGTAGAGAGGTAGCCCAGTCGCAGCTATTCTCCCCAGTTCTTTGCTCTCCTGCGCTTTTCTTCCCCTCCACGCTCTCTACAGCTTTCTTCAGCATTCTGTTCTATCTCTCTCCCTTCCAGGAGCTGAAGCACCCTCGTGGCTGCACAGCCCCTCTACTCCCTTCTCCTCTGCCTCTCTGACAGGAACTAACTCACTTTCCCTCCAGACCAGAAGGTATATAGGGGAGCCATCCACAAGCTGGATCAGAGATCCCCCTTCTGGCCTGGAATGTGAACTTGTTGTATGCTTGTGTTTACCTAATAAAGAAGATCCTTTCTCGTTTCCAAGTCTGACATCACTCTCCCCGTGAGGAAAGCAATGCCACTGTGACAACCAGGAACCTGGGGTGTCACACTCTCACCTACCGTGGAAACCTTCAAAAAGAACCTGAAGACCTACCTCTTCCGACAAGCCTACAACCTGCAGTAACCACCGATAGACCAAACCGCTGCATGACCAGCTCTACCCTCGTGTCATGGTTAGGACATGGTTAATGTCCTGTTCTCTCAGGGTTAATTTTGCTGGCCTCCCTTTGGATCTGGGAGGGGTATTTATATTCACTCAGACTAGGATTGCTTGTGAGCTATACTTTCATTATAGTCTGTGTGTCTGACCCCTGGAGTGTGTGCCTGGTTTGCAATTGTTTTCCTTGCTCTCTGTGCCTTAATCTGCTTGTTCTTTCTTTTGGATTTCTGACCTCTGGCTTCTCTTCTGACAATCCCCTGTCTCACCCCTTTGGTACCTCATGATCTCCTGGCTCCGATCTTACCTTGTTTCACTACTCTCCTGTGTTTATCTCTCCTCTGCACGCTGGCATCTGGCTCCGCCCCGACCACCTCCTACTTTGTCACATGGTTCAGGTCATGACCTGTTGAAGCGCCTTGTAAGCATGAAACAATCGTCGTCTGTATTTGCTCCATCGTTTTATCTGCATGCTGTTGGTATTATGATGCCACAATAAAGGATTTTGTTGCCCGGGACGGTATGTGGTTATCCGCTTTCTTTTCTATGGATATACAGAGTCTTTTTCTTCAGAAGTGGCACCCGTAATCCCTGTTGTGTGTGAAGCTTCATTAACCCAAGGTCATACAGCTGTGCCTTCGTCCTGCTTCTCTCCCATGGTATGCGATTTTAGCAGTTATATTCTTGTACATAGGGGCAGTATTATAGTAGTTATATTCACGTCCACGCTGAACTTTCCTCCCACCTCTCATCTAACTTGCTCTTTTCCAATCTACAATTTGGTTTCCGCCCCCATCACTCAACTGAGACAGCCCTGACCAAAATCACTAACGATCTACTTACAGCCCAAGCTAACGGACAATACTCTGTACTCCTCCTTCTAGACCTGTCCTCTGCTTTCGACACAGTTGACCACTGCCTCCTACTACAGATCCTCTCCTCCTTTGACATCAACGACCTTTCCCTATCCTGGATCTCCTCATACCTTTCCAACCGCACATTCAGCGTCTCCCACTCCCATCCTCTCTCTGTTGGAGTCCCCCAAGGCTCTGTTCTAGGACCCCTACTCTTCTCGATCTTCTCACTCTATACACTCGGCCTGGGACAAATCATAACGTCTCATTAATTCCAGTACCACCTTTATGCTGATGACACTCAGATCTACCTTTCTGGCCCGGATGTCACCTCTCTGCTGTCCAGAATCCCATAGTGTCTATCAGCCGTATCCTCCTTCTTCTCCTCTCATTTCCTCAAACTCAATGTGGACAAATCTGAACTCATCATCTTTCCTCCATCTCATAGATCTTCCTTACCTGACCTATCTATCGCATTAAAGGACATCACGCTTTCCCCCGTACCGGAAGTCCGCTGCCACGGAGTAACCCTCGACTCTGCCCTGTCCTTCAAACCGCACATCCAAGCTCTTTCGACCTCCTGTCACCTCCAGCTCAAAAATATCTCCAGAACCCTTCCTTTCCTCAACCGTCAATCTACTAAAATTCTTGTGCATGTGGATCGCCCCCAGGCGCAGGGCAATGGTGTACTCGGCACCGGGTCCCTCGGTCTCGGTTCTGGGGATGTCATGGTGGCCCGACCCGGTCCGTGGCCCTGCTGAGGGGCGCTGTTGTGAATTCTGCTCTTGGGCTCCCTCCGGTGGTTGTAAGTGGTAGCGCTGCTGTCTCTGAATCACAGCATTTATCAGGTGTTTTCACTTTTTGCAATTTGGACTGGGCTATTTTGTCTTGCTTCACCCTTTAGTCAGTGCCAGTTGTCCATTGTTCCTGGAGGATTCACATCCCTGCCTGGTCTCTTCTGCTTTGCAGTTCTTTTCAACAAAGATAAGTTCTGGCTTTGATTTTGCTGTCCACATGCTGTGGTCTTATTGTTCAGTTCTTTTCTATGTTTTGTCTTGTCCAGCTTGGTCTGTATAAGGATTTTTTTAGCCAAGCTGGTATCTCTGGAGATGCAGATATACCCTCCATATCTTTAGTTACCTGTGGAGTTTTTGTATTTTCTGTGGTGGATATTTTCTAGTGTTTTAATACTGACCGCATAGTACTCTGTCCTGTCCTTTCTATTTAGCTAGAAGTGGCCTCCTTTGCTAAATTCTCATTTCAGTCTGTGTATGTTTTTTCCCTCTCCTCTCACAGTCAATATTTGTGGGGGGCTGCCTGTCCTTTGGGGATTTTCTCTGAGGCAAGATAGTTTTCCCTTTTCTATCTCTAGGGGTAATTAGTCCTCCGGCTGTGTCGAGATGTGTGGGGAGCGCTAGGTACATTCCATGGTTACTTCTAGTTGCGGTGTTAGGTTCAGGGTCTGCGGTCAGTACAGGTACCACCTTCTCCAGAGTACATCTCATGCTGCTCTTAGGCCACCAGATCTTAATAGTACAACTGGCCAACAATGAGTTAACCGCATCTCAGAAGAAGGGAAGGAAAGTGCTGAGCCATTTTTTTTTTCGTAGTCTGTTGTGTTTTTTTTTTTTTCTCTTCCCTCTTTGCCTCTGGGTGGCTCAGGAGTTCGGCGCTGGTATGGATGTTCAGGGATTGGCTTCTCGTGTGGATCAACTTGCTGCTAGAGTACAGGGTATTTCCGATCATATCGTTCAGACTCCAGTTTTAGAGCCTAGAATTCCAACTCCTGATTTGTTTTTTGGGGATAGGTCCAAATTTCTGAGCTTTAAAAATAACTGTAAACTGTTTTTTGCTCTGAAACCTCGTTCCTCTGGTAATCCCATCCAGCAGGTTAAAATTATTATATCTCTGCTGCGTGGTGACCCCCAGGATTGGGCATTTGCCCTGGAACCTGGGAATCCGGCGTTGCTTAATGTAGACACCTTTTTTCAGGCGCTTGGGTTATTGTATGACGAACCTAATTCAGTGGATCATGCTGAGAAGACCTTGTTGGCCCTGTCTCAGGGTCAAGAAGTGGCAGAATCATATTGCCAGAAGTTTAGAAAATGGTCTGTACTGACTAAATGGAATGAGGATGCCTTGGCGGCAATCTTCAGAAAGGGTCTTTCTGAATCCGTTAAAGATGTTATGGTGGGGTTCCCCTCGCCTGCTGGTCTGAGTGATTCTATGTCTCTGGCCATTCAGATTGATCGGCGCTTGCGCGAGCGCAGAGTTGTGCACACTATGGCATTGTCTTCCGAGCGGAGTCCTGAGCCTATGCAGTGTGATAGGATTGTGTCTAGAGCTGAACGACAAGGATTCAGACGTCAGAATAGGTTGTGTTTTTCCTGCGGCGATTCTGCTCATGTTATTTCTGATTGCCCTAAGCGTACCAAGAGAATCGCTAGTTCTGTTACCATTGTCGGGGTCGTAACGACAATAAATCCTCATTCACCAGTCATTCCAAATCATAGTGTGAGCGCAGAACATCTGGTAACAATTAAAATGACTCAGACACGCAGCTGATTCAATTTAGCTGATGTCCTGCATTCACCTCGGTGAGGAGCAGTACAGCAACTGAACTTTATTTTCCAAATACACAGTACTAAAAAGGAATGCAATAGGTGGGGTTTAAGCAGTATACGTCTAGTGCTCAGTCCTTCTGATTCGTCAGACGTCTCCTGGTGAATTCCTCCTCTTCTTTACTTCTCTAAGTTTCGATTTCCAAAGAAATGAATCTTAACCCTTCGGTCACTAAACTGAAACGAAACTGAACACTGGCTGCCATCTTTAAATACAGTTACATTTGCATTAGCAAGGGAAAACTTATTGTTTCACAGTATAAGATATAAAAGTACAAAAAGTATATAAGAAAATATATTTTCACCTTGACACCATCAGTACTGTACAACCTAAATTTCTGTTATCTGTGACCCTGATCTGCTCATTATCGTCATTTTCTGTCATGGCATTTCTGGATTCAGGCGCCGCTCTAAATTTAATGGACTTAGAATTTGCCAGACGTTGTGGTTTCCCCTTGCAGCCTTTGCAGAGTCCTATTCCTTTGAGGGGCATTGATGCTACACCGTTGGCTAAAAATAAACCTCAGTTTTGGACACAGCTGACCATGTGCATGGCGCCAGCCCATCAGGAAGATTGTCGTTTTCTGGTGTTGCATAATTTGCATGATGCTATTGTGCTGGGTTTCCCATGGTTACAGGTGCATAATCCAGTATTGGATTGGAAATCTATGTCTGTGACTAGTTGGGGTTGTCAGGGGGTTCATGGTGACGTTCCTGTGATGTCAATTGCCTCCTCCCCCTCTTCTGAAATTCCTGAGTTTTTGTCAGATTTCCAGGATGTATTCGATGAGCCCAAGTCCAGTTCCCTTCCACCGCATAGGGACTGTGATTGTGATATTGACTTGATTCCAGGCTGTAAGTTCCTTAAGGGCCGACTTTTCAACCTGTCTGTGCCAGAACATACCGCCATGCGGAGCTATGTGAAGGAGTCCTTGGAGAAGGGGCATATTCGGCCATCTTCTTCACCATTGGGAGCAGGTTTTTTTTTTGTTGCCAAAAAAGATGGCTCCTTGAGACCCTGTATTGATTATCGCCTCTTGAATAAGATCACGGTCAAATTCCAATACCCTTTGCCTTTGCTTTCTGATCTGTTTGCTAGGATTAAGGGGGCTAGTTGGTTTACTAAGATTGACCTTTGAGAGGCATATAATCTGGTTCGTATTAAGCAGGGTGATGAATGGAAAACTGCGTTTAATACGCCCGAAGGCCATTTTGAATACCTTGTGATGCCATTCGGACTCTCTAATGCTCCATCTGTGTTTCAGTCCTTCATGCATGATATATTTCGGAATTATCTTGATAAATTCATGATTGTATATTTGGATGATATTTTGATTTTTTCAGATCATTGGGAGTCTCATGTGAAACAAGTCAGGATGGTATTTCAGATCCTTCGTGATAATGCCTTGTTTGTGAAGGGGTCTAAGTGCCTCTTTGGAGTACAGAAGATTTCTTTTTTGGGCTTCATTTTTTCTCCCTCATCTATAGAAATGGATCCGGTTAAGGTTCAGGCCATATATGATTGGATCCAGCCCACATCCGTGAAGAGCTTTCAGAAATTTTTGGGCTTTGCTAATTTTTATCGCCGTTTCATTGCCAACTTCTCCAGTGTGGTTAAACCCCTGACCGATTTGACGAAGAAAAGAGCTGATGTTACGAATTGTTCCTCTGCGGCTGTTTCTGCCTTTCAGGAGCTTAAACGCCGATTTTCTTCTTCCCCTGTGTTGCGTCAGCTGGATGTTTCTCTTCCTTTTCAGGTTGAGGTTGACGCTTCTGAGATTGGGGCAGGGGCCGTTTTGTCTCAGAGGAATTCTGATGGTTCCTTGATGAAACCGTGTGCCTTCTTTTCTCGAAAGTTTTCGCCTGCGGAACGCAATTATGATGTCGGCAATCGTGAGTTGTTGGTTATGAAGTGGGCATTTGAGGAGTGGCGACATTGGCTTGAGGGGGCCAAGCACATTATTGTGGTCTTGACCGATCATAAGAATCTGATTTATCTCGAGTCTGCCAAATGGCTGAATCCTAGACAGGCCCGATGGTCCCTGTTTTTCTCCCGTTTTGATTTTGTGGTCTCGTATCTTCCGGGTTCTAAGAATGTTAAGGCTGATGCCCTCTCTAGGAGCTTTTTGCCTGATTCTCCTGGGGTCCTTGAGCCGGTCGGTATTCTGAAGGAAGGGGTGATTCTTTCTGCCATCTCCCCTGATTTACGACGGGTTCTTCAAAAATTTCAGGCTGATAAACCTGACCGCTGTCCAGTGGGGAAATTGTTTGTTCCTGACAGATGGACTAGTAAAGTGATTTCGGAGGTTCATTGTTCTGTGTTGGCCGGTCATCCTGGGATTTTTGGTACCAGAGATTTGGTTGCTAGGTCCTTTTGGTGGCCTTCTTTGTCACGGGATGTGCGTTCTTTTGTGCAGTCCTGTGGGACTTGTGCGCGGGCCAAGCCTTGCTGTTCCCGCACTAATGGGTTGCTTTTGCCCTTGCCGGTCCCTGAGAGGCCTTGGACGCATATTTCTATGGATTTTATTTAGGATCTTCCGGTTTCCCAGAGGATGTCAGTTATCTGGGTGGTTTGTGACCGGTTTTCTAAGATGGTTCATTTGGTACCTTTGCCTAAGTTGCCTTCCTCTTCTGATTTGGTTCCGTTGTTTTTTCAGCATGTGGTTCGTTTGCATGGCATTCCGGAGAACATTGTGTCCGATAGAGGTTCCCAGTTTGTTTCTAGGTTTTGGCGGGCCTTTTGTGCTAGGCTGGGCATTGATTTGTCTTTTTCTTCCGCAGTTCATCCTCAGACAAATGGCCAAACCGAGCGAACTAATCAGACTTTGGAAACTTATTTGAGATGCTTTGTGTCTGCTGATCAGGATGATTGGGTGGCTTTCTTGCCATTGGCCGAGTTTGCCCTTAATAATCGGGCTAGTTCTGCTACCTTGGTTTCACCCTTCTTTTGTAACTCTGGTTTTCATCCTCGTTTTTCTTCAGGGCAGGTTGAGCCTTCTGATTGTCCTGGGGTGGACTCTGTGGTTTACAGGTTGCAGCAAATTTGGGCTCATGTTGTTGACAATTTGGTGTTGTCTCAGGAGGGGGCTCAGCGTTTTGCTAACCGTCGTCGCTGTGTTGGTTCCCGGCTTCGGCTTGGGGATTTGGTCTGGTTGTCTTCCCGTCATGTCCCTATGAAGGTTTCTTCCCCTAAGTTTAAGCCTCAGTTTATTGGCCCTTATAGGATTTCAGAGATTATCAATCCAGTGTCTTTTCGTTTGGCCCTTCCAGCCTCTTTTTCCATCCATAATGTTTTTCATAGATCTTTGTTGCGGAAATATGTGGTGCCCGTTGTTCCCTCTGTTGATCCTCCTGCCCCGGTGTTGATTGATGGGGAGTTGGAGTATGTGGTTGAGAAGATTTTGGATTCTCGTTTTTCGAGGCGGAGGCTTCAGTATCTTGTCAAATGGAAGGGTTATGGCCAGGAGGATAATTCTTGGGTTGTTGCCTCCGATGTTCATGCTGATGATTTGGTTCGTGCCTTTCATTTGGCTCGTCCGGATCGGCCTGGGGGCTCTGGTGAGGGTTCGGTGACCCCTCCTCAAGGGGGGGGTACTGTTGTGAATTCTGCTCTTGGGCTCCCTCCGGTGGTTGTAAGTGGTAGCGCTGCTGTCTCTGAATCACAGCATTTATCAGGTGTTTTCACTTTTTGCAATTTGGACTGGGCTATTTAGTCTTGCTTCACCCTTTATTCAGTGCCAGTTGTCCATTGTTCCTGGAGGATTCACATCCCTGCCTGGTCTCTTCTGCTTTGCAGTTCTTTTCAACAAAGATAAGTTCTGGCTTTGATTTTGCTGTCCACATCCTGTGGTCTTATTGTTCAGTTCTTTTCTATGTTTTGTCTTGTCCAGCTTGGTCTGTATAAGGATTTTTTTAGCCAAGCTGGTATCTCTGGAGATGCAGATATACCCTCCATATCTTTAGTTAGCTGTGGAGTTTTTGTATTTTCTGTGGTGGATATTTTCTAGTGTTTTAATACTGACCACATAGTACTCTGTCCTGTCCTTTCTATTTAGCTAGAAGTGGCCTCCTTTGCTAAATTCTCATTTCAGTCTGTGTATGTTTTTTCCCTCTCCTCTCACAGTCAATATTTGTGGGGGGCTGCCTGTCCTTTGGGGATTTTCTCTGAGGCAAGATAGTTTTCCCTTTTCTATCTCTAGGGGTAATTAGTCCTCCGGCTGTGTCGAGATGTCTAGGGAGCGCTAGGTACATTCCACGGCTACTTCTAGTTGCGGTGTTAGGTTCAGGGTCTGCGGTCAGTACAGGTACCACCTTCTCCAGAGTACGTCTCATGCTGCTCTTAGGCCACCAGATCATAACAGGGCGCCCAATTAAAGGTGTAAGTTTGTACGGTGTTCGTGACGCCACCTGTGGTATTCGGTCAGGGTGACCGACGCTGCTGGTGGTCCGCTGGGGTGATGGAATGGCAGCCAGATGGTATACCTTCCCACAGGTGAAGTATGTCCCCAGGGCTTCCCAAAGTGTGTGGATGATGATAGTGGTCGTTGTAAGGCGCGATGAATAACGAGGACACAATGGTTGCAGTCTCTTTACCTTTTACTGAAGACTTCAACGTCCGCTGTCCAGAGTACCGCTCACAGGGCTGGCTGAGTCCGGCCAGTCTGAAGGCACATCCAGAGTTCCCTTAGCTAGGAGGAAATCAGTAGCCTTCCTACTAGCACCTGTGTGTTGTAGTACCTCCCTGCTGACCACCACGGGAAAGTCTTCACAACCTTCGTGAATATTTCTGATGTTCTCTCTCTCTGTCCCCCAGATGATATGGATAGGACAACCCGTATGACGGAGTAGGCCTGGAGTTAATTTATAGGGACCCTAGAGACGCCCCTCTCCCACAATTGCCTCCGTGTCTCCTTAGGTATTTAGGTTGGGCAGCCAACTTGGAATTGACTGTCCTGCCGTTGTTTGAAGTAATGCGTAGAGACAGTACTCCCTCGGTGTTCCGGCCACCGGCTATGCGCCTTGGAAGGAGGCTGCCGACCTCAGGGCAGGACTCCTCCCGGTGTTATCTCCTCGTGTTGTGACTTCTGTTCTCACTCTCCACAATATACTTTGCTTCGTGTCTTTTCTTAGGATGCTGCCGCAATGATGTGCAGGCGCAGCTCCGTAACGTTTTATCTTTTGCTAGACCTCTGTCCAGATCCCACCCCTGATGGGACCTCTCTGGGTCAAACCCAGGCTGCTTCTCCCTCGATGTTGTCTGGTCGAAGCCCAGTCTGTTTCTCTTTCTAACTTCCTATCTAACCCACCAGTTTTACCCGTGTGTGAGGAGTGCCCTAGTAGATATTGCTCCCCCTGGTGGACTGCAGTGTAAAGTGTAGTGTGTGAGTGTGATACCTGGCAAGTTGAACTCCTTTAGTACCATCAGACGTAATATCACTCCCCCTGGTGGAAGAGCGACATTACTGCAGCAGCCAGGACTCTGGGGCGCTGCACTCCCCCCCGTTAAATCCAGTACTCCCGGTCTGGGAAAAGAAGAACAACAATACATGTTAGCAAAAGACACAACATTTTTGGACTGCTGTAAACAAGTAAATATAACAATGTTTCCCTTTATGGGAGGTGAGGACACTTGAATGTTACAAACAAGAACATATTTACATTTTGCTTATGATTTTAAATAACACCTATTAATTAACTAACTATGAATAACCGTTAGTACCCATACGGGTATGCTACCTACTAAATACAAAACAGTATCTCTCCTTTAAGGGCGTGTACCCACTAAAGGTATACTATAAAACTTCACAAGTGCATATTAACATTCTCTTCATTTCTCTTTTACTTTCACGTATGCAGGACTATCTCTCTACCCCTACGGGCCTACTGCATCCTTCTTTAGCTTTCTCTCATCAATTCTAATAATCACTTTAACTTTGATTTTATTCAAAGAACATCATCAACATTTCTACTTCTAACTACATGCTATCACTATGTAATAACATTATTACTATCTAGCTATTCAGAGCAACATTATCACTTTTAGGCGAAGTGCAATAACGAAACATTCCCTTTAAGAGGAAACCAAGTCTTTTCTGAGGTAGTGCAAACAATCAGTTCGCAAGCCAGTTTAAAGCAAGAACTTTCATGCTGTAATGAGGAACAGTCTCTCCAAAAAACTCTTCCTTGTAAAACCAGTAGAAAGCACCTTTAACAAGGTGCAAACTATGTACAAAAAGTTTGTAATCATGCGCAGTTCATGATTCCAATGTTCTTTTGAAGAAAACAGTGATGAACCAATGCAAAAACTAGAAACAATAGGGATCCCGGGTAAAAGAAGGGATCCCTTTAAGAATTAACCCTAGACGGGTTTAAAGCAGCAAAAAGCAGGAAAACAAACAGTTAACTATTTACAGTTTTCCTTTCTCCGAGGTTTATTCTGGCGGTGGTCTCCACCAGGGCTTTACCTGACAGGTAGCCCTCTGCGGCTTAGGAACGCTCAAATCCAAGTCCACTCCCGGCGCCAGGTGCACTCCATGAGTCTGTTCCTCCTGCACGATCAGGTCGTGCGCGGCAATGAAGGTCTGGGTGGTCCGGTGGATGATACCAGGGATGGTAGGGGTTGCGGCGGCGGCATCAGCGGCGAGCTCCTCCTCCAGGGTCCTGGAAACCGCCAAGAGGGCTGTGCATCTCTGTATATCTCGGGCCCACCAGCCATTCCCCTTTTGGTACCGGCGGTAGGTTACCGCGTCTCCAGGCTTCAGGGCTGGGCCTTCACCATTTCCACACAAGCTGGACTCTACCTCCTCCCGGGTGACGTGGACCCTCACTGACGACCCGATCTCCTGGACAAAGCCCTTCCCTCTCTGGGGTTGGTAAACGATCACAACACCCCACTTCGGCAAAGAGCCATCCAACAACTCACCACGAGCCTCCCGCTCCACTTCTCTCACGTATTTGGCAATCAGGTGCCTCCGATACTCTCCCCAGGGGAAGGGTCCAAGGTCATGCCTCCCCGGTGGTCTGGGGTCAGGCGACAGGAACGCTGGGGCTCCAGCAGTCGCGGTGATGTACGGATCAGGTGCGGAGGGAAGGCGGTCCCCCTGGTAACCCGCGGCACCGGGTATCTGCGCTTGAGACGCCACTTTCGGCGCCACTCCGCTCCTATGGGGAAGGCGCCAGGGCTGGTGACGGTGCAGGCAGCGGACTCCCCATAGGCAGCTCCCAGGGGTCCAGGCTCTCCAGCGGTGGCATGTTGGAGTAGTCCTCTGGTGACGGGGGTCTGTGCGGGGCCATTCTTTTTCGGAGGTCCCCTCTAGTCTCCAGCTCCATTCCTTCTGAGTCATGGTTTAGTTTCTTGGGTCTCCGCCCGCCATAGAGAATTAGGAGGCGGACCTCGGCTGCTGACGGACACGTCCTCAGGATACAGAAATATTTAGACTGGGCGGCCATTATTTTTCGCGCTTCTCAGTTCGTTCACGCCCACAACTTCACGCCCTTCTTCTCCTGCGCTCCTCGTGGCGCTGCAATGGCGGTGGTTTTGGCAGGAAATGGCAACACAGTCGTTGCAATAAATCATAGTTCAAACATGATTCTGGCACAGTCCTTAGGCACACATGACCCGATTCTCGGGCTTAAGTAGATCCTGTTTGTGACGCCAAAGTTGGATCGCCCCCAGGCGCAGGGCAATGGGGTACTCGGCACCGGGTCCCTCGGTCTCGGTTCTGGGGATGTCACGGTGGCCAGACCTGGTCTGTGGCCCTGCTGAGGGGCGCCCAATTAAAGGTGTAAGTTTGTATGGTGTTCGTGACGCCACCTGTGGTATTCGGTCAGGGTGACCGACGCTGCTGGGGGTCCGCTGGAGTGATGGAATGGCAGCCAGATGGTATACCTTCCCACAGGTGAAGTATGTCCCCAGGGCTTCCCAAAGTATGTGGATGATGATAGTGGTCGTTGTAAGGCGCGATGAATAACGAGGACACAAGGGTTGCAGTCTCTTTACCTTTTACTGAAGACTTCAATGTCCGCAGTCCAGAGTACCGCTCACAGGGCTGGCTGAGTCCGGCCAGTCCGAAGGCACATCCAGAGTTCCCTTAGCCAGGAGGAAATCAGTAGCCTTCCTACTAGCGCCTGTGTGTTGTAGTACCTCCCTGCTGAGAACCACGGGAAAGTCCTCACAACCTTCGTGAATATTTCTGATTTTCTCTCTCTCTGTCCCCCAGATGATATGGATAGGACAACCCGTATGACGGGGTAGGCCAGAAGTTAATTTATAGGGACCCTAGAGACGCCCCTCTCCCAGAATTGCCTCTGTGTCTTCTTAGGTATTTAGGTTGGGCAGCCAACTTGGAATTGACTGTCCTGCCGTTTGGAGTAATGCGTAGAGTCAGTACTCCCTCGGTGTTCCGGCCACCGGCTATGCGCCTTGGAAGGAGGCTGCCGACCTCAGGGCAGGACTCCTCCCGGTGTTATCTCCTCGTGCTGTGACTTCGGTTCTCACTCTCCACAATATACTTTGCTTCGTGTCCTTTCTTAGGATGCTGCCGCAATGATGTGCAGGCGCAGCTCCGTAACGTTCTATCTCTTGCTAGACCTCTGTCCGGATCCCACCCCTGATGGGACCTCTCTGGGTCAAACCCAGGCTGCTTCTCCCTCGATGTTGTCTGCTTCTCTTTCTAACTTCCTATCCAACCCACCAGTTTTACCCGTGTGTGAGGAGTGCCTTAGTAGATAGAAGCTTTGCTCCCCCTGGTGGACTGGAGTGTAAAGTGTAGTGTGTGACTGTGATACCTGGCAAGGTGAGCTCCTTTAGCACCATCAGACGTAATATCACTCCCCCTGGTGGAAGAGCGACATTACTGCAGCAACCCGGACTCTGGGGCGCTGCACATGCCCTCATCATCTACCGCCTTGACTACTTCAACCTCCTTTTCTGTGGCCTCCCTGCTAACACACTTGCACCTCTCCAGTCCATCCTTAACTCTGATGCCCGACTAGTTCATCTCTCTCCTCGCTACTCCTCCGCTTCCCCCCTCTGCAAATCTCTTCACTGGCTCCCATTCCCTCAGCGTATCCAGTTCAAATTACTAATACTGACCTACAAAGCCATCCATAACCTGTCTCCTCCATGTATCTATGAACTAATCTCCCGATATCTTCCCTCACGTAATCTTCAGTCATCCCAAGACCTCCTTCTCTTCTCCACACTTATTCGCACCACACCCAACCGCCTCCAAGACTTATCCCGAATATCCACCATCCTCTGGAATTCTTTGCCCCAATACGTCCGACTATCAACCACATTTGGATCCTTCAGACGGAATCTGAAAACCCACCTCTTCAGGAAAGCCAACAGCCTGCACTGGCCCTGCTGCCTCCTCACCACTACCGAAGCTACTGCCTCACCAACACCAGAGCTCCTGCAACCCTCAACCTATTGTCTCCATCCTCTAGAATGTAAGCCCGCAAGGGGCACGGTCCTCGCCCCTCTGTATCAGTCTGTAATTGTTAGTTTGCTTACTGTAAGCAATATCTGTAATTTGTATGCAACCCTTTCTCATGTACAGCACCATGGAATCAATGGTGCTATATAAATAAATAATAATAATATTCCTGTACATAGGGGGCAGTATTATAGTAGTTATATTCTTGTACATAGGGCCAGTATTATATCAGTTTTATCCTTGTACATAGGGGCAGTATTATAGTAGTTATATTCTTGTACATAGGGGCAGTATTATAGTAGTTATATTCTTGTACATAGGGGCAGTATTATAGTAGCTATATTCTTGTACATAAGGGGCAGCATTATAGTAGGTATATTATTGTACATAAGGGGCAGTATTATAGAAGTTGTATTTTTCTAATATTCCTCAGTTTATCATCATTTGATTTGCAGCTCAGTTGTTGATCTTGGCAGCTTGTTGTTGGGATGCTCAGCCTTGGACTCAGCAATCTGGTTTACAGTCGGTGGAAATTACTTTACAACTTTGCTTTTAAAGTATAAATTAAACTTATTTGACTTTTGACTTACTGTCTCTCTGGTAGATAATGTTTTCCACAATTGTCTTAACCCCCTAGATCCTTATAAATGCTGCCAGATGTTGATTATATGATTTTTTTTTAGTGGTTTTCCAACCAAGGAAATGTTTGGCACCTGCCACAACTTTCTTAAAGGGAGAGTATACAACATGTCTTACCACATATTAGGGTAATGTACAAATTTGTATAAAATAATTTTGAAATCTAGATAAACCCGCGCTGTATTGAATTCTCGCTATTTGCGTGTCCCCTGTAGAGTATAAGTACAGGGTTCCATAATTATCCGTGCATGAAAAGTTTGTATTTTGCATGGAAAAGCTTTTAAATCCAGTGTGGGAGCGACGGGCGGAACGCAGAACAGAAAGCAGCGGGTGACCTGCATACCTTGTAAAGACCACCTCATAATGATTATAGGCAAATTACATTGTATTAAGGTGTCCTGCTCACTGGATGAATAGTGGGCGGTGAGACTGCCACAGTTATAGAATCAGAGTTTATTCTTGGCTTTAGGAATTTTCCATTTATATAAAATCATAATATTTTCCCTTAGTTTGGGGCCCCACAGAAGAGAGTGCTACCCCATGTCGAACCGAAAAGTTTATTGGGCTCAAAATGCATTGTGTGACTTGTGTGCAGAAGTAGTTGCGAGTGCATCCGGGCCCCTATCCATCAGTGTCCGAAAGACTTCATACCACAGCCTTGCTACTGATTACCATCCCATGCCCCCTCAGCCCATAGTGAGTATTGGCAGAATTTAGGACTTGTCTTGTTGTCCATCTCATTTGAGAATTGGACACATGGGACAAGATTTAATACTGCACAGCTGTTCAAAAAGAATCAGTGTAAAGTTTTGAAGACATATTTACAAGTTGCCGAAGGCAAATAGACCTTAACTAAAGAGTCTATAATATTACAATATAACTTTTATTTCAACTTTAATAATTGTGCAATTTAAAAAAGAAAGCATTATCTGTATTGATTAATTATTATTATTTATATAGCACCATTAGTTCCATGGTGCTGTACATGTGAAAAGGGCTTACATACAGGGTTATAGATATCATTTACAGTAAACAAATTTACAATGACAGACTGGTACAGAGGGGAGAGGACCCTGTCCTTGCGGACTTACATTCTTCGGGACAATGGGGAAGAGACAGGAGGTCGGGGTGCTGCAGCACTGGTGGTGGTGAGGCGGCAGCTCTGGTGGTGGTGAGGCGGCAGCTCGGGTGGTTGGTGAGGCGGCAGCTCTGGCAGTGGCGACGCGGCAGCTCGGGTGGTTGGTGACATGACAGCAGCTCGGGTGGTTGGTGGGGTGGCAGTTCGGGTGGTTGGTGAGGCGGCAGCTCGGGTGGTTGGTGAGGCTGCAGCTCAGGTGGTTGGTGAGGTGGCGGCTCGGGTGGTTGGTGAGGCGGCAGCTCGGGTGGTTGGTGAGGCAGCAGAATGGTTATTGCAGGCTGTAGGCTTTCCTGAAGAGATGGGTTTTCAGGTTCCGTCTGAAGGATCCGAGGGTGGTGGATAATCAGACGTGTTGAGGCGTGGAATTCCAAAGGATGGGGGATATTCAGGAGAAATATTGGAGTCGGTTGTGTGAGGAACGAATAAGTGTGGAGGAGAGTAGGAGGTCTTGGGAGGATCGAAGATTACGTGAGGGAAGATAGTGAGAGATTAGTTCAGAGATATAGGGAGGAGACAGATTGTGGATGGCTTTGTAGATCAGTGTTAGTAGTTTGAACTGGATTCGTTGGGGAATTGGGAGCCAGTGGAGGGATTTGCAGATGGGAGAAGCAGGGGAGTAGCGAGGAGAGAGGTGGATTAGCCGAGCAGCAGAGTTGAGGACAGACTTGAGTGGTGCAAGGGAGTTAGTGGGGAGGCCACAGAGGAGGGTGTTGCAGTAATCGTGGCTGGAGATGATGAGGGCATGCACAAGAGTTTTAGTTGATTGTGGGCTGAGGAAGGGATGGATTCTGGCAATATTTTTGAGTTGGAGGCGACAGGAGGTGGCAAGAGTTTGGACGTGCGGTTTGAAGGACAGGGCAGAGTCAAGATTTACCCTGAGGCAGCGGATTTCAGGTGCGGGAGAGAGCATGATGCCGTTTACCATAATAGATAGATCAGGTAGGGGGATACATGAGATGGGGGAAAGATGGTGAGTTCGGTTTTGTCTACATTGAGTTTTAGGAAGCGAGAGTTGAAGAAGGAGGATATGGCTGACAGACACTCTGGGATTCTAGACAGCGGAGAGGCGACATCTGAGCCAGAGAGGTAGATCTGAGTGTCGTCCGCATACAATTGGTACTGGAAGCCATGGGAATTTATAAGTTGTCCTAGGCCAAGGGTATAGATGGAAAAAAGTATGGGCCCTAGTACAGAACCTTGTGGGACTCCAACAGAGAGAGGGCAGGGTGAGGAAGTAGTGTGGGAGTGGGAAACGCTAAATGTACGGTCGGAGAGGTATGAGGCAATCCAGTACAGGGCAAGGCCTTTGATGCCGAGGGAAGAAAGAATCTGTAGCAGTAGGCAGTGGCTGACTGTGTCGAAAGCAGAGGACAGGTCGAGAAGGAGGAGGATGGAGAACTGTCTGTTAGCTTTGGCTGTGAGCAAGTCATTAGTAATTTTGGTCAGAGCAGTTTCGGTGGAGTGGTGGGGGCGGAAGACAGATTGGAGGTTGTCAAGGAGAGAGTTAGATGAGAGGTGGGAGGAAAGTTGACCATGGATATGCTGCTCAAGGAGTTTGGAAGCAAACGGGAGCAGTGATATGGGGCGATAGCTGGGCATAGCAGTTGGGTCAAGGTTAGCTTTTTTGAGGATGGGTGTGATGGTAGCATGTTTGAAGGCAGAGGGGAAAGTACCAGAAGAGAGCAATAGGTTGAAGAGATGGGTTAGGGCTGGAATGAGCGTGTTAGTGAGGTTGGGGAGCAGGTGGGAAAGGATGGGGTCAAGTGCACAGGTGGTGAGGTGTGATTTGGAAAGGAGGCGAGCAATTTCTCCTTCAGTGATGTTGTAGAGGGAAGTTATTGGGGAAGGGCAGAGGTCTGGTATATGGAGTGGTTGGGGAGGTGGAACAGTAAAGGTTTGCCTTGCTTTGTCGATCTTGTTTTTGATTAGACTACTTGTCCCAGATATAATTCAGATTCCTATTATTATAGAACAATGATAGAACAATGTCTCATTCCCCTGAAGAAGCCAGCAATGGTGAAACATGTTGGGGAGGCAGCTGGTTTAAATATTTAAAGGCAGTTCATCTGTATTGACACTCATATACAAATAATAGTGGTCCGCGGCCACACAATGCAACTAGCTAATTGAATAAGTTAGTGTCCAGATACTTTCTAGCAAAGAAGACATTTAGAATAGTTTACCCTATTTACTAACGGGCAAAATTCCAGATGGTTGTTTTAGTGCCCAATGGACTGATCGTCAGGCTAGTGCCGATAGATGGAAAAAATCAAATCAGAAGATGCTGTACCTAATATCCACACCATGCTCAACCCCAAATGGGAGAGCCACTAAGGGAGATATATACACTCAATCAAGATGGACGCTCCTAACATAGCAATAAACCAAGGACAAATGGAGTTAAAGTCCATAAATATATTTTTATTAGTTATAAAATGGCATCCATAGCCGAAATGACATACAGAAAATCATCATAAACCAAGTATATATAAAACATAAGTCAAAAAAAGGAGGGTGAATAGTAGCAAAAGATGGAAAACGACACTGTATGGGCACTCCTGATAACAAATTTACTATTTAATAAAGTGCACAGTGCAAAAATACACAGTAGCCTGGGAAAGGGGTCAAAAATCTAAGGATCCACAATAAGTCTATACAATAGGCATGTAATCAAACTACATCAAGCCCTGCGCACAGGCTGAATGTCAGAAGTCCAAAATAAATCCTATAAAATACAAGCCCAATTAGGGCAAATATACTATAAATAGACCCTATTGATCCTTACCCAGGTACTGGTGATCAGGAGAAACCCGCACAGTGGCCCCAACGCGCGTTTCGCGTCAGCTTCGTCAGGGGGCATATGACTTATGTTTTATATATACTTGGTTTATGATGATTTTCTGTATGTCATTTCGGCTATGGATGCCATTTTATAACTAATAAAAATATATTTATGGACTTTAACTCCATTTGTCCTTGGTTTATTAGTGCCGATAGATGGCAACTGATCACTAAAACCCTTGTAAATTGAGAAAGGTCAATTTTAACAATATGGGTCTGTTGAGGAGAGCCATAAGATCAAATACTTAATTAACCTCAAGACATAAGAGATTGAGAGAAGCAACCCATAATGTGTATTGTTTAACCTTACATAAGTTTTCCCAGATCAAAGTGAGACACTAAAGATGGCTGCCATTTCGTGTATCAGCATGCCATGTGCTGGTATCCAAGATGACACCCACCCTGATGACCTCATGGATCCACCCACAGTGACGCCCACCTTGATGACCTCATGGACCAACCCACCCTGATGACCTCATGGTTCCACCCATGGACTTGCTCATTGCCCAACCCACTAACCAATGGAATGCATCCGATCACTCCCATTTTAAAGCTAACCGAGCCCCCTTACAGGGGATATATAAACTTGTGTCCTGACTGAATAAAGCCCCTTGGAGCTGACCCACAGATTGATTAAGGAGAGTTTACATCTGACTGTGTGTTGTCATATGTTTATTTCTTTGGTGTGCACCTGATCAATATCCATTAGGCCAGGAGTAGGCAAGAGAGTGAACATTTTATTAATTGTTCAACCCAACATATTTGGCCGCCCAACCTGGGGCCAGCAGAGGAAGAGCCCTGAACCCTGAGGACCGGCGAGTGGAATGGCAGGATGCGCTGAATACCCCGAACCTGGAGACTGATCACCTCCTTATCAGAACACGGTAAGTCTGCTGATTTTTATAATCTGTAGTCTTTACCTGTGTCCTTCGGGGTATCCTGTGCAGATTGCCTGACCGTGTCCGGTTTTCTTGGTATTTGTAAGACGGCAGAAGGGTCTCTCCGCTGCTGGTCATTTAATTGCAAGAACCGTCACATGTTTTAGTTGCCTACTGCCTGTTACGTGTTGTGAAGATGGGAGATGACTGTTAGAAAAGAAAAGCAAGCGTTAGAAAAGAAAAGCAAGTGTTAGAAAAGAAAAGCAAGCGTTAGAAAAGAAAAGCAAGCGTTAGAAAAGAAAAGCAAGTGTTAGAAAAGAAAAGCAAGAGTTAGAAAAGAAAAGCAAGTGTTAGAAAAGAAAAGCAAGTGTTAGAAAAGAAAAGCAAGTGTTGGAAAAAAAAATAATAATTTTTTGTCTGTGGTACAGTACACGGTTGTCGCCTGTGATACAATTTTCAGTTCTGTATAGGAGAGACTAGGACCTTGAGTGAATTGACTCGGCCTAGGAGGGGCCTGTTAAACTTGGAGTGAGATGACTCAGTTCGGCGCCTAATAAATTGTGTAGCGGCCCGTTAAACTTTGAGTGAGATGACTCAGTTCGAGCCAATTAAATTTATAGTTTTGCCTTGTGACATCGAGTGAATTGACTCTACACGGGGACTGGTAAGTTAGGGAGCAATTTGATTAAGTAGGGAACAATTGGTTTGTAAAGTACAGAACACGGAAGTCAGACAGGGACCACGTGACAAGAAGGAATAGGAACTGAGTGCTGCTGACTCAGTTCCCTTTAGAATCTCAGGTTTGAGTCATCTCCCCCGTCTTACTGTTTGTTTGGTGTTTGCTATCTTGATAGATAGATAGATAGATAGATAGATATACTGTATATCTATAGAAAGATGGAGATATTAATGCAGTTCTGCCGTATTGGCACTAAGCCAAATTCAGATGGCAAGTTAGACCCGTGTACATTAGTGGCGACTTGTGAAGGGAAGAGTCATGTTAAACAATGTAAAAAGCTTATGAAGTTGTGTGGAATGCCAGAAGAGGGGAGGTGTTGTGAATTCTGCTTTTGGGCTCCCTCCGGTGGTTGTAGGTGGTAATGCAGTTGCCCCTGAGTTGCAGTCCTGGTCAGGTGTATCTGCTGATTGCAGTTCTGACTGGGGTATTTAGGCGTGCAGGATTCATTAGTCCTTGCCAGTTGTCAATTGTTGTTGGGAGGTGTTGGACCTCTGCTTGGTTCCTCCTGCCTTTCTGCCAAATCAGCAAAGATAAGTGTCTGTTTTTTTTTCCTGTGGCACACATGCTATGTGCTTCACAATTCAGTGCTATTCTTTGTGTTTTCTTGTCCAGCTTAGATTGTGTCAGTATTTTCTCAGTCTTGTTGGATTCTCTGGAGTGGCAGATATACATTCCATGTCTTTAGTTAGATTGTGGAACTTTTTTTATTATCTGATGTGGATATTTTTGGAAGGGTTTTAATACTGACCGCCTAGTAATCTGTCCTATCCTTTCCTATTTAGCTAGAGTGGCCTCTTTTGCTAAATCCTGTTTTCTACCTGCGTGTGTCTATTCTTCTCCTACTCACAGTCATTATTCGTGGGGGCTGCCTATCCTTTGGGGGTCTGCTCTGAGGCAAGGTAGCATTCCTATTTCCATCTATAGGGGTATTTAGTCCTCCGGCTGTGTCGAGGTGTCTAGGGTATGTTAGGCACACCCCACGGCTACTTCTAGTTGCGGTGTTAGTTCAGGATTTGCGGTCAGTACAGGTTCTGCAGCGCCCCAGAGTCCTGGTCATTGCAGTACTGTGGCTCCGCCACTATGGGGAGCTATGGTGCGTCCGATGGCACTGAAGGAGTTCATCTGATCAGGTATCACAGACACCAATACATTTCACAGCCGGGCCTCCGGGGGGAGCTAAGGGTGCTATTCATTAGGCCACTCCCCACCATAGTGGGTAAACTGGGGGTCAGGCAGGAAGTTAGATCAGAAAGCTGACTGGGTTGGAACCAGGCAACACCTTGTGGCAGAGGGTGTTGTAGGGGAAGATACAGTAGGGTCTCTGTCAGGGGTGGGATCCTGACAGAGGCTTGGCAACGAGAACGAACGTAACGGGACCGTGCCTGCTCCGGGTAGCGGCGGTGCCCAAGAAAGGATTAGAAGAGAGATAGATTGTGCTGAGTGAGAAACAGGATCACGCAAAAAGGAGAAATACCAGTAGGAGTCGTGCTGTAAGACCGAAGCAACATCCTACTGAGGCGCACTACCGGTGGCCGGAACGCCGAGGGAGTAGAATAACATTCAGCTTCAAGCGATACTCCAAACAGCGGCAGGACAGTCAGTCTCAGGCGGGCTGTCTAACTCAAATCACCTATGAAGTCTTGGGAGGCAATTGTGGGAGAGGGGCGTCTCTAGGGTCCCGGAAGAACTCCAGGCCTACCCGTCAAACGGGTGCCGTTCCTACCCGAACCTCAGGGAGGGACGGAGGATTAGCAGAACATCATCTAATCGAGTTGTGAGGGAACATCAGAAACAGACACAACAGTTGTGGGGTACTTTCCGTAAGCACAGCAGGGAAGGACTACAACACATAGCGCTAGGGGGAAGGCCCAGATTTCCTCCTGTGAAGAGAACTCTGGAAGTGCCATTGGACCGGCCGGACTTGCGCAGCCTGGTGAGCCGTATTCTGGATTGAGGACTCAGAGATCTTCAGTAAAGAGGTAAAGAGACTGCAACCTGGTGTCCTCGTTATTTATCGTGACTTGCACCCCACAACTGCACCGTTACAACACCTCTTATTTCACCGGACGTCCCCCACTGACAGACAGGGCCACGGACCGGGTCTAGCCTCCGTGACAACCCCAGGACTGAGACCTAGAGGCCCGGCTCCGGGTACCCCTAGGCCCTGCGGCGGTGTGGGGGCGCTCCAAACTTGGCGTCACGAACAGGATCTACTTAAGCCTGAAGAATCAGGTCATGTGTGCCTTGGAACTGTGATTTATTGTGCTTGGACTGTACTTTATTGCAAAGACTGTGTGCTGCGCCACTTGCCGCCAAAATCCGCCGCCATTGCAGCGCTGAGGAGAGCGCCGGAAGAGAAGAGGGGCGTGGAGTGGGCGTAGACGAGCTAGAGAGCGCGAAGAACGATGGCCGCCCAGTCTAAACATTTCTTGGTCCTGAGGACGTGTCCGTCAACAGCCGAGGTCCGCCTCTTGATCCTGTTTGGAGGGTGGAGACCATGGAGACGGGGCCGCCCACGAAAGAGACCGCGGGAAGAAGACACCGAAGAAGGAGCAAAGATGGCGACACCAAGAATCCCGCGGGGGACTGATCCGATTCAGCCTGAGGCTGCACCGTCTGACACAGCCTCAGATGCACCAGCGTTGCGGGGACTGACCCTCACGGAGCTACCAATGGGCCGACCCCCCTTGCCACCATCGGAGGAGTGTGTAGCCGCAGCCGAGGCCCGCCAGATAGCGCGCCGCATGGAGGCCGATGCCCGCGTGCTTGCTCGGCTGGGTCGGCCCACGGAAGTCCACCTATCTCCGGTGTCCCCTGCTCCTTCCCACCCGGCCGCGGCTGAAGGTACGCTGCAGGCACAGGGCATGAAGATCCTGCCGGAGGCTGAGCACCTGCGGCGCTTGATGGCTGCATGGCGGAACCGACCACAACCGGCAGCCCAGATCGATTTAACCGCCGTTGCGGAGCCCCCCTTGTCTCATTGGGGTGTGGTGGTCTCTTTCAACCCTCAATATGGACGCGGGGTTATACAGGAGATTGGAGAGCCGCTACAAGTTCATGTGGACCGGGAGGAGGTGGAGCCTTGTGAAGGACGATTCCCTCGCGATCTGGAGCCTGGTGATGCGGTAACTTATACCAGATGGAGGAGAGCCATGGGAGAGGCTGGCTGGATGGCGCGGGGCGTCCAGCGGTGCGTCGCACTACAAGCCACTGCCGGAACACCGGAGGATAAATCTCCCGCTAAAAAGGCCGCTGAACCTGGCCCCGAAGAACAACGGAGCACTCGGACTTACCATGCACCTTGGGGGCGTGCCGGAGCGTCAGCGAAAAGAACATCCCGGCGAGGGATCCTGTCGCTGTTGGGGCGAGACCCGATCCTGGAACCAGTCGGACGACCCGTTGGTCTGGTGAGGCCCGGGAGGAAACCACCTTCCTCCCCGAAGAATGAGTAAGCATGACTGCTTTGAAAATGTATATAGTTCTTCGTTTAACTGTTTGTTCCTGTTTTGCTGCTGAACCCGTCTAGGGTTAACTTTTAAAAGGGATCCCTTTGTTGACCCGGGATCCCAATTGTTTGGTTTGTTTTTCCACTTTTTGTTTCCTGTTATCAAGAACTGCCGCAATCATGGACCGTGCATGATACAAACTTTTCCTTGTAAATAGTTCGCACCTTATTAAAGGCGCTTTCTACTGGTTTTACTTAGAAAGAGACTCTTTGTGAAGATACCACACCAGAGCCTTTGCTGAGTATGGACTGGTAGCTAGAGAACAAATGCTACCTCCTAAAGACTTGGTCCCTTCTTAAAGGGGACCTCCATGTTTTACATTTGCAGAACCGTATTGCTTTAAGATTGATGGATAGCAATAATGTCTTGATGAGCGAAAGTGATGATAATTCTTACATGTAAAAGTTATATGTATTTGATTGGTTAAATGTAAAGAAATGCAGATGATGTTTCCAGAAAGAAAGTAGTAATGAGGTGATAATGTTGATAAGAAACTGGGGATAGAAGGTAAACCCTGAGTCCTCCATAGTAAGTCAGTTATTGCAAAGAAAGAGTTAATAATGTGTTCTAAAACTGAAAGTAATGTTATGATCTGTACTGTGTATAGAAGTTGAAAAGGCAGTAGGCCCTGGCTGAACGGGGCGGTCCTGTAACCGAGAGGAGAGGCAGTAGGTCTGGTGCCGATAGGACAGGCGGTCCTGCAGATTTAAAGAAGGAGAATGAAAAGTTAACTTACCTTATAATGTGATTATAGGAAGGCCTTTGGTGGATACGGAGTGTATGTCCTTAAGGGCAATGTTAAAGTACTGTTCAGCAATTTTTGCACTTAGTAGAATACCCGGTTGGGTAACAGGAGTTATTTATAGCCTGTAATTTATAATGTTTAATGTTTAACCATGTTTTTGTAACGTTCAAGTGTCCTCACCTGCCATAAAGGGAAGCTTGTTCAAGTATACGTATTGTTATTTGCACTCAACAAAATTGTATGTCTTTTTGCTAAACTTGTATTGTTGTTTTCTTCCCAGTCCCGGAGTACTGTGTTTAACCAGGGGGGAGTGCAGCGCCCCAGAGTCCTGGTCGTTGCAGTACTGTGGCTCCGCCACTATGGGGAGCTATGGTGCGTCCGATGGCACTGAAGGAGTTCATCTGATCAGGTATCACAGACACCAATACATTTCACAGCCGGGCCTCCGGGGGAGCTAAGGGTGCTATTCATTAGGCCACTCCCCACCATAGTGGGTAAACTGGGGGTCAGGCAGGAAGTTAGATCAGAAAGCTGACTGGGTTGGAACCAGGTAACACCTTGTGGCAGAGGGTGTTGTAGGGGAAGATACAGTAGGGTCTCTGTCAGGGGTGGGATCCTGACAGAGGCTTGGCAACGAGAACGAATGTAACGGGACCGTGCCTGCTCCGGGTAGCGGCGGTGCCCAAGAAAGGATTAGAAGAGAGATAGATTGTGCTGAGTGAGAAATGGGATCACGCAAAAAGGAGAAATACCAGTAGGAGTCGTGCTGTAAGACCGAAGCAACATCCTACTGAGGCGCACTACCGGTGGCCGGAACGCCGAGGGAGTAGAATAACATTCAGCTTCAAGCGATACTCCAAACAGCGGCAGGACAGTCAGTCTCAGGCGGGCTGTCTAACTCAAATCACCTATGAAGTCTTGGGAGGCAATTGTGGGAGAGGGGCGTCTCTAGGGTCCCGGAAGAACTCCAGGCCTACCCGTCAAACGGGTGCCGTTCCTACCCGAACCTCAGGGAGGGACGGAGGATTAGCAGAACATCATCTAATCGAGTTGTGAGGGAACATCAGAAACAGACACAACAGTTGTGGGGTACTTTCCGTAAGCACAGCAGGGAAGGACTACAACACATAGCGCTAGGAGGAAGGCACAGATTTCCTCCTGTGAAGAGAACTCTGGAAGTGCCATTGGACCGGCCGGACTTGCGCAGCCTGGTGAGCCGTATTCTGGATTGAGGACTCAGAGATCTTCAGTAAAGAGGTAAAGAGACTGCAACCTGGTGTCCTCGTTATTTATCGCGACTTGCACCCCACAACTGCACCGTTACAACACCTCTTATTTCACCGGACGTCCCCCACTGACTGACAGGGCCACGGACCGGGTCTAGCCACCGTGACAACCCCAGGACTGAGACCTAGAGGCCCGGCTCCGGGTACCCCTAGGCCCTGCGGCGGTGTGGGGGCGCTCCAGTTCCACCGACTCCAGAGAAAGTTTCATGCGGCTCCAAGGTCACCAGATCATAACAGGGAGGTTACAGCCCCTGGAGTGGAAGATTGTCTTGAAAAGAAAGAAAAGGTATCCTAGAAGATAATGGATTGTTGTCTATTGCTAGGGCAGGAGAAAGAGTCTCTGAAATTCTGTATAGAGAAAATTGGGTAGAAGAGGAAAGGAATAAAATGGACAGTTTTGAGTTATGTGTATTACAAAAATATATCCTGTGAGCGGCCACCACCGTATAATGGTGGCCCAGGGCCATGTGCTTATTCTGATGGTAGTAGCCATTTTGTGGATGGGCCATGTGCTAATTCTAATAGCAGCCATTTTGTTGATGGCAAATGTGCTAATTCTAAAAGCAGCCATTTTGTGGATGGCAAAAGTGTTAATTCTAACGGCAGCCATTTTGTTGATGGCAAAAGTGTTAATTTTAACGGCAGCCATTTTGTGGATGGTCATGTGCTATTTCTGACGGCGGCCATTTTCTGGATGGCAAATGTAATTCTGTCGGCAGCCATTTTGTGGATGGCAAATGTGCTGCTCCTGGTGGTGAACATCTCAGACTAAAGTTACACACCACATCACTAAATCCTTGTTACCCAGTAATGACCACTAACGGCCAATACTATATTCCTTCAGGAAGTGAACAGGCTTTACCCATGTTTCCCGTCTCAGTGGTTTCCAATGGGGCACCGACGCTTTCCCCTATCACTCCTGTTGTGAATCCAGCAATCCTCCCACCTGGATCATCCCCGGCACCGACCCTTTCTACTGTCATTTCCACTGCCAATTTAGCCGCACACCCACATGAGATGCTTCAAGCAACGGCCTCTCCTCCCAATGCTTCCACTACAACAGCACTCTCACGCAGTCTACCTAACCCTATACCCGGTACCTCACAGGCTGTCTCGCAGTCAAGCGCACACCTGTATGGGACGGTGGCGACTGTAACAAGGGGGGCTCAATCTGGGAGGAGGATACCAATAACACAGGAAGCACAAAGGGGAGGGAGTGTTGGCAACCTATTTTTGAAAAAGAACTTCCTGAGGGACCCTTGTTAGTGGTGGGAAAGGGTGACATAACAACAATGGAGACAGACGCTATTGTTAATGCTGCCAATTCTAGGTTAGAGCACAATGGAGGTGTAGCTAAAGCTATAGTGGAAGCAGGAGGGGCGACTATTCAAGCTGACAGTCAAATCATTGTTGAGTCACGTGGTCAGATAGCTGTTGGGGACATAGCGGTGACTAAAGGTACTTTCACACTAAGCGACGCTGCAGCGATACAGACAACGATGCCGATCGCTGCAGCGTCGCTGTTTTGTCGTTGTGTGGTCGCTGGAGAGCTGTCACACAGACGGCTCTCCAGCGACCAACGATGCCGAAGTCCCCTGTTAACCAGGGTAAACATCGGGTTACTAAGCGCAGGGCCGCGCTTAGTAACCCGATGTTTACCCTGGTTACCATTGTAAAAGTAAAAAAAAAAACACATACTCACATTCCGGTGCCCGGCGTCCGCTTCCTGCACTCCTCCTGCATCCTGTGTCGGCGCCGAACATCTCCGGCATCTCCCACAGAGCAGAGCGGTGACGTCACCGCTCTGCTTTACGGCCGGCACTTACACAGGATGCAGGAGGAGTGCAGGAAAGCGGACGCCGGGCACCGGAATGTGAGTATGTGTTTTTTTTTTACTTTTACAATGGTAACCAGGGTAGACATCAGGTTACTAAGCGCGGCCCTGTGCTTAGTAACCCGATGTTTACCCTGGTTACCAGTGAAGACATCGCTGGATCGGTGTCACACACACCGATTCAGCGATGTCAGCGGGAGATCCAGCGACGAAATAAAGTTCTGGACTTTCAGCAACGACCAGCGATCTCACAGCGGGATCCTGATCGCTGCTGCGTGTCAAACACAACGATATCGCTATCCAGGACGCTGCAACGTCACGGATCGCTATCGTTATCGTTGTAAAGTCGCTTAGTGTGAAGGTACCTTTAAGTTGGCAATCTTCTGTGTAGAATGATCATACACGCTGTGACCCCCACTTTTGACCCTATTCATCCAGACGTTAGTGCTCAACAACTTCGTGCAGCAATAACTCGCATTTTAGAGTATGCGAATATTAGTGAGCAGATTGAGACCTTGACAATTCCCGCCATTGGTGTTGGCTATTCGGTTTCCCTGTTCATGCATGTACAAGGGAAATCGTTGGAATTATAATAAACAAGTGTAGCCCCCCAAGCATTTGCTGCCTCTCTGAAGTCGGATTAATTAGTAATGACTCTGAGGACAGGACTGTTAAAGCTTTTAAGACTGCCTGCGTCACCTGGACCCCACACCATGATACTGGAGCTGCCCAAATAGAGCCCCTCATTCCAGGACTGTTACCTCCTCCTGCTCCTCATACAAAAGTGATTACATCTGTACTCCCGGTGCCATCTATACTCCCGCCTCAGGTGTCACCACCAACAGTGCCAATGCTCATGTGTCTGAGGAGCCCACCCTCTACGTCAAGTTTACACCCCAGCAAGCTGCTACTCTGTTGAACCAACTTCCAGATCCAGAAAAACAGCCGATGCCTTTCTACAGAAGCATGCTTCAAATCCAAAGTACTTAGCCAGCCAAGTGGCAAGATCTCATTTCCTTGCCAAATCTTAAAGAAGGCGATGCATATTGGCCTGTTATGGATATTGTGTTCAACGAGGACTCACTTGCCAGTGACAATACATGGGACTCTGGTGTTGAGTTCTGCCAAGAACCTAAGACTTGGGCCTTGGATGAGCTGGCTGACCTATCACTTATTGTCACCAAAGGATTCCAGATGCCTCAAAGCTGATGCAGCCATTGTACGATGACTTCAAGACGTCAGCGTTTCCACTATGTACCAAATCCGTGGAAGCTTTCTACGCTCTTAAACAGGCCATACAGTCTGCACCAGCTCTTGGAATCCCAAATTCTGATATCATCTGAGGACATCCAGTTCTCTTAATGGCTCCACACGACATAATTGCTATTCTTGCAACCTAAACATCTGTTGGTGCAGCGTCATATGAGACTCCAATGTTTGCTCTTGGTTCCGGATAATGTCACTCTTGTCCGCTGCACCATCCTCAACCCGTCCACGCTGCTTCCTCTTTCCAGGGGGGATGTGGATGATGATACTGATGCTCTCGGAGAAGATGCCTCTACACACTCAGAGGATCATGACTGTCTCGAGCGAATGCAGGAAGAAGCAGCCTCCAAGAAAAGCGTGTCTGAAGACCCACTCCCACATGCTGACCTGACGTTCTTCACTGATGGTTCCAGATTTGCAGATGAAACAGGAAGGTTCCATACGGGATATGCCGTGGTTACACATGACCAGATCATCTCAGCTGGATCGCTACCACCGCACATGTCTGCACAAGAAGCGGAACTTAAAGCTTTGACGTTGGCTTGTTAGGAAGCGACGGAGAAGGTGGTCAACATCTACACGGATTCAAAATATGCTTTCGGAGTGGCTCATGACTTCGGCAGTATCTGGGCAGCCAGAGGATACCGAACATCCAATGGAACTACTGTAAAACATGCTGTTATCATACAAGAACTTGTGGCCGCTCTAGATCTACCTTTGGAGGTTGCAGTGATCGAGATCAAAGCTCATGGGAGATTGGATTCTCCAGAAGCAAGGGGGAACTTCTTTGCTGACAAAACAGCGAAAACTTATGTCGCGGATCCATTTGGGAAAGAGAAAGCAGCGATGTACGTGTCACAAGAAACTGAAGAAGGGCCTAAATGCTCTCTCTTGAGGATTATCCATCTACATCAAGACATGATGAAAAGAAGTCATGGCAAGAAGGAGGAGCTAAAAAAAAGGATGAAGATGGAGTCTGGAGGGTGAACAAAAAGCTCTGTCTACCCCTTAATCTGTACCCCTCGGTGACAGAATGGGCACACGGTATCACCCACAGAGGCAAGAATCGGATGAATGACCTGATTTGGAAGACTTACATGGCACCTGGGATCTCTACTGTCACCAAAAATATTTCAAGTAGGGTTGAGCGAAACGGGTCGTGCATTTTCATAAGTCGCCGACTTTTGGCAAAGTCGGCGTCTCATGAAACCCGACCCGATCCCTGTGCGGCCATGCGGTACGCGATCTTGGCGCCAAAGTCGCGTTTCGTATGACGCGTTTAGCGCCATTTTTTCAGCCAATGAATGAGCGTGGGCAGAGTGATGACATAGGTCTTAGGGGAGTGAACGCCTATCGTCATGTTATCGCTTGTGCGCAGTGGGGATTTGGAATGTGCAATACGAAATTTCCTGTGCTGGGACGGAGGGGAGAGAGAGAGAGAGAGAGAGAGAGAGAAAAAAAAAAAAATTAAATTCCTTAATTGGGTTTCGTGTTTCGGCCGAAACCCGACTTTTCACGGTGGTCGGCCGATTTCACTCGACTCGACTTTTAAGACAGTCGGGTTTCACAAAACCCGACTCGACCCTAAAAAACTAAAGGTCGCTCAACCCTAATTTCAAGTCCTGCCTTGTGTGTGCAACATGCAATCCAGCACCGCCTCAGAAAGTTACTCAGAAACATTTGGCTAAACCACTCTATCCCTTTCAGAGGATTCAGATTGATCACATTCAAATGCCAAAAGTAGGGAAGTACAAAAATGTACTAGTAGTGACTAACGTGTTCTCAGGATGGCCCGAAGCCTATCCAGTAACCAACATGACTGCCAAAGTGACTGTTAAGAGACTGATGACTGAAGTAGTATGCAGATATGGGGTCCCAGAGGTAATTGAGAGTGACCAAGTACCCGCATTCATTGTAGCACTGACTAAGGAACTATGGACATTGGTTATTTGGGTTTACATACTCCATATCACCCACAGAGCAGTGGGAAAGTAGAAACCCTGAATGGCACCTTCAAAAATAAAATACTGAAAGCCAGTTAGGAGGTCAGACTTGGACAGACATTTTGCCCGTTGCCTTATACTCAGTCAGAAACACTCCAAGGGGTCCCACTAAACTTACACCATTCAAGATTTTTTTGGGGGGGCCTCCAAGGTTGGGTCAATATTTTTCACAACAGCTAGCCTTAGGAAGTGATACTCTTGTAAATTATGTAATTGCCCTTACTAAAGAACTGTCAGTAACACATGTACAAGTTTTATCATCCATTCCAGGTCCAGATTCCAGTGAAGGTACCCATACTTTCCAACCTGGTGACTACATGCTGGTAAAGAAGTTCATCAGAAAGACATCCCTGGAGTCGAGATTTGAAGGTCCCTACCAAGTGCTCCTGACTACTCCTACTTCGGTCAGGGTTGCTGAGCGCCGCCTGGATCCATCTCTCACATTGTAAACTTGTTAGACAGTTAGGGACAGAGTAGGATCTGACCTGCTTGCCAAAGTCCAGCTACAAAGGGAGGTTTTCCACAAGGGAAAACTTGTCTCAAACTGGTGAAAACTCCAATTCCCCCTCCCGGGCGAGACGGTCAGATCTAGGATGTGTTGCATCAGGGTTAGTGACATGTGTATTTTATGTAACCATGGTGATGGGAGATTGGAGAGTAATAGATCCAGCAGGTAGGACATGGGTAACACACCCCGATATACCTCCTCGGTATACCCATAATTGGTCACACATTCTCTGGTGTCAATAGCATCCATATTGTCATGAAGCCTCTGATGTCATAGTGACACTTAACGCTGGTGGGTTGGGGAACCACGGTGGGATCAAGATAAAAAAAAAAAAAAGGGAGGTTAATAAAGTATTTAGGGGGGACTGTTGAGGAGAGCCATAAGATCAAATACTTAATTAACCTCAAGACATAAGACATAAGAGATTGAGAGAAGCAACCCATAACATGTATTGTTTAACCTTACATAAGTTTTCCCAGATCAAAGTGAGACACTAAAGATGGCTGCCATTTCCTGTATCAGCATGCCATGTGCTAGTATCCAAGATGACGCCCACCCTGATGACCTCATGGATCCACCCACAGTGACGCCCACCTTGATGACCTCATGGACCAACCCACCCTGATGACCTCATGGTTCCACCCATGGACTTGCTCATTGCCCAACCCACTAACCAATGGAATGCATCCGATCACTCCCATTTTAAAGCTAACCGAGCCCCCTTACAGGGGATATATAAACTTGTGTCCTGACTGAATAAAGCCCCCTTGGAGCTGAGCCACAGATTGATCAAGGAGAGTTTACATCTGACTGTGTGTTGTCATATGTTTATTTCTTTGGTGCGCACCTGATCAATATCCATTAGGCCAGGAGTAGGCAACTAGAGAGTGAACATTTTATTAATTGTTCAACCCAACAGGTCTATAATAATAGGAATCTGAACTAAATATGGGACATGTAGTCTAATCATTAATCAATATACGGTAGATACTATGTTTTTTTTACATTGCACAATGATTAAAGTTGAAATAAAAGTTATATTTTAATATTATAGAATCTTTAGTTGGGGTCTATTTGCCTTCGGCAACTTGTAAATAAAAATTAATACTGGGCACAAGGGACTAAAACTTACATTGGACACCAAGCACTAAAACTTACAGTGGAGACCAAGGACTAAAATTTACATTGGTCACCCGGGACTAAAATGTATACTTCAGACAAGGAACTGAAACTTACACTGGACCCCAGGCACTAAAACTGAAGAGGTTAATGACCCTTTTTATGCTGGTCAGAAATGTGCAGCTCAATTTCAGCTGCTTCTGACCTTGTTACCTCTTTCTATATAAACTGGTCAGACCTTCTTGTCCCTGCCGGTGAAAGATTTGTATTCCTGTGCTGTGTGCTAAAGCGGTTGGAGTTTAGTTGCTGTAGTAGTGTTCTGTGGTTTGCTGTAGTATGTGTGTGTTTATCTCCTAGTCCCTGTTCCCATTTAGTTTATTTCTCCTGTTGCTTAGTTCTTTTGTATGATAGAGGTTTTCTGTTATACCGGTTTTGTCTTTGTCTCTTGTTCACCTTACATTTCTGTACCATGACTAGTGTTGAGCGATACCTTCCGATATTTGAAAGTATCGGTATCGGATTGGATCGGCCGATATCCAAAAAATATCGGATATCGCCGATACCGATACCCGATACCAATACAAGTCAATGGGACACAAATATCGGAAGTGATCCTGGATGGTTCCCAGGGTCTGAAGGAGAGGAGACTCTCCTTCAGGCCCTGGGATCCATATTCATGTAAAAAATAAAGAATAAAAATAAAAAATATGGATATACTCACCCTCGGACGGCCCCTGGCTGTCACCGCTGCAAGCGTCTGCCTCCGTTCCTAAGAATGCAGAGTGAAGGACCTTCGATGACGTCGCGGCTTGTGATTAGTCGCGTGACTGCTCATGAGACCGCTCACGCGACCAATCACAAGCCGCGACGTCATCGCAGGTCCTACACTGACTGCATTCTTAGGAACGGAGGCTGCCGGTTGCACGACTGAGGTCCGGGTCCGTCGGAGGGGTGAGTATATCCATATTTTTTATTTTTATTCTTTATTTTTTACATGAATATGGATCCCAGGGCCTGAAGGAGAGTCTCCTCTCCTCCAGACCCTGGGAACTATACGCACCGCACATGCCTGGGAACTTATAGGAACTTCCGATTTCCGATATCACAAAAATATCGGAACTCGGTATCGGAATTCCGATACAGTGAATATCGGCCGATACCCGATATTTGCAGTATCAGAATGCTCAACACTAACCATGACTCATGGGGCGGGAGAAGGGACAAATCGGGGTTTAAGAGCATAGTAAGGTTAGAGACTCAGGCCTCTCTACCTTCAAGAACACTCCTGGGACAAGGATATTTAGGATCCCAGTTTTAGAGATAGTTGAGGCCCCCCTTCTTTGCCGAAAACCGTCACAGCGTGACATTTTCACTGGCCCCACATTTTGTATCTTGGCATGTATCCCATTGCAGTCCTTGTCAAACAATTGCACGGTCTGTCGCTTGAACTGTCAGACCTGGAATCTAGGGACTCACAGCAGCAGACTGTTGGTCTGGCAGGCAGTCAGGCTGAATCGGAACCTAAGGTGGCCCTCCCGGAAAGGTTTTCTAGGGGACTGCATACATTTGTTGTGTTCCGTGAAGCCTGCAAGCTTTATTTTAGGCTTTGTCCTCGTTCATCTGGGAGTGAGGAGCGATTGTTATTTTTCTCTTTCAAGGAGATCCTCAATCCTGGGCCTTTTGCCTTCCATCAGACTCACTGTCTCTATGGTCGGTTGATGCTTTTTTTGAGACTCTGGGCCTTGTGTATGAGTCTAAGCTACATAAGTTCCAAGCAGGAAGACCGGCTGGCCACTGACACTTTGTAGAACGATCCTGTTCTTGGGAGTCAGTTTTTTCAGGGCCTGTCTGAGAGATTAAAAGATGCGCTAGCGCTCTACGAAACTCCTGAGTCTTTGGAGGCCGCGCTCTGGCCATACGCATAGATAGATGGATCAGGGATAGACCTATTGTGACTACGCCCCCATGATACTCCCTAAAACCAAGGTTCTCCCTGTGTGCTCTGAAGAACCGATGCAGTTAGGAGGTGCCTCCCCTCGGTATAAGTCTTTTGCAGGTCACCGCAATATGAAGTTGTGTTTTTTCTGTGGTCAAAAGGGGAATTTCATTGTGGTCTGTCCTTCTTTATCAAAGCACAAAAAGCTGTCAGGAAACTTCTAACCCCAGGTTGTGTGGAGGATAACAACTTGGGTGTATGTATCTCCTCTGCATGAGTATCTCAGTTTTTCTTACCCACAGAAGTGGTTATTGGCATGAAACCTGAGAAAATATCTATCCTCTTGGATAGTGGGGTGGGAGTCAATATGGTGGATGCTTGGGATCTTGGTCTTCCCTGTAGTTCTTTGACGAAGCCCATCCCCATATTTGCAATTGACTCTGGTCAGGGAAATTTTATGCAAGTACTGCATAATGTGAACCTGCACATAACGGCTCTTCACAAGGAGTTCTTTTCTTGTTATATCTTGGAAGGTCTCCCTACTCATAATGTGTTAGGCCTTCCCTTGCTGGATCCATTTTTGTTTACCGGGGAGAGAGAGAAAGAGAGAAAAAGAGAGACTCCAGAATGGAAAACGAAGCTACCGGGCATGCTCAGTCATTTCACCTCACATTTCATCCATTTATCGCTGTACTTTTTTTTGACGGACAGAAAAAACATTCCTCTGCACATTTTCTCTGTTCGCCAGAAAAATAATTTTTTTGACAGATCCAGCAAAAAACGGATGAAATGTGAGGCCATCAGGCGCAATCTGGAGCTAAAACTACTCTACGAGAAAAAAACGGATCAGGCGGAAAAAAGGATCCGTTTTTTTTCAAAAATCGCCGGATTGTGCCTGATGGCAAAAACCTGATGTGTGAAAGTAGCCTTAATCCTAAACTAGTTAGATGGTCTTTGTTTTTGACCAGGTTTAATTTTATTGTCACTTACTGTCCTGGGATTAAGAACGTCAAAGCTAATGCTTCGTCTCGAAGTTTCCCTGGGGGTGGTTGTTTCGATAATTCTGTCCCTATTTTACAGGAAGGGGTGGTCATCTCTGCCATGTGTTCTGAGCTACAGGGAGAGGTATTGAAGGCTCAGGGAGATGTGACACCCCAGGAGTGCCTTCCTCTCAGGGAGGTTGATGCCATGCCTGGAAACGAGGAGGATCCCTTTTACAGGTAACCTGTACATGCAACACGTTCTGACTCCAGGCCAGAAGGGGGAGCTCTGGGCCCAGTTTCAGGGGAGCTTCCCTAGAGATATATTCTGGCTTGGAGGAGGAGTTAGTTAGATTGTGTGAGGCAGTGAAAGAGGAAGGAGCAGAGGAGAATTGAGCTGGAGGGGAGCTGCGACTGGGCTCCCTCCGCGCTGAAGCGCAGAGACCGGACACCGGGAGTCTGAGGCTGTGTGGGACTGTATGCCCCACAGCAGAAACCGGAGGGCAGGAGATTGAAAATTACTTGCCTACACCTACACCCTGAGGTACAGCAACATACAGAGCCCGGAGTCACCGTAAATAGAGACCCCTACAAAACTGCTCGCGTTGCCTACCATGCAAGTACTGTCTCAGGACAGAGAGTGAGAGAGGACCTTGAAAGAAGTCATAGGAAGCAAGGGAGTATCATAAAGCGCATAGAGGAAGGCTCCCAATCTGACCTGGCAAAGGGAATTCAACTAGTTTCCAGGCTGCCTGGACTCCACCGTCACCTGTTGCTGGTACCCTGGACTGTGGCTGTAAACCACTAGTAAAACAGGTAAAGAGACTGCAACCTTGTATCCTCTGATTATTTCTGGCACCACACCATCTTTGCCTATTACATCGGGAGCCCTGGGCACCCAGCTTCACCTGTGGGAAGCTGTACCATCCTTGCTGCAGAGCCATCACTCCCCAGAGGACCCCTTTAAGTAGTGTCGGTCACCCCTGACTGAGTACCACAGGTGGCATCACAAACATTCTTATTTCTAATACCCCCTTTAAAGACCTTCACTTTAATTTGGACTCCCAGGGCCATGGACCGGGTCGCTGTCACCGTGACCACCCCTTTAATGACGACCGAACCCGGTGCCGAGTACCCCTTGGCCCTGGCAGGTGCCCCAGAAATGCCCCTACTTGTCCTTCAGGGAAATTATTTGTACCATGGCATTTGCAAAATTTTAGGGGCACATCATAGCTTGATTCTCGCTGGTCATCCAGGTAGTAAAGCAACTTTGGACCTCCTTGTCGTTTTTGGTGGCCAAGGTTGCATTGGGATGTAGTCGACTTTGTGTTCCTGTAATGTCTGTGCGCATTACAAGACCCTGCATACTCGTCCATCTGAGGCTCTCCTACTATTAAGCATACCTGACCAGCCATGGACACATTTAACCATTGATTTCATTACAGATCTTCCTTCCTCCTCTGGTAAGATTGTTATCTTAGGTGTGGTGGATAGGTTCAGTAAAATGGCGCACTTCAGTGCTTTACCTGCTCTTCTTAACGCTAAGACCCTGGCTGAGGAGTTTGTCACCGAGATTGTGATGCTTCACGGGGTTCTCTCCGATGTGGTGTCAGATTGGGGGACCCAGTTTGTATCTAAATTCTGGAGGGCATTTTGTTCTAGCCTGGGGATGCATCTATCCTTTTCTTCAGCGTATCATCCTCAAACTAATGGTCAGGCTGAACATCAAACCAAAGTCTGGAGACATACTTCAGGGGGATTGGTCTTCTTTTCCACTGTTAGTAGAATTTGCCTTAAACAATGTAGCAGTGAGTCCACTGGTAAGTCGACATTTTTTGGTGCATATGGTTTCCATCCTCAGTTCTGTGCCTTAATTAAAGATGGGTCTTCAGGGGTTCCTGGGGAGGAACAATTCTCTTCTTCAGTCTCATCTGTATGGCAAGGGGCTCAGAACGACTTAAGAGGGGCAGAAAAAAAATGCAAGGCTGCTAAGATACAGTTGTCAGGTCCAGACCTGGGTATGAATGATTTAGTATGGCTGTTTACCAGAAATATTAAACTGAGAATTCCTTCTTTGATATTAGGTCCGATGTTCATTGGTCCTTACAAGGTGGTCGCTGTAATTAACCCTTTGGCCTTTTGTCTTGAGCTAAGTCTTAAAATCCACATTTTTCACAGGTCATTGCTCAAAAAATATGTAGTACCTGTGGAGCTGTCACCCTTGCCGCTGCCACCTATTATTGTTGATTGTAATTTGGAGTTTAAGGTTGCAATAATTGCGGATTCTCGTATGGTTTGCCGCTCTTTACAATACTTAGTACACTGGAAGGGTTATGGTACCGAGGAGAGGATGTGGGTATCGGCATCTGAGATTATTGTCAGTAAATTAATCTAGTCCTTCAATGAGGCCCATCCGGATAAATAAGGTCCCGAGGGTCTAGTGCAGTGTTTCCCAAACTCCAGTCCTCACGGACCCCATGGGTCATATTTTCAGGATTTCCTTAGTATTGTGCAAGTAGTGGAAGTATCATCAAGGCATGAGGAATTGTCTCACCTGTGCAACACTATGGAAATCCTGAAAACACGACCCGTGGGGTTCATGAGGACTGGAGTTTGGGAAACACTGGTCTAGTGGCACCTCGTAGAAGGGGGGTATTGTCATGAGGGTGTCACATCCCCTTGGAAGGCCTGGAGTTAAGACGGTCACATCGGGCAATGAATCACAGGTCTTCTTTGTAGATGGTGTGATTTGTGTCCCATATTAAATGGATTTAATTTCCTGTGGTGCTGAAGAGGTTAAGGACCCTTTCTATGCTGGTCAGAAACGTGCAGCTCCATTTCAGCTGGTTCTGATCTGGTCATTACCTCTTCCCATATAAATTTGTCAGACCTTATTGTCCCTGCCAGTGACCGCTTTAGAACACAGCACAGGGAGATCTAAGTGGTAGGAGTAGATTTGTTGTAGTAGTGTTCTGTGGTTTGCTGTAGTACGTATGTGCTTATCTCCTGGACCCTGTTCCCCTTTAGTTTATTCCTCCCTATCATCCTCGTATGTGCTTATCTCCTGGACCCTGTTCCCCTTTAGTTTATTCCTCCCTATCATCCTCCTCCGTACTGTTGGTTAGTGCTTTTGTATGATAAAGGTTTTCTGTTATCCCTGTTTTATCTTTGTGTCTTGTTTACCTTACATTTCTGTCCCATGCCTCATGGGGTGGGAGAGGGGACAGATATGGTTGGAGACTCTGACCACTGTACCCTACCCCCAGGACAGGGATAGTTAGGGTCCCAGTTCCAGGGACAGTTTGAGTCTCCCCTTCCTTAACAAAGACTGTCACAGCGTGACAACTCTAGAGACTCCAGATATTAGGGCTACTTGAGATGACAAAACTATCTAACTATTAGGGATTGGACCATCATAAACTTTTACATGCTACAAAATATACCAGTTGACTGACTTAATTTTAGATCCCTCTAGATGTCAAGGAGAACTGTATTAAGAATATATTATTTACAAGAACCTTTATCTCAACATTTAAGTAGAATTTAAAGAATTTAAATGTAAAAAATTTAAGACTCTATTATACACTTCTACACCCCTTTATAATTAGGGGCATAAATATTAAGCCCAGCAGATGTGTGCGGTATATTGCTGCTGGATGGAAATGAGTTCAATGCAAATTGAGAGTGTTGGGTTTCACTGGTACCTGGGGTAAAATCATGTAAGAACCACTGGGGACCAGGTGGAGATGACAGATCCCGGGGAAAGTGATGGATGATGGAGGAAATTACATATATACATGCTAATGTGCCTATAGCTGATAGTGAGGAGGGATGTATCGAGCCAGACATACAATCTCGTCCACACACTAATGCACACATTCTCAACTCTCAACAGAATGAACCACAGAACCAAAAATGACCTCTCAACGGATACAAAAACAAAGCTACCAATTTTGGGATAAAAGATTGACACGACAAGAGTTTATTTGCAGTCCATAAAATTATCTAAATTAGCACAAAAAGTAACTGCACTAACAGCATTCAATTTTGTGATAAAAGATAAATTTTTTGTGCCATCAAATTATATTTTGTGGCTCATAATACTATTTTTGGGACCTGGAAATTCATTTAAAATTTTTTACATTTTTTTGTGATTTACAATTTTGTTTTGTAAAATTTGGATTTTAACATTTAGGCCGGTTTCACACGTCAGTGGCTCCAGTATGTGAGGTAACAGTTTCCTCACGTACCGGAGACACTGACACACGTAGACCCATAAAAATCAATGCATCTGTGCAGATGTCATTGATTTTTTGCGGACCGTGTCTCCGTGTGCCAAACACGGAGACATGTCAGTGTTCGTGGGAGCGCACGTATTACACGGACCCATTAAAGTCAATGGGTCCGTGTAAAACACGGACCACACACGGACCTTCTCCGTTTGCAGTCCGTGTGGCGTGCAGGAGACAGCGCTACAGTAAGCGCTGTCCCCCCCACTGGTGCTGAATCCGCGATTCATATGTTCCCTGCAGCAGCGTTTGCTGCAGAGAAAATATGGATAATAGTGTTTAAAATAAAGATCTATGTGTCCGCCGCCCTCCCACCCCCGGTGCGCCCCCCCGCTGTTCTGAAAATACCCGATTGCCTCGCAGTGTCCTGTGCTGGCCGGCCCTTCTACTGTATGCGGTCACGTGGGGCCGCCGATTAGACTCATGAATATGTGGCTCCACCTCCCATAGGGGTGGAGCCGCCTATTCATGAGTGTAAATGAGCGGCCCCACGTGACCGCATACAGTGGAAGCCGCGGCCAGACCAGGAAGCACCGACAGCCAACGAGGGACCGGGTGAGTATTTTCTGAACAGCGGGGGGCGCACAGGGGGTGGGGGGGCGGCGGACACATAGATCTTTATTTTAAACACTATTATTCATATTTTCTCTGCAGCAAACGCTGCTGCACAGAAGATATGAATTGCGGATTCAGCACCAGATGCTCGTATGTGTGGTACCCAGCACGGTGCATGTGGTACCCAGTGGGCACACGGGCGGCACACGTGTGCCGCAAGTGTGCCACACTGATGTACACAAGAAACGTAGGGGCACACGGACACGGATAACTCCGGTACCGATTTTTCCGGTACCGGAATTATCTGGACGTGTGGGACAGCCCTTATTTTGTGTTCACAAAATGCAAATTTGACAAAGTGTCACGTGCTATAACACAAACAGCTTTTCGCTCAGGTACAATATGTCCTCACTGATAATCCTATTTCTAATCCTAAAATGTCCTATAAAGTAGAACATTACGAGAAAAATTCACCCAAACTTTTAAAATTTCAAATGTTATACGGTAATTTTTTTTTTGCTGGAATTTTCCCTTATATCGGTTGAACTTGTTTTGCAATAAAGGCTCCATTGTTGGGCCCTACTATCTTTATGGGGACCCAAGGGGACGTTTAGGAGAGCTCTCAGGGCCATTTATTTTTATATCAAAAGGTGGACTTTTTTTTTTTCTTTAAATTTGTGTGCCAATTACCAACCTATGAAAAGGTGGCAGCGTGGCAGGAGTCCTCGCCTAATGGCGCTCCCTGCAGTATGAGCAATGTTACTACAACCGTTATATGTGATATATATGGCTGGTCGCATCCGCACAGACAGGGAGCTGTGAAGTGTTTAATGGAGGAGCGCGTCGCATGCTTAGCATGCATCAGCCATCGTCCTCGGTGAGATGAATTGAATACGTTTGAATCGACAACAGCGTGAACATCAAGGAGGCGCAGTCCCCTAATGGGAATTTCACTTACCAGACGCTCATAAACATAGACTTGTTTGTAATGTCCCAATAAAAAAAAAAAACCTTCTGTCGCTGTGATCATCAGGGGCCCACAGCTATGATCATAATTATCAGCAATCCGGATGGGATCATCAATCTTCCTCTGCTCGACAAATGACATTAACCCCCTGTATAATCGGAACAGCAAGTGGCCTCATCCTGCAACACAAGAAATCCCTTTATAAGGCAAAGTTGAAGGAACAAAATTTAAGGTGGAGACGTCGACAGCATTTCCACCTTAAATCCCACATAAGTAGCAGATACTGGGTGACAGCCAGCTACTGGGGTATCCACATTGTTTAGCCCCATGTTAGCGGCAATATCATTACTTGTATTAGATGTGGCAGTCTTCACTGTAGTTCTGCTATATTTCTGGAAAAGCAAGATTAAAGTGAACGACTTGAAGTAGCTGTTTTCTTATTTCATGTTGTGTTCACACTTTTCCAGCATTTTTAACCTGTTATGGGTTTTGCCCCTTTAAATGGTAATGTGGACACTATCCCTTTAAGTTACTGGGCTCCTTGTCTAACTACAGTACAATGGACCATGCAGCTGGAGCTGTGGCCTTGATGCTGAGTGACCTGTGGCCTGAGACAATGGGAGAAGCTGGAGTTGGCAGCGATAAGCTCCGTCATGACCGGCGGAGGCAAGTTGTGGTCTGAACTGTGGCTTGAGATAGCAAGGAGAAGCAAAGTCCAATCAGAAAAATGAGCTGGCGTCTCCGGGAAAAGAATTTCTTAGAACTTTATTAGAAATCCATTAAAGGATTGTCGTCACAGGACAGGATTCAGATGTTGATGAGTTTGGACTTTTACAGTCTTAGGCCGGGATCATACATGCAAGAAATACTGCCGAGTCTCTCATGTTAATACCCGGCACTGCCGCCGGCACTCAGGAGCGGAGCGTGCAGCTGCATAGCAATACATGGAGCCGCACACTCCGCTCCTGAGTGACAGCGGCAGTGCCGGGTATTAACATGCGAGACTCGGCCGTCTTTCTCGCATGTGTGATCCCGGCCTTAATGGTAACATGTTCCCCGTATATTATCCAACCATTTCCATTGAACGCCCAAATTACACAATGATAACAGTCTTAAACTGGGAGGGGACTCGAAAAAGCCCTATTGAGCAATGAAGCACTATGGCGCATGACCCTGCGTAACAGATCACCTTAAGGCTAAGTTCACACAGGGCGTTTTTGCAATGGTGTTTAAATGCGGTTTTTTTATGCTAATTTTCAGCTGCATTTCACAGTAAAAGCAAAGCCTATGATATTTCAGAAATCTCATGTACACACATTGGTTTTCTTGTCATCGGTATTTTGTGCTTGCATGGGTTTTTTTGGACATAGAGCATGTCACTTTTCAGTGTTTTAGCAGTGTCTTTGCAGCGTTTTTCACCCAGTGACTTGAATGGTTGGTGAAAAAATGCAGGTATTATTTTTTTCAGCATTTTTTATGTTTTGTGCCAATACCTGATTCTTTGGAATTGGACTTTTTTTCAATGCTAAATATTATCAGCATGCATAAAAGACAAATCAAGTATGACAAAAACCGCAGCAAAAAACGCATCAGAATCGCCAATACTGTCCTGTTATAACAATCCTTTAGGGCTGTCCCACACGTCCAGATAATTCTGGTACCGGAAAAAATCGGTACCGGAGTTATCCGTGTCCGTGTGTCCGTGAGCTCACGTAGGCCATACGTGCGGCACACGTGTGCCGCCCGTGTGGCGAGTGGGTACCACACGGAGCGTGCAGGAGACAGCGCTAAAGTTTAGCGCTGTCCCCTGCATCGTGCTGAAGCCGCGATTCATATCTTCTGTGCAGCAGCGTTTGCTGCATAGAAGATATGAATAATAGCGTTTAAATGAAAGATCTATGTGTCCGCCGCCCCCCCACCCCCTGTGCGCCCCCACCCCACCCCCTGTGCGCCCCCCCCGCTGTTCAGAAAATACTCACCCGCTTCCCTCGTTGGCTGTCGCTCCTTCCTGGTCTGGCCGCGGCTTCTAGTGTATGCGGTCACGTGGGGCCGCTCATTTACAGTCATGAATAGGCGGCTCCACATCCCATAGGGGCGGAGCTGACTATTCATGATTGTAAATGAGCGGCCCCACGTGACCGCATACAGTAGAAGGCGCGGGGCAGAGAGGAAGCAGCGACAGCCAACGTGGGAGCGGGTGAGTATTTTCTGAACAGCGGGGGGGCGCACAGGGGGTGGGGGGGCGGCGGACCTATAGATCTTTCATTTAAACGCTATTATTCATATCTTCTATGCAGCAAACGTTGCTGCACAGAAGATATGAATCGCGGCTTCAGCACCATGTGGGGGGGACAGCGCTTACTGTAGCGCTGTCTCCGGCACGCCACACGGAGAACGTCCGTGTGAGGTGCGTGTTTTACACGGACCCATTGACTTTAATGGGTCCGTGTAATACGTGCGCTCCCACGAACACTGACATGTCTCCGTGTTTGGCACACGGAGACACGGTCCGCAAAAAATCAATGACATCTGCACAGATGCATTGATTTTAATGGGTCTACGTGTGTCAGTGTCTCCGGTACGTGAGGAAACTGTCACCTCACGTACCGGAGCCACTGACGTGTGAAACCGGCCTTAATGGAATTCTAATAAAGTAAGAAATTCTTTTGTTGGAGACGCCAGCTCATTTTTCTGATTGGACTTTGTTTTCCTGCCCTGGACGGTGGGCTTGCAAGACCTCTGGCCTTATATGCTGTGGTGGAGATACGATGATGGTGAGCCGCCCAAAAACTTTTTTGCTGCTGATAGCAAATAGAGAGTATAAAATTCAGAGGGAGATCTTAGCAAGTGAGTGAGTGAGTCTTCATACGCAGTTCTGTCTTCCTACTTTGCTCAGATTTATGTGGCATGATAATTGTTTGGAGCTGCAGAGCAGCTGGGCAGTGTTTGGTGAGAACTTTGTGCCAAGCTCGGTGCCTCTTGGTGATAATCTGCCAAACTATGTGCCTGAAAGGAGAAAACTGCCTAGCCTTCAGCCTTTTAGAAATAAACCACCAATCTCTATGCCTCTTAGTAGTAAACCACCAAGCTCTATGCCTCTTAGTAGTAAACTGCCAATCTCTATGCCTCTTAGTAGTAAATCGCCAAGCTATATGCCTCTTAGTAATAATCCACTAAGCTCTATGCCTCTTCGTAGTAAACCACCAATCTCTATGCCTTAGCAGTAAACCACCAAGTTTTATGCCTCTTAGACTAGTCAACCACTAAGCTCTATGCCTCTTAGCAGTAAACCACCAAGCTTTATGCTTCTTAGTAGTAAACCACCAAGCTCTATGCCTCTTAGTAGTAAACCACCAAGTTCTATGCCTCTTAGTAGTAAACCACCAAGCTCTATGCCTCTTAGTAAATCACCAAGCTTTATGCCTCTTAGTAGTCAACCACCAAGTTCTATGCCTCTTAGTAGTCAACCACCAAGCTCTATGCCTCTTAGTAGTAAACCACCAAGCTCTATGCCTCTTAGTAGTAAACCACCAAGCTCTATGCCTCTTAGTAGACAACCACCAAGCTCTATGCCTCTTAGTAGTAAACCACCAAGCTCTATGCCTCTTAGTAGTCAACCAGCAAGCTCTATGCCTCTTAGTAGTCAACCACCAAGTTCTATGCCTCTTAGTAGTCAATCACCAAGTTCTATGCCTCTTAGTAGTCAACCACCAAGCTCTATGCCTCTTAGTAGTCAACCACCAAGCTCTATGCCTCTTAGTAGTAAACCACCAAGCTCTATGCCTCTTAGTAGTAAATCACCAATCTATATGCCTCTTAGTAGTCAACCTCTAAGCTCTATGTCTCCTAGTAGTAAACCACCAATCTCTATGTCTCTCAGTTATAGTAGTAAAACCCTAAGTTTTGTGCCCTTTGTAGCTGCCAAGCTTTTTTCCTTTTTGTAGAAAATACTCAAGATCTGTGCTCCAGTTTGAAATGTATTGATTCTAGATTGTTTGTTCGTACTATTTGTTAGCCATTAGGCAATGTCCTCTGTTGTGAATTGGGTTTCTGGGCTCCCCCGGTGGTCACTGGTGGTACTGAACTTGTGTGCTTCATCTCCTCTGTTCACCTGTTTCCATCAGGATGTGGGAGTTTTCTATTTAACCTTGCTCCTCAGTCATTTCTATGCCGGCCAACAATGTTACCAGAAGCCTTTCTGTTGCATGTTCCTGCTCCTAGACTACTATCAGCTAAGTTGGACTTGTAGTCCTAAGTTTGTTTTGCATTTTTGTTCCAGTTCTCTGTGTTTGAATATTTCTGAGGCTGGAAGCTCTTGTGAGCTGAAATTGCCACTCTAGTGTCATGAGTTGATATTAGAGTCTTAAAGTAATTTCAGGATGGTGTTTTGAAAAGGGTTTTCAGCTGACTGTGAAGTTCCCTTTTCTGTCTTCCTACTATCTAGTAAGCGGACCTCAATTTGCTAAACCTATCTTCATACTTCGTATGTCAATTTCCTCTAAAATCACCGACAATATATGTGGGGGCTACTGTCTGCCTTTTGGGGAAAATTTCTCTAGAGGTAAGCCAGGTCTGTATTTTCCTCTGCTAGGGTCAGGCAGTCCTCCGGCTGGCGCTGGGCGTCTAGGGATAAAACGTAGGCACGCTACCCGGCCACTGTTAGTTGTGTGGTAGGTTTAGCTCACAGTCAGCTCGAGTTCCCATCTTCCAAGAGCTAGTCCTTTTGTATGCTTTACTACGGTCTCTTGCCATTGAGAACCATGACAGTTTGGCCGGCCAAGGGTTAAAATAATTGGCAGAAGAAAGGAGAGAAAAGAAGTCTGCAGAGAATTTTTTTTTTTTTTTCCTGAGTTTGCTCATTAGTTGATTTCTTGCATCTCTGCTTACTGCAGCCTTCGTCTCTCTCTCCTTCTAATCCTTGAATGGTTCTGATTTCACCTGATAAAAATGGATCAGCAGAGTTTAGCTACAGGTTTGAATAATCTCGCTATGAAGGTTCAAAGTTTACAGGATTTTGTAATTCATGCTCCTATATCTGAACCTAGAATTCCTTTACCTGAATTTTTCTCCGGGGATAGATCTCGCTTCCAGAATTTCAAACATAATTGTAAATTATTTTTGTCTCTGAGATCTCGCTCCGCTGGAGATCCTGCACAGCAGGTCAGGATTGTAATTTCCTTGCTCCGGGGCGACCCTCAGGATTGGGCATTTGCTTTGGCACCAGGGGATCCTGCGTTGCTCAATGTGGATGCGTTTTTCCTGGCATTGGGGTTGCTTTATGAGGAACCTCATTTAGAGATTCAGGCTGAAAAAGCCTTGATGGCCCTGTCTCAGGGGCAAGATGAGGCTGAAATATACTGCCAAAAATTTCGTAAGTGGTCTGTGCTTACTCAGTGGAATGAGTGCGCCCTGGCGGCGAATTTCAGAGAGGGTCTCTCTGATGCCATTAAAGATGTTATGGTGGGGTTCCCTGTGCCTACAGGTCTGAATGAGTCCATGACAATGGCCATTCAGATTGATCGGCGTTTGCGGGAGCGCAAACCTGTGCACCATTTGGCGGTGTCTACTGAGAAGACGCCAGAGATTATGCAATGTGATAGAATTCTGTCCAGAAGCGAACGACAGAATTTTAGGCGAAAAAATGGGTTGTGCTTCTATTGTGGTGATTCAACTCATGTTATATCAGCATGCTCTAAACGTACTAAGAAGGTTGATAAGTCTGTTTCAATTGCTACTTTACAGTCTAAGTTTATTCTGTCTGTGACCCTGATTTGCTCTTTATCGTCTATTACCGCGGACGCCTATGTCGACTCTGGCGCCGCTTTGAGTCTTATGGATTGGTCCTTTGCCAAACGCTGTGGGTTTAATTTAGAGTCTCTGGAAGTTCCTATACCTCTGAAGGGTATTGACTCCACGCCATTGGCTAGTAATAAACCACAATACTGGACACAAGTAACTATGCGTATTAATCCGGATCACCAGGAGATTATTCGCTTCCTTGTGTTGTATAATCTACATGATGTGTTGGTGCTTGGATTGCCATGGCTGCAATCTCATAACCCAGTCCTCGACTGGAAAGCAATGTCTGTGTTAAGCTGGGGATGTCAGGGGATTCATGGGGACGTACCTTTGGTTTCCATTTCGTCATCTATTCCCTCTGAGATTCCGGAATTTTTATCTGATTATCGTGACGTTTTTGAGGAGCCTAAACTTGGTTCACTACCTCCGCACAGAGATTGCGATTGTACTATAGATCTGATTCCGGGCAGTAAGTTTCCAAAGGGTCGTTTATTTAATCTATCTGTGCCTGAACATGCTGCTATGCGGGAATATATTAAGGAGTCCTTGGAAAAGGGACATATTCGTCCTTCGTCATCTCCCTTAGGAGCCGGTTTTTTCTTTGTATCTAAAAAAGATGGCTCTTTGAGGCCGTGTATTGATTATCGACTTTTGAATAAAATCACGGTTAAATATCAGTATCCTTTGCCACTGCTTACTGATTTGTTTGCTCGAATAAAGGGGGCCAAGTGGTTCTCTAAGATTGATCTTCGTGGGGCGTATAATTTGGTGCGAATTAAGCAGGGGGATGAGTGGAAAACCGCATTTAATACGCCTGAGGGCCATTTTGAGTATTTAGTAATGCCTTTTGGTCTTTCAAATGCCCCTTCAGTCTTTCAGTCTTTTATGCATGACATTTTCCGTGAATATTTGGATAAATTTATGATTGTGTATCTGGATGATATTTTGATTTTTTCGGATGACTGGGACTCTCATGTCCAACAGGTCAGGAGGGTTTTTCAGGTTTTGCGTTCTAATTCCTTGTGTGTAAAGGGTTCTAAGTGTGTTTTTGGGGTTCAAAAGATTTCGTTTTTGGGGTACATTTTTTCCCCCTCTTCCATTGAGATGGACCCTGTCAAGGTTCAGGCTATTTGTGATTGGACGCAACCCTCTTCTCTTAAGAGCCTTCAGAAGTTTTTGGGCTTTGCTAATTTTTATCGTCGATTTATAACTGGTTTTTCTGATGTTGCTAAGCCGTTGACTGATTTGACTAAGAAGGGTGCTGATGTTGCTGATTGGTCCCCTGCTGCTGTGGAGGCCTTTCGGGAGCTTAAGCGCCGCTTTTCCTCCGCCCCTGTATTGCGTCAGCCTGATGTTACTCTTCCTTTTCAGGTTGAGGTCGACGCTTCAGAAATCGGAGCTGGGGCGGTTTTGTCGCAGAAAAGTTCCGACTGCTCCGTGATGAGACCTTGCGCGTTCTTTTCTCGTAAATTTTCGCCCGCTGAGCGAAATTATGATATTGGTAATCGGGAGCTCTTGGCTATGAAGTGGGCTTTTGAGGAGTGGCGTCATTGGCTTGAGGGGGCTAGACATCAGGTGGTGGTATTGACCGACCACAAGAATTTGATTTATCTTGAGTCTGCCAGGCGCCTGAATCCTAGACAGGCGCGATTTTTCTCTCGGTTTAATTTTGTGGTTTCTTACCTACCGGGTTCTAAAAATGTGAAGGCGGATGCCCTTTCTAGGAGTTTTGAGCCTGATTCCCCTGGTAATTCTGAACCTACAGGTATCCTTAAGGATGGGGTGATATTATCTGCTGTTTCCCCAGACTTGCGACGGGTCTTGCAGGAGTTTCAGGCGGATAGACCTGATCGTTGCCCGCCTGGTAGACTGTTTGTTCCGGATGATTGGACCAGTAGAGTCATCTCGGAGGTCCATTCTTCTGCGTTAGCTGGTCATCCTGGAATCTTTGGTACCAGGGATTTGGTGGCTAGGTCCTTCTGGTGGCCTTCCCTGTCGCGAGATGTGCGAGGTTTTGTGCAGTCTTGTGATGTTTGTGCTCGGGCCAAGCCTTGTTGTTCTCGGGCTAGTGGATTGTTGTTATCTTTGCCTATTCCGAAGAGGCCTTGGACTCACATCTCCATGGATTTTATTTCTGATCTCCCTGTTTCTCAGAAGATGTCTGTCATCTGGGTGGTGTGTGACCGTTTCTCTAAGATGGTCCATTTGGTCCCCTTGCCTAAATTGCCTTCCTCATCCGAGCTGGTTCCTCTGTTTTTTCAAAATGTGGTTCGCTTGCATGGTATTCCGGAGAATATCGTTTCTGACAGGGGAACTCAATTCGTGTCTAGATTTTGGCGAGCATTCTGTGCTAGGATGGGCATTGATTTGTCTTTTTCGTCTGCTTTCCATCCTCAGACTAATGGCCAGACCGAGCGAACTAATCAGACCTTGGAGACTTATTTGAGGTGTTTTGTGTCTGCGGATCAGGATGATTGGGTTGCCTTTTTGCCCTTGGCGGAGTTTGCCCTCAATAATCGGGCTAGTTCTGCCACCTTGGTTTCTCCTTTCTTCTGTAATTCGGCGTTTCATCCTCGTTTCTCTTCCGGTCAGGTGGAGTCTTCGGATTGTCCTGGAGTGGATGCTGTGGTGGAGAGGTTGCATCAGATTTGGGGGCATGTGGTGGACAATTTGAAGTTGTCCCAGGAGAAGACTCAGCAGTTTGCCAACCGCCGTCGTCGTGTTGGTCCTCGTCTTTGTGTTGGGGACTTGGTGTGGTTGTCTTCTCGTTTTGTCCCTATGAAGGTTTCTTCTCCTAAGTTTAAGCCTCGGTTCATCGGCCCGTACAAGATATTGGAGATTCTTAACCCTGTGTCCTTTCGTTTGGACCTCCCTGCATCTTTTTCTATTCATAATGTCTTCCATCGGTCATTGTTGCGCAGGTATGAGGTACCGGTTGTGCCTTCCGTTGAGCCTCCTGCTCCGGTGTTGGTTGAGGGTGAGTTGGAGTACGTTGTCGAGAAGATCTTGGACTCCCGTGTTTCCAGACGGAGACTTCAGTATCTGGTCAAGTGGAAGGGCTACGGTCAGGAGGATAATTCTTGGGTGACAGCCTCTGATGTTCATGCCTCCGATTTGGTCCGTGCCTTTCATAGGGCTCATCCTGATCGCCCTGGTGGTTCTGGTGAGGGTTCGGTGCCCCCTCCTTGAGGGGGGGTACTGTTGTGAATTGGGTTTCTGGGCTCCCCCGGTGGTCACTGGTGGTACTGAACTTGTGTGCTTCATCTCCTCTGTTCACCTGTTTCCATCAGGATGTGGGAGTTTTCTATTTAACCTTGCTCCTCAGTCATTTCTATGCCGGCCAACAATGTTACCAGAAGCCTTTCTGTTGCATGTTCCTGCTCCTAGACTACTATCAGCTAAGTTGGACTTGTAGTCCTAAGTTTGTTTTGCATTTTTGTTCCAGTTCTCTGTGTTTGAATATTTCTGAGGCTGGAAGCTCTTGTGAGCTGAAATTGCCACTCTAGTGTCATGAGTTGATATTAGAGTCTTAAAGTAATTTCAGGATGCTGTTTTGAAAAGGGTTTTCAGCTGACTGTGAAGTTCCCTTTTCTGTCTTCCTACTATCTAGTAAGCGGACCTCAATTTGCTAAACCTATCTTCATACTTCGTATGTCAATTTCCTCTAAAATCACCGACAATATATGTGGGGGCTACTGTCTGCCTTTTGGGGAAAATTTCTCTAGAGGTAAGCCAGGTCTGTATTTTCCTCTGCTAGGGTCAGGCAGTCCTCCGGCTGGCGCTGGGCATCTAGGGATAAAACGTAGGCACGCTACCCGGCCACTGTTAGTTGTGTGGTAGGTTTAGCTCACAGTCAGCTCGAGTTCCCATCTTCCAAGAGCTAGTCCTTTTGTATGCTTTACTACGGTCTCTTGCCATTGAGAACCATGACAGTCCTCACTTATAAACTGTAACCACTCTACTTACCTGCCTCATACTTGGTAAAGTTGCTTGAAGTTAACCATGCTGTGTCTGTGTTCTTCATTGCTGGGTGCAGTGTTTAGGTCCAAGGACCACACCCAATTTCTGACCCATTTGCAGGCCATCCAAGTTGTTCAAGCCGACAATGCAATTTCTCGTGGAGAGTCACAGGAGCGAGAAGTGTGAAGAAGGGTAGGACGTGTACCTACTAGGCACCAGGCAGACTGACAGAATCTGTGTATTTGACGATGATTAACAGAATTGGCAGATCATGAAAAGTTATGGAAATATTTCCATGATCTGTGAGACTGAATGTCCATCCGGCACTGATCAAAGGCATTTTACCTGCACTGATACATTGTAGCAAACTATCAGGGTGCAGTAAAGTTTGTGCTGATGATGTATGTGCATAACAGAGGATACAAGTGTAGCAAATAATTTAGCGTGAAATTTTTTTGGATTAGGAGAATTTTATAAATGCAGAACAATTCTATCTTGATAGTTTGCTACAGTTTATCAGTGTCCAGTTCGGACTGTTGGCAGAGCAATGTCTAGACTGGGTGCAACTGTAACAAACAAAATATTGGGTCCAGATGTGTTCTCGGGCCCCAGAAATAAACAAAATTGATCCCATTAGCTGACAGCATGCAGAGATCTTGAAAATAGTGGATAACAGAATTACTAAGATTACTATAAATTTGCACAGAATTTTCATTCTTCATTGACTGATTACCCCTTAGGGGGGTGAGGGATTTGATTCCTGATCCATCCGATGCCATTTACGGGCAGATTAACCCTTCGATAGATGACATGCTGTCACCCAGGGCACTGCAGCACATCGCAGCTATGGGGCCGCTGAGTCAGCAGTGCAGCCCCTGATCTTTTGGCGAAGCGCCCTGGTTAATATGTTGTCAGGGAGTCAAAATATGTGACACCATCAGCAAGAACAGAACATTCCTCAGACCCATCAATAAACACATCTACGTGTAGAACTTCGTCATGTTACGAGGCTCTGAGCGTGAAATCAGCTGATCAACACTTACGGTTTGCTGTGAGGGAAGGTGGCGCACATTAAAGGGGACGGGTGTGAAATGACAGGTGCGGGGATGCTCAGGCTAAGGGCTCATACTCACTTGCCCGAAACTCGGATGAGTCTCGCATGTTAATACCTGGCGCTGCTGCCGGCACTCAGATCGGAGCGTGCGGCCGCATAGGAATACATGCAGCCGCACGCTCCGCCCCTGAGTGCCGGGTGCAGTGCCGGTTATTGCCGTGCGAGACTCATCCGAGTTTCGGGCAAGTGAGTATGAGCCCTTAATGTATTTTCTGATGTAGTATGAGCAATGCTATGACCGTCAGCTCAGTGCCAGTCCGCTCTCTGACGCTGACTTGATGCTTGGGACTTGCTGCCTGACACAACGGTGCTGAAAAGGCTGTCAGACTTTACTGTTGTCAGCACAAGCTGCTGACAGCAGAAGTGTAGTATCTAGGTTGTACTATTAGGCCGGGATCACACATGCGAGAGTCTTACAGGTGAAAGCCCTGCTCTGGCGCCGACACAGCATGCAGCTCTGCTCCATGTATTGCTGTGCGGCTGCACGCTCCGCTCCGGAGTGTTGGCGCCAGAGCAGGGCTTTCACCTGTAAGACTCGGCCGTATTTCGCGTATGTGTGATCCCGGCCTTAATCAGATTGTTTTTTTTGTCTTCGATTGCACCCCTGAATATCAGTAATTAGGGCTGCATGTGACTTATATGGCTTAAACAATAACTAATATGTCACTTGTATTATATATATGGGGTTTAGATCAAGCTCTTATTTTGCAACTATAACCTTAAGTAGTATAAGGCCACGGTCACACTATCAGTATTTGGTCAGTATTTTACATCAGTATTTGTAAGCCAAAACCAGGAGTGGGTGATAAATACAGAAGTGGTGCATATGTTTCTATTATACTTTTCCTCTGTTTGTTCCACTTCTGGTTTTGGCTTACAAATACTGATGTAAAATACTGACCAAATTCTGCTAGTGTGACCGTGGCCTCTGTGAGAAAAGTCCTTTTGATTGTTTCTAATGAGCTTTAAGGCTGCCGTCACACTAGCAGTATTTGGTCAGTATTTTACATCAGTATTTGTAAGCCAAAACCAGGAGTGGAACAAACAGAGGAAAAGTATAATAGAAACATATGCACCACTTCTGCATTTATCACCCACTCCTGGTTTTGGCTTCCAAATACTGATGTAAAATACTGACCAAATACTGCTAGTGTGACGGCAGCCTTAAAGCTCATTAGAAACAATCAAAAGGACTTTTCTCACAGAGGCCACGGTCACACTAGCAGAATTTGGTCAGTATTTTACATCAGTATTTGTAAGCCAAAACCAGGAGTGGAACAAACAGAGGAAAAGTATAATAGAAACATATGCACCACTTCTGCATTTATCACCCACTCCTGGTTTTGGCTTCCAAATACTGATGTAAAATACTGACCAAATACTGCTAGTGTGACGGCAGCCTTAAAGCTCATTAGAAACAATCAAAAGGACTTTTCTCACAGAGGCCACGGTCACACTAGCAGAATTTGGTCAGTATTTTACATCAGTATTTGTAAGCCAAAACCAGAAGTGGAACAAACAGAGGAAAAGTATAATAGAAACATATGCACCACTTCTGCATTTATCACCCACTCCTGGTTTTGGCTTACAAATACTGATGTAAAATACTGACCAAATACTGAACGTGTGACAGCAGCCTAAGACCTCGGCCTGCTGTCAGCGAATGAGACTTATGTTTTCTACATCTACTTGTCACAGCTGAGGGATTGATGCAATGTATTTAGTCTACACCAGAGGTCTCAAACTCAGTCGGGTAAATGGGCCGCACATAGGAAAAGTTTGAACATGAAAGGCCGCGTTCTTTGAGGGAGAAGATGACGTGTTCAGTGATACCATTATTTTTCTATATGACTTTTGATCATCATTTTCTTTTCAATTTTATTTTTGGCATATTTATTTTTTTAATGGTGTTTATCATATGTGTTACAGTGCAGGACCTCCTTTTTTACTTCGGTTTTTACATAAAACAGCATTTTTAATGGCCAAATATTTTTGTTATTTTTTCATACTTTATTTTGAATATTAAAAAAATTAATAAAAAAAGTTTTCCTCTTTTTGTTTCCCAATCGGCCCCATATAGTATTATTGTTATACAATTAGCCCCTTATAGTAATTCTGTCCTATAATGATTCCTGTCTGTAATGTTCTTCATCCTGTAAAAATGTCCCTCAATCTGTAGTAATGGTCCCCTCGTCCTGTAATAATGTACCTTTTCCTGTAATAATGGTCCCCATCTTGTAGCCATGGTCCGCCGTCCTGTAATAATGTCATTTTTCCTGTAATAATGGTCCGCATCTTGTAGCAATGGTCCGCCGTCCTGTAATAATGTCCCCTTTCCTGTAATAATGGTCCCTATCTTGTAGTAATTGTCCGCCGTCCTGTAATAATGTCCCCTTTCCTGTAATAATGGTCCCTATCTTGTAGTAATTGTCCGCCGTCCTGTAATAATGTCCCCTTTCCTGTAATAATGGTCCCTATCTTGTAGCAATTGTCCACTGTCCTGTAATAATGTCCCCTTCCGTGTAATAATGGTCCCTGTTCTGTAATAATGTCCCCTTTCCTGTAATAATGGTCCCTATCTTGTAGCCATTGTCCACCATCCTGTAATAATGTCATTTTTCCTGTAATAATGGTCCCCATCTTGTAGCAATGATCCGCCGTCCTGTAATAATGATCCCCATCTTGTAGCAATGGTCCGCCATCCTGTAATAATGTCATTTTTCCAGAAATAATGGTCCCTGTCTTGTAATAATGTCCCTTTTCCTATAATAATGGTCCCCATCTTGTAGTAATGGTCTCCGTCCTGTAATAATGGTCCCTATCTTGTAGTAATGGCCCCTGTCATGTATTAATGTCCCCTTTCCTGTAATAATGGTCCCCATCTTGTAATAATGTCCCCTTTCCTGTAATGGTCCCCATCTTGTAGTAATGGTCCCCCGTCCTATAATAATGTCCCCTTTCCTGTAATAATAGTCCCCATATTGTAGTAATGGTCCCCCGTCCTATAATAATGTCCCCTTTCCTGTAATAATGGTCCCCATATTGTATTTATTGTCCCCCGTCCTGTAATAATGTCCCTTTTCCTGTAGTAATGGTCCCCATATTGTAGTTATTGTCCCCGTCCTGTAATAATGTCCCCTTTCCTGTAATAAAGGTCCCCATATTGTAGTTATTGTCCCCCGCCATGTAATAATGTCCTTTTTCCTGTAGTAATGGTCCCCATATTGTAGTTATTGTCCCCCGCCCTGTAATAATGTCCTCTTTCCTGTAGTAATGGTCCCCATATTGTGGTTATTGTCCCCGTCCTGTAATAATGTCCCCTTTCCTGTAATAACGGTCCCCATATTGTAGTTATTGTCCCCTTTCCTGTAATAATGTTCCCCATCTTGTAATAAAGAAATGGCCGGAGCTAGCCGTACCCCCTCCCCCCACGGCGTAGGCGAAGGCCTGCATGACAATGGGGGGGAGTGGGGTAGGTATTATGCTAATGAGGTCTGAGGGGTTATGGGAGTTGGGGGGTGGGATTTGACACTTCCCGCACTTTTGGGATCGCGAGCAGACGTACCGGTGATGTCTGGCGTGGACGCGGTTCTTGAGGCCCTCAGGGCGGCTGCAGCATCGCATCCCCCTGGCTGGTTACAGGCGCAGGTGGCCCACATCATGTCGGACGGTGCAGGGCCGTCCGGCGCTGCAGCGCCGCTGGAGCGGCGTTCTCGGAGGACGCGGCCCCCCGAGCGCCTTTCCCCAGACTCCGGTCCTCGAGCCCCCAGAAGGCGCAGGAGCCCCTCTCGGGACCCTCCAGGCCGGGCGCCGGTAAGATCTGCAAGCGCTCGGTCCCGGCCTGGGAGGAATCCACCTGCCGGTCGGGGCTCAGCGGCGGTTAATAGGCCTGCTCCTCGCAGTGCAGCGGGGGCGGGGCTTCGGCGCGCCGGACAGCGTTCGGGGCCTGCTGGAACGGGAGGCCGCAGCGGTGAGGCTCCTGCCGCGCGGCCTGCCTCGGCTTCACTGGGACGTGCAGCGGATATTGGGGCGGGCGGCCCGAGGCTGGATGGAACCGGGCTGGCCCCGTCTGCAGTGGCGGGGACCTTTCCTGCATCAGTTCGGCAGGATGGTGATGGAGTGATGGCGGCAGGCATTGGAGCGGAGGCGAGGGGGTGTGCTGCCAGCTCTGACACGCAGGCACCTTTCTCCTCGGGAAGTCGGATTTTCCCCCCTTCATCTGGCGTGCCTGTACCTGGACAGGGCACCCTAGAAGACCTCCTGGGACTTCAACATCGTTTGGATTCCGGCGGATTGTCTGTGGACGTGGCGACCCGGGGACGTCTGGATGCCAGCACTTCGGCTGGGGGGACTACAGATCCCTTGCAGCCTGGTGAGTATATGTCTGTGTCGGGTCTGTGTACTCCTAATTTAGCATCGCCCGTTTTCATGAGTAATCAGGGGGTTGGTTCTGTTGAGGGGGTGGCGGGCGATGGGGGTTCGGTGGGGGTTCGTGAGCTTTTGGGTAGCGTGCAGGGTTTGTTATCCAGGTTGGAGCAGAGTATGTCATCGCAGAGGCATTTAGGGGCTTGGTTGAGCCCACAGGTGGGGGCTTTTGGGGCAGTGGCTGCATCGGTGGTGGCGCCTGCACCAATATCCGTGTCAGTGCAGACGGAAAAGGAGAAAGAGTGTAGGGTGCATTTAGACGATAGGGCTCACGGCGAAGTTTATGTTTGTTTTGAGGGCCCCTTAGGGGCGCATCTTAAAAAGGAAGTTAAGGAAAAGATTGCGAAGGACGAATATGTTGAAATATTTTCGTTGCTTCCGTTAGAAAAATTTAATTTAGATAAGAAAAAGAGGGATGAGGGTAAGAAGGAAGATGAGGAAAAGCGGCGGTGGCGCTTAATTCCTCAGACGTTTGCTAACTGGCTGCAGGCGTTTGCCATTTTGGCCAGTGTGATTGAAGAGAAAGCGCCCGAGAGTCGCTCAGGTCTGTTTTGTTACTTGGATTCTATTCATGAGGCTTATAGGGTCTATGGTGGTCAGGCGTGGCTCAGATATGATGAGCAGTTCAGACAAAGGAAAGCGGTTCGCCCGGCAATTCGCTGGGATCAGAAAGATATTGGGCTTTGGTTGCGGGTGATGGCGCAGTTCAAGTTCGGTCATCCCTTTCAAGGAGGGGCCGGAGGATCCGGCCAGGGTTTTCAGTCTGGTTCCTCGGGATCCTCTAGTCCCGCCAGTCAGGCAGGGGCTCAAAAGCTGGGTGTTTGCTGGCAGTTTAACGAAGGCCAGTGTAGATTCGGGGTCAACTGCAAGTTTAAACACTTGTGTTCCCACTGTAGCGGCTCCACACACGGGGCGGCAAAATGTTTTAAGAAAGGTAGAGGGAAGTCAGGAAGCGGTAATACCCATGGGGGTGACACCGGTGATGTGGGAAAAGATGGTCCCTTATCTAAATAGATATCCGGATAGGGAAAAGGCGGTGTTATTGTTGTCCGGTTTTCAAAAAGGTTTTGTAATTCCGGCCCCTTCGTTTGAGGTTCCTTGCGTTCGGAGGAATTTGAAGTCGGCATTGTTACATGCCGATGTGGTTTCCGAAAAATTGCGGAAGGAGGTTGCTTTGGGTCGGATGGCGGGCCCGTTTGAGTCACCGCCTTTTGTGGATTTGGTGGTTTCCCCTTTGGGGGTTGTGCCTAAAAAAGAGGTTGGAAAATTTCGCTTGATTCAGCATCTGTCGTATCCTAGAGGTATGTCGGTTAATGACGGGATTGACCCCGGGCTTTGCTCGGTGGTTTACGCGTCTTTTGATTTGGCGGTAGCATGGGTTCAAAAAGCCGGAAGAGGGGCTCTACTAGCTAAGACAGACATTGAATCCGCTTTTCGTCTATTGCCGGTTCATCCTGATAGCGTTCGGCTGCTTGGTTGTTTTTGGGATGATCGCTTTTTTGTGGATAGGTGTTTGCCCATGGGGTGTTCGCTTTCTTGTGCGTTGTTTGAAGCGTTTAGCTCCTTTTTGGAGTGGGTGGTTCGTGATGTTTCGGGTTGTGATTCGGTCATTCACTATTTGGATGACTTTTTGTGCGTCGGCCCGGCTGGGTCTGACTGTTGCAAGAAAATTTTGAGAGCGATAGAGCTGGTGGCGCTTCGTTTTGGAGTTCCGTTGGCTCCGGGAAAAACTGAGGGCCCGTGTACGTGTTTGTCTTTCCTTGGTATTGTGATTGATACCGTTCAGTGGGAGTTCAGGTTGCCCATTGACAAAGTCGTGTCTTTGCGTGAGGAGGTGCTGCGGGCTTGTCGCTTGCGTAAGTTGTCGTTGAGGGAGTTGCAGTCGCTCCTAGGAAAGCTGAATTTCGCTTGTCGAGTTATGCCTATGGGCAGAGTTTTTTCGAGGCGATTGGCCATGGCTACGGCTGGAGTTCGTGCTCCTCATCATTTCGTGCGGTTGTCGGCTGACCATAAGGATGATCTGATGGTCTGGAGTAGTTTTTTGCAGAGCTACAATGGCAGGTCGTTGTTTCAGGAGGGAGTGGTGGACAATGAGTCGTTGGATTTGTTTACTGATGCGGCCGGAGGGGCAGGCTTCGGTGCGTATTTTCAGGGGCAGTGGTGCTCTGCGCAGTGGCCGGCATTCGTGGATTTCAGCTGGTTTGGTTCGGAATATCGCACTCTTAGAAATTTTTCCTATCTTGGTGGCGGTGCAGTTGTGGCAGCAGGTTTTTCGGAACAGGCGTGTTCGTTTTCATTGTGACAACATGGGGGTGGTTTGTGCGATAAACAACTTGTCGGCTTCATCGCCCCCTGTGGTGCGTGTGTTGAGACAGCTGGTGTTATCATGCTTGAAGTTGAACGCGCATATAACTGCGACACATGTTCCTGGGGCTCAAAATTCTATTGCTGATTCTCTCTCTCGTTCACAGTTCGAACGTTTTCGGTCTCTGGTTCCAGATGCGGAGGTCCTGGGGTTGGAATGCCCTGCAGAACTTTGGCTTGTGGTGTTCGAGACGCCGAGGCATTGATCAAGTCGTCGTTGGCTCCCAGAACGTGGGAGGCGTATCAGGCTGTTTGGCTGGAATGGGTGGAGTTGTTGAGGCTTGTTGGTGGAGGGTTAAGCGAGCAGGAGAAAACGGGGGTGTTGTTGTCCTGGTTGAGTCGTGGAGCGGCAGAGGGTTGGTCCCCTGCTAAGGTGTCACGTGTTATGTCTGGTCTGGCATTTGGTTTTAAATTCCGTGGTCAGTCGGATTTAACTAAGGTTTTTCTGGTAAAACAAGCGGTGAAGGGTTTTCGGCGGCGGCCGCGGCGCATGGATTCCAGGCGTCCCGTGTCTTTCAGCATGTTGGAAAGTTTGGGCGGGGTTTTGCCTTCGGTCTGTTTGTCTTGTTTTGAATTGCGCTTATTTCGGCTAGCTTTTTCTTTAGCCTTTTTTGGGGCATTTCGGGTGGGCGAGTTGGTTTCACCTAGTAAGAATATTATGGGAGGTTTGTTGGCTCGCGACGTGTTTTTATCGGCTGGGAAGGTCGAGTTGTGGTTGCGGCGGTCTAAGTCTGATCAGGACGGTAAGGGCAGTAGGGTTGTGTTAGGTGCCGTTTCGGGGTCGATTATGTGCCCGGTTACCTGTCTAGCGAATTTTTGGGAATTGCGGCCTAGTCGTGATCGGTCGTTGCTGTGCCATAGGGACGGTTCCTTGTTGTCCCGGTATCAGTTTACGGCGATTTTTAGAAAAGCAATTGGGTTGCTGGGACTGGAGGTTGGTGGTTTCGCTCCTCATTCTTTCAGGATTGGGGCGGCGACGGAAGCGGCGTTAGGGGGTCTGGGGGTTCCTGTAATTCAGCGCATTGGTAGGTGGCGCTCTGATAGATATCGTAGCTATGTGCGCGCGTAATTGGAGATGGGTTTTGAAGGCGGGGGCTGTATGGCCGTTGTTTTTGGTCGTGTATTTTGATTTTCGCTTTGTGTTTTTCAGGCACCTCGCCGTTGTTGGTGTGGATTTTTGGCCATTCATACGTCCATTGGGGAGCGCGGCGTGCCGACGTGCGGACTGATGGGCGGCAACTGGGTTTTGGTCGTGAAGTTGCGGTAATCCGTTGGTTGGGTTTTAGGGGGTTGGTCTGGCATAGGGTTTTAAAGGAAATTAATGATAGTGTCCAGCTGGACAGGGCTCCAGATATTTTAGTATTACATGTTGGGGGTAATGATTTGGGTGCACGACCGTTTAGAGAGTTGATAAAGGACATTAAGCAGGACTGTCTGCGTTTGTGGGTATTGTACCCAGGTTTGACCATTATTTGGTCTGATATTGTGCCGCGCAAGCGGTGGAGGAACATGAGGTCTTTGGACAAGTTGAATAAAGCCCGGATAAAGGTTAATCGGGCAGTGTCCGGTTTTGTGGCCAGGAATGGAGGTGTTGCGGTTCGGCATTTCGAGCTGGAAAAAGGGGAGGGGGTTTTTTGGTTGGCCGATGGGGTCCATTTGAATGCGGTGGGTATGGACTTTTGGGCCCTCGCTATTCAGGAGGGCATTGAACGGGCCATATTTTTTCGGAGTGGTGGGGTCTCGGGCCTTTGAGGTGTCAAAGGGCTCTCGTTGTGGCGGCTGGGGGGAGTCCTAGGAGTTGGTAAAAATTGGTTTGGGGATCCATTTTGGCTTATGGCTCCTCTGTTTTTGGTTTTGGTGTCTTTTGAATCTGGTGAATGGTGGTGGGGGAGTTCCGGCAGGGGTGGCCGGATATCCTGGGATTTTTTACCGTGAACAGGGAACCCTTGTTTGGGTTTTTGGTGCTCCCGAGCCAGGGTTTTGATCGGCTGGGAGTAAATTTGATATTATGTACGTTCACGGTATTGGTTGTCAATCACCAGATTCTTGGGGCTCCGTGGACTCCTTCTAGCCTTTAAAATGTGATTATTGCTTTGTATTAATGTATTTATTGTTTGTTTAATAAAAAGGCTACTGTGGCCTATATCATTCCAAAGAATAAATGTGGTCATGTTTTTATTCAATATGGGAATGATGGTTGGGGGTCACGGTGGGGAAAAGAGGTGGGGTGTGGGTTTTTACCTCAGAAGACTACCCCGTCGACAATACCAGGGTCAAGAAATGGCCGGAGCTAGCCGTACCCCCTCCCCCCACGGCGTAGGCGAAGGCCTGCATGACAATGGGGGGGAGTGGGGTAGGTATTATGCTAATGAGGTCTGAGGGGTTATGGGAGTTGGGGGGTGGGATTTGACACTTCCCGCACTTTTGGGATCGCGAGCAGTCCCGCCCTCCCGCCCCCTTTTTTTTGCTGATTATGAAGGGGTTTTCGGTTATGTTTCGATCGGGCATTTGCAAGGTCGTTTTTTGTTTTGGGTCATTGTGGCCGTGGCGGCTGGGGGGAGTCCTAGGAGTTGGTAAAAATTGGTTTGGGGATCCATTTTGGCTTATGGCTCCTCTGTTTTTGGTTTTGGTGTCTTTTGAATCTGGTGAATGGTGGTGGGGGAGTTCCGGCAGGGGTGGCCGGATATCCTGGGATTTTTTACCGTGAACAGGGAACCCTTGTTTGGGTTTTTGGTGCTCCCGAGCCAGGGTTTTGATCGGCTGGGAGTAAATTTGATATTATGTACGTTCACGGTATTGGTTGTCAATCACCAGATTCTTGGGGCTCCGTGGACTCCTTCTAGCCTTTAAAATGTGATTATTGCTTTGTATTAATGTATTTATTGTTTGTTTAATAAAAAGGCTACTGTGGCCTATATCATTCCAAAGAATAAATGTGGTCATGTTTTTATTCAATATGGGAATGATGGTTGGGGGTCACGGTGGGGAAAAGAGGTGGGGTGTGGGTTTTTACCTCAGAAGACTACCCCGTCGACAATACCAGGGTCATGTCCCCATCTTGTACTAGTAACAGTGTCCCACACTTACGGTAGTTATTATTGTTTTTCCCACCTGACCTCACTCCCTTGGTGAACAGTGTCCTTATCTTCCTTCACTGCCGGGGTGGCGCACGGCAGTAATGACAGATGCCAAGGTCAGTCACCGGCCTCTGATTGGCCAGTGGCTGGTACTGGAATGGTTACAGTCGGTCTTTGCGTCTCAACACATTCAGTTGAAAAGGACATTGGTGGCCCCTAGACCAGGCCGCGATAGTCTCAGGGGAACAAGGGCTGCACGATTGAGCCTTGGGGGTCTGTATTCTACCCGCGGGTCGCGTGTTTGAGACCCCTAGGCTAAACCATTCTCAGCCTGTGTCAGCCATAAGCTTTGTGCTCCACACTGAAGCATTGTAACAAACTATGCAGACGGGGAGAGGTACATGTTACTGATGTTTTGGCCACCGAGGACTGTCTGATCTGAAGACAATTGTAACAAACCTTCAGCTAACAAAAGTATCTGTAAGGCTATGATCACACGTTGCGTTTTTGCAGTGTTTTCACCCATTGGGTAGTGCAAATAGCGCTGCAAAATGTAGGGATCGGATTTTGCTGCATTTTTGGTGCCAAAACCTGATAAAGTTTATTGGATAAAAAAAAAAATCTGATTCTACTTCATTGTCATGCAAAAGAGACAAATGTACCCCGCCAAAACGCAGCAAAAAATACACCAAAAACGCCTTAAAAAGTAAGTAAAACTTGCTTTCTGCAAGCAGCTTAAACTTGGCATTAAAAAACGCAAGGTGTGAACAAAGCCTTAGAGTAACTTTATGATGGGTTTTACAGCCTTTTATAATATACCTTTTTCTATTCACTGATAGCAAGCATTTAAAAATGTTGGGTAATTAAAACATCATGGTCTGTGATGAAGACTGAGAGCCCTCCCAGGTGCTAAAGGGTTAATGTAGCGCACATGTCACAGCTATAACATGCCTCTATTCAATGAAGCCCCATTTTACCAATATCTTCCATCTGAAAGATTAATGGGAATAATATAGACCTGTGCTGCCCTCCAGTGGCCATATTAGGAAAAATCCAACAGATTACAGATTCCTAGAGATGTCACCCAAAAAACTCATCAATACCTGCTGCATTATATTACACTAAGTCCTTATAAATCCCACAATAGCAAGAGATAAATATCTCATGCCTCCTCTACCAAATCTGCAAAAAATCAATCTGGTCACTGGACTCAGTGCCTTTAAAACATAATAAAGTATTATAGTAGACCCACCTCTTCAGGAAAGCCTCCAGCCTGCACTGACCCCGCTGCCTCCTCACCACTACCGGAGCTACGGCCTCACCAACACCGGAGCTGCTGCAACCCTCAACCTACTGTCTCCTTCCCCACCATCCTGTAGAATGTAAGCCCGCAAGGGCAGGGTCCTCGCCCCTCTGTATCAGTCTGTAATTGTTAGTTTGTTTACTGTGAGTGATATCTGTAATTTTTATGTAACCCCTTCTCATGTACAGCACCATGGAATCAACGGTGCTATATAAATAAATAATAATTATAGTAGTTATATTCCTGTACATAGGAGCAGTATTATAGCAGTTATATTCTCGTACATAGGGGCAGTATTCTAGTAGTTATATTCTTGTACATAGGGGCAGTATTATAGCAGTTATATTCTCGTACATAGGGGCAGTATTCTAGTAGTTATATTCCTGTACATAGGGGCATTATAGCAGTTATATTCTTGTACATAGGGGCAGTATTATAGTAGTTATATTCTTGCACATAGGGGCAGTATTATAGTTATATTCTTGTACATAGGGGCAGTATTATAGTAGTTATATTCTTCTACATAGGAGCAGTATTATAGTAGTTATATTCTTGCACATAGGGGCAGTATTATAGTAGTTATATTCTTGCACATACGGGCAGTATTATAGCAGTTATATTCTTGTACATGGGGGCAGTATTATAGTAGTTATATTCTTGTACATAGGGAGCAGTATTATAGTAGTTATATTCTACATAGGAGCAGTATTATAGTAGTTATATTCTTGCACATAGGGGCAGTATTATAGTAGTTATATTCTTGTACATAGGGAGCAGTATTATAGTAGTTATATTCTTCTACATAGGAGCAGTATAGTATTTATATTCTTGCACATAGGGGCAGTATTATAGTAGTTATATTCTTGCGCATAGGGGCAGTATTATAGTAGTTATATTCTTGTACATAGGGGGCAGTATTATAGTAGTTATATTCTTGTACATAGGGAGCAGTATTATAGTAGTTATATTCTTGCACATAGGGGCAGTATTATAGTAGTTATATTCTTGTATATAGGAGCAGTATTATAGTAGTTATATTCTTGTACATAGTGGGCAGTATTATAGTAGTCATATTCTTGTACATAGGAGCGGTATTATAGTAGTTATATTCTTGTACATAGTGGGCAGTATTATAGTAGTCATATTCTTGTACATAGGGGCAGTATTATAGTAGTTATATTCTTGTACATAGGAGCAGTATTATAGTAGTTATATTCAAGTACATAAGTGCAGTATAATAGTAGTTATATTCTTGTACATAGGAGGCATTATTATAGTAGTTATATTCTTGTATATAGAGGGCAGTATTATAGTAGTTATATTCTTGTACATAGGGGGCAGTATTATAGTAGTTATATTCTTGCATATAGGAGACAGTATTATAGTAGTTATATTCTTGCATATAGGAGACAGTATTATAGTAGTTATATTCTTGCATATAGGAGACAGCATTAGAGTAGTTATATTCTTGTACATAGGAGCAGTATTATAGTAGTTATATTCTTGTACATAGTGGGCAGTATTATAGTAGTCATATTCTTGTACATAGGGGGCAGTATTATAGTAGTTATATTCTTGTACATAGGAGCATTATAATAGTAGTTATATTCTTGTACATAAGTGCAGTATAATAGTAGTTATATTCTTGTACATAGGAGGCATTATTATTGTAGTTATATTCTTGTACATAGGAGGCAGTATTATAGTAGTTATATTCTTGTACATAGGGGGCAGTATTGTAGTAGTTATATTCTTGCATATAGGAGACAGTGTTATAGTAGTTATATTCTTGCACATAGGGGCAGTATTATAGTAGTTGTATTTGTGTACATAGTAGGCAGTATTATAGTAGTTATATTCTTGTACATAGGAGCAGTATTATTGTAGTTATATTCTTGTACATAGGGGCAGTATATAGTAGTTATATTCTTGTACATAGGAGGCATTATTATAGTAGTTATATTCTTGTATATAGAGGGCAGTATTATAGTAGTTATATTCTTGTACATAGGGGGCAGTATTATAGTAGTTATATTCTTGCATATAGGAGACAGTATTATAGTAGTTATATTCTTGCATATAGGAGACAGTATTATAGTAGTTATATTCTTGCATATAGGAGACAGCATTAGAGTAGTTATATTCTTGTACATAGGAGCAGTATTATAGTAGTTATATTCTTGTACATAGTGGGCAGTATTATAGTAGTCATATTCTTGTACATAGGGGGAAGTATTATAGTAGTTATATTCTTGTACATAGGAGCATTATAATAGTAGTTATATTCTTGTACATAAGTGCAGTATAATAGTAGTTATATTCTTGTACATAGGAGGCATTATTATAGTAGTTATATTCTTGTACATAGGAGGCAGTATTATAGTCGTTATATTCTTGTACATAGGGGGCAGTATTATAGTAGTTATATTCTTGCATATAGGAGACAGTATTATAGTAGTTATATTCTTGCACATAGGGGCAGTATTATAGTAGTTGTATTCGTGTACATAGTAGGCATAGAATAGTAATATATGTGATTGGAGAAATAGTTTTCTCTTTTTTCTTCTTCCTGGTCTTATTTTAGGATGTTTCCTTTCTCTTCCTTATCAGAAGTTCGTTTTTTCTCTGCGTTGCCTTTTCCAGCTGTGTTTCTGCTGTTTCTCCATCTCTAAACCTGATGGATTGAATCTGCCGCCTCCTGTCTACTTGGGTCCGATCTGATGATAGAACTCATTGAGCATGGGGCGGCAAAGTCAAAAGGGGGCCTGTCAGTCACCCCAGCTTGCCCATATGTTTGCCGGCATGAGTCCTGGATGCATGCTGCCAGAATCAGTGGCTCGTGCCAAAAGATATTAAACTGCCAGCAGGGAGTGTTTAGAGCCGGGATGATTGATTAAACACAGAATCATGAGCTGATCCGGCTCAGCAGAGGCAGAAAACGGAAGACGAGGAAGAAGGAGAAGAGCAAGTTGTCAATGGGACCCTGAGTTACAAAGTTCTTATCAGCAACAGTCCAAATATTCAGCTGTGAATATCTGCAAATTAATGGATTCCTATATTTACATTACATATTTATGTACAAAACACTATACTCTTCCCTGAAATACTCTGTGCAGCTGGGAGCATCTCCCACTATTATTAGCTTACGATTTTCTTCTTGTCCCCTTTTCTCCATTCTTCTCCTCTAAGGCCGGTGTCACACTAGACTGTAATACGGACAGGGGCTAAGCCATAAAAAATCGCATAGCCCTCGGACCAATGTTAATCTATGGGGCAGCTCCCATCATCCGTTGTTATCTCTGCCGTACTATACGTGTGGAGGAAATAGCAGCATGCTGCGCTTGTCACCGTATTATGCCCGAAATACGCCAATGAAAGTCTATGGGTGCGAGAAAAGCTCGCACACCACAAGGATCATCAGTGTGACTTGCAAGAAATACGCACCGGTGTCCTATAGAAAAGCCGGCAATTCAGTGCGGTGTAATGTAAAATCACACTGACAGGTTAAAATAGAATAGATAAAATAAATGTCTACACATAGTAGACTTGACTGTACGGCAACAGGTATGGGATATTGTTGCTTTTTTATTTCGCATTTTTTAACAGAAGAGCTTGGAATGAGCGTACAATAAAGATGTTAAAGCCAAGAATATTGCTCAGGACCCCACGCCAGCTTTTTACGTGAATTAACCCCTTAATTTAACACCTAGAGCTCCTAAATATTACACACACACACTACTAACATTATTAGGGAGGGATATATAAAAATCTAACGGATATGCAATGATTTACTGTATGTAAACAATGTCTCATATTCTGTCAGGTTCGGCAATGATATATATATATATGTGTTTTCACGAATATTTGGACCCATGAATCCAAAATATGCCGGTGAGAAAATCTCACCATACGAATGCCATACGGATACTTTTTGGAGAAAAAAATCGCATCCTCGCTTTGAATACGGATGACATACGGATCCCTGTTCATGAATATTTCTGCGTGTCTCGGCCGTAAAAAACGGACCATATTTTTATACGTTAGGTGTGACACCGGCCTAACATCATAAGGAGTGATCAGGTTACTGAATTACTCTATGCTGTTGGATACCCTGCTCTGTGACCACACATTTACTCCATTACTACATAAGCAAGCCCACCTGTTTCCTGAAATACTCTTGCTGCTGCAGTATTATAGTAGTTATATTCTTGTACATAGGGAGCAGTATTATAGTAGTTATATTCTTGCACATAGGGGCAGTATTATAGTAGTTATATTCTTGTACATAGGAGCAGTATTATAGTGGTTATATTCTTGTACATAGGAGCAGTATTATAGTAGTTATATTCTTGTACATAGGAGCGGACGGTATTATAGTAGTTATATTCTTGTACATAGGAGCAGTATTATAGTGGTTATATTCTTGTACATAGGAGCAGTATTATAGTAGTTATATTCTTGTACATAGGGGCAGTAATATAGTAGTTATATTCTTGTACATAGGGGCAGTATTATAGTAGTTGTATTCTTGTACATAGGGGCAGTATTATAGTAGTTATATTATTGTAAATAGGAGGCAGTATTATATTAGTTATGTTCTTGTACATACTGGCAGTATTATAGTAGTTATATTCTTGCACATAGGGGCAGTATTATAGTAGTTATATTCCTGTACATAGGGGCAGTATTATAGTAGTTATATTCTTGTACATAGGGGGCAGTATTATATTAGTTATATTCTTGTACATAGGAGGCAGTATTATAGTAAAAATAATAATCTTTATTTTTATAATAATAATAGTTATATTCTTGTACATAGGAGCAGTATTATAGTGGTTATATTCTTGTACATAGGAGCAGTATTATAGTAGTTATATTCTTGTACATAGGGGCAGTAATATAGTAGTTATATTCTTGTACATAGGGGCAGTATTATAGTAGTTATATTATTGTAAATAGGAGGCAGTATTATATTAGTTATGTTCTTGTACATACTGGCAGTATTATAGTAGTTATATTCTTGCACATAGGGGCAGTATTATAGTAGTTATATTCCTGTACATAGGGGCAGTATTATAGTAGTTATATTCTTGTACATAGGGGGCAGTATTATATTAGTTATATTCTTGTACATAGGAGGCAGTATTATAGTAGTTATATTCTTGTACATAGGAGGAGTATTATAGTGGTTATATTCTTGTACATAGGAGCAGTATTATAGTAGTTATATTCTTGTACATAGGGGCAGTAATATAGTAGTTATATTCTTGCACATAGGGGCAGTATTATAGTAGTTGTATTCTTGTACATAGGGGCAGTATTATAGTAGTTATATTATTGTAAATAGGAGGCAGTATTATATTAGTTATGTTCTTGTACATAGGGGGCAGTATTATAGTAGTTATATTCTTATATACCGTATATACTCGAGTATAAGCCGACCCGAGTATAAGCCGACCCCCCTAATTTTGCCACAAAAAACTGGGAAAACTTATTGACTCGAGTATAAGCCTAGGGTGGAGCAGGTATGCAGCAGGTACCGGTGAATTTCAAAATTAAAAATAGATACTCCATACCATTCATTATGGCCCCATAGATGCTCCACATAAAGCTGTGCCACATATAATGCTCTGCACCGTTCATTATGGCCCCATAGATGCTCCACATAAAGCTGTGCCATATATACAATGCTCTGCACCGTTGCCCCATAGCTGTGCCATATATATAATGCTCTGCACCGTTGCCCCATAGCTGTGCCATATAGTGCTCTGCACCGTTGCCCCATAGCTGTGCCATATATATAATGCTCTGCACCGTTGCCCCATAGCTGTGCCATATATATATAATGCTCTGCACCGTTGCCCCATAGCTGTGCCATATAGTGCTCTGCACCATTGCCCCATAGCTGTGCCATATAGTGCTCTGCACCGTTGCCCCATAGCTGTGCCATATAGTGCTCTGCACCGTTATTGCCCCATAGCTGTGCCATATAGTGCTCTGCACCATTGCCCCATAGCTGTGCCATATAGTGCTCTGCACCGTTGCCCCATAGCTGTGCCATATATATAATGCTCTGCACCATTGCCCCATAGCTGTGCCATATAGTGCTCTGCACCGTTGCCCCATAGCTGTGCCATATAGTGCTCTGCACCGTTGCCCCATAGCTGTGCCATATAGTGCTCTGCACCGTTATTGCCCCATAGCTGTGCCATATAGTGCTCTGCACCATTGCCCCATAGCTGTGCCATATAGTGCTCTGCACCGTTGCCCCATAGCTGTGCCATATAGTGCTCTGCACCATTGCCCCATAGCTGTGCCATATAGTGCTCTGCACCGTCCATTATTGCCCCATAGCTGCTGCTGCTGCTGCAATAAAAAAAAAAAAAACACATACTCACCTCTCTTGCTTGCAGCTCCTCGGCGCCATCTTTCCGGCGTCTCTCTGCACTGACTGATCAGGCAGAGGGCGGCGCGCACACTATATGCGTCATCGCGCCCTCTGCCTGAACAGTCAGAGCGGAGAGACGCCGGGAAGATGGCGCGACGCCCGGCGTGTGGAACGAGGACAGGTGAATATGCGATACTTACCTGCTCCCGGCGTCCCGCTCCTTCCCCCGGACAGCTGGTCTTCGGTGCCGCAGCCTCTTCCTCTATCAGCGGTCACCGGCACCGCTGATTAGAGAAATGAATTATGCGGCTCCGCCCCTATGGGAGGTGGAGCAGCCTATTCATTTCTCTAATGAGCGGTCCCACGTGACCGCTCAGGGGAAGAGGCTGCGGCACCGAAGACCGTGGGACGGGCAGGGGGAGCGACAGGAACGCCGGGACTAGGTGAGTATATGACAGTGCTCACCCGCCGACCCCACCACCGATCATGACTCGAGTATAAGCCGAGAGGGGCACTTTCAGCCCAAAAATTTGGGCTGAAAATCTCGGCTTATACTCGAGTATATACGGTATATGGGGCAGTATAATAGTAGTTGTATTCTTGTACATAGGGGGCAGTATTATAGTAGTTATATTCTTGTACATAGGGGGCAGTATTATAGTAGTTATATTGTACATAGGAGCACTAATATAGTAGTTATATTCTTCTACATAGGGGCAGTATTATATTAGGTATATTCTTGTACATAGGAGCAGTATTATAGTAGTTATATTCTTGTACATAGAAGACAGTATTATAGTAGGTATATTCTTTTACATAGAACCAGTAGTTAAATTCTTGTACATATGGGTGTGGTATTATAGTAGTTATATTTTTGTACATAGGGGGCAGTATTATAGTAGTTATATTCTTGTACATAGGGGACAGTATTATAGTACCGTATTTTCCGGCGTATAAGACGACTTTTTAACCCCCGAAAATCTTCTTAAAAGTCGGGGGTCGTCTTATACGCCGGGAATCGACTTGTACGCCGGTGTATATGGTGGGTGGGGAGGGGGAGTGATCCTGATGACGAGGGGGCGTCTCACAGGAAAGTGAGTAATCCCCATTACCTTATCCTAGCGGTGCAGCGTGGGGGTGTCAGTGCTGGGAGCGGCGGCAGCTGCTGTGTTATGGTGCGGCGGCTCCTCTTCTGTGTGGGGCCTCTGTCCTGTGGGGTGGCGGCGGCAGCGGCGTATCTTTATCCAGTTGGGGCTCCTCCGGCATCTCCTTAGCCCTGGAGGCCCCGCCGCAACTCCATCGGTGCAATGTGGTGGCCTCCGGGAAAATGGCCGCTGCTCAGATTCAGATCTCGTGTCCCGAGATTTCGGGACGAGATCTGAATCTGAGCAGCGGCCATTTTCCCGGAGGCCACCGCATCGCACCTATTGAGCTGCCTCCGGGAAAATGGCCGCTGCATTGCACTCATGGAGTTGCGGCGGGGCCTCCAGGGCTAAGGAGATGCCGGAGGAGCCCCAACTGGATAAAGATATGCCGCCGCCACCGCCACCGCACAGCACAAAGGCCCCACACAGAAGAGGAGCCGCCGCACCAGAACACAGCAGCCGCCGCACCAGAGCACAGCAGCCGCCGCCGCCACTCCCAGCACTGAGACCCCCACGCTGCACCGCTACGATAAGGTAATGGGGGATACTCACTTTCCTGTGAGACGCCCCCTCGTCATCAGGATCACTCCCCCCCCCCCCCAAAAGGCACATATTCACCGGCCCTATAAGACGACATAGGGTGTATAAGAAGACCCCCGACTTTTAAGAAGATTTTATATTTTAACTGGTAAAGTTGGGGGGTCGTCTTATACGCCCAGTCGTCTTATACGCCGGAAAATACGGTAGTTATATTCTTGTACATAGGAGCAGTATTATAGTAGTTATATTCTTGTACATAGGGGCAGTATTATAGTAGTTATATTCTTGTACATAGGGGCAGTATTATAGTAGTTATATTCTTGTACATAGGAGCAGTATTATAGTAGTTATATTCTTGTACATAGGGGGCAGTATTATAGTAGTTATATTCTTGTACATAGGGGGCAGTATTATAGTAGTTATATTCTTGTACATAGGGGGCAGTATTATAGTAGTTATATACTTGTACATAGGAGCAGTATTATAGTAGTTATATTCTTGTACATAGGAGCAGTATTACAGTAGTTATATTCTTGTACATAGAAGACAGTATTATAGTAGGTATATTCTTTTACATAGAACCAGTAGTTAAATTCTTGTACATATGGGTGTGGTATTATAGTAGTTATATTTTTGTACATAGGGGGCAGTATTATAGTAGTTATATTCTTGTACATAGGGGACAGTATTATAGTAGTTATATTCTTGTACATAGGGGCAGTATTATAGTAGTTATATTCTTGTACATAGGGGCAGTATTATAGTAGTTATATTCTTGTACATAGGGGGCAGTATTATAGTAGTTATATTCTTGTACATAGGAGCAGTATTATAGTAGTTATATTCTTGTACATAGGAGCACTAATATAGTAGTTATATTCTTCTACATAGGGGCAGTATTATATTAAGTATATTCTTGTACATAGGAGCAGTATTATAGTAGTTATATTTTTGTACATAGAAGGCAGTATTATAGTAGGTATATTCTTTTACATAGAACCAGTATTACAGTAGTTAAATTCTTGTACATATGGGTGTGGTATTATAGTAGTTATATTTTTGTACATATGGGGTATTACTATGTCAGTAGCCCATTTGTTTCCTGAAATACTCTGAGCTGCTGGGGACTATTAACCTACTGCTCCCATTATTTGTTTTATCAGGTGAAATGGGTGTTGTATTGTTTTCTTACATGGGGTTAATATTTGGATATATGGGGATATTCTAAGATTATATGTGTTATTGTGAATTTACATGGGTTATTCTGATGTTATATTATTAGGTATTAGTGGAACATTTTGAGATTAAATTGGGAACTTTTAAGTTGTATAGGTTTGTAAGAGTTATATGGGACGGAATAAGGTCATATGTGGTGCTATAAGGTTTTATGGGATACTACAAGAATATACGGAGTATTATGAGGTTATATGGGAATCTATGAGTTACAGTTATGCTCAAAAGTTTCATACCCCAGCAGAATTTTTGCGTTCTTGGCTTTTTTCCAGAGAATATGAATGATGACACCAAAACTTTTTCTGCACTCATGGTTAGTGGTTGGGTGACACCATTTATTCTCAAACTACTGTGTTTTCTCTTTTTAAATCATAATGACAACACAAAACATCCAAATGACCCTGATCAAAGGTTCACATACCCCATTTCTTAATGCTATGCATTGCCGCCTCTAACATCAATGACAGCTTGAAGTCTTCTGTGGTAGTTGTGGATGAGGTTCTTTATTTTCTCAGATGGTAAAGCTGCTCACTCTTCTTGGCAAAAAGCCTCCAGTTCCTGTAAACTCCTAGGCTGTCTAGCATGAACTGCGCTCTTGAGATCTCCCCACAGTGGCTCAATGATATTGAGGTCAGGAGACTGAGATAGCTACTCCAGAACCTTCACTTTGTTATGCTGTAGCCAATGACAGATTGACTTGGCCTTGTGTTTTAGATCGTTGTCATGTTGGAAAATCCAAGTATGTCCCATGCACAGCTTCCGGGCTGATGATTGCAAATTTGCCTCCAGTATTTGCTGATAACATGCTGCATTCATCTTTACTTCAACTTTGACCAAGTTTCCTGTTCCTTTGTAGCTCACACATCCCCAAAACATCAGCGATCCACCTCCGTGCTTTACAGTAGGAATGGTGTTCCTTTCATCATAGGCCTTGTTGACCTCTCCCCAAATGTAACGTTTATGGTTGTGGCCAAAAAGTTCAATTTTGGTCTCATCACTCCAAATTACCTTGTTTCAGAAGTTTTGAGGCTTGTCTCTGTGCTGTTTTGCGTATTGTAGGTGAGATACTTTGTGGTAATAGCTTTCTTCTGGCAACCCGACAATGCAGTCCATTTTTCTTCAAGTGCCTCCTTATTGTGCATCTTGAAACAGCCACACCGCTAGCTTTCAGAGAGTCCTGTATTTCAGCTGATGTTATTTGTGGGTTTTTCTTTGCATCCTGAACAATTTTCCTGGCAATTGTGGACGGCATTTTTGTTGGTCTACCTGACCGTGGTTTTGCTTTTACAGAGCTCTTGATTTTCCATCTGTTATGTCATGGTTAGGACATGGTTAATGTCCTAGAATCATAGAATTGTAGAGTTGGAAGGGACCTCCTGGGTCATCTGGTCCAACCCCCTACTCAGGGGCTGGCTGGGCCAGGTGGCTGGGGAGGCAAATGCCCCCCGGGCGCTACTCTAGCAGCTGTGCAGGGCCGGCCGCCTGATGGCTGTGCACAGCAAACTGCACGTGACCGTGTCTGCTGTGCTGTGATGCAGCCAGCAGCAGACATGGCCACGCGCATTAGTCTGTCTCATAAGCTGCAGACCGCAGCTTGTAAGACCTCAGCGTGCTCATGCAAGGGGTGCGATGACATCATTGTCTCGCGCTGCTCTACAGGCCAGAAGAGAAGACGGAGGCTGCGGTGCCAGGAATCAGGATGAGGTGAGTATAAAACTTCATTATTTGCTATATGAATGGGCTGTGAGGCCACTCTACTATATTTTTTGGGGCTGGGCCATCGTACTGTATATGGGGGCTGGGGCCATCATACTGTATATATGGGGGCTGGTGCCATCATACTATATATATGGAGGAAGTGGGCCATCATACTGTATATATGGGGGCTGGGGCCATCATAATGTATATATGAGGGCTGGGGCCATCATACTTTATATGTGGAGGAACTGGGGCCATCATACTATATATTTGGAGGAACTGGGGCCATCATACTATATATATGGAGGAACTGGGGCCATCATACTATACATGGGGGTATTGGAGCCATCATGCTATATATATTGGGGCTGGGGCCATAATACTATATATATGGGGGTTGGGGCCATCATACTATATATAAGGGGGATGGGGCCATCATACTTTATATATGGAGGAACTGGGACCATCATTCTATATATATGGAGGAACTGGGGCCATCATACTATATATATGGGGGAACTTGGGCCATCATACTGTATGTATGGGGAAACTGGGGCCATCATACTATATATGGGGGAACTGGAGCCATCATACTATATACTGTATATGGGGGCTGGGGCCACCATACTTTATATATGGAGGGACTGGGGCCATCATACTATATATATATATATATATATATATATATATATATATATATATATATATATTGTGGGAATACGCTACCTGAGTGGGTTGGGGAATACTCGCTTGGCAGCAGGATATTCACTTCAGGCACGATATCTCACACATGTCAGTCTTATTTGGTTTATTACACATCATAAACCATATGACGTACAGTCCATTGCGTTACATAACATTAACTTATGACGACCCTCAGTCAGTTCATGCAGCCGATGCAGACTACCAGTATAAATATAGATAAGCGGTGCACTCCTGCGCAGATCATGAAAAATGGGGTGCAAAACCTGGCCAGTAAAGTAGAATGCATAAACAAGGAAGAAAAAGACTAGACCAATAACGGTATGCACACCCATAGAATATACAAAATATCAAAAACTTTTATTACACCTCAAAAGGACAAGTACACAGTAAAACCATTTAAAAAGGCCTGGATACAGAACCATAGGCTGCCACCCCTGAATACATGTTACAAAAAAATGATAATAACACACATGGATAAAGTGCTTAATATTAAATATATACAATGTCTCTTGTTTATGCTGATAGTATTTCAAATCACAAAATAATACATGCCACAACCAATGAACATACACTGACCAGTAATCAATTTGCTGAGATTCTATAGACAGAACATATCAGTATAGCGTTTTAAATGAGCATGCTCACTGTCCTGTTCAATGTGAAGAATATAAAGGCATAAAGTGTTAAATGGGCATGCTCTTTGCCCAGAATAGTGATCACAGAATAATAATACATGCCACAGCTAATGGTGATACACTGACCAGTCATCGATTTACTGAGACTCTATAAACGGAACATGAAAGTATAAAGTTTTGAATGAGCGTGCTCACTGTCCTGTTCAATATAGATAGAATAAAGGCATGAAGTGTTAAATGAGCATGCTCTTTAGCATGAATAAGACTATCTGAGCATGGGCATAGACCATACACCCAAGACCTTAATCAGGCACATACCAATCACCCCCTATTAATTGAAACACGCAGAGAGAGATCTATCACAAGTCTGGCACAATAGCCTGCATGGAATTGAATGAAAAAAAGGAGAAAAGGGAGAAAGGAATGTGCCAAAAGATACAGCACCAATGCTAAGTAATGGTATACCATGAAGCAGGATGCCTGGAAAAAGCAGGAGACAAGCTCAGGGGTGAGGCGAGAGCCCCACGCGTATCGCTGCAAGCGCAGCTTCGTCAGGGGAAGTGTATGGGTGTGCATACCGTTATTGGTCTAGTCTTTTTCTTCCTTGTTTATACACTTGCAGACTACCAAACACTCACTCTGCTTGAGCTACACACACCTCCTTTTCATAGGTGTAACCACACCCAGGTACCTGTCACATGGCTAGTCAGGTGAGCGTGACATCACCACAGGTCCTCATACTCACACTGCCAAATAGAGAAAAGGGATACAGTGTGCACCCTCACTCAGTGGTGAGGTATGTGGGTAGCCAGGCCCTCCCATCTCTCATAGCTACCCGCAACCCGGACCCAGGTGCACTAAATGACATCTTCAGTGCTAACGTGCTCTAAAGACAAGATACTCCGGGTTGCATCGCAGGGAGCATCCATCCCTGTGACACATACCTCCCATTAACCACAATTCCAGACACTGTCTCACTATCACATCTATGCATACCAATGGCCTCAATATGCCTCCGTGCATATGCTGGAGAGACCATGCAGCGCCCCTATCTGTTACAGGGGTCACTGCATCACATACCTCCCCCCTTTGTTCAACCCTATTGGGGTGGACACATGCAGGCTCGGACTGGCCCACCGGGGAATCGGTGGATCCCCCGGTGGGCCCAGGCACTGACACCTGCTGGCAGGGCCCCCACTGCTCCGGGGGCCCCCCTGGCCGCCCCCCACCCACCCTCCTTGAAGACGATACTCACCCTGCTGCCTGCTCCAGCGATGGTCTCCGCGTCTGCTCTGCACTGCATCTTCTTCCTGCTTGTGCGGTCACGTGGTACCGCTTCATTAAGGCCATGAATATGCGCATATTCATGACTTTAATCAGTATCACATGACCGCACAAGCACAAGCAGGAAGAAGATGCAGTGCACTGTGCAGAGCAGACGCCGAGACCATCGCTGGAGCAGGCAGCAGGGTGAGTATCGTCTTCAAGGAGCGGCGGGTGCCCCTGGAGCAGTGGGGGACACTGGGGGGGGCAGAATGCTGGAGACACACACTGGGGCAGAATGCTGGAGACACACACTGGGGCAGAATGCTGGAGACACACACTGGGGCAGAATGCTGGAGACACACACTGGGGCAGAATGCTGGAGACACACACTGGGGCAGAATGCTGGACACACACTGGGGCAGAATGCTGGACACACACTGGGGCAGAATGCTGGACACACACTGGGGCAGAATGCTGGAGACACACTGGGGCAGAATGCTGGAGACACACACTGGGGCAGAATGCTGGAGACACACACTGGGGCAGAATGCTGGAGACACACACTGGGGCAGAATGCTGGAGACACACACTGGGGCAGAATGCTGGACACACACTGGGGCAGAATGCTGGAGACACACACTGGTGCAGAATGCTGGAGACACACACTGGGGCAGAATGCTGGAGACACACACTGGGGCAGAATGCTGGACACACACTGGGGCAGAATGCTGGAGACACACACTGGGGCAGAATGCTGGACACACACTGGGGCAGAATGCTGGACACACACTGGGGCAGAATGCTGGAGACACACACTGGGGCAGAATGCTGGAGACACACACTGGGGCAGAAGGCTGGAGACACACACTGGGGCAGAATGCTGGACACACACTGGGGCAGAATGCTGGAGACACACTCTGGGGCAGAATGCTGGAGACACACACTGGTGCAGAATGCTGGAGACACACACTGGGGCAGAATGCTGGAGACACACACTGGGGCAGAATGCTGGACACACACTGGGGCAGAATGCTGGAGACACACACTGGGGCAGAATGCTGGACACACACTGGGGCAGAATGCTGGACACACACTGGGGCAGAATGCTGGAGACACACACTGGGGCAGAATGCTGGAGACACACACTGGGGCAGAAGGCTGGAGACACACACTGGGGCAGAATGCTGGACACACACTGGGGCAGAATGCTGGAGACACACTCTGGGGCAGAATGCTGGAGACACACACTGGGGCAGAATGCTGGAGACACACACTGGGGCAGAATGCTGGAGACACACACTGGGGCAGAATGCTGGAGACACACACTGGGGCAGAATGCTGGAGACACACACTGGGGCAGAATGCTGGAGACACACACTGGGGCAGAATGCTGGACACACACTGGGGCAGAATGCTGGAGACACACACTGGGGCAGAATGCTGGAGACACACACTGGGGCAGAATGCTGGAGACACACACTGGGGCAGAATGCTGGAGACACACACTGGGGCAGAATGCTGGAGACACACACTGGGGCAGAATGCTGGAGACAGACTGGGGGCAGAACGCTGGACAGACTGGGGGCAGAACGCTGGACAGACTGGGGGCAGAACGCTGGACAGACTGGGGGCAGAACGCTGGACAGACTGGGGGCAGATTGTTGGACACACAGGGGCAGATTGCCAGACATACTGGGGCAGATTGCTGGATACACTGTCTGGAGGCAATGCTGGACACACTGGGGCAGATTGCTGGACACTGGGGCAATATGCTGGACATACTGGGGCAGGTTGCTGGACACACTGGGGGTAATATGCTGGACACACTGGGGTAGATTGCTGGACACACTGGGGGCAGGACTGGAGGCATGGGCAGAATGTAGATACAGGGCATGATTGGAGACACGGGGCAGAATGAAAGACATGGGGCAGGATTGGATCATGGGGCAGGATGGATACGATGGGGTAGGATGGGGAGATCATATGGGGTAGAATGGATACTCATGAGGGCAGGATGCGAGAACATATGGCTGGAGCCAGGAATGAGATAAACGGGGCCAGGGTGGGGAATATTATTACCATAGGGGCTAATTAAGGGATATTATTACTGCAGTGATGTATTTATTTTATTTTTTGAGTATACTGTTTTAATTGGGGGGGCACGGTCCTGTTACTGTGTAGAGTGACACTATATCGCCTTTTTTTCTTCATGTGGTGTAATGTAGAAGTTGTGAAAAATTAAGTAATGTGTTCTGCAAGTGGAGCTTGAAATAACTGTGTTATTTCCTGCAGAAACGAGTCCTGGCTGGAAGAAATGATGGCGGTCTGTGCTGGATGAAAGATGAAGGACTTCACCTAGAGACGTCACTGGTGAGTCAGTGTTACCTATACACTGACACTATACACTGTATACTATATACAGAGCTCTTGTGTATAATGTCACCAGTGATCACTGTATTACCTATACATTATATACAGAGCTCCTGCTTATAATTCCACCAGTGATCTCTGTATCACCTCTACACAGACACTGCATACTAAGTACAGATCTCCTGTGTATAATGCCACTTAGGCTGCCGTCACACATTCAGTATTTGGTCAGTATTTTACATCAGTATTTGTAATCACACGTAATTGCTCTATGTTTTTACAAAGACAAATCCCTTCAAAACGAAGGGTATATGTACCACCCAGCAAAACTTCCACATATAGTGGGATCTATGCAATAAAGCGATCTCCACTATGGTACTAATATAAAATAAATTTTATTGAACATAATGTTAAAAACACAAATAGGATAAAATTACTACATGTAAGAAAGGTACACAATCCAATAAAAGGGACTATACTGCCATGGGAGATTGCAAGATGGCTCAGGCTGAATGCAGTATATATACAATACCTATGCTATGATATGAGAGTCCATGGATGGAAAGCTGCCTCTATCAACGATACCTAGCTTAATAATATGGTGTCCTAAATCAGACCCCACAAAAATACATGGCATATGCTAGAGGGACGCCGGGGTCATTGCAGCAGGCGAACAGTAAGGTAATATCCTTTTACTACCTCTAGCATATGCCATGTATTTTTGTGGGGTCTGATTTAGGACACCATATTATTAAGCTAGGTATCGTTGATAGAGGCAGCTTTCCATCCATGGACTCTCATATCATAGCATAGGTATTTCTCATTGTATATATACTGCATTCAGCCTGAGCCATCTTGCAATCTCCCATGGCAGTATAGTCCCTTTTATTGGATTGTGTACCTTTCTTACATGTAGTAATTTTATCCTATTTGTGTTTTTAACATTATGTTCAATAAAATTTATTTTATATTAGTACCATTGTGGAGATCGCTTTATTGCATAGATCCCACTATATGTGGAAATCAGTATTTGTAAGCCAAAACCAGGAGTGGGTGATAATGCAGAAGTGGTGCATATGTTTCTATTATACTTTTCCTCAAATTGTTCCACTCCTGGTTTTGGCTTACAAATACTGATGTAAAATACTGACCAAATACTGCTAGTGTGACAGCAGCCTTATGGTGATAGTATTGTGGTTTTTTTTGTTTTTTTTATTTCTGATCAGTATTGTAGTATTCAGTCACTATGTGGTGGTAATATGTGGTCTGGAAATGGTGTTGTGGTATTTGTCCCTTGTATGTGCTATTTGGTCACCAAGTGGTGGTAATATGTGGTGTTGACACGGTGCGGTGGTATTTGTCCCTTGTATGTAGTATTATTCGGTCACTATGTGATCTGGTCATGGTGTGGTGGTATTTCTTCCTGTATGTGGTATTATTGGTCTTGGTATAGTGGATTGTGTTATGTATGGCGGTCATTTGTTCTCTCTGATATTAATTAGGAGAAGATTCTTTATTTCCATTAGAGTTTTAATGCTTTGTACACAGCGGCGGAGATGCACTTACAGGGGTTTCCTGTGGAAAAAAGTAATCACCTCTCCACAGGATAAGTGATAACATATTGATTGGTGGTGGTCAGACTGCTTGGACCCACTCAGCAAAATGTGGAACTTTTTATCCCCATTAGACTGGAGTGGCATGTCCGACTAGATCACTGATCCATTCATTCCCTCAGTGGCTGCACTTGTTTTTTTCTGGAAGCCCCAAAGAGAATGAATGGAGCTGCGGTCAGAAATCCCACCTGCCGCTGCATTTTAAAATAGTGATAAAAGTGTCCTGTCAGGGATAAAACTTCCCCAGTTTCTAATGGTCGGATCTAAGCGATCACCTATCCTGTGGAGCCCATGGATCAGTGATAACTTGTTTTACCAAGAACCACATTAATGTAAACTACCGTAATTATACATCCCAGTTATTGGGGCACACGGTAGATGTGCAGCAGCCGCCGGTGTTTTACAGCCGATGCTCCACTATAATGACAGATATTTGCATATAGCTGTAGGGTGGGCCCCTAGAGTCCATTCCTCTGGTGGGCCCCAGACACCCCAGTCCGACGCTGGACACATGACATAAACCCCGGGTTCCGATACCGGGAACCCACGTCACCTTGTCCTACTAGTCGAGAGGGCCCTCTCAGTCGGGTTTGGGCATCATGGTCAATCTCGCGTCGCAATCCCCTTGCACCCATACGACCTGTCTGGACTGACTGTTTGTCAACAAGTCCTCTACCGGGTCTCCCACCTAAGTCACTCAGCCCTGAGCTAACTGAGACGACACTTCTTTTATCTCTTTCATCAGGCCTCTTTCTGTAACCTCTCTGCTGGCCATTTCTTCCATGGTCTTTATGTCCTCTGTTAGCTTCACCTTGAGGACCTTCAGCCGTTAGCGAACCTCTTCGCCTCTCTAACCCATGAGATGAAGCTGGCGGCTATCTGTTTCCCATTTTCTGCAGCTCTTTATTCATCTGCTCTCTCTCACGTCTTAGCTGCTCGATCTCTTTTAGGTACGTTACGCGATACCCCATGAGCATTCGGATATTCTCAAGACTCTCTATGGACCCGACAATAAGGAATGGAACCATCCCATCTTCACCCACGTCCTGGGCCTCGTCATCAGCCGGAATCCTCAGTCTCTTTACACCGGATTTATTCACTATCTCCTGCATCACTCTCCCAAGTCTCCCAATGACTTTCGCCACCAGAACTTTGGGTACTTGGACTGTGTCTTCCACTAAGCCCAGTCGACTAAGAGCTTTCCTTTCATGCTCCAAACGTCGAACGGCTTCATTATTCTTCAAAATGATCCTCTGTTTGGTACGGAGGCAGTGTAGGTGCATATCCCTCAGGACAGCCACCCGCTTCACTGTGACTTCCTTAGTCGACAGTATGACCAATTGCTGAGTCTCAGGCGCCCAGTGCACACTACACGCCTCTACTGCCTTTCTAAAGGCCTCATGCACACCCTTCCTGGTGCATGCTTCTTGCATGTCTTCGGGTATCTCCACCACACACTTGAAGAATGAGGTCTCATTTTCTTCACGAACAGATGGCTCCTGGTTTACCTCCGAAACTTCCATCAAGACATCTGTCACGACCGGGCGACTGTCTTGTTCTGCCTTTAGCGCGAGCTCTTCCTCAGTTTTACACTTCTCAACATCCTTTGCCAAGATGGGCACCGGCAGCTCTGCCTTGTTATCACTCGGGGTTGACAGCTGTACGTCTCGGACTCGTAACTTCTCCTCTGGCAGAAGATCTCTTACTGCTTCTCGCAGCACTACCACATTTTCACCTAAGGCCTTATTCTCAGTGTGCCACGCTGTCAGGTGACTTCTGAGCTCAGAGACGTCCTTCTCCAGCTCACCTAACCTGTGCTCCGCCATTTGTCTTAGGGCCTTTTCTCGTTCAACATGCCCTTTTAGTGTTTTTATTTCGGCCTGTAGATCTGCCACCTTTACTTTCTCATGAGATAATCCTTCAGCGAGTTCCTGGAACCCCTGTGCTTCCTTCACTACAAGCCAGGCCTTGACTGCTGAGAGCTCGGACTCCAGGTAACGCACCTGATCCAGCTGCGTGGAGTTGGCGACTTCTATCTCAGGGACATTATCTTTGTTGGCATCTGTCCCTGTCTCCTCTCTAACACTCTTCTCCGAGGGTTCAATTTGTTCAGCCCCTTTTCCTCTTTTACGTCTCCGGCGACGGGAGGAAGTTTTGTTATTTATACCAGAGTCAGTCTTACTGCCCTCTTTTCCGCTTTCGTCACCGTCTGAATGGGAGTCACCACCACCCGATCGGTCATCCAGGCACCAGCCGTCCCCATCTAAACAGGTCACACTTTCTGGAATGGCTGCCACTGCTATCATGACTTCAGCCTGTGGAGCCCTGTCGTTTCTCTGTGTCAGTACCTCTGATAGCACAGCGTCATACTCCGCTCTAGCGCTTGTTACTGGCCATGACATGTCACAGTCACCCCCAGAGCCAGTCTCACCCCCCACAACATGGTGAACCTTCCCGCTGCTCGCTAACCGGGTGTCAGCTTCAGGGGCTTTATTAACCACGTCACTCACAGTCTTCTTGGGGTACACATCAGGTGACATGTTTGTAAGTGGGGCAGACGCTCCCTCTCCACTGGTCAACCCGACATTTGACCCTTCAACTTTGGGAGGAACACATGTTTTAAGGTACGCAACCCCAGCAACTGAGAGCGCTCCATTCACCTGTTGTAAAGCAACTCCCTTCTCCCACAAGTCTGTGAAGAACTTAGAGTCCCGGCCAATTATCACTGGGCAGGGTAAGGTTGAGACTTCGGCCACATCATGGATTGCACGGTCCTTGGCTGTCTCTAGGACCACCCTGACTACTGGATAACCCTTAGTGTGCCCATGGATGCAGGTGACCTTGATTTTCCTACCGGGTATTCCGAGTCCCTCAGGTGCAACCCTCAGTAGAGTCACTGGGCCCCCAGAATCGACCAGTCCATACATTTCCATGTCATGCATCCGCAGGGCACACCCCCGTAAACTCTCACCAGGTGGATAGTTCACACAACATACCGGACACACATAACTCACAGGCCCCGGGCACCAATTTGTCTGCGGTACCTCTTCGGGATGCTCCTGCCCCTTTTGGGAAACCACCATTTCCCGAGATTCCACCTCTTTTTTGGCGACTACCCTTCTTCGGGTTACCGCCCCTATTTGGGACTCCACCCCTTTTTGGGCAATCATCCCCATTTGGGTCACCGCCCACTTTTATGGACACCACCCCTTTTAGGGACACCCCGTGGACTTCCCCACGGCACTCAGGCCCCAGTTCGCACAGTACACCCCTATGTCTCTGGGCTTGTACAGGCCCTTTAAGAGTCTGCAAACAAAAAAAAAATAAAAAATGTTTTTTTGTTTGTTTGTTTTTTTAACTCTTCACACCACACCACAAGCCGCTGCTGCTGGACCTCTTGCTGCAACTGCAGCTACGCTCCGCAAGGCTCTGCACGGCTCCACCGCAAACTTCGTGGACCCGCCGATCCACAGCAAGCCGCTTATCCCCTTCGTGGACCCGCCGATCCACAGCAAGCCGCTTGTCAGCTTCGTAACCCCGCCGAGTTACAGTCAGACACAATCTTCGTGGCCCCGCCGAGCCACAGCAATTAACTCTACGTGTGCGTGCTGGATCGTTGCCCGCATTCTCCACCATATGTGGGAATGCGCTACCTGAGTGGGTTGGGGAATACTCGCTTGGCAGCAGGATATTCACTTCAGGCACGATATCTTACACATGTCAGTCTTATTTGGTTTATTACACATCATAAACCATATGACGTACAGTCCATTGCGTTACATAACATGAACTTATGACGACCCTCAGTCAGTTCATGCAGCCGATAGCCTTCTGTGCTAAATATTACAATCCCCTTGTCCGGGGTTACCTCTCAGGAGTACCAGTTCACACGCTGACTTCACATCAGTCCGAGGTCCTCAACACGGACTGTCCAGGTCGACGGTCTCACAGTGCTTCCAGGATGACTCGACCAGCCAGGAGCCTCCAACACTGACCAAACAGGACCTACAGCACCCAGGCCACTCCGCAGTGTCCAGCCAGGACACATGGAAAGTCTGTCCACACTTGCAGACTACCAAACACTCACTCTGCTTGAGCTACACACACCTCCTTTTCATAGGTGTAACCACACCCAGGTACCTGTCACATGGCTAGTCAGGTGAGCGTGACATCACCACAGGTCCTCATACTCACACTGCCAAATAGAGAAAAGGGATACAGTGAGCACCCTCACCCAGTGGTGAGGTATGTGGGTAGCCAGACCCTCCCATCTCTCATAGCTACCCGCAACCCGGACCCAGGTGCACTAAATGACATCTTCAGTGCTAACGTGCTCTAAAGACAAGATACTCCGGGTTGCATCGCAGGGAGCATCCATCCCTGTGACACATACCTCCCATTAACCACAATGCCAGACACTGTCTCACTATCACATCTATGCATACCAATGGCCTCAATATGCCTCCGTGCATATGCTGGAGAGACCATGCAGCGCCCCCTATCTGTTACAGGGGTCACTGCATCACAATATACATACAGGGGTTGGACAAAATAATGGAAACACCTAACGTTTTGGCATCATAGTCTTCAAACGTGATAAACATGCAAACCGTGACATATGGTAATGTTTTGTAGTTGATTATTTGTGTTAAGTGATACGTGTATGTAAATTAACTGTTTGTTTTGCATAATTGTAAGAACATTGATGAGAACCTGATACCAATGGCAGACCTCTCGGATTTTCAAAGAGGCCAAATGGTTGGTTGAGACCGTCGGACTCTAAAGCGAATTGTGAGAGAGGATCGCAAGATCGCGGCTCTGAAAATCACTGCTGAGCTCAATGAACACCTACAGAACCCAGTTTCCACAAAAACTGGTCGTCGGGAGCTGCACAAATCTGGATTCCACGGAAGAGCTGCAATTAGAAAAACGCTGCTCTCAATGACAAATGTTTCCAAGCGTTTAGAGTGGTGTAGAAACCTCCAGAATTGGTCCCGCGAGCAGTGGAAACGTGATATTCTCAGGCGAATCATCGTTTATCCTATTTCCGACCTCTGGCCGAGTGTACGTTTGGAGACAGCCGAAAGAAGCATTCCATCAAGACTGCCTTCTCCAAAAAGTAAAACATGGAGGAGGTTCTGTGATGATCTAGGGTGCTATTTCGTGGAGATCCGCCGGGCCAATGATATCCCTTCATGGAAGAATTAACAGCAGAGATTATTTAGGTATATTGGGCGACCAAGTGCATCCAATGGTTCAAGCACTGTTCCCAGAGGGGAACGCCATCTTTTAGGATGATAATGCACCAATTCATACAGCTTGAATCGTTAAAGCATGGCACGAGGAACATTCTAATGAAGTTTAGCATCTCACCTGGCCCCCACAATCCCCAGGCCTCAACATTATTGAGCATTTATGGTCGATTTTAGAGATTCAATTTAGACATTTATTTCCGCTGCCATTGTAGCTCAAAGAACTGGAGGGTGTTTTAACTGCAGATTGGGCTAAAATTCCTTTGGAAACAATTCACACCTTGTATAAATCCATACCTCGGAGAATTGAGGCTGTAATCTCTGCAAAAGGTGGCCCTACACCATATTAAATTAACGTTTGTTGATGTTTCCAGGTGTTTCCATTATTTTGTCCAACCCCTGTATATGTATATATATATATATATATATATATATATATATATATATATATATATATATATATATATATATAGTAAGCTCTGTCCTGCTCCCTTATCGCTGTAGTAAACTCCGTTCTTCTCCATTATCTCTGTAGTAAACTCCGTTCTGCTCCATTATCTCTGTAGTAAGCTCGGTTCTTCTCCCACAGCTCTGTTGTAAGCTCTATTCTGCTGCCTTATCTCTGTAGTAAGCTTCGTTCTTCTCCTATATCTCTGTAGTAAGCTCTGTTCTGCTCCCTTATCGCTGTAGTAAACTCCGTTCTGCTCCATTATCTCTGTAGTAAGCTTGGTTCTGCTCCCATATCTCTGTAGTAAGCTTGGTTCTGCTCCCATATATCTGTTGTAAACTCGGTTCTGCTCCCTTATCTACGTAGTAATCCATCCTTCTCGTATCTATGTAGTCAGCTTGCTTCTGTTACAATATCTATGTAGGCAATAAGCTTGGTTCTGCTCCCATATCTATGCAGCAATCTCTGTTCTATTTAAATATCTACAGTATGTGCAAGCCTGTTTTTAAAGCCTGTTATATCTGTTGCTTTAATGCAGCAGCCAGCGATAAGTAGGGCAAAGGTGGGCGACTGCAACTCGAGGGCCATTGCCTTGTGATTGCCCCCTAGGCTGAAAAGTGCCAGCCAGCCCCTACTCAAAGCAGGATTCACTAAATCATCCCAGACAGATGTCTGTCCAGCCTCTGTTTGAACACTTCGATTGAAGGAGAACTCACCACCTCTCGTGCCAGCCTGTTCCACTCATTGATCACCCTAACTGTAAAAAAGTTTTTTCTAATATCTAATCTGTGTCTCCTCCCATTCAGTTTCATCCCATTGCTTCTAGTCTTTCCTTGTGCAAATGAGAATAAAGCTGATCTTTCTACAATGTGACAGCCCTTGAGATATTTGTAGACAGCTATCAAGTCTCCTCTCAGTTTTCTTTATTGCAAGCTAAACATTCACAAATCCTGTAAACGTTCCTCATAGGACAAGGTTTGCAGACCAGTCACCATTCTGGTCGCTCTTCTCTGAACTTGCTCCAGTTTGTTGATGTCTTTTTTAAAATGTGGTGCCCAAAACTGGACACAGTGTTCCAGATGAGGTCTGACCAAAGAGGAGTAGAGGGCAATAATGACTTCACGTGATCTAGACTGTATGCTTCTGTTAATACATCCCAGAATTGCATTTGCCTTTTTTGCTGCTGCAGCACACTGTTGACTCATGTTTAGTCTGTAATCTATTAGTATACCCAAGTCTTTTTCATATGTGCTGTTGCTTAGCCCTATTCCTCCCATTCTGTATATGCTTTTTTAATTTTTATTGGCCAGATGTAGTACTTTGCATTTTCCCTGTTAAAACCATTCTGTTAGTTGCTGCCCAATGCTCGTTTATTTATATGTTTTTGAATCCTCTCTCTCTCTCTTCTCTGGTATTAGCTATCCCTCCTAGCTTTGTGTCATCAGCAAATTTAATCAGTTTACCATCAATTCCTTCATCTAAATTACTGATAAAGATGTTGAACAATACAGGGCCCAGGACAGAGCCCTGTGGTACCTCACTTGAGACATTCTTCCAACTGGATGCGCAGTCATTTATGGCCACTCTTTGGGTCCAATCACTAAGTCAGTTGTGAATCCACCTAACAGTTGCCTTGTCCATTCCATACTTAGTAATTTTTTCAATAGGGATTGTGTGAGATACTTTGTCAAATGCTTTGCTGAAGTCAAGATATACTATATCTACAACATTTCACTGATCCACCCAGTCAGTGATTCTGTCATAGAAGGAAATTAAGTTAGTCTGACATGACTTATTAGTTACAAACCCATGCTGACTCTGTTTAATCACGTCATTCTTATCCAGGTACTTACATACATGTTGTTTAATAATTTGTTCAAAGATTTTTCCTGGTATAGACAGACGTCAGACTCACCGGCCTATAGTTCCCTGGGTTCACCTTCTTCCCCTTTTTGAAGATAGGAACTACATTTGCTCTTCTCCAGTCTTCTGGGACTTCTCCTGTTCTCCAAGAATTTTCAAAGATCATGGAGAGTGGTTCAAAAATTTCTTCTGCTATCTCCTTCAGTACTCTGGGGTGTAATTCAGCTGGACCTGGAGACTTGAATTCATTTATGTTAGTTAAGTGTTTCCTCACTATCTTTCTGTTTATAGATATCCTGGATTCTTCTATTCCCTTAATAGGACAGTGAAAATCAGTCCATATTACATTTCCTTTCTGAGAGAAAACAGATGCAAAATAGGAATTTAAAAGTTCGGCCTTCTCAACATCCTTTCTTACCATTTCATCATTTCCATCCTGTAAATATCCTATAGTATCTTTGACTTTTCTTTTTCTTTTGACATATCCCCAAAATCCTTTTTACTGGTTTTGACTTCTCTTGCAAGCCTTAATTCATTGTCAGCTTTAGTTAATCTGATTCATGCCCTGCAGGTTCTGCAGACAGCATTATATTCTTCTTTAGATATGCCTCCCTCTTTCCATTTGATAAACCTTTCTTTCTTCCTTTTTAGCATGTGTTTAAGTTCTGTGTTCATCCATCCTGGTTTCCTTAAATGCTTCCTATTCCCTCTTTTCGGAATTGTTAAGGATTGTGCTTTGAGAATCTAATTTTTCAAGATTTCCAATCCTTCCTGGACATTTTTGTCCTTAAGGATATCCAGCCATTGGATCCCTTCGATTCTCTTTCGGAGTCCCTTAAAATCTTTCTCTCTGAAATCTAACCTTGATTTCTGAGTCTTCACAGGTCTTCCTCCTATAGTTATCCAGAATTCTAAAATAGCATGGTCGCTACCTCCTAGGGTCCCAGCCACTCTTACCTTCTCAACCATTTCCTCCCCGTTTATAAGGATTAGATCCAAGGTAGCAGATCCCCTTGTTTTCTCTCCTACCTTTTGGAAGATAAAATTGTCAGCAAGAGAGGATAGGAATTTGTTGGACCTGTTAGTTTTGCCTGAGAAAGATTCTCAACAAATGTCTGGATAGTTGAAATCTCCCGTGACAACTATGTCATATTTTTTGGAGAACTTGGCCATTTGATGCATAAAGAGTTCATCCATATCTTCAGCTTGCACAGGCGGCCTGTAGTAAATGCCTACATTGGTGTCCTTTCCATTGTTCTGTCTTTGTATTCTTACCCAAACAGTTTCCACAGAACTCCCAGTCTCTGAAGCTTCAATCTCTGTGCAGATATACGCTTTTCTAACATACAATGCAACACCTCCTCGTTTACCAAGTCTGTTTCTTGAAAATAAGTTGTATCCTTCTAGCCTTGTATTCCAATCATGTGTATCGTCCCACCAAGTTTCAGTGATTCCAATGACATCATATTTATTTTCCTGCGTTAGTAGTTCCAATTCTCCTTGTTTGTTCCATGCTTTGTGCATTCGTATAGAAACATTTTAGTTTGTGGTTGGTTTCTCTTTCTCCAATATTTTTATTATTTCGATTTTTTTGTCTTTGCTCTTCCCTTCCACTTCTAATAGCAGAGTTCTCAATAGTATTTGTCAGGTGTATGGCTTTTTCTGGCCTTTTGCTTCCCTTCCCATATTGTTCTAGTTTAAAGATCTCCTGATGAGTGTAGCAAGGCGACTTCCGAATACATGTTTTCCAGCCGTCGTAAGGTGCACCCCATCTTTAGAAAGTAGTCCATCGTTCTCTCAGGGTTAATTTTGCCGGCCTCCCTTTGAATCAAAGATAAGTCCTTGCTTGTTCTTTTGCTGTCCACTTATTGTGGACTTAATCGTTCAGCTCTTTCTATGTTTTTTCTTGTCCAGCTTGTCAATATGGATTTATTCAGTTAAGCTGGAAGCTCTGGGAAGCAGATTTACCCTCCACACCTTTAGTCAGGTGTGGAGATTTTTGTAAACTCTGTGGTGGATTTTTCTAGTTTTTTTATACTGACCGCACAGTATTCTGTCCTGTTCTATCTATCTAGCTAGACTGGCCTCCTTTGCTACATTCTGATTTCATTCTGCGTATGTCATTTCCCTCTCCACTCACAGTCAATATTTGTGGGGGGCTGCCTTTCCTTTGGGGATTTTCTCTGAGGCAAGATAGCTTTCCTGTTTCCATCTTTAGGGGTAGTTAGTCCTCCGGCTGTGACGAGGTGTCTAGGGAGTGACAGGAACATCCCACGGCTACTTCTAGTGTTGTGATAAGCTCAGGAACTGCGGTTAGTACAGGTACCACCTCCTCCAGAGCTTGTCCTATGTTGCTTCTAAACCACCAGTTCATAACAGTACAACTGGCCAAAAATGAATTAAATGCATCTCAAAAGAAGGAAAAAAAAGTTCTGAGCCATTTTTTTTTTTTTGCAGTCTGTTTTGTCTTTTTTTTCCTCTTAATCTCTGGGTGGTTCAGGATTTTGGCACTGGCATGGATGTTCAGGGTTTGTTTTCTCGTGTGGATCAACTTGCTGCAAGAGTACAGAGTATCCAAGATTATGTTGTCCAGACTCCGGCTTTAGAGCCTAAAATTCCTACTCCTGATTTGTTTTTTGGGGACAGATCTAAGTTTTTGAACTTTAAAAATAACTGCAAATTGTTTTTTGCTTTGAAACCCCGTTCCTCTGGTGATCCCATTCAGCAGGTTAAGATTGTCATCTCTCTGCTGCGTGATGACCCTCAGGACTGGGCTTTCTCCCTTGAATCAGGGAATCCGGCATTGCTTAATGGAGATGCATTTTTTCAAGCGCTCGGATTATTGTATGACGAACCTAATTCTGTGGATCATGCAGAAAAAACCTTGTTGGCCCTATGTCAGGGTCAGGAAGCGGCAGGAATTATACTGCCAGAAATTTAGAAAATGGTCTGTGCTCACTAAATGGAATGAGGATGCTCTGGCAGCAATTTTCAGAAAGGGTCTTTCTGAAGCCCTTAAAGGTGTTATGGTGGGGTTCCCCACACCCGCTGGTTTGAGCGAATCTATGTCTCTAGCCATTCAGATTGATCGGCGCCTGCGCGAGCGCAAAGTTGTGCACCATATGGCAGTGTCCTCTGAGCGGAGTCCTGAGCCTATGCAATGTGATAGGATTTTGACTAGAGCAGAACGGCAGGGATTCAGACGTCAGAATAAGCTGTGTTTTTACTGTGGTGATTCTGCTCATGTTATTTCTGATTGCCCTAAGCGTACTAAGAGGGTCGCTAGGTCTGTTACCATCAGTACTGTACAGCCTAAATTTCTCTTATCTGTGACCCTGATTTGCTCATTATCGTCCTTTTCTGTCATGGCATTTGTGGATTCAGGCGCTGCCCTGAACTTAATGGACTTGGAATTCGCCAGGCGCTTTGGTTTTTCTTTGCAGCCTTTGCAGAGCCCTATTCCTTTGAGGGGCATTGATGCTACACCATTGGCCAAGAATAAACCTCAGTATTGGACTCAGCTGACCATGTGTATGGCTCCAGCACATCAGGAAGATTGCCGTTTTCTGGTGTTGCATAACTTGCATGATGTTGTTGTACTGGGTTTTCCATGGTTACAGGAACATAATCCGGTGCTGGATTGGAAATCTATGTCTGTGACTAGTTGGGGTTGTCAAGGGGTACATTGTGACGTTCCTTTGATGTCAATTTCCTATTCCCCCTCTTCTGAAGTCCCTGAGTTTTTGTCGGATTTCCAGGATGTATTTGATGAGCCCAAGTCCAGTTCCCTTCCTCCACATAGGGACTGTGATTGTGCTATTAACTTGATTCCTGGCTGTAAGTTCCCTAAGGGCCGACTTTTCAATCTGTCTGTGCCAGAGCATGCCGCCATGCGGAGTTATGTCAAGGAGTCTTTGGAAAAGGGGCATATTCGGCCGTCTTCGTCACCATTGGGAGCGGGATTCTTTTTTGTTGCCAAGAAGGATGGCTCCTTGAGACCCTGTATTGATTATCGCCTTCTTATTAAGATCACGGTCAAATTCCAATACCCTTTACCTTTGCTTTCTGATTTGTTTGCTCGGATTAAGTAGCTAGTTGGTTTACTGAGATTGACCTTCGAGGGGCATATAATCTTGTTCGTATTAAACAGGGTGACGAATGGAAAACTGCATTTAATACGCCCGAAGGCCATTTTGAATACCTTGTGATGCCTTTCGGGCTTTCTAATGCTCCTTCTGTATTTCAGTCCTTCATGCATGATATTTTCCTCAATTATCTTGATAAATTCATGATTGTGTATTTGGATGATATTTTGATTTTTTCCGATGATTGGAAGTCTCATGTGAAGCAGGTCAGGATGGTATTCCAGATCCTTCGTGATAATGCTTTATTTGTGAAGGGGTCTAAGTGCCTATTTGGAGTTCAGAAGGTCTCTTTTTTGGGTTTTATTTTTTTCTCCCTCGTCTATAGAAATGGATCCTGTTAAGGTCCAAGCCATTCATGACTGGATTCAACCCACATCGGTGAAGAGCCTTCAGAAATTTTTGGGCTTTGCTAATTTTTATCGCCGTTTCATTGCCAACTTTTCCAGTGTGGTTGAGCCCCTGACCGATTTGACGAAGAAAGGCGCTGATGTGACGAATTGGTCCTCTGCGGCGGTTGAGGCCTTTCAGGAGCTTAAACTCCGATTTACTTCTGCCCCTGTGTTGCGTCAGCCGGATGTTTCTCTTCCTTTTCAGGTTGAGGTTGATGCTTCTGAGATTGGGGCAGGGGCCGTTTTGTCTCAGAGGAATTCTGATGGTTCTTTGATGAAACCGTGTGCCTTTTTTTCCAGAACGTTTTCGCCTGCGGAGCGCAATTATGATGTTGGCAATCGGGAGTTGTTGGCTATGAAGTGGGCATTTGAGGAGTGGCGACATTGGCTTGAGGGAGCCAAGCACCGCGTTGTGGTCTTGACCGATCATAAGAATCTGACTTACCTCGAGTCGGCCAAGCGGCTGAACCCTAGACAGGCTCGATGGTCCCTGTTTTTCTCCCGTTTTGATTTTGTGGTCTCGTATCTTCCGGGATCTAAGAATGTCAAGGCTGATGCCCTCTCTAGGAGTTTTTTGCCTGATTTTCCTGGAGTCCTTGAGCCGGTTGGCATTCTTAAGGAAGGGGTGATTCTTTCTGCCATCTCCCCTGATTTGCGGCGGGTGCTTCAGGAATTTCAGGCTGATAAACCTGACCGCTGTCCAGTGGGGAAGCTGTTTGTTCCTGATAGATGGACTAGTAAGGTAATTTCTGAGGTTCATTCTTCAGTGTTGGCTGGTCATCCTGGGATTTTTGGTACCAGAGATTTGGTTGCTAGGTCCTTTTGGTGGCCTTCCTTGTCGCGGAATGTGCGTTCTTTTGTGCAGTCCTGTGGGACTTGTGCCCGGGCCAAGCCTTGCTGTTCCCGCGCTAGTGGGTTGCTTTTGCCTTTGCCGGTCCCTGAGAGGCCCTGGACGCATATTTCCATGGATTTTATTTCGGATCTTCCTGTTTCCCAGAAGATGTCTGTTATCTGGGTGGTTTGTGACCGGTTCTCTAAAATGGTCCATTTGGTACTTTTGCCTAAATTGCCTTCCTCCTCTGATTTGGTTCCGCTGTTTTTTCAGCATGTGGTTCGTTTGCATGCCATTCCGGAGAATATTGTGTCTGACAGAGGTTCCCAGTTTGTTTCTAGGTTTTGGCAGGCCTTTTGTGCTAGGATGGGCATTGATTTGTCTTTTTCTTCGGCGTTCCATCCTCAGACAAATGGCCAAACTGAGCGAACTAATCAGACCTTGGAAACCTATTTGAGATGCTTTGTGTCTGCTGATCAGGATGATTGGGTGGCTTTCTTGCCGTTGGCCGAGTTTGCCCTTAATAATCAGGCTAGTTCGGCTACTTTGGTTTCACCTTTCTTTTGTAATTTTGGTTTTCATCCTCGTTTTTCTTCGGGGCAGGTTGAGCCTTCTGATTGTCCTGGTGTGGATTCTGTGGTGTACAGGTTACAGCAGATTTGGACTCATGTGGTAGACAATTTGATGTTGTCTCAGGAAAAGGCTCAACGTTTTGCTAACCGCCGTCGGTGTGTTGGTCCCCGGCTTCGGGTGGGGGATTTAGTCTGGTTATCTTCTCGTCATGTTCCTATGAAGGTTTCTTCCCCTAAGTTCAAGCCTCGGTTTATTGGTCCTTATAAGATTTCTGAGATTATCAATCCGGTGTCTTTTCGTTTTAGCATTTTCTACTCCTATACTACCTCTTCATCTTGCCCCCTCTCTGTTGGTGTCCCTCAAGGCTCTGTCCTAGGACCTCTTCTCTTCTCAATCTATACCCTTGACCTGGGACAACTCATAAAGTCCTATGGCTTCCAGTACCATCTATATGCCGATGACACTCAGATCTACCTCTCTGGCCCAGATGTCACCTCTCTGCTGTCCAGAATCCCTGAGTGTCTATCAGCCATATCCTCCTTCTTGTCCTCTCGCTTCCTCAAACTCAATGTGGACAAAACCGAACTAATTATCTTTTCTCCATCTCGCACATCTTCCCTACCTGATCTATCTATCACAATAAATGAATTCACACTTTCCCTCGTCCAGGTAATCCACTGCCTTGGAGTAACCCTAGACTCTGCCCTGTCCTTTAAACCACACATCCAAGCTCTTGCAACCTCCTGTCGCCTCCAGCTCGAAAATATTTCCAGAATCTGTCCTTTCCTCAACCCTCACTCTACCAAAATGCTTGTGCATGCCCTAATCATCTCTCGCCTCGACTACTGCAACATCCTCCTTTGTGGGCTACCATCTAACACTCTCGCACCCCTCCAGTTCGTCCTCAACTCTGCTGCCAGACTAATTAATCTCTCTCCTTGCTACACTCCTGCTTCTCCTCTTTGCAAATCCCTTCACTGGCCCTTCACTGGCTCCCAATTTCCCAGCGTATCCAGTTTAAACTACTAACACTGACCTACAAAGCCATCCATAACCTTTCTCCTCCGTATATTTCCATACTAATCTCTCAATATCTTCCCTCACGTAATCTCCGGTCCTCCCAAGACCTCCTTCTCTCCTCCAGGCTTATTTGCTCCTCACCCAATCGCCTCCAAGACTTCTCCCGAATATCCCCCATCCTCTGGAATTTATCCCCACATTTGGCTCCTTCAAACAGAATCTGAAAACCCATCTCTTCAAAGAAGCTTACAACCTGTAATGATCACACGGCCACCTCAACACCATCGGAGCTACTGCAACCCCAGACCTACTATCTCCTTCCCCATAATCCTGTAGAATGTAAGCCCGCAAGGGCAGGGTCCTCTCCCCTCTGTATTAGTCTGCCATTGTTAGTTTGTTTACTTTAAGTGATATTTGTATTTTGATGTAGCCCCGTCTCATGTACAGCACCATGGAATTAATGGTGCTATATAAATAAATAATAATAATAAATAATAATGCAATCCTCTTTCTCCAGACACACACGGCCCCATCATGTCCTATCCTGCTCCCACCTTCTAAAGCTCTGTCTGTTACTCCTCATCGCTGATGACGTATCCCCAAATCCTGGCCCTCCTCAACACATCCCCACACTCATTTCTAACCCCGTGCCACGATCCTCTACACGTTTTCCCAAACATGATAACCTCATATCCATTCATCCAGCCCCCACTCCCCCACTCCCCCTACCTGGAGCACTATGGAACGCACGCTCTGTCTGCAACAAACTGCCATTTATCCATGACCTCTTCACGTGGTGGAGGAGTTGGCTTGGCCTGTCCACCACCTGCTCCTTTACTCCAATCCCACTACCACCCTCCGCTACTCTTCCCCCGTTTCAGGTGCACTCCATCCGCATCTATTCCCCCTCCAACCTCCAGCTGGCTGTCATCTACGGCCCCCCAGAACTAGCCATCTCCACCTTTCTCGACCACTTTACCAACTGGCTACTTAATTTCCTCTCTGCTGGCATCCCATCTATCATCATGGGTGACTTCAATATCCCCATTGACACTTCCACCTCAGCGGCCTCTAAATGTTTATCGCTTACTGCCTCCTTCGGCCTCACTCAATGGTCTACTGGAGCCACTCACAAAGATGGTCACACACTAGACCTTATCTTTACCCGCTTCAGTTCCCTTACTAATCTCACTAACTCACCCCTCCTCCTGTCTGACCACAACCTACTGACATTCTCTTCCCTGTCCTCTCCTAGTGTGCAACCCCCACTCGACAAACTCACTCACCCTCGCAGAAATCTCAAACACCTCAATTTTAGTGTTGAGCATTCCGATACCGCAAGTATCGGGTATCGGCCGATACTTGCGGTATCGGAATTCCGATACCGAGATCCGATACTTTTGTGGTATCGGGAATCGGTATCGGATCCATATTACTGTGTAAAATAGAGAATTAAAATAAAAAATATTGATATACTCACCTCTCCGGAGGCCCCTGGACATCACCGCTGGTAAGCGGCAGCCTTCTTTGCTTAAAATGAGCGCGTTTAGGGCCCTCCATGACGTCACGGCTTCTGATTGGTCGCGTGCCACTCATGTGACCGCCACGCGACCAATCACAAGCCGTGACGTCATTCTCAGGCCCTAAACTCCTCATTCTAGGAATTTAGGACCTGAGAATGACGTTGCGGCTTGTGATTGGTCACGTGGCGGTCACATGAGCGGCACGCGACCAATCAGAAGCCGTGACGTCATGGAAGGCCCTAAACGCGCTCATTTTAAGCAAAGAAGGCTGCCGGTTACCAGCGGTGATGTCAAGGGGCCTCCGGAGAGGTGAGTATATCAATATTTTTTATTTTAATTCTTTATTTTACACAGCAATATGGATCCCAGGGCCTGAAGGAGAGTTTCCTCACCTTCAGACCCTGGGAACCATCAGGATACCTTCCGATACTTGGTGTCCCATTGACTTGTATTGGTATCGGGTATCGGTATCGGCGATATCCGATACTTTTCGGGTATCGGCCGATACTATCCGATACCGATACTTTCAAGTATTGGACGGTATCGCTCAACACTACTCAATTTACAATCAATCTCTGAGTCCCTTCTCCCTCTTATAGACATAGCTTCCCTTCATGACACAGATGCTCCTGCCACTTTTTATAACACCACAATATCAGCTACACTCGATTTGTCCACCCCCTTATGCATAGCAAAACTTGTACAATCAACAGACAGCCCTGGCTGACCAGCCTGACCAAAAAACTGAGACAGGCTTCCAGGGTAGCTGAGCGGAGATGGAAGAGATCCCACTCTGCCGAGCACTTCATCGCATACAAGCAGTCCTTCACCAGCTTCAAGTCCATGCTCACTGATGCAAAACAAACTTATTTCTCATCTCTCATATCCTCCCTGTCTCACATCCCTAAACAGCTTTTCAACACTTTCAATTCTCTACTCCGTCCCCCAGCACCTCCTCCCTCCCCCCTCATTTCTGCTGAAGACTTTACCTCTTTCTTTAAACAGAAGATTGATACGATCAGAGAAAGCTTTGGCCCACAGCGTCCAATGCAGCTCTTAGCTGCTCAACCATGTTCCTCCAAAACCAGCTTCTCCACCATGACAGAAGATCAGCTCTCCACCCTCCTGTCTAGATCACATCTCACCACTTGCACGCTTGATCCGCTCCCATCCCACCTCATTCCTAACCTCACCACAGTCTTCATCCCAACCCTAGCACACCTCTTCAACTTCTCACTCACAACTGGTGTCTTCCCCTCATCCTTCAAGCATGCCGAGATCACACCCATCCTCAAAAATCCCTCCCTCAACCCATCCTCTGTGTCTAGCTATTGCCCAATATCTCTTCTCCTATATGCCTCAAATCTACTGGAACAGAATGTCCATCTTGAACCTCCCACCTTTCCTCCTGCTCCCTCATTGACCGGTTACAATCTGGTTTCCGACCCCATCACTCAACTGAAACTGCCCTAACTAAAGTCACTAATGACCTACTAACCGCAAAGAGCAAGCGACACTACTCTGTCCTCCTTCTCCTGGAACTCTCTTCTGCCTTTGACACTGTGGACCATTCCCTCCTGCTACAGATTCTATCATCTCTTGGCATCACAGACTTGGCCCTATCCTATATCTCGTCATATCTAACAGACCGAACTTTCAGTGTCTCCCTCTCCCACACCACCTTCTCACCTCACCCCTTGTCTGTCGGTGTCCCTTAAAGCTCAGTTCTGGGACCCCTACTCTTCTCCATCTACACCTTCAGCCTGGGACAGCTCATAGAATCCCATGGTTTGCAGTATCATCTCTACGCCGATGACACGCAGATCTGCCTATCCAGACCTGACCTCACCTCCTTACTCACCAAAATCCAACACTGTCTGTCTGCTATCTCGGCCTTCTTTTCTACTCGCTTTCTAAAACTGAACATGGACAAAACAGAATTCATCATCTTTCCCCCATCTCACTCTACCCCTCCACCAGACCTATCCATCAATGTCAATGGCTGCTCACTTTCCCCAGTCCCGCATGCTCGGTACCTCAGGGTAATCTTCGACTCTGCCCTCTCTTTCAAGCCACATGTCCAAGCCCTTGCCTCCTCCCGCCGTCTAAAACTCAAGATATTTCCCGGATCTGCGCATTCCTCAACAACGAAACCACAAAAACTCTAGTGCATGCCCTTATCATCTCCCGCCTTGACTACTGCAACCTCCTACTCTCTGGCCCCCCCTCTAGCACTCTGGCACCAAAGCAAACCATCCTACACTCTGTCTCCCAGCTATTCCCCAGCCTTTCCCCTATGCCAAGCACTTCACTGGCTTCCTATCATCCAGAGGCTACAGTTCAAAACCGTTACTATGACATACAAAGCCAGTATCAACCAGCCTCCTACATACATCTGTGTCATTGTCTCCCAGTACTTACCTACACACAACCTTCGATCCTCACAAGATCTCCTTCTCTACTCCCCTCTTATCTCTTCTTCCCACAACCGCATCCAAAACTCCCGTGCTTCCCCCATACTCTGGAACTCTCTACCCCAACACATCAGACTCTCGTCTACCATAGAAATCTTCAAAAAAAACCTGAAGACTCACCTCTTCCGACAAGCCTACAGCCTGCAGTGATCCTCAACCTACTGAACTGCGCATGACCAGCTCTACCCTCTCCTAGTCTATCCTCACCCATCCCCTGCAGACTGTGAGCCCTTGCGGGCAGGGTCTTCTCTCCATCTGTACCTGTTAGTGCCTTGTTTTTTGCTCATCTTTATTGTATTTGTCTATATTTGCCGCCTTTTCACATGTAAAGCGCCATGGAATAAATGGCGCTATAAAAATATAAAAATGTATAATAATAATAAATAATAATAATATGTTGTTATATGCGGTGCTAAAAGGTTATATAGAGTGCTATGAGGTTATCTTTGTTTTATAAGATAATATGGGGTAATATGAGATTATATGTGGTGCTATTTAGTTATATGGGGACTATAAGGTCATAAGGGGTAATATGGGGTGTTGTGAGGTTGCATGGGATGCTATGATGTTATATTGGGTATTATAAAGTAATATGAGATTATTTGCGGTGCTATGTGGTTATATGGAGTGCTATGAGATTATATGTGGTGCTATGAGGTTATATGCGGATTATAAAGTTATATGGGATAATATGAGGATATTTGGGGAGCAATGAGTTATGCAGCACTTGTCTTTTACCCAAGCTTTTTATGGCCCCCTGCCGGACCTGTTATACATCACTGCCTGCTCTCACACTTTATTATGCTGATTTCTGTGAAGTTATTCATGCAGGATCCTTGTATTACTGGAATTTTCCATATTTCAGTGCATTTTCTCTGGCCTCCCCTGGTCAGTCAGGCCTCATTTGGAAATCTCGTGTTTATTGAGTCAGTAAAAATATGTAATTATCATTGAGGGGGGACCGTCCGTCATCCCACATACAAGCCCCCATGGCTGAGGGTAATAATAGCCAAGCAGGACTGTTCATTACGCCATGTTGCCCGCTAAGACTGGTAATTTTACTGCTCTTACGACTAATGGAGCATCACCACCCCTGCCACTGGCACCCACCAGCTTGCCATTAATGTGACACTGTGACTGATAGCATCCTGCCCATCATGACAGGCCGGACAAGAAAGGGTTAAATTCTGCGTACTGCTGGGGAAGTTTACCACAAAAAAATATTCATTATATCCGATGAGGATCTGTATGGTTAGAAATTCGGATACATCGCAAAACGACAAGCGATTTGTTCGCAACTTTAATATTGCGCCTGTCTACAGTAGATGTTCAGTGATCGGCTTATGTCACCGTCACTCATCTTAAGTGAGTTCCCTTTGTTCTTGTTGCCACAGCAACCACAATGAGGCTACCGTGGCAGTCAATTGTATGCCACAGTGGTCATATTGGCCAGCGATAGACCGCCTTGGACGTTATAACTCCACACAATAGGAGTGGTGTGGGATGAATGTCTCTAGCAGCATGATCATGTGATGTATTGTCATTATGTAAGGAGATGGACATATTATCCGGGTTTCTCCCTTGAAAAACAAGTGTGTTATTGTAATGAGAATTTTGCTATACGTTAATGGTGTTAATGATGTGTGTCGTTCGACAGTAGGGAATGTGTTGTGAATTCTGCTCTTGGGCTCCCTCCGGTGGTTGTAAGTGGTAGCGCTGCTGTCTCTGAATCACAGCATTTATCAGGTGCGTTCACTTTTTGCAATTTGGACTGGGCTATTTAGTCTTGCTTCACCCTTTAGTCAGTGCCAGTTGTCCATTGTTCCTGGAGGATTCACATCCCTGCCTGGTCTCTTCTGCTTTGCAGTTCTTTTCAACAAAGATAAGTTCTGGCCTTGATTTTGCTGTCCACATTCAGTGGTCTTATTGTTCAGTTCTTTTCTATGTTTTGTCTTGTCCAGCTTGGTCTGTATAAGGATTTTTTTAGCCAAGCTGGTATCTTTGGAGATGCAGATATACCCTCCATATCTTTAGTTAGCTGTGGAGATTCTGTATTTTCTGTGGTGGATATTTTCTAGTGTTTTAATACTGACCGCATAGTACTCTGTCCTATCCTTTCTATTTAGCTAGTAGTGGCCTCCTTTGCTAAATTCTCATTTCAGTCTGTGTATGTTTTTTCCCTCTCCTCTCACAGTCAATATTTGTGGGGGGCTGCCTATCCTTTGGGAATTTTCTCTGAGGCAAGATAGTTTTCCCTTTTCTATCTCTAGGGGTAATTAGTCCTCCGGCTGTGTCGAGATGTCTAGGGAGCGCTAGGTACATTCCACGGCTACTTCTAGTTGCGGTGTTAGGTTCAGGGTCTGCGGTCAATACAGGTACCACCTTCTCCAGAGTACGTCTCATGCTGCTCTTAGGCCACCAGATCATAACAGTACAACTGGCCAACAATGAGTTAACCGCATCTCAGAAGAAGGGAAGGAAAGTGCTGAGCCATTTTTTTTTCTGTAGTCTGTTGTGTTTTTTTTTTCCCTCTTCCCTCTTTGCCTCTGGGTGGCTCAGAAGTAGGGTTGAGCGAAACGGGTCGGCCATTTTCAGAAGTCGCCGACTTTTGGCAAAGTTGGGTTTCATGAAACCCGACCCGACCCCTGTGTGGGGTCGGCCATGAGGTCGGCGATCTTCTGAATCTGGGATCGGAATTCCGATACCAAGTTCCGATATGTTTGCGATATCGGAACTCGGTATCGGAATCCACATTTAAGTGTAAAATAAAGAATTAAAATAAAAAATATTGATATACTCACCTCTCCGACGCAGCCTGGACATCGCCGCTGGTAACCGGCATCTTCTGTTCCTAAGAATGGCGCTTGAAAGACCTTTCGATGACGTCATGGCTTGTGATTGGTTGCGGCGGCCCACGTGACTGCTGAGCGACCAATCACAACAAGCCGTGACGTAATTCTCAGGTCCTAAATTCCTCATTCTAGGAATTTAGGCCATGAGAATTACGTCACGGCTTGTGATTGGTCGCTGAGCGGTCACGTGGCCCGCCGCGACCAATCACAAGCCGTGACGTCATCGAAAGGTCCTTCACGCGCTGATTCTTAAGAAGGAAGGCTGCCGGAAAGAAGCAGGGTGCGTCCGAGGGTGACTATATACCTAATAGGAATATACTCACCCTCGGCTTCTTTCCGGCAGCCTTCCTTCATAAGAATCAGCGCGTGAAGGACCTTTCGATGACGTCACGGCTTGTGATTGGTCGCGGCGGCCCACGTGACCGCTGAGCGAGCAATCACAAGCCGTGACGTAATTCTCATGGCCTAAATTCCTAGAATGAGGAATTTAGGACCTGAGAATTACGTCACGGCTTGTTGTGATTGGTCGCTCAGCGGTCACGTGGGCCGCCGCGACCAATCACAAGCCGTGATGTCATCGAAAGGTCTTTCAAGCGCCATTCTTAGGAACGGAAGATGCCAATTACTACCAGGGCGCGTCAGACGGTGAGTATATCAATATTTTTTATTTTAATTCTTTATTTTACACTTCAATATGGATCCCATGGCCTGAAGGAGAGTTTCCTCTCCTTCAGACCCTGGGAACCATAGTATCCCATTGCACTGCATTGGGTTTCGCGTTTCGGCCGACCCCGACTTTTTTATAGGATTGGCCGATTTCACTCGACCCGACTTTTGAAAAAGTCGGGTTTCGTGAAACCCGACCCGATCCTATAAAAATAAAAGTCGCTCAACCCTACTCAGGAGTTCGGCGCTGGTATGGATGTTCAGGGATTGGCTTCTCGTGTGGATCAACTTGCTGCTAGAGTACAGGGTATTTCCGATTATATCGTTCAGACTCCAGTTTTAGAGCCTAGAATTACAACTCCTGATTTGTTTTTTGGGGATAGGTCCAAATTTCTGAGCTTTAAAAATAACTGTAAACTGTTTTTTGCTCTGAAACCCCGTTCCTCTGGTGATCCCATCCAGCAGGTTAAAATTATTATATCTCTGCTGCGTGGTGACCCCCAGGATTGGGCATTTGCCCTGGAACCTGGGAATCCGGCGTTGCTTAATGTAGACACCTTTTTCAACCGCTTGGGTTATTGTATGACGAACCTAATTCAGTGGATCATGCTGAGAAGACCTTGTTGGCCCTGTCTCTGGGTCAAGAAGCGGCAGAATCATATTGCCAGAAGTTTAGAAAATGGTCTGTACTGACTAAATGGAATGAGGATGCCTTGGCAGCAATCTTCAGAAAGGGTCTTTCTGAATCCGTTAAAGATGTTACGGTGGGGTTCCCCATGCCTGCTGGTCTGAGTGATTCTATGTCTCTGGCCATTCAGATTGATCGGCGCTTGCGCGAGCGCAGAGTTGTGCACACTATGGCATTGTCTTCCGAGCGGAGTCCTGAGATTATGCAGTGTGATAGGATTGTGTCTAGAGCTGAACGACAAGGATTCAGACGTCAGAATAGGTTGTGTTTTTACTGCGGCGATTCTGCTCATGTTATTTCTGATTGCCCTAAGCGTACCAAGAGAATCGCTAGTTCTGTTACCATCTTTTCAATGATCTTTTTATTGAGTTTTCAAATAGGAACAAAAATACAAACCAATGCATCACAAAAGATATTGTTAACAAAATGAGAATAATATACTTTCGAATGATGGTTTTTAAGATAGATGTATAACAACGGGAATAATCGAAGTATTCATATATGAAAAAGAAGGGATGTCTTATGTGATATATAGTAAATAGATAGAAGTCAATTGAGGGGGGTAGAAATTTAGTTATAAACTAGGTAATAGTCATCATATCCTACAATCGACTTAGTATTGAAGCTAGATTGAAATTGCTAGTCAATTATCTAAAGGGGTAAAATTAGAAGAAATAGATTTAAAAGAAGGAAAGGAGGGAGAAGAAGAGAGGATAGGGATCAAGGATGCAGGTGGGAAGACGTGCACCTTGCTTTGCTGCCGAATTTGTCTAATGTTAGTCTTTTGTAGTCAGAGGAACAGTAGACCTGTAGAGGGTCCATGGAATCCATGTTTCTTTGAACGCTAGAGTCGTATGATTCACAGAGGCTGCTAATTCAGCTATTCTGTAGAGTTGGTCGATTTTGGATAGCAATTGCGAGAGTGTGGGGGTTTTTGTAGATTTCCAAAGTGTCGGCACCAGCAGCTTAGCAGCCGCTATGATATTGTAGGCTAAGGTTGCGGAGCGACGAGATAAGATAGGGGATATGGGAAGGTTTAAGAGAGTGATCTCTGGTGTTAACTGCAATTTTTTTCCTGTGATGTTAAGGATGGTCACCTCTACAAGAGACCAAAAATGTTTTAGAGTGGGACATGACCACCATAAATGTAAGTAGTCACCTGTTTCTTTTTTACATCTCCAACACAAGTCAGGAGCATCTGGTTTCCAGATCCGTATTTGGGATTGTGATGTATACCACCTGGATACTATTTTAAAGGAATTTTCTTGTGTTTTTACACAGCTTGTAGGGCCATGTGAGTTTTTGTAAATATGTTGGACTTGTGATTTATTAAAGGTATATCCTAAGTCTTTTTCCCAACTTGTTATGTATGCTCTTTTAAAGCAGAGGCTTTCAGTTAGAAGAATTTGGTATAGGTTGGATAGCATTTTTGGAGGTTTGGATAATCTGGCACAGTGGGTTTCGAATGACGTGAGATTTCGAGAGGTATCAGAGTTATAATGCATTATTCTCAATGATTCTTTGAGGGCGGCGTACTGTAGAAAATTTAGGTTTGATAGGCCTGTTAATTTTTTAATTTCAGGGAGCGGAAGAAGTGCTCCCTCCTCAAACAGCTGGTCAATGGGTGTATTTGGGCCTTGTTGGTTGTTATGTAGTTTATTATCTGCTTTGATTGTGTGAGTTAGGATGTCTGAAAGCCTGAGTAGTGGAGAAGAGGGGGGTATTAGTATGTTGTATACTTTTGCCCAGATTTTGAGGAGCGTTTGAGTGAGTGGGTTGGATTGTGAGAGAGGAGGTCGCTTCTTGGTGTAAGACAGCAGGAGCGATCTAATAGGTAGGGATGAGAGCTCATTCTCTAATGCAGGCCACTGCTTACTCTGTGTGTCGCGTATTAGGTCAACCGAGCGAGCCAGTATTGCAGCGTGATAATATTTCCTGGCATCAGGAGCACCCATTCCACCATTAGCTTTAGTTAATACAAGCGTACGGTAAGTTATTCGAGGTTTGATATTTTTCCAGATGTACTTAAGGAACAATGAGTTCACCTGAGCCAGGTAAGATTCTGGGATATGGATAGGCAACATTTGGAACATGTAAACAAACTTGGGAAGTATTAGACTTTTTAATAAATTTTTTCTCCCTGACCATGATAGGAATTGATCTCTCCAGGATTGTATGATAGATTTAGCTTTGTCAATTAGGGGGGCATAGTTGAGTTTAAATAAGTCTTTATGGTTTCTGGGTATCTTTATTCCAAGGTATGTAATATATTGTTTGGGCCAAGAATAAGGATATAGTGTTTTCAGTTTAACAAGGGTACGCATGGGTATATTGAGATCCAGGGCCTCCGATTTGGAGAGATTTACTTTAAAGTTTGCCAAGGTACCATATTCCTCAAGTAATGACATCAAAGCTGGAAAGCCTCTGAGAGGTCTAGTCATCAGCACCAGAAGATCGTCGGCAAAGGCAGCCGTTTTGTACTGCATTCTCCCTATCCGGATGCCCTCGATCTCAGAGTTCTGTTGTATAGCACTCAGTAAGGGTTCCATCGCCAACACGAAGAGCATCGGCGAAAGGGGGCAACCTTGGCGAGTGCCATTTGAGATTGTGAACGTGTCTGTCATAGAGCCATTTATTCTAATACGAGCTCTGGGCTCTCGATACATACTCATTATTGAGGAAGTTAATTGATGTGGGAATCCGAAGTGCGCCAGAGTCTCTTCCAAGTACATCCAGTCCACCCTGTCAAAGGCTTTCTCCGCGTCAGTCCCTAGAAGAACTAAAGGTAGTTTTCTTTCTCTAGCATAATGCATAAGGTGCTGAATTTTATAAGCGTTATCCTTCCCCTCCCTTCCTTTGACAAAGCCTGTTTGATTTAAAGATATCAATGATGGCAGAAATCCAGCTATTCTTCGTGCTATCATACTTGCAAATAGTTTCAGATCCACGTTTAATAACGAGATTGGTCTATAGCTACTGCACTGCTCTGGATCCTTGCCTTCCTTGTATATTAGTGAAATCTTAGCTTCCAGAGTTTGCGTAGGGAATTGTTCGCCGTTCAATACTGAGTTACACATATTTAATAGGCGTGGGAGTAATATTTGGGAGAAGGACTTATAATATATTGAAGGCAAACCATCAGGACCAGGGGCTTTTCCGGAAGGGCTCCCCGACAGGGCGGACCGGAGTTCGTTTAATTGGAATGGTTTGGTTAGGAAGTGTTGTTGAGAGGTCGTCAGCTGAGGAAGATTCAAGCGAGTCAGAAAGGTTTTAATAGTTAGTAATCTTTTGGTTTTGTCAGTGTCGTTCTCTTTTGGGCGTAGATTGTAAAGTTGTTTATAATAATTTAGGAATTCAGATTCGATATGTTTATAGTTTTGGGTACACTTACCATCTGAGGATTTGATGGTATGAATGAATGTACGTGTTTGACGTCGTTTTAGTCTGGCCACCATTAATTTCGAAGCTCTATCACCATGCACAAACATTCTGTTTCGCCAGGAGACGTACCATTTAGCAGCGTTTAAGTTTAAGATTTCTTTCAATCGCTGTCTCTTTTTAATAAGCTCATTTAAGATGTGCTGTTCCTGTTGTTTTTTATGTTGTGTTTCTAGTACATGTATCTCATCATATAAAGCGCTCAGCTCTTGTTGTCTTTGTTTGTTGAGGTAGGAAGAAATAGAAATCAGTTCTCCTCTAATTACTGACTTATGAGCTTCCCATAAAGTTGGGATCGAGATCTCATCAGTATCATTTTGTTCGAAGTATTGATTAAGTTTTTTTGTAACTCGTCTGACTACTTCTGGGGAATTTAAGATGGATTCGTTCAGTTGCCAAGATCTAATAACGGAGAGGGGTTTGAGTAGTTTCGTTTGGAGTAGTACAATGGAGTGATCTGAGTGAATATTAGGGAGAATTGTAGAGCTTATTACGTTTGGTAATAATTGTCTGGGGCTAGTTCTGTTACCATCAGTACTGTACAACCTAAATTTCTGTTATCTGTGACCCTGATCTGCTCATTATCGTCATTTTCTGTCATGGCATTTGTGGATTCAGGCGCCGCTCTAAATTTAATGGACTTAGAATTTGCCAGACGTTGTGGGTTCCCCTTGCAGCCTTTGCAGAGTCCTATCCCTTTGAGGGGCATTGATGCTACACCGTTGGCTAAAAATAAACCTCAGTTTTGGACACAGCTGACCATGTGCATGGTGCCAGCCCATCAGGAAGATTGTCGTTTTCTGGTGTTGCATAATTTGCAAGATGCTATTGTGCTGGGTTTCCCATGGTTACAGGTGCATAATCCGGTATTAGATTGTAAATCTATGTCTGTGACTAGTTGGGGTTGTCAGGGGGTTCATGGTGACGTTCCTGTGATGTCAACTGCCTCCTCCCCCTCTTCTGAAATTCGTGAGTTTTTGTCAGATTTCCAGGATGTATTCAATGAGCCCAAGTCCAGTTCCCTTCTACCGCATAGGGACTGTGATTGTGCTATTGACTTGATTCCAGGCTGTAAGTTCCCTAAGGGCCGACTTTTCAACCTGTCTGTGCCAGAACATACCGCCATGCGGAGCTATGTGAAGGAGTCCTTGGAGAAGGGGCATATTCGGCCATCTTCTTCACCATTGGGAGCAGGTTTTTTTTTTGTTGCCAAAAAAGATGGCTCCTTGATACCCTGTATTGATTATCGCCTCTTGAATAAGATCACGGTTAAATTCCAATACCCTTTGCCTTTGCTTTCTGATCTGTTTGCTAGGATTAAGGGGGCTAGTTGGTTTACTAAGATTGACCTTCGAGGGGCATATAATCTGGTTCGTATTAAGCAGGGTGACGAATGGAAAACTGCGTTTAATACGCCCGAAGGCCATTTTGAATACCTTGTGATGCCATTCGGATTCTCTAATGCTCCATCTGTGTTTCAGTCCTTCATGCATGATATATTTCAGAATTATCTTGATAAATTCATGATTGTATATTTGGATGATATTTTGATTTTTTCAGATGATTGGGAGTCTCATGTGAAACAAGTCAGGATGGTATTTCAGATCCTTCGTGATAATGCCTTGTTTGTGAAGGGGTCTAAGTGCCTCTTTGGAGTACAGAAGATTTCTTTTTTGGGCTTCATTTTTTCTCCCTCATCTATAGAAATGGATCCGGTTAAGGTTCAGGCCATTCATGATTGGATCCAGCCCACATCCGTGAAGAGCCTTCAGAAATTTTTGGGCTTTGCTAATTTTTATCGCCGTTTCATTGCCAACTTCTCCAGTGTGGTTAAACCCCTGACCGATTTGACGAAGAAAGGCGCTGATGTTACGAATTGGTCCTCTGCGGCTGTTTCTGCCTTTCAGGAGCTTAAACGCCGATTTACTTCTGCCCCTGTGTTGCGTCAGCCGGATGTTTCTCTTCCTTTTCAGGTTGAGGTTGACGCTTCTGAGATTGGGGCAGGGGCCGTTTTGTCTCAGAGGAATTCTGATGGTTCCTTGATGAAACCGTGTGCCTTCTTTTCTCGAAAGTTTTCACCTGCGGAACGCAATTATGATGTCGGCAATCGTGAGTTGTTGGCTATGAAGTGGGCATTTGAGGAGTGGCAACATTGGCTTGAGGGGGCCAAGCACCGTATTGTGGTCTTGACCGATCATAAGAATCTGATTTATCTCGAGTCTGCCAAACGGCTGAATCCTAGACAGGCCCGATGGTCCCTGTTTTTCTCCCGTTTTGATTTTGTGGTCTCGTATCTTCCGGGTTCTAAGAATGTTAAGGCTGATGCCCTCTCTAGGAGCTTTTTGCCTGATTCTCCTGGGGTCCTTGAGCCGGTCGGTATTCTGAAGGAAGGGGTGATTCTTTCTGCCATCTCCCCTGATTTACGACGGGTTCTTCAGAAATTTCAGGCTGATAAACCTGACCGCTGTCCACTGGGGAAATTGTTTGTTCCTGACAGATGGACTAGTAAAGTGTTTTCGGAGGTTCATTGTTCTGTGTTCGCCAGTCATCCTGGGATTTTTGGTACCAGAGATTTGGTTGGTAGGTCCTTTTGGTGGCCTTCTTTGTCACGGGATGTGCGTTCTTTTGTGCAGTCCTGTGGGACTTGTGCGCGGGCCAAGCCTTGCTGTTCCCGCGCTAGTGGGTTGCTTTTGCCTTTGCCGGTCCCTGAGAGGCCTTGGACGCATATTTCTATGGATTTTATTTCGGATCTTCCGGTTTCCCAGAGGATGTCAGTTATCTGGGTGGTTTGTGACCGGTTTTCTAAGATGGTTCATTTGGTACCATTGCCTAAGTTGCCTTCCTCTTCTGATTTGGTTCCGTTGTTTTTTCAGCATGTGGTTCGTTTGCATGGCATTCCGGAGAACATTGTGTCCGATAGAGGTTCCCAGTTTGTTTCTAGGTTTTGGCGGGACTTTTGTGCTAGGCTGGGCATTGATTTGTCTTTTTCTTCCGCATTTCATCCTCAGACAAATGGCCAAACCGAGCAAACTAATCAGACTTTGGAAACTTATTTCAGATGCTTTGTGTCTGCTGATCAGGATGATTGGGTGGCTTTCTTGCCATTGGCCGAGTTTGCCCTTAATAATCGGGCTAGTTCTGCTACCTTGGTTTCACCCTTCTTTTGTAACTCTGGTTTTCATCCTCGTTTTTCTTCAGGGCAGGTTGAGCCTTCTGATTGTCCTGGGGTGGACTCTGTGGTTGACAGGTTGCAGCAAATTTGGGCTCATGTTGTTGACAATTTGGTGTTGTCTCAGGAGGGGGCTCAGCGTTTTGCTAACCGTCGTCGCTGTGTTGGTTCCCGGCTTCGGGTTGGGTATTTGGTCTTGTTGTCTTCCCATCATGTCCCTATGAAGGTTTCTTCCCCTAAGTTTAAGCCTCGGTTTATTGGCCCTTATAGGGTTTCTGAGATTATCAAACCAGTGTCTTTTCGTTTGGCCCTTCCAGCCTCTTTTTCCATCCATAATGTTTTTCATAGATCTTTGTTGCGGAAATATGTGGTGCCCGTTGTTCCCTCTGTTGATCCTCCTGCCCCGGTGTTGATTGATGGGGAGTTGGAGTATGTGGTTGAGAAGATTTTGGATTCTCGTTTTTCGAGGCGGAGGCTTCAGTATCTTGTCAAATGGAAGGGTTATGGCCAGGAGGATAATTCTTGGGTTGTTGCCTCCGATGTTCATGCTGATGATTTGGTTCGTGCCTTTCATTTGGCTCGTCCGGATCGGCCTGGGGGCTCTGGTGAGGGTTCGGTGACCCCTCCTCAAGGGGGGGTACTGTTGTGAATTCTGTTCTTGAGCTCCCTCCGGGGGTTGTAAGTGGTAGCGCTGCTGTCTCTGAATCACAGCATTTATCAGGCGTGTTCACTTTTTGCAATTTGGACTGGGCTATTTAGTCTTGCTTCACCCTTTAGTCAGTGCCAGTTGTCCATTGTTCCTGGAGGATTCACATCCCTGCCTGGTCTCTTCTGCTTTGCAGTTCTTTTCAACAAAGATAAGTTCTGGCCTTGATTTTGCTGTCCACATTCTGTGGTCTTATTGTTCAGTTCTTTTCTATGTTTTGTCTTCTCCAGAGTACGTCTCATGCTGCTCTTAGGCCACCAGATCATAACAGTACAACTGGCCAACAATGAGTTAACCGCATCTCAGAAGAAGGGAAGGAAAGTGCTGAGCAATTTTTTTTTCTGTAGTCTGTTGTGTTTTTTTTTTCTCTTCCCTCTTTGCCTCTGGGTGGCTCAGGAGTTCGGCGCTGGTATGGATGTTCAGGGATTGGCTTCTCGTGTGGATCAACTTGCTGCTAGAGTACAGGGTATTTCCGATTATATCGTTCAGACTCCAGTTTTAGAGCCTAGAATTCCAACTCCTGATTTGTTTTTTGGGGATAGGTCCAAATTTCGGAGCTTTAAAAATAACTGTAAACTGTTTTTTGCTCTGAAACCCCGTTCCTCTGGTGATCCCATCCAGCAGGTTAAAATTATTATATCTCTGCTGTGTGGTGACCCCCAGGATTGGGCATTTGCCCTGGAACCTGGGAATCCGGCGTTGCTTAATGTAGACACCTTTTTTTAGGCGCTTGGGTTATTGTATGATGAACCTAATTCAGTGGATCATGCTGAGAAGACCTTGTTGGCCCTGTCTCAGGGTCAAGAAGCGGCAGAATCATATTGCCAGAAGTTTAGGAAATGGTCTGTACTGACTAAATGGAATGAAGATGCCTTGGCGGCAATCTTCAGAATGGGTCTTTCTGAATCCGTTAAAGATGTTATGGTGGGGTTCCCCACGCCTGCTGGTCTGAGTGATTCTATGTCTCTGGCCATTCAGATTGATCGGCGCTTGCGCGAGCGCAGAGTTGTGCACACTATGGCATTGTCTTCCGAGCAGAGTCCTGAGCCTATGCAGTGTGATAGGATTGTGTCTAGAGCTGAACGACAAGGATTCAGACGTCAGAATAGGTTGTGTTTTTACTGCGGCGATTCTGCTCATGTTATTTCTGATTGCCCTAAGCGTACCAAGAGAATCGCTAGTTCTGTTACCATCAGTACTGTACAACCTAAATTTCTGTTATCTGTGACCCTGATCTGCTCATTATCGTTATTTTCTGTCATGGCATTTGTGGATTCAGGCGCCGCTCTAAATTTAATGGACTTAGAATTTGCCAGACGTTGTGGTTTCCCCTTGCAGCCTTTGCAGAGTCCTGTTCCTTTGAGGGGCATTGATGCTACACCGTTGGCTAAAAATAAACCTCAGTTTTGGACACAGCTGACCATGTGCATGGCGCCAGCCCATCAGGAAGATTGTCGTTTTCTGGTGTTGCATAATTTGCATGATGCTATTGTGCTGGGTTTCCCATGGTTACAGGTGCATAATCCGGTATTAGATTGGAAATCTATGTCTGTGACTAGTTGGGGTTGTCAGGGGGTTCATGGTGATGTTCCTGTGATGTCAATTGCCTCCTCCCCCTCTTCTGAAATTCGTGAGTTTTTGTCAGATTTCCAGGATGTATTCAATGAGCCCAAGTCCAGTTCCCTTCCACCGCATAGGGACTGTGATTGTGCTATTGACTTGATTCCAGGCTGTAAGTTCCCTAAGGGCCGACTTTTCAACCTGTCTGTGCCAGAACATACCGCCATGCGGAGCTATGTTAAGGAGTCCTTGGAGAAGGGGCATATTCGGCCATCTTCTTCACCATTGGGAGCAGGTTTTTTTTTTGTTGCCAAAAAAGATGGCTCCTTGAGACCCTGTATTGATTATCGCCTCTTGAATAAGATCACGGTCAAATTCCAATACCCTTTGCCTTTGCTTTCTGATCTGTTTGCTAGGATTAAGGGGGCTAGTTGGTTTACTAAGATTGACCTTCGAGGGGCATATAATCTGGTTCGTATTAAGCAGGGTGACGAATGGAAAACTGTTGTGAAATTGGATTTTGGGCTCCCCCGGTGGCCACTGGTGGAATTTAACTGGTGTGCATCATCCCCTCTGTTCACCTGTTTCCATCAGGATGTGGGAGTCGCTATTTAACCTTGCTCCTCTGTCACTTCCATGCCGGTCAACATTGTAATCAGAAGCCTTTCTGTGCATGTTCCTGCTGCTAGACAACTCCCAGTTAAGTTGGACTTTAGTCCTCGTTTGTTTTTGCATTTTGTTCCAGTTCACAGCTGTAGTTTCGTTTCTGTGTCTGGAAAGCTCTTGTGATCTGAAATTGCCACTCTGATGTTATGAGTTAATACTAGAGTCTTAAACTAATTTCAGGATGGTATTTTGATAGGGTTTTCAGCTGACCATGAAAGTGCCCTTTCTGTCTTCCTACTATCTAGTAAGCGGACCTCAATTTTGCTAAACCTATTTTCATACTACGTTTGTCATTTCATCTAAATCACCGCCAATATATGTGGGGGCCTCTGTCTGCCTATCGGGGAAATTTCTCTAGAGGTGAGCCAGGACTATATTTTCCTCTGCCAGGGTTAGTTAGTCCTCCGGCCGGCGCTGGGCGTCTAGGGTTAAAAAACGTAGGCAACGCTACCCGGCTACTGTTAGTTGTGCGGCAGGTTTAGTTCATGGTCAGTTTAGTTTCCATCCTTCCAAGAGCTAGTACTTATGTTTGCTGGGCTATGTTCTCTTGCCATTGAGAACCATAACAGAAAACTGCGTTTAATATGCCCGAAGGCCATTTTGAATACCTTGTGATGCCATTCGGACTCTCTAATGCTCCATCTGTGTTTCAGTCCTTCATGCATGATATATTTCGGAATTATCTTGATAAATTCATGATTGTATATTTGGATGATATTTTGATTTTTTCAGATGATTGGGAGTCTCATGTGAAACAAGTCAGGATGGTATTTCAGATCCTTCGTGATAATGCCTTGTTTGTGAAGGGGTCTAAGTGCCTCTTTGGAGTACAGAAGATTTCTTTTTTGGGCTTCATTTTTTCTCCCTCATCTATAGAAATGGATCCGGTTAAGGTTCAGGCCATTCATGATTGGATCCAGCCCACATCCGTGAAGAGCCTTCAGAAATTTTTGGGCTTTGCTAATTTTTATCGCCGTTTCATTGCCAACTTCTCTTCTGATTGGGTGGCTTTCTTGCCATTGGCCGAGTTTGCCCTTAATAATCGGGCTAGTTCTGCTACCTTGGTTTCACCCTTCTTTTGTAACTCTGGTTTTCATCCTCGTTTTTCTTCAGGGCAGGTTGAGCCTTCTGATTGTCCTGGGGTGGACTCTGTGGTTGACAGGTTGCAGCAAATTTGGGCTCATGTTGTTGACAATTTGGTGTTGTCTCAGGAGGGGGCTCAGCGTTTTGCTAACCGTCGTCGCTGTGTTGGTTCCCGGCTTTGGGTTGGGTATTTGGTCTGGTTGTCTTCCCGTCATGTCCCTATGAAGGTTTCTTCCCCTAAGTTTAAGCCTCGGTTTATTGGCCCTTATAGGATTTCTGAGATTATCAATCCAGTGTCTTTTCGTTTGGCCCTTCCAGCCTCTTTTTCCATCCATAATGTTTTTCATAGATCTTTGTTGCGGAAATATGTGGTGCCCGTTGTTCCCTCTGTTCATCCTCCTGCCCCGGTGTTGATTGATGGGGAGTTGGAGTATGTGGTTGAGAAGATTTTGGATTCTCGTTTTTCGAGGCGGAGGCTTCAGTATCTTGTCAAATGGAAGGGTTATGGCCAGGAGGATAATTCTTGGGTTGTTGCCTCCGATGTTCATGCTGATGATTTGGTTCGTGCCTTTCATTTGGCTCGTCCGGATCGGCCTGGGGGCTCTGGTGAGGGTTCGGTGACCCCTCCTCAAGGGGGGGTACTGTTGTGAATTCTGCTCTTGGGCTCCCTCCGGTGGTTGTAAGTGGTAGCGCTGCTGTCTCTGAATCACAGCATTTATCAGGTGTGTTCACTTTTTGCAATTTGGACTGGGCTATTTAGTCTTGCTTCACCCTTTAGTCAGTGCCAGTTGTCCATTGTTCCTGGAGGATTCACATCCCTGCCTGGTCTCTTCTGCTTTGCAGTTCTTTTCAACAAAGATAAGTTCTGGCCTTGATTTTGCTGTCCGCATTCTGTGGTCTTATTGTTCAGTTCTTTTCTATGTTTTGTCTTGTCCAGCTTGGTCTGTATAAGGATTTTTTTAGCCAAGCTGGTATCTCTGGAGATGCAGATATACCCTCCATATCTTTAGTTAGTTTTACTTAGCTGTGGAGATTCTGTATTTTCTGTGGTGGATATTTTCTAGTGTTTTAATACTGACCGCATAGTACTCTGTCCTATCCTTTCTATTTAGCTAGTAGTGGCCTCCTTTGCTAAATTCTCATTTCAGTCTGTGTATGTTTTTTCCCTCTCCTCTCACAGTCAATATTTGTGGGGGGCTGCCTATCCTTTGGGAATTTTCTCTGAGGCAAGATAGTTTTCCCTTTTCTATCTCTAGGGGTAATTAGTCCTCCGGCTGTGTCGAGATGTCTAGGGAGCGCTAGGTACATTCCACGGCTACTTCTAGTTGCGGTGTTAGGTTCAGGGTCTGCGGTCAATACAGGTACCACCTTCTCCAGAGTACGTCTCATGCTGCTCTTAGGCCACCAGATCATAACAGGAATGTGAGAGTTAATAGTTGGGACTAGCCCAGTGTAGGAGAGGCCAAGCTGAAGGGAGTGAGTTTCCTGTCAGAACGTCAGAAAGGTCCCAATGCGCATAGAAAAAAGACCTAAGGTTTCATGTGATCAGTTTCTCGTCTCGTGGGTGTCCCCTAACATGAGAGGAGACCAACAAAAGGAGATAACAAGATCCTAGCAAAAAGTAGAGGAGAAGTGACCGAAGGAATAGAGTGATCAATAGGACACGTGTCCTAGGTCAGGACGCCAAGCAGTATGGCCGAGAGTTTATAGAACATAGAGGTAACAGGCCTATATGGGACAGGGTACGTATGATGAAAAGAGTGTCCCGGGCGGGAGTTCAAAGCGGCAGAGACAGAGAAGATAACAATCGGCCATACTGGAAAGTTCCCTAGATGGGAAAGAAAACGCAGAACCACAGGTGAGAATAGGACTCTTTGTAACTGGACTGTAGTGCTGAGGTGGGCTGTGGTAAAGTGTAAAGGAACAGTGAAGATGGGGGACAAGCAGAGGAGAAAGGAATTGGAACTGGGTCTGAAAAATGAGCCATATTATGAAGGAAACGGTCATCAATTGGCGTGCCCCCAATCTCCCTATGTAATCCCCACCAAGTTATCATTGAGTAAAAAGTTTATTTTTGACTGGTGGTCTCCCTGAATGAACTGTAAAACATCTGGTCCTGGCCAGCCGAAGTCATAGGTAACACGCGGCCTGCAAGGGCATAGTGCCCCCATAGCACAAGTCCATACACCCAGCCAGGACCCCCACCTGCGTGTAACGTTCCCGGGGCGTAAGAGATGAGAACCTCACCCACGACTGCCGCCTCTCGCCACCTTACATGTATGGGATCAAACTTATTACTGTGGTGGTGGCCATATTGTGTCCAACTGTAAAACTGTCTTTCTTGCCCATAGCAACAAATCACAGAGCAGCTTTCATTTTTTTAGAGATGTTTTAAAAATGAAAGCTTACTTGTGATTGGTTGCTATGGGCAGCATCGATAGATTTTCATGTTTTAATAAATGAGGTGCACAGACTTGTATTTTCTAGGGACTTTATTTTAAAAGTACAGGGCAATTATATTTTAAAGTGATCGCCACTGTTTACTATCCCTTTTAGTCTGACAGTGTCCAAACAGAACGTGATCGCAAGAAATCCTATTTCTGGGGCCTCAAGCGCTCAGCTGCAATCTGTGGCCAAAGCTGGAAGGAAGTGTTCAATCTCCCTGCAGCGCCACAAAAGGAATACCGTAATTAAGTAGTATATCAAGTGCAATTGTGAACTATATGAGTTTTCAGGTCTACAAGGGAGTGAAAAAGTACCAAAGTACATACCCCCAGACCAGTCCAGATCCAGCAAAACAGTCCCGAATTTGTGAAACCGTACGGCCAACAGGTCCTTGCTTTACCCTCTACCTTAAATGTTTCCCACCATGTGACCCCCATGTATCTTACTTGTCGGGGGCAAGTTTATGGTGCAGGCTTAGATGCTGAGCCCACTCCACGCATGGCGGGTGCTGGTTGTGTTATGTACCTGGCGTCCAGCTGTAAAAACAGTGATCAGAGCTTGTTCCGATCTCTGTTGTTTAACCACTTTACTGCTGGTCAGTCTCATGCAACTATTCTGGCACCCGTCAATTCCCTCCAACACGACCACAGGGTGCCGTAGCGCCAAAGAGCCTACAAAAGGGCATCTTGGTCCCATTTGGTACTCTGGCAGTACCAATAAAAAATATATATTTTACAAGTTCAAAAATAAAGAAATAAAAAATAAATATATTTGGCACTACCGCGTCCATAAAAGTCTCATCTGTGAACAAATAAAAGTAATTAACAATTAAGATGAATGATGTAAAGAAAAAAAATCGAAGTGCCAAAATATTAGTCTCCATACCACCTTCAAAAAATGCAATAAAAGCGAGCAAAACGTCATATGTTCCCCAAAATTGTACAACTAAAATCATTGGCTGGTCATGGAAAAAACAGGCCCTTACACAGCCATGTCGATGGAAAAATGGAAAAATTACAGATCTCAAGAGACAGGGATAGAAACCAAAAATTATTATTTACAAAGTCCTGAATTGTTTTTAGCCTCTAACATATGAAGGAAAAAAAGATACAAGTTTGGTATTGCTGTAGTCGTGCTGTCATTCTTACCCCGAAATGAACACCATACAAATGAAACACACATGTTTTATGATGATGGAATTGCACTTGGAAGAAGAGGAGGAAAAAACAAAAGCACAAAAATGAAAAATTGAGGAAACAAACGAAAATTGTTATTTAACAGACAATATAACATAAATCTCGACACTACTCAATCACATAGATGTATTAAAAAGGTGTTAGAAGATGAAGGACTCCCGCAGACAGAAGGTTGTAGAAATGGGGCTGAGAAAATTCTCGCTGGTAACATAAGGCTTCCCTGGTGTGAACTGGAATGTGGCGGCCACATGTTAACGCTACCGTGGAACCATCAGGAAGTCTACATTCCCATCGAAGGATGACCTGTGCTCATTTAATACTCACAGAGGCACCACCAAAATGGTGCCCTGAGTCACATGCTCCGTTTTTCAGTTCTGTACCATTTTCAGGTTCTCCACTTGCTGTCAATGAATAGGAACATTTTAATTTACATCTAGGACTTGCGTACCTGTACAGGACGAATTCTTCTCACAAATGAGTTTGCTGCAATTCTCTATGAACTCCATGATACATTTTGCCTGCACTGACACATTGCAACGAACTATCAGGAAAGGAAAGAGATGTGTGTTGCTGATGTAAGGAGCTCACACAGGAATGTCCAGACTGCTGCGCTCATAACGAATCTTCAGTTGTAGAATTATTAGGTCAGGACTTGCTCTGGAAAGGAATATTCCCGATTACTGACAACAAGGAGATATCCTGAAAATGCTGATGAATTGAAACATTATGTTCCTTCGAATTTTGCCAAAGTTTTTAAGATGCTTACAGGGGTTGTTCAGGATTAGGAAAACATGTCTGCTTTCTTCCAGAAATAGTGCCACACCAGTTCTTAGTTGTATTCACGTCAATTAGGCTAAGCTGTAATATCTGGTGCAAGTAACAGTAACAGCTATATCTGGAAGATCAATCATAATCTCATTAAACTTCAAGACTTGGGTGAGCCCTTTTAACCACTAAATAAACATAGAGGCAGGAATCACGCTCCTCGTGGGATGGTCCAGACTGTAAAAGGGGTGGGGTATATTTATATTTGCATAAAGGAGGCGTTTCTCTATTGTGGACGGTGCTTAAAAGAACTGAGATTTATGACAATGCCTCCACACCGGGCAACATGCGAGATCTTCAGGGTACCAATAAGGAATAATGTAGCTGGTGTGCGCTTACTGGTAATCATTTCATTGTAGTGTGTATACAGGGAAACAGAAATGAAAGTGGAGGGAGGGAGCGGAGGCCGCACTTTCCTCTCTCTCTCCAATGCACTTAACATTCTTAACCAGACTATTAGGCTGCAACTCCGGGAGACATATTAATAATTGCACGGGAACCTCACAAGCATCATTTATAGTGTCAGGCCGGGGGACGGGAGCGCAGCACAGGGGGATATGACAGCGCGTCTCCATAATGACTTCTTAAAATGCCTTAATTTGCTAAATTGACCGAACGGTTTGTCGACAAGAGTCGGGGAAGTGACAAGTAATAAAGGGAAAGAGTATGGAAATCATAGGTAGAGCCTGAGTGCCAACATGGGAAAATAGAAAAATGAGACAGCTGGTCATTCAGCAGCAATCACGGGTGAGGGGGTTATCAAGAGGAATCTGGGACAGCCCATCATCCAATTCTTTATACCTTGCACACAATCCTAAACTGTGTGCCCTCTAGGCTGGTAACTTTTACCTGATACACTGTAACGAACAACAGAGAGTTGTGTTGCTAATACTCATTGTGGATTGTCTAGACTGGATACAATGGTAACAAAGCCTAAATTGTGTTCATTCTAGATTAGGTTTTCAGCCACCGTGGGTTCCCAGAAATGTTCCCTATCACTGACAGCAAACAGAAATCTTGAAAATGGTTTGAGAATAAAAATACAAATTATATTTCACTTTACAATGATTACATAGAAATGATCGGATTCCATAGAAAAACCCAAATTGGCAGCACCTTCATTAAAAGCTCACTTAAATTGCATAGAGGTAAATGATAAATTTCTGCCTTTCAGCAGTCACAGCACCCTTCACACAGAGATACATGATAAGATTCTGTCTGTGGCCAGCACTAGGGGGAGCTCCCTGTATACATAGGTACATCTTTCTGCGGCCACCACTAGGGGGGTGCTCCCTGTATACAGATACATGATAAGATTCTGTTTGCAGCCCCAACTAGGGGGAGCTCCCTGAATACAGAGATACATGATACGATTCTGTCTGCAGCCACCACTAGGGGGAGCTCCCTGTACAGAGATGCCTAATAAGATTCTGCCTGAAGCCACCACTAGGGGGAGCTCCCTGCATACAGAGATACATTATAAGATTCTGCCTGCAACCACCACTAAGGGGAGCAGCCTATATACAGAGATACATAATAGGAGTCTGTCTGCAGCCACCACTAGGGGAGCTCCCTGTATACAAAGATACATAATAAGATTCTGCCTGAAGCCACCACTAGGGGGAGCTCCCTGTATACAAAGATACATAATAAGATTCTGCCTGAAGCCACCACTAGGGGGAGCTCCCTGCATATAGAGATACATAATGAGATTCTGCTTGCAGCTACCACTAGGGGGAGCTCCCTGCATACAGAGACACATGATAAGAATATTTCTGCAGGAACCATTAGGGGGAGATCCCTGTATACAGAGATGCATAATAAGATTATGCCTGAAGCCTCCACTAGGGGGAGCTCCCTGCATGCAGAGATACATGATAAGATTCTACTTGCAGCCACCTCTAGGGGGAGCTCCCTGCATACAGAGATACATGATAAGATCCTACTTGCAGCCACCTCTAGGGGCTACAGAGATACAGTGGGGGGGAAAGTATTTCGTCAGCCAACAATTGTGCAAGTTCTCCTACTTAAAAAGAGGAGAGAGGCCTGTAATTGACATTATAGGTAGACCACAACTATGAGAGTCAAAATGAGAAAACAAATCCAGAAAATTGCCTTGTCTGATTTGGCAAGATTTATTTTGCAAATTATGGTGGAAAATAAGTATTTGGTCACCTAAAAACATGCAAGATTTTTGGCTCTCACAGACCTGTAACTTCTTCTTTAAGAGGCTCCTCTGTCCTCCACTCATTACCTGTAGTAATGACACCTGTTTGAACTTGTTATCAGTATAAAAGACACCTGTCCACAACCTCAAACAGTCACACTACAAGCTCCACTATGGTGAAGACCAAAGAGCTGTCGAAGGACACCAAAAACAAAATTGTAGTCCTGCACCAGGCTGGGAAGACTGAATCTGCAATAGGCAAGCAGCTTGGTGTGATGAAATCAACTGTAGGAGCAATAATAAAAAAATGGAAAACATACAAGACCACTGATAATATCCTTCGATCTGGGGCTCCACGCAAGATCTCACCCTGTGGGGTCAAAATGATCACAGGAACGGTGAGGAAAAATCCCAGAACCACACAGCAGGGCCTAGTGAATGACCTGCATAGAGCTGAGACCATCGTAACAAAGGCTACTATCAGTAACACACTACGCAGCCAGGGACTCAGATCCTGCAGTGCCAGACGTGTCCCCCAACTTAAGCCAGTACATGTCCGGGCCCGTCTGAAGTTTTCTAGAGAGCATTTGGATTATCCAGAAGAGTATTGGGAGAATGTCATATGGTCTGATGAAGACAAAGTAGTATGGTTGGGTAGAAACAAAACTCGTCGTGTTTGGAGGAGAAAGAATGCTGAGTTGCATCCAAATAGCACAATGCCTACTGTGAAGCATGTCATGAAGCATGGCAACATCATGCATTGGGGCTGTTTCTCTGCAAAGGGACCAGGACGACTGATCCGTGTACATGAAAGAATGTATGGGGCCATGTATCGTGAGATTTTGAGTGCAAACCTCCTTCCATCAGCAAAGGCATTGAAGATGAAACGTGGATGGTCTATCAGCATGATAATGATCCCAAGCACACTGCCAGGGCAACGAAGGAATGGCTTTGTTAGAAGCATGTGAAGGTCCTGGAGTGGCCTAGCGAGTCTCCAGATATCAACCCCATAGAAAACCTTTTGAGGGAGTTGAAAATCCGTGTTGCCCAGTGACAGGCCCAAAACATCACTGCCCTAGAGGAGAGCTGCATGGAGGAATGGGCCAACATACCACCAACAGTGTGTGCCAACCTTGTGAAGACTTACAGAAAACGTTTGACCTCTATCATTGCCAACAAAGGATATGTAACAAAATATTGAGATGAACTTTTGTTAATGACTAAATACTTATTTTCCACCATAATTTGCTAATTAAATCTTGCCAAATCAGACAAGGTGATTTTCTGGATTTGTTTTCTCATTTTGACTTTCATAGTTGTGGTCTACCTATTCTGTCAATTACAGACCACGCTCATCTTTTTAAGTGGGAGAACTTGCACATACAGAGATACATGATAAGATTATTTCTGCAGGAACCACTAGGGGGAGCTCCCTGTATACAGAGATACATGATAAGATTCTGTCTACAGCCACCACTAGGGGGAGCTCCCTGTATACAGAGATACATAAGATCCTGTCTGCAGCCACCACTAGGGGGAGCTCCCTGTATACAGAGATACATGATAAGATCCTGTCTGCAGCCGCCACTAAGGGGGAGCTCCCTGAATATAGTGATACATGATAAGATTCTGTCTGCAGCCACCACTAGGAGGAACTCCCTGTATACAGAGATATGATAACAATCTGTAGCCACCACTAGGGGGAGCTCCCTGAATATAGTGATACATGATAAGATTCTGTCTGCAGCCACCACTAGGAGGAGCTCACTACATGTTGATTTATACAGCTGGTACTAAACAATTAGAGTTGTATAAGTCTATATGCAGTGAGCGCCCTCTAGTGATGGTTGTATAAATCTGTATGCAGTAAGCTCCCCCAAGTGGTGACTGCAGGAAAATGATTTGACTGTATGAAAGAAAACAGGGGCCCTTTCCCACCAAAAGCCCCATTAGGGCACCTGCAAATGCAATGAAATATTGTACTATGGTGCTATGTACCCTCCTGAAGACTTCAGTGATGTGTCTCATGGGTCTCCGTCTAGTGCAGCTTTTGCAGTCACTTAATCACCTAGCTGAGTGCTCTCAGGTAATTGTGGCTCTTCCCAGCAATCAGCAGTGAGAAGTCCCATTTCCATCCCTCCCACTGAGACTTTAATTGTAGCCTGGATCGCCAGATGTCTGCCAGTAATTGTGCTGGGTACCAGCTGTTGCTGGGGGTGGCGGTGGGTATATTGAGGGTGCCAGAGGGGGGCATCTCTAAATCACCATAATGTTCAAATCTAGGAAAGCTGGGTGGCTCCCCCTACTGGAAATATAAAGCTGCCATATTGGTTGTCATCAGCTTTCCCACATGCAAATATTAGAACAGCTTTTCACAAACCTGAATAAGCTGCAAACTGCAAAACATGGCTGTCGACAGACTGCAATTACATGATATGATCTTGTGTGTCTCCTATTGGTGGTCTGCACAGGTAGGCCAAAAAGGGGGGTTACAGGTGTCCAGCCTCAGGTGTATGTGGGCCCCTGGGCAAAACAGTGGCCCCTGTCTGCCTTTTGTGTTCTCTACGAGAGAGCCGTCACTTGACATGTCTGTCAGCGGCCAGTCTCCGGAAGAACAGTACAATCAGCAGTCCAAAATCAGACCGCAGGGTCGAGAGTTCCCCGACAGTAAATTGTCCAGTGCTTCCATACACATTAGATTGTCAGCAGGTACATTTATGTACTGTGTAAGGGGGGCTTAACACCTACTTAGATTTGCCTGGTGCAGACCCTTAATACAGCAATCTAGGGGGAGGCAGCAATTGACCCTGGTGTCTGCTACTCTAGGACAAGGTAGGACTAGGACAATGTAGAGGAGGCTCTCTGAGATTGGCTAAAACAGACGTTCAAACTCCAGAAAGGTGTAACAGAGACTGTTTCACTCCACAGCGCTGAAGATAATCTTTTACGCCAGGACAACGTAGTCGTGGGACTCTCCCACCCCAGGACAAGGTACTTTCCTACCTCAGGACAAGAAAGAGGGAACTATCTTACCCCAAGATAAGGAAAGCGGGACCTATTTTACTCCAGGACAATGTAGCAAGTCTCCTTCCCCAGGACAAGAATGAGGGACTCTCCTAGGCTACACCAGGACAAGGTAGAAGGTACTCTCCTACTCCAAGAAAGCGGGGGACTCTTTTACCCCAGAACAAGGTAGCAGGAGCTGCCGTAGTCCAGGAGACCAAAAGGAGGCACACTCATACCCTAGGACCATGTAACAGGTACTTTGCTACCCCAGGACAGGGTAGGGAACTCTCCTACCCCAGAACAAGGTACTGGGGACTTTCCTAACTCAGAACTAGGCTGAGGGACTTTCCTACCCCAGGACAAAGTACTTGGGAGTCTCCTTCCATAGAACAGTATAGCAGGGACTATCCTACCCTAAAAAGTGGAAGCAGAGATTCTTCCACTCCAGTACAAAGTATTGGAGACTCTTCTGCCACAGTACAATGTAGCAGGGACTCTCCTTCCCTAGAACAAGGTATCAGAGAATCTCCTCCTTCTGGACAAGGTAGCTGGGGCTCTCCTACTTCAGGACAAGGTAGTAGGGACTCCCATACTTCAGGACAAGGTATCAGGGGCTCTCCTACTTCAGGACAAGGTAGCAGGAACTCTCCTACTTCAGGACAAAGTAGCAGGGGCTCTCCTTCTTCAGGACAAAGTAGCAGGGACTCCCCTACTTCAGGACAAGGTAGCAGGGACATTTCCCCCTTCAGGACAAGGTAGCAGGGACTCTCCTACTTCAGAACAAGGTAGCAGGGACTCTTCTACTTCAGGACAAAGTAGCAGGGGCTCTCTTACTTCAGGACAAGGTAGCAGGCCTCTCCTACTTGAGGACAAGATAGCAGGAACTCTACTTCAGGATAAGGTAGCAGGGGCTCTCCTACTTCAGGACAAGGTAGCAGGGACTCCCCTACTTCAGGGCAAGGTAGCAGGGACTCTCCTACTCCAAGACAAGCCAGGCAGCTAGGACTCTCTGATGCAAGGACAAGTCCTGAACTGTATAGTGAATGCTTTTACACGCTGGAAACAAGTTGAAAAGACTTTTCAACACACACTTTAGATAATTTGCCCATGTCAAGCTCCTATACATGATATAGCAAGTCGATGGCCCGCATTTGCATTAAACTATTGTGGGCAGTTGCAGATGGTCCTGGACTGTCATTCCCCAGGACAGGAGGGGCTCATTTTTCATTTTGCTATTTGGACCCTTATCTTCTATTTCCCCTCATCCTGCCCACAACCTGCAAATTCCTCAGTGCATGGGGAGGAGAAGGGGGGAAGCACAGGTTGGTTCATGGAATTTTTGTTACCACACCCAACATGCACAGGCTGTACGAAGCCACACATCACTGAATCCCCTCACTTTGCAGCTGCTGCGATGGATTTGATCTTTACCCTATTCTACATGCATAATAAACAGACCCCTATATAGCGTAATCCCCCTAATGCAAACTTACACACAGGTGGCAACCCAGCTGCGGATGAACAGGAAGTGATGGGAGTTGTAGTCCATCAGCTAAAATAACAAATCCAAATAAATAGATTTGTAGCCATTTTGGCTAAAAGCGAATAATGGGACTAGAAAACAGCACCGCCCTAGTGGCCAATGATGTTGACTATGATTTCATCTATTCATTTATTTATCCTTCCATATACTGTCTCATACAGCAGTGGTATCCTGCAGAGTACCAGTGAAGCATGTCACACATTCAGAATATCCATGCTTCTTTCTTCTCTCTTTCTCCTCTAATCTCTTCACTCTTTCTTTATCCCTTTCTGTTTTTCTACCTTTCGTTCCCACTTTCTCTTCCCCGTTACCCCTTTCTTTTTTCCTTTTTCTCTTTTTTCCTCTTTTTTCTTCCTTATTTTCAGTTTTCTCTTTTTCTTCCTATATTTATTTTCTCCCTTCCTCTTTCCCCAATTTCTCAATTTCTCTTGTCTCCCTTTCTCTCTTTCCCACTTTTCCTTTCTGCCTTTCTCATTTTGCCCCTTTCTACCGTCTTCTCTTTCTCCCTTTCCCCATCCTCTCTTTCTCCATTTTTTTCTCATTTCCTCTCTTTATCCCTGTCTCTTTTCCACTTCACCTTTCCCACTTTTCCCTTTCACCATTTTCCCCATTTTCTTTCTCTTTCTATTTTTCTTTCTTTCTCTCTTTTTTCCTCTTTTTGTATTTTCTCTTTCTTTTGTCTTTCTTTCTTTTCCCTTTCTTTCTCTTTCTTTTCTTTTTTCTTTCTTTTATTTTTCTCTTTCTTTATTTTCTTTGCTTTCATTCTTTCTTTTCTCTCTTCTTTCTTTTATTTCTCTTTCTTACTATTCTTTCTTTTATCTTCCTTCCTTTCTTTCTTTTCTCTCTTGCTTTTTCTTTTCTCTCTTTCTTTTCTCTCTTCTTTCTTTTATTTCTCTTTCTTACTTTTCTCTCTTTCTTTCTTTTTCTCTTCCTTCCTTTCTTTCTCTTCTCTTTCTTTTCTCTCTTGCTTTTCTCTTTCTTTTCTCTCTCTTTCCTTCCTCTGGGTTCTGTGTGCTGCTCAGTAAAGCTCCTGACGCCCCAGCTGGCATCAGGCAGAAGAGGCTTCTTTGATTCTGTGACAATCCCCGGCTTTTACTGTTACATTACCCGGAGTGTTTATCCCGCAGTGTAAACAGAATTACTGAGAGTTTATTTTATAGTGAATTAAGTGTCAATAGGAATTTGACCCGATCTGAGCAGATATTACAAGGATTTGTCCACTGGACGCAATCCAGGTTGGGGCTGGCATATCTCACGTCCTGGAGACCACACGGAACGGCATACATACAGTGCTAAACCAGCGCAAAGGTCACACGCCGCCCATCAGATTACGGATATCAGCGTGGAAATATCTATGGATAAACGGAACTTAGGAATGTATTTCTCATTGTATAATAAAACCGCCCACAACTTTCTAGTCTACTTCATGTATCAATTCCTGTGCATTTCCCAGACCTCTGATTGCTGTCAGTGAATAGGAGCTTTCTCATGTAAATCCAGAGCCTGTACAGACCTAATGCTTCTCACAGCTGAGGATACGTCACAGTTGTACCCAGTCCATCAGCTCCAAAGCTCTTTCCAGTTCAGATAGTTTGCTCTTATGTACTTTTTTTAATGTTTTAATAAACTTTTTTGTTTAATCCAACTGTACCCCAAGATCTCTGTCTGCTTCCTTCCTTAACTAATACTACGTCAGCAGCACTAACCCGGTACCACAATACAATTTGTTATTGTACATCATTACGTCAGCAGCACAAATCTTTCTCGGGGGCTAAAAATACTTTGTTACAATGTATCAGTGCAGGCAAAAGTTTACATGAGTGATTACAATGGGAAAAGTTTTTGCTGGAGTTTCCCTTTTAATCAACGGCGTTTGCTCTAGGTCTAAATAAGAATGTTCCCATGTACTAACAGCAAGTATAGACCTTGAAAATAAATCTTAGGGGGGAAAATATAAATCAAGGGAAGGTAATTCTCATTCACTGACAGCAAGCAGGTATCTTCAACATATACTTGGAACATTAACTTTGGAGCTGTTTTTATTATAATGGGGAATGTTTTTTCACTAAGAGAAGCAGAGATCTTGACAAATAAATCAAGGAACAAATTCTCATTCACTGAGAGCAGGCACAGATCTTGATCACGGACCTGGAAAACTGCTTTTGGAATTGTTGTTTTTTTATATAATCGAGAATGTTTTTATTTACTATGAGCAAGCAGAGATCTTGTAAATAAATTTGGGAAAAATATATATAAAGGGAAAGGCATAGTTACTGACAAACAGCAGTGTGTAATCCCACGTTATGACCACTAGATGGAGTGCAAATCCAGCAAAGTGGCCCCAGCTCGCCTCCTGCAGGCCCACCATGAAACGCGTAGGCTTCCCATCGGCTTTACTGGAGGCAGCAGCATCAATGGATTCCATTTACATTCTGTTTCCTTTAATTCTTAATTAAGTCCCCCTGAATCCAATTACAGCGCTGGTTTTCCCTGAGTCAGAGCCGCCCTGACATAACACTGTTTATATACAGCGTTTGGATGAAAGGGCGCAACATGCAAAGTTATAAAGAGCTTAGTGTTTCCCTTCAGTTAACCCCTCTCATCCTGCTCCCAGTATCCTGTTAGAAGAGAGGGCGCAGGTGTATGAGGTGTTTGGTCACCCGCCGACCATGTGGAAGTGTAAGACCATTGTTACACGCACCAGGAGCCGCGCCTGAGATCGCGCCTTGTTTACCGCCAGCCGCAGCATCAAGTTTCAGTAAAGTTTATTTTCCATACGTTTTCTGTTAGAATGCAATTTTCTGAATTGTGCCCCCCGTGTCGCTTCTGAATCCCAGCGAAATGGGTTCACTTAAAATGCCGGGCGAGTCTTCTAGTAATAAAGGGTCATGTTGTGCAATGAAAAGTTGTGCAACTTCTAATATATCAGTTCCTTACCATGTGTTAAGTTTTCCAAGATTACATTTCAGAGGCTGAAAATCTGCTTAGATTTACAATTTCTCACAGCTGAGAGTTTGTTTCTGTGTATATACATTTCATTACCCCCTTAATGACCGCCAATATGTCTTTCTACTGACCTGATATATAACAGAATGGCCTCCCCATACAGGTGACAATCCGGTAGCTGTCAGCTGTACACTATAGCTGACAACCTGCCGTATCAGCCACAATCAGTGTTTGCGCCGTCCAACCCCTTAGATGCTGCTGTCAGTAGTGACTACATCATATAAATGGTTAACAGAGTGTGGGGGCTTCCTATCTATGCCCATCAGCACCATGAGATCACGATTGTGTAGTCCTGATGTTTGCCATGGCAATTCATGACCAAATAATGGCCACAGGCTATGTGCACACGTTGCGGATTTGCCTGTGGAATTTTCTGTGCAGATTCTGCATCTCTTGGCAGAAAACGCAGGTCAGAATCTGCACTTTTTTATGTGGATTTTGTGCATTTTTGTTGCGGATTTACTGCAGATTATGTGCGAATTTCATGCGTTTTTTACCCCTGCAGATTTCTATCATGGAATGGGTGCAGAAGCGCTGCAGAGCCGCGCAAAGAATTGACATGCTCCTTCTTTCAATCCGCAGCATTTTCCGTGCGGAATTTTCCGCACCATTAGCACAGCATTTTTTTTTTGCCATTGATTTACATTGTACTGTAAATCACTTGCGGATCTGCAGCGTTTCTGCGCAGAAAAAAAGCTGCAGAACCGCAGGAAATCTGCAACGTGTGCACACAGCCTTAAAGTCTGCCGGCTACAGCGGCCTGTTCAGAAGTTAGCGGCAGTTAGGTGGTAAAAATACACTTTTTCATTCCTGTCGTGTCACTTTACATTAATTCCTGAAAATCACCTGAAGGGTAAATAAACTACCTGACAGCAGTTTTCAGTATGTCAGGGGGTGCTGTTTTTAAATTGGTATCACTTTTGGGGGTTTTCCAATACATAGGACCCCTAGGGTCACTTCAAGCCTGGATAGGTCCCTTAAAAAAATTTTTTTGTAAATTTGTGAAAAAACTAAAAATTACTGCTACATTTTTAAACCTCCTAAAAGGCTAAAATTAAAGAATATTTTACAAATGATGCTGATGTAAAGCAGACATGAGGGAAATGTTATTTATTAATGTTTTGCTATGGTATGAATCTCTGGAGTAAAGGGATAATCATTCAAAGTTTGAACATTGCTAATTTATTAAAATTTTTCTCAAATTTCTGATATTTTATATAAATAAACACAAAACATATCAACCTAAATTTACCATTATCATAAAGTATAATGTGTCACGAAAAAAACACTCAGAATCACCGGGATTTGCTTAACCCCTTTCTGACATTAGACGTACTATCCCGTCGAGGTGGTATGGGCCCGTATGACCACCGACGGGAGAGTACGTCTAATGCGATCGCGGCCAGGAGTCAGCTGATTATCACAGCTGACATCCTCCTGGCACATTAGCCCCCAGAACACTGCAAACAAACATGATCGCATTGTTCCGGCGGCATAGGGAAGCATCGCGCAGGGAGGGGGCTCCCTGCGCGCTTCCCTGAGACCCCCGGAGCAACGCGATGTGATCGTGTTGCTCCGAGCGTCTCTTCCGTCCTCCTCCCCGGAGTCCCCGGATCCAAGATGGCCGCGGGGCTCCTTCCGGGTCCTGCAGGGAGGTGGCTTGCAAGCGCCTGCTGAGAGCAGGCACCGGCAAGCCTCCTGCAGTGCCTGTCAGATCGGTGATCTGACACAGTGCATTGCAAAGTGTCATATCAGCGATCTGACACTTTACCATAATGTCCCACACTGGGACAATGTAAAAAAAAAATATTTACATGTGTAAAAAAAAAAAAAATCCTAAATAAATTAAAAAAAATATATATTTTTCCAATAAATACATTTCTTTATGTAAATAATAAAAAACAATAAAAGTGCACATATTTAGAATCGCCGTGTCCATAACGACCCGACCTATAAAACTGTCCCACTAGTTAACCCCTTCAGTGAACACCGTAAAAAAAAAAACTAGGCAAAAAACAATGTTTTATCATCATACTGCCGAACAAAAATTGGAATAACACGCGATCAAAAAGATAGATATAAATGAACATTGTACTGCCGAAAATGTCATCTTGTCCTGCAAAATACGAGCCCCCATACAGCGTCATCAGTGAAAATATAAAAAAGTTAGTCCTCAGAATAAAGCGATGCAAAAATAATTATTTTTTCTATAAAATAGTTTTTATTGTATAAAAGCGCCAAAACATAATAAAAGATATAAATGAGGTATCGCTGTAATTGTACTGACCCGAAGAATAAAACTGCTTTATCAATTTTACCAAACGCGGAACAGTTTAAACGCCCCCCAGAAGAGAAATTCACCAATTGCTGGTTTTTGTTCATTCTGCCTAACAAAAATCGGAATAAAAGTGATGAAAAAATGTCATGTGCCCGAAATTGAAACCAATAAAAACGTCAATTCGTCCCGCAAAAATCAAGACCTCACATGACTCTGTGGACCAAAATATGGAAAAATTATAGCTCTCAGAATGTGGTAACGCAAAAAATATTTTTTGCAATAAAAAGCGTCTTTTAGTGTGTGACAGCTGCCAAACATAAAAACCTGCTATAAATAGTAAATCAAACCCCCATTATCACCGCCTTAGGGAAAAATAATAAAATAAATTTTTTCATTTATTTCCAGGGTTGGGGCTAAAGTTAGGGTTAGGGTTGGGGCTAGAGTTGGGGTTAGGGTTTGGATTACGTTTACGGTTGGGTTAGGTGTGTGTCAGGGTTACAGGGTTAGGGGTATGGTTAGGATTGGGATTAGGGGTGTGTTGAGGTTGGGATTAGGGTTTGGGGTGTGTTGAAGTTAGGGATGTGTTGGGGTTAGGGGTGTGGTTAGGGTAGGGATTAGGCTTACGGGTGTGTTGGAGTTAGAATTGGGAGGTTTCTACTGTTTAGGCACATCGGGGCTCTGCAAATGCAACATGACGTCCGATCTCAATCCATACAATTCTGCGTTGAAAAAGTAAAACGGTGCTCCTTCCCTTCCGAGCTCTGCCGTGCGCCCAAACAGTGGTTTACCGCCACATATGGGGTATCGGCATACTCAGGACAAATTGGACAATAACTTTTGGGGTCCAATTTCTCCTGTTACCCATGGGAAAAATACAAAACGGGGGCTAAAATATCATTTTTGTGGAAAAAAAAGATTTTTTACTTTCGCGGCTCTGCGTTATAAACTTTAGTGAAACAGTTGGGGGTTCAAAGTTCTCACAACACATCTAGATAAGTTCCTTGGGGGGTCTAGTTTCCAATATGGGGTCACTTGTGGGGAGTTTCTACTGTTTAGGTACATCAGGGGCTCTGCAAACGCATCGTGATGCCCACAGACCATTCCATTAAAGTCTGCATTCCAAAACACAACTTCTTCCCTTCCGAGCTCTGCCATGCGCCCAAACAGTAGTTTTCTCCCACATATGGGGTATCAGCGTACTCAGGACAAATTGCACAACAACTTTTGGGGTCCAATTTCTCCAGATACTCTTTGGAAAATACAAAATTGGGGGCTAAAAGATCACTTTTGTGGAAAAAAAAAGAAGGTTTTTTTTATCTTTCACGGCTCTACATTATAAACTTCTGTGAAGCATTTGGGGGTTCAAAGTGCTCACCACACATCTAGATAAGTTCCTTAGGGGGTCTACTTTCCAAAAAGGTGTCACTTTTGGGGGGTTTCCACTGTTAAGGCACATTAGGGGCTCTCAAAACGAGACATGGCATCTCATCTCAATTCTAGCCAATTTTGCATTGAAAAGTCAAATGGCGCTCCTTCCCTTCTGAGCTCTGCCATGCACCCAAATAGTGGTTTACCCCCACATATGGGGTATCAGCGTACTCAGGATAAATTGTACAACAACTTTTGGGGTCCAATTTCTCCTGTTACCCTTGGGAAAATAAAAAGTTGGGGGGCGAAAAATCATTTTTGTGAAAAGAAATAGGATTTTTTATTTTTACGGCTCTACATTATAAACTTCTGTGAAGCATTTGGAGGTTCAAAGTGCTCACCACACATCTAGATAAGTTCCTTAGGGGGTCTACTTTCCAAAAAGGTGTCACTTTTGGGGGGTTTCCACTGTTTAGGCACATCAGGGGCTCTCCAAACGCGACATGGCGTCCTATCTCAATTTCAGCTAATTTTGCATTGAAAAGTCAAATGGCGCTCCTTCCCTTCCGAGCTCTGCCATGTGCCCAAACAGTGGTTTACCCCCACATATGGGGTATCAACGTTCTCAGGACAAATTGTACAACAACTTTTGGGGTCCAATTTCCCCTGTTACCCTTGGTAAAATAAAACAAATTGGATCAGAAGTAATTTTCTTTGTGAAAAAAGTTAAATGTTCTTTTTTTTTTTCAAACATTCCAAAAATTCCTGTGAAACACCTCAAGGGTTAATAAACTTCTTGAATGTGGTTTTGAGCAGCACCTTGAGGGGAGCAGTTTTTAGAATGGTGTACTTGGGTGTTTTCTATCGTATAGACCCCTCAAAGTGACTTCAAATGTGATGTGGCCCCTAAAAAAAAATGGTGTAAAAATGAGAAATTGCTGGTCAACTTTTAACCCTTATAACTCCCTAACAAAAAAAATATTTGGTTCAAAAATTGCACTGATGTAAAGTAGACATGTGGGAAATGTTACTTATTATGTATTTTGTGTGAATATCTCTGTGATTTAAGGGCATAAAAATTCAAATTTGGAAAATTGCGAAATTTTCAAAATTTTTGCCAAATTTCCATTTTTTTCACAAATAAACTCAAGTAATGTCAAGGAAATTTTACCACTAATATGAAGTACAATATGTCACGAGAAAAAAATGTCAGAATCACCGGGATCCGTTGAAGTGTTCCAGAGTTATAACCTCATAAAGGGAGTGGCCAGAATTGTAAAAAATTGGCCCGCTCATTAACACCCTTGGGGGTAAAGGGGGTTAAGCGTTCCAGAGTTATTACCACATAAAGTGACACTGGGCAGATTTGAACAATGTGACCTGGTCACTAAGGGGTTACTTATCCTATGCTGATCCTGAGTTACATTATTATTATCATTAGTATGCTTTTCTTACATAGCACTATCATATTCTGCAGCAATTTACCGACATTAGCGTCACTGTCCCCAATGGGGCTCACAATCTAGATTCCCTATCAGTATGTCTTTGGAGTGTGGGAGGAAACCGGAGAACTCGGAGGAAACGCATGCAAACACGGCGAGAACATACAAACTCCTTGCAGATGTTGTCCTTGGGATTTGACCCGATTACTGATCCTGAGTTACATCCTGTATTATACCCCAGAGCTGCACTCCCTATTCTGCTGGTGCAGTCACTGTGTGCATACATTACATTACTGAACCTGTACTGATCCTGAGATACATCATGTGTTATACTCCGGAGCTGCACTCACTATTCTGCTGGTGCAGTCACTGTGTGCATACATTACATTACTGATCCTGTACTGATCCTGAGTTACATCCTGTATTATACTCCAGAGCTGCACTCACTATTCTGCTGGTGGAGTCACTGCGTACATTACTTTTTCTGTACTCATCCTGAGTTAGGCTTCTTTCACACTAGCGTCGGGCTCGGTCCGTCGCAGTGCGTCGGGCCGAGGTCCCCGACGCTAGCGTTGTCTCCGCCGCACAACGGGGGCAGCGGATGCATTTTTCCATTTTTCCATCCGCCCATGCGCGGTCGGAAAAAGCGGACCGTCGGGAGCAAAAAACGTTACATGTAACGTTTTTTGCTCCTGACGGTCCGCCACAACACGGCGCAACCGTCATACGACGGTTGCGACGTGTGTCAATGCATCGCAAATGCGTCGCTAATGTTAGTCAATGCAGAAAAAACGCATCCTGCAAGCACTTTTGCAGGATGCGTTTTTTCGGCAAAACGACGCATTTGCGACGTATTGCAGTTAACGCTAGTGTGAAAGTAGCCTAACATCCTGTATTATTTTCCAGAGCTGCACTCAGTATTCTGCTGGTGCAGTCATTGTGTACTGTGATGCAGTGACCCCTGTGGCAGCTAGGGGGCGCTGTGTGTGCTCCTTGGGGTATGCATGGAGGCATATCTGTTGTTATAATGGTGGTGAAACAGTGACTGGCAGTGTTGTGAATGGCCGATATGTGTCACAGAGGGAGTCTGTGTGGTAAGTCTGATGCAATGTTGTTGTTCTGGGACCTGTAGTCCCTCAAGAGTTTGTATAGTTGGAAGGGAGACTTAGGGTATGTGCACACGTTGCGGAATTTGCTGCGGATTTTTCCGCAGCGGATTTGGAAAATCCGCAGTGCAAAACCACTGCAGTTTTCACTGCGGATTTTTAAACAGTTTGCATGTGCACTGCGGATTTTGTTTTCCATAGGGTAACATTGTACTGTACACCGCATGGAAAACTGCTGCAGATCCGCAGCGTCAAAACCGCTGCGGATCCGCGGCTAAATCCGCAACATGTGCACATAGCCTTACTACGGTAGGCTAGTTATGTGAGATGGGCGGGACAAACACCCACACACTCCCACCCAGGGGAGTGGTTAAAGGTATATAATGTGACCAGGGTGTGGGTCACATAGGTCTTGTGTGGTTCCTGTGTTGGATTACCTGGGAGTAGGAATCCTGAGGAGCAGATGCCAGTGTGTTGGACGGTCCCATGTGGGATGGACATCCTGAATAGCACACTGGGCAACCTGTGTTGGAAGACCTGGGAATAGGCTTACTGAACAGCACAACCTGTGTTGGATTTCCTGGGAGTAGGAATCCTGAAGAGCAGATGCCAGTGTGTTGGATGGTCCCATGTGGGATGGACGCCCTGAATAGTACACAGTAAGACTATGGTTCTGGATGGTCTGTGTTGGGGCTATCATCCTTCGGTGGCTCTGGACTGACTGATGTCAGGCAAGTTGGTGAACCCCGTAAGGCAGTTTCCCCAGGAGAGAGGACTGACGAGGAGTCAGCAGGTGGAGCAGGAGCTCCCATATGGTACCATTGACTGTTTGTGCTTGTGATAGTCTATGAACTGTGTGGTCTCCCACGGCAACTGAACGGAGTGAGGTTCAGCGTGTTTAGAGATCGCGACCCAATGTTATGTGCGCTATATGACTAGGGACATTGGTGAACTGTTCGGCGTACGGACACCCATGGTAACTGGACGAAGTGAGAGATCCAGCATGTTTAGTGTCTGTGAGACAAAGCCGTATATGAAGTGTCTAAGAAAGCTGCAAGTTAATATCACCAGTTGGTGCTTATTGTGTTCTATGAAATGTATAATATTTACTGTGCATAACCCGGTTTATGACACTTTAATAAACCGGATGGACTGTTTTGTTTGGAAAAATCGTGCCTGACTACGTTAATCCCGTGCCAAGCGAATGTTCCCCAATACACTTTGTAAGTGCAATCTTACAGTACATACATTACATTACTGATCCTGAGTTACATCCTGTATTATACTCCAGAATTGCACCCACTATTCTGCTGGTGCAGTCACCGTGTACATACATTACATTACTGATCCTGTACTGATCCTGAGTTACATCCTGTATTATACCCCAGAGCTGCACTCACTGTTCTGCTGGTGCAGTCACTGTGTACATACATTACTGATCCTGAGTTACATCCTGTACTGATCCTGAGTTACATCCTGTATTATACCCCAGAGCTGCACTCACTATTCTGCTGGTGTCCTGGTATCCTGTACTGATCCTGAGTTACATCCTGTATTATACTCCAGAGCTGCACTCACTATTCTGCCGGTGGAGTCACTGTGTACATACATTACATTATTGATCCTAAATTACCCTACATCCTGTGTTTTACTCCAGAGCTGCAATCACCGTTCTGCTGGTTGTTGTTAGATGCAGTCATCAAACTCTTGGACTGACACTCCACTAGCTACTGAAGTTAGCTCCTGTGTTGCTTATTCCAGGTAACTGCACAGAGTCAGGGGCATATGATCACTAGTATTTCTGCACCAACATGGAATACTGGCACAGGCGCTGTTAGAAAGTGACAATTATTGCTGTATGACCAACATGGATGCGTAGTGTTGTCTGGCAGTGTCATCTGTGCCAGCAATGAAGGGGTTACATCCATTTAGGTCTGTGATACCCCTGCCTCCCCCCTCACCCGCTCCTCCTGAATTGAGCAGCAGTACAAGTTTGCAGATTCAGGCTCCTATTTCATTCCCAGCATGGGGCAGCCTCAGAAAAAAGGCCAAATTGCACTAAATTTACTGGTAATTGAAAACGCCATCCAGTCAGCGTACCCCTCCTACCCTCTTCTATGGTCCCCGGGAATGAGTTCTTTTTGTGCCGCCTGAGTCCCCCGCCTGGCAGCGCCTATTTGGCTTTAATTGAGTTGAACAATTGAGAGGCAATTACGAACCTTTGCAAGACGGAAGGGCAGACTGGCCGAGCAGCGGGGTCTTCTATGCTCACAGTGCTGCAAAGTGTCTACCACCGAAACGCCGAGTCCCCCTGCCCAGCGGGATCGGTGCAAAACAGGGAGATAGATTTCATTGATTCCTCTCCTCCAGTTATTTTCCTCTGGTGTTATGATTGCAACCTGGCCGCCTCGTCGTGTGGGAGGAGAGCGGAGGAGGAAGGATTTTATATTTATTATTTACCTTCCGCAATGATGGATGCGGTCAACAAAGCCCCCCCCCCCCTTGTCATCCTAATAATCGGCAGCCTGCACCCCTCCGAGAATATCATCCCAAGGAGAGGAACTCAAAAGACATGAAAATTCCTCTGACCCAGGACCTGGTCATGTAGCGGATGTAAGAAATAACTCCAGGGTTGGATGGGCAGGAAACTGCTCAGTGGCCTAATGTCCACCCAGTATAAAGTACAGGAATATCAGAGTAAGGCTGCCGTCACACTAGCAGTATTTGGTCAGTATTTTACATCAGTATTTGGAAGCCAAAACCAGGAGTGGGTGATAAATGCAGAAGTGGTGAATATGTTTCTATTATACTTTTCCTCTAATTGTTCCACTCCTGGTTTTGGCTTACAAATACTGAGGTAACATATTGACCAAATACTGCTAGTGTAACGGCAGCCTAAGGCAAAGAGGCCGAGAATCATGGCTTCTGCCAGAATCAACTGGCCAGAGTAAGCTTCACTTACTTTTTCTCTCCCTCCTTTCAAGTTCTTTCTTTTTCTGATTTCCCTCCCTCATTTTCCCTTTTGCCCTTTCCCAGTTCCTTTCTTTTCTTTTTTATCTCCCTTACTTGCTTTCTGTTTCTTCCTCTCTCCCTCTATCATTTAATTTTTATTACTTATCTCCCTTTCTTCTCCTCTTCCTTGTACTTTATTTTCCTTTTCTTCCATCCTTTTGTGATGCTTCTTTTGTTCACTTTCTTCCATCTTTTCTTTTTTCCCTTCCATTCCATTTTTTCCTTTTTTATATCTTTTCAAATTTATTTCCATTCTTTCCTTCTTTTTTATTCTTCTTTTCCTTCCTTTCCCTTTTCCCATTTTTTTCTTCTTTTCCTTTCAATATTTCAAACCTTTTCTGTCATTAACTCTCTTCCTTCTATCTTTCTTTTCATTCCTCTGTTCCATTTTTTTCCTCTCACTCTTCCTTTCTAATCACTCCTTCTTTTTTCTACTGTTCTTTCCTTTCTTTTCATCTGTCTACCCTCTTTTCTTCCTTCCTGTTTCATCATGGTTTTGTTTTCCTTCTTGCTTTCCTTGTCTTCCTGCCTTCCCATTCTTCTTTCCCCTCTGTTCTTCTGTAGTTTTCTTCTAATCTCTTCACTTCCATTCTTACCTCCCTTCTTTTGCTTTTTATTTCCATTACTACTTCCCTTCCTGCCTTTTAATTTATCTTTGTTCCTTTTCCTTTCTCATATATTTCCATCCTTTTTCCTTACTCATTTCCTTCCTCCCTTTCTTCCCCTGCTTCCATCGGTTTCATCCTGTAGCCTAACATGTTGATCTAGAAAAAGGTAAAAACCCCATGGGGCAGACATTAGTAGCTCCATATTAGGGGAAATATTCCTTCCTGATTCCACATGCGGCAGATACTAGTTCCATGGGTCAACGTCCCATCACAGAATCTAGGGCTCATAACCTGTAATATTAATCAAGAAAGGCATCCAAATCCTTCTTGGCCTTTTGTAGTGAATCAGCCATTATAACATCACTAGATGGTGGCCCGATTCTAATGTATCAGGTATTCTAGAATATTCTGACTGACAGAACGTGTTCAGTGAACCTGACTGAAATATGTCGCACTGTAACTGACAGAACTTGTTCAGTAAACGTGACAGAACTACGTGGCACTGTGACTGTTGCTGATTGGTCGCGGGCAGCTGGTGCGACCAATCAGCAACACGGGATTTCCATTACAGACAAACAGACAGAATTAGACGATTATATAGTAGATGCGGCAGAGAGTTCTATAGTCTCACTACTCTGACAGTAACAAATCTTCATCTGTGATTATGATTAAACTTCCTTTCCTCTGGACATAGAGGATGCCTCCTTGTCACTGTTGCAGGCCTAGTGTAAAAAGATCCACACCCCTTTTTCTCTCTTTATTATTTTTTATCTTTACTTCCTTTCTACATTTTTTTCTAGCATTTTTATCATCCTCCTTTTGCTTCATTTCTTACCTGCTTTTTTCTTTGTATTATCATAACTTCTTCCCTCGCTCGGTTCTTCTTTGAAAGCATCCTTTCTATCTTTTCCTTAACGATTTTCTTTCAAATTCTTATTTTCCTCCTTCTCTTCCATTTTTTGGTCCCTTTTTTTCTCCCCTCCTTCCTTACGCCCACATCCTTCTTTTCCTTACTTTCTTTTCTGCCCTTTTGCATTTGTTTTCTTTGCGATATCGCATTTTATTCCTTGTAATCGCTGATGTTTTTATCCTCTACTGAACACATTTTTCAAGTGAATAAAGAAAAGAGTTTTTTCACTACCTTGTTGAGCTGGATTCCTCATTTCTTTCCTGACTTCTCCACGCCTTGACAGAGCGGTTCCGTGCTCCGAGTTTCCAAGGATGTCGATCACGGTGAGCTGGACTTTATTCGAATTTGTTTTCTTTACCTATTTTCTTTTGCCTTTCCTTTTCATCACTGTATTTCTTTCTCGCCTCTTTCTTTCTCTAGCTCCGCATCTTTCGTCTTCCTACCTTCCCTCTCTTGCCCCCTTGTAACCTATCTTTTCTTCTTTTTCTCTCTTCCTTTACATTCTTCTTTTCCTTCCTCTCTTCTTCCAGGTGCTCCATTCAAGCCTAGTCTGCCTGCTTCTCTTGCCTCTTGCTTAGTTCGAGACAGTAGGGCCATATAATAAGTTCTCATGTCTTGACAGCTTTACATTTCCAGACAAAATCTTTGTCACTTGAAATTCAAATTCCGAGAAGACAAAACTGATGCACAGATGACAATAAAACAAATTACGAAAATAAATAGTTATCCTATTACGTTTTTGATTTTTACCTTAGTTGTGGCCTACACAGCTAATGAGCTTTATGAATCCCAGGGGGTGGTAATATTAAAACTGAGCTGCCCCTTTTATTTGGAGGCATGGAATACCATAGGAATGTGGATGCAGCGACAGTCAGAAGTGCTAGTTTTATAAATTAAATCATTAACCGAAGTGCCCCCCAGTGGATTCACAGTCTCTAAAGTTCTCTCAGGAAAAGGACTTCAAAATGAATTCCACCATTTCTCTTAAGGCTCTAATCCAAGAAGTATTGTTTTACAACTATTGGTTGAAGCTTGTAAATTGTGAAGTCGAAAAATTGTAACATTTTTGGTAAAAAATGAGCGAGAGATATAACATGAGGTATAACATGGTGGAACATGTATATAAGAGGATGAGATTTGTAAAGCAGAGGTCAAAGAATGGTAGAAGAATGCTTGACAAGAACGTCAAAAACTTCCGAACTGGTGGTAGTTGAAAAAGATGTAGCAAGAAAATGAGGGTGACAGAAGATGTATCTAAGACTGGAGGATTAGAGTTATAGAGCACTGGATACTGAACTCAAAACTGGTGGTAGAGTGAGATGTAGCAAGAAATTGAAGTTGATCACAGAAAGCGTATTTCAGAGCGGAAGAGCTAAAGGATGATAATGGAGGAGTAATGAAAAAAGACTTGTAGACCTGTTGGGAGCTGCAAAGTAAAGGGATTAAAATTTAAGAAAATGTTAGCCAAAATAAAAATACAGCCAGAGGTCAAGTGTGGTAGAGCATATGTGAAAGGAGTAGAGCTGTAAAGCAGATGACAATGAGACCTGAATGTTATAAAAGAGAAGGTCAAGAACTTTGAATTTGGTGGTGGAAGGATAAGTGGGACAAAATTGAGGGTGGTAATGACATAAGAGTGGAAGAGTCAGAAGATGAGAATTGTAGAGCAGAGACCTGAGAATTCTAGACTTTTTAGTTTAAAGTTGTTAATTTTCCGGTGGGTGAGAGTTCTAGAAAATTGTGGACATGAAGGGTTGAGAATTGAGAGGAAGGTCAAGGGTTCTAGATTTCTTAATTGAAAGTTGTAAAGAAAAAGGGACTGGTGGTGGAAAGAGACTGAAGGTTGTAGAAGACATTTTTAGAAGTTGTAAATCAAGATCAGAAATGTGGAATAAGGGACAAATAATTGTAGAACAATTGGTTGAAAATTGTAAAGTATGAGGTCAAGACAAGAGTAGTAAAATACAGATAAAAGAGTGGTAAAGAAAGAGGATGCATGTTATGAAGAAGCAGGTCGAGCAATGTCGAAAATGACTGGGAAGGATTGAGTAAGACAGTCTTACAACAAAGATCTAAATTTTTAAGATAGTAGTACATAAGCTGGTTTGTTCTGGAACTTTTTAGACCATGGGATTAAGACACAGAGCCATATGGGTAGAGTAGTTGGAGAATTATAGAGCAATGAGTTGAAGGAGGTGCAGAGAGCTTCTAAGACCTCTGGAGTGTGATATAGTGAAGTCCGAAGGAGGAATTGTAGTGAAAGAGCTGAGATCTGAGACACCTGACACTAATTACTTGTGCTGGCCCATACACCATCATTTTTACTACTATTCCCACCTTCTTCAAAGTAGACATGCACAATTGCAGGTGGATGGATGTCCCCCTAAACATGCATCCCAGCCATCATGTAGCTCTCCCAGTGACGAGCCTCTCATCTAGTATCTTTCCTTCTCAATAATCACTCTCTCATTAGCTGCCGGCAGCCGTTAATTATGCAAATAAGTCTGTTTTGCACGGGGGCGTTGTTTCATTTTAACTCTGATTACAGCACCTGGGGTCTTGATGAGTGGGCGGCTCGATGTCTATTAACATGGAAATAATTTGCTAATTTATATTAAAAGCCCAACGATCACCAATCCCAAGGCATTTGCCATGTCCTGACACTAAAAATAACTTAAAGCAGAGAAACATGAAAGAGGGGACGAGTCGGCTGATCTGACAAGCGTTAATTGATGTGTTCCTGCTAATGACAATCACTCAGCCATCTCAGAGATGTGCCCACACCTGGCAGGTATCTAATTCAACCACTGACCTCCAGAAAATACATTAGTCTTCTTATTGCCCAGTCTTTTTGTTAGCTCTTTTTATCTCCTCCATCTAATGGCCAATTAGTCAAAACAGTTTTGAAATAAGTGAAAAAGTATACTGCTCTTAATATTCCCATAAGAACATTGCATCCTGTAGGTCATAGTGGACATCTTACTGTACATTATGGATGAAATGTGCTAGAATTTGGGTGATCTCAGTTTTCCAAGATTCAGATGGGCAACTGTAACTTAACATAGGACCTATATGGACTCTCAGAGGACATTGTCACAGTGGGCTCCTTCTTTACTGCAATCATAGACAGGATTGACCCATATCGACAAGGAATAATGCTAGTGGTCATGATGATTCGCTCTGTCATGGTGCTTGCAGGTGGAGTAGAGAAATGAGCCATGCAAGGTGGCAGCTTGGAGCCAATCAGGGAGAATGTGGACTTGTCAGTGTGCTGTGCCAGACCTCAGAGTTGTAGGTCTGCGAAGTGATTAGGTCATGACCTGGTCACTAATAAGAGTAAGCTTGTCCCTCCTTAGTGTGTACGGTACATTTTTTCCGTTTTATTTATTTTTTTAATTTACCGTACTTCTTTTCATTAAAAATAAAGGAATAACTTGTTTCCCGCTTCTATCACTTTAATACTTACTTTTGTGCTTAGTACATCTACCACATCTTACACATATTTTCCACAATTCTATTCATGATTTATGCATCTTTTACTTATGATGTATATATTTTTTCATCTTGTTTAATTTATCAATGTTTTTCATATACAGTTTTTTTTTTGCTTCACCTCACGTCCTTCCACCTTACCTTCATCCACATTCTCATTTTCCCCTTTCCCATCCATTTCTTTTTTTATCCCCTTTTTTATTTTAAATTTTTTTTTGCATTTTATTTTTTATTTTGTGTATCTTTTTATATATATTTATATATATATTTTTATACTTCATCATCATTCGCTGTTTTTTGTTGTCTCTGACATTTATTTATCTATTGTACTTTTTATGTTTGCCCTTACTTGGCTATTTGGCCCATATTTTGACAACATGTTCTTCTGTTAGTAAATGTGAATTTACCTTTAGCCTACTCCAGCTAGCTGAACATTACATTCCTATACATTTTACTGGCAATTTAGCCTATACTTTTTGATATCCTTTGACAATTGTGAATTTAATATAATCTTGACCTATTTTATGTAACTGATTTCCACTATTATTGTTACTGTGTCCAGCTAACAGGGTTTGATTTTATTTTTGTGTTGCCCTGGTACTTTATTAAAACTAATCTGTCCATGTCTATGGATCTATCCTGTTCTATGTATTGAGCGATCTCTTATATAGTGCAGCCTTTAATTGCATTGGTACCTGCCTATTTGTCTCATGATTTTTCATTTCTGTTTGCATCTCCTTTTATTCTACATTTATTTTTAATGGTTTTCAATACAGATTTATTACTTTTAAATACATATTTTTGTTGGGCATGTTTTTGTTCCTTCACATTTTATTGTATGATACTGTCAGGTGAAAGAATTGTACATCAGTGTGATATCGAGTTTTATGGTTCCGTCCCTGGCACTGTATTACGGTATTATTTGGTAACTACATAGCAATGTTGGACAATGTATAGCAAAGTGATAATTGCACTGTATGGTAGTATTAAGAGGGCTCTTCATGACATGGCACCAAGGGGGACATTGTTATGTTGGCACTACTTGGCCCTAATACCTTTGCCAAAAAACCCTGTTTCTGGAAAAGCTGGTGGAAACCAATATGGTGACCTCGCTCAGCCCTAAAAAGAAAAATGCTAGTTTAATTGATTCATACATACATCTTGTCCTTGGTTTCCGAGATCCGGTTCTGGGTGTGTTTGGCCCCTTCTATGGCTAGGTTTAGAGCCTCCACCTTTGGGTGGTATATCAGCATCTTAGAAAGTAGTGGAGTAATAAATCCTGAGCATGGATGACAAGTTACGAAAGTGTACAATCACAATTTATAATTGAAACTGTCCCAAGTGCCCTGAAACCAAAATGCCAAAAATGTAGACACAATAAAGTCCCTCAAAGTATAAGTGCCACTTAAATAGTGGCCATACTCACGCAGCTCCCATGGCTGAGCATGAATGGGTTAATGCTGTATTTAAGCAGACAATGTTGTCACTCAGGAAGGACCAGAATAACTCAATGGTACAGAGTACAGGATCAAACCAGGAGATCAACTCAATTAAAACAGAACAGCCATCAACCATTGTTTATTGCATTTATTGCCTGTGATCATTATATCACGCATGGGGGGGGGCACTGCTTTGGTTTTAAGTATGTTTTAAACTTATTGTTAATAAAGTTTTGCTTTTTATAAATAGCATTGTGGTGTGCATTCCCTACAGTGGTACTTTTTCCTGTGTTGTATATCAGCATCTCAGAATTGACATGGTCCCGGACAGATCCATCATTTCTTGATCATCCATTATGTGCGTTAGATCCTTGCCCGCTCTGTGCCCCTTTCAGGCTCAGTCTTTCTTCTTTATGCTGATGCCCTTGACCATCTCTCCCCCTCCCTTCACTGTGTCTCTGAGTGATACATATTGTCACTGCAAACTCTTCTCAACAATGAAAGTTCTGCTGAAAAGATAAACAGATTCCAAAGAAAGTGGCACAGTATGACGGCATTCAGTATGGCAGAGTCATGGGTGAAGGTTTATGTCATAGCATAAAAAATTCTCCATTATTGCCCCAAGCCTTTGTAGCATGGAAGTGACACTCTAAACTCCTGGGTGGTTCAGCCAGTAAACTGTATGTGGAAGTCGGGGTTATTTCAGCACTATATGGCCTTGGATGGCTCTGTGTTGTGGATTCTGTTTGTGGGCTCCCTCTGGTGGTTACTGCTGGTACTGGGTGACTTTGGTGGGTTGTGGGCTTTGGTTTCCACCTGTCCATCAGTGGCTGGGTGTTTCCTATTTTACCTGGCCTTTCTGTCATTTCCCTTGCCGGCTATCAATGTATTCAGATGTGCTCTGTTTGGTTCCTGCCTACCTGCTCCCAGATCTTTCAGGATAAGCTAAGTGCTGATTTTCAGTTGTTTGGTTTTTTGTCCAGCTTGCTTATTATGTCTCTATGCTAGCTGGTAGCTCTAGTGGACTGAGGTTCTCCCCATGTGCCATGAGTTGGCACATGGGTTCTTGTAATCTCAGGATGGTTTTTTTGATTAGGGTTTTTTGCTGACCGCTCAGTCCCCTTTTGTATCGTTCTGCTTTCTAGTTTACAGCGGGCCTCAATTTGCTAAAACTATATATATCATCTCTATGTGTGTGCCTTCCTCTCATTTCACCGTCAATACATGTGGGGGGCAACTATATCTTTTGGGGTTCATTCCGCTGGAGGCAAGTGAGGTCTTTATTTTCTCTGCAGTGCTAGTTAGCTCTTAGGCTGGTGCGTGGCGTCTAGAACCAACGTAGGCACGCTCCCTGGCTATCTCTAGTTGCGTTTGTCAGGTGTAGGGCAGCGGTCAGCCCAGGTTCCATCACCCTAGAGCTCGTCCGTAATATATTTGTACTTTGCTTGTCCTGTGCTATCCCTAGCCATTGGGATTCATGACAGTATAGCCGGACCACAAAGTGTTAATTGTTTGGGCTGAAGCAGGAGAAAGAGAAGTGTTTAAGGGAAATTTTTTTTTTTTTTTTTTTTCCCCTTCAGAGTTTTGCTGCCTAGCCCTTAATTGCTGTCTAGCTGCTTCTTACCTCCTCTTAACCCTTGAATGGCTCTGATCTTAGCTGTTTAACATGGATGTCCAGAGTTTGGCTTCCAGCCTGAGTAATCTCGCGGCAAAAGTTCAAAACATACAGGATTTTGTTGTTCACACTCCCATGTCTGAACCTAGAATTCCTATTCCAGAGTTCTTTTCTGGAGATAGATCTACCTTCCTGAATTTCAGGAACAATTGTAAATTGTTTCTTTCTTTAAAATCTCGCTCCTCTGGAGACCCTGCTCAACAGGTCAAGATTGTAATATCTTTCCTGCGGGGCGACCCTCAGAATTGGGCATTTGCATTGGCACCAGGGGATCCTGCATTGCTCAGTGTGGATGCGTTTTTTCTGGCATTGGGATTGCTCTATGAGGAACCTAACCTGGAGATTCAGGCTGAAAAGGCTTTATTAGCCCTCTCTCAGGGGCATGATGAAGCGGAGATATATTGTCAGAAGTTTCGGAAATGGTCGGTGCTTACTCAGTGGAATGAGTGCGCCCTGGCTGCAAACTTCAGAAATGGTCTTTCTGAGGCCATTAAGGATATTATGGTGGGGTTCCCTACGCCTACAGGTCTGAATGAGTCTATGGCTATGGCCATTCAGATTGATCGGCGTTTACGGGAGCGCAAACCCGTGCACCAGTTGGCGGTGTCTTCTGAACAGGCACCTGAGACTATGCAATGTGATAGAATTCAGTCCAGAAGTGAACGGCAAAATTATAGGCGGAAAAATGGATTGTGTTTCTATTGTGGTGATTCAGCTCATGTTATATCAGCATGCTCTAAACGCACAAAAAGGGTTGATAAATCTTTTGCCATTGGTACTCTGCAGCCTAAGTTCATTTTGTCTGTGACTCTGATTTTTTCACGTTCTTCCATTTCCGTCGATGCCTATGTGGATTCGGGCGCTGCCCTGAGTCTTATGGATTGGTCATTTGCTAAACGCTGCGGTTTTAGTCTGGAACCTCTGGAAGTTCCTATTCCTCTGAAGGGAATTGACTCTACACCATTGGCTATGAATAAACCGCAGTATTGGACACAAGTGACCATGCGCATGACTCCCGTTCATCAGGAGGTGATTCGCTTCCTTGTACTTTATAATTTACATGATGTACTAGTGCTTGGTCTGCCATGGTTACAAACTCATAATCCTGTCCTGGACTGGAAAACAATGTCTGTGTTAAGCTGGGGATGTCAGGGGGTTCATGATGATGCACCTCCGATTTCAATCGCTTCATCTACTCCTTCTGAGATCCCTGCGTTTTTGTCTGACTATAGGGATGTTTTTGAGGAGCCTAAGCTCAATTCGCTCCCTCCGCATAGAGATTGTGACTGTGCTATAGAATTGATTCCTGGCAGTAAGTTCCCTAAGGGTCGTTTATTTAATCTGTCACTGCCAGAGCATACTGCTATGCGGAATTATATTAAGGAGTCCTTGGAAAAGGGACATATTCGTCCATCTTCGTCCCCTCTGGGAGCAGGTTTTTTTTTTTGTGGCAAAAAAAGATGGTTCCCTGAGGCCTTGTATAGATTATCGCCTTCTGAATAAGATTACAGTCAAGTATCAGTATCCATTGCCATTATTGACTGATTTGTTTGCTCGCATTAAGGGGGCTAGGTGGTTCACTAAGATAGATCTTCGCGGTGCGTATAATCTGGTGTGGATAAAACAGGGTGATGAGTGGAAAACCGCATTTAATACGCCTGAGGGCCATTTTGAGTATTTGGTAATGCCTTTTGGACTCTCCAATGCTCCGTCAGTCTTTCAGTCCTTTATGCACAATATTTTCCGTGAATATCTGGATAAGTTTATGATTGTGTATTTGGATGATATTTTGGTGTTTTCTGATGACTGGGAGTCTCATGTTCTACAGGTCAGGAAGGTGTTTCAGGTTCTGCGGGCCAATTCTCTGTTTGTGAAGGGCTCAAAGTGTCTCTTCGGAGTCCAGAAGATTTCTTTTTTGGGGTACATTTTTTCTCCTTCTACTATTGAGATGGATCCCGTCAAGGTTCAGGCGATTTGTGACTGGACACAACCTACATCTGTTAAGAGCCTTCAGAAGTTCTTGGGGTTTGCTAATTTTTATCGTCGGTTCATTGCTAATTTTTCCAGTATTGTTAAACCTTTGACTGATTTGACTAAAAAGGGTGCTGATGTTGCTGATTGGTCTCCTGCGGCCGTGGAGGCCTTTCAGGAACTTAAGCGCCGGTTTTCTTCTGCTCCTGTGTTGTGTCAACCAGATGTTTCACTTCCTTTTCAGGTTGAGGTTGATGCTTCCGAGATTGGAGCGGGGGCGGTTTTGTCACAGAGAAGTTCTAATGGCTCGGTGATGAAGCCATGTGCATTCTTCTCTAGAAAATTCTCGCCCGCCGAGCGCAATTATGATGTGGGTAATCGGGAGCTTTTGGCCATGAAGTGGGCATTTGAGGAGTGGCGTCATTGGCTTGAGGGTGCTAAACATCGTGTGGTGGTCTTGACTGATCACAAGAATCTCATTTACCTTGAGTCTGCCAGGCGTTTGAATCCTAGACAGGCTCGTTGGTCGTTGTTTTTTTCTCGTTTCAATTTCGTGGTTTCATACCTGCCAGGTTCAAAGAATGTGAAGGCAGATGCTCTTTCCAGGAGTTTTGTGCCTGACTCTCCTGGAGACTCTGGGCCTACTGGTATCCTTAGGGATGGGGTAATATTGTCCGCCGTATCCCCAGACTTGCGACGTGCATTGCAGGAGTTTCAGGTGGATAAACCGGATCGTTGTCCACCAGAAAGACTGTTTGTTCCGGATGATTGGACCAGTAGAGTCATCTCCGAGGTCCATTCTTCTGTGTTGGCTGGTCATCCTGGAATATTTGGTACTAGAGACTTGGTGGCCAGGTCTTTTTGGTGGCCTTCCTTGTCTAGGGATGTGCGTACCTTTGTGCAGTCTTGTGAAGTGTGTGCTCGAGCTAAGCCTTGCTGTTCTCGGGCCAGTGGGTTGTTGTTATCCTTGCCCATCCCGAAGAGGCCTTGGACGCACATTTCCATGGATTTTATTTCTGATCTCCCGGTTTCACAGAAAATGTCCGTTATCTGGGTTGTGTGTGACCGCTTTTCTAAGATGGTTCATTTGGTGCCCTTGCCTAAGTTGCATCCTCCTCTGAGTTGGTCCCTTTATTTTTTCAGAACGTGGTTCGTTTGCATGGGATTCCGGAGAATATCGTTTCTGACAGGGGATCCCAGTTTGTGTCTAGATTTTGGCGGACGTTTTGTGCCAAGATGGGCATTGATTTGTCTTTCTCGTCTGCATTCCATCCTCAGACGAATGGCCAGACGGAGCGAACTAATCAGACCTTGGAAACTTATTTGAGGTGTTTTGTTTCTGCTGATCAAGATGACTGGGTTGCTTTTTTGCCACTGGCCGAATTTGCTCTTAATAATCGGGCTAGTTCGGCCACGTTGGTCTCTCCTTTTTTTTGTAATTCGGGGTTTCATCCTCGTTTTTCCTCTGGTCAGGTGGAGCCTTCGGATTGTCCTGGAGTGGACGTGGTGGTGGACAGGCTACATCAGATTTGGAATCAGGTGGTGGACAATTTGAAGTTATCTCAGGAGAAGACTCAGCAGTTTGCTAATCGCCGTCGCCGTGTGGGTCCCCGACTTCTTGTTGGGGATTTGGTGTGGTTGTCTTCTCGTTTTGTCCCTATGAAGGTCTCTTCTCCTAAGTTCAAGCCTCGGTTCATCGGTCCTTATAGGATCTCGGAGATTCTTAACCCTGTATCTTTTCGTTTGGATCTCCCAGCATCGTTTGCTATTCATAATGTGTTCCATCGGTCGTTGTTGCGGAGGTATGAGGTGCCCGTTGTTCCTTCGGTTGAGCCTCCTGCTCCGGTGCTGGTGGAGGGAGAATTGGAGTATGTTGTTGAGAAGATCTTGGATTCTCGTGTTTCCAGACGCAAACTCCAGTATTTGGTTAAGTGGAAGGGTTATGGTCAGGAGGATAATTCCTGGGTGGTCGCCTCCGATGTTCATGCGACTGATTTGGTCCGCGCCTTCCATAGAGCTCACCCTGATCGCCCTGGGGGTTCTCGTGAGGGTTCGGTGACCCCTCCTCAAGGGGGGGGTACTGTTGTGGATTCTGTTTGTGGGCTCCCTCTGGTGGTTACTGCTGGTACTGGGTGACTTTGGTGGGTTGCGGCCTTTGGTTTCCACCTGTCCATCAGTGGCTGGGTGTTTCCTATTTCACCTGGCCTTTCTGTCATTTCCCTTGCCGGCTATCAATGTATTCAGATGTGCTCTGTTTGGTTCCTGCCTACCTGCTCCCAGATCTTTCAGGATAAGCTAAGTGCTGATTTTCAGTTGTTTGTTTTTTTGTCCAGCTTGCTTATTATGTCTCTATGCTAGCTGGTAGCTCTAGTGGACTGAGGTTCTCCCCATGTGCCATGAGTTGGCACATGGGTTATTGTAATCTCAGGATGGATTTTTTGATTAGGGTTTTTTGCTGACCGCTCAGTCCCCTTTTGTATCGTTCTGCTTTCTAGTTTACAGCGGGCCTCAATTTGCTAAAACTATATATATCATCTCTATGTGTGTGCCTTCCTCTCATTTCACCGTCAATACATGTGGGGGGCAACTATATCTTTTGGGGTTCATTCCGCTGGAGGCAAGTGAGGTCTTTATTTTCTCTGCAGTGCTAGTTAGCTCTTAGGCTGGTGCGTGGCGTCTAGAACCAACGTAGGCACGCTCCCTGGCTATCTCTAGTTGCGTTTGTCAGGCGTAGGGCAGCGGTCAGCCCAGGTTCCATCACCCTAGAGCTCGTCCGTAATATATTTGTACTTTGCTTGTCCTGTGCTATCCCTAGCCATTGGGATTCATGACAGCTCTGTATGGAAGTAATAATATACTATCTCTATATATATATATATATATATATAATTGTCTAAGGGGTACTTCCGTCTTTCTGTCGGCAACTTCCGTCACGGAAATCCCATGTCGCTGATTGGTCTCGCCAGCTGCCTGTCATCGCTGCCGCGACCAATCAGCGACGGGCACAGTCCGATTAGTCCCTCCCTACTCCCCTGCAGTCAGTACCCGGCGCCCGCATACTCCCCTCCAGTCAGTCAGTCACCGCTCACACAGGGTTAATGCCAGCGGTAACGGACCGCGTTATGCCGTGGGTTACGCACTCCGTTAACGCCGCTATTAACCCTGTGTCACCAAGTTTTTACTATTGATGCTGCCTATGCAGCATCAATAGTAAAAAGATCTAATGTTAAAAATAATTAAAAAAAACCAGAAAACCTGCTATTCTCACCTTCCGTAGTCCGACAATGCGCTCGCGCCTGCAGGTTCCGGTGCTAAGGATGCTGTGCGAGAAGGACCTGCCATGATGTCACGGTCATGTGACCGCGACGTCATGACAGGTCCTGCGCGCCTGCGCGAGAAGGACCTGCCATGACGTCACGGTCATATGACCGCGACGTCATCTGTTATGATCCTTAGTGGCTGAGGATCACCGAATGGACTAGCTAAGTTATTGAACATAGAACAAGCTCTAGGGAGGTGGTAACTGGACTGACCGCAACCTGATCCTAACCAAACACACCAAAGGTAGCTGGTGAACGTGCCTAAATTCCTGGACCTCTCGACGCAGCCTGAGAAACTTGCTACCCCTATAGAGAAAGTAAGACCTCACTTGCCTCAGAGAAATGACCCCAAAGATATAGGAAGCCCCCAACAAATAATAACGGTGAGGTAAGGGGAAAATACAAACGTAGAAATGAAAACAGGTTCAGCAAATGAGGCCCACTAATACTAGATAGCAGAAGACAGACAGGGAACTGTGCGGTCAGTAAAAAACCCTATACAAAATATCCACGCTGAGAATTCAAGAACCCCTACACCAACTAGCGGTGTGAGGGGAGAAACTCAGCCCCCTAGAGCTACCAGCAAGCAAGGAAATCACATATTAGCAAGCTGGACAAGGACAAATAAATAACCAAGAAACATATTGAACACTGATGAGCAAAAAATAACCAAACAGAAACTTAGCTTCTCTTGGCGAGACAGATAACGAAGGAATTCAGGAGAGATCAAAATAGCACTGAATACATCGACAGCAGGCAACCACTGAAAGTCCAGGTGAGCTAAATAGGAAACCAGCTAACAGATAACGAGACAGCTGAACCAGCCTCAGACCTGCAGAATGACACAAAGAGCCACCAGAGGGAGCCTAAAGACAGCACTCACACAGTGCCACTTGTGACCACAAGAGGGAGCCCAAAAACAGATTTCACAACAGTCATCATAGGTCCTGCGCTCATACCAACCCTGGGACCGGAAGCTGCCGCGTGCACCGCACACAGGCGACAGGAATACAAGGGGCCCTCGGAAGGTGAGTATATGTTTATTTTTTATTTTTTAACCTGTGACACACGTGGCTTGGTTAATATACTACGTAGCTGGGCAATATACTACGTGACTGGCCAATATACTATGTGGCTGGGCAATATACTACATGGCTCTGTGCTGTATACTACGTCGCTGTGCAATATACTACGTGGCTCTGTACTGTATACTACGTCACTGGGCAATATACTACGTAACTGGGCAATATACTGCGTGGCTGGGAAATATACTGCGTGGCTGGGAAATATACTACGTAACTTGGCAATATACTACGTGGCTGGGCAATATACTACGTGGGCTGTGCAATATACTACGTGGACATGCATATTCTAGAATACACGATGCGTTAGAATCGGGCCACCATCTAGTAACAGTATAATACTATTATAAAAGTGGTCTTGTACTGATCCTTAGTTACATCCTGCATTATACCCCAGAGCTGCACTCACTATTCTGCTGGTGCAGTCACTGTGTACATACATTACCTTACTGATCCTATACTGATCCTGAGTTACATCCTGTATTATACCCCAGAGCTGCACTCACTATTCTGCTGGTGCAGTCACTGTGTACATACATTACATTTCTTATCCTGGGTTATAGGATGTTTCGCCCCTGCAGTTCGCCCCTGGGTACATTTCGCACCCGCACATTTCGTCCCCAGCATTTGGCCCCCAGGATGTTTCACCCCCCACATTTCGCCCCCCGCAGTTCACCCCCAGCAGTTCGCCCCTCGCAGTTCGCCCCCCGCAGTTCACTCCTGTGTACAATTCGCCCCCGCACATTTCGTCCCCAGCATTTGGACCGCAGGATGTTTTGCCCCGCACATTTCACCCCCAGCAGTTCGCCACTGGGTACATTTTGCCCCCGCACATTTCACCCCCGCACATGTCGCCCCCAGCAGTTCGCCCATTTCACCCCCGGCAGTTCACCTCCGGATGTTTCGCCTCCAGCAGTTCGCCCCCAGATGTTTGTACCCTTGTGGTTCATGAATTCCCGTCCGTCATCAATCCACATGCCACAAAAGTACTGTAGAGAGTGCTGCACTTTTGTGACATGTTAAATCAACTGTTTCCATCTGTAAACCTCACAACTGATTGCATTATAGTGTCAGAGCATTTTGCCCGCAATTTTAACAAGACATTTTCCATAACTTTTCTAAAACATTTTTGTGTTACAAAAACATAACACGAAAAAAATATCGCCCCTGGATGTTTGTACCCTTGTGGTTCATGAATTCCCATCCATCATCAATGTTTCGCCCCCAGCAGTTCGCCCCCGGATGTTTGTACCCTGTTTTGCCCCCAGAATTTTGTGTTTGGATATTTCGCCAGTTTGTCCTTGTGGTTCATGAATTCTCGTCCGTCATCAATCCACATGCCACAAAACTACTGTACAGACTGCACTTTTGTGACATGTTAAATCAACTGTTTCCATCTGTAAACCTCACAACTGATTGCATTATAGTGTCAGTGCTTTTTGCCCGCAATTTTAACAAGACATTTTCCGAAACTTTTCTAAAACGTTTTTGTGTTACGAAAACATAACACGAAAAAAATGTAGTGTGAATGAGGCCTGATTTAGGTGGGGAATGTAAACCACTCTAAAATCAAAACACTTTGTGAACTTTTACCTGACCCAGCACTGACCTGCTTGTTTGCAAGTTTTGTTGCAGATGTAACAATTTTCATGTCAGGTGTCCTGCAAATTACCTTAGACTAGCTCTTATTCCATCTTGACATCAGAATATAGCAGTGTCTAAAATCTCTACAAAGAGAGGTGTACTAGCACAAAAAAAATCAGTCAGCTTCCACAGCAATTCACTTTCTACAAGTATGAATTCAGTTCTATCCAAACGTGGGAAGAAGAAGTTGCTCTACGAGAATCACATTTATATATTTTCCAAACGACGATGTCCGTTCCATCTGGGTGTGTGAAAAGCGGTCGACTTGCAAGGGACGTGTTTGGACCATTGAAGCATCTGGTGAAGTGGTGAAAGTAACCAATCCCCATAACCACGCAGCACAAGCAGCAAGACCTGAAGCAATCCGACTTGTCAATGAGGCGGTCACCAGGGCAAGGACAACACAGGAGACACAACAACAGATTCTCACAGAAGTCATTTCAGGAGCCCATTCTAATGTTGTAGCACTTCTCCCAAAGAAAGCATTACTGAAGAGAACAATACGATTATCAAGGCAACTGGGCAATATTCCAAGGTTGCCCCAAACCCTTGATCAACATGTTATTCCCCAGGAGTTCCAGGGGATCAATATTGATGGTGTCCAGCAGCAGTTCCTTCTGCATGACTCTGGTAAGCATTTAACGTTTCCATTCTGCAGAATTATAGCAAAGTTTATGTTGCACAAATGTGAAAAATTATATATTACAAAGTGCTGATATAGAATACTATGTGATTTTTTTTTTTTTTTGCCTTAAAGGGAAACTTTGAGGATAGTATAATGTAGTCTACTGATTCCAACTATGCCTCACTTGTTTAGTTGCAGTCTAATTCTCTGCTCAGCTTCAAAGTAGAAGTTCAGAGTGGTAACCTTGTTCACCAACCATGATTTGCAGGTATCGAGCCATTGTCAATCACAGCCAGAGGGCAAGGTTGTCGCATCAAACCCGCATCACTAGATGTCAATTTTAGTGTAGAATTTTCTGATATAAATTAGCTGTAGATTGTCTACTGCAACTACTTAGTGCATGTGAATGGACCTTAAGGATCTACTCCTCTTTGGTCAGCCCTCATCTGGAATACTGTGTCTAGTTTTAGGCACCACATTTTAAAAAAGACATCAACAAACTGGAGCAAGTTCAGAGAAGAGCGACCAGAATGGTGACCGGTCTGCAAACCATGGCCTATTAGGAACGGTTACAGGATTTGGGAATGTTTAGTGTCATGATCTCAATGGCAAGAGAACATAGCATAAGCATATATCGGAACTAGCTCTTGGAAGATGGGAACTAAGCTGACCATGAACTAAACCTAACGCACAACTAGCAGTGGCCGAGTAGCATGCCTACGTTGATTCTAGATGCCCAGCCCAGCCGGAGGACTAAATAAAGCTAGCAGAGGAAAATATTAGTCCTAGCTCACCTCTAGAGAAATACCCCGAAAGGAGACAGAGGCCCCCCACATGTATTGGCGGTGAGTTGAGATGAAATAACAAACGTAGTATGAAAATAGGTTTAGCAAATTTGAGGTCCACTTACTACATAGCAGAAGACAGAAAGGACACTTTCATGGTCAGCTGAAAACCCTATCAAAAACACCATCCAGAAATTACTTTAAAACTCTGGCATTAACTCATAACACCAGAGTGGCAATTCCCGTTCACAAGAGCTTTCCAGACACAGTAACGAAACTACAGCTGTGAACTGGAACAAAATGCAAAAACAAACATGGACAAGAGTCCAACTTATCTAGTAGTTGTCTAGGAGCAGGAACAAGCACAGAGAGGCTTCTGATAACATTGTTGACCGGCAAGCAACTAACAGAGCAGCAAGGTTATATAGCGACTCCCACATCTTGATGGGAACAGGTGAACAGAGAAGATGAAGACACCAGTTCAATTCCACCAGTAGCCACCGGGGGAGCCCAGAATCCAAATTCACAACAGTACCCCCCCCTCAAGGAGGGGGCACCGAACCCTCACCAGAACCACCAGGGCGATCAGGATGGGCCCTATAAAAGGCACGAACCAGATCGGAGGCATGAACATCAGATGCATTCACCCAAGAATTATCCTCCTGGCCGTATCCCTTCCACTTGACCAGATACTGGAGTCTCCGTCTGGAAACACGAGAGTCCAAGATTTTCTCCACAACGTACTCCAACTCACCCTCAACCAACACCGGAGCAGGAGGCTCAACGGAAGGCACAACCGGTACCTCATACCTGCGCAATAATGACCGATGAAAAACGTTATGAATAGAAAAGGATGCAGGGAGGTCCAAACGGAAGGAAACAGGGTTAAGAATCTCCAATATCTTATACGGGCCGATAAACCGAGGCTTAAACTTAGGAGAAGAGACCCTCATAGGGACAAAACGAGAAGACAACCACACCAAATCCCCAACAGAAAGCCGAGGACCAACACGACGGTGGCGGTTGGCAAAAAGCTGAGTCTTCTCCTGGGACAACCTCAAATTGTCCACCACCTGCCCCCAGATCTGATGCAATCTCTCCACCACAGCATCCACTCCAGGACAATCCGAAGATTCCACCTGACCAGAGGAAAATCGAGGATGAAACCCCGAATTACAGAAAAACGGGGACACCAAAGTGGCAGAGCTGGCCCGATTATTGAGAGCGAACTCCGCCAATGGCAAAAAAGCAACCCAATCATCCTGGTCAGCAGACACAAAACACCTCAGATATGTCTCCAGGGTCTGATTAATCCGCTCGGTCTGGCCATTCGTCTGAGGATGGAAAGCGGACGAAAAAGATAAATCTATGCCCATCCTAGCACAGAATGCCCGCCAAAATCTAGAGACGAATTGGGTCCCTCTGTCAGAAACGATATTCTCAGGAATACCATGCAAACGAACAACATTTTGAAAAAACAGAGGAACCAACTCGGAAGAAGAAGGTAACTTGGGCAGAGGAACCAAATGGACCATCTTAGAAAAACGGTCACACACCACCCAGATGACAGACATCTTCTGAGAAACAGGCAGATCTGAAATAAAATCCATCGAGATGTGCGTCCAAGGCCTCTTAGGAATAGGCAAGGGCAACAATAATCCACTAGCCCGAGAACAACAAGGCTTGGCCCGAGCACAAACGTCACAAGACTGCACAAAGCCTCGCACATCTCGTGACAGGGAAGGCCACCAGAAGGACCTTGCCACCAAATCCCTGGTACCAAAAATGCCAGGATGACCTGCCAACGCAGAAGAATGAACCTCAGAGATGACTCTACTGGTCCAATCATCAGGAACAAACAGTTTATCAGGTGGGCAACGATCAGGTCTCTCCGCCTGAAACTCCTGCAAGGCCCGCCGCAGGTCTGGAGAAACGGCTGACAATACCACTCCATCCTTAAGGATACCTGTGGGCTCAGAGTTACCAGGCGAGTCAGGCTCAAAACTCCTAGAAAGGGCATCCGCCTTAACATTCTTAGAACCCGGTAGGTATGACACCACAAAATTAAACCGAGAGAAAAATAATGACCAGCGCGCCTGTCTAGGATTCAGGCGCCTGGCGGTCTCAAGATAAATCAAATTTTTGTGGTCAGTCAATACCACCACCTGATGTCTGGCCCCCTCAAGCCAATGGCGCCACTCCTCAAAAGCCCACTTCATGGCCAAAAGCTCCCGATTCCCAACATCATAATTCCGCTCAGCGGGCGAAAATTTACGGGAAAAGAAGGCACAAGGCCTCATCACGGAGCAGTCAGAACTTTTCTGCGACAACACTGCCCCAGCTCCGATCTCAGAAGCGTCGACCTCAACCTGAAAAGGTAGAGCAACATCAGGCTGACGCAACACAGGGGCAGAGGAAAAACGGCGCTTAAGCTCCCGAAAGGCCTCCACAGCATCAGGGGACCAATCAGCAACATCAGCACCCTTCTTAGTCAAATCGGTCAATGGCTTAGCAATATCCGAAAAACCAGCAATAAATCGACGATAAAAGTTAGCAAAGCCCAAAAATTTCTGAAGACTCTTAAGAGAAGAGGGCTGCGTCCAATCACAAATAGCTTGAACCTTGACAGGATCCATTTCAATGGAAGAGGGGGAAAAAATATATCCCAAAAAGGAAATCCTCTGTACCCCAAAAACACACTTAGAACCCTTCACACACAAAGAATTAGACCGCAAAACCTGAAAAACCCTCCTGACTTGCTGGACATGAGAGTCCCAGTCATCCGAAAAAATCAGAATATCATCCAGATACACAATCATAAATTTATCCAAATAATCGCGAAAAATATCATGCATAAAGGACTGGAAAACTGACGGAGCATTAGAAAGACCAAAAGGCATCACTAAATACTCAAAGTGGCCCTCGGGCGTATTAAATGCGGTTTTCCACTCATCCCCCTGCCTGATTCGCACCAAATTATACGCCCCACGAAGGTCAATCTTAGAGAACCACTTGGCCCCCTTTATGCGAGCAAACAAATCAGTCAGCAACGGCAATGGGTATTGATATTTAACAGTGATTTTATTCAAAAGCCGATAATCAATACATGGTCTCAAAGAGCCGTCTTTTTTTGACACAAAGAAAAAAACCGCTCCTAAGGGAGATGACGATGGACGAATATGTCCCTTTTCCAAGGACTCCTTTATATATTCTCGCATAGCAGCATGTTCAGGCACAGACAGATTAAATAAACGACCCTTTGGGTATTTACTACCCGGGATTAAATCTATGGCACAATCGCACTCTCGGTGCGGAGGTAACGAACCAAGCTTGGATTCTTCAAAGACGTCACGATAGTCAGACAGGAACTCAGGAATTTCAGAGGGAATGGATGATGAAATGGAAACCACAGGTACATCCCCATGAGCCCCCTTACATCCCCAGCTCAACACAGACATAGCTCTCCAGTCGAGGACTGGGTTGTGAGATTGCAGCCAAGGCAATCCTAGCACCAAATCATCATGTAGATTATACAGCACCAGAAAGCGAATAATCTCCTGGTGATCCGGATTAATACGCATAGTTACTTGTGTCCAGTATTGTGGTTTATTATTAGCCAATGGGGTGGAGTCAATCCCCTTCAGAGGAATAGAAGTCTCCAAAGGCTCTAAATCATACCCACAGCGTTTGGCCAAGGACCAATCCATAAGACTCAAAGCGGCGCCAGAGTCGACATAGGCGTCCGTGGTAATAGATGACAAAGAGCAAATCAGGGTCACAGATAGAATAAATTTAGACGGTAAGGTGCAAATGGAAACAGATTTACCAAGCTTTTTAGTGCGCTTAGAGCATGCTGATATAACATGAGTAGAATCACCACAATAGAAACACAACCCATTTTTCCGTCTAAAATTCTGCCGCTCGCTTCGGGACAGAATTCTATCACACTGCATACTCTCTGGCGACTTCTCAGTGGACACCGCCAGATGGTGCACTGGTTTGCGCTCCCGCAAACGCCTATCGATCTGAATAGCCATTGTCATGGACTCATTCAGACCCGCAGGCACAGGGAACCCCACCATAACATCCTTAATGGCATCAGAGAGACCCTCTCTGAAAGTCGCCGCCAGGGCGCACTCATTCCACTGAGTAAGCACAGACCATTTACGGAATCTTTGGCAGTAAATTTCCGCTTCATCTTGCCCCTGAGATAGGGACATCAAAGTTTTTTCTGCCTGAAGCTCCAAATGAGGTTCGTCATAAAGCAACCCCAAGGCCAGAAAAAACGCATCCACATTGAGCAACGCAGGATCCCCTGGTGTCAATGAAAAAGCCCAGTCTTGAGGGTCGCCCCGGAGCAAGGAAATCACAATCCTGACCTGCTGTGCAGGGTCTCCGGCAGAGCGAGATTTCAGAGACAAAAATAATTTGCAATTATTTCGAAAATTCTGAAACCCGGATCTATTCCCCGAGAAAAATTCCGGCAAAGGAATTCTCGGCTCAGATACAGGTGCATGACAAACAAAATCTTGCAAATTTTGTACCTTCGTGGCGAGATTATTCAAACCTGCAGCTACACTCTGAAGATCCATTACAAACAGGTGGACACAGAGCCATTCAAGGGTTAAGAGGAGGTAAGAAGCAGCTAGACAGCAATTAAGGGCTAGGCAGCAAAACTCTGAGGGGAAAAAAAAAAAAAAAAAAATTTCCCTTCAACACTTCTTTTTCTCCTGCTTCAGCCCAAACAATTAACACTTTGCGGGCCGGTCAAACTGTCATGATCTCAATGGCAAGAGAACATAGCATAAGCATATATCGGAACTAGCTCTTGGAAGATGGGAACTAAGCTGACCATGAACTAAACCTAACGCACAACTAGCAGTGGCCGAGTAGCATGCCTACGTTGATTCTAGATGCCCAGCCCAGCCGGAGGACTAAATAAAGCTAGCAGAGGAAAATATTAGTCCTAGCTCACCTCTAGAGAAATACCCCGAAAGGAGACAGAGGCCCCCCACATGTATTGGCGGTGAGTTGAGATGAAATAACAAACGTAGTATGAAAATAGGTTTAGCAAATTTGAGGTCCACTTACTACATAGCAGAAGACAGAAAGGACACTTTCATGGTCAGCTGAAAACCCTATCAAAAACACCATCCAGAAATTACTTTAAAACTCTGGCATTAACTCATAACACCAGAGTGGCAATTCCCGTTCACAAGAGCTTTCCAGACACAGTAACGAAACTACAGCTGTGAACTGGAACAAAATGCAAAAACAAACATGGACAAGAGTCCAACTTATCTAGTAGTTGTCTAGGAGCAGGAACAAGCACAGAGAGGCTTCTGATAACATTGTTGACCGGCAAGCAACTAACAGAGCAGCAAGGTTATATAGCGACTCCCACATCTTGATGGGAACAGGTGAACAGAGAAGATGAAGACACCAGTTCAATTCCACCAGTAGCCACCGGGGGAGCCCAGAATCCAAATTCACAACAGTTTAGCTTGCAGAAAAGAAGACTGAGAGGAGACTTAATAGCTGTCTACAAATATCTCAAGGGCTGTTACACTGTAGAAGGATCAGCTTTATTCTCATTTGCACAAGGAAAGACTAGAAGTAATGGGATGAAACTGAATGGGAGGAAACACAGATTAGATATTAGAAAAAAAATGTTGACAGGGTGATCAATGAGTGGAACAGGCTGCCACGAGAGGTGGTGAGTTCTCCTTCAATTGAAGTCTTCAAACAGAGGCTGGACAGATATCTGTCTGGGATGATTTAGGGAATCCTGCTTTGAGCATGGGGTTGGACCAGATGACCCAGGAGTTCCCTTCCACCCTTCCAACTCTACCATTCTATGATTCTATGATTCATTAACATGTCTCCTAACCTCTGTGGATTGTCCACAACTGTAGATCTACAGCTATTCTGGTGTAGATAATTCTACACCAAAATCTCTATTTAGCTCTATGGATTTAGGCGCAGGTTTTAGTGCTGGATTTTAGCCCCTTATCTGAATGGCTGGAATCTTCTTTGCATAATAGCAGCATACATTCACATGCAGGGACAAAAGTAGCTTGGCCCTGGCCCTATAGCAAAGTTTTGAAGGGGCCTTGGCCTCCTTCCTCCTTGATGCCCTGCCCCTTTAGCCATGCCCCCTGGCAACAGCATGAAATGAAGTTCCCATGCTGAATTAGTGCTGGGAAGAGGGTACACCATGCTCCAGTAGGTGCCTGTCACCTACCGGAGCATGGCAGGGGGTTAAGTAATATTCACCACCTGCTGCCACATGCTGCGTTCCTCTGCTTTGATACAGGACCTGGAATGATGTATGCGATCATGTGATCGCTCACGTCTCAGGATTTGCATCAAAGCAGAGTGAGGAAAGCAGCACAGCAGCAGGCGGTGAGTATTAATTTATCTATGACCCCGACCTAATGAACCATTGAGTTACTATGCTTTTTTTTCACAAATACTTCTTACATATTTGCTAGTTTTTCCTGATGTAAACCTTTTATTATCATGGATTTCTGCATTTTGCTAGTTTCTGCTGCCGTTAATCCTTTCACGACTTTGAAAATGTGACATTTTTGAAGCTTGGAGGCATTTTTAAACAGGAATATATCATTTTCCACTGGGACGATACATGTCGTAGATGTTATGTCATGAATGAGACATTTTACAGACTGTCCTGTATATATATTCATATATATTCCTCCAGCCATATATTAATCCAGCTGTGTTGGAACATTCGAACATTTGAACTTTCTCCAGCGGATTGTTGGGTTGGTGGAAGTGTTTGCACGTTGCGGCAAAACCAATCTGAAGATGGGTTTACGTTTGCACTCAGACTATCCCGCTGTTGAGGACTTCATGCCTCCAACTGAAGATTGGACAATGCCAATTGGACTACAACTGTTGTTGTTGTTACTTGCATGCTTGTTTTCCTTTTGTTTTTCAGGTCTACAGTGACATCCCCAGAGGACATCATAAGAATTATGAAATCTAAAGATTTCAGATGGGGAGTGTTATGTCCCATGAATGAGACATTTTACAGACTGTCCTGTACATTTTACATGCTGTATTGCAGTCTCTCATATTGTTTATTGTTGCTATGTGTTCCTGTGTTTTGCATAGCTGAAATCCTCCCTTTCCATGAAGTTTGTCCCTTTTGTCTCCCTGTCTCCCTCTGCTGGGTGTCATGTAATTTCCTTCTTCTTCTCCCTGTGTCTCAGTCTCCATCTTGACTTCATTAGAGGCACATGTGCTTTCAGCTTGTCTGAAGAAAGTCTTTTTTACCTGCTGCTGTTTGTATGCATTCAAGAAGAATTCTTAAAGAAATCAAAGTCTCTTCTGGATTCTTCATAATATGTGTGCCTGCAGCTGAGTTAAGATATCTGCGACCATCGCCAATTGTAAGTAAGGTGAAGAGATCCAGCATCTCAGAGCCATATTTGCAGCCACAGGCCCCAGGGACAGAATAAATGTGAATTTTTAATGTGATTTATGAACAACGGATGCTTCAGATTTGAAAAATGTATTGTGAATTCATCCCGAAATTCTCTGTCTGCTACTTGTTATTTTTTATTTTGTGAGAATACCACTTTTATCTGCTGCTCCATTCTTTGGTATACTGGCAGAGTGTTCTGTGAGGGCTAATCCCAAAACCCTCCTTCTGAAGACCTGATACAGAGGTTCTGTAGAAGCTGGTTAACCACCACTTTAGTTCAGCAAAGCCAATATCTCAGTTCTGCAGAGATGGTTGGTGGGATTAACCCTGTAGTCAGTCAACAATCCCCCTTCTTCTATAGATAGCCTGCATTAAAGGGGTATTTTCATGCCGAACAGCAAAATAAGACAGCATGCTTTCAGCAATCAGGTTGCGGTAAGCATGCTGCCGATCTTCCCCTCCTGGTACTTACCTAGAGGTCTTTTGCTCATCTTTGCCTGATCTTATCCTTGCTGTGTGGGCTGGCGATCGCCATGCTGGATCCGGAGGCCACCACGAGTCCTCTCCTTCCCAGCTTACTCTTCTTCTACCTGATCTCATCGTGGCACTGTGCATGCGCAGCAGTGTCTTGGTGACAGGAGGGGCATCCTGCCCCCTGAATTGACTGATGAATGGGGCAGGAGTGACATCATGTCAGTGAGCGGTCTGGAGACATTCTGCTTCACTGCTATGGCATTCATCAGTGATCCAGGCAACATGAAAAGACAGCCAGAAGCAGGAGAAGACATCACGGGGAACCGCTAGAGTGCACTCCGTGACCCAAGGAGCTGCAGCTGCGACAGGTAAGTATGTCAGTTTTTTTTGTTCTAGGGTGATAATACTCCTTTAAGGCCAGCCAGAAGAGACACTGGATGAGCTGCTAAAAAGGCAGCCACAGGAATCCCCAGCAATTCGGGTCCTGTATATTTTACCCCAGGTATGTTCAGCCCTAGATGTTTTGTTCCTTGCATATTGACCCCAAAAGTTGAGAGTGAAACATCTGGGGTCAAAATGTTAGGTGCGAAACATCAGATGGTGACACATCCAGGGACAAAATGCTGTAGGAGAAACATCCGGGGGCGAACTGCTGGGGGCGAAACATTGATGACAGACGGGAATTCATGAACCACAAGGGTACAAACATCCAGGGGTGAACTGCCGGGGGCAAACTGCTGGGGGCAAAACATCCGGGGGCGAACTGCTGGGGGCAAAATGTGTGGGGGTGAAACATCCTGGGGGCCAAATGCTGGGGATGAAATGTGCGGGGGCGAAATGTACTCAGGGGCAAACTGCTGGGGGCGAACTGTTGGGGGCAAACTGCTGGGGGCGAATTGTGTGGGGGTGAAATGTGCAGGTGCAAAACATCCTGGGGGCCAAATGCTGGGGATGAAATGTACCCAGGGGAGAACTGCTGGGGGCGAACTGTTGGGGGCAAACTGCTGGGGGCGAATTGTGCTGGGGTGAAATGTGCAGGTGAGAAACATCCTGGGGGCCAAATGCTGGGGACGAAATGTGCAGGGGCGAAATGTACCCAGGGGCGAACTGCTGGGGGCGAAACATCCAAATCCCCCATTGCAATACCCCCCAGGAGTGAAATGTTAATATGGTGTCAGGCAGCAATAGGACTCAGAGATAAAGATTACCAGGCCCTGGTAGAACCTTTGCTTTCAGAAAGTAGGCCCACAATCCTGACAGCCAGAGGGGTGGTTGATGTCCGCAAGGGGAGGGTACCAGTACATGTCCTTAACTGTGGAGAGAAAGAGATCCACCTAACCAGATATGCCACACTTGCCAAACTGTTTACTGTTGATAATAATGTGATACAGGCGACAGAACCCTTGGTCCCATCAGACCAGGTGGAGGACAATGGCTCTGCAGGACAGATGGAGGATTGGTGTCAGAAATTACACGTGGGCACTGATTCTACACCTTCACACAAAAAACACGGGGCTTACCGGGTAGTCCATGAGTATGAACGGGTATTCCGCAAACATCCACTAGATTTTGGGCATGTAAAAGGGGTTCAACATCATATCCCCACAGGAAGCCATCCACCCATTAAAGAGAGGTACCGGCCAGTACCACCCGCTCACTACCAGTGTGCCAAAACTATGCTATGAGAGATGAAGGAGGCTGGGGTAATCAGAGATAGTTGTAGCCCCTGGGCAGCACCACTAGTCCTCGTCAGGAAAAAGGATGGCACAATGAGAATGTGTGTTGATTATAGGCAGATAAACCGCATTACACATAAGGATGCATACCCGTTGCCCAGAATAGAAGAGTCATTAGCTGCTCTAAAATCTGCTAACTACTTTTCTACTTTACATCTCACTAGTGGGTACTGGCAGATTCCCGTGGCAGAGGCGGATAAGGAGAAGATGGCCTTCACAACACCCATGGGTCTCTCTGAATTCAACTACATGCCATTTGGACTGTGCAACGCACCAGGAACATTCCAAAGGATGATGGAGTGCTGTCTTGGGCACAAGAATTTCAAAACCGTCTTGTTGTACCTGGACGACGTCATCATCTTCTCCAAGACTTATGAGGACCACCTGAAACACCTGGCCGAGGTGTTTGAAGCTCTGTCTAACTTTGGCCTGAAGGTAGAACCATCTAAGTGTCACCTGTTGAAATCCAAAGTGCAGTACCTGGGCCATGTGGTAAGCTTAGACCCTAAGGCACCGGACCCTGACAAGGTCACCGTGATCAGAGACTGGCCAAAACCCAGCAACATCCATGAAGTCTGGCAGTTCCTCGGGTTGGTAGGCTACTACAGAAGATTTATCAAAGACTTCACTAAGATAGCCGCACCACTGAAAGACCTGTTAGTGGGCCAATCTAAGAAAAGGGGAAAGAACACCCCGTTTGACTGGAACGACAGGTTGGAGGGATCCTTCGCTCGGTTGAAGTTGGCTCTCATGGGAGATGAGGTACTGGCCTACCCTGAATATGACCAACCGTTTGTGCTGTACATGGACGCCAGCAACGTGGGACTGGGAGCCGTGTTGTACCAGGTACAGAAAGGCAAAGAAAGGGTAATTGCCTACGCCAGCATGAAACTTCCCACCGAAAGGAACCCCGAAAATTACTTCAAGCTGGAGTTCTGCGCTATTGTCTGGGCAGTGACAGAGCGGTTCAAGCACTACCTGGCCTCCGCAAAATTCACAGTTTACAAGGACAACAATCCGCTGACACACATGGAGACTGCAAAACTAGGTGCCTTGGAGCAGCGATGGATGGCTCAGTTGTCCAACTATTAATTCACAATCAAGTACCGTGCAAGGCACAAGAATGCCGATGCGCTGTCCAGGATGCCTAACTTACCAGAGATGGAAGAGGATCCAGAAACACTTGAAGAGATTAAGTTACCAGCTTTCCATCACCCCGGAGCGACTCAGTACTCTCATTATGTGAGGAACAAGTGCAATAACAAGCAAGAAGCTATGTTGAACCCATTGCCCCATCAGGGATGGGCAGAGATGCAGGACAGTGTCTCAGCAGTCCGTATGGTCAAAGAGCTGCTGACGCAAGCCGATTCGCACCCTGGTCCAGATGCTCCACAAGAGACTCAACAGCTGTGGAAAGAGAAAGGCAAACTGTTTATGTACGATAGTAAGCTGTGTCGGAGGAATATTGACCCACACACTCACGAGCTGGTCTGGCAGATAGTGGTCCCAAGACAAAATGCGCCAATGGTTCTGGAAGCGTACCACGATGGGGCAGGACATTTCGGATGGAAGAACTTAGAGATCCTGCTACGTGGAAGGTTTTACTGGATTGGCAGGAGAAAACCCATTGAAAAGTGGTGCCGAAAGTGTGGCCTATGCAACCTGCGCAGGAAGGACCGTGACAGCCAGAGGGCTCCCCTACAGCCCATAGTCACAAAATAGCCATTTGAACTGGTTGTCTTAGATCATATGAAGTTAACTCCAAGCCGGTCAGGCTGTCTATGCTTTGACCATTGTGGACCATTACTCCAGATTTTTGGTAGTCATGTCAGTCAAGGACCAGGCAATGAAGACAGCAGCCAAAGCCTTCCAGCAACACTTTTGCCGACCACACGGATACCCTGAAAAGGTACTTACCAACCAAGGCCCAGCCTTTGAAGTGGAAGTGTTTCAAGAGTTCTGCAACCTGTACGGATGCAAATCAGAACAACACCGTACCACCCACAAACCAACGGTATGTGTGAAAAGATGAACCAGGTGGTAATCGATCTGTTAAAAACTTTGCCTTTGCACGAAAGAAACTTATGGCCAGAGAAGTTGCCAGCCTTGGTAGACTTGTACATTCACATCCCAGTGAATTCCACTAATTGCACTCCAGCCTACCTGATGAGAGGAATATCTAGCAAATTACTTGTTGATCTGGAAATGGGAGACCTAACCCCAGAAACTACCTCACCAGATACAGATTGGGATAATGAGCGACAACACAAATACCGCCAAGTACAAGAGTGTGTAGAAAGAAGCTTGTCCCAGGCAAGACAAAAACAAGAGAGAGGCTATGACCAACGTACCCCTGCAATTCCCTTGTCACCAGGTGAACAAGTGCTAAAACGTAAGAGAAGAATGCACAAACTCGATGACCAGTGGGAAGCAGAAACATATACCATCTTACCATCCAACTTTGACAATACAAAAATATGCCTTATAAGTAAAAATGGAGGAGAAACTTCAACTGCAGTATCCAGAGATCATCTTAAAGTATGCCCTGATAAACTGAGAGAAAAAGAAAAGGATCCAGGAACTTCTCAACCAATGGAGGAAGAAGAAAAGAAAATCCACACCGTTCTTGGAGATTTTCGCCAGTCTTGGACTCAAGTACATCAGGCCATAGTGATACCTGTCTTGACTTTTCCCCAGTTGGAAATAACAGAAGAAAATGTGATTCAAGACCATCCTGAACCAGAAGAGACTCTACAACAGCGGGCTCAAGCAACAGACGTCACATCAGCAGTGGAACCAGAGAATCCACCCTCTGCTATTGGTGAATCTGTCATGCCCACAGTGAGTAGAAGTAGTCCCAGAAGGTCCACTATACCTATGCTACGTAGACTCACCAGAAGTGTAGCCATAAGAGAGTGCACTACACCAGGTCACTAGCAATCCCTGTGCTGCGTAGGTCTACCCATAGTACCAAAGGCCAAATCCCAGCTCGTTTCAGGGACTAAAATGTCAATAATTGATGTTACCTGTTTGAAATGATTTGTATATATTTATTACAGGTTTAAAATGGACAATGGGATAATGGACAGCGAATTACCCAAAAACTGTATTTGTACATAGTTGGCACCCTCAAGGTGCACCCTGGTTCTACCCACTTTGCTGGCATGGTAGGGCCTTGTTTCTCAGCAGACCTAAAGCAGAAAACTGTCTGGCGCGGCCGAACCCTGGGTCTGCATACGCCTTGTAGCCCGCTCAAACCCACGTTGGGGGTTTATGACGGGTCCCTCGCTTTGGTACTGTTTTATATGAACAAGGACACCCTGGTATAAGATCAGATGTACATTTATAAATTTGTTCGTAATGTTCAAGCTAATAGTGCCTCCCATAAGGGAAGAATAAGTTTAAACCTGTTGTATGTATTTCAAAATGTTTTGCACCTTTGTAACCTGTTGTTTGCCTTCTTTTCCCAGTCCAGGAGTACTGGATTTAACGGGGGGGGGGGGGAATGTGGCACCCCAGGAGTTCGGGTACCACAGTAGTCCTGCCTTCCTCTCGGGGAGGGTAGTGCTATCCATGGAAACAAGAGGGATCTCTTTGGCAGGTAAATCACACACACAACACCTTCTGAATCCAGGCCAGGATGGGGAGCTCAAAACCCGGTTTTAGGGCAGCTTCCCTGAATAAAGATCCTGGTCTGGAGGATGAGCTAGTTTAGTCTGGAACAGACAGTGAAGGGAAAGGAGCACAGAGGAGAGAATAGGGCTGAAGGAGGCTGCGAGAGGCCTCTGAGGAGCCAGAGCGCAGAAACTGTGAGGAGCTGCAAGCCCCATAGCAGAACCGGAGGGCACAGAACTACACGTATATTGCCCAAACTAAGCCAGTGGTACTGCAGCATTCTGGAGCCTTGAGTCACCGTGCAGAGACCCCAGAAGGAACGGCTCTAGCTGCCTACCATACAGGCACTGTCCCAGGACAGAAAAAGGACCAGGACCTTGTTAGGACACTTCAGGCAGCAAGGGACTATAGTGAGCACAAAGTGGAAGGCTCCCAACCTGACTTGCCAAGGGGATTTCACTCGTTTCCGGGCTGCCTGGACTCCTTATGTACCTGTTGCCGATACCCTGGACTGAGGCCTGTTACAACTTCATTAAACCAGGTAAAGACTGCAACACTGTTTCCTTTACTCATTTACCGGCATACACCATCATTACCTTACACAGGGCTGGACTTGCCATCGGGCACTTCTGGCAAACGCCAGAAGGGCCGGTGCCAGTAGTGGGCCGCTCAATCCCTGCACGCTGTGCCGCTGTCAGCGCCGCCAGCGCCGACTCACCCTCCCGCCAGTGCCGCCGCATTCAACTATACCATTGTCTATGATGCCGGTACAGACCAATGCAATGATGGAGGAGAGAGCGTCCGCTGACGCTCCCTCTCCCATCATTCCCCGCTCTGCCTCTGACACACTGCGGGTGCGCCATGAGGTCATATCATCGCGTACCTGCTGTGTGCCGGGCAGACTGTGGCCGCTGAGACCGGAGCCTGGAGCAGCGTAGGGCACGAGGAGAGGTGAGTATTGTGTTTGTTTTTTGTTATATATCAATGAGTGATAACTGGATTGTGGGGCTATTGGGGGGGCACTACATTATATTCTATGGGGGCTGTATTACATTCTATGGGGGGCTGTATTACATTCTATGGGGGGCTGCATTACATTCTATGGGGGGTTGTATTATATTCTATGGGAGGCTGTATTACATTCTATGGGGGCTTTATTACATTCTATGGGGGAGTCTGTATTACATTCTATGGGGGGCTGTATTACATTCTATGGGGGGTTGTATTATATTCTATGGGAGGCTGTATTATATTTTATGGTGGGCTGTATTACATTCTATGGGGGTGACTGTATTACATTCTATGAGGGGCTGTATTACATTCTATGGGGGGCTGTATTATATTTTATTGAGAGGTGGGCTGTATTCTATTCTATGGGGGGCTGTATTACATTCTATGGGGTGCTGTATTATATTCTATAGGGGGCTGTATTACATTCTATGGGGGGCTGTATTATATTCTCTGGGGGGCTACATTATATTCCATGGGGGCTGTATTATATTCTATGAGGGACGATTGCATCAAACTCTTATGGGGCTACATTATATTCTATGGGGAGGTAGGCTGTATTATATTCTATGTATTAAATGTATTCTATGTATTAAATTTATTGTATTTTATGAGGGGTGATTGCATCATACACTATGAGAGGGCTACATTATATTCTATGGGGAGCTGTATTACACTATATGAGAAGGGCTGCATTGTATTCTATGGAGGGGCTACATTATATTCTATGGGGGCTGCATTATGCTCTGAGGGGGTTATCATATATTCTATATGCAGGGGCTGCATTATATTCTCTGGGGGGTTACATTATACTCAGGGAGCTACAGTATATTCTGTGGGGTGGCTGCATTATACTCTGGGGTGGCATCATTATACTATATGTGGACTGCATTATACTGTATCGAAGACTATGGGGAATACATTATACTATATGAAGAACTATGGGGTGCATTATACCATGGGAAGTGAATTGTACTACATGGATTACTATGGCACTGCATTATACTCTATTGAGCACTATGAGGAGTGTATTATACTATATGGACGATTGAGCAGTGTATTTTAATATATGGAGGACTATGAGGAGTGTATTATACTATATGGAGGACTGAGGAGTGTATTATACTATATGGAGGACTGAGGTGCACATTATAATATATAGAGGACTATGGGGTGTATTATACTAAACAAGCAAAATGCTGCCTATTCATCGAGTGATTGGATTGTTTATGTCGGAACAGAAATCCTTGTTCTCAGCAGCACATCGCCAGTGTAAACTGTAGTTGTGCTGCTGATAACATGATACTGTATGGGAACAGATTGATCTAATTGTGATTGTTCTGTTCCCTTCATTCTTTCTCAGTTGGTGTATTGAGACCGGGAAACAAGCGAACTACTTCAGTATTGTTGATCACACTCGTTTAGAGGCCTGAGATCAGCACATGTAAATACAACAGAAATGCTTCGCAGGGAGACTAGGCAAGGATGATGACAGTTGTAGTTAGCACCCAGCGCCTGGGAATAGCGCTAACTCCACTGCTTTTCCCAGCCGCCAGAGCATTTAATTCTGGTATGTGTAATGATTTTTAGGGTTGATGTCAGTTGCATATTGTCAGCTGCTATCAATCCCTGGTGTAAGTAATGGAGAGGTGTCTATCAGACATCCTCAGTACTAGCCCAGACCTGGCGAGACCCAAGAGCCACCGCGAAGAGCGGTGACGGTAGTAACAGTACCGCTCTTCACAGTCGCCGAGCTCAGCGCAAGACCCAGAATATCTGAAGAGCGGTGACATTACTGATGTCACTGCTCTTCAGAGTCACCGGGTCTTGTGCTGTGCACCGAAGCCAAAAGTGGCTGAGTTTATGGAGCATCAGAATGAGGTTATCTAAGAGATCCAGTTATGTAGGTAAAGTAGCGGCTTTTCTTGGTACTGCAACTAAAAGCAATAAATAGGACTGACCTGTAATGCTGGATACAGCTGTAATTATATGTTATATAGTCGTGTTACACTCCCCTCACTTCTTGTAACCTACAAGTGTACAAAAGATATTATACAGTCACCATGTGACAAGTGGGCCTGTGTAACTTCAAATGCCAGGGCTGAATTTTAGTCCCAGTCCGGCCCTGGCCATACACTAGGAGCCCTGGGGACCCTGCTTCACCTGTGGGAAGCGTCACCATCCAGCTGCCATACCATCACCCCAGAGGACCCCTTTAAGCGGCATCGGTCCCTACTTACCGAGAACCACAGGTGGCATCACGATAAACTTTATTCAACAACCCCTTAAAAGACCGTTCCCCTTTAATTGAGTCCCAGGGCTATGGACCGGGTCGCAGCCACCGTACATCCCGTTTAAGACCGGACCCGGTACCGAGTTCCCCAGTGCCCTGGTGGGCGACTCACATACATTACTTATCCTGTACTGATCCTTAGTTACCTCCTGTATTATACTCCAGAGCTGCACTCACTATTCTGCTGGTGCAGTACTGTGTACATATGTAACACCCCAGGTAACCGGTTGTTTAAGTGGCATTGCTTTCCTCACGGAGAGAGTGATGTCATGCTTGGAAGCGAGGAAGGATCAATTTAACACGTATTCAGCACATACAACACTGTTCTGCCTCCAGGCCAGAAGGGGGAGCTCTAAACCCGGTTGCATTGGAGCTTCCCTAGAGATATATATATTCTGGTCTGGGAGAGGAGTTAGACAGAGTGGAGAGGGAAGAGAGTGGAAGCAGACAGAGAGAGTCTGAGAGGAAAACTGGGGCTGTGCAGCCACGTGAGGTGCTGCAGCTCCTGGAAGGAACGAGAACAGAGCAGTCTGTAGGAGACTGAGAGGGGAAGAGAAGCGCAGGAGAGTAAAGAGCTGGAGGGAAGCTGCGACTGAGCTTCCTCCATGCTGAAGTGCAGAATTCCGATAGCCGGAAGACTGAGGTTGTGGGGGGTAACTCTATGCCCCACGGCAGAAACCGGCGGATAGGAGATTGCAGGTCGCCTGTCCACCATTAACACCTGAAGGCACAGTAACAGAGAGAGTCCAGAGTCATTCTGAGAGACCCTGTAAAAAGGCTTGCGTTATCTGCCATACGGGTAGTGTCCTACCAGCAAGGGGGAGAGAGAGAACGTGAGGACCTTGTGTGAGGCCTAAGGCAGCAAGGGTCTACAACACAGCGCAGAAGGGAAGGCTTCCAACCTCACCTGGTTAGGGGGATTCCTGATTCGCTTCCAAACCGGCTGGGCCATACCAGTACTGTGATCCGATGCCCTGGACTGTGGCTGCCTTACACCAGTAAAGAGGCAAAGAGACTGCAGCCTTGTGTCCTCTGTTTCTTACTACACCATCTTTACCTACTACAACGGGAGCCCTGAGGACCCAGCTTCACCTGTGGGAAGCCATACCATCCCAGCTGCCATAACATCACCCCAGTGGACCCCTTTAAGCAGCGTCGGTCATCCCTGACTGAATACCACAGGTGGCGTCACGAACATTCATATTCCTAAAAACCTCTTTAAAGACCATTCCTTTAATTTGGACGCCCAGGGCCACAGACCGGGTCGCTGCCACCGTGACTACCCCTATAACATCGACCGGACCCGGTACCGAGTACACTTGGGCCCTGGCTGGGGCGCTCCACATACATTACATTACTGATCCTGTACTGATCCTGAGTTACATCCTGTATTATACTCCAGAGCTGCACTCACTATTCTGCTGATGCAGTCACTGTGTACATACATTACATTACTTATCATGTACAGATCCTGAGTTACCTCCTGTATTATACCCCAGAACAAATAATGTAGACACTGAACAAGCAGGGAGTATTGGGACACCAAGACACTATAAACACTGCAAAATTTTGAATGCTTCTCTGGAGTATATATCAGGTTTATGCCTATTTATACTGAGTATTGATGGTAATGTACTTTATTATTTCTATTGTTACTCTGGATTTTGGGGTGTTTCCATCTGTGTTGCCCCAGTGAATATCATTTCTGCTCAGTTAAATTTGTTGTCTTCTAAGTGAATGACTTCTATATATGGCGGTATTTATTGTTTTGCAGATTTTTTTTTCTTTCACTCTCTCTTTTTGTTCATGGCTTAATTGCCATCTCGGGAGCGTCACCTCAGCATCCACTGTCATACAGCAGCGTTCATTAAATCGTAGCCTCGGGCAGCCACAATATATATTTTGTCATTAGCTCTGATTGTAAAACATCTGCAGAGTTATCTGAAGACCATGACACGATGCAGACATGGGGACACGTCAGCGCCACGTGCTTATATGTGCCGAGATATCATATCATCAGATGATGGTCCCAAAGCCTGGGCATCTAAGAGGACATCAAAGGGCGCGCACTGCTATTTGTTTGAAGTCTTTATGACATTAAAAATATCCACTCGTCCAAAGAGAAAACTTTCAGGCTATGTGCACACGTTGCGGTCTTTGATGCGTTTCTGCTGCGTTTTTGGCTGCACGGATTTGCATCAAATCCGCAGTGTAGTGCACAGCCAATGTTAGTCTATGTGAAATTGACATTTGTTGTGCACATGCTGCCGAAAAAAAACGTGCGGAATCGCGGCTTTTTTTTTCCGCAGCATGTCAATTCTTTTTGCAGATCTGCAGCGTTTCTGTACCCTTTGACTTCCATTGTGTCAGGCACATCCGCAGCAAAACTGCAGATGTAAAAAAGATCTGTGGTTTCGCTGCGGATGAAACACTGCAGATAGGGAGGAAGGAGTGTGTGGGAGGAGTGTGGGCGGAGCTATGTGCGTGTATGTGTGTGTGTCGTGTCGGCGTGAATTTGTGTCTGTGTGCGGGTCTGTGTGTGTCTCTATGTGTGTGCGTGTGTCCCTGTGTGTGTGCGGGTCACATGATGGGATTACTGCTCCCATCCGGCAATGAATGCTCACAGTGACAGCATTGCCAATGATGGGAAAGTAGTCCCATCAGACAATGGCTGTGTTCAGTAGTAAAAAAAAAAACATACAGAACATACAACATATAACATACAGTACATATACATACATGAGTATGTGAGTACATGCTCACCAATCACCTAGTCCCTGAAGCCCTCGATTCTCCTGTAATGAAAATAACATAATAAACCAACCTATACTTACCTTTCCGCTGTAGTCCAGTTAATAACGAGTGTCCCACGACGATCTCCCGTGTAGAACAGTGACATCGGGCGATGTCAGCTCTCTACAGGGGCACCGCGATTAACTGACAGCAATGTATATCCCTCCCTCGCTGCCGGGAGAGAGAAAATTCACACGCAGCATTGCCGTTATGGTTCAGGTACAGTACAGAAAATACCCAGGTTATAGCGGCATGGTCCATATCGCTATACACAAAATGTACAACTTATACCAACTCTACCTGTATAATTATAGAATTATATACAGGAGATGCCAGGTTATACAGGCTGTACATATATAATTATATACAGGAGATGCCTGGTTATACCAGCTGTACATATATCATTATATAAAGGAGATGCCCTATTTGTACCAGCTGTACATATACAGTGTATAATTATATACAGAAGAAACCCAGGTTATACCAGCTACACATAAATAATTATATACAGGAGATACCAGGTTATACCAGGTGTACATATATAATTATATACAGGAGGTGCCCAGGTTATACCAGCTGTACATATATAATTATATACCTGTTGTACGGGTAGTGTCCTACCAACTTGGAGGACAGAGAGAACATGTGAGAACCTTTTGAGGGGCTTAAGGCAGCAAGGGACTACACCACAGCGTTAGAAGGAAGGCTTCCAATCCCACCTGGTAAGGGGGACTCCCAACTCGCTTCCAAGCTGGCCGGACCCTACGTGTACCCGTAATCCAGGACCCTGGGCTGTGGCTGCCTGTATTCTTCAGTAAACCAGGTAAAGAGACTGCAAACCTGTGTCCTCCGTTTCTTGCTACACTACCCACCATCTTCATCTACACACCGGGAGCCCTGGGGACCCAGCTTCACCTGTGGGAAGCCATACCATCTAAGCTGCCATAACATCACCCCAGAGGACCCCTTTAAGCAGCGTCGGTAATCACTGACCGAGAACCACAGGTGGCGTCAAGAACACAAACTTTATTCATAACTCATTTAAAGACTTTTCCCTTAACATGGGCACCCAGGGCCATGGATCGGGTCGCCGTCACTGTGACACATCCCTTTAAACACGGGACCCGGTACCGAGTACCACACGGCCCTGGCGGGCGTTCCATTTTGGCGTCACGAATAGGATGGACCGACCCGGAAAATAAGGTCTGTATGCCTAAGAGACTGTGCTTTATTAAGAGACTATTGAATTGCTAATTGCCGCCAAAACTGCCGCCATTACAGAACCATGTGGGGTGCAGGAGGAGAAGGGCGTGTTGTCGTGGGTGGAGCCTGGAGAAAATGCGCAAGACCTATGGCTGCCCCTCACCAATACTTTTATGTGAGAGAAGTGTGCCCATCAACAAGAGAACTCCGCCTCCTGGTCTGGGATGGCGGGAAGAAGAGGAACTACCCACAAAGATGGGCGTGGTGGAGTGAAACCATTGGAAATCCGACCGAGGAGGAAGTGACGGAAAGCAACATGGCGGCGGGAAGTGAGTGAGCACCGGAGCGTGGAGTGGAGCAGGAGGATTCCCCCAGCAGGGTTTTTCAAGAGCTGCACCAGTCACCGAAGCTGGATCCGGACCTCCTACGGAGAGAGGTAGAAGAACTCACGAGGCTGTGGCCGGGTGGAAAGAGGCCTTCCTCAGAAAACTTACCAGGCGACTGCCAGCAACCTTGTCCGGTCCGGAGCGAGAAAGAAGATCCGGCACTCCGGAAGAAAACGTAAGGGGTGCGACCCTTACCCCGGCGGCGGAAGGCCCAACGGCTAGGCCAGAATCACCCCCACCACTGTACACACCCAACCAGGGTTTTGGGTCCCTCGGTGAAAAGTCACCGTACGCCGAGGGTACCCCGAACTCAAGTCCCGCAGCGCAGCAACCCCTGTGCTAGATGGCACCCTGGTGGGCCCCTTGCCAGCCCCACCAATTCCAAGGCCTGGAGAAGTACGCCATCGGCTGTACCGGGACTGGGGAGATGGTAGCTCAGATCAGTTGGCAGCTCCGCTAGTCCCAACCTGTGAGCCCCAAGCTAGCTATTAGGAACCCGTGGTGTTCGCAGAGGGACCCGCGGAGGAGAACATGATTGCGCTGCAAGGGGAAATCACCATCATAGCCTGGCGGGAGCATTTTAGATGGTGGGAGGAGAAAGAGAGGCAGGAATCCCTGGCCCAAAAAGCAGCCTTTGAGGAGAGGAACTTAGAGGCCAAGGCCCGAATGCGCAAGATCTCACGGGCAGAAAGGGGACCACTGTGGCAGAGAGAAGTAGTGGTCTTCATTCAGCAGAGAGGCTGAGGTTTCATTAATTAGACCGGATTGATTAATGAAATCTTTGTAAACCTGAGGGATATGGAATCCAAATGAATGGAGGGACACCCGGACGGGGATCTGTGTCCCGGTGACAGAGTGACATATACCCGCCATATCTGCGACAAAGGGTGGTACGCTCTGGACTGCAAAAGATGTGTACCAATCTCAGTCCCTGCAGGAGCAGCAGCAGGCCAGGTCAACTACCAAATGCCATCAGTCCACCCAGACACCAGTGTTGGAACCAGCCAGTAGGCCCTGGTATGCCGTACCAATGGAACGTTATGATCCTGAATTTTCCTGGTCAGGGAGTAGCAGCCGTCCAGAGCTACCTAATTTTGATTTCCAGTTTGAATATGATTGAAGAGAGTTAAGTTAACCTTGTTGGCTTATGTCCTTGTTGTTTCAGTTTAAAAGAACTGCAGAATCATGAACTAAGCATGATCAAAACTTTCCTGTAAATAGTTGGCACCTCTTTAGGTGCTTTCTACTGGTTTTACAAGAGCCGTTAAAGAAACTGTTTGCTAATGTTTTGCACTAAAAAGTTTATATTGGTTCCTAAGACCGAAGAAAAACCGTCTGGCGTTGGGGGTTTATGACGGGACCCCACATCGTTGCTGCTGTTTGAATGTTATTAAATGACTTGAATATTAATTGCACTTTTAAATGAATGTTGAAATTGTTGCATTTATGAAAGTGATAATGCTTAATATTGTTAGAGACGTTAGCCAGTATAGTATTTTATATATCGGATAGTTTATGTATGTATAATTGATAGTGAGTACTGCGAGAGAGTGTTTGATATATTTGTAGGAGAGTTAATATTTTTGTACTGTGTCAGAAGAAATGTTGCTCGAGATAGTATACCCGTAAGGGCTAATTGTTATTTAATAGTTAGCATTCTATATTTTATGTTATGTAAAGGGAAGCCTAAGTTTAAACGGTTTACATGCATTTTAAAAATTTTGTATGTCTTTTCTTGATCTGTTATTGTTTTCTTTTCACAGTCCAGGAGTACTGGATTTAATGGGGGGGAGTGTGACACCCCAGGTTCCTGGTTGTCACAGTGGCATTGCTTATCTCACGGGGAGAGTGATGTCACACTTGGAAGCGAGAAAGGATCTCTCTTATCAGGTAAGCACAAACATGCAACATGTTCACACTCTAGATAAGAGCTCCCCATTCTGGTCTGGTTTGTGAGTGGCTCCCCTATATATATTCTGGTCTGGAGGGAAAGCAGGTCAGTCAGTGAGTGCCAGACAGCAGACTGGAGCAGTCTGAGGCACAATGTATGAGAGAGGGGCCGTGCAGCCACGAGGGTGCTGCAGCTCCTGAAAGGAAAGAGATAAAACAACGCTGGACAAGCTGTAGAGAGCGTGAAGGGGAAGTGAAGCACAGGAGAGTGAGAACTGGGGAGGACAGCTGCGACACAGGTACACTGTCTGTTTAAGACTTTCACTGGTGTATTAAGGTTACTGAATAAGCCAGTACAGAGTTAGCACAAATAAACAAGGCCTTTCTGGCCTAAGGAAAAACAAAACATAACATAAGCATAGTCTGTGTTATATGGGGCTCTGCCCGTTCACAGAATTCACATATAATGGTTCTACCTCCTTGTCAGGACATATAGCACTGGAGTTCAACTCTCAAGGCCTACCGAACAATGAATGCCTCAGAAAGCCAACTATTTAAATCCCAGACCATACCCTGGGGTGGAGATAAGGTGGACATCCTGCCACTCACTCTATGGTTGTCCACAAAAATCCAGCCCTTAAAATGGCCAATTAACCCCTCTCAACACATAGTGTGCTGGAGCAAACATCTGGGTTTAATATCACTGAAGCTAATAGGCTCAGTGAAACATATCTCCCCTTCAGCACTTTGCCAGTGACTTTGTCACATATTCCCCCCTCTGCTTAAAGCTGGGAACTTTGGCACCTTCACTCACTGAACAGGGCAGTCTGGACAAGGTATCTGCGTTACCATGTAGTTTTGCAGGCCTGTGATCCACATGTAAACTAAAGTCCTGGAGTGCTAGAAACCACCTAGTCACTCGGGAATTCTTCCCCTTTCTTTCCCTCATCCATCTCAGTGGTGCATGGTCTGACACTAGCCTGAACTTCCAGCCTAACAGGTAGTACCTCATCATGTCAATTGCCCATTTGATGGCCAAACACTCTTTCTCTACGATGGAAAATTCTCTTCACAGGAGGAGTGTTTCTTACTCAGGTATAGGACTGGATGTTCATCCCCATCTATTTCCTGGGACAATACAGCTCCCAATCTATCCTCAGAGGTGTCTGTCTGGACCACAAACTCCTTAGTGAAGTCAGGTGTGACATAGGGTGATCTTCAACACCATCTCCGCTTCAAAGCACCATTCGGCCATCAACATCTTTGTGCCCTTAAGAAGATCAGTCAGGGGGCAGCAATCATGGTGAAATTCGGGATAAATCGCCTATAGTAGCCCGCAATTCCCAGAAACGCTCGAACTTGTTTCTTTGTGACCGGTTGTGGTCAATTTTGTTTAGTTACTTGCTGCTTTATTTTGCCCATTCCAACTATGTAGCCCAAGAATTTTGCCTCTTCTTTCCACATGGCGCACTTCTTTGGGTTTATGGTAAACCCTGCCTTTCTCAGTGCATCTAGTACCGTCTGAACCTTCTGCAGGTGACTTCCCCAATCCGGGTCAAAGATCACAATGTCATCCAGGTAAGCTGCAGCAGAGGTTTTGTGAAAGGCTAGGATCCAGTCCGTGCAGATCGAACGGCATCATGGTAAATACTGAAAGCACCCATCAGTTGTAGAGAAGGCCATCTTCTACTTGGCACTTGGGGACAGGAGAATTTGCCAGTACCCATTCGTTAGGTCCAGGGTGGTGATATATCTGGCTTACCCTAGCCTCTCAATGAGCTCATCGACCCAGGGCATCGAATATGCGTCAAACTTGGACACCTCATTTAGCTTCCTGTAGTCATTACAGAAACCCTATTTGACACTGGGATGATACCTTTATCTTCCCCACCACTCACATCAATTTGTCATGAACCGGGGTTTTTTGGTTGCCCACTTCCCAGTTCCGGTTTGGAACTTGCAGCTCTCTGGCGCCCCCTTACCCTCAAGTCAGACTGGGAACTGCACCAGAAAGGCTGCCTTACTTTGTGCTGGCTAATGGGCACACTGCAGCAAGGGCAATATAACTACTCCCACTCAGGCAGGAACAATAATTATCAACGCCGCCGTCACTACAAAGCCTCCCAAACGCACAGGACAAATCCACTGCCACCAGCTCCGACTTCTTACTTAATAAGGGGTCAGGAGCCAACCCAGATTAGTAGCATAATTCACTTCAGAGGACGTGACAGTTCGTTATAGAGCAAGGAGAGACAAAGCTATTAATTTTAGATATTTTACTCCAAAAAAGGTAGGCAGTGTTTACAGAAGTATAAAAAGTTATTATAAAAGTAGACAAGTATCGAATGTACAGTACAATTACAAATAAAATGGGATTAAAGTTGAGAAAACACTTACATTTTGTTCATATAATTTCATCTCATGGCTGACCGTGTGCTGCGGGGGAGGTGCACACATCTAGATGCATCACGCATCTCTCTGGCAGCTAGACCCAGGACAAAGACTAGTGAAGACTTATGTCTCACTCACTTATCTCCCAGCCCAAAACCAAGGCACTCCCCCTGTGGTGACCTCACTCAGAGGCTGAATCCTCCCCTTTCTTAGAGTTACGACAAACCATTTCTAGACATAACTCGCTGTATGAACCTCGTATAAAAACTATACAATGATCAGGATGTTCTCCACGTCAGGGAGGTTCTTTTAAGTATAAACACGGCATAGTTACATAACCCGCTTACGGAGAAATCCTTTCCTTGCATTCCGTTAGGCATAGCTCCTAGCGATTTTTGTGAGTTATAGATCTCTCGGTGGACATCCGGAATATGTAATCCTTATCTCTCTGTAGCCCTGATTGGTGCTAGTATGCATAACTTTAAAAGAACAATAGAGTCCCATGCATTTTGGAAATGGCTGTACCAGTTTTAGCTAGTATCAGGTGGGAGGGGGGAGAGGCTGGCTTTTGCAGCTCAGAGCCATGAAAATTCCTCTTGCTGGCACACTGGTCTCCCATTACCACTATATAGCAGGGGGTAGGGTGTTGCCTTCAGGCTAAGAGAGCAGAAGAGCTTTCTAGGCAGAGTGAAGAGGGGGGTTGGAAAAGCCCACAGCATGTGTCTGAAAAGCCTTTTAGGTATACTGTATACGCAAAATATGGCATATTCATATTATCGTGACACCATTCACCATCCGGCGTCGGCACAAGGATAATGGAGCTGTACAGCCACTCTTTGACTCCTTTATGACACCTAGGCTCAAGATTCTCCTTACCTCCTTGGAGATCACCTCGCGGCGGACCTCGGGAATCTGATACGGCTTTTGGTTCACCCTCACATGCGGTTCCATCAGGATTACATTCCCCACAACCTGCATACATCCTGGCAGCTCCAAAAACAGGTCCTGGTCCTGCTGAAGTAGTTCTCGGCACTGTTGCTTCTGGATCGGTGACAGGGTCTCTGCCACTGTGACATTCTCGACCCTGGCTTCAGGATTGGCCCTCAGGCATGTAGCTTCCACCAGTTATCTATCTCACCACAATTTGAGCAAGTTGATGTGGTACACTTGGTACAGCTTTCTTCTCCCTGGCTGTTAGACCTTGTAGTTTACGTCACTTAATTTTTCAACCACTTCGCAAGGAATCTGCCACTTGGTCAGAAATTTAGTTTTGACAGTGGGTACAAACCCCCAGTCTACAGGGTTAAACTGTCTCAGCCTTGCTGCCCAATTGCAGACCCTTGCCTGAGCTGCTGGAATGGTAAGAACCCCAAAGAGGCCAGTGGGACTTCCCTGATAGAGAGCAACAAATACAGCAGTAGGCAATCCCAGTCTCGGCCATCCTTCTCCACGACCTTCTTAAGCATGGATGTTAAGGTCCTGGCAGAGGAGTTTCTCATTGGTACCACCTCCGGGTACTGTGTTCCATAGTCTATTACTACTAAGATGTATTGGTGCCCCCTGGCAGACTTAACTATGGGTCCTACACGGTCCAGGATAGTCTTTGGCCTCCCTGTGAATACATCGGACGCCCACGTGTTTTCCGGTGATCAACTGGTGGGGAAGTGTTGCCCTTACCAGGGTCACCAAATACCTGAGTCCAAGAGTCCTGACACCAGTACCCCATTTATTGTTACGGGACATACCTGCAACCCCTCACCAGTCTTAGAGTTCACACTGCTGGAGGGATGGGCATAATTCAAACAGCACCTCTCCATGCTACAGTCCGTCTGTTCGTATGACATAGGATACCGGGAGGTTATATGACCATGGCTTTGACATCTCCAGGGGAGCAAATCTTTATCAACGGTCTTTGGCAACTCCTCAGTGACCCCTTGGTACCTCAGTTTCCCCCCCCAGTGGTGGTTCTACTACCCCTCTTTTAGGATTTGGGCTCCCTCTGGGTACCCCAGTTTGGGGATGCAAACTACCAGGCTTCCTTACAATACCTCTCGACCACCTGATACCTTTCTATTACGCAAACCAGATCATCCACATTTTGGGGATCCCCCTGGGCAACCCAGGTCTACACTGGCCTGGGAAGGGAGTGGATAAATCTGTCAATTACAACCCGCTCTACCATCTGGGCTGGGGTAGAGGACTCCAGCTGCAACCACTTCTGTACCTGATGCAGCAAATCAACATTTGGGAGCGAGGGGGTTATCTACGCAATATACCCAGTGGTGGACCCTTTGTGCTCGGACAGACATAGTCATCCCTGAGCGAGCCAGTATCTCAGTTTTTAGTTTGGCATATTCCCGGACATTTTGTAAGTCCAGGTCATAATAAGCCTTCTGTGGCTCCTCAGCTACTGTAGATAGAGGGCCAGCACCTACAACAACTGGTCAAGCAGTAGTTTCTCCCGCTCTGCTACCCACTCAAAAACAGTAAAAAATGCTTCCACACCATCCCCTGGGGTTATCATTTGCATACCTCCCAACCATCCCGCATCCAGCGGGACTGTCCCGATTTTGACAGTGAGCCCCGTGATCCCGGGCGGGACATTAGTTGTCCCGCACTGGTTGGGAGGTATGTATATCACCGGGTCAGCTCCCTGAGCCCCTGCACCCGCAGAGCAGCATATTGGCTGCTCTCTGCTCTGTGCACACAGGACCTGTGATGAAGTCACAGGATGGGAGGAGTCAGAGGGTCACATGATCAGGAGGACCTCCGTGTACAGGACTCTGCTGGTTGTCATGGCGCTGGAGGAAGGTAAGTGTATGTGTGAGGTCAGGAGGTGTTTGCAGTGTGGATGTAGCAGAGCCGTGTGTGTACGAGGTGTATGGATCGGAGCAGCGTGTGAAAGGTGTATGGAGCGGAGTCGTGTGTGTACAAGGTGTACGGAGCCGTGTGTACAAGGTGTACGGAGCCGTGTGTACGAGGTGTATGGAGCGGAGCAGCGTGTGAAAGTTGTATGGAGCTGAGTCGTGTGTGTAAGAGGTGTACGGAGCGGAGCCACGTGTGTACGAGGTGTACGGAGCGGAGCCACGTGTGTACGAGGTGTACGGAGTGGAGCAGCGTGCGAAAGGTGTATGAAGCAGAGTCGTGTGTATAAGACATTTCCGGAGCGAAGCCACGTGTGTACGAGGTGTGCAGAGCCGTGCGTGTACAAGGTATACGGAGTGGAGCAGCGTGTGCAATGTGTATGGAGCGGAGCCGTGTGTGTATAAGGTGTATGGAGCAGAGCCGTGTGTGTACGAGGTGTATGGAGAGGAGCCATGTGTGTATTGAGGTGTAAGGAGTGGAGCCGTGTGTGTATAAGTTGTATGGAGCGGAGCCGTGTGTGTACGAAGTGTATGGAGTGGAGCCGTGTGTGTATGAGGTGTATGGGGAGGAGCTGTGTGTATGAGGTGTACGGAGCTGAGCCGTGTGTGTACGAGGTGTACGGAGCAGAGCCGCATGTGCAAGGTGTATGGAGCGGAGTCGTGTGTGTACGAGGTGTATGGAGCGGAGTCGCATGTGTGCGAGGTGTACGGAGCGGACGCTGGCTGTGTCGGATCGGAGCAGATATTGCTCCTCGCTATGACACTGACTGGCACAGGAGACACAGGAGGTCTTTATCAGTGGCGTATCACAGCTGCAGCGACGTGAGCAGTCAGCGGCGCAGCTGGATGACACCATTCAGCGCCGTGGGAGTGGAAGCTGCTGGCTGCTGCGAGGGAGCGCGGTGAAAGGTGTGTGTGTGTGTAGTGATGGAGAGAGCAATGATGGGGGTGGGGTAACCATGTGTGGCCATTATACTGTACCCAGCATTGTGTGGGGCCATTATACTGTATGGAGCATCGTGAGGGGCCATTATACTGTACCCAGCATTATGTGTGGCCATTATACTGTACCCAGCATCATGTGGGGTCATTATACTGTACAAAGCATCATGTGGGGCCATTATACTGTATGGACCATCACGTGGGGCAAGTATACTGTACGCAGCATCATGTGGGGCCATTATACAGTATGGAGCATAATGTGGCCATTATACAGTATGGAGCATCATGTGTGGCCATTATACAGTATGGGGCATCATGTGGAGCCATTATACAGTATGGAGCATCATGTGTGGCCATTATACAGTATGGAGCATAATGTGGCCATTATACAGTATGGAGCATCATGTTGCCATTATACAGTATGGAGCACTGTGTGGCCAATATACAGTATGGAGCACCATGTGGAGCCATTATACAGTATGGAGCATTATGTGTGGCCATTATACAGTATGCAGCATCATGTGGGCCCATTATACTGTATGGAGCATCACGTGGGGCCAGTACACTGTACGCAGCATCATTTGGGGCCATTATACAGTATGGAGCGTCATGTGTGGCCATTATACAGTATGGAGCATCATGTGTGGACATTATACAGTATGGAGCATCATGTGTGGCCATTATACAGTATGCAGCATCATGTGGGCCCATTATACTGTATGGAGCATCACGTGGGGCCAGTACACTGTACGCAGCATCATTTGGGACCATTATACAGTATGGAGCGTCATGTGTGGCCATTATACAGTATGGAGCGTCATGTGTGGCCATTATACAGTATACAGCATCATGTGGGCCCATTATACTGTATGGAGCATCACGTGGGGCCAGTACACTGTACGCAGCATCATTTGGGGCCATTATACAGTATGTAGCGTCATGTGTGGCCATTATACAGTATGGAGCGTCATGTGTGGGTGTGGCCATTATACAGTATGGAGCATTATGTGTGGCCATTATACAGTATGGAGCGTCATGTGTGGCCATATTTTTTTTGTTTATAATTATTGTTTACGAAACATTGTGATCAGAAGTGCTAAATGGGTGTGGTTGGGGCGTGACTAGTTGTGAAATGGGTGTGGTCAGAGGTGTGGCCTAAAATTTGCCGCTGTGCGCGCCGCTGACTTTATCCCTCTTTCCCTTCCTCAAAAGTTGGGAGGTATGTCTTTTGCATTGCTCATCTTTCCACCTTCCGGACATATGTGTCATCATCTTGACTTGGGAGAGGGGTGGTTTCCTTGCAGCGGACATCCCCTGCCAGAGTTCCATCTGCTGTTGTGGCTGTGGGACCTGCCTCATCAGGAGTTAATTTGTCTCCTGCTGTGCTTGGTGCTCCTCCCAATGCTGCTGATACTCTCGGTGCTGCTGCTCTTGGTGTTGCTGCTGCTCTCGATGATGCTGCTGCTGCTGACTTAGGATCAAGTGCTTGATCAGCGCCTCCATTTTTTCTGACCGCTGTTCTATCCCTATAGCCTTCACCCAGGACATGCGGTTTGTCCACAGCAGTCACACTTGCTTCCTGGCGATAAAGCTATACACGAAACGCACGTTGGGATGTTGGGCAGTGTGGTTCTACCTACAATGACACATGGTCTATATCTCCTACACTTTGTATGTACATGGAATTTCATTAGCTGCTTATGTGTATAGGGGGTTGCTGCCTACATTGCAGAAACTTGGTTACAGCAACACACTGGTGTGTTTTTTAAAACATATGTCACTATGTGCGCTAGGTCTAATACAGCCATGTATTATTATCTGCTGCCTTGTAGTACTGTTGTATAATCTATGACACATGTGATACATGCATGTTGTTTCATGTATATTTGAACCACGTTGCTCTAACAGTTTTTAAGGATTTTTTTAGGGGCTATTTTTGAACTGTTACTCCACTACTACTGGTAATCCACCTGAAGACCCTTGTTCTGTAACAAAGGAAAAATAAAAAAAGCAACAATATCTCATACCTTCCGACGCTCAGGTCAAGTCCCATGAAGTAAATCCATCTGAAGGGGTTAAATCATTTTACAACCAGGAGCTGTGCTAAAGCAGTGCTCATGGCTGTAAAATCCCCAGGAATGAATGGATTGCAGGGGAATGACCTGTAGTTACCTTGAGTTGCGGTGAGGCGCCCTCTGCTGGATGTCCTCATATGAACTCGAGCGTGGGAACTTTTACCAGGCTCAAGTTCATGAGGACATCCAGCATAGGGCGCCTCACCGCAACTCAAGGTAACTACCGGTCATTCCCCTGCAATCCATTAATTCCCGGGGGTTTTACAGCCATGAGCACTGCTTTAGCACAGCTCCTGGCTGTAAAATGATTTAATCCCTTCAGATGGATTTACTTCGTGGGACTTGACCTGAGTGTCGGAAGGTATGAGATATTGTTGAGTTTTTATTTTTCCTTTGTTACAGGACGAGGGTCATCAGGTGGATTACCAGTATAATAAAATATTACAACAACCTGTGTCTTAATTTCATTAAAATACTTGTAAAAAATGTGTGTGTGTTTTATTATCCATTTCGTACTATTGGATTAATAATGGATTGACGCCTCTCCATAATTGACGCCTCTCCATTATTAATCTGGCTTAATGTCACCTTACAATAGCAAGGTGACATTAACCCTTCATTACCCCATATCCCACCGCTACACGGGAATGGGAAGAGAGTGGCCAAGTGCCAGAATAGGCGCATCTTCCAGATGTGCCTTTTCTGGGGTGGCTGGGGCAGATGTTTGTAGGCAGGGGGGGCCAATAACCATGGACCCTCTCTAGGCTATTAATATCTGCCCTCAGTCACTGGCTTTACCACTCTGGTGGAGAAAATTGCGCGGGAGCCCACGCCAATTTTTTCCGCCATTTAACCCTTTATTTTACAAGCTAGAGTGCCCACATTTTGCACATACACACTACTAACATTAGTAGTGTGGAATATGCAAAAAAAAAAAAAAGGGATATGAGATGGTTTACTGTATGTAAACCATGTATTATATCATGTCGGGTTTGGGAAGGAGAAATGAAAAGCCGGCAATTGAATTACCGGCTTTTCACATATCTCGCGCTGAATTAAATATAAATACAGAATATATATATATATGTGTCTCAATGACATATATATATATATATATACATACTGTATATATGTTTTAACGAACATTTGAGCACATAAATCCATTAGATGTCGGTTTTGCAAGCCTGCGAGAAAATATTGCAGTACGGATGCCATACGGATTACATACGGAGGAGGCCATGCGCAAAATACGCTGACACACCCTGCCTACGGATGACATACGGATCACTATTTTTGGAACATTTCTGCGTATTACGGCCGTAAAATACGGACCGTATTTTCATACGCTGAGTGTGACGCTGGCCTTATACTAATTCCTGGCGATCTTGTCAGCACTTCTAGCGTTAACTGTGGTAGATCGACTCACTCGGCTGCATCACGTAGGTAGACACAGGTACACTGTCTCTTTCAGGTTCTCACTGGTTTATAAAGGTTTCTGCATAAGGGTATGTTTCCACATGGCGTATTACATCAGGATTTTATGCTTTCAGTCGCAGCGTCCAATCCGCAGCATCCAGATATTACAGCAGAGTGGAGAGGATTTTATGAAATCCCATCTCCACTATGTGCGCATGGCCGCATCCGGCGGCCCTGCGTTTACGCACATACAGCATGTCTATTTATCTTGCAGAGACGCTCCGTCTCCACAAGATAAATACCACAGTCCTATGTATAGGATGCGGTGATTCAATGAACAACGGCGGAATCACCGCGCGTACAAAGGGGGGGCGGCGCTTTGGGCGGAGTGGGGTATCCGCTGCGTCCAAAGCTCAGCCATTATGGAACGTGGAAACATACCCTAAGACAGTGCAGAGTTAACAAAAATAAACAAGGCCTTTCTGGCCTACGGAAAAACAAAACATAACATAAGCATAGTCCGTGTTGTTGCTGGGATCCGCCTCTTCATGGAATCTACTATATAATTGTCTAAGGGTCACTTCCGTCCTTCTGTCTATCTGTCTGTCACGGATATTCATTGGTCGCGGCCTCTGTCTGTCATGTAATCCAAGACGCTGATTGGTTGTGGCAAAACAGCCACGACCAATCAGCGACGGGCACAGTCCGGCGGAAAAATGGCCGCTCCTTCCTCCCCGCAGTCAGTACCCGCTCCGTACTACCCTCCAGTCTGCGCTCACAGAGGGTTAATGGCAGCGTTGACCGCGGTGTAACGCACTCGGTTAACGCTGCTATTAACCCTGTGTGACCAACTTTTTACTATTCATGCTGCCTATGCAGCAAGAATAGTAAAACGATCTAATGTTAAAAATAATAATAATAAAAAAAAATCGTTATATACTCACCGTCTGTCGGCCCCCGGATCGACAACAGGCCTTTCCCGCTCGCGACGCTCTGGTAACCGGTCCATGCTGCGATCTCGTGAGATGATGACTTAGCGGTCTCGCGAGACCGCTACGTCATCATCTCGCGAGACCGCAATGCACTCTTGAGACCCGGAGCGCACGAGCAGCATCGGTAACCGCTTCACTTGGATCCGGGGGCTCCGGAAGGTGAGTATATAACTATTTTTTATTTTATTTCTTTTTTTAACAGGGATATGATGCCCACATTGCTATATACTACATGGGCTGGGCAATATACTACGTGGCTGGGCAATATACTACATGGGCTGTGCTATATACTACGTGGCTGGGCAATATACTACATGGGCTTTGCTATATACTATGTGGCTGGGCAATATACTACATGGGCTCTGCTATATACTACGTGGCTGGGCAATATACTCTATGGTCTGTGCTATATACTACGTGGCTGGGCAATATACTACATGGACTGGGCAATATACTACGTGGGCTGTGCAATATACTACGTGGCTGGCCAATATACTACATGGGCTCTGCTATATACTACATGGGCTGTGCAATATACTACATGGGCTGTGCTATATACTACGTGACTGGGCAATATACTACATGGGCTGTGCTATATACTACATGGCTGGGCAATATACTACGTGGCTAGGCAATATACTATGTGGCTGGGCAATATACTACATACTATGTGGCTGGGCAATATACTACGTGGCGCTGTGCTTTATACTACCTGGGCTGTGCAATAAACAACATGGGCTGGGCAATGTACAACGTGGGCTGCGCAATATACAACGTGGGCTGCGCAATATACAACGTGGGCTGCGCAATATACAACGTGGGCTGCGCAATATACAACGTGGGCTGCGCAATATACTACGTGGGCTGCGCAATATACTACGTGGGCTGCGCAATATACTAGGTGGGCTGCGCAATATACTACGTGGGCTGCACAATATACTACGTGGGCTGCGCAATATACTACGTGGGCTGCGCAATGTACAACGTGGGCTGCGCAATGTACAACGTGGGCTGCGCAATTTACTATGTGGGCTGAGCAATGTACTACATGGACTACGCAGTATACAACGTGGGCTGCGCAATATACTACGTAGGCTGCGCAATGTACTACGTGGGCTGGGCAATATACTACATGGGCTGTGCTATATACTACGTGGCTGGGCAATATACTACATGGGCTTTGCTATATACTACGTGGCTGGGCAATATACTACATGGGCTCTGCTATAAACAGGTCCTTCTCAAAAAATTAGCATATAGTGTTAAATTTCATTATTTACCATAATGTAATGATTACAATTAAACTTTCATATATTATAGATTCATTATCCACCAACTGAAATTTGTCAGGTCTTTTATTGTTTTAATACTGATGATTTTGGCCTACAACTCCTGATAACCCAAAAAACCTGTCTCAATAAATTAGCATATTTCACCCGTCCAATCAAATAAAAGTGTTTTTCAATAACAAACCAAAAAACCATCAAATAATAATGTTCAGTTATGCACTCAATACTTGGTCGGGAATCCTTTGGCAGAAATGACTGCTTCAATGCGGCGTGGCATGGAGGCAATCAGCCTGTGACACTGCTGAGATGTTATGGAGGCCCAGGATGCTTCAATAGCGGCCTTAAGCTCATCCAGAGTGTTGGGTCTTGCGTCTCTCAACTTTCTCTTCACAATATCCCACAAATTCTCTATGGGGTTCAGGTCAGGAGAGTTGGCAGGCCAATTGAGCACAGTAATACCATGGTCAGTAAACCATTTACCAGTGGTTTTGGCACTGTGAGCAGGTGCCAGGTCGTGCTGAAAAATGAAATCTTCATCTCCATAAAGCATTTCAGCCGATGGAAGCATGAAGTGCTCCAAAATCTCCTGATAGCTAGCTGCATTGACCCTGCCCTTGATGAAACACAGTGGACCAACACCAGCAGCTGACATGGCACCCCACACCATCACTGACTGTGGGTACTTGACACTGGACTTCAGGCATTTTGGCATTTCCTTCTCCCCAGTCTTCCTCCAGACTCTGGCACCTTGATTTCCGAATGACTTAGCAACAGTCCAGTGCTGCTTCTCTGTAGCCCAGGTCAGGCGCTTCTGCCGCTGTTTATGGTTCAAAAGTGGCTTTACCTGGGGAATGCGGCACCTGTAGCCCATTTCCTGCACACGCCTGTGCACGGAGGCTCTGGATGTTTCCACACCAGACTCAGTCCACTGCTTCCTCAGGTTCCCCAAGGTCTGGAATCGGTCCTTCTCCACAATCTTCCTCAGGGTCCGGTCACCTCTTCTCGTTGTACAGCGTTTTCTGCCACATTGTTTCCTTCCAACAGACTTACCATTGAGGTGCCTTGATACAGCACTCTGGGAACAGCCTATTTGTTGAGAAATTTCTTTCTGGGTCTTACCCTCTTGCTTGAGGGTGTCAATGATGGCCTTCTTGACATCTGTCAGGTCGCTAGTCTTACCCATGATGGGGGTTTTGAGTAATGAACCAGGCAGGGAGTTTTTAAAAGCCTCAGGTATCTTTTGCATGTGTTTAGAGTTAATTAGTTGATTCAGAAGATTAGGGTAATAGGTCGTTTAGAGAACCTTTTCTTGATATGCTAATTTATTGAGACAGGTTTTTTGGGTTATCAGGAGTTGTATGCCAAAATCATCAGTATTAAAACAATAAAAGACCTGACAAATTTCAGTTGGTGGATAATGAATCTATAGTATATGAAAGTTTAATTGTAATCATTACATTATGGTAAATAATGAAATTTAACACTATATGCTAATTTTTTGAGAAGGACCTGTACTACGTGGCTGGGCAATATACTATATGGGCTGTGCTATATACTACGTGGCTGGGCAATATACTACATGGACTGGGCAATATACTACGTGGGCTGTGCAATATACTACGTGGCTGGCCAATATACTACATGGGCTCTGCTATATACTACATGGGCTGTGCAATATACTACATGGGCTGTGCTATATACTACGTGACTGGGCAATATACTACATGGGCTGTGCTATATACTACATGGCTGGGCAATATACTACGTGGCTAGGCAATATACTACGTGGCTGGGCAATATACTACATACTACGTGGCTGGGCAATATACTACGTGGCTCTGTGCTTTATACTACCTGGGCTGTGCAATAAACAACGTGGGCTGGGCAATGTACAACGTGGGCTGCGCAATATACAACGTGGGCTGCGCAATATACATCGTGGGCTGCGCAATATACAACGTGGGCTGCGCAATATACTACGTGGGCTGCGCAATATACTACGTGGGCTGCGCAATATACTACGTGGCCTGCGCAATATACTAGGTGGGCTGCGCAATATACTAGGTGGGCTTCGCAATATACTACGTGGGCTGCGCAATATACTACATGGGCTGCGCAATGTACAACGTGGGCTGCGCAATGTACAACGTGGGCTGCGCAATTTACTATGTGGGCTGAGCAATGTACTACATGGACTACGCAGTATACAACGTGGGCTGCGCAATATACTACGTAGGCTGCACAATGTACTACGTGGGCTGCGCAATATACTGCGTGGGCTGCGCAATGTACTGCGTGGGCAGCGCAATATACTACGTGGGCTGTGCTATACACTACGCATACATAGTCTAGAATATCCGATGCGTTAGAATCGGGCCACCATCTAGTTCATATATAATGGTTCCACTTCCTTGTCAGGACACATAGCACTGGAGCTCCACTCTCCAGGCCTACTGAACAATGAATGTTTCAGAAGGCTGACTATTTAAACCTCAGACCACACCCTGGGATGGAGATAAGGTGGATAACCTCCCACCTACTGTATGGTTGTCCACAAAAACCCAGCCTTTAAAATGGCCAATTAACCCCTCTTAACACATAGTGTGCTGGAGCGCACTTATGGGTTTCATATCACTGAAGCTAATAGCCTCAGTGAAACGTATCTCCCCTCCAGCACTTTGCCAGTGACTTCATCAGAATATATAATTATATACAGCCGATACCCAGGTTATATGGGCTGTACATATATAACTATATACAGGAGATACCCAGATTATATCAGATGTACATATATAATTGTATACAGGAGATGCCCAGGTTATACCTGCTGTTCATATATAATTATATACTGGGGTTACCCAGTGTCATGGGTTTACCGCAACAGAGAGGAGCCAGAAGACCGCAGCGTCTCATTTCTCCTACTCCTGCACTGATTATAAGCACTTCATCTTCATATTAAACTGTGTAATTTTATTTTAGCAGTGCAGGTTGATCTGCTCTGTTGAGAGCTCCAGGAGTGTAACTCTTGGTGGTGCACTGTTAGCCAATCCCATCTCCTATATAAACCAGGCCCTTTCTAGCACTCAATGTCACAGTAGCTTATGTTGCATAGCTGGAGGTTGTTGTTGGTTGTTATTGGAGAAGGCGTTTGGTGGATTTATCTGTGACTGTTGCTAGGTTTTGAGTGTGTGATAATGCCATTTCTTCTCCTACTTTGGTTTAACCCTATCCTCTACTCCCCAGTGTATAACTCTGTTGTTTATGTGTGTATATTTGTATGTTTGGCATTTTCCACTACCTCTGTTCTTGGCAGGGGCTGGCTGGCACTTTTCAGCCTGGGGGGCAATCACAAGGCAATGGCCCTCGAGTTGCAGTCGCCCACCTTTGCCCTACTTATCGCTGGCTGCTGCATTAAAGCAACAGAGATAACTGTTATGATCTGGTGGCCTAAGAGCAGCATGAGACGTACTCTGGAGAAGGTTGTACCTGTACTGACCGCAGACCCTGAACCTAACACCGCAACTAGAAGTAGCCGTGGAATGTACCTAGCGCTCCCTAGACATCTCGTCACAGCCGGAGGACTAATTACTCCTAGAGATAGAAAAGGGAAAACTATCTTGCCTCAGAGAAAACCCCCAAAGGATAGGCAGCCCCCCACAAATATTGACTGTGAGAGGAGAGGAAAAAAACATACACAGACTGAAATGAGAATTTAGCAAAGGAGGCCACTTCTAGCTAAATAGAAAGGATAGGACAGAGTACTATGCGGTCAGTATTAAAACACTAGAAAATGTCCACCACAGAAAATACAAAAACTCCACAGCTAACTAAAGATATGGAGGGTATATCTGCATCTCCAGAGATACCAGCTTGGCTAAACAAATCCTTATACAGACCAAGCTGGACAAGACAAAACATAGAAAAAAACTGAACAATAAGGCCACAGCATGTGGACAGCAAAATCAAGGCCAGAACTTATCTTTGTTGAAAAGAACTGCAAAGCAGAAGGGACCAGGCAGGGATGTGAATCCTCCAGGAACAATGGACAACTGGCACTGCCTAAAGGGTGAAGCAAGACTAAATAGCCCAGTCAAAATTGCAAAAAGTGAACACACCTGACAAATGCTGCGACTCAGAGACAGCAGCGCTACCACTTACAACCACCGGAGGGAGCCCAAGAGCAGAATTCACAACAGATAACAGGCTTTAAAAACAGGTTGTACATAGATATTTAAATAGAACGGAGATTGCTGCATAGATATGGGAGCAGAACCAAGCTTATTGCCTACATAGATACTGTAACAGAAGCAAGCTGACTACATAGATACGAGAAATCTGGATTACTACGTAGATAAGGGAGCAGAACCGTGTTTACAACAGATATATGGGAGCAGAATCAAGCTTACTACAGAGATAATGGAAAACCACAAGAAGGAATTGGTGCAACAGAATCCAGAAAATATGCCAACATCTTTATTAAATATAAATATGCAAAACAAGGAATCAGAAGATAGTAGTGGGTTAAAATCTGCTTACAAAATACACAGAACACATGAAGACGAAACGAATTCCCCACGTCCAGGGCCGTATTTAGGGTTTCTGCTGCCCTAGGCACTTTTAGCGCTGCCTCCCCCATTGGTGAGCATGACACTATCGGCAGTGACTTTAGCAAGAATCGCTGATGTGAAAGTCGCCTTTTGCAGCAGATCGGGCAGTATTTCTGCATGTGCCGCATAACGGATCACTTACGGCAACACTGCGTTTGGCCTCATTCATTCCCTATGGGATTTGTGGCACTTGCCATGATCTGGCAAATGTGGTACCATACCTCCCAACTTTTGAAGAAGGGAAGGAGGTAGAAAGTGTGTGGCGCGCGGAAAATTTTAGGCCACGCCTCTGACCACACCCATTTCACAACTAGTCACACCCATATCCACGTCCCAACCACACCCATTTAGCACTGCTGATCACACTGTTTTATATACAATAATTATAAACGAAACAATATGGCCACAGAGCTCCATACTGTATAATGGCCACACATGATGCTCCATACTGTATAATGGCCACAAATGATGCTCCATACTGTATAATGGCCACACGTGATGCTCCATACTGTATAATGGCCATTGGCCACACATGATGCTCCACACTGTATAACGGCCACACATGATGCTCCTTACTGTATAATGGCCACACATGATGCTCCATACTGTATAATGGCCATTGGCCATACATGATGCTCCACACTGTATAACGGCCACACATGATGCTCCTTACTGTATAATGGCCATTGGCCATACATGATGCTCCACACTGTATAACGGCCACACATGATGCTCCTTACTGTATAATGGCCATTGGCCACACATGATGCTCCACACTGTATAACGGCCACACATGACACTCCTTACTGTATAATGGCCACACATGACGCTCAATACTGTATAACGGCCACACATGATGCTCCATACTGTATAATGGCCATTGGCCATACATGATGCTCCACACTGTATAACGGCCACACATGATGCTCCTTACTGTATAATGGCCACACATGATGCTCAATACTGTATAATGGCCACACACAGTTCTCTTCTCCATACTGTATAATGACCCCCCTCCTGTATGCATGGCTCATATTCCCCCCCCCCCGTATGCATGGCTCATATTCCACCTCCCCCCTGTATGCATGGCTCATTCCACCTCCCTCTGTATGCATGGCTCATCTCTCCCCCCCTGTATGCATGGCCCATCATTCCCCCTCCCCCTATGCATGGTTGATGGCTCATATTCCCCTGTATCATGCATGGCTCATAATTCCCCCCCCCCCTGTATGCATGGCTGATGGATCATAATTCCCCCCCCCTCGTATGCATGGTTGATGGCTCATATTCCCCTGTATGCATGGCTCATAATTCCCCCCCTGTATGCATGGCTGATGGCTCATATTCCCCTGTATGCATGGCTCATAATTCCCCCCCCTGTATGCATGGCTCATGGCTCTTAATTCCCCCCCCCCCTGTATGCATGGCTCATACTCCCCGGTATGCATGGCTCATCTCTCCACCCCCTCCCCCGCTCCTTCTCCCATCTTGCATGGCTCGGGCGGCTTACCTTCCTCCTTCATCCCCCCGCCCCTCATACTCACCTGTCAGCTGTCCCACACACCGCGCGGCTGCGCCGACATCCTCCCTCTGGCTCTGTCCCGCCGCAGCGCCTTCTTCGCTGCACAGTGTGAGATAAGCAGCGCCCCCTGCAGGCCGGCACTGATAACGCTTCTCCTCCCGCCGCTGCAGGGAATATCATGTTACCACTGTCACCAGTAACGCGCCCTGCTACACCGCCTCCTGCTCGTCCGGATTATCGCATATTCCCGATTATCGGACTGCAATAACAGCAGACCTAGAAAGTCATTTAACTTCTCCTGAGCTGACAGCACACTCGGGCCTCCCGGGAAAGCCATGACGTCACCTCGGCGGCGGCCGCTCACCTGCAGGTCCTGCACGGAGATCTCCATGGTGGTCAGGTAGAAGTACAGCACGCCGCCGCTCTGGCCCCGCCGACCGTCACTCACGGAGAACACGTTGGCGAAGGGCAGGCCCCGCACCGGCTCGTGGCTAGAGAGAGTGGCCAGAGCGCCCCAGTCACACTTGTGCGAGTTCTTCCTGAGTGAGCGGTCATGTGGTATCACGTGACCGCTCACTCAGGACGCGCTATAGATGCTGAGAGCCGGCATCGCTGGAGCAGGGTGACGGTGAGTATCTTCTTCAAGGAGGGTGGGTGGGACTCGGGGGCGGGGCGGTCGGTCGCGTTTGTGACCCGTCACCCGGGACTAAAAAAATAAAAAAAAACTTGCTCAGGTGCCGCCCCCCGCAATGCCGCCGCCCTAGGCACGTGCCCTCGAGTGCCTAGTGGCAAATACGGCCCTGCCCACGTCAGCAAACAGGTACAATACATTAGAAACAAAGGGCAACGGTAGCCCCTGCGCACTCCATAATAGTGCTTAATAGCAACAGAGTAGTGACCAGAGCCCGCAGAAATAAGAAGCCAGATGGCACATAGCTACAGTAGTAGCCCAGAGAAATACCTGATCAGCTGATGACACGGGGAGAACGTCTGCTCCAGGCCCACCCCGACGCGCGTTTCGGAGATGTCCTTCCTCAGGGAGCATGTCATGACATCACCGCAAGTAGTTTATATAGTCACCGGGAACTATAGGTAGCCAATGCGCAAAGAGCCCGAAACATTCGGGCGCCCAGACCGGCGCCGGAAAGCACGGGCCCATGCAATCCGGCGTCAGACCGCGACCCGGAAGTAGGGGATAAGATGGTAGCTACTGGGCATGACCGGAAAGGATCCCGCGGCCATATTGAAGGAGAAAACTACAGAGTACATGGTAGTGCGACAGTGCACAGGACCGGAAACCCAATAGCGGCCATATTTATAGAGGGAAAGAAGACCACATATGTAAAAGAGCCAAACAGCAAGTAAGTAGGGACACCTGTGCACACAAATAGGTATCTAAGAGCGACCCAAAGTAATAGACCACCAAAGGAACAATGTAAATATATATGAGTACATATAGTAAAATATACGTCATAGCATTATATATATAACCAACAGATATTAGTAATAATAAAAAGCAATACAATTAGATCACTCATGTACTAAGATACTAGATGACAATGTCTAAACCTATAATAAATAGCAGTACATACAGCACAATACTATGCTCAGATAGCAGATGGCAATGTCAGTATATATAAAAAAAGAAAACATTCGCTATATTGAAATATCATGCAAAAAAGGACACATAGTAATGTCGATACATATGATAGATGGCAGTATATGGAGCATAATATTGCTTTCTAGATAACAGATGAATTAAACTAACAGCCATATCAATAAATATGAAACAAATAAATAGAATAAACATATGACGAAAAACAACCTAAAGTAGCAAGCTATAGGTACCCATAAATAAGAAGACAACAATTATATGCATATATAAAGAACATGGTGGCAAATGGTTCAAAATTAGGTTCACAATTGATTGCGAAGAAAATATAGAAGATGAATCCCGCGGAAGACCCATGAGATGATGAGGAAAATACCGATTGTGGATAGATGGCATGACCAATGGCGTAATACTGCTACAAAATAAGAAACAAAATTAGTAAAAAAGAACACACACATAAAAAAATAAAAGAACCATGTATAAGCCCGCAGACAGCGTATACACAAAATAAGCAGCCAATTCAAAGAAAGGGAGCGAATGAAAGACATTCATTTAGGCCATGCGGGTGAACAGTGTTCAGCCGCCAGATCCATCTAGCTTCCAGTTGACTAAGACGTTTGGACAGATTACCGCCACGTATATTGATCTTAATGCAATCTATGCCCCGTACTCTCAACAGGGCACTGTTGCAGTTATGAAATAATTTAAAGTGGCGAGGAATGGTTTTTAGGGTGGCCGGTTCCGCATGAGTGGCTGCCGCCTCAATGCCCAAAACATGTTCCCTGATACGGACCTTAAATTGTCTTGATGTCAATCCAATATATACAAGTCCACAAGGACACGTGGCATGATAAACCACGTATCTTGTTGTACATGTAATATACTGGTTAATTTTATAGGTCCTGGTCCCATCAAAATTGGTAAACGTATCAGTACGGTCCATGTTTGGGCAGGCGACACAACCACCACACGGAACACAGCCAACCCTCCTTGGAAATCTGTCCAAAAATGTTGTCTTTTGATAATTGTCATAGTGACTGGAGACTAGAAGATCACCCAAGTTTTTGCCACGTCTATATGCAATAGACGGTCTATCGGGGATGATTTTGGCGAGAGTGGTATCCACTTTGAGTATAGGCCAAGCATTCAAAATAGCGGAATGAACCCTATTAGACTGGGAGTTGAACGTGGTAACGAAACGTGTTACTTGCTTGGTGGGAGAGGACTGGAGTCGTGACTGGTTATAGAGAAGCTCCTGTCTGGAGGAGTACTTGGCCCTGTAATATGCCTTCTTGAGCATACGTCGGCTGTATCCCCTGGATAAAAGGCGTTGTTTAAGTTCCTCCGCCCTATGTTCAAAATCGGCATCCAATGTCTTTAGAAAAGCAACATCCACTAATACCCTCCTTCATGCCACATCGGGTTACCCCAGGCATATGATTAAATCGGTCCCCACAGGCCAGTTCCTCCGTATCCGTAGAATCTGTTCTACGGATGCCGATTTTGAACATAGGGCGGAGGAACTTAAACAACGCCTTTTATCCAGGGGATACAGCCGACGTATGCTCAAGAAGGCATATTACAGGGCCAAGTACTCCTCCAGACAGGAGCTTCTCTATAACCAGTCACGACTCCAGTCCTCTCCCACCAAGCAAGTAACACGTTTCGTTACCACGTTCAACTCCCAGTCTAATAGGGTTCATTCCGCTATTTTGAATGCTTGGCCTATACTCAAAGTGGATACCACTCTCGCCAAAATCATCCCCGATAGACCGTCTATTGCATATAGACGTGGCAAAAACTTGGGTGATCTTCTAGTCTCCAGTCACTATGACAATTATCAAAAGACAACATTTTTGGACAGATTTCCAAGGAGGGTTGGCTGTGTTCCGTGTGGTGGTTGTGTCGCCTGCCCAAACATGGACCGTACTGATACGTTTACCAATTTTGATGGGACCAGAACCTATAAAATTAACCAGTATATTACATGTACAACAAGATACGTGGTTTATCATGCCACGTGTCCTTGTGGACTTGTATATATTGGATTGACATCAAGACAATTTAAGGTCCGTATCAGGGAACATGTTTTGGGCATTGAGGCGGCAGTCACTCATGCGGAACCGGCCACCCTAAAAACCATTCCTCGCCACTTTAAATTATTTCATAACTGCAACAGTGCCCTGTTGAGAGTACAGGGCATAGATTGCATTAAGATCAATATACGTGGCGGTAATCTGTCCAAACATCTTAGTCAACTGGAAGCTAGATGGATCTGGCGGCTGGACACTGTTCACCCGCATGGCCTAAATGAATGTCTTTCATTCGCTCCCTTTCTTTGAATCGGCTGCTTATTTTGGGTATACGCTGTCTGCGGGCTTATACATGGTTCTTTTATTTTTTTATGTGTGTGTTCTTTTTTACTAATTTTGTTTCTTATTTTGTAGCACTATTACGCCATTGGTCATGCCATCTATCCGCAATCGGTATTTTCCTCATCATCTCATGGGTCTTCCGCGGGATTCATCTTCTATATTTTCTTCGCAATCAATTGTGAACCTAATTTTGAACCATTTGCCACCATGTTCTTTATATATGCATATAATTGTTGTCTTCTTATTTATGGGTACCTATAGCTTGCTACTTTAGGTTGTTTTTCGTCATATGTTTATTCTATTTATTTGTTTCATATTTATTGATATGGCTGTTAGTTTAATTCATCTGTTATCTAGAAAGCAATATTATGCTCCATATACTGCCATCTATCATATGTATCGACATTACTATGTGTCCTTTTTTGCATGATATTTCAATATAGCGAATGTTTTCTTTTTTTATATATACTGACATTGCCATCTGCTATCTGAGCATAGTATTGTGCTGTATGTACTGCTATTTATTATAGGTTTAGACATTGTCATCTAGTATCTTAGTACATGAGTGATCTAATTGTATTGCTTTTTATTATTACTAATATCTGTTGGTTATATATATAATGCTATGACGTATATTTTACTATATGTACTCATATATATTTACATTGTTCCTTTGGTGGTCTATTACTTTGGGTCGTTCTTAGATACCTATTTGTGTGCACAGGTGTCCCTACTTACTTGCTGTTTGGCTCTTTTACATATGTGGTCTTCTTTCCCTCTATAAATATGGCCACTATTGGGTTTCCGGTCCTGTGCACTGTCGCACTACCATGTACTCTGTAGTTTTCTCCTTCAATATGGCCGCGGGGTCCTTTCCGGTCATGCGCAGTAGCTACCATCTTACCCCCTATTTCCGGGTCGCGGTCTGACGCCGGATTGCATGGGCCCGTGCTTTCCGGCGCCGGTCTGGGTGCCCGAATGTTTCGGGTTTTTTGCGCATTGGCTACCTATAGTTCCCGGTGACTATATAAACTACTTGCGGTGATGTCATGACATGCCCCCTGAGGAAGGACATCTCCGAAACGCACGTCGGGGTGGGCCTGGAGCAGACGTTCTCCCCGTGTCATCAGCTGATCAGGTATTTCTCTGGGCTACTACTGTAGCTATGTGCCATCTGGCTTCTTATTTCTGCGGGCTCTGGTCACTACTCTGTTGCTATTAAGCACTATTATTATGGAGTGCGCAGGGGCTACCGTTGCCCTTTGTTTCTAATGTATTGTACCTGGTTGCTGACGTGGGGAGTTCATTTCATCTTCATGTGTTCTGTGTATTTTGTAAGCAGATTTTAACCCACTACTATCTTCTGATTCCTTGTTTTGCATATTTATATTTAATAAAGATTTTGGCATATTTTCTGGATTCTGTTGCACCAATTCTTTCTTGTGGTTTTGCTTTTGCAGTACTTGGTGTGTCCTGCATTATTCCATGTACAGGCTTTAGCCACCTCTTGCATATATTGCACTTACGCTATCATGAGCAGAGGGTATACATGGTTTTGCCTGTTTTGTTTTCCTTGCCTTTACAGAGATAATGGAGCAGAACAGAGTTTACTACAGAGTTTATAAGGGAGCAGAACAGACCTTACTGCATAGATATGGGAGCAGAACTGAGCTTACTACAGAGATAAGGGATCAGAACCAAGCTTACTACAGAGATAATGGAGCAGAATGGAGTTTACTACAGCGATAAGGGAGCAGAACAGAGCTTACTACAGAGATATACAGTTGTGGCCAAAAGTATTGACACCCCTGCAATTCTGTCAGATAATACTCAGTTTCTTCCTGAAAATGATTGCAATCACAAATTCTTTGGTATTATAATCTTCATTTAATTTGTCTTAAATGATAAAACACAAAAGAGAATGAAGCAAAAAGCAAAACATTGATCATTTCACACAAAACTCCAAAAATGGGCCAGACAAAAGTATTGGCACCCTCAACCTAATACCTGGATGCACAACCTTTAGCCAAAATAACTGCGACCAACCGCTTCCGGTAACCATCATTGAATTTCTTACAATGCTCTGCTGGAATTTTAGACCATTCTTCTTTGGCAAACTGCTCCAGGTCCCTGATATTTGAAGGGTGCCTTCTCCAAACTGCCATTTTTAGATCTCTCCACAGGTGTTCTATGGGATTCAGGTCTGGACTCATTGCTGGCCACCTTAGAAGTCTCCAGTGCTTTCTCTCAAACCATTTCCTAGTGCTTTTTGAAGTGTGTTTTGGGTCATTGTCCTGCTGGAAGACCCATGACCTCTGAGGGAGACCCAGCTTTCTCACACTGGGCCCTACATTATGCTGCAAAATTTGTTGGTAGTCTTCAGACTTCATAAAACCATGCACACGGTCAAGCAGTCCAGTGCCAGAGGCAGCAAAGCAACCCCAAAACATCAGGGAACCTCTGCCATGTTTGACTGTAGGGACCATGTTCTTTTCTTTGAATGCCTCTTTTTTTCTCCTGTAAACTCTATGTTGATGCCTTTGCCCAAAAAGCTCTACTTTTGTCTCATCTGACCAGAGAACATTCTTCCAAAACGTTTTAGGCTTTTTCAGGTAAGTTTTGGCAAACTCCAGCCTGGCTTTTTTATGTCTCAGGGTAAGAAGTGGGGTCTTCCTGGGTCTCCTACCATACAGTCCCTTTTCATTCAGACGCCGACGGATAGTACGGGTTGACACTGTTGAACCCTCGGACTGCAGGGCGGCTTGAACTTGTTTGGATGTTAGTCGAGGTTCTTTATCCAACATCCGCACAATCTTGCGTTGAAATCTCTTGTCAATTTTTCTTTTCCGTCCACATCTAGGGAGGTTAGCCACAGTGCCATGGGCTTTAAACTTCTTGATGACACTGCACAAGGTAGACACAGGAACATTCAGGTCTTTGGAGATGGACTTGTAGCCTTGAGATTGCTCATGCTTCCTCACAATTTGGTTTCTCAAGTCCTCAGACAGTTCTTTGGTCTTCTTTCTTTTCTCCATGCTCAATGTGGTACACACAAGGACACAGGACAGAGGTTGAGTCAAATTTAATCCATGTCAACTGGCTGCAAGTGTGATTTAGTTATTGCCAACACCTGTTAGGTGCCACAGGTAAGTTACAGGTGCTGTTAATTACACAAATTAGAGAAGCATCACATGATTTTTCGAACAGTGCCAATACTTTTGTCCACCCCCTTTTTTATGTTTGGTGTGGAATTATATCCAATTTGGCTTTAGGACAATTCTTTTTGTGTTTTTTCATTTAAGACAAATTAAATGAAGATAATAATACCAAAGAATTTGAGTTTGCAATCATTTTCAGGAAGAAACTGAGTATTATCTGACAGAATTGCAGGGGTGTCAATACTTTTGGCCACAACTGTGGGAGAAGAACCGAGCTTACTACAGAGATAATGGAGTAGAACAGAGTTTACTACAGAGATAATGGAGAAGAACGGAGTTTACTACAGCGATAAGGGAGCAAAACAGAGCTTACTACATCATATATATATATATATATATATATATATATATATATATATATATATATATATATAGTATGATGGCCCCAGTTTCTCCATATATAAAGTATGATGGCCCCAGCCCCCATATATATAGTATGATGGCTCCAGTTCCCCCATATATAGTATGATGGCCCCAGTTTCTCCATATATAAAGTATGATGGCCCCAGCCCCCATATATATAGTATGATGGCTCCAGTTCCCCCATATATAGTATGATGGCCCCAGTTTCCCCATATATACAGTATGATGGCCCCAGTTCCCCCATATATATAGTATGATGGCCCCAGTTCCTCCATATATAAAGTATGATGGCCCCATCCCCCTTATATATAGTATCATGGCCCCAGCCCCCATATATATAGTATGATGGCCACAGCCCCAATATATATAGCATGATGGCTCCAATTCCCCCATGTATAGTATGATGGCCCCAGTTTCTCCATATATAAAGTATGATGGCACCAGCCCCCATATATACAGTATGATGGCCTCAGCCCCCATATATACAGTATGATGGCGTCAGCCCCCATATATATAGTATGATGGACCAGCCCCAAAATATATAGTAGGATGGCCTCACAGCCCGTTCATATAGCAAATAATGAAGTTTTATACTCACCTCATCCTGATTCCTGGCGAGAGACAATGACATCATCGCGCCCCCTGCATGAGCACGCTGAGGTCTTACAAGCCGCGGTCTGTAGCTTATGAGACAGACTGATGCGCGTGGATATGTCTGCTGCCGGCCGCATCACAGCACAGCAGACACGGTCGCGCACAGTTTGCTGTGTGCGGCCATCAGGCGGCCGGCCCTGCACAGCTGCAGGAGTAGCGGCCCGGGGGGCATTTGCCTCCCAGCCACCTGGCCCAGCCAGCCCCTGTTTACAGAGATAATGGAGCAGAACAGAGTTTACTACAGAGTTTATAAGGGAGCAGAACAGACCTTACTGCATAGATATGGGAGCAGAACTGAGCTTACTACAGAGATAAGGGATCAGAACCAAGCTTACTACAGAGATAATGGAGCAGAATGGAGTTTACTACAGCGATAAGGGAGCAGAACAGAGCTTACTACAGAGATATACAGTTGTGGCCAAAAGTATTGACACCCCTGCAATTCTGTCAGATAATACTCAGTTTCTTCCTGAAAATGATTGCAATCACAAATTCTTTGGTATTATAATCTTCATTTAATTTGTCTTAAATGATAAAACACAAAAGAGAATGAAGCAAAAAGCAAAACATTGATCATTTCACACAAAACTCCAAAAATGGGCCAGACAAAAGTATTGGCACCCTCAACCTAATACCTGGATGCACAACCTTTAGCCAAAATAACTGCGACCAACCGCTTCCGGTAACCATCATTGAATTTCTTACAATGCTCTGCTGGAATTTTAGACCATTCTTCTTTGGCAAACTGCTCCAGGTCCCTGATATTTGAAGGGTGCCTTCTCCAAACTGCCATTTTTAGATCTCTCCACAGGTGTTCTATGGGATTCAGGTCTGGACTCATTGCTGGCCACCTTAGAAGTCTCCAGTGCTTTCTCTCAAACCATTTCCTAGTGCTTTTTGAAGTGTGTTTTGGGTCATTGTCCTGCTGGAAGACCCATGACCTCTGAGGGAGACCCAGCTTTCTCACACTGGGCCCTACATTATGCTGCAAAATTTGTTGGTAGTCTTCAGACTTCATAAAACCATGCACACGGTCAAGCAGTCCAGTGCCAGAGGCAGCAAAGCAACCCCAAAACATCAGGGAACCTCTGCCATGTTTGACTGTAGGGACCATGTTCTTTTCTTTGAATGCCTCTTTTTTTCTCCTGTAAACTCTATGTTGATGCCTTTGCCCAAAAAGCTCTACTTTTGTCTCATCTGACCAGAGAACATTCTTCCAAAACGTTTTAGGCTTTTTCAGGTAAGTTTTGGCAAACTCCAGCCTGGCTTTTTTATGTCTCAGGGTAAGAAGTGGGGTCTTCCTGGGTCTCCTACCATACAGTCCCTTTTCATTCAGACGCCGACGGATAGTACGGGTTGACACTGTTGTACCCTCGGACTGCAGGGCGGCTTGAACTTGTTTGGATGTTAGTCGAGGTTCTTTATCCAACATCCGCACAATCTTGCGTTGAAATCTCTTGTCAATTTTTCTTTTCCGTCCACATCTAGGGAGGTTAGCCACAGTGCCATGGGCTTTAAACTTCTTGATGACACTGCACAAGGTAGACACAGGAACATTCAGGTCTTTGGAGATGGACTTGTAGCCTTGAGATTGCTCATGCTTCCTCACAATTTGGTTTCTCAAGTCCTCAGACAGTTCTTTGGTCTTCTTTCTTTTCTCCATGCTCAATGTGGTACACACAAGGACACAGGACAGAGGTTGAATCAAATTTAATCCATGTCAACTGGCTGCAAGTGTGATTTAGTTATTGCCAACACCTGTTAGGTGCCACAGGTAAGTTACAGGTGCTGTTAATTACACAAATTAGAGAAGCATCACATGATTTTTCGAACAGTGCCAATACTTTTGTCCACCCCCTTTTTTATGTTTGGTGTGGAATTATATCCAATTTGGCTTTAGGACAATTCTTTTTGTGTTTTTTCATTTAAGACAAATTAAATGAAGATAATAATACCAAAGAATTTGTGTTTGCAATCATTTTCAGGAAGAAACTGAGTATTATCTGACAGAATTGCAGGGGTGTCAATACTTTTGGCCACAACTGTGGGAGAAGAACCGAGCTTACTACAGAGATAATGGAGTAGAACAGAGTTTACTACAGAGATAATGGAGAAGAACGGAGTTTACTACAGCGATAAGGGAGCAAAACAGAGCTTACTACATCATATATATATATATATATATATATATATATATATATATATATATATATATAGTATGATGGCCCCAGTTTCTCCATATATAAAGTATGATGGCCCCAGCCCCCATATATATAGTATGATGGCTCCAGTTCCCCCATATATAGTATGATGGCCCCAGTTTCTCCATATATAAAGTATGATGGCCCCAGCCCCCATATATATAGTATGATGGCTCCAGTTCCCCCATATATAGTATGATGGCCCCAGTTTCCCCATATATACAGTATGATGGCCCCAGTTCCCCCATATATATAGTATGATGGCCCCAGTTCCTCCATATATAAAGTATGATGGCCCCATCCCCCTTATATATAGTATCATGGCCCCAGCCCCCATATATATAGTATGATGGCCACAGCCCCAATATATATAGCATGATGGCTCCAATTCCCCCATGTATAGTATGATGGCCCCAGTTTCTCCATATATAAAGTATGATGGCACCAGCCCCCATATATACAGTATGATGGCCTCAGCCCCCATATATACAGTATGATGGCGTCAGCCCCCATATATATAGTATGATGGACCAGCCCCAAAATATATAGTAGGATGGCCTCACAGCCCGTTCATATAGCAAATAATGAAGTTTTATACTCACCTCATCCTGATTCCTGGCGAGAGACAATGACATCATCGCGCCCCCTGCATGAGCACGCTGAGGTCTTACAAGCCGCGGTCTGTAGCTTATGAGACAGACTGATGCGCGTGGATATGTCTGCTGCCGGCCGCATCACAGCACAGCAGACACGGTCGCGCACAGTTTGCTGTGTGCGGCCATCAGGCGGCCGGCCCTGCACAGCTGCAGGAGTAGCGGCCCGGGGGGCATTTGCCTCCCAGCCACCTGGCCCAGCCAGCCCCTGGTTCTTGGTCTAGTTGGTGTATTACGGTGCACTACTACTCCCCTCTTCCCTGGGTAATGGATGGGTACAGACTGAGGGCTGATTCAAGAGCTAAGGCAAGGTACATGTCCCCGGCATCTTCACCATCAGACGTAATGAGTGGAACAGGATGAGCTAGGGCGCCCAAAGTGTTAGGGACAAGGAAGGACCCCCAGGCCCTGGGACACCTGACAACAGAGCTGTGACACCCAGGTTATAGCAACCATACATATATAATTATATAAAGCCAATGCCCAGGTTATACCAACTGTACATATATAATTATATACTGGAGATACCCAGGTTATACCAGCTGTACATATTTAATTATATACAGAAAATGCCCAGGTTATTCCAGCTGTACATATATAATTTTATACAGGAGGTGCACAGGTTATACCAGCTGTACATATATAATTATATACAGGAGGTGCCCAGGTTATACCATTCATGTCCATTTATTATTTGTGACTGTCGATTCCTCAGATACCACAGGATGCCGGTGCTATGAGATAAGCGATGCCAGAGGAAAGATGTTCCACGCCAGGGTGAACAGACCTTTTCCTCTGCACATACAGTTGTTTGGTATCGGAGGGTCTTCTCCACGTTACAACACGTCTTGTGGTGGGAGATAGCTACTTGTCAGCTTCTGTATGATAACCAACGACTCAAACATCGAGATAAACAGACACAAGGTCCAACGACAATGAACCAGAAGCAAATGTTAATGTTCAGTTCAACAGTCAGTATCACACAGAAAAAGGATTAGATACATGGCTCAGCAGGCAGTATCACTCAGCATAGGATTAGATACACAGGTCAGCAGTCAGTATCACACAGGATGGGGTTAGATACACTTCTCAGACGGTATCACACAGCATAGGATTAGATACACTTCACATGAGACAATATCACGCTTGATAGGATTAGATACACAGCTCTGTAAACAGTATCACACAGTACAGGATTAGATACACAACTCAGCAGACAGTATCACACAGGATTAGATACACAGCCCAGCAGGCAGTATCACCCATGGCATGATTAGATAAACAGCTCAGCAGACAGTATCACACAGGATAGGATTAGATACATGGCTGAGCAGACAGTATCACACAGGAAAGGATTAGATATACAGCTCAGCTGACAGTATCACACATGATAGGATTAGATACACTTCTTAGCAGACAGTATTACACAGGATGGGATTAGATACATGGCTCAGCAGACAGTATCACACAGGATAGGAATCGATCCACTGCTAAGCCGACAGTATCACACAGGAAAGGATTAGATATGTGGCTCAGCACACAGTATCACACAGGATAGGATTAGATACACAGCTTAGTAAACTATCAGTCATAATAGCTTTAGTTACACAAATTTTGCAGAGAGTTTCATACATGATAGGCTTAGATACACCGACTCAGTAGATTAGAACACATAATAAGCTTAGATACATAGTCTTCGCATCACACCTTACAGTATTACATAAGACAGGCTTAGGTGCCCTAGGACCACCATAGCCTCTCACCTTTTAGAGCTTTGTTGGTCGTATATGATGAAGCTGTAGATGGATGGTCCCAGCCATGTGCAGTTGGTGGAATGCACAGTATGGAAAGGTATTTATATTATCCTGAAATGAATAGTAAGACCCCTAGTGCTTGAGTTATTTGGTAGAAGTGAGGACCACCCAAATACCGGGTTGACCCTGGAGGACGTTCCATACCCCTAACCTTACCGGTTGTCATCCGGCTTCAGATGTGCACTAAACGATCTGTAATATATCAATAAAATATAATTCCGTGCGCATAAGCTGTCATTGTTCTCGGCAGCACAGAGTTTACATAGGACAGTGTGCTGCCAAGAACGATGATCTTGTGCCTAAACCAAAAGATCATTTCATCCAAACCGTGTCAGGTGATCGGCAGTCAGTTTGGACTGCCCGATTATCGTGAAAGGAACTTTTCTAGGAGTCATTCTCAATAGTTGTTCGGTGTAAATGGATCATAAACACCATGTAAATATAATGTATAGAATATAGATTTATCTCCCATCAAAACTATATGTTCCAACATCTCTTTGTACAGGGTCAGGTGACTCTTGACGCTTGGTTGAATCTTCTTATCGTCTCCTGATACTCATTTATCTCGCGTTATCTCACTATGCCAGCTGCGAGCTATCTCTACATACATTGCTGCCTGCCTATCTCCTAACCACAGAGGTGATGCAATGGTTCTAAGACTCAATCCGGCCAAAAGTATTTCTATATTGCATCAGGATTTCCCCAAAAATCATCTTTTGTACCTTTCTATCCTTGGTATGTTGTTCCTGTGGAATTTGTGCCCTTTCTGCTGGTACCTCGAGTATTGAGCATAAGGATGAATTGTTAGATATGAGTGTTGTGGCAGCCAAAAAAGGAGAAGTATCGGAGATTTAATCAAACTTCTCTGTGGTCTTGAGTTCTGCAGTAGAGGGTGTTACCTTCTCGGAGGAGTCTATCTCGAAGTTATCAATGTCCGCATTTTGTGGCCAAGAATTTCTGTGTTACTTTACAATCGATTTATTGCCAAGTTTTAACTACAATATCTTGTGCCAGTGATGACTAAAAATTAAAATGGAAGCCACCCAAATCAACAGGTGATGAAGGTCCTCCAAAGGAAGAAAAGCTTGAGTGGTCTTTGCCACAGGGCAGTAGATAAGGTAATTGTTCTCAATTGTCCTCTCCAATTTTTGGACTGGAGAATGAAAATATTACAGAGGATATTGAAACTCTACTTAGGTGGAGGGGTGATTGGATTAAGGATTCACAACTGGACCCCTGCCTAGAGGGACAACTAAGGGTACCGTCACACAGTGCCATTTTCATCGCTACGACGGCACGATTCGTGACGTTGCAGCGTCGTATACTGCGGTCACACGTTGCAATACACGGCGCTGGAGCGATAATTTCATGACGTATTTGCGATGTAGAAGCCGTTGGTTACTGTGCGCACATCGTATACAAGCTGTGTCACACAATGCATTCATGCCGCCACAGCGGGACACTAGACGACGAAAGAAAGTTTCAAACGATCTGCTACGACGTACGATTCTCAGCGGGGATCCGGATCGCAGTAGCGTGTCAGACACAGCGATATCGTAAATGCATCGCTGGAACGTCACGAATTGTGCCGTTGTAGCGATCAAAATTGCACTGTGTGACGGTACCCTAAAGGTAGTCTGAAGGTAGTCTCTACACTGACGAGAGACCATGGGGGCTCAGAAGTAGAGTACTTCAAAGTTGTCCATGGTTTGAATTTTATTACATAATATTGGTGGTCCTTTTATACATGTAATCATGGTGACCATATCGGAATTCAACCTCCACCCTTTGGTAGTGAGTCCTTTGGGACACACCATAATGGAAAGGATTAATCAAACCTTCCAACTAGGGATGAGCGGACATGTGGAAGTTTGGATTATGGTACCCCACCTGAACTTTATTTCAAAGATTAGTTCAGGTACCAGCACTGTACCCAAACTTGAACCAGAACCCGAACCCCATTGAAAACAATGGGAACCGAAACTCTTCAGCTTCAACATTTTCTCTCTCCCTCATCCCCGGATGCAACAGTCTTCCGAGAGAAGTTTGTGTTCGGCATTCAGCACCGAACACTCAGTGTCCGGTACAAACACCGAACCGTTAAGTTTGGGTTCTCTCATCTCTACTTCTGACAAATAAAAACAAATATATAACTAGAAGCTCTTGGGCATTTGAACCAGATCTACCCAACTTTTTTTCTACCATTGCTGTCATTTTGTGGCAGAGGGGATCCCAACTTTTTTCTACCATTGCTGTCATTTTGTGGCAGAGGGGATCCCAACAGGTATCAGGGTCCAGGTTAACTGTTACCTCTGCACCCCCCATAGATGTATCGTAATACCCCAAATGCAATGGTTTAACTCTCTTTATGTGATGGCTGATATTAATAGTGTCTGACAGTATATGCTCACTGCTTTTCCTTTCTTTCCACCCACAGCAGGAGGTGTCTCTGAAGCCCTCCATTGTTGTTGTTCAGTAGGTAGAGGAGGGTCCCATAGTACTCATGTTCTGGAAGATCGGGCATGTGATGGACAGCTCCACCGTCATTTGTCACTGGGAGCTGCTAGAAATCCTTTTATCCTCTCATTTCTGGACAGCCACATAATTACTCATTAATTACCATCGCAGAATGAAGACCACGTAGAAGGAACCTAAAAAAGGGTTAATTGAGGAGGGGGTCAATAATGAATTGCTTCCCCACGAAGTATGATATGTTACTGCCTAGAAGGGTTCTAGGCACCATTACTTAACCCTTGCTCACAATTGTAGATGGAGGAATTTTATCCTTTTTTGGTAACTGGTAAGAACGCAGGAAAATTAACCATATTTAAAGGGTTATTCTAATAGGTGCCTAAGATACAACTACAAAGATGCCCACATAGATGATAATCAGACCTTCAGACAGTTCCATTAGACCTGATGAACTCAGGCTTTCTTAGAAAACTTCAGTAGTTTCCATTAGTAGGCATCCACAAAGACATCCCTACAAGGATGTTGTCCCCAGAAACTTTCCCTGATTGCTATCTAATGTCAGGCTACTGCATAATTTTCTTTTGCCAGAATTCATTGTGTAGGCAGAGGCCGGCTTATGTTAATTAAGATCCGCCCCTGTAGTCCCCATCCAAACAGTAGTGATGGGAATGTGCTATAGTCCTAAATATTTTCAGATTGTATATATTGTATGGTGTGATGTCCTTTGAATTTAGGTGGAGGAATTGGCATCAGCAGCTAGGTATAATTTACTTTGATGTGTTAATCGTTTACATACTGATTAAATCAAACACTGTCCTATCAATATTCAAAAATGTGATTACCAGGCAATTTGATCATTTGGCAGATCAGCGGTGATTGACCAGGTGACAAATCTGATGAGGGGGCAAATGGGGAAAATGGGGCAGGTTCAATATTTTGATTCTCCTTGCCTATAAATACCTCCATCTCTAGACTGTCAGAAACTCTCTTTTCAGCGTTGATAACGGCTTATCGGAGGTGGGGGTGGGAGCTGCATAAAGTGATTTTCGAACATAATTAAAGCCCTGGAATAAGGCCAAGCACCCGAATGTTTCATAAACACCATTTTCACTCATCTGCCACTCTTTAAAACATCCTCATTAAAATGTCACAGTTCAAAAGAGGGAGAGAGAGATCCATTAACATAGACATTCCTCCTAGATCTTAATTAGTCGGATTTCTCTAGGTCATTATTTGTGTGTTGGTTGCGGCTGTTCACTTGTATTAAGAAAATTCATCGAGAGATGACATAGTGTACAGATAAGATATGGGAAAGTGGAAGCCGCAGGAAATGGGGACTGGACTGCTCCTCCACTCAATGCAGAGGAGGTAAAATCGATATTTATCAGCATTTTCATTTCATTTGCCGTATAAAGTAATGGGTTGGTGACAACAAAGTTGACTGAGAAGGGGTAGAAAAGGGAAGTGCCACATGGTGGATCTCACCTAAAAAAGTCTCTCCAAACAGAAGCATGGTTAGGTCAGTTCTGACCACTCCTACAGAACCATCTGTCTCTTGCTGCTACCGACCTGTTATTGGCGCCACCAACTCCACACATCACCAGGATTATGTGCCTCTGCAACTCCCTCCCAAGCTATGCTCCTACCTTCTAAGGTATAAATTTGGGTCTAAATATAATAATAGTGTTTGGCTAGTACCATGATATCGCTTCTTACTCCTCCAAGTATCAGGCATTTAAGATGACTTTTCATGGAGCTATAATGGACACCAGGATGCTCACATGTGGTCACCAGTAAATCAGTGTGTCTTGGTATTGTGGATGGCATTTTGAGCACAATGTGACTACCATTTATGTGGTCACAATGACTGGCACCTATGGAAATAATCTGGATGGTACTAACAGAAATATTGGCTTTTGTTGGATTAGTGTCAACGGCACTTATGGGAAAAATATGACTGGCATCCATAGAGTCATTGTGGCTGACACCTAAGAAAATAATGCGCATAGCTAAAAAATGTTGTGACCTCTACTGGGTCGTGTCAGTGGCATTAATGGTGGAAATGAAATAAGAACCTATAAGAACAGTGTGGCTGGGACTGCTATGGTAAAAGGGCATGGGAGGCCTCTGGCATCATATATCCTGGCAGGTATTAAGTATTTGCTACATGACTCGCAAAGCGTCCCGAAGCCAGGGAACAAAGTGCTGGTTTCATTTATGACGCCTTAAACTTGTGCTACAAAAAGGATTTTGAAAACACAAAAATCAAGAAAACAAAGAAAATTTAGCAACTATTAAGATATTACTCTTTGCTAAACATTGCAAAATGGTTTCAATAAAAAATAATAATGTGATTACAAGTCCCTCATTATGCTTGATGATGGAGTGCATAAGGCTTAGAGATTTTCCCCCATGACTAAACATTGGCCACCACGTAGATTGGGGTCACCAATGAACCCATCAAGTTGCATGACAAAGAAGACTTTAATGTACTAAAAATAAACATTTTTGTGACACGGAGCCCCACATTCTTCTAGATGCCCATTGATTTCTCTGCGGCTCGGCCACCATTCAATGTGTTTTCAGCTGGTGATTGCTTGGAGACCCCAGGACTATAACAGTAGCCATCACTCGACAAAAGCCCCATGACCAAAGCTGACAAATGACTCTCAGCTGTACAAAGACACCGGGGCTGGATACAGTGCACATTTAACGGGGAGAGGGTCAGAGGTCAGCCATTTAAGACCTGATACAAATTAAAGAAAAACATTGGGGGAAACCAACATCTTTCCATATATTTTGTGATTGATGACAGATCCCTCTTTCTGCACATGGCCGTCCACAGGACCCTTAGTTTAAGAAAGTAAAAAGACATAATGGACCTGCCCAGGATTGATCAAACTTTCAAAGAATTTTTTTTTTATATATATATTTTTGTATTATTTTTACATTCCTGGTAAATTGGCGATCAAAGGTAAAAGGAATGACAGATTATAAATTGCATGACAGGACTTGAGTAATCATCATACAAATCTAGATAATTCAGTCATTTTTCTTGTGGACTTGGCCAATAAGATGGGTTCAACCAAGAAGAAAATTTTCCTTTGATTTCTTTTGAAAAAAAACAAAACTAAAAACAAAAAGTAATGAAAAAATAATAACTACAGATTTCTTTAAAAAATCTGACTGTGAACAATTAATATATATTAGGGATTTTAGGAGTGAAATAAAAATTAAAGATGAAAAAAATGTAAAAGTAAAAAAGGTAACAATGCTATTAAATTTAATAATAAAAAATAAAAAATCATAAAAATCATGAAAAATGCAATAGCAGTAATTAATATTGTGATATAAATTGGGGTCTTGGAGTTTTGATTAGGGGTCACAGAATAAATATATGTAGTAGACATATATATCCCAAAAAATATAAAGCTGCACTCTTGATTGTTTAGAATGGTACATCTAGAAAATGAAACTGCATTACTGCCATGAAACATTGGTTCAGTGCTATATTAATACATGGGAAATTTAGAAAAATTGGAAATGCAATATTACTATAAGAAAATTTACATTACAAAGAAGGTACTTAGCACATAGATTGGCCAATATATGTACATAATATAGCACTTAACCAATGTTCTATGGCAGTAATGCAGTTCTAATTTTCTAGATGTGCCATTCTAAACAATCCACAGTGAAGATTTATATTTTCTTAGATTTGTTATGTTAGCTGGGACCTACTCACACTAGTTGGGATCTGCTGGTCAGTTTTTTTAGACATATACAGTACAGACCAAAAGTTTGGACACACCTTCTCATTTAAAGATTTTTCTGTATTTTCATGACTATGAAAATTGTTCATTCACAATGAAGGCATCAAAACTATGAATTAACACATGTGGAATTATATACTTAACAAAAAAGTGTGAAACAACTGAAAATATGTCTTATATTCTAGGTTCTTCAAAGTAGCCACTAGGGTTGAGCGAAACGGATCGTTCATTTTCATAAGTCGCCGACTTTTGGCAAAGTCGGCGTCTCATGAAACCCGACCCGATCCCTGTGTGGGGTCGGCCATGCGGTACACGATCTTGGCGCCAAAGTCGCGTTTCGTATGACGCGTTTAGCGCCATTTTTTCAGCCAATGAAGGAGTGTGGGCAGAGTGATGACATAGGGGTTAGGGGCGTGCACGCCTATCATCATTTTATCGCTTGTGCGCAGTAGGGATTTGCAATGTGTAAAACGAAATTTTCTGTGCTGGGACGGAGGGGAGAGAGAGAGAGAGAGAGAGAGAGAGAGAGAGAGAGAGAAAAAAATCCCCATTGACTTGCATAGGGTTTCGTGTTCCAGCCGATCCTCGACTTTTCGCAGTAATCGGCCGATTTCGCCCGACTCGACTTTTCAAAAAGTCGGGTTTCGCGAAACATGACTCGACCCTAAAAAAGTCAAAGTCGCTCAACCCTAGTAGCCACCTTTTGCTTTGATGACTGCTTTGCACACTCTTGGCATTCTCTTGATGAGCTTCAAGAGGTAGTCACCGGGAATGGTTTTCAATTCACGGGTGTGCCCTGTCAGGTTTAAGAAGTGGGATTTCTTGCCTTATAAATGGGGTTGGGACCATCAGTTGTGTTGTGCAGAAATCTGGTGGATACACAGCTGATAGTCCTACTGAATAGACTGTTAGAATTTGTATTATGGCAAGAAAAAAGCAGCTAAGTAAAGAAAAACGAGTGGCCATCATTACTTTAAGAAATGAAGGTCGGTCAGTCCGAAAAATTGGGCAAACTTTGAAAGTATCCCCAAGTGCAGTTGCAAAAACCATCAAGTGCTACAAAGAAACTGGCTCACATGAGGACCGCCACATGAAAGGAAGACCAAGAGTCACCTCTGCTTCTGAAGATAAGTTTATCCGAGTCACCAGCCTCAGAAATCGCAGGTTAACAGCAGCTCAGATTAGAGACCAGGTCAATGCCACACAGAGTTCTAGCAGCAGACACATCTCTACAACAACTGTTAAGAGGAGACTTTGTGCAGCAGGCCTTCATGGTAAAATAGCTGCTAGGAAACCACTGCTAAGGACAGGCAACAAGCAGAAGAGACTTGTTTGGGCTAAAGAACACAAGGAATGGACATTAGACCAGTGGAAATCTGTGCTTTGGTCTGATGAGTCCAAATTTCAGATCTTTGGTTCCAACCACCGTGTCTTTGTGCGACGCAGAAAAGGTGAGAGGATGGACTCTACATGCCTGGTTCCCACCATGAAGCATGGAGGAGAAGGTGTGATGGTGTGGGGGTGCTTTGCTGGTGACACTGTTGGGGATTTATTTAAAATTGAAAGCATACTGAACCAGAATGGCTACCACAGCATCTTGCAGCGGCATGCTATTCCATCCGGTTTGCGTTTAGTTGGACCTCCAGGCTGTGTAAGGGCTATTTGACCAAGAAGGAGAGTGATGGGGTGCTACGCCAGATGACCTGGCCTCCACAGTCACCAGACCTGAACCCAATCGAGATGGTTTGGGGTGAGCTGGACCGCAGAGTGAAGGAAAAAGGGCCAACAAGTGCTAAGCATCTCTGGGAACTCCTTCAAGATTGTTGGAAGACCATTCCCGGTGACTACCTCTTGAAGCTCATCAAGAGAATGCCAAGAGTGTGCAAAGCAGTCAAAGCAAAAGGTGGCTACTTTGAAAAACCTAGAATATAAGACATAATTTCAGTTGTTTCACACTTTTTTGTTAAGTATATAATTCCACATGTGATAATTCATAGTTTTGATGCCTTCAGCGTGAATGTACAATTTTCATAGTCATGAAAATACAGAAAAATCTTTAAATGAGAAGGTGTGTACAAACTTTTGGTCTGTACTGTATATCAACACATATTTATATTTTTTTAACTCCTCCATGATCGGGTGAATGTACATTTTTGTGCTTTCGTCTTTTCCTCCTTTTTCAATAACTTTTTCATTTTTTCATCCACGTAGTTATACAAGATTTTTGTGGGATGAGTTGTAGTTTTTAATTACACCAATAATTTTGCCATATAATGTACTTAAAAAATGTAAAAATATTCCAAATGAGGAAAAACGGTGAAAAAAATGCGAATCTGCCAATTTTTTTAGGTTTATTTTTTACAGATTTCATTCTGCAGTAAAAGCAACTAAAAACATGATTCTTCAAGCCAGTACGATCACTGCGATACCAAACTTGTGTGTGTGTATGTATAACTTTTAGAATGGCGAGCTAAGATTTTGATTTATATTATTTTGGGGAAAACATGTTGTTATGATTGCTTTTTATTGCATTTTATGGGGGGGTGGGGGGGGGGCAAAAGAAAACTGCCAGTTCTGACATTTAAATTTTTTTATCCAAGTTAATTAATGTTTTATTTATTGAACTTTTACAAATGCGGAAAAAAACACATACAGGTGCATCTCACAAAATTAGAATATCATCAAAAAGTTAATTTTTTTCTGTTCTTCAATACAAAAGTGAAACTCATATATTAGATAGAGTCATCACAAACAGAGTGATCTATCAGTTAATGATTATGATTATGGCTTACAGCCAATGAAACGATTTTAAAATCCGAAATCTTGGCCTACTGAAATGTATGTTCAGTAAATGCACTCAATACTTGGCCGGGGCTCCTTTTGCATCAATTAGTGCATCAATGCGGCGTGGCATGGAGGCGATCAGGCTGTGGCACTGCTGGGGTGCCCGGGTTGCTTTGATAGCAGCTTTCAGCTCGTCTGCATTGTTGGGTCTGGTGTCTCATCTTCCTCTTGACAATACCCCATAGATTCTCTATGAGGTTAAGGTCAGGCGAGTTTACTGCCCAATCAAGCACAGTGATACTGTTGTTTGTAAACCAGGTATTGGTGCTTTTGGCAGTGTGGACAGGTGCCAAGTCCTGCTGGAGAATGAAATATCCATCTCCAATAAGCTTTTCGGAAGAGGGAAGATATCAAGAGGAAGATGAGACACCAGACCCTACAATGCAGACGAGCTGAAAGCTGTTATCAAAGCAACCTGGGCTTCCATAACCCCTCAGCAGTGCCACATGCTGATCGCCTCCATGCCACGCTGCATTGATGCAGTAATTGAAGCAAAAGGAGCCCCGACCAAGTATTGAGTGCATTTACTGAATATACATTTCAGTAGGCCAACAGTTTGGATTTTAAAATCATTTTTTCGTGCTGGTGTTATAAAGTATTCTAATTTACTGAGATAATGACTTTTGGGTTATCATTGTATGTAAGCCATAATCATCAACATTAACAGAAATAAACAATTGAAATAGATCACTCTGTCTGTAAAGACTCGATATTATATATGAGTTTCACTTTTTGTATTGAAGAACTGAAATAAATCAACTTTTTGATGATATTCTAATTTTGTGAGATGGACCTGTACATTTTTTATTTTACTTTTTATTTTTGACCTGGAAAAAGGGGAGTTTTAGATTTTCCTTTTTATATTTTTAAAAACCTTTTTTATTTTATCGTCCTTTTAGAGGGCTTAGACCAGTGATTGTTCAAATCCTTGTTTTATGTACTGAAAAACTTGAAGGGAAAATAAAGGTCTGATATATGAAACCCACCCTATGTCTTGGCTTCACAGGAGTGCCAAGATGGCGGGGACAGGGGATTTCAGCAGGCCCCCAGCTGCTATGACAACTCATTAGCACCTTGTGACTGCATTGTATGGGGGTGAAAAACAACGAGACCCCAAGAATTGAGCTGCACAGTCAGAGATTGACAGCGGCATTGGGGTTACTCCAGTACCCAACGTTCAACATACTATTACATTACACAGTTAATATACAAATAAGGGGCCTCATATCACATCTGTTCCCATTACCAATCAGTGCGCAGCTCTCATTTTAGAAACTGCTCTTGTAAAATCAAAGTTGCGCTTTGATTGGTTGCTATGGGCAATGGTTTTTCTTCTAGATAGACTTTATAAATCTTCCCCATTGTACGCAGTCATGCTCATAAGTTTTCTATGTAAAACTTAACCCCGGGCCATCTATCAGTAGCGTGAGAAAAGAAAACAGCTATTGATCATTGATATGACCTGAGAACCGGGGATTTATGGCATGGAGGGGCCCTAATCTACCAGTAAAGAACACATGACCCATTGCTCGGCCTGTTATAGGTTAAACATATGGCGTTGTGGCCTTGTTAAAATGGCTTTAATTACCCAATTAAAACTAACTAGACCTCAGCAGAGCATTGTGCCCGGACCTCAGAGACGTGAACACCAGAGACCCCGAGCTGCGTTCTGCAGCAGTACTGTGAAACTTTAGACCCTGTAAGTTTTGCCTCCCCCAATAATGGCTATTCTCTGCTCAAAGTGTTTACAACCTCAAAAAAATCCATTGAGTAGATGGAACAGAGGCGTGCGATGCTGAAGCTTGCTGGTCTGGTGTTTGGTGGGCTCAGAGAGGAGTTTTGCCACCCATCAGCCCCGAATTGGCACTTAGTGGAAAGGGGGTTTAGCAGTCGTTTACCCTCTGCCCAGTAGGTTTTTTTAGCACTAGTTTAAGTTGTGCCAAAGTGGATTTTTAGCAGTGGTTTACTTTGACAAAGTGTGGGCCCTGGGAAAAAAAGTAAAGTGGGGCCCTAAATGCTCACATATCACAACCAAAATTTTAGGTTGTATTTACATGTGCTGAGTTCATGTCATAAACGAATGCGATCAACAATTTTGAAGTCCTTCGGCGTTTGTTTTCCAACCTCTTTACACCGGCTGAGGAAGAATGATGGGGATAAAACAATCACCAATAGATTAATCTGCCCCCATACAGTATCATGTTATCGGTAGCACATCTGCACTTTGCACCAGGGGATGTGCTGCTGCGAACAATTGTAGCACCCCCACTGCCGCAGGGCCGAGGGGTACCCGGTACCGGGCCTCTGAGTCTCTGCTCTGGAGTTGTCACGGTGGCTAGGCCCCGGTCCGTGACCCTGCCGAGGGGCGCACCGTTGAATAATAGATGTGGATGGTGGTGGTGGTGCGGTGCAGTAAATAACGAGGACACCAGGTTGCAGTCTCTTTACCTCTTTACTGAAGATCTCTGGGTCCTCAGTCCAGAATACGGTTCACCAGGCTGCGCAAGTCCGGCCGGTCCAATGGCACCTCCAGAATTCTCTTCACAGGTGGAAATCTGTGCCTTCCTGCTAGCGCTATGTGTTGTGGTCCTTCCCTGCTGTGCTTACAGAAAGTCCCCACAACTGTTGTGTCTGTTTCTGATATTCCCTCACAACTCGTTCGGATGATGTTCTTCTCCTCCGTCCCTCCCTGATGTTCTGGTTAGGACGGCACCCGTATGACGAGTAGGCTCGGAGCTCTTCCGGGACCCTAGAGTCGCCCCTCTCCTAGTGCGCCCCCCATGTCTTCATATGTGATGTTTGTTAGACAGCCCGCCTGAGACTGACTGTCCTGCCGTGGTTTGAAGTATTGCTTGGAGCTAGATATATAAATACTTCCTCAGCGTTCTGGCCGCCGGTTGTGCGCCTCAGTAGGATGTTGCCTCGGTCTTACAGCACGACTCCTACTGGTATTTCTCCTCTTGCTTTGATCTCGTTTCTCACTCAGCACAATATATCTCGCTACTGTTCCTTTCTTAGGGCACCGCCGCTATGCTGAGCAGGCACGGTCCCGTGACGTTCTTTCTTGTAGCCAGGCCTCTGTCAGGGTCCCAAACCTGACAGGGACCCTACTGAATCTTCCCCCACAAGACCCTCTGCCACAAGGTGTTGCCTGGTTCCAACCCAGTCAGCTTTCTGATCTAACTTCCTGCCTGACCCCCAGTTTACCCACTATGGTGGGGAGTGGCCTAGTGAATAGAACCCTTAGCTCCCCCTGGAGGCCCGACTGTGAAATGTATTGGTGTCTATGATACCTGATCAGATGAACTCCTTCAGTGCCATCAGACGTACCATAGCTCCCCTTAGTGGCGGAGCCACAGTACTGCAACGACCAGGACTCTGGGGCGCTGCACAATGATTTTTGTTCCACCAAACAATGCAATCACCAGATGAATGAGCAGCATTTTGATCGCACATTGGGCGACTGCCGACATGTATACACATATGAACGATGCCAGTATTTATTAATGAGGATGCTACATACTCACCATATGTGACACACATTGTATGTTACACTCATACATATGTATACACATATAGCACCACGCATGTATACAGAGCACATACAAACATATATCCAGAGCACATACATACACGTGTTCATATATACAGTGAGGAAAATAAGTATTTCATACACTATCGATTTTGCAAGTTTTCCCACTTACAAAGAATGGAGAGGTCTGTAATTTTTATCCCAGGTTCACTTCAACTGTGAGATACTGAATCTTAAAACAAAATCGAGAAAGTCACATTGTATGATTTTTACATAATTTTTTTGCATTTTATTCCATGAAATAAGTATTTGATACAATATAAAAGAGAACTTAATATTTGGTACAGAAACCTCTGTTTGCAATTACAGAAGTCAGACATTTCCCATAGTTCTTGATCAGGTTTGCACTCACTGCAGCAGGGATTTTGGACCACTCCTCCATACAGATCTTCTCCGGATCTTTCAGGTTTCCAGGCTGTTGCTGGGCAACATTAAGTTTCAGCTTCCTGCAAAGATATTCTACTGGATTCAGGTCTGGAGACTGACTAGGCCACACTAGGACCTTAACCCCTTCCCGACATCGGACGTACTATACCGTCCGATGTCGGGTCCCCTGCTTTGATGTGCGCTCCGGCGGTGAGCGCACATCAAAGTCGTGACGTGTCAGCTGTTTTTTACAGCTGACATGTGCGCGCAATAGCGGCGGGTGAAATCGCGATCACCCGCCACTATTAACTAGTTAAATGCCGCTGTCAAACGCAGACAGCGGCATTTAACTACCGCATCCGGCCGGGCGGCCGGAAATGAGCGCATCGCCGACCCCCGTCACATGATCGGGGGTCGGCGATGAGTCAGGAAGGTAACCATAGAGGTCCTTGAGACCTCTATGGTTACTGATCGCCGGTGGCTGTGAGCGCCCCCCTGTGGTCGGCGCTCACAGCACACCTGCATTTTAGCTACATAACAGCGATCTGATGATCGCTGTTATGTAGCAGAGCCGATCGGGCTGTGCCTGCTTCTAGCCTCCCATGGAGGCTATAGAAGCATGGCAAAAGTAAAAAAAAAAAGTTAAAAAAAATGTGAAAAAAATAAAAAAAATATAAAAGTTTAAATCACCCCCCTTTCGCCCCAATCAAAATAAATCAATAAAAAAAATATCAAATCTACACATATTTGGTATCGCCGCGTTCAGAATCGCCCGATCTATCAATAAAAAAAAGCATTAACCTGATCGCAAAACGGCGTAACGAGAAAAAAATCGAAACGCCAGAATTACGTTTTTTTGGTCGCCGCGACATTGCATTAAAATGCAATAACGGATGATCAAAAGAACGTATCTGCACCGAAATGCTATTATTAAAAACGCCAGCTCGGCACGCAAAAAATAAGCCCTCACCCGACCCCAGATCACGAAAAATGGAGATGCTACGGGTATCGGAAAATGGCGCAATTTTATTTATTTATTTTTTTGCAAAGTTTGGAATTTTTTTTCACCACTTAGGTAAAACATAACCTAGACATGTGAGGTGTCTATGAACTCGTACTGACCTGGAGAATCATAATGGCAGGTCAGTTTTATCATTTAGTGAACCTAGCAAAAAAACAAACAAAAAACAAGTGTGGGATTGCACTTTTTTTGCAATTTCACCGCACTTGGAATTTTTTTCCCGTTTTCTAGTACACGCCATGGTAAAACCAATGGTGTCATTGAAAAGTACAACTCGTCCCGCAAAAAAATAAGCCCTCACATGGCCAAATTGACGGAAAAATAAAAAAGTTATGGCTCTGGGAAGGAGGGGAGTGAAAAACGAAAATGGAAAAACGAAAAATCCCACGGTCATGAAGGGGTTAAAATGCTTTTTACAGAGCCACTCTGTCAGGACTCTGAAATTTTTTTACCTTTTGTGCATTACTGCCCTTTTCCAAGATGGCATCTTTGGTCTCATGTGCACCGCGATTCCACACATTGAATGAACATGCTGCGTTTTTTTCCGGAATGCGATTCCGCCGTAGAAAAAAACGCAACATGTGCATAAAAATTGCGGATTGCATACTAATAATAGGATGCTTAATGTATGCGTTTTTTTTGCGGTTTTATTGCGTTTTTATAGCGAAAAACTGTGAAAAAAAAGTGAAAAATCCTGAACGTGTGCACATAGCCTAAAAGGGTTTTCCTACGAACGAAAGTTAATTTTAAAAATTGACTGTGTCTGACCGTGTACGGAGCATACCAAATCTCCTGGGCAGGAGAGGAAGCAAAAGACAATACTGACATTACAGCAGAGGATCACAGTGGATTCATTTTGTGAGGTAAAATATTTCACTGACTGTTTTTAAAAAATATTTTACCTCACAAAATGTATCCTCTGCGATCTCCTGCTGTAATGCCAGTATTGTCTTTTGCTTCCTCCCCTGCCCAGGAGCTGTGGTATGTTTGGTAGACGGTCAGACAGAGAGAATTTTTTTAAATGAACTTTTGTTCGTGGGAAAACCCCTTTAAAAAGCAAATATCAATGCCAACATGGCTCCTCATAAAAAGTATGCCAATGACAATGAAAGGAAAGCAGCAAAAGCACAACGTCGAAGACAACAAAGGGCAAATGAGACTCTTGAAGAGCAACAGCATCACTGGGACAAAAACAATGCATATAAGCGTAGGTGTCAAGCACATGAATCCCCTAATGCAAAAGTCATTAGATAATCACAGGATGCCATTAGGCAACAACAGCGCCGCATGCCTGCCCCCATCATGACATTACCGCCCTCCCGATGCAATAGCATTGGGCCTCCATCTAGTTTTTTTATATGAGAAGACCAATATTATTAATGACTGGTTATAGTTCGAGGCTCTGCTGGAGATTTTGCATTTGTAGCCAACAAGCTTCAAATTCAGCCAGTGCCTACTGCCCCCCAGCTATGCCCCTGTCCTGGCCATCTCTGACTTTTAGCATGTGAGATACACACCTTATTTGCACATTACCCCAAGCTACATAATTGGCACCAATGCTCCTATCATCAGAGACGTTTGTGGCTTTGAATGTCCTTTTTTTCCCCAGAAGAATTACATAGTTATATAGCCACAGTGCATCTCAACTATCTCATTACAAGTATCTCTAAATAGATTATAATGGGGGAGTGAAGGTCAAAGGGCAGAGATGTGTCCCTAACACATTGCAATGTGACATCGCATGGGCTTTGGCCATAACATTAGAGGTAAAAAGATGAAAACTAAATGTACCCAAAAAAGAACACTTCAGTCTAAACTGACACATTGTGTTAGATCGATAGCAAGGTTTGCAGGGGTGGAGCATAACATGTAAATTCTATTTGGTGCTCCTGCTCCGCCCCCGCAGATCCTACACCACACATAATACAGTTTTTCCCAGGGAGTTTTTAATTATTTCTAACTCCAAGTTATAATTTATTCATGCTGATTTCTCTTCTTCTCGTTATTGCCCAAGGGAAAATCTTGATGAGTTCATAACTCGGCGACGTGAAGAGTTCCCACTGAGAGAGCCATGTGGTGAGTACGCCATTAGCGGTAGCAGCGACACGCAGGCCTTGGGTGCGAAAGAAGCACAATTAACTGGAGACATTAATCACTTTTGCAAAGATGGAGATGCAATTATAAAAAAAAAATGGGGAACCACAAGTCACATGAAAGGAGAACATGGGGAGGAGGAAACAGATTTAGAAGTAATTATGTGTCTCAGATTTCCAACACAGGACATTGCAACTACAGAGTAATTATTTCTTATGTAAACGACAGCACAGAAACTTGTGTGAAGCTCGGCATTGTGTCAAAGTGCAGGTGGGGCCAAGCTAACATTAAGATAGAAGTGACGGGGATCCGAGCCAACCACACAACCCGTGTACAACTTCTTTCCATTCCTAAAAAATTGTATTGCTCATCTGGGTCAAAGTTGCAACACGCAACATGGCCTCAACTAAAAACTGTGAGTCAACTGCTGGAATCTGATAATGGGGATTTTTCTACTTGCTCCAGAAGTGTGCCAGAATTCTGGTGAAATTTGGGAAAAAAAACTGTGATTCGTGGCTTCTGCCATATTTACGTGATTCAAACACTTTTTACGACTTCTCTGACAAGGGGGTGCAGATAATGAGTGGCTCAGCCCGCAAAAAAAGGATCCAAAATGATAACACACATTTCTGGCACAAGTAAGTCAACGATAAGGTGGTGTGAGACTACACAGAAAAATAGATTTATCAAATAGCATGAACCGCTGTGATAAGCCTGGCACATTTAAAGACCCTAGAATAAGAATTAGACTGCGCAATAAATCTGTCCCATTGTCTTACTGCAACATGTATTGGGTCTAGAAGCAGTGTCGGACTGGGGTGCCAAGGGCCCACCAGTAACCAACTCCAGGGCCCCACTTTTCAGCTATGTGCAAATGTGACATTATCTTCAATAAAAATATAATAAAATGCAATGAAAACTCTAAAACAAATGATAAAATTGAAGAAAGCTATCAGGCAACATACTGTATCAGTAAATGAAGGTTTTCAGGTCTCAATGGCATCTTGGTCATAAAAATAAGTTAATTAGGGTTTAATAACACACAGGAGGTAGGGGGATTGATATATCTTCCGCACAGAGATTTCCTGGTTACCTGCCAATTATACACAGAGCATGCAGATGACAGGAACGTCGTTGTGGGGTCACCTCTGGACGACTCTTGCGCTCGCTGCCCACGCATTTAATGAATTATTAGAAACCATTTATTAATTGTATTACATTAGTGGATGAGGTTCTGTGATGTTCTGTGTCAGGGGGGAAATTCACTGACAGCCGGAATGTTAACCAATTCAGTACTGCAAAGAAAAGTCTTGCAAGTTTCCTTTTTATCCTTCACCTTAAAAACTTTGCTGTAAGTGAAGCACAATATTGTTGCTGACATTCAGAATATGAAAACCCATCCTGACCCAGTTCTGTAAATACAGGTGAACTATGCTACAATGTAAATAACAGATCTAAATAGGTAATCAAATGTCCAAGATCCTATCCCAATATGTAGTGAGTGTAATAATAATAATAGCAGATACCTCCCATTAGAAATGTAGTATAGTTCTTCTGATTCGCTATGTCTCTTTCCTGATGTGCAGGCATTGCAGGACTTTGTTTCCATGGTTATGACCACTAGCAACTAGCTGTCACTATATCAGTGGTTGTAACCATGGATACCTAAGGTCCTGCAATGCCTGCACATCAGGAAAGAGACATAGAAATAGTGAATCAAAAAAACTACACTACACTTCTAATTGGAGGTATCTGCTATTATTATTATTACACCTACTACATATTGGGATAGATTCTTGGAGATGGAGTTAAACGGTCAGCAGGGATTTGTATTTAGACCACAGAGAATTGCGTATGCCAGGTTTGCCTAGCATGCCAAAGCCCAGGACTTGAAGCAGAGGAAGTTCTCAAAGCACCAGGTAGTAGGAACTTCATTTATGAGGCTACACTGTTACACCGTGTCTTACTGTTACTGGGGGTCCCGCAGGTGTCACTGTTACTGGGGGTCCTGCAGGTGTCACTGTTACTGGGGTCCTGCAGGTGTCACTGTTACTGGATGTCCTACAGGTGTCACTGTTACTGGGGGTCCCGCAGGTGTCACTGTTACTGGGGGTCCTGCAGGTGTCACTGTTACTGGGGTCCTGCAGGTGTCACTGTTACTGGGGGTCCTGCAGGTGTCACTGTTACTGGGGTCGTGCAGGTGTTACTGTTACTGGGGGTCCTGCAGGTGTTACTGTTACTGGATGTCCTGCAAGTGTCACTGTTACTGGATGTCTGGCAGGTGTCACTGTTACTGGGGGTCCCGCAGGTGTCACTGTTACTGGATGTCTGGCAGGTGTCACTGTTACTGGGGGTCCTGCAGGTGTCACTGTTACTGGGGGTCCTGCAGGTGTCACTGTTACTGGGGGTCCTGCAGGTGTCACTGCTACTGGGGGTCTTGCAGGTGTCACTCTTACTGGGGTCCTGCAGGTGTCACTGTTACTGGGGGTCCTGCAGGTGTCACTGTTACTGGGATCCTGCATGTGTCACTGTTACTGGATGTCCTGCAAGTGTCACTGTTAATGGATGTCTGGCAGGTGTCACTGTTACTGGGGGTCCCGCAGGTGTCACTGTTACTGGGGGTCCTGCAGGTGTCACCGTTACTGGAGGTCCCGCAGGTGTCACTGTTACTGGGGGTCCTGCAGGTGTCACTGTTACTGGGGGTCCTGCAGGTGTCACTGTTACTGGGGGTCCCACAGGTGTCACTGTTACTGGAGGTCCCGCAGGTGTCACTGTTACTGGGGGTCCTGCAGGTGTCACTGTTACTGGGGGTCCTGCAGGTGTCACTGTTACTGGGGTCCTGCATGTGTAACTGTTACTGGATGTCCTGTAACTGTCACTGTTACTGGATGTCTGGCAGGTGTCACTGTTACTGGGGGACCCGCAGGTGTTACTGTTACTGGAGGTCCCGCAGGTGTCACTGTTACTGGGGGTCCTGCAGGTGTCACTGTTACTGGGGGTCCTGCAGGTGTCACTGTTACTGGGGGTCCTGCAAGTGTCACTGTTACTGGGGTCCTGCATGTGTAACTGTTACTGGATGTCCTGTAACTGTCACTGTTACTGGATGTCTGGCAGGTGTCACTGTTACTGGGGGACCCGCAGGTGTTACTGTTACTGGAGGTCCCGCAGGTGTCACTGTTACTGGGGGTCCTGCAGGTGTCATTGTTACTGGGGGTCCTGCAGGTGTCACTGTTACTGGGAGTCCTGCAAGTGTCACTGTTACTGGATGTCTTGCAGGTGTCACTGTTACTGGGGGTCCTGCAGGTGTCACTGTTACTGGGGGTCCTGCAGGTGTCACTGTTACTGGGGTCCTGCAGGTGTCACTGTTACTGGGGGTCCTGCAAGTGTCACTGTTACTGGATGTCTGGCAGGTGTCACTGTTACTGGGGGTCCCGCAGGTGTTACTGTTACTGGAGGTCCCGCAGGTGTCACTGTTACTGGGGGTCCTGCAGGTGTCACTGTTACTGGGGGTCCTGCAGGTGTCACTGTTACTGGGGGTCCTGCAGGTGTCACTGTTACTGGGGGTCTTGCAGGTGTCACTGTTACTGGGGTCCTGCATGTGTCACTGTTACTGGATGTCTGGCATGTGTCACTGTTACTGGGGGTCCCGCAGGTGTCACTGTTACTGGAGGTCCTGCAGGTGTCACTGTTACTGAGGGTCCTGCAGGTGTCACTGTTACTGGGGGTCCTGCAGGTGTCACTGTTACTGGGGGTCCTGCAAGTGTCACTGTTACTGGATGTCTAGCAGGTGTCATTGTTACTGGGGGTCCTGCAGGTGTCTCTGTTACTGGCGGTCTTGCAGGTGTCACTGTTACTGGGGGTCCTGCAGGTGTCACTGTTACTGGGGTCCTGCAGGTGTCACTGTTACTGGGGTCCTGCAGGTGTCACTGTTACTGGGGGTCCTGCATGTGTCACTGTTACTGGATGTCCTGCAAGTGTCACTGTTACTGGATGTCTGGCAGGTGTCACTGTTACTGGGGTGTTGTGAATTCCATTCTCGAACTCCCTCCTGTGGTCATGAATGGTACTTCGGCGAGTTCTGTCCGTGGACTCCCTCTGGTGGCTGTGAGTGGAACTGCTGGTTTTGAGATTGCCTCCTCAGCTGCCCTCGTTTGCGGCTAGGCTGGCTTCTCTATTTAACTCCACTCAGATCGTTACTCCATGCCAGCTGTCAATGTATTAGTACTGGTTCAGATCTCTCTCGGATCTTTCTGATTACCTGTCTACTCCAGCAAAAGCTAAGTCCCTGTTATTTCATTTGTTGTTCATTTTGTACTGAATATGTTTCTTAGTGCTTGCTAAGTTCTAGTCCAGCTTGCTAACATGATATTGCCTTGCTAGCTGGAAGCTCTGGGTTGCAGAGTGGCACCTCCGCACCGTGAGTCGGTGCGGGGGTCTTTTGCACACTCTGCATGGCTTTTTGTAGTTTTTTGTGCTGAACGCATAGATCCCTTTCCTATCCTCAGTCTATCTAGTAAGTCTGGCCTCCTTTGCTGAAACCTGATTCATCCCTGTGTTTGTGACTTTCCTCTTAACTCACAGTTAATATATGTGGGGGGCTGCCTTTACCTTTGGGGAAATTTCTCTGAGGCAAGGTAAGGCTTATTTTCCTATCTTTAGGGGTAGTTAGCTCTTAGGCTGTGAAGAGGCGTCTAGGGAGAGTTAGGTGCGCTCCACAGCTATTTCTAGTGTGTGTGTTATAGGATCAGGATTGCGGTCAGCAGAGTTCCCACTTCCCAGAGCTTGCCCTGTCTTTTAGTTTAACCATCAGGTCATTCCAGGTGCACCTAACCACCAGGTCCATAACAGTACAGCTGGCCCACAAAGTGTTAATGCATCTCAATAGAGGGATAAGAGAAGTTCTGAGACCATTTTTTTTTTCTCTGCAGTGTGTTTTGTCTTTTTTTTTCCCCTTAACCTCTGGGTGGTTCAGGACTCAGGTGTAGATATGGACATTCAAGGTCTGTCCTCTTGTGTTGATCACCTCACTGCGAGGGTACAAAGCATTCAAGATTATGTAGTTCAGAATCCTATGTTAGAGCCTAGAATTCCAATTCCTGATTTGTTTTTTGGAGATAGATCTAAATTTCTGAATTTCAAAAATAATTGTAAACTGTTTCTTGCTTTGAAACCCCGCTCCTCTGGTGACCCCATTCAGCAAGTAAAAATCATTATTTCTTTGTTACGTGGCGACCCACAAGACTGGGCATTCTCCCTTGCGCCAGGAGATCCTGCATTGCTAAATGTAGATGCGTTTTTTCTGGCGCTTGGATTGCTTTATGACGAACCTAACTCTGTGGATCAGGCAGAGAAAATCCTGCTGGCTTTGTGTCAAGGTCAGGATGAAGCAGAGGTATATTGCCAGAAGTTTAGAAAGTGGTCTGTTCTTACTCAATGGAATGAGTGTGCCCTTGCAGCAATTTTCAGAAAAGGTCTTTCTGAAGCCCTTAAGGATGTTATGGTGGGGTTTCCCACGCCTGCTGGTCTGAATGAATCAATGTCCTTGGCCATTCAGATCGATCGGCGCTTGCGTGAACGCAGGGTTGTGCGCCATTTGGCGGTGTCCTCTGAGCGGAGGCCTGAGCCTATGCAGTGTGATAGAACTTTGACCAGAGCTGAACGGCAAGAACACAGACGTCAGAATGGGCTGTGTTTTTACTGTGGTGACTCCACTCATGCTATCTCTGATTGTCCTAAGCGCTCTAAGTGGTTCGTTAGGTCTGTCACCATTGGTACTGTACAGCCTAAATTTCTTTTGTCTGTTACTCTGATTTGCTCTTTGTCGTCCTACTCTGTTATGGCATTTGTGGACTCAGGCGCTGC